>NC_083693.1:19226480-20671480 GCF_033118175.1 Dama dama | reverse complement strand
TAGATGGTGTTGAAGACCTGTCTAAATAAGAATCTGCTCTTCTTGCTTTTATTTTCCTGCGTCATTAAAGAGATGTGAGGCAGAACAAAGGAAAGAGACCTAGGGTGGCCTCACAGGTGGAGAGGACAAATCTCATGGGGCAGACTAGGGATGAGAGCTCACCTTAAGAGAACATCCGCTTCAGAGAATCCAACCCTACATGTTTGAATGAGATCATTGAATGCACTGAACTAGAAAGAAAGGTTCCTAATATCCAGCATGTGGTTTTCAGAGAGGAAGTGGTCAGGTACCACATATAACCAGAAGGACTCTGTGACAGGCTGTATTTTCCAAAGATGGCTGCCACAGTCTCCTCCGAGACCACACATTGAGAAACTCTGCAAATTCATACAAGGTATTTTATTTTAATATAATTTTTGAAATGCTCATTTGTTTTAAATTATAAATGGAATGCATGTTCAAGAATGTGAGATTAAAAAAAAATAATGAAGTTAGCAGTGGTATTAAAATACCTTTTTGGACCAATTACTGTTTTCAAATGTGTTTAGTTACAGAGTTCAAAAACAAAATTATTAGTGACCATGATGCTTAGGCAGTGTCTTCACATGCAAAACAAAGTGCAAATTAAGATAATTATTGCAAAAATTTAGGCCCAGAACCTGCTTACCTAGACAGTCCCTATAATTAAGGAAAGGTGTTTGGGATAATTGCCTCAATTTACCCCTTCAGCTGTTTGAGGGAATGAAGTACCCAGAACTGGTTAGCATAGTTTTCTTTTCTGATTGTATAAAATGCTTAATCAGACTGTTTGTCTCAAAATATTTTTTGCTCAGTGAAAATCCTCTTTTATATAAAACATTCATTGACTCATTTGTCAAAAGAATCTTTCTGTTATCAATATCCAAATTACCAATCAATTTTATAAATTTATAAATTTTTTAAATGAAAACTGAACAGAAGCAAACAAGCTAGTTAACAAATTGAAAGCACATTTTTTAAAGTGTAAAATGTTCCCTGGAATGTTTCTAACAAGTAAATTGAAATCTATGGTTTGTGTTGTGCAGAGTTATGTCCCATCAGATTTACAAGGACAATGGGAGTGACTGTCTTGGACAGAGTTTCCATTTCCTCCACCGTCTGTGCAGATTGTTGGGAGGGACATAGGAGGTAATTTGAAGAGGGAGTAAAGAGTGGCTAAAGTCCAGCGATTTAGAAGAAACTGCAAACATTTTTCCTCCCACAACTTAACTGAGGTACACACTTTCCAAAGGATGTGTGGCAGGTAGATTTTGGGATCCTTCTAATTTTCCCTCAGTGTCTTATATTAAATGATATCAAACACATTCTAAGCTAGAACTCATTATTAAGAATCACAAGGAGGATTGATATAATATGAAATAATCACAGGAGGAGATAGTGGGTAAGCAGAAATTCTCTTTGACCTCTGGTCTAATCTTGAAGGGAAATGTAGATTAGAAAAAGCAAAGCTGAAACTCAGCATGAAACAGCCTTACAGGCCACAGGACATAGACCATGGAAAAACAGGGGGATGAATGGACAAGAGGAAGGTGAGGTGGAAACAGGAGCTACAGGAAATGATGCACTGGACTCTGGAGGACAACTTCCTACTCACATACTGTCCACATTCTTAACACTTCACCTCCATTGTCTGTTTACTCATTTTTTGATTTATTTGTTTCTTATATTCAAGATGAACAACTTGAGAAAAGGCTGCCACTTCAGGAGTCACATTCTGTAAAAATGAAGAAGATATAACATAGGAAGGATCCACCTTGCAAAATGAAATCTCTCGATAATTTAGAATTGGTTTATTTCTGTTTTCCAGCCTCCAATGTCAAGCAATATACTGCCTACCTGTCCTCATTTCAAAGGTGCTTATTTGTAAAACCATGATCTTATGAGTAGTTGTTTGCCAAGATCTGTCTTATGTTTCACAGAACACCAAAGTATATTCAAAATTCAGAGAAACATTTTATTAAATCTTACTAGTGAAAGTGAAAGTGTTTGTTGCTCAGTCGTGTCTGACTCTTTTTGACCCCATGGACTGTGGCCCACCAGGCTCCTATGTGCATGGAATTCTCCAGGTAAGAATACTGGAGTGGGTTGCATTCCCTTCTCAAGGGGATCTTCCCAACCCAGAGACTGAACCCCAGGTCTCCGGCATTACAGTCAGATTCTTTACAGTCTGAGCCACCAGGGAAGAAAAGTCTATTCAATGGGAAAATCTTCAAGCTTTGTTGTAGAGATATATACTGCTTTGAAATGTAGCATTTTGTACTTGACAAACATGCAACAAAGCTTAATAATCCAGAAAAAATACTTTTCTAAAACTTTGAGCGTTTGAAGTTTCAGAAATAAATGTGGCCAGTTTCAAACGTTTCTGGGGTAGCAGCAGACTCATCTGGTTTTTTTCACCAGGGCTGAATGTCCTGGTGAGGTGTGTGTGGTATGTGAATTGGTTGGGGTCCAACTGGGACCCAGTTTTTCTCAGATCATCTCCCTCTCGTTTATGTTTCCTGTGACAGCAGTAACTGGAAGTGATCACAAAACAGTAGGATATTTATTTCCTGGTTTTAGCTGACTAATGAGCATCTGAAAGATCCTTGTAACTTGTGTGTGCTTGCTCAGACAGTGGAATGTCTCTCTTCACTCTGGTAGTCCTTCTAAAATCAATCAAAAATATTTCCCATACTTAGGCAAAACAAATGAAATAAACCAGGGCTTTTATTCAGTAAACGGGGGTACCTAATAACTATTCCATTAGTTAATTTTAATAAAAGAAGCAAATATTAAATGATAATGACTTCTTTATGTGACAAAAGTCAACTCCCTTCCACATCCTGCCAAAAGTAATTTTTTAACCGGGGTAAAATGGGAAGGGAAAAGAGAAAAACATCATCAAAAATATGTGTTATATATGAAAACTAGTAGATAAATAAAAAACCATCTTGAGAGCAGAAATAACAATAATAATAATGGCAAATCAAAAACGGATAGTACTAATTTTCCCTCCCTTTTCGCCACCTTACAGGATATCCCGTCTCGCTGCAGAAACAAAACATGGAAATGAATCAGTCGATAAAGGATTTTCTCCCATTAACGATGTTGGCGATTTTGTCCCATGGAGGGGAAGTGGAACATTAAGATGAATGTTCAAAATCTATAGAGATCACAGTTACTCCCCCACCCCCTGCAGCTGGACGCAAACTTATGTGTGTGTGATAAAGAATGTCAAGCTAAAGTTAAATGCATTTTATCTAAGTATGGTAATAAATCACCACCTAGACTGACCTACATGTTTAATTTTTTCCAACATTGATAGTTAAACTCTCTTTTGACTGTTTCCATCACTATTTTTGTTTTTCCTACTAAATCACAGAAAATTGACCTCTGTAGAAGCTCAATACCTATTCTTTGAAGGGTCAGGAAGAGAAAATAAAGTAATAGTTGTGAGAATATGAAGCCATAAGAGAGAATGAGGCTGCTTTCATCAGGAGAAATTCAGCAGTCATTCAAAAATTGTTCTTGTGATATTTTTCATTTCAAAGAGATCTAAATTCCTCTTAAACAACTTATATTTTTCAAAAGTTAAAGTCAAAAATGTTAATTGGGACTTCCCTGGAGGTCCAATGGAGTTCAATCCCTGGTTGGGGAACTAAGATCTTATATGCCTTGGGGGTCAAAAAACCAAAGCATAAAACAGAAGAAATATTATAACAAATTCAATAAAGATTTTAAAAATGGTCCACATTAAAAGATCTTTTAAAAATGTTAATTAATTTGATTATTATGATCACAATGGAAACATATATCAAATATGTAGTGGAATACATTAAATATATGCAATTTTTATTTGTCAATAATTCAAAAAAACACTGAAAATTAAATTAAACATCAGGAATAAATTAAAAAAAGAAAAGAAAATGAGAGAGGAGTAAAAGTCCCTTCCATTCCCAAGGTTTATATGACCTAGAAATGAACTTGTCCTAAGAATCAGGTTTAAGACATATATTAGAAGCCATAGACTTTCTATTTTCCCAGAAAGATAAACTTAATATCACAAATATTATCACCATGTTGGGATCAACATGGAGGGTTTGCTGGAATGAAATAGTTAAAGCAAGAGGTGAGGAAAGATTTATGTAATGCTAATTTCAGGCAGTTTTCAAGGTTAATGCTTGTCCACATTTGCATGGCCAGCTCCCCTCACCCCAGGCCCATGTGATCAGCTCTGGCTTGCTTGCCACTGGCATCAACTCCTTCTGTGATATGCTGGCTGCAATTCAACAGCGAAGCGTGCATATTCTCTACTGAGCATTTAGGAAGTCTGCAGGCAGTGACATATGATGTAAATGGAAAAACAGAAAAAACTATGACCCTGAAACTCACCATCATAAGCCATGTAGGTGTCCTGCTCACTGTTCCAAAGTGGGCACTCAGACAGGCCACCCAAACTGCTGACATCCTTCCTTGACCCTTTCAAAGTAGCTGTGAGCCTAATGATTGGGTTTTGGAACTGAGCTTCACAGGAATTGGTTCCAATCCTGGGTGGTGCTGAGAAAACTCCAGTCTCACCAGAGTTTGGCTGAGACCACCAGACGCGTTTCATGTGAGGGCCTTTTCCCATAATCTGACCAGAATGGTTTATAAATGTTCTGGAGAGCAAAAAGCAGGTCCCACAGGCTGCGAAAGGGCCATGCCCTGCTCGGTTAGGAGACCACACAGCCATCCCCTCTCCCTTCTGAGTATTTAGAGTTAGGAAAACCACAACACCCCTTCCTTCAGAAGCTGAGGGTGAAAGTGGAAAAAGACAGAAACGCAAATTGCATCCTACAGCTGAGAAAGCCTCTCTCTTGGAAAAGCTAGAAAATAAATAAATAAAGGGGGAAATCCAAATGGGATTGCTCTTCAAACACACAAATGATCTTATGTTAACAGTTGGGATTAAACAGCTGTCTCGTGGTTATGTGATCATAACAGATGCTGTGTGCAAACGTTTCCTGCTAGCTTTGTTTTGGTTATTGCTGTTTGTGCAGTTCAATGGGCTGAATTCAGCTTAAGGGATACAGGTTTTTATTATCCTTCTGTGCTGCACGGGTAGCTTCATCATCTCTTTAAGAGGAAAGGGGGCGAGTGTGAGGGATAGAGGGAGAGGAAATGGAGGGTGGGCTCTCCGATGTCACATTGGGAATGATGTCATATTGATGAAATTCCAACACACTGATTTACGGCCACTTTGCTGTTAAAGTGGTCCCTAGTTCTATTCTTTGTGCCTATGTCTTTGTGTGTGTGTGTGTGTGTGTGTGTGTGTGTGTGTGTGTGTGTGTGTGTGTATGTAGGCTTGAGTCTAGTGCAGTTTATGCAGCTGGATTTACAAAACCTAGAGAAAGGTTTCTTTGATGCCTAACATTACAATGTAGTATTGCTCCCTGGTTTGTCTCTCTTCCTCCCATGCCCTGCAGAGGTAAAAAGGTACTAGCCAATTTTGAATTTTCCTAGAAGTTTCATTTCATCCTAGAAGTGGGGATCACCCTATGTATGTCAGCCGAGTGACGTGGCAAACCATCACTATTTTGGGGAAGTTCATATCTGAAGCCATTTTGGCCTGAATTATATGACTTGTTCGAATCAAAATATCCTCTTGGCTCAAATTCTTTCAGAGAGATGCTGTGAATCATAACACATTTTGCCTACCAACAGATTTTATTTCTACTTATATTTTCCAAACTTTTAAAAAACATGATGTAAATGGCAGAAATAATGTTTCTGGGTTCGCAAAGCACCTGGCTTCCATGAGGAGGAGGTAAAGAGAACAATGTGGGCACTATTTAGCAGGGCTGGCGTGGGCTCTGCCTGCCGGTCCACGCCCCCGGGACCTCAATTCTCAGCTATAAACAGCCCGTCTTCATCCATGTAGGCAAGCATTCACCTGCCAGTAGCTCATCTATGCTTTTTGAAATTTTGAATGGGGGAAGGAGGAAGCAGATTCCATTGCCCAGAACCTTCTGTTATGAATCACACCTTTGAGTGGGACGTCCTACCGTGGTGGAGTCCCTCCCCTCTGGTATCTTTACTGAAGAGGAGGCTTTAACAATAAACATTTATAAAGAACCAAAACTTAAATTGCCATCTTATTCTCACTCTAAGGAGATATTTAACGATGACTCTCCAGGGTTTACCAGCTCACAGAAAGAGATTAGCCTTTCTCTGAAAAGTAGCCAAAGCAGTCCCATTTCTAGAATGTTTTTAATCTATTTCAACCACATACACATTCAATTCTTGATCGACTAATGCCTGAACAGCTCCTGGAGATGCTTGCCTAATTTGACACAAAAGCAAGTCAAGGTTCATCTTATAAGGCGAGGAACATATCTAAGTTGTCCAAGTTTACACGAATAGTAAGTAGCGGAGCCCATACTGGGAATCTGTGGCCACAAGATACAGAGACTGAGAAGAATGTTTACTCAGGGACCCGTGTTGTTGTCTTTGTCTTTTTTATTTGATGGGATGGGAGGCTAAGAGGGTGCTTCACTATGTCCATCTGCCTAGTTGCCTCTAAATTATGAAGGCGAACATCAACCTTCTTCTTCTAGTCATTCTAGGTGCTCTGGAAATACTGAAGAATTTGTTTTCTATGTGCCCAGGAGGTCTGCATATCAGCTCCCTTTATGGAATCAAGCCTGTGGCAACCTCAAAACAAGAGGCCCTTCCAAAGAAGACATACAAATAGCCCATAAATGCATGCAAAGATACTCAGCATCTTTAATCACTCAGTTCAGTTCAGTTCAGGTGCTCAGTCGTGTCCGACTCTTTGCGACTCCATGAACCACAGCACGCCAGGCCTCCCTGTCCATCACCAACTCCTGGAGTTGACTCAAACTCATGCCCATCGAGTCGGTGATGCCATCCATCCATCTCATCCTCTGTCATCCCCTTCTCCTCCTGCCCCCAATCCCTCCCAACATCAGGGTCTTTTCCAATGAGTCACCTCTTCGCATGAGGTGGCCAAAGTATTGGAGTTTCAGCTTCAGCATCAGTCCTTCCAATGAACACCCAGGACTGATCTCCTTTAGGATGGACTGGTTGGATCTCCTTGCAGTCCAAGGGACTCTCAAAGTCTTCTCCAAAACCACAGTTCAAAAGCATCAGTTCTTCGGCACTCAGCTTTCTTCACAGTCCAACTCTCACATCCATACATGACCACTGGAAAAACCATAGCCTTGACTAGACAGACCTTTGTTGGCAAAGTAATGTCTCTGCTTTTTAATATGCTGTCTAGGTTGGTCATAACTTTCCTTCCAAGGAGTAAGCGTCTTTTAATTTCATGGCGGCAGTCACCATCTGCAGTGATTTTGGAGCCCAAAAAAATAAAGTCTGACACTGTTTCCATTGTCTCCCCATCTATTTCCCATGAGGTGATGGGACCAGATGCCATGATCTTAGTTTTCTGAATGTTGAGCTTTAAACCAACTTTTTCACTCTCCTCTTTCACTTTCATCAAGAGGCTTTTTAAAGAATAGCCAGGAGAGATAAGAAAGCCTTCCTCAGTGATCAATGCAAAGAAATAGAGGAAAACAACAGAATGGGAAAGACTAGAGATCTCTTCAAGAAAATTAGAGATACCAAAGGAACATTCCATGCAAAAATGGGCTCAATAAAGGACAGAAATGGTATGGACCTAACAGAAGCAGAAGATATTAAGAAGAGGTGGCAAGAATACACAGAAGAACTGTACAAAAAAGATCTTCATGACCCAGATAATTGCAATGGTGTGATCACTCATCTAGAGCCAGACATCCGGGAATGTGAAGTCAAGTGGGCCTTAGAAAGCACCATTACGAACAGAGCTAGTGGATGTGATGGAATTCCTTTGAGCTATTTCAAATCCTGAAAGATGATGCTATGGAAGTGCTGCTCTCAATATGCCAGCAAATTTGGAAAACTCAGCAGTGGCCACAGGACTGGAAAAGGTCAGTTTTCATTCCAATCCCTAAGAAAGGCAATCCCAAAGAATGCTCAAACTACAGCACAACTGCACTCATCTCACACGCTAGTAATGCTCAAAATTCTCCAAGCCAGGCTTCAGCAATATGTGAACCAAGAACTTCGAGATGTTCAAGCTGGTTTTAGAAAAGACAGAGGAACCAGAGATCAAATTGCCAATATCCGCTGGATCATCAAAAAAGCAAGAGAGTTCCAGAAAGAAAACATCTATTTCTGCTTTATTGACTATGCCAAAGCCTTCGACTGTGTGGATCACAATAAACTGTGGAAAATTCTGAAAGAGATGGGAATACCAGACCACCTGACCTGCCTCTTGAGAAAACTGTATGCAAGTCAGGAAGTAACAGTTAGAACTGGACATGGAACAACAGACTGGTTCCAAATAGGAAAAGGAGTACATCAAGGCTGTATATTGTCACCCTGCTTATTTAACTTATATGCAGAGTACATCATGAGAAATGCTGGGCTGGAAGAAGCACAAGCTAGAATTAAGATTGCTGGGAGAAATATCAATAACCTCAGTTAAACATTAGGGAAATGCAAATCAAACCTACAATAGTAGTACTAACTCACAACCATTAATATAGCTAATATATATTTTTATAAAATGACAAGCATTGACAAGGATGTGGAGAAATTGGGACTCTTTTGCACTGTTGGTAAGAATGTAAAATGGTGTAGCTTCTATGGGAAACAGTATGGCAGTTTCTCAAAAAATCAAAAACAGAATTGTCACATGATCCAGCAATTCCATTTCTAAGAACAGTATCAAGAAAATTGAAAACAATATTGGAAAGATAACTGTATGCCTATGTTCGTGGCAGCATTATTCACAATAGGTAAAATGTCAAAGCAGTATGAGTGTCCATAAACGCATGCAGGAAAGGATGAATAGGATGTGGTGAGTATATATATATATATATATATATATATATATATACACACATATATATATATGTATATATATATATGTATATATTCCAGAATTTAAAAAGAAGGGAGTTTCTAACATATGCTACAACATGAATGAACTTTGCGGACATTATTCTAAGTGAAATAAGCCAGTCACAGAAAACAAATACCATATGATCCCATTTATATTACATTCTTAGAGTAGTCAAACTTAAAGAAACAGACAGCAGAATGATGGTTGCAGGGGCGGAGAGAGGAGGGAGGGGGAGCTGGTGTTTAATGGATACAGAGTTTCAGTTTTGGAAGACGAAAAAGTTCTGAAGATATATGACGGTGATGACTGCACAACAATATGAATGCACACAACACCACTGAACTGAACTCTGTGCTGAAAATTTCATGCTATATGTAGTTTACCACAATAAAAGTAAGAACAAAGCCAAGCAAAACAAACGGTCCATTACAGCAACCTAAGACCCAAAGTTTAAGTCTCTAAAAACTGCTTTCCCTGAATTGTGCCCCGGCCCCTTCTCCACTGTAAGTCTGAACACAACACATACTCAGCTTTTCAGCATGATCGCGTGTCCAGATACTGCAGTGGGTACAGACTAAATGTCGGTGGGAGAAATGCGAATCAAGCCATCAAAGAGGCTTGATTTATACCCTTTCCTTGATCAGAAGTATCTCTAGGATCTTCATTCTTTTCAGGCTTGATACCAATTAAAATGCAAATCTTTCCAAGAGAGAATGTTTTAAGCATTTTCATCTTTGAATGAAATTCAGATCCTTTTATCTTCTGCCTCTTTTTCTAAAACAAAGCTTCTTTTAATTACAAAAGTAATAGAGAAAAAGGGTTAATAGGAATACACACCAAGAACACTTACACACTGTCAAGACAGAGACAGTCCAACAGCAGAATGGGAGAAGAGACATGCAGAGCCAGTCCAGGTGGCCCCCAAACAAAGAGATGGTCAAATCACTAAGCAGCAGGAAAATGAAAATAACAAAACAGCAAAGTATCACTTTAATTCATCAAATTGGTACTTTTTTAATGCTACATCAACCACTGAGGACAGGGATATGTGGAAAAGGGTACATTCATACACCACTTATAAAAATGTGAAGACTTTTTGCGTTTTAGAAAAGTAATCTGATCAGTTCAGTTCTGTCACTCAGTCGTGTCTGACTCTTTGTAACCCCATGAATCACAGCATGCCAGACTTCCCTGTCCATCACCAACTCATGGAGTTTACTCAAGCTCATGTCCATCGAATTGGTGATGTCATCCAACCATCTCATCCTCTGTTGTCCCCTTCTCCTCCTGCCTTCCATCTTTCCCAGCATCCGGGTCTTTTCAAATGAGTCAGTTCTTTGCATCAGGTGGCCAAATATTGGAGTTTCAGCTTCAGCATCAGTCCTTCCAATGAACACCCAGGACTGATTTCTTTTAGGATGGACTGGTTTGATCTTCTTGCAGTCCAAGGAACTCTCAAGAGTCTTCTCCAACACCACAGTTCAAAAGCATCAGTTCTTCGGTGCTCAGATTTCTTTACAGTTCAACTCGCACATTCATACATGACTAGTGGAAAAACCATAGCTTTGAATAGACTGACCTTTGTTGGCAAAGTAATGTCTCTGCTTTTTAATATGTTGTCTAGGTTGGTCATAACTTTCCTTCCAAGGAGCAAGTGTCTTTTAATTTCATGGCTGCAGTCACCATCTGCAGCGATTTTGGAGCCCCCAAAAATAAAGTCTCTCACTGTTTTCATTGTTTCCCCATCTATTTGCCATGAAGTGATGGGCCCAGATGCCATGATCTTAGTTTTCTGAACGTTGAGTTTCAAGCCAACATTTTCACTCTCCTCTTTTACTTTCATCAAGAGGCTCTTTAGTTCTTCTTTGCTTTCTGTCATAAGTGTGGTGTCATCTGTATATCTGAGGTTATTGATATTTCTCCTGGCAATCTTCATTCCAGTTTGTGCTTCAAAGACTTTTTGTATTTTAGAAAAGCAATCTGAGAGCATATTTTAAAAGTACATATATTCTTCCACTCAATAGTCCCATCCTTAAAAGTCTACCCCAAGAAATGAATAAATTAAATGAATGAAACCGTCTCTTTCTGTTTTAGTCAGTATGTAGGATATTGATGGTTATATATACATATGCATATAAATATATATATATAAACATTAATAAATGTGAATGTTTGCTACATAGTGACAAAAAAATAAGTTCAGTACATTCATGCCACGGACAATGATTCAATCACTAAAAAGAAAAAAAATTAGAAGCATATCAGGTGACTTAGATGAAATTCCGTGAAGAATTGCTGAATAGGAAAATCTTTGGGTGTAGCCCATTTTGGAAAAAACAAGTAGTCACACACACATACACACTCCAAACTTGCATACTCTTATCTTTTGTATCACCCACAGAGGATCATAGGATATATAATGGATAAGAATGTACATTCCTGAAGACATATGGAAGGATTCTTTCTAGGTAATTCACATTATTTCCCTGTGGAGGAGTAGGCTGATGTGTGTAGAGAGAAAAAAGGGGAAAGTGAGTTTATAAGTTGAAAAGAAAAACAAAAACAAATAGAATAAAAAATGGAAATGCCTCTTTTGAATTGCTTCTTTTCTATATGCCCATATTGTTGCTGCTGTTTAGTTGCTAAGTCACGTCTGACACATTGAGACCCAGTGGACTGTAGCCCATCAGGCTCTTCTGTCTGTGGGATTTCCCAGGCAAGAATACTGGAGTGGGTTGCCGCTGGAGTGGATTTCCTTCTCCAGGGGATATTCCCAACCCAGGAATTGAACTCACACTTCCTGCATTGGCAGGCCAATTCTTTACCACCAAACCACAAGAGAAGCCATAAGTCACTATGTAAAGTGAAATCCTTAGTCACTTAGTCATGTCTGACTCTTTGCAACCCCCTGGACTGTTGCCCACCAAACTTCTCTGTCCATGAGATTCTCCAGGCAAAAATACTTGAGTGGACAGCTATTCCCTTCTCCAGCGGATCTTCCAGACCCAGGAAATAAACTTGGGTCTCCTGCATCAGCAGGCAATTCCTTACCACTGAGCCACCAAGGAAGCCATATGTCAATACACATATAAGTAAATTTATATTAAAACATAAAACCAAATTACAGTACCTTTTATAACTAAAAATCTGGAGGAAAAAAGTAAGGCTTCATGAGAGATACTGCCTGCTGCTCCTGGGATGATTATTATACTTTGCTCAGTTACAGGCTAAAACCAGTGACTCAGAGCATTCAATATGAGTTCTGATGATGCAGATAATTCATTTGGCATGAAATGGCTATCATTTTGCTGTTCCATAGGAAGCAGAGGTACTGAGGAGGGGATACTTCATAGCTCAGCATCATGCCCTAAAAATGTAAAGCGTGGTGTTATCTCCACCAAGTACTGAAACAGAACTCCATCAGTTATTATTTTGAGGAGTAATCAAACACAAGCAACCAAGCTACACACACAGAACTCATTTCCCAGTTCCAAGAAGGTGTCTTAGAAAGGAGAGGCTGAAGAGAGCAATGCAGAACCATACTTGCCTGGTGGAAGGACATACTTTTCAACACAGATCATCCTTTTAACTGGTTTCCTAATTTGCATTTCTAAAACTGGAATACAGTTTGAAAAAGTGAAGATGGGGCTGTGTAAAGCCATGAAATTCCCCTTCGCAACTTATTCACTTTGATTCATTTCTCTGTTGGCCAGTACATAAGTGTGAATTTACTTTCAAAAATCATAATTCACACATGATCAATTTTCAAAATATTTGAAAATGTACCTATGAAGCTTTTCCGTACCGGAAGAAACATGATTAGTGACAACAGAGATGAATCACAGTCTGTTTCCCCTATAAGTGAGGAGAGGCTTTTTATTATGTTCGGCATTTTCAACAAAAACATGTCTGTCAGCCCAGTTTGTGTTATTTTTTAGGTAATTTTTTGTTGGTTTCCTTTGCAGTCCCCTGTGTTTGTATGATATTTACTTTAATAATTTAATTATCTTTCCAGTCTGTTGATTTCCCACTGAGGTTGCTTATACTGGTATGGAAACATCTGATATACATATTTTAGTTTTTCTAAGAGTAAAGTTTTCTTTAATGTTGTCTTTGAGTTTCGTTTCCATTCCAGCTGTCCTGTCTTCTTCCTTCAGGACTCATAGCTTCTTAGATTCCATCTCCATTTTGTGATCAACACTACTGTATTTTCACAAATATATTTTTCTTTCGAGTGCTTAAATTTGTTCCTGATATCACTAGTAGAGTTTTCTGTGTTTACTTATTTTTAACATGATATCTACCCTTTGCTGCTATCAATTATGGCTTTAACTCTGCAATTCCAATTTTAGTGTGGTTTGTCTAATTGGTATGATACATCTCAGTTAGATATTATGCAAAGGCTCAAAACTTGAAGTTTCTTAATTTTGTTCAGTTCAGTTCAGTTCAATTCAGTCGCTCAGTCATGTCTGACTCTTTGCAACCCATGAATCGCAGCACGCCAGGCCTCCCTGTCCATCACCAACTCCCGGAGTTTACCCAAACCCATGTCCATCGAGTCGGTGATGCCATTCAGCCATCTCGTCCTCTGTCATCCCCTTCTCCTCCTGCCTCCAATCCCTCCCAGCATCAGGGTCTTTTCCAATGAGTCAACTCTTCGCATGAGGTGGCCAAAGTATTGGAGTTTCAGCTTCAGCATCAGTCCTTCCAATGAACACCCAGGACTGATCTCCTTTAGGATGGACTGGTTGGATCTCCTTGCAGTCCAAGGGACTCTCAAGAGTCTTCTCCAACACCACAGTTCAAAAACATCAATTGTTCAGCACCCAGCTTTCTTCACAGTACAGCTCTCACATGCATACATGACCACTGGAAAAACCATAGCCTTGACTAGACGGACCTTTGTTGGCAAAGTAATGTCTCTGTTTTTTAATATGCTGTCTAGGTTGGTCAAAACTTTTCTTCCAAGGAGTAAGCGTCTTTTAATTTCATGGCTGCAATCACCATCTGCAGTGATTTTGGAGCCCCCCCCCAAAATAAAGTCTGACACTGTTTCCCCATCTATTTTCCATGAAGTGATGGGCCCAGATGCCATGATCTTAGTTTTCTGAATGTTGAACTTTAAGCCAACTTTTTCACTCTCCTCCTTCACTTTCATCAAGAAGCTTTTTAGTTCCTCTTCACTTTCTGCCATATTAAGTTTGCTTAATTTCTCTCAAACGGCAGCCACTTCCACAGATCCCAAAATATATGTTATTACTTTCAATAATACTACTTAAGATATATATATATATATATATATATACACATACACACACATATGACAAGGAAATGGCAACCTATTCCAGTACTCTTGCCTGGGAAGTCCCATGGTCAGAAGAATCTGTCAAGCTATAGTCCAGGGGGTCTCAAAAGGGTTAGTCATGACTTAGTGACCAAATAGCAACAAACATATACCTTATATCTCAGGAGGTCAGAACTTTCTAGCTCAGGAGGTCAGGAGTCTAAAGCAGGTTACTAGGGCTATATTCTGTCTAAAGACTAGGGGACAGTCTGCTCCCTAGCCTTCTCCAGCTTCTAGAAGCACCTGCTTCCCTGTGCTTGTGGCCCACGTCACTCTAGCCTCTGCCTCAGCTGCATCTTTTTCTCTAACTCTGACCCTCCTGTCTCTCTTATCCCTTGTGATTACATTGGATAATTCAGAATAATCTCTCCATCTCAAGGACCTTAATCACATCTCCAAAGTCACCTTTTCCCATGTAAAAGACTATGTCCATGAGCTTGTAAAATTAGGGCATGGACATCTTTGGAGGACTATTATTCAGCCTGCATGTGGGCCAAGTTGCTTCAGTTGTGTCCGACTCTTTGTGACCCCATGGACCATAGCCCACCAGGCTTCCCTGTCCATGGGATTCTCCAGGCAACAGTACTTGAATGGGTTGCCATGCCCCCCTCCAAGGGACCTTCCTGACTCAGGGATCGAACCCTGTCTCTTGTCTCCTGCATTGGCAAGTGGGTTCTTTACCACTAGTGCCACCTGGGAAACCAGTTAATCAGCCAACTGTAGTTAAATTCAGGCTTCCCTCAAAGCTCAATTGATAAAGAATTTGCCTGCAATGCAGGAGACTCCAGTTTGATTCCTTGGTCGGGAAGATCCACTGGAGAAGGGATGGACTAACCACCCCAGTATTCTTGGGCTTCTCTGGTGGCTCAGCTGGTAAAGAAGCCACCTGCGATGCAGGAGACCTGGGTTCGATCCCTGAGTTGGGAAGATCCCCTGGAGAAGGGAAAGACCACCCACTCCAATATTCTGGCCCGGAGAATTCCATGAACTGTATAGTCCATGGGGTCGCAAAGAGTTGGACACGACTGAGTGACTTTCACTTTCATAGTTAAATTCATATAGAATTTTCTCAGTCACTGGCAAGTTTACAAAAGCTCACTAGGTCTTTTCTTCTAATGTCCCCTTCCAGGTTACTTAAAACCCTTGAAGACAGTTACAAGAAAGGGAGGCTGGATCTTTATCACCTCCTTTTACAATAAACAGTAAATGGTAAGCAAGAGATCTATGAGCCCCTCTCCTGGAGAAGGGAATGGCAACCCACTGCAGTATTCTTGCCTGGAGAATCACAAGGACAGAGGAGCCTTGTGGGCTATAGTCCATGGGGTTACAGAGTCAGACATGACTGAAGCGACTTGGCAGGCTTGCATGCACGAACCCCTCTAGCAAACAAATTGAACCCGAGGAGGATGTTATCAGAACTTTGGATTAATAGCTGATGGGTCAGAAGCACAGGTGGCAACGTGAACTTGCAAGTGGCATCTGGAGTAGGGGGTGGGAGTAGCCTTGTGGGACTGATCCCTTCATCTGTGGAATCTGAAGTATTTTCACGTAGATAAGTGCAAATGAAAGTCACTCAGTTGGTCCAACTCTTTGCAACCCCATGAACTGTATAGTCCATGGAATTCTCCAGGCCAGAATAGTGGAGTGGGGAGCCTTTCCCTTCTCCAAGGGATCTTCCCAGCCCAGGGATCGAACCCAGGTCTCCCGCATTGCAAGTGGATTCTTTACCAGCTGAGCCACAAGGGAAGCCCCATATAGATAACGTCAGGGTTAAATTATAAGGCATGCAGTTGGTGTCACAGAGAATATTTGGTGTAGGAAAAACCCCACACATCTGGTGTCAGGAGCATTGTAAGTGTGGTAAGTGTGGTATCAAGGTTCTGGGAAGGGAAAAACTTTGGTTTATCTGAGGAACTAAAAACAAGTTCATGTGGATGGGAACAATGTTTTACAGGGCCATATGACCCATGTTATAGGCCAAATTTTGTCCTTAGTATAATTTCAGTCTTCTGCAGAGTTTGAAGAACTGAGTGGTATGCTTCACTTTTTTTAGACTAACCTGAGACTGAACAAAGTAAGAGAAAAAGTAGGAAAAATCAGATCAGTTGGTGTTCCACAGCCCAGGAGTGAGATGATGCGGTCTTGGATGAAAGGATGCTTGAAGAAAAGATGGATAGAAATAGATGCCTGTGATTTGAATGCTTCAGGTAGATCTAAACACGGTTACTTTGGAATTTGGGTTTTGAAGAGTGAGGAAAAGACAGGAATCAAAATGACTTCCACATTCTAGTTAGAGAATTTACTATCGATTTAGTTCGATGAGAAAGACTGAGGTAGGAACAAATTTGGAAGGTTGAGAATCAAGAGTTTATTTTGGGCACATTGCGTTTAAAAGGCCCGACCAAGGAGCAGTGGTGGAAAAGGCACCAAAATAGAGGTTTGCAAAGGAGACTGAGAAATAGTGACCAGAAAGGCCAAAGAAAACGCAACAGAGTGTGACATCATAGAATCTCAGGAAAGAGAGACTTTTGAGACAGTGAGAGAGGACAGTGATGTTGGGTACCATGAGGATGGGCAAAGTGAAGTTCCACCAGCCTCACAAGAGCAGTCTCTGTAGCTGCTGCTGCTGCTGCTAAGTCGCTTCAGTCTCTGTAGAGATGATGATAAAAGCCATTCTGGAAACAAAGAGTGAGGATCTGGAGGCCATATACATAGATGATTCAAAATACTTGGACTTGAATGGAAGATAAGCATTCTTCTAAGCATAAAATGAATGGCATTCGTTTTAAGGAAATAAAGGATCAGAGAATATTAACATGCCTTTTAAGTTTAGTTTTGGCTTCAAATGTTAAACAGCCCCACAATAACAACTTGAACGAGATAGAAGTATATTTTTCTCCTTCATTACTTTGTCATTGTTGTTGTTTAGTCACTAAGTCATGCCCCACTCTTTGCAACCCCATAGACTGCAGCACACCAGGCTTCCCTGTCCTTCACTGTCTCCTGGAGTTTGCTCAGACTTACGTCCATTGAGTTGGTGATGCCATCCAACCATCTCATCCTCTGTAACTCTCTTCTTACTTTAGGCAGTAAGAAGTTTGGGGCTGCTATGGTGTCTCCCCAAATATCAGGGGCCCAAATCCTAAACAAAACAAACAAACAAAAAAAACAAGCAAAAAAGTAACAAAAAATCAACCAGTATCTCTGGTAAAGGATAATAGTTGGTCTTCAATATCTATTGCCCCCCTTTCCTTTGATTAAAGAACCTATGCCCAGGGGCCCAATCCTTCTATTGTATAGCTAGGCTAGCATCGGCATGGGAGGAAGTGATGAAGTGCTCAGGCCCTCTCATTTTGACGATGCTTCTTCCACCTGCTTCGTTGTTTGCATGGCCACACCTAAGTGCAAGAGTCTAGGAGATGTTGCCTATTGCAGGTGTTTATGGGCTCAGCTAAAAGCATAGTTTCTTCAATCAAAGCAGAAGGGGGCAATGGATATTGAAGACCAACTATCATCCTTTACCTGAGATACTGTTTGATTTTTGTTAGTTTTTTGGCTTGTTTGTTTTGTTTTATTTAGGTGTTGCAGAGTTATAACTGTGTAAAAAAATTAAACCAAAATTGTTAGTTGCTCAGTTCTGTTCGACTTTTTGCAACCCCATGGGCTGTACTCTCTGTGGAATTTTCCAGGCAAGAATACTGGAGTGAGTAGCCATATCCTTCTCTAGAGGATCTTCCTGACCCAGGGATCAAACCTGGATCTCCTACATTGCAGGCAGATTCTTTACCATCTGAGCTACCTGGGAAGCCCAGAAATAAACAGGAACCTTAGTTAAATTGGGAAATGAGTTAAAAAGAGTTGGAAGACCAGAAGGGGGAGCTCTCATGCTCTGTGGTACTGAGTTGGGAGACACCTAGGTGAACCCTCTCTTCCTCCAGCTGAAGACCATGACCTGCCAATGTGTGTTATTTTAGGTGTACCCTTGTCACTTTCCTCTCAGTGATTCTCTTGTGATCACCTCCCTTTCTTGTGTCACTCCCTTCCCTCTTCTCAAAAAAATGTTGGGAAACTCACGGACACCCAGGAGGACTTTGTCTTATACCTCAGCCACCTTTTCAGACCTGTTTCAGTTTTAAACAAGCTAAGTGTAAGAAATTGAGTATTTTCTGACATATGACTATTATTATCATTACAGTTTTATGCAACAGACTCTTTTACTGTAAATTTTTCTTTACAAGATGTACAGACTATATTAGGGGGGATGAAGAAAGGAAAGAATAGAGGAGACTCTTGGAAGCAGCATATGTGTTTCTCAGAAGTCAGAACAATTGCCAGGTGATAATTAATGAGACATTCAAATCAGATTAGCTTTCCAAATGATTTAGTTATTACTCTGCAAAGTATGGGCTTTCCCAGGTGGCACTAGTGGTAAAGAACTTGCTTGCCAGTGCAAGAGACATAAAAGATGTGGGGTTGATCCCTGAGTTGGAAAGATCCCCTGGAGGAGGGCATGGAAACCCACTCCAGTGTTCTTGCCTGGAGAATCCCATGGACAGAGGAGCCTGGCAGACTACAGTCCATAGAGTCGCAGAGTCAGACATGAAGCGACTTAGAATGAACACACAAAAAAAGAAAGACTTCTTCCTGGCAAGGGCTCCATGGATAAAAAAAATCATGGACTCTCCATTCATCATAATCCTCTCAAGTTCCTTCTCGTCTCTATGGATGCCTTCTCCTTCTCTTACTCTGCAGGGGAGGCAGCTCACCATGGTTGCAGAGTCTGAATTGCAATTCTCCGCTTAACCCAAATAAACCCAGTCTTTGCTGGAGAAATATCTAGTGGACTATTTGTTTCAGGTCAACAACTGTTTAGTTGGTAAGCTGATCCAGTAAAGAAGTGCTAGATGCAGGAGATTGGTGGACCAAAGGCCACAAAATCCTCGAAAGGGAGGAGGGGTTAGGATTCAGAACCCAGGTCAAGGGACTTTGAAAATGGAAGGCACCTGTCTTTGGTTGGAATTTTAAAGGGAAAAGATAAGACAGTGCAGATGTAGGTGAGTTTTACTACTGAAAGTTATGTAAAAGATGAGAAATTCCTAGCTGATGGCATCTATTTTCCAGGTGCCTTTTGAAGCAAGGTCAGCTTAAACTAGAAGTTTCAGGAGAAAGAAGAAGGAATGGAATCGTTTTTTGTCTTAGAGATCCAACTTAGCAGGTAGGCTCAACAGAACCTCAGGGCAGCATTAAGAGCCCATCTGAGGCTTGGGATTTTATACTTAACAGTCAAACCAAGATGATCCAGGCAGGGTCAGACCACACTAGCTAAATGAAGCTGCTGGCACAACTGTGGAGAAGGCAGATGTTGATTTAAACCAAGGTTGGGGTTTGGCAAGGCAAGTACTAAGTGACTAAGAGAGTGGGAAGTTGTTACAGAAACTTGGAAGGAAGTGATTCTCATGATCACCAGTATTATCATCATCAATCAGTTACAATAACAGCTTCTTATTTATTTAATGCTTCATTTGCATGAGCACTTTTAATTATAAGGATTGATATTTTGTAGCATCTCTGTGTTGTTCGTTAAAACTATTTTTTTAAACTATCGACGGTTCAGAAGATGTTTTTCAGTATGTATGGAATTGTCCCTAACTTAAACCCATTTCCCAAATTGTTATTATATTACCCCTGAAGAAAAACAGTCCTGCAATTTCCTCATAGATCATTTCAGACTCTCATTTTGACCTTCCTCCTCTGTAAAACAAAGGATTCTCTAAACGTGTCTCAGTGTTTCACCACAAAAACTCTTTGGGTTCCTCTTATCTGAACCCTCTCCAAGTTCTCCATCCCCTTTAGAAACGAAGGACTAAGGGCAAATGGAGAGGTTTAACTCTCCAAAGGGCCACGGTGGTGGCTTCATTTTATAAGGTGACGTGAAAAGATGCAGAAAGATGAAAAGACCACTCTGAGATCTGGAAAGTTCCAGTCCTCATGCTGACTGGGTGGCCCTTAACAAGCTGCTTGAGGGTTAATTTGTGTTTTTAGTGGCAACTCTTGTCTCTTGAAGGCATTTTCCTAGGAGACCAAATCCCCAGGCCATCACACCTAGATGAAAACAAATGCCATTATTGCTACCAAGATACGCTCAGTGCTGTGTTGTCAGATTTTAGATTTACATTAAAAGCCAATTTTCAAAGTAAACTTCTGGGAGAACCTAGCAATTCCTTTTGACATTATTCTACAGGAAAAAAAAAAAACATCAAAATATGTTTTATTTTCAAGTTGTAATATGAAGACAGTTGGTAAGCTGAAAGGGACAAGGGACAATTCCTGGCCTTTAATCGCCTCATTCCAAGAGTAGTCTGTCATGGTATCTTGGGCTTCCTTACATTTAGCTACTACTACTATACTGGTACCATACTGATGATGGAGAAGACTCTTGAGAATCCCTTGGACTGCAAGGAGATCAAGCCAGGCAGTCCTAAAGGAAACCAACCAACCCTGAAGATTCATTGGAAGGACTGATGCTGAAGCTGAAGCTCCAATACTCTGGCCACCTGATGTGAAGAACTGACTCATTGAAAAAGACCCTGATGCTGGGAAAGATGGAAGCAAAAGAAGTGGGCAGCAGAGGATGAAATGGTTAGATAGCATCATCGACTCAATGGACACGAATCTGAGCAAACTCAGAGGAGAGAGTGAAGGGCAGGAAAGCCTGGTGTGCTGCAGTCCATGGAGCCACAGAGTGGGACACAACTTAGCGACTGAACAACAACTACTATACTATTCCTCATCAATTTCCTGGGAATTGTAAGAACTACTGAGACCTGTTCGTGATTTGTTTCCTATTAAATCTGTCATTGGGATAAAATTATATCTTAAACTATTTCTGCTGGAAGAGTATGTCAAATTTCCACTAAGATTCTGTATTTGATTTCTGGTTTCCAGAATATGTGCTTAATTTATGGTCATCTGCAAAAGGTGGAAAATAAGTTCTTGATTTCAAGCTCAGCTTGATTGTTGCTACTTTATGCAGAAGAGATGGTAGGACGGGGTCCATGTGACACAGCTCCACAGCCCCTCCACACAAAGTCACTGGGATATGGAAGTGACTCAGACCCCAGGAAAGGGAGGCTCATAAAGAAAGGTAAAATATGCATGTGTATTTGAAATATGTGTGTTTGTATACATATGTGTATACATATGCGTATAGAGACATTCAGGTATAACTTGTATAAAAGCACATATAAATACATTAATATACATAAATATATGATATACAGAAGTACATGCTCCAGTGACTCAGCAGTAAAGAACCTGCCTGCAATGAGGAGACCCAGGAGATTCAGGTTTGATCCCTGGGTCAGGAAGATTCACTGGAGGAGGGCATGGCAATCCAATCCAGTATTCTTGCCTGGAGAGTTCCACTGGAGAAAAGAGACTGGCGGGCTACAGTCATAGGGTCACAGAGTCGGACAGGACTTAAGTGACTGAGCTCAGCACAGGAGATGAATATAAGTACATGAATATATGTATATTTGTATACATGAATATATGTATACTTTGCTGACAAAGGTCCATCTAGTCAAAGCTATGGTTTTTCCAGTAGTCATGTATGGATGTGAGAGTTGGACCATAAAGAAGACTGAGCGCAGAAGAATTGATGCTTTTGAACTGTGGTGTTGGAGAAAACTCTTGAGAGTCCCTTGAACAGCAAAGAGATCCAACCAGTCCCTTCTAAAGGAAATCAGTTCTGAATAGTCATTGGAAGGACTGATGCTGAAGCTGAAACTCCAATATTTTGGCTCCTGATGTGAAGAACTGACTCATTTGAAAAGACCCTGAAGCTGGGAAAGATTGAAGGCAGGAGGAGAAGGGGACGACAGAGGATGAGATGGTTGGATGACATCACCAATTCGATGGACATGAGTGTGAGCAAGCTCCGAGAGTTGGTGATGGACAGGGAAGCCTGACATGCTGCAATCCATGGGGTCACAAAGAGTTGACGCGACTGAGAGACTGAACTGAACATGAATATATATATATATATATATATGTACATAAATATATATTTATATAAATTGAAAATATCTGTTAATTTATCATTTGATTAAAATCTAGAAGGCACTACCAATCTTAATTTCTGCATTAGCTGTCCCCAAAGCAAATGAAAAGTAATATTCTTAATAAACATTTCTTCAAAGGAGTTTTTTCCCATTTTTTTAAAAAACATTAATTTATCACAAAAGTTATTGTCTTAAGAGGTTTCCCAGTTGGTGCTAGTGATAAAGAACCCACCTGCCAATGTCGGAGATGTAGGAGACGTAGGTTCAGTCCCTGGGTCGGGAAGATTCCCCTGGAGGAGGGCATGGCAACGCACTCCATATTCTTGCCTGGAGAATCCCATGAACTGAGGCACTTGATGGGCTACAATCCATAGGGTTGCAAAGGATTGGACACGATTAAAGCAACCTAGCATGAAGCACATAGCCTTAAACTCACCAATGTCTTTTCTACTGTACTTTTCAACAAATGATTTCTGGTACGTTTGTGAAATGTCACAGATGGGTGGTGTCCCAAGTGATCAGGGTACTTGTGGTACCTGGTATTTGGCTCCCAGGCCCTGCGCTCCAGGCTGGATGGAGTGCGTAAAGAAAAGGATGCCTCTATTTGCCTTTGTCTTTAAGAAAGTGTGAGTGATTGCGTCTCTCCTCGCCTAGTCCCTCCATGGAGAATTTACTGGCCCAAATTTTTTAAAAATCTCCTACCACACTCCCATTTTCTGTAAGTGCAATTAGTTGCAGGTACAAAATTTGGAGCAAAGAGGCCTCTGGTGGCCTCTTGTGCCTGCAGTTATCCAACTGTGGCTGCAGTTTTTCAGTGCACAACTGATTGCACCCACAAAAAGAAAGACTGAACTCCGACAATGGGTCCCTTTAAGACAGCTGGGGGATTGTACGCCTCAGGTTGGCAAATTGCAATCTTTTCTAGAGGCACGGCCATCACTCTGGCTCACAACGCGAGTAGGAAATCCAGCTTAGGCATCTCGGCCGAGGGAGAAGCCCCCCTCCGCCCCCGCCAGGAAAACAGGTACAGCACCATTGCCCCACTCCACTTTGATCTCGGGTGTACCTTGAGGTACCAGTGGGCAGTGAACTAGGATATTCAGCCTTCTGGCCTCCATCCCCTAGTTAGTTGACCAGTCAGTCTCCAAAAGGGTTTGAAGAGAGAAATTCAAGCACCCTGTCAATAGAACACACTTAACGAACTCTAAATTTGCTTTAAAGAGACAGCTACAAAGATTGACTTTTGCAAAGTGACTCACTCCACCATGTATCAAAAGACATCTGTGTGCTCCTGCCTATTATTAACTGTGGCACTGAGTCCATAAGAAAGGGTTTGGAAGGAATTCCAGTGTGAATCCACTAATTCAATAATCCAATAACATAAATTCGAGTAATGGATATTAATACTGTGTTCAAAACACGCTCACAACTTCTATCTCTCTCTTTCTTAAACAGACAGAGCATGCATCTAGAGAGGCTTCTGATGAAATAATAAAACCCAATTCTCATCTAGAAAAAAGAATCATTATAGGAGGATGGTAATTTATTTTATATGACCTTCAATTGATTATTCTGTGGCTGCAACACAAATATCACAGGAGCTATTGATCGTAAAACCTACCAAATAGATCTCTAATAGCTTTTACTGGGCAAAAATAATTATGCTTGCACTGTGGTCAAACACACATAAACCAATGTGGAGGTATTAACGTATGGTATTATTACCCATCTGTCTACGAGGTATGGAGAAGACCCTTCATGGGAACACACTATGTCTAAGCCCCATGAAAGCTCAATATCCAAGCCAACAATTACAGCCAGTTACACTGAAAAATTGATTACTGTAACTAAAAGCCAGGGCTGGAAAACGGAGGCTGCAGCTTGCTGAATAAAAGTAAAATAATAACGAGAAAAATCCTAATTGAAGAGATATCCTGGTGCTGTGGGTATGCGGATGTAGAAATTGAATTTCCCTCTGGTGTTGGCAGCAGAGGGACTTTTCAGAGTCAAGAGCTTTCTCTCCAGCCCAGATCAAGATCAATGATCAACACCCGTAAAAGGTCAGGGTGTCTAATCAAAGAACAGATCATCTATCTCTCAAGGAAAAGTGTACAACATAATCCAGCAATGCGGCACTGCTGGCCACGGAGAGCACGGAAAATCCAGGGAAAGAGAAACTCCAGTTTCACTTTGGTGAAGAGGAAGAATGTTCTGATCATACAAAATGTGGATCCAGACATGGGAGTGTGATTTGGGGAAGCTTAGAGTGGGCCTGAAGCTGATGAATAAAAAGCCACAAACTCAAGGTGGAACTTTCTAAGAAAAATATTTTAGAGTTCAGAATCCCTCAGTAAGAATCCCCCCGACTCCAGCCAATACTTTAAATAATAATGAAAACATAAAACTGTCAATAGCAAAAACAATTTCTATTAATATCAAGGTATGAAAATGAGTAATGATACATTGAAGGCAAGAGGAGAAGAGGGTGGCAGAGGGTGAAATGGTTAGGTGGCATCACCGACTCAATGGACATGAATTTGAGCAAACTCTGGGAGATAGTGAAGGACAGGGAAGACTGGCATGTCGCAAGGAGTCAGACATGACTTAGGTAGTAAACACTCACAACACAATGATACATTTTTAGTATCTAGAATGAATAGACCAGAATGAATAAGAGTGAGCGAAAGACAAGGAAAAACTATACTCAATAACTTGTAATAACCTATAAAGGAAGACAATGTAAAGAAAGAATATATGTGTGTGTACAACTGAACAACTTTACTGTATATCTGAAATTAATACAATATTATAAATCAACTGTATTTCACTATTTTTTCTAATTCACAAAGAGAAGAGACTTTGTTTATCCACTGTGGCTTCTGTGCTGTGTTTGGAGGGAAGAGTAAAGGAGGAAGGAGAGGGGAAACTTGTATCCCGTGAAACAGAAGAGAATAATACCCCATGAATCCCATTCATATATCCCATAAAACAGAACAAAATTGGAATGTGCAGCTGGAGGACTGCACATTCCAATGACAGGAAAGGTTTTCCCGAGTACTTCTATCCAGACCACACCCAAGACCAAGAGAATCAGAATGTTGCTCTGGTATTTTCTTTTTTTCCCCCCAGTTTTAGTAAGATAAAATTGACATATGTCACTGCACAGGTTTTAGGTACACAGCCTAATGATTTCACTTATATACCTCATGAAATGATTACCATGGTAAGTTTAGTGAGCATCCACCATCTCACATAGATACAAAAAAATATTTTTTTCCTTGTAATGAGAACTTGGGATTTATTCTCTAAACTTTCATATCCATCATAGGGCAGTGTTAACTATAGTCATCATGCATATGCTACATCACTAGTATTTATTTATCTTGTAATTGAAAGCTTGCATCTTTTTATTTTCAACCAATTCAACATAATTAAGATTTATACAATTTTCATGCAACAGTAGGATATAAATTCAAGTTCCCATAGACTATAAACTAGGAGACACTGGAAGCACCTGTATTTTCTTAAAAACTCTAAGGTAAGTTTCTTGTGAAGCCGGGTTTGAGAACCACTAACTTTGAAGAGAGACCCTTCCTACCCCTGGGAGGTCTCTAACAAATGGTGAACCTGGAACTTCCCACAGGCACCCTCCCCCAACAGCGATATAGCTCAAATGTTTGTTTCTCTTCCTTTTCAGCATTATCAGTTCCGGTTGCTAAAGGCAGGAAGGCTGGAGTCACTGCTCACTCTCTATTTCATGATTTATGATTCAGAAGCAAGACAGGGGTAGAGGGTTGGGGTGATGCTTGCTGCTGTGGTTGCTTTTTTTGTGTTTTTAAAAGATATGCTTTCTTTGAGAAACCTTGAAGCGTTGATGTCACCAGCAGCACAGTCTGTTCTGTTCCAAAGCCTTTTCTGGATGTAACTGACAACTATATAGACACTGCTGAGGGGAGGGTGTCCGATTCTGCTTGTCCTCAATTGTTCTCAAATTACATGATAAAGTAGAAGTTTTGGATCTTTTATACAGAAAGAGTTACCGGAGTCCAGTTACAAAGTCTGTAGCACATTAGCAGGACTAATTGTAGCTGCCTCCACAGAGCAGCCTAGGAACTCATAATTCCCAAAGCAAGGTGCTTGCAATACAATTACTTTGTCTATTTGGAAAAGGAAGACTTCCTGTGATTTTAGGTTCAGCTCTTTTTCTGAACTGTGGCAATCTGTTCTCATGACCCTAAAGATATGGGTTAGGTTTTGTTTGGGTACGGTATGGAGGTTAGCTATTAGTGCAGTGTTATTGCTCAGTTAGATCTTGGAGAGATATTGTCTGAAGTGTGCAAGAGGACATGCCCAATTCACACTCGGCTGGCAAACTCCATCCCTGGTTTATACTATCACAAACAGACCAGAGGCAAAGAACTCTATCACTTGCATGTGTTCTCACTGACTCTTCCCTCCCAAAGGTAAGCATCAGAATTCTTCCGGTTTGGGGAGACTATAAACGCAGTGAGGGCCCGTGGGTCCGCACACACACCATCCAAAGCAGGTGTCTGCAAAAACGAATCGCCCCGCGATCCTGCGGACCCCTGGCCGCCAGCGGCGGGCTCCGAGCGCACCCCGCCCGGTCACCTGAACGCACCTGTCCAGTCCTGGCCTCGGAGAAAGCGGGGCTCCCCCGGGGCACCGCCAGCCCCGGAGGCGAGCGGAGGGTAGAGGAGGGATGGGGCGGGCGGTCCCGCAGGTGTGGCCTCACCTGCAGCCCGACTGGCCGCGGCGGCGAGCGGGGCGGGAGCTAGGTGGGTGATGGATGGCCTGTCTCCCGGTCCGGGTCCGAGCGGCGGGGCGCGGGGAAGGTAAAAACGCGCAAGCTCGGAGCCTGCCGGCCCCGAGCCGGGAGAGCGAGACTCAGGCACAAAAGGACAGGCTGGGAACGTTTAGATTTTGAAGATGAGTTTCTATTCCATCTCTGTGGGAGAAAGCAAAACGTGCTCTGGGAAAGTGGAGGGCCAAGGACCTCGCAGAATTTTGGACTGACATTTGACAAATCATTTTGCCATCCGAACAACCCCTAAGCCTCCCCTTCCCAAACAGCTTCTAACTCCTGTTTGTCGTGTCTGTGAGTGATGCTCTATCAGGACCTGAGAAGCAGTATGAAATCAGACCTGAACAGTTGCATCATCTCAGGAAATAGCAAAATCATTGAAAATACGTTTTAAAAAAATTGTGGAGGGGGATGCAGTTTAGATGGTCTGTGCAGGATAAGACAATTGGATATTAAATGTTTAACAGAACTTAATTTCAAAAAGAATAAAATGAGATAGAAAGACGTGTTCTAGAGATATCATCTGCAAATTAGAATGTGTAAAATTTTCATAATTTGTCTGGCTCTTACGTGTTTAAAAGTCACGAGCAATTTGAATATGTTTTGTTTATCCTTGCAAAAAGATGACAGCGAGTGGTTTTAGGCAATTCAATTTTAAGAAGTGTCTTTTTGAAAACTCATTAGGTTGAGAGCGAGGGTTGAAGCAGACACACGGGTTAACAGGGAAAAATATATCGTGAAGCATCATGGAGATGGGACTGGTAGAGAGCTATTGTATCATCCGGGCTCTTTGGCAACTGAAGGACAGGGTCGGTTCACCGTGAGCATTTCGTCCTGTACAAGCGGCGAGCTAAAGCTAATACATCTCGTGTCCAGGAATAAGGCAGTCGTGGCTGAACGCTGATGCAGTCACCCCTGAGAGCAAAAGAGTTCAGAGAATATAGTGGCTTTATACATACATATATACATATACATATATATATGCGCGCGCGTGTGTGTGTGTGTGTGAGGGAAATGTTCTAATTGTGCTTCAGAGCAGTCACCAACCTCCTCTGCCTCCCCACTACACCACTAACAAAATGAAAGCCACGTTTAAAATAGCAGTAAGTGAGACTGAACCATGTCAAAAAGATGTGCTTTATCTCACTGTGGTTGAAAAGTGATCAGGGGGAAAAAGAACTTGCATGCATTTCTCTTTCAAATGCTATATTTTAATTCTCTAAGTTTAGAAAACAGGAAAAAAAAAAATTAAAGGAAATCTAACAATCCTATCAGGCTAACACTGCTAGTATATACCGAAAAAGAAAAGAAACAAGTACACACATAAATCCATGCATTTTTAAAAAATTATTTTTTGGATGCTTAAATACTGTTATAAAAGAGTACAATTTGAATTCTGTGGGGTTGTTTTGTATAATGTCAAAATAATTTTTTAAAAAAATTATTGGTAGTAGAGAATAGCCCTATTTATCAGTTTCAATAATAGTATATTTTATGGAGCATATGTATGTAATTTCCTTAACCATTTCCCGATTGTTGGATATTCAGGTTGCTTCTAGATTTCAGTAAAGTAAATACTACAGTAAGGGACATCTTAAGGCAAAATTTTCATGTTTGAATTTATTGATTTCAAATACATTTTAATGTAGTAAATAAGCCATGCTTTATGGACATTTTGATAGTTTCCAAGCTATTTTACTAAAAAAAAAAAAAAAAATGTAGCCTTCCATCCTACCAATAGGAAAATTTTAGGTCACATATTTTACAGTATACTCAGTATTATCCAGAATATTAATTAAAATACTTGGTAATTAGAAGGTGAAAATTATTTCATTTTTGATTATTAACAAAGTTGTCCTTTAAAAAAAAATTCTTTCTGCTTCCTTTCTTCTGAATTTTTTGGTTCCCTTTTTATTTCATTATTGGTTTCATTTTTATTTCATTATTTCAGATAGCCCTGAAGCCCCCACATATAAAAATAAAATAGAGTGTTTTTACAAATCACTCCTTCATGGTGTTAATTTTGAACTAAGGTAGTAACCTCTGGTTAAAATAATCATAGCAAGAAATCTTGGACAAAACTGAGTCAGGTTGCAATTTAAAATGATCTACTGAATTTAGGTTTCCAGCAGGCTTCTTCCACCGTACCTTCATGGTGGCACATAAAATGATATTATCATCTGTGAAATTACCTCAGAAACTTGAGGTACTTTATAGCAAGTCGTATTCTCTCATTAGGAAACTCAGACCCGTTGATTTTTGCACTGCCATTCTTTCAAGCCTGAAAATTTGTGTTGTTTTCTTAAACTGTGATGCGATCATTTAAAAATGCCTTCGTGCATTCTGGCACCTTCCACAAGTGAACCAGTGCCCAGTAAATAAAGTAGCAGCCCATGTCCCTTTTAGCAAAAGCTATATATCTGTTCAGACTTGTAATTTGCTCCGTTTATATCCTTTGCCCTTGAACTCTGGTTATTAACGCAATGTTTCTCCAAATGATGCCATATAACTCTGCTCTGAGCACATTCATGGTGACACCCCGCAAACATTCCACGGGCCAGGGCCAGCCAGGGAAGGAAAGGAAGGACGGCTGAATTGTGGGAGTTGTTCAGTGCATTACTCAAACGGAGCGGCTGTAAAACTATGACTGTTAATATTCAAATTGCAACCAGGCCAGGGCCAGCCTTAGCTAATATTCTGAGGTCTGGTTGGAAAGCAATTTAGCAAAGTAGCTTTGATTAAAAAAGAAACAGCCAGAATCGCCTCTCCCAAGAAAGGAACTAAAAACCTTTCAAAGGATTTGAGGCAGGTGCTCTAATTATACATTTTAAAAATTATTATGGTGGTTTTGGAGAGGGGAACTGTTCAGTTACAAAATGCGTATCGTGTGTGTGGTGGAACTATGGACCAAACTCCTTTGTGTAAACTGTAATGAAATATACCACTTGTTTTTTTGGTTATAATTGTTTGCATCATACATCTTACATAAGACAACTGAGCATTGACTGGGTTTATTGATTTCATCTAAAAAATAAAAAATTTACTAATGAATCTGGTGTGAAACTTTGGACAGGGAGTGGGACCAGTCTTCCTCACAATATTTGTGAAGGGATGCACTGATTCACCAAGCTAATAATTTTGAGAATGCAGAGACTGTGCAAAATCTACTTTGAAACAGACATTGTTCTCCCACATTTTAGAATAGAAAAGAGCATTTACAAAAAAGGTCCCATTCTTTTGAAATAAGAAAGTCATACATATGCAGTAATATGTCCAAGACAGAGCTTGTCCATATTTGTTTGTTTTGAAATATTGTATTTAATTCAAAATAATGTTTCAAAAAAGTTTAGTTTTTCAAAGCTCTTTATTACAATAGATTTTAATAGATTTACATTGAAATGACTTTACTACAAAAGTCCTTTTCTTTTTTGGTTTGTTTTTGGCATTTTACCTGGAAGCAAATTGTTTACAGCAATGAGAGTTAATTTGTACACCTCCTCCCCAAATCCTAGGCTATGCATAATGCAGTTCATGCAAAAAATGTTGATGGGAATGAGAAAATAATATGCCATCAAATATCAAATTTCATGCTGAAACATAAGCTGCCTGGAACTTCTGGGCACACATCTGTATTTTTACTGCTCTGTGTGCCTTTAGAAATAAGTAAGAAAAGAAAAGCTTGAACTACTCCAATTGACTACACTATTAATTTTTTTTGATACAAAGCATGATTTGAATATATTTGCATGTCCAAATAGACACACGTGATTATTGCCAATAAAACATACATAAGCCATAGGTTCCCATGAACACCAAACACAGTGTATTAGCTGCTCTCATTCTGGTATTATTCCCAGAGGAAAAGGAATTCTAGGTTCCAAGTAAGATGTATGAAAAGTACTTGGGGGAAGTCTTTTTGTGGATATGGAGCCATGCATTTTCCTCATATTCTGTCTCTAATCGACTATACCTAAATTGAAAGAGGTTTTTAACCTTTAATTAAAGAAACCAATCTAGTGGTCTTAATTTGAGAACATTGTTTGGCTGAGGAATATAAAAACATCAATAAGGGGATTTTAGCATTTTTCTGAGAATTTTAGAATATCATACTTAATGAGTGAGCAGAATCATGAGACAGACACCTTGGTTACATTATTCATCTCTAAATCCCCATCTGATGAGTACCTGATGAACCAGCTCCAGTCTAGTTTTTGAGTTAAATGCATAAAAGAAGGAAGTTGAAAGTTTATTGTACATCATTTGGAATGTACATCAACTGTAATAAAATTATGAGCTTTATAATACTGAGACTTTCATTAAAATTGACCTTGGGGTATGGATGGTTTTCTACTCGTGAAACCTTGAGCTGTTTGTTTTTATATATTTCATTCAGAAAATTGTGATCCCACTGTGCCAGTAAAACCAAGTTTGAAGAGCCTGGCTCATGTGTTTTTGAGTTTTCAGGGCTAAATGACTGCTAAAATGCATGTGAGACCTAAAAATGTGTAATGTGTTAGATGCATAGTCTATATTAATTGCAAGTAGATGTTATGTTATTTGACACTGGACATGTATTCTGTTGATAGAATGATAATATAACTTATTAAGAATTCTAAATGTCTTGAAATTTGATGATTTTCCACAGTCTAAACTTTGGACTTTCCATCTTGCTCTCCTAAATAAAATGCATTTATACACAAGGCAGACAATATGTAGTATAGTTACACCTGCAGTAGTTTCAAATATCTGATTCCAAAATGTTAAGAATGACCATTCCTGGTTCTACCCTTCATTTCCCCTTTCATAATTGCAGCTGCCTCCAACATATATATTATATTTCTTCAGAATTCACTTTCCTGTCTGTAAGCAACATGCTTGTATTGCTACATCTTAACAACTACTTCTTCCTCTTCTCCGCCTTCTTAGAGTTGTTTGAATTTGGGGTATTATCAATGGACTTTCCACAGAAGAGGAGGAAGATTTGTCTTTACCACCCCGGCCCCCAACTGTACTTACATCTTTAGTAGTTTTAATACTGTTATATTGTATTTTTTAATTAATAGTCAGTGTGTAATATTACTAATACATTCTGCTGAGCACTGTGCTAGGGAATAAACAACTTTTCTTACAAATTTTCTGTTTTTCATAATTCCTTTGTTTTTAATGGAATTTTTTTGTCCTTTTACTTACTTTCTAGGTAGTCGCCACTAAGTCATCACTAAATTCTCTGGCAGTCTCCTCTCAAGACATTCATATACTTCAGTTACTTTTTTAAGACTTTCATTCTGGAAGCTTCTACCTCCTTCTAGACCAGCAACCCTTATCATCTGGGTACTGCTGTCCTTCTGGACTCTCCCTCCAGAACTATGCCCCACCGGTCTGCTGCGTTGGGTCTTCTATTACTGTATGTCTTTTCTTTCTTGTTCTTGCTTTAGTCTCTTATATATGTGGCACCCATCCCCCTATGGCTAACTATAAAATGGAGGGGGGCTTTGCAGTCTAAAAGTATTCTTGTTTTAGCCACCCTGTTAACTAGTGATCTTCTTAGACTAGAATTCTAGGATAGAAAATCTTTTCCTTTCTACTTTTTTAGGTATCTTTATCAAAAAGTCAATTTGGGGTCATTTTTTAAAAATGCAAATCAATGATTAGGTAATTAATATAGTCTATCAAAGTGAAATGTAAAGACATGACATCCAAAAAAGAGTTTTATTATTTTATTTGTGATTATAAAGCACTTTGTAGTTTTTTAAAATTTTTACTTAGAAAGACTACAGTACTAAAGTGTATAATTTTCCACCTTTCTAGAAGATTCTAATTGTGCATACCATATTTCCTAGAGTTTTCTTAACATTATTTTAATATTTATATTGTTTATATGTTGTTTTTTAATGTAGCATGTTATTGATTGTCTCAGCGATTGATTATTCCCCAAATTAGTAAAGGATTGATGACTATAAAGTGAAATATTATGAAATATGAATGTATGATGCCAAATTGAGCTCCACATTGGCCAACAAAGCAAAAGGTACCACACCTTAAAGAAGATTAATTTCTATTATGAGATTACTGAAAAGTGAAAATTGAAATAGGAGAAATAGATTATATATAGAAGAGTTATATTCAACAAGATAAGATTTAATTAAAGTAAGTCATTCCAAATCCTACTTGCATATGCAAATTTTGAAAAGCTGAGTGCTAGGCCTTAAACACACTTTCTTAAAACCTTAAAACAAAACATACTACCTAGCATTGAAATATTGTGGGGACTATTCTTTTGGATATGTGATTCACTGCATTTTACTTGAATAAACATTCTACCTTTACAGTGATTTATTGAATCAGCTTCCATAAATTCTAATTAACAAGAAATCTAAGAATACTCTAAAATCATTCCTCCCAAGAACTGTACACAGTGAAGTAAAAGTAAGAGTGGATATAAAATAAGATTTTAAAAATATTACCAACTTTAATATCATTCTCATAAGCTTCACAAGTCCAGTGCAATATATTTCAGGCCTGTGAAGGTCAATACAAAATGACAGATTGAAAAACTGTACGTGACTTGCAAAAGTCATTTTTAGGCAAGCTGTTTACCAAGACTTAAAGCTTACCTCGTATCAGACATTTTTGTTTTAACTAGATTGTGGCCTCGTTTTCAAAGATCACTTTTATCCCTGGTTGTCAAGTAGATATTACCATTGTGAAAATGAGCTTGATGACATGTAGCAAATACTGATTAAGTGCTGGCCCTTTTCCTTGAAGAAGTGAATTTTTATCATGGAAAATAAAATACCAAGGTTTTTTTTCTTTTCTCTCATAATTTGCAACTTCTTCCTGACGTTTTTGTAATTTTTGTAATTGACAGAAGGAGTGGGTTCTGGTGTTTGTTAACACAGGATTTGAGCCAGACGCAGCTGGGTTCAAATCCCATGTCTGCCACTTATGAGAAAGCTACTAAACTTCTCTGTGGTCACTGGCTACCTCGCAAGTGAAGTAGGGATAATCACTGGTGTTTATCAGAAGTTAACAAGCTATGTAGGACGGAGCCTGACTTAGAGGAAGCACACTCATAATCTGAAAGTCATTGTTGCTGTGCATGATTTCATTGTTGGTTTCACGTCTGTATTATTATCATTTTCTTATATTTTTATTGTTAACTTAGAAAAGTTAACAACTGGCATTATAATTTTAGTGTTCTGGGTTTTGGATATTATATACTAAAGATATTAGAGATGAAGTTCCTAAAATGACATATGTTTAACCACATCAAGCTGGTTCTCTATGCCTGAGTGTCTAGCAGTTTGCTTGTTTTAGAACCCCATCATCTGAGGGTGGACACCTTGAAAGTTTGCAAATCTCACTGCTTAGAGCTTTCTCTGGATGAATCTGATTTAGAGATGAGCTTGTTATGCTTTCTGGTTCATTATGCGGCTCCAGTTTTCATTTCTAAGGTCTGCCTCCATGGCTGCCAAGGAGAAATCAACCAGACAAGGGGTGCAGCTCTGTCTGTCCATCATGACCTTAGGACACTCCTCTTGGTACTATTAGAGTTCTTGTCATATGTCCCATCATTGCATGAGTTGTGAGGTGGGTGAACTGATTTGACTTTGTCAGCTCTGTCTAGTTCACCCTCATTTTTTTCAGGATGGGTCTAAGCTTATTAGGCACAAAATAAATGGAAATTTGGGTCACGTCTTATTAAACACTCTTTATTAAACATTTCATTAAAAATTAGTTTTCAGAACAAAGACATTTTCGCTAGCAGTCTCCAAAAGGGACCATTGGCATTTCAAGTACCACCATGAATTCAGTCATAAATTTAATGTTCTAATCCAATTATCATATATCAGGAAAACCCACATTAATTATTAAGCATAGCACATAAAAAAACACATAATAAACACATAATACAAACACACCTTTTGTTGAATCGTGAGGTATACCCTCTCATGTATAACTTGGTTAATCATTCCAGATGTCTTCCATAGGTCCTGTGTCCATGAAGACTAACCAAGAGTGTCATTTATATTTAGTAATGTAGAAAGACAAGCTATATAATTTGGCCTTCAAACCTTCAGGCCCAGATGTCAGGTCCAGTAGTCTGAACACCTTTGAGAGTGGTGGTGGGCAGAGATGGGCAGAGTGGGCCCAGTGTCCAAAGAAGCGTTGGCAAAGTCTTTACACTGTAGAAGGAACATAGGCAAGAAGAGAAGCTGAATCAGCCACTGGCTAGGAGTGGGGACCAGCTTGCCCTATCCACCCAAGTTCTAGAGATTTCAAAATAATGGTAATAGTAGATGATAGTTTTAAAAAATTAAAGACAATTTTTGGAACAATTTTAGGAAAGTTGAAAAGAAGGAACAGAGATTTATACCCCTGTCCTCATATATGCATGACTTCCCCAGTTATCAACATTACTTACCAGAATAGTATTTTTTCCCCCGGGGTTACTATATATTGATACATCATAATCGCCAGAAGTTCGTCATCTATCTTTGAGTTCATTCACCCAAGGTGATGTACAGTTTATGGATTTGGACTAATCTATGATGACACTTATTAATTGTTATAGCATCATATAAAAGTATTTTCACTGCACTCAAATCCTCTGTGCTCTGCCAGTTCATTTTTCTCCCCCATGGCCAACCTTTGCTGTTGTTTAGTCACTAAGTCGTGTCCGACTCTTCTGCAACCCTGTGGATTGCATCTCATCAGGTTCCTCTGTCCATGAGATTTCCCAGGCAAGAATGCTGTAGTGAGTTACCATTTCCTTCTCCAGAGGATCTTCCTTACCCAAGGATCAAACCTATGTCTCCTGCGTTGGCAGGCAGATTCTTTATTGCTGGGCCACCAGGGGAGACCCCCATGGTCACCTTTAGCGACCGCTGACTTTTTTTATTGTATCATACTTGGAGTCATAGAGTATGTAGTCTTTTCAAGTTGGCTCCTTTCATTTAGTAATATGCATTGCAAGTTCTTCTGTGTCTTTTCATAATTTAATAGGTCATTTCTTTTTAGTGCTGGACAATGTTCCACTCCCTGGATGTATCACAGTTTATATATCCATTCACCTACTGAAGGACATCATAGTTGAGGTGGCTGTGGCAATTTTTAAAATGAGACACCATAAATTCTGCTGCATTTATCAACTCTTTCTTTCACGAAAGATTTCTCTGTAACACGCAGTGCTGTTTAACCTACAGTATCTACAGTAGAATTTCCATCAAGATTGGAGTCAATCCTTTCAAACTCTGCTACTGTTTTATCAACTAAGTTTATATAATATTCTAAATTCTTTGTTGTCATTTCAATAATCTCCGTAGCATCTTCACCAGGAGTAGACTGTATTGCAAGAAATCATTTCCCTCATTCATCCATATGAAGAAATTTATCTGTTCAAATTTTATCATGAAATTCCAGCAATTGAGTCACATATTCAGGCTTCACCTCTAATTCTAGTTCTCGTGTGATTTCTGCCACATCCGCACTGAAGTCCTGAACACATCAAAGTTATTCATGAAAATAGGCATCAACTTATTCCATACTCCTGTGTATGTTGATATTTTGACCTCTTCCCATGAATGACAAATGTTTTTAATGGCAACTAGAATGGTGAATCCTATCCATAATGTTTTACATCAAATTTTCTCAGATCCATCAGAGGATATAAGGCAGCTATAGCCTCCCATATTTTTCTTCAATAAGACTTTAAAGTCAAAATGACTCCTTGATTCCATAGGCTGCAGAATGGATGTTGTGATAGCAGGCATGGAAATAATATTAATCTCTTTGTACATCTCCATCAGAGCTCCTGGGATAGCAAGTGCATTGTCCATGAGCAGAAATGCTTTGAGAGGAATCTTTTTCTTTCCCTAAGCAGTAGATCTCAATAATGGGCTTAAAATATTCAGTAAACCATGTTGTAAATAGATGCACTGTCATCCAGGCTTTGCTTTTCCATTTATAGAGCACAGGCAGACAGATTTAACATGATACTTAAGGGCCCTAGAATTTTTAGAATGGTAAATGAGTATTGGCCTCAACTTAGTCACCAGCTGCAGTAGTTCCTAATAGGAGAGTCAGCAAAAAACCTGCAGATATTTGTCCAATGCTTTTTTTGCTTCTATTGATATGATCATGTGATTTTTTCCTTTCTTAGTCTGCTTGTATGATTAATAGGTTTTTTTTTTTTTTTGGAACTTGCCCCTGCACTTTATCTTTCTTTCCAATGTCATTGAGAAAAAATTGACATGTAACTTTGTGTAAGTTCAAGGTATACGGTGTGATGATTTGATATGTATGTATCTTGCAAAATGATTACCATAATAATTTGAAGCTTTGAATTCAGCGCTGATTTCGCCTCTCTAGCTATGGAAGTCCTAGATGATATCTTCTTCCTGTAGAAGGATGTTTTGGCTGCATTGAAAATCTGTTATTTAGTGTAGCCATCTTCATTCATTTTCTTAGCTAGATCTTCTGGATAATTTGTAGCAACTTCTATATCATCAATTGCTACTTAATCTTATTTTTTTACATTATGAAGATAGCTTCTTCCTTAAACCTAATGAATCAGACTGCTAGCTTCACACTTTTCTTCTGCAGCTTCTTTACCTCTCAGTGTTCATAGAATTGAAGAGAGTTAGGGGTTGCTATGGATCGTGCTTTGGCTGAAGGGACTGTTGTGGCTGGTTTGATATTCTCTCTAGACAGCTAAAACTTTATCCATATTAGCAATAAGGCTGTTTGCTTTCTTATCATTCATGTATTCACTGGAATAGGTAATTTTAATTTCTTTTTTGCCTATCTCAGCTTTCTATATGTCTTCCCAACTAAGTTCAATCATTTCTGGACTTTCCTGGTGGCTCAGACAGAAAAGAATCTGCCTCCAGTGTGGGAGACCTGGGTTCGATCCCTGGGTTGAGAAGATCCCCTGGAGAAGGGAATGGCTACCCACTCCAGTATTCTTGCCTGGAGAATTCCATGGACAGAGGAGCCTGGAAGTCTACAATCCATGGGGTTGTAAAGAGTCAGACATTTGATATAAAATTAGAGACATGTGACTGTTCCTTTCACTTGAACACTTAAATACCATTATAAGGTTATTAATTGGCCTGATTTTAATATTGTTGTGTCTCAGATTAGAGGGAGGCCCAAAGATAGAGAAAAAGATGGAGGAACAGACAGTTGGTGGAGCAGTCAAAACAGAGACAACATTTATCTAATAAGTTTCCAGTCTTATATATAAGAGCATGATTTGTGGCCGCCCAGATCAATTACAATTGCAACATCAAAGATGACTGACCACAGATAACCATAATAAATATGATACTAATGAAAAAGTGTAAGATGTTTCATGAATTACCAAAATATGACCTAGAGACACAGAGTGAGCAAATGCTGTTGGAAAAATGGTGCTGATACATTTCTTTGACACTGGTTGTCACAACTCTTCAATTTGTAAAAGATGCAATATCTGCAAAGTGCAATAAAATGAACATGGAATATTTGCAGGGTTTTTTTTTTTTTTTTTTGCAACTATCCTTTATCAAGTTGAGAAAATTCCTCTCCATTCCTAGTTTAGATTTTTTAAAAATCACAATTGGATTAGATTTTTTCCAATTTTTTTTCTGCTTATATTGATATGATCATGTGATTTTCTTTTTCTTTTTTTAGCATGCTTGTATGAACAAGTTTTTTTTTAATTTTTTGAACTTGTATTTTATCTTTCTTTCCATTGTCATTGAGAAAAAATGGCCATGCAACTTTGTGTGAGTTTAAGGTATACAGTGTGGTGATTTGATATATATCTTGCAAAATGATTACCACAATAAGTTTAGTTAACACATCCATTATTGTTGTTGCTATTTAATCACAGCCCATCAGCCTCCTCTGTCATGGGATTTCCCAGGCAAGAATACTGGAGTTGGTTTCCATTTCCTTCTTCGGGGATCTTCCTGATCCAGGGATTGAACCCAAGTTTCCTGTATTGCAAGTGGATTCTTTAGTGCTCAGCCACCAGGGAAACCCAGCACATCCATTTTCTCACATAATTAAAATTTTGTGTGTGCATTATAAGAGCACATAAGATTTATTCTCTTAGTAACTTGCCAGCCAGTAATACAATATTGATAACTATAGTTGTCATGCTGTACCTTTGATCCCCAGTATTTACTATCTTACAATTGGATGTTTCACTTTGATCAACATCTCCCTACCACCCACCGCTTGCAGCCTCTGGCAACCAGTACTCCACTCTGCTTCTATGACTTTGACTTTCATTTTAGATCCCATATATAAGAAAGAGTTTACAGAACTTGTGTTTCTCTGTCTCACTTATTTTATTTATCATAAAACTCTCAAGGTCCATTCAGTTCATTTTAAGTGACAGGATTTCTTTTTTATGCCCAAATAAGATTTCATTTTCTTAATCCATTTATCTGTTGATGAACAAAAGTACAAGGAACAGACGCAAAAACATGTAAGTGGAACTATATCAGACTGACAAGTTTCTGTACAACAAAATAATGAATCAACAGAGTGAACAAGCAACCTACTGAATGGCAAAAAAAAAAAAAAATCTGTATCTCATATATCAGATAAGAGGTTAATATCCCAAATATGTAAGAAACTCATACAACTCAATAGCAAAATTTTTTAAAAATTGAGAAGAGGACTTGGATAGACATTTTGTAGATTAATTTTATGTCTTGTTGGTGGTGATGATTTGGTCACTAAGTTGTGTCTGACTCTTGAGACCCCATGGGCTGTAGCCTGCCAGGCTTCTCCTTCTATGGGATTCTCCAGGCAAGAATACTGGAGTGGGTTGCCATTTCCTTCTCCAGGGTATCTTCCCAACCCAGGAAATGAACCCGGGTCTCCTGCACTACAGGGAGAGTCTTTACCAACCGAGCTACAGGGAAGCCCTATAATTTTATACCTTGGCTATTGTGAAATATTCTGGGATGAACATAAGTCCACAGCTATCTCTTTTTTTTCCTTTCTTTTTTTTTTTTTTATTAGTTGGAGGCTAATTACTTCACAACATTTCAGTGGGTTTTGTCATACATTGATATGAATCAGCCATAGATTTACACAGCTATCTCTTTGAGAGCAGTTTAATTTCCTTCAGATATAAACTCAGAATTGGGATGACTAGGTCATAGGATAGTTCTATGTGTGTGAGAAAACTCCGTATGTTTTCCAAGTGTATGGACCAATTTACTTTCCCATCAACAGTGTACCAAGTTCCCCTTTCCTGCACATCCTCACCAACACTTAACCATTCTAACAAGTGTGAGGAGGTATCTTGTTGTGGCTTTCATTCACATTTCCATGATGATTGGTAATTTTCACTGTATTTTCATGTATCTCTTGTCTGTTTGCCTACATTCTTTAGAAAAATGTCTATCCAAGTCCTCTTCTCAATTTTTAAAAAATTTTGCTATTGAGTTGTATGAGTTTCTTACATATTTGGGATATTAACCTCTTATCTGATATATGAGATACAGATTTTTTTTTTTTTTTTTTGCCATTCAGTAGGTTGCTTGTTCACTCTGTTGATTCATTATTTTGTTGTACAGAAACTTGTCAGTCTGATGTAGTTCCACTTGCATGTTTTTGCGTCTGTTCCTTGTACTTTTGGCATTATATCTAAAAATTCACTGACAGCGTCAGTGTCAAGGAGCATCTCCATATTTTCTTTTAGGGTTTTTACAGTTTCAGGTAGTATATTATAGTCTTTAATCCATTTCAAATTGTTTTTTAAAGTGATATAAGGTAGGGATCCAATTTCATTCTTTGGCAGGTAAATATGTAGTTTTTTCCAGCATCACTTCTTGAAGAGCCTGTCTTTTCTCCTTTGAGTATTCTTGGCTCCCTTTGCAAATATTAATTGGCCTTGTACTTGTTAGTTTATTTCTGTGCTATCTGATATACTCCATGTGTGTGTTTTATGCTACTACCATCCTTTTGATTACTATTGTTTTCTGGCATATTTTGAAATTAGGGGGAGGGATGCCTCCAACTTTGCTCTTTTTTTCTTAAAAATTTTTTGAGTATTCAAGGTCTTCTGTGGTTCCATATGACTCTTAGGATTGTTTTTTCTATTTCTGTGAAAAATGTCATTGGAATTTTGATAGAGACTTTATCCAGTCTATCGATGACTTTGAGTAGTACAGCCCATTTAACAATGTTCTTCCAACACATGAGTGAGAAATATCTTTTCCTTTGTTGCTTATTTAACTTCTCTCATCAGTGTCATAGTTTTCCATGTACAGGTCGGTCTTTCACCCCCTTAGTTAAATTTATTCCTAAGTATTTTATCACTTTTAATATGACTGTAAATTGCGTTATTTTATTTCTTTTCCATATATTTTATTGTTAGTATATACTAGTGCAACTGATTTTTGAATGCTGATTTTGTATCCTTCAACTACCGAAATCATTTATTAGTTCTAAAAGCTTTTGGTGAAATCTTTAGGGTTGCTACATCTATAATATCATAACATCCAGAACTAGAAACAATTTCTTCCTTTCTGATTTGGATGACTTTACTTTTTTTCTTGCCTAAGTGTTCTGACTTGAATTTCTAGTACTATGTTGAATAGGAATAGTAAGAGCAGGCACCCATAATTTTGGAGGAAAAGCTTTCAGCTTTCCACCATTGATTTTGTTCCTTATGGGTTTGTCATATATAGCCTTTATATATTCATGTATAACTTTCCTGTTCACAATTTTTAAAAGCTTTTATCATAGAAGAGTGTTGAATTTTGTCAAATATTTCTTCCTATATCTATTGAGAATATCATGTGATTTTTATTCTTCATTCTATTAATGTGGTATATCACCTTTATTGACTTGCATATATTAAACCAAACTGGCATCCCAGGGATCATTCTCATTTAACCATGGCATATGATTCTTCTAAAGTGCTATTGAATTTGATTTGCTTTAATTTTGTTCAGAATATTTTTCATTTATATTCATTAGGGATTTTCAGCCTGTAGTTTTTTTTTTTCTTATATTGTGCTTACCTGTCTTTGCTGTCAGGGTAATGCTGGCCTCATAAAATGAATTCAAAAGTGTTCCAGTCTCTTCAATTTTTTTGTTAGGATATGAGGAGGATAGATGTTAATTCTTCTGTAGAATAGAATTCACCAGGGAAACTGTCTGGTTCTGGACTATCCTTTCTTGGTAAGATTTTAATTACTGCCTCCACCTCCTTGGTCTTTATTGATCTGCTCAGATTTTCTGTTTCTTCTTGATTCAATCTTGGAAGGTTGTGTATTATAGGAATTTATTAGTTTTTCTAGGTTACCCAATTTGGGGCATATCATTGTTCATAATAACCTTTATGATGCTTTGTATTTCCATGGTCAGTTGTATTCTCTTATTTTATTTATAATTTTATTTGAGCATTCTCTCTTTTTTCTTGGTTAGTCTAGCTAAAGGTTAGTCAATTTTCTTTACCTTTCAAAAAAATTAGTTTCCTTGATTTTTTTCTATTGTCTTTCTTGTTTTCATTTCATTATTTGTGCTCTTATCTTTTTATACCTTTCCTGTTGCTAATGTTGAGCCTAGTTATTTCTCTATTTAATTTCTTGAGGTGTAAAGATAGATTGTTTATATGAAAATTTTCTTTTTCTTAATGTATTTATTTCTGTAAACTTTCCCCTAAATACAGTTCTGCTCTACCACATAAGTTTTCATGTGTTTTTCACTTTTATGTGTGTCAAGATACTTTCTGACTTTTTTTAAAATTTCTTCATTGACCTATCGGCTGTTAAGAAATGTGTATTAATTTACATGCATTTATGAATATTTCAGTTTTCCTTCTGGTTTTGATTTCTAGTTTCTTACTGTTTTGGTCAGGATAGATCCTAAATTTTATTTCAATCATTTAAAATTTGTTAGTGCTTGTTTTGTGTTCCAAAACATGACCTAACCTGGAGCATGTTCTGTGTGAGTTTGAGAAGAATGTGTATTCTGGTGCTATTGGACGTAATGTGTGGTATGTGTCTATTAGGTACATTTGGTCTATAGTGTTATTCCAGGACTCTGTTTACTTATTAATTTTCTGTCTGGATGATCTATCCAAAGTGGAAAGTGGAGTATTGTAATCCCCTATAATTACTGTAGTAATATTGTATTGAATTCTCCTACTATAATTGTAGAGACAGAAATACAAGAATGTGACTCCTTTTGGTTCTGTTAATATTTGCTTTAGTTATTTAGGTGCTCCAATGTTGGGTCCATATATATTTACTATTGCTATCTGATTAATAGTTCTTAAATAGCCTTACTTGCTAAATTAGAATATTGACAATCATGTGTCACTTATTATTTATCTTTGTCTTTCTTTTTGTTACTGGACCATTAAATCCTAAATCTAAGTCCCACTGACCAAACACATATTTATAGCCCTCCTGTTAAATGGTAGATGCCATATTCTGAGCTGGAACCAAACTCAGGACTGAGCCAAAGACAGAGCCCCTGCGCCTATAGGTCAACTTCTTGAAGGCAAGGCAGACAATGTCTTTACTTCTCCCACCTCTCTTCACTACTTGCCTAACACAGAGTGGTTGATTAAAAAAAAAAAAAAAAAGGTTAAAAAAAAGAAGGAATTGATGATTTTGAACTGTGGTGTTAGAGACTCTTGAGAGTCACTTGGACTGCAAGGAGATCCAACCAGTCCATCCTAAAGGAAATCAGTCCTGAAAATTCACTGGAAGGACTGATGCTGAAACTGAATCTCCAATACTCTGGCCAGTTGATGGGAAGAACTGTCTCATTGGAAATGACCCTGATGCTGGAAAAGATTGAAGGCAGGAAGAAAAGGGGACAACAGGGGACGAGATTATTGGATGGCATCACCAACTTGATGGACATGAGTTTGAGCAAGCTCTGGGAGTTGGTGATGGACAAGGAAGCCTGGTGTGCTGCAGTCCATGGGGGTGGAAAGAGTTGGACACAACTGAGTGACTGAATTGAAAAAAAAAAAAAAAAAAAAACACATCTTTTGAATGGGTTAACAAAAGAATCTGTGTCACCTTTTTATGCTTATATGATCACTATGGTTATCAAGTCAGTAATCTGATCAACTAATTTTTTTTAATGTCCTATTGGATAAGCAGTTACCGTTATAGGCATATGAGATAGAAAAGAGGGAGGGGGAAGGAAAGAAGCATCCTCTTTACCAGTTCTTGAGCTTGAACAAGTCATTTAATATCATATAAGAGAACAAACTGGCCTTACACGTCTCAAAAATGTCATCTTTGAGGGCTAAGACATGTGTGGAAACATATGGGCGATGCCAGACACCCTTCAGATGTCAGCAGCATACCCACGCACACCTTGCTTTAACCACCTTCCCATCTTCCCTTCCCACTTTCAGTTCAACAAAACCTCCCTCTCCCAAAACACACATATACAACTTTATTGAAAGAAATTATACAGAACATGGCAGACAGATGATAGTCATTATTTTTGAGTAGGTCTCATTGTTTAGACCTCTCATACTGTGGACAGTATAGTGTAGGCAGCCACATGCCATGCTCTTCTACCTTATAAGACTTGGCTAGTATGAGATGGCTAAAGGGCTCTCTTGTATTTATATTTTGGTAGGGATGTCTCGATACATAAAATGTTTAACCTGAATTGATACAAATTAAGTGTATTATATAACCCTTCAATTCAAATAATAATCAATATTTCTTCATGTCTAATTATGTTCTCTTTATCCCCTAATAAACTCCTCAGTCAGTTCAGTTTGGTCACTCAGTCGTGTCCGACTCTTTGCAACCCCATAGACTGCAGCATACCAGGCTTCCCTGTCCATCACCAACTCCCAGAGTTTACTCAAACTTATGTCCATTGAGTCGGTGATGCCATCCAACCATCTCATCCTCTGTTGTCCCCTTCTCCTCCCGCCTTCAATCTTTCCCAGCATTGGGGTCTTTTCAAATGAGTCAGCTCTTCACATCAGGTGGCCAAAGTATTGGAGCTTCAGCTTCAACATCAGTCCTTCCAATGAATATTCAGGACTGATTTTCTTTAAGATGGACTGGTTGGATCTCCTTTCAGTCGAAAGGACTCTCAAGAGTCTTCTCCAACACAGCAGTTCAAAAGCATCAATTCTTCGGTGCTCAGCTTTCTTTGTAGTCCAACTCTCACATCCATACATGACCACTGGAAAAACCATAGCCTTAACTAGACGAACTTTTGTTGGCAGAGTAATATCTCTGCTTTTTAATATGCTGTCTAGGTTGATCATAACTCCTAAATAAACTACTACTTGTATTTGAAAATTCACTGTGGGAAAATATTTGTAATGCTTTGAAACAAAATATTAATATTCTAGTATATGAAGAGTTCTTACAAATCAGTAAGAAATTCCATAGGAGAATGAGCAAATCATGATGAGTGAATTATCAGGAAAAAGCCAATAAATGTATGAAACAGTAAAGTAACATAATTTATAAAATAATATGTTTATGAAACTAGTCACCAGACAAAAGCAAATAAAGAAGCATCAATTTTTGTTTCTAATTTTAACAATAATTGCCAAGATATTAATAAGTAGAGTTTGGCAAGGATACATACTCCTTTACTGTTGAAAGGAATTGACAGGAAGTTTTGTACTCTCAAATGAAAATGAATCCAGCAACCTCACTTCTAGAAATGTGTTGTAAAGAACTACTGCCATGGCCACAGAAACATTGTTCATGAGTATTTTCAAAGTAGATTTGTTAGTAATAGTAAAACACTACAAATAGCCTCAATGTTCATGAAGTTAAAGTGATTATTCAAGTTTTGAGGAGGGCTTCCTTAGTTGTTCCGAGGTGAAGAATCCTCCTGTCAATGCAGGAGCTGTGTGTTCAATCCCTGGGTTGGAAAGATCCCCTGGAGGAGGAAATGGGAGCCCACTCCAGCATTCTTGCCTGGGAAATCTCACGGACAGAGGAACCTGGTGGGCTACAGTCTATAGGGTCACAGAAGAGTCAGACATGACTTAGCAACTAAACAACAAAGAGCAACAGAGTTTTGCTGTGTCTGTGCCATAGGATTCTAGACAAGCCTTAAAAATGCCTAGTGTAGACAGATCTCCAAGATATCTCAAGTGAGAAAAAAGACAGAAGTCAACAAGTAATGCATGTATGCTTACATGCAGAAAAGACCTAATATAAATGTGCCAAAGGAGCACTGGAAAGGATGCAAAGCAAACTGTAGGAAGGTGATATTTCTAGGTGGCAGGGGAGAAGGTGGAAATGAGTCTGTGAAAAGAGAAAGGAGAGTCTCACACAGGTGTTATCCTCATCGTTTTAATCTTTCGAAGATAGAATCTATTTAGATATTTTATATTAAAAAACAAAGAGAAAATAAGTTATTTCAATTCAACTTAATGAATCTTATCAGAGGTATATTATCTTCTTAATGATGTGTGGTAACTCTTTATATGTTCATATGTTCTCTTAATATAATGGATTAGTTTAATATATTAAATTCTTCCAAGCAAGTACATTTCATGTATATGTAAAATTGTGAAAGTAGCTCAGAACTTTATTCTAATATTTTTAACATTTTATGGTTTCAAATGTATGTACTTCTGTGGTACACCTACAATGATTTTTTTTTTTCTGCTGTGAAGTATAGGTTTACTTTGAAGTTTGTTTTTTCTTAAAGCTCTAATTAATTATTCAATTCAAAAATTAAACAATTTTATTTCTCCTATTAATATAAAATGTAGGCAAAAGTGTTAGTTGCCCAGTTTTGTGCAACTCTTTGTGACCCCGTGGCCTGTAGTTCTCCAGGCTCCTCTGTTCATTGAATTTTCCAGGCAAGAGTACTGGAGTGGACTGCCATTTCTTTCTCTAGGGGATCTTCCTGACCCAGGGATCAAACCAGGGTCACCTGCATTGCAGGTAGATTATTTATTGTCTGAGCCACTAGGGAAGCAGGTGAGTATAAAATGTACACTTTATCATAAATAAATTATCATATGCACATGGGCCTTTTTAAATATATTTTTCTCTTCCATTGATATATATATATAATATTGATATATATATTATATTGATATATTCCACTGATAAATTCCATTGATATAGCTATACAAAATCGTACCACAATTTTATTATAAGTTTGCAGTATGGTTGGCACTCTAATAGAGTAAGGTCCCATTTATGCTCTAGTTTGCTAAACCTTCTTGACTATTTTTGTACATATTCTTTTAGCATCAACATGACATGTGCCATTAAATATTTTACCGCAATTTTCATTTGAATTATATTTAAGCTATAGATATACTTAGAAAAATATATCTTCATAATATTGAATTTTTGTATGTAAAATACATGTCCACTTTCCATTTGATTAAATAGTGTTTTATGTTATCTGGCAGTTTCTTTTTATTGTTTTGTTCACATAGGTACTTAATATTTCTAATTAGACTATTGGTTTCCTCCAAGTGTGCCTTGAGTAGGTCAACTCTTGGTTCAGGAAGCATTGAGATCTTCAAAATGTACATTTGCAAATCACATAAGCATGTGTAACAGTTTCAGCCAGTTTCTTGCAAAATACTACACAAGTTCATGTGGACTTCCATGGTGGCTCAGATGGTAAAGAATCCGCCAGCAATGCGGGAGACCTGGATTCGATCCCTGGGTTGGGAAGATTCCCTGGAGGAGGGCATGGCAACCCACTACAGTATTCTTGCCTGGAAAATTCCCATGGACAGAGGAGCCTGGCAGGCTACAGTCCATGGGGTGGCAAAGAGCCGGATACAACCAAGAGACTAAGCGCAAAGCACACATGGAGGTTCATATACTTATTTTATTTTTTGAACTAATTTGTTTGCTTTTTCTCATGAGTCCTTTCTTCCTCTGCATGATGGAGGGGAAAGGGTCCAACAATGGAGAACAATCGAACAGCATAAGTGATCCCAACTTAACAGCATAGTTTAAAGAGTTTTTTAAGACAATGTAATCTTTAGATAAAATTTCCAGTCATTTGGAGGTACCCCATCCTCCTATGTCTTCTCTGCGTTGTTGTCTAAATATGTTTTCTGTTCTCGCGGTTCAAGGAAAGACGGGGTCCCTGCATCCTCAGGGCACCTCTGGCCTCTCTCTCCAAGTTGCTGCTCTGGGCTGCTTCCTGCGGAGGTGAGTCTCAGCATGGAGGCTACGTGTGTTGTCTGCACCCTTTGTCTGATCTAACTCACAGCCTGTCTCATTCAGACTCGTTAAGCCCACTGGTGCTCCCCGGTCAGCCTCACAGCATCCTTCTCACGGCGTGACTGGCTCCTCTGAGTTGCCAGCACATCATCCATCTGGCCCTGAGTCTGGGCTGTGCCTCTGATAGCTTGTACTTCAGAACTGCGACATTGCCTTGGAATCCCAGAGCGCCCCACAGCAGGCTGACTGTCCCTCAGCCGATCTCCAGGAGGCGCGTGGGTGCCTCTCCAAATCAGGTCCATTCCAGGTGTGTGGGAAGGTAGAGAGGGAAAAGGAACTGCGCCCTCCTTCTCTCTGACTCTGCTACCAACGAGCTCACTGCCACAGGCCAGCCCTGAGATGCTGTGTGAAGGCTCTGAACAACCCTCACCAGGTCCAGACACTGAGCTGGGAGAAGGACCTCCATCCGTGATATTCCTCTCAATTTATCATATAAACTGCCATTTCTGGCTTAAAGGTAAAGGCGCCTGGCAGGCTACAGTCCATGGTGTGGCAAAGAGTCAGACATGGACATGACTGACTGACTAACATTTCACCTTTTTTTTTTTTTTTTAGGAGAAGGAATATTAGGATATCAGTGCCTAATCCCCTTTCCCTCTGATCTCTCCCATCTCCCCTCCCTTGCCTTACAGGATCACCCTTTTCTCTAACGTCCCTCATGAAATTTTCTCCTCCATACCAATTCCAGCCTCAGGGTTAAATCATAACCTTGAGAGGGGTGGAGGTAGGAGTCAGGGCAACTAGTGAAAATCCCAAAATATTTCACCAGATATGCATATTTACAGTACACTTCTTTTTTACATTCACAGAGGAAACTGCTTTCAATTCTATTGCGCCCACAGTACGGAGAAGAGAGTGATCCTTCTTGTAAAATGCCACGAACATACCATCTAGCATTGTTTTCAATGTTCTCTGACTTCGTTAACACATGACCATGGTGCTGGTCATGTGATTACGAGGTACTCACAACACGGTAATTACAGCATCTTACACTTTTCTGAGTGTGGAGATTCTGAGGGGAGTCTAATTTTCATCTTGACTTCAAGTGCCATGGAGTGGTCAGAAATCGGGGAAGTTGGATCTCCAGAGAGAATTGTTTTCCAAATGTCATCTGAAAGTGAAAGGGAACAGAAAATTAATCAAGACAGTGACATTTTAAAAAGGGAGCTACACAGAAAGTAGAGAAAGAACATGCACTGATGGTTTAATAAAACCATCGGGAAGCATGCTGGAGCCTCCGAAACTTTGGCTCAGCGCTGATGTTTCAAACACTCAGTGACATACTGACAGATAAATAAGTACAAGGATCGCTCAGCAAGAGTACAATTCATGTGTCTTCTCTGAGTATCCAGAGATCCCATACTGTGTATTGTTGGCAGTTTACAGCGAACAGGATCTAAAGCTTCGAAGGAACAAATAAAAGCTCCGAAGTCCACCTCTGAGTACAGATGTTGAACAGATGCAAAAACTGCAACGTTTTCAACTTTTTTAAGCTCATTCCCCTTTTCACCCTTTTCCCCTTTTTGGAAATAATATGTATAGCAGTAGTTTGATTTCTGACCCAACAATCCTATCTACAGATTTGGGGCTTTTTTGTTTTCATTTCTCTTTACATATGAGGTTGTTTTGCTGAGCTCAGTCATGCCCGACTCTTTGTGACCCCATGGACATTGGCCAACCAGGCTCCTCTGTCCATGAGATTTTTCAGGCAAGTATAATGGAGTGGGTCACCATTTCTTTCTCCAGGGTATCTTCCCAACCCAGGAATTAAACCCGTGTCTCCTGTGTCTCCTGCATTGCGGGCAGATCCTTTACCCACTGCGCCACCAGGGGAGCCCAGACTAAAGATCTTTCGGTCTTTCTGACTCTGCAGAGTAAGCTCACTGCCACAGCTCTTTTTTCGCCACAAGACCTCCACAGGAGTGTGAACCAGTGGCATATGGTGAGGGGCCCTTATCTGTGCCTTACTTCTCATTTGGTGCAAGTCAGACTTCATGTGATGATGTCTTTCTCAGGATAGGGTCAAGGAGCTCACTAAGGATACCCTCAGTGCAAAATCTCATGCAGAAGCTTCTACTAAGGGGAGCTGACACTCCAGTGCTCACTGGGCATCTGGGGATGACTTTCTCCTAGTGCCTTTATGGACTCTGCAACATCTGCCATGCAAGCCACAGAGCAGTTGCCTGAAACATTCAACCAAAGAAGACTCTACAAGAAAGAGCCAGAATCCCAGCTCCCAAACACGGCAGAGAATTGAAAACAGTGGAGTGCTTAAAAAACATGGGTCTGGAACTCTATCCCTATCCTGCCTCTTTGAGCAAGTTGCTTATTCCCTGAGCCCTCAGTTTCCTTATCTGGGAAATGGGGAGAATACCTTCACACTGTCAGAATTAAATGAGACAATATGTACAAACCTTAGAGTTTGCAACTCTTATAACATCTTGGAACCATCCTGACATCTATCACTTATATGAATTCTCCAATTTTTCTTTGGACCTCAATTGAAATTTATGTATTTAGCAGATAAATATCCAGAGTGCCTGGGTAAATTTTGAATTCAAGATAAATAAGAAACAATTTTTAGGATAAAAAAAATCCAGGAAATATCAGGATATAACTTATGCTAAAAAGTATTCATTGTTTATTTGAAATTGAACTTCAGCTGATCATCCTGAGTTTTATCTGGCAAACTTAGCATCAATACCCTTGTCTGAGAAACAAGTATACTATCAAGGGTGAAACAGATCACCAGCCCAGGCTGGATGCATGAGACAAGTGCTCAGGGCTGGTGCACTGGGAAGACCCAGAGGGATGGGATAGAGAGGGAGGCGGGAGGGGGGATCGGGATGGGGAACACATGTAAATCCATAGCTGATTCATGTCAATGTAAGGCAAAAACCACTACAATATTGTAAAGTAATTAGCCTCCAACTAATAAAAATAAATGGGAAAAAAATCCCTTTGTCTGATAAAGGAGACTATTGGTGTTTACCCATTTGTATTAGAGGGTGATGGTGAGGATGACATAAAAAACATACATGCAGAAGTTTTGTAAATTGGCACATATGATTCAGATACGTGGGAATGCTGTGATTATTAGTGTGGGTTTTGAAATCACCAGTTCAGGAGCAGGTTGAAGGATGCAGAGTGGAAGTCAATGAGAGGAGATACTGTAAGTTATAGACCAGTTAACCTGTTCACCTCTTTTCAGGGGCCAAGAACCTCTGTGTTACTTGCAGCAGACTGCCTTTTCTCATTAATATGCATGTATGGATGTCATTGGTAAGGACGTTTTATACTTGGATTGAGAAGGAAGAAGAGGAGTATGAAGAGGATTGGGCAGGAGACTGCCAACCTTTATACAGGGAGGGTTATTTCCTTTTTAATTAAATTTCTAGACATGCGATTTGCCTTTTCCGATGTATTACGTTTTTCATCAGCTTTTTCCTCATAGAGTGGCAAATCACGAACAGCTTATTTCAGGAATAATCACAGAAGGGGCCGTTTGGGTGCCCACTCATGTCCAAGCTGCATTTTGAGCATAAAGACTCCTTGGACAGAAAATTCCAAGTGAAAAGTCAAGGTTCTAAAAATACTCCAAGAGATTTTAACTCCCCTGTGTCAGGTGCATTCAGGAAATGCAAGTACTCAAACGCTTTCATTTTCAAAGAAAAGAACATGAGCTCTTTTCCATCCCTTCTCATGGGCCAAAACTAGACCCCAGAACAAGATGTATTCTGGTGTAACTCAGGCAATTTCTCAAGATATTATTTATCAAAGGAGAGAATCTGACTTGTACTGTTATAATGCCCAATTTACTAGCTAATTCTGTCCCTTTTATAAAATAAAGAACTCATAAGGCAAACATTTAGTGAGATCAGTCATTTAGTAGGATGCAGTTAAAGGAAGTCTCAGTCATACAACTGAACATTTATTTTTAAACCAGTTTTGCCAGCTTTGACACTGCCTCAGAGCTAGGAGACAGATACACGAACTGAGTAACTAGAGCAACCAACTTGGCAATTTCCTACAAGATAGAGAAATAAATCTCGGGGGACCCTTGGCCTTTGACTTTGGAATGCAAACGCTTTGGGAGAAAAGAAACGTATGGTGAGCATGTGCTCCAGCGTCTGCAGACTACAGCCATGCAAGTCCCATCCTTGAATGAAATTGCGAATTCCTCCCCCTCCCCCCCCCCCCCCCCCCCCCGCCGCCCCGGGGGATGGGAGAGGGGTGGTTGATTTTCAGCTGGCAGGCACAACAGACAGGATAAGGCTCTTTGTGTTTAGACTCTTGAGCCATCGCATTTTATGGACACAAACTGAAGATAAGATCTACTGATGGAGGCTCCGGCCGCAGCCTGAGACCAGCCCATCAATGTCAGGATTCCTTACGCACCTGACGCCGGCACTTTGCAGCACTTCCGGTGGATAAAGGTTCTGGGAGGGTCAGTGTGTCCAGTGAAGCCGAGAGTCTCATTTGCCATAAATGAAGAAGATGGGAAGTGAGCTGTGAGATTTTTAGACTAATATTTAGATCACTGCAATTTATCTCATCTTAAGGATCAAGCTGATTGAACGCGAGCCGAGTTTGAACTGGACTGTGTTTACAAGGCCTTCTTCCTCTGGGCTAGATGTTTAAAGAAAGGAGAAAGGAGAGCTGGGATTTCCGGCTAACCTTGGAACCAAAATGGGCCAATCCCAATAACAATAATAGCAAGGATAAACAAGCAGGGATATTGCAATGCGCTATCTCCCGTGCTGAGAAAAATTAATTTCCTATTTGAGTTCCATTCACATAAATACTCATAATGATGTATTTAAATCCAGAGTCTGTTAAATCCTAAACCCACAGTACCTGAGCCAACAGTGAGAGTCTTGCATTTAATCGGTTACTGTAATAAACATATAAAATGTGTTTTTTTTTTTTTTTTTTTTCATGAGAGGACAGAGCAGTGGCTACATAAAAGGACATCAAATGACACATCCTCCATCTCCTAGCAAATAAAAAAGCCATCAGCTCATAACAAGGCGGTGATAAAAGGTGCTGAGGCCAGTAAGATTAAGACTTTGTAATAAGGTTCGGGCGCCAAAACTGACAGCCATTTTCTTTTATATTTATCATGTCCTCACATTGGGGTGAGAAGCCATGGCTGTCCCATTGCTGGCTAGAATTTATAGCAGCTCCATTATTAGGAGATTGCAGTGAAATGGGGTAGAGGTATGGTTTTCTGAGAACGTTACGATAGCCTCCTACATTATACACTTGACAGGTTTGTCAGCTCTTAGTAACAAGCCTTGTAAAGTACTTTAATATCATTAGCACTATTTTCTTAATGTGTCTATTCTCCTTGCAGCCTGAAAATATCATATATCATGGGCTGGAGGGTAGCCTGAACTGCTATCTCCCCTTTTCTGGCTTCTTAAATGTGATTTTATAGTAACACGTAGAGTTGATATTTTAATCAGAATAATGCAGCCATTTTCCTTTATTGATTATCAAGTAAATACGTATAAATATGTAGTTAGGGGTGGGAAACCCTTTTAAGGGATATTGAAAACATATAATGAATGGCTTTCTAGGGTAATCTTGCTGCCTGCTTACTTCCGCTATGCTATATGCCTGGAGGTTTTCCATTCTGTTCTCCTTGCCCAAAGATCTCTGGAGTTCACATGCAGGAAAGAGGGACAAGGGTCAGAACTGAAACTCTGGAGGAATGTTCCAGGTAGGTAAGTCCTAAATTAGATGCTTTTGTAATTTCTGTACATACATGTCTTTCTTCAGTATGAGTGCATGCATGCTCAGTCACTTTAGTCATGCCCGACTCTTTGCAATTCTGTGGACTGTATCCTGCCAGGATTTTCTGTCCATGGGTTTCTCCAGACAGGAATACTAGTGTGGGTTGCCAGGCCCTCCTCCAGGGTATTTTCCCAATCCAAGGATTTGAACCCATGTCTCCTGCATTGCAGGTGGATTCCTTACCCACTGAGCGACCTGGGAAGCCCCAAGTTACAATATATTCTGTAGTTAATGGTGCATTTCCAAAGGACCCACATTTGTTTTGAAGTACAGAAATTCTGTAAGGCTTTTTCTTCCTTTTACATGATGAGATATTGACTTACATATGCCTATCTATAATGCTAATATAAACTCAGAGACTCAACACTTGAAAGAGTTTTATGTGTTTTAAATATCAAAAATAAACATGTATTGCTTGGTGAATGTAATAAAATTATAAACTTGATTTAGATCTCATGTTTAAACAGGACATACATCTTAATAGGGGTCGTGTCTGTTCTCAACATTGTAAATTTCCTCGTATGTGGCCTTGATTATAAAATTTTAATTATTGTCAACAATAGCCTTAAATTGATACCAAAACTAAGGCTGGACACAAATAACATACACTATAAAGGGGATTTTATTATCTCCAGTAGAACCTCAAATTGTTCCATGACTTAAGGATAAAGTCAAATACACAGTTCAGCTCTGTGCCAGGGCTAAGAGCAAAACATCAGCCTGGTATCAGTACTGATATCATGGAATTACTACACATTGCCCCAAGTGTGTACTCGACTAGTTACTGGATGTGTGCCCGACCTCCCTACCACGACTACCTCAAATGAAAAATGAAGGGCATATACAACGGAATACCTGATCTAAATAGTCACTTAGTTGTGTCCGACTCTGCGATCGCATGGACTGCAGCCTGCGAGGCTCCTCTGTCCATGGAATTCTCCAGGTAAGAATATGGAGTGAGTAGCCATTTCCCATTCCCTTCTCCAGGGGGTCTTCCTGACTCAGAGATGGAACCCAGATTTCCTGCACTGCAAGCAGATTCTTTACCATTTCCCTGGCAGCTCAGATGGTAGAGGTTCTGCCTGCAATGCCAGAGACGTGGCAAAGAGTGGCAAAGAGCCAGACACAACTGAGCAACTTTCACTTTCATATTCAATAGACTACTATTCAGCTATAAAAAATAACAAATTAATGTCATTTGCAGCAACGTGGATGCAACTGGAGATTATCCGTGAAATAAATCAGAAAGAGGAAGACAAATATTATATGATATTGTCTTTATGTGGAATCTAAAATAGGTACAAATAAACCTATCTATGAAGCAAAAGCAGTGTCACAGAAATAGAGAAGAGACTTGTGGTTGCCAAGGGAAGGGGGCTGGGGGGAGGAAATGGAGTGGGAGGTTGGGTTTAGCAGATGTGTACTTTTATTGATAAACTGAATAAACAACAAGATCCTACTGTACAGCACAGAGAATAATATTTGGTATTCTATGATAAACCTAAATGGAAAAAAATATAAAAAAGAATGTATATACATGTATAAATTACTTTGTTATATAGCAGTAATTAATCAGCATTGTGAATTAAGTATACTTCAATTAAAAAAATTTTAAATGTAACCAAAAAAGAAGACATAAAGGAATCTGTGAGTATTTTCCTTTCAGTCAAAATCATTGCACCTAGTTCAGAGCCTGGCACATAGTAGGTAATCAAAATGTATTGATTGGAAGAGTGTGAAATGAAATGAATCTATAACTTCTTTCACCTTACACTGAGGTTTTCAGCCCATGGCCATCAACATGGGTTACTTGCAAGAAGAAAAAAAGAAAGTATCAGATGGAGAAGAGCTATAGCAACTGGATCTGAGATTAATTTAGTCCATGCTTTTCTTTATTAACTTATGTAACTGCTTCTGCATTTACAGCAAGTCCGTACTCAGATGCTCTCAGACAACAGTACTACATATTGACAAATAGATACTACTGGGCAATCCAAAATTCTTGTAACAAATTATATGAGTGAATCTAAAATATTTATTGTTAATCATTCAAAAATGTATTTTGAGAATAAAAAATCCAAGAAGATTTACACTTTTATCTCCATCTCCACTTATGGCTTTTGTGTCCTTTGGTTATACAGATATTCCAAGATATACTGTACTTCACAAAATGGGATGACTAGATGAAATTTTGTCAATTTAATATTTTTGCTTCATTTTGATTAGAAGTGCCTCCCTAAATGCTATATTCCCATTGCATTTGCCTAGTTTAGGTGAGGAGGAGACAGTTCATACTTTGGACCGTCTCTCTACTCACCTGAACAAGACAGGGCAGGGTCAACCCAATATTTTTGTCTGTTTTTTATAGTCAGTTTAATAATTGCCTGTGATGGATTAATTATATAGTAACTACTGCTGATTTTTCTTAGAAAGGAAATGATTAAATCATGTATTTTTCAGTGGTGTCTGGTCACCACATGAGGACCTAACCTAACCTTTTTTAAGTATTTTATGCCTCTTCATCTGAAGGAAAACCATTAAGTTGATGTGCTGAGAAATTGCCCTGTGAAAATGCTACTGTTCATACATTCTCGTTAACATGAATATGATTTTAATATCTGTTGATATGTGACAATTCCCCATCAGTCACATGACTGGTCATAAAATCATTTTGTCTATTAATTGCTAGAAATCATTAAGAATTAGACACATTTAAGTCTGTTCATTTACCAAGCTTACAACATTTGATCCTATCAGAGAAAATATCTTTTGATAAAATCTTTATGTGTAAAACAGCAGAACAATTAGTCAAAATCATTGACTAAGGATTTATGGCCAGTGATATATAGGAGTGCCAAAGAATTGAGGCCTTTGAATTGTGGTGCTAGAGAAATCTCTTGAGAGTCCCTTGGATAGCAAGATCAAACTTTAGTCAATCCTAAAGGAAATCAACTCTGAATATTCATTGGAAGGACTAATGCTGAAGCTCCAATACTTTGGCCTCCTGATGTGAAGAGCCGACTCACTGGAAAAGACCCTGATGCTGGGAAAGATTGAAGGCGGGAGGAGAAGGGGGCAACAGAGGATGAGATGGTTGGATGGTCTCATCAACTTAATGGACGAGAGTCTTAGCCAACTCCAGGAGATAGTGAAGGTTCGGGAAGCCTGGCGTGCTGCAGTCCATGGGGTCACAAAGAGTCAGACACAACTTAGCAACTGAACAACAAATTCATGTATCTAAACAGTTTTATAGCTTCTCTGTACTCTTGTATTGACATTATAATACCTAGGCCTGAAAGGAAATTTCAGCATCACCTGGATGGTCTTTCTGAATCACTAAAACAGGAAATATCAGATTCAAATTTTATTGTTTGAGTTTCCTTTCCTTGATATACACACTGTATAGGTGTTGATATACACACTGCACGTGTGTTGTCCCAGTTCTTTTTCCCCAGTTCAAATGAGGCTTTCAGGAGGGAAAGGTGAGCTCTGGTGTTTTTATTTATCTCCATCTCCATCTTTGAGGTTCTAAAGCCTGTATGACATTTCATTTGCTCAGATTGTTCTGGGCAGAGTCCTGGCCAAGCATCTTGACTCAGTTTTTAGTGTTCCACAGCAAACACTATTATTGAGCCAAGGACATGTTAGTTGAAATGCTATTATAAGACAAAGACAACTGATTGTAAAATCAAAATGATACCCTCATGATTCAATATCCCTAGACTGAATCATTTTTCAGTGAATATATTCCTTATTTTGACTTGGTGAATTGATGTTTCATTCATTGCTGAATGGAGAAAATATCGATGTCACCATTTTGGACAATGTTTTGACATTATCAGGTAATGTGGAAATATGTGTACCTTCCAACATAATTATTTGATTTCTAGATGTATACCTGCAGAAATTCTTATAAATGTGCCTAGCCAAACTAGCCTGAAACTGGGAACAACCCAAATTTCATCAGTGGTAGAATTAAAAAATAAATTGTAACATGTTCATACAAGGGCAACTATACACTGAATTAAAAGGAATGAACAGAGCTATGTGTATGACCATCAATGAACATCCAAACTTCATGTTGAGGGAAAGCAGGGAGACAGAGAAAGAGGTACACATCTTGTTGCATTTTCATAAAAAATTTAAAAAGCAAATCTAAATTTCACACTGATTAGGGATTCATATGAAGGTGAAAACTCTTTAAAGGAAAAAAGAAAATAATTAACACAAATTCAAGATAGCAGCATTTTGAGTAGGTGGGCTAAGGGATGGGTTTATGATGGAAGAAGGTAGACAGTGTAGAAGTATTCCTACTACACTGGCCATGGAATATTTCTTACATAGGAATATCAGTCTTGGAAGGTAGGAACAGGATTTAAGAAAACAACCACCCATTGTTTTAAATGTACATTTGTTAGTTATTCATTTTTTAAATATAAATTTCAAAACATAAGAAATAATAATAGATACATAGAAGAAGGAAAAGAGGTGGAGGTAACTTCAAAGACACTTCTGTTCCTTTCTCTCATTTTCACTTAAAAAGACTGACAAAACCATTCAGCAGTGCTTGGTATAGGCAAAAATGGGTTCCCCTCACAAATAGAAATGTGTTTCTATAGCGTATCAGCTTTAAATCAAATCTAGACAGAGATTATCTAATACACATGAAAGTTATAGGAGATCTCACATGTTCTGTATAATACTTTGCATATACATTTAATAGTTAACAGCATGTCTAAGGATTATGATTTTAAATCAATTATTCAGACGTTGAAGTTAGCCAAGTGCAGTCCATTAAAATGCCCATTGTTTTATGTTCCTGTCTCCTTTTAAGACAATTTTCAAAGACTAAATCAGACACTTCAGCCACTATCATCCCATTTCCCCCAGATGTGTTCATGATGTAATTTGAAAGTCACCATTGTTGTATAATTTTAGGAGATTTAGATAAATCATACTCTCACGTGTTAAAATAGTAGATACTGTTTGAATAGTTTTTACCTTTATCTTATTTTCCAACAGGAAATGGAAGAAGGTGACAGACAAACCATAATGCTTGCTGAATAACTCACCAAGAACAATGAAAATACACATAGCATAATATCTCCTTTTATCCTCTCTCAACAGCTCTGTAAGGTTCATACTGGTCTTAATTATCCCCTTCTTACAGAGGAGAAAAGTAATGCACAGGAAACATAAAGATTTTCCCAAAATAAATGGCTATGCTCAGGGTTTGAACTGTGGTGTTTCACCTTTTCTACCATTCTGATAAATTGCCCTCCATCCCATATGAAAGAGCAAAATTACTCTATATGCCTTTATGCATATGTTATGTATGTTTACAGGGAAAGGTCTGTCTTCACAGTTTAGTGTATTGTATGTCCATCATTAAACGATTTTGCAAATGTTCATTATGAGTAGTATTTATGCCCACATCAGGTGAATAATGTGGACCTCTTTGAATTAAAGGCATCAAAGGGTTTTTTAATAGAAACTGTAAAATATTTATTTAAAAACATTGTTTTAAGCTCCCACTTCCTGAGTCAGACTGACAGCTCCAGGAGATGATTGTCATATGCTCATTTCCATTTTTCAGCACCCTTCATGATCACACCAGGCTGGTAATTAGTAGGATAAAAATTGCTATTAGATAATGCACCATTTCGACTGTCATCCTGCCGGGTTGGGGGGAAAAGTTAGCCTGTAAAATGAGAGCCCAGTGGTGCGGTTGTATTGACTTGTATGTCATGTTTGTTTCAGTTTACTAGTCAAAACAAGTTTCTCAGCTCCTCCTGGCCCAGAAGGTTCCGTTTGCTTTATGAAAATGAAGCTGTCTTGTTTTCTGGTTCATAAATCATTGTCAAGCGGAGCTAGATAACAGAAACAAGTTCAGATTCCAGGATGATTATCCTTAGAGATGATGTATTAAATATACAGAATACAACTTGATTTTCATAAGCCATGTTGACTTTGCAGAACTGAGGCTGCAAGGGAAAATTATCTCATAAGAGGAGGGGCAAGGTCTTGCAAAAATCTCACCTGGTGGGTATGATAGGGGAGGATAGTAGCGCATCTTTGCTTCCCAAGATGTCTGTGCTCTCTCCCATTCTCTTGCAGTTGTTTACCTGCTGTCCTTCCTTTAAGCATTCTGTGCCTCTTTCTTTTATTTCTTAACAATGTAGGAAACATCTTTAGAGAAGACTCCACTTTGCCTCTGTTATCTGCCACTTCTTTTTCATCCTCTTCTTTGAATAGAATGATATCTTATAAAATCTTCCTTCTACCTCTTTGTATTGAAATTGGCCTGGTTTGAGTTGTACCTTTGGGGTATGCTAGCCCTTAATGAAAGGCTTTCTAATCAGAGCAAAATCAGGGGCTGTGGGAGTGAAATCTAGGGAAAAAAAGGATCACAGTGGAATCAGAAAGAATTACAGGGACGCCCAGAGACTGAGTGCCCCTCTGACAAATCGCAGAGCAGGTGTCTTGTAGATACCTTGTCCTGAATGCACTAAGGCTGACTTTTTCTCTGAATGAAGAGTTCAGACCTTCAAGCAAATTCAAGTGTCTTTTGCTGAGAAATACTGCTGTGTGAAATGTGTCTTACGTCTCACGTGACCTTGCAGCTCCTATTGGAGCTTTAAATCTCATTCAATATCCGTCCCCAAGAACCTCCTTCCCTCTACCCCTCAGTCTAGGATTCTGTTTCTCTGGGTGTTCCCTCAGAGCACACCCTTCACTGCCTCCCCTTCCTACTTATTTCAGGATTATCAAGAATTCCCTATACTACTAATTTTTAAAAAAATTTTATATTGGAGCCCAGTGGATTCACAAGTTGTGTTCATTTCAGATGTATAGCAAAGTGGCTCAATTATACACGTATCGATTCCTTTGCAAATTCTTTTTTTGCATTTAAGTTGTTACATAACATTGAGCAGAGTTTCCTGTGCATACAGTAGATCCTTGTTGGTTACACATTTTAACTATAGCAGTGAGTAAATGTCAGTTCAAACTCCCTAACTATCCTTCCCCCCTGTTCCCCTCAATAACTGTATATGTTTGTTCACACACCATATAGTAGGTTTGCATTATGTTTTTGGAAGCTGAAAATAAAGAGAAAGAGACATGTATCCGAAGTCATTTCAAACCCTGAGTAAAACTTGATCTAGCAGGGGATGTGGGTGGGAATTCAAGTTGCAATTAAGATTTAAATCTCTCAATTAGGTTTTCTTGTTCAGAACGGAAGGCGACATTCTCCAAAGAGGAAAATAACAGAAAACTTATATATGCTGTCATGCATTTCCTGTATTATGAAAAAGAACTTTCCTGCCTACCAAGACAAGTCTATGATTTTCTTAAGATAAGACACTGCTAGAGGAGTGTCTGCCACCAGACCCATAAATACCACAACAAACACATAAATATCACATGTCTCCATGTTGGGACTCAGGGACCACCGCTAGGAAGTTCTAATTTTGTACTACCAGGCTTATCGATTGCTTTATTCTTTATTTAGATATCTAGTCTTTTTACTCATTTATTAAGCAGGAAAGCAAAGTGAGGAGTCGAAAGGTTATTTAGAATTTTGCTATGTGCATATGACCAGCTGCAGTCTTCATCACCAAGTGTATTTTCAGCAGTGGGTTTGGAAACCTGTATCAGCAAGATAATTATCTCAACTTATCATTTCAGTGAACTTAAAAAAAGAAAAAAAAAACCAAAAACACAGTTTTTTGTAAGTTAAGGGCAAAATGTCTATCTAAACTTGAACTTTGAGTTTTTAAGACACTCAAGATTTCCAGACTGTTGGTTAACGCCTGTGGAATTTGCACATTTTATAAATATTTAGACATTTGTAAACACAATCTTGCTTTATATACCATTGTCAAATAACATGGGTGCTTTGCTCTTTAGGAAGCATGTTCTATGGAACAATCAATAGCAAAACCCTGCATGGTTTATTTTCTGTTATGTATACCTTACAGGTCATTGAGTCAAGTACTATGGCAGGATTTCTAAAAGGCTGGTGATTTTTAGGAAAGATCATCAATAACATATGTAGCGGAGCAAGCTAAAATAATTACAATCAAATTTCATGCTTCAGGGCATAAACTGATTTCCTGCAAGGGTCAGGAAGGAATTATGCTGCCTTCGCCAGTGTGGACTGTGTTGGGTAACTGACTTACCTATTTTTGTTTGGTTTTGCCCTTTTTTTCTGAAATGAATATACTGATCAGTTTTCTGAAGAATGTAACTCTGGTTAGTCCATGCCCCTCCTTGGCTGCATCATGTCAGATTGGATAGAGCACTGGTTGGGAAATACTGCCTGTAAAATGTAAATGTCCCTTCTTGGATCTATTTTTTAGCACTGAAGGTCTAGAAGGAGAAAATTGAATGGAGAAGAAAGAAAAATAATATGATTTGGGATTTCAAGCACACAGGCTTAACACTCACATTTTCTATTTGAGACCCTCTAAACCTGCCTACTTCCAGGCCCAGGTTTTATTCATCTTCCTTTTTTACTCCAGCTAACTTTTGCCATTGGCTCTCTCTCTCACTCAAAAATCTCAGAGACATACATTTTCACTTCTCTGAACAGCTTCAGTGACAGGAAAAAGAGAGTCTAATCTGTCACAGTTTTGGGGGGGTTGTGGGGAGTTGTAGGGAGAAGAGGAGGGAAGAGAAGCAAATGGTTATCCCCAAGCAATGCTCCTACCACAGACTTAGCACAGAGGCCTTTGAGCTAATTATGTTCTGTATATCTGAGCCAACTACCCGAGCTTCACGCTGACACTCAGATACATCTGGGCCTGATAACAATTGCAAATACTCAGGGCACACTTTAAAAAAGAGCTTATGTTACAACGTGAAACAGCATGTTTTACAGTCCTCAGAACAGTCAGATAAATAAAACAGCTCCAGAGCTTTGTGGGGGGAAAATATATTTTGTAACATTTCATTTAGAGCAGAAAAAATTCCCCACCGACAAGGGAACATTTGACCCTAAGAAAATGTTAAGTTCTACCCACAGCTGTTTGAGGAAATGGGCAATAGAAGACGGAGCAGCTCGGTGTTCTGGGCTCTAAGGTTACAATCACCTCCCATTCAGAGAGACAGTTTTGGAGATTTGGGTCTGATGTGAGAGTGTCAAGGAGAATGTATAAAAAGCAACTTTTGCATGCACATCCAAGGAAAGAGAGTAGGAAGGAAGAACCTTTACGTTTCTGGGATGTTGTTGTTCAGTTGCTCAGTTGTGTCCAACTCTTTGCAACCCCGTGGACTGCAGCATGCCAGGCTTCCCTGTCCCCATCTCCCGGAGCTTGCTCAAACTCATGTCCATCAAGTCGGTGATGCTATCCAACCATCTCATCCTCTGTCATCCCCTTCTCCTCCTGCCCTCAATCTTTCCCAGTATCAGGGTTTTTTCCAATAAGTGAGCTCTTTGCATCAGGTGGCCAAGGTATTCTGGGATGTATTGAGCAGTAAGTGGTGAAAGGATAATTTTAGTTAATTTGGGAGCTGTCTTTGGGGGTGGGTTTACTATGTTGAACACAGCTAGGTTACTTTCCAAGATAACCATTCCTGCTTTGGGGCAATGGTGGACACTGGGAGCAGGAAAGGAAAACGATTCCAGAAGTCAGAGTTTTACATAAGAAATTGTCACTTTCCACTGGGCACAAAGCTTCCCCCAGAATTCCATCTGCTAACACATGCTGGAAAGACTAGAGACCTCTTCAGGAAAATTAGAGATACCAAGGGAACTTTTCATGCAAAGATGGGCACAATAAAGGACAGAAATGGTATGGACCTAACAGAAGCAAAAGATATTAAGAAGAGGTGGCACGAATATACAGAAGAACTATACAAAAAAGATCTTCATGACGCAGATAACCACGATGGTGTGATCACTCACCTAAAGCCAGACATCTTGGAATGCGAAGTCAAGTTGGCCTTAGGAAGCATCACTACAAACAAAGCTAGTGGAGGTGATGGAATTCCAGCTGAGCTATTTCAAATCCTAAAAGATGATGCTGTGAAAGTGCTGCACTCAGTATGCCAGCAAATTTGGAGAACTCAGCAGTGGCCACAGGACTGGAAAAGGTCAGTTTTCATTACAATTCCAAAGAAAGGCAGTGTCAAAGAATGCTCAAACTACTACACAATTGCACTCATCTCACACACTAGTAAAGTAATGCTCAAAATTCTCTAAGCCAGGCTTCAACAGTATGTGAACCATGAACTTCCAGGTATATTCACGCTGGGTTTAGAAAAGGCAGAGGAACCAGAGATCAAATTGCCAACATCTGTTGGATCATTGAAAAAGCAAAAGAGTTCCAGAAAAACATCTACTTCTGCTTTATTGACTATGCCAAAGCCTTTGACTGTGTGGATCACAACAAACTGTGGAAAATTCTTCAAGAGATGGGAATACCAGACCGTCTGACTTGCCTCCTGAGAAATCTGTATGCAGGTCAAGAAGCAACACTAACTGGACATGGAATGGCAGACTGGCTCCAAATCGGGAAAGGAGTACATCAAAGCTGTATATTGTCACCCTGCTTATTTAACTTATATGCAGAGTACATCATGAGAAAAGCTGGACTGGATGAAGCACAAGCTGGAATCAAGATTGCTGGGAGAAATATCAATACCTGAGATATACAGATGGCACCACCCTTATGGCAGAAAGCAAAGAAGAACTAAAGAGCATCTTGATGAAAGTGAAAGAGGAAAGTGAAAAAGCTGGCTTAAAGCTCAACATTCAGAAAACTAAGATCAGGCATTTGGTTCCATCACTTCATGGCAAATAGATGGGGAAACAGTGGAAACAGTGTCAGACTTTATTTTTGGGGGCTCCAAAATCACTGCAGATGGTGACTGCAGCCATGAAATTAAAAGATGCTTGCTCCTTGAAAGAAAAGTTATGACCAACCTAGACAGCATATTAAAAAGCAGAGACATTACTTTGCCAACAAAGGTCCATCTAGTCAAAGCTATGGATCTTCCAGTAGTCATGTATGGATGTGAGAGTTGGACTATAAAGAAAGCTGAGCACCAAAGAATTGATGCTTTTGAACTGTGATGTTGGAAAAGACTCTTGAGAGTCCATTGGACTGCAGGGAGATCCAACCAGTCCATTGTAAAGGAAATCAGTCCTGAATATTCATTGGTAGGACTGATGCTGAAGCTGAAACTCCAGTACTTTGGCCATCTGATCTGAAGGGCTGACTCATTGGAAAAGACCCTGATGCTGGGGAAGATGGAAGGCGGGAGGAGAAGGGGACGACAGAGGATGAGATGGTTGGATGGCGTCACCGACTCAATGGACATGAGTGTGAGCAAACTCCGGGAGTTGATGATAGACTGCACGCTGCAGTCCATGGTGTTGAAAAGAGTTGGACACGACTGAGTGACTGAACTGAACTGAACACATGCTCCATGTCTGCAACCATCTTGCTTCCTCTTATGGAGACTTGTGAGGTCATAAAAGAGAGGGGTATCACTCACTTTAATGTGGTCATTTCTCCGTTTCTTAAATCCACATCTCTGTTTTTTTAAGTGTGTTTTAACATATTAATATTTACTGTTCTTGGCCTTCCTTTGAGTGTATGGTTTTGTGGAACAGATACTGCTACCCACACTGCTCATGCTCTTTATCTCATGGCCCTACTCTTCCAGAACAGTTTTATTTAAAAACTGCCTGGAGTAACCACAACTTTATTAGGGAGGGAATAAAATAACATAGATCTTCTATTTGGAGAGCACTTTAAATTTTATTAGTTACTGCATTTCTTTTCATTCTCAAAACATCTTGAGAGGGAGAAACTTAGCCTCCATTTGACAGATGTAGCAACTGAGGCTCAGAGATAAGTAGCAGGTTATCCCAAATTCCACAGCACTGAATAGCAGAGCCCTCCCTCAAGTTCATCACTCACTGGCATCAGTAACGAAATTAAGTGCCTTTAACCATTGCATTGGGCTTCCCTGGTGGCTCAGTCAGTAAAGAATCCACCTGTAGTGAGGAGACTGCTTGTAATTCAAGGGACCTGGATTCAAGCCCTGGGTGGGGAAGATCCCCTGGAGAAGGAAATGGCAACCCACTCAGTGTTCTTGCCTGGGGAATCCCATGGACAGAGGAGACTGGTGGGGACAGTCCATGGGATCCCAAGAGTTGGACATGACAGCAACTGAACCACCAGCCACAGCCATTATATTCCCATTTAACTGTATAGAAATTTCCATTTCAAAAGCACTCTTCTTTCCTACCTCAGCTCTTTTAATAATAAATTCAAAGAACCCACACAGTTTTGAAATCCCTCTCAGTTTAGAGGCACAGGGAAGTGATTAAGTTTTCTTAGTGAAGATAAAGTAACTAATGTAATATAAACGTGGTATTTCTTTTTGATATAGTTTCTTACCTCTATGAATATTAAATACACCCCTGAACATGTGCTATTTTAATGATTACATGCCTTATTTCCCAATTTGTTCTCTTGAGGAAGAAAAATACAGATTTTCTGGATTATAGTTAATGTTTCTGAACCACACTTCACACTTTCCCCAACCCTCCAACTTGCTCACTTTTAAGGCCATCTCTCCTAAACACAAAACACATCTTCTTTTTCTTGTAAGTTGAAAGAAGGTTTTGTTTGTTTGATTGCGTGTGTATGTGGGGGGCACGGGTGGGAGGATCGGGTTCTCTGGAAAGCTGGCTCCTGTGTTCTCAAGGGTTATAAAAACGGGAATCATTTTTATTGGCAATCCACTGGAATAGTGCTGAGACAAATGGAAACTTGAAGATAAGGATCCCCAGAGGTGAGAACATACAGCTGTTGGGAATTGCGAGAGAATCTGACCAATAAAGGAAGTCACTATTTTTCCAGGCCTAAAGTGAGTTATAGGGCGAGACGGGTGTTGTATATTTATGTAAGCCAGCAGCGGGGAGTTCAAGCGGCTGTATATTGCTGAAAGAGCATCATTCACATTCGGGCTGAGACAAAGCGTGGAAATGAAGTAACATCCTGGCCGTAGAAGGCCTCATGACAGAATAATAACAATTCAGAGAGGGGGGCCGTGTGCGAGGCTGTGGGTAGGCCTCAAAATGAGGAAATGATCAAGATGCCTTGTCAGGCCTTCAAAAAAACAGTTACACACACACACACACACACACACACACACACACACACACACACACACTCTCAGGATTAAGGCCTGGCCAAGCGTCCTTGGGAAGGAAGGTCATTTATCTTTCACAGAAACACGTACACAATTACTTGCAACCTTCATCAGTATAGTCAGCAAGATAGGTTTGCCAAAAGTACTGAAAAAATATATATCAGTACACATATTACAGTTGGGACCCCATTTGGTGTTTATTATTATCATACACTCTTGCCTCCTGTATCAGCGTGGATACTAATTCAGGACAATATTTGAAGGACTAAAGTGGTTCTGGCGGCTCAAAAGATTCAAGGGAAAAGAGTGGGCGGGCATGGGGGGGAACTGTCTTATCTCCTGTGTTTATTTATCATGTCTTTTTGCTTAGAGGAAGTTGCAAGTAAAATAAAAGGGTCTTGAAATTACACTCCTCTAATGACAAATGGAAAGAGAGAAAGAAAGACAATCCATTGCAGAAAGATGATCAAAGAGAAGGGGAAAAAAAAGAGTTTTAATTCAGAAAAATTAAACACATTTTTTTATTTTGTTAAAATAAAACTAGACACAGCTAGTCTGCAGGACTCTTTGAAAATGCTGTGCTTCCGTTTCGCAGAAATCATCTTGGGTGCACCCAAAAGCTCATTAAGGTGTTGTCAGAAATTTCAATGGTGGATCATGGTAAATATTTCCAAAACTTTAGTCATTTCAGCGGAAAAAAAACACAATGTGAGATAATTGTGTCTCACAATTATTTCTGTGAAACAGAAATAATTTTAGTTTTTACTAAAGCTTTTAGTTAATACTAAATTAGAATGGTTATTAAAATTCAGAATCGCTGGGATGAAAATAGTATATTTTATCCTTGAAGTTTATTTATTTTTGAAACACATATGGCAATTACAAAAAAAACTTAAGTAAAATCAAAAGGCTTTCTATAAAAATGTTTATGTGGTGTGCCATGGACTAGAGTTTTCCTTATTCAGACGAAGTACAGTGAGATGTCAAAATGATTTTATGCTAAGAAAGCATCATTTAAAACACAAAGCCCATATTTAAACCTTAAGAATATCTGAAGTTTTAAGGGAATAGTGAAATTACAAAATGAAGAGACATGCCTCTATTTTTCCTCTGCTGTTTTACAGCTGAATATTAAACTGCCATTAACCAAAAAAGTGATTGAAATGATTTAATTTTCTACATTGACCCTTCTTTAAAAGTATTCTCCCTCATGGTTTCAGTCATGCCTGACGACTTTGTACGTTCAATCCCAATATTATCAGTTCTCAGTGTTTAGCAACCTTTTCAAGAGCAAAAGGCAAGGAGGATTAAGAATGAGTTTAGGACTCCTCTCTCTATAAAACGATCAACTGCAAACAGGAACAGCGCAGAAGACACTTGTAAGTGAACTCACCAGGCACAGAGCTGAAGTCAGAGATTTTCTAGGAATGACAACTTCAGCACATCTGTGAAATGATCCTCCTTGCCAATTTCCTATTTTTCCACAGGGGACATCTGAAGGGCTGGGGTCATGCAAATTCATTCCTGGCTTCTGAAGCATCAGGTAATGGCCACCGCCAGAGGGAGGATTCCAAAACCATTAGCCCACTGGTGTGATCCTATATGGGAAAACCGCATATTTTGACCATACCACCTCATCTCCTGGTACGCCCACCTAGTACTAAAAATGCATTGGTGAGGAACATACTGAAATAGGTCACTCGCTGAAGCATATCCTAGAAGTGCTTGAAGGAACAAAAAAAAAAAATGTCATTTGCACAGAGTTTGAGCTCCATTGAGAAAAGTGATATCTTAAATACAGATTGTTCAGAGTCTCCAATCCTGCATTATATATTTTTATATACAACTTATCTGAACTGGAATTCTTGAACTAAGAATTATTGGTCACACCTGCAGCAGTTCATATGAAAAGCAATAGTGGCAGGGGAAAAAAAAATCTTCCTTTCTTTGGTTTCTGCCTCAAACATTTGAGTAAGGAATCATCAGTATAGTTGCAGGCATCCATGTGTTGTGGTATGCTGAAAAAAAAAGAACCCTCCATTTAAACACGGATTTTAACCTTTCCACCTTAGCCTCTTACATTTTCTTTGCTTCTACTCAAAGCATTTAGGTAAATTAGGATGAGGTCCCTCCATAAAAATGCAAGGGGATCAGTTAAACTTTCATCTCTAATTTATTCGTGAAGGAGCGAGGTCTTGCCTGGTCATGCTGTGCATCAACCTGTCAGAATCACTTTCTCTTTTGTCGAGAAGGGAGATGGAAGGACAGAAAACCGTGGGCTTGGGCTTTGCTGGTAATTGCTGTGAGAATAAAAATGCTGGTGCCTTCTTGCTCAGGCAAGTGAATGTGAGCAAAAGTTTCAAAAACCAGGACCGTAACTGAATGAGCCTCTAAATTTGTGTAAGAATACCAATAGAAACATACATTATATATATTCATATTTATATACTATAAATACATAATACGCATAATGTATACATTTTATCTAATGTATAATATTAAAAAATCATTCCATCTATGTGAACCTATGTATTTATCAGCATTGTCTAGGTGCACCATCATTTCATTGCATAACTGGGTACAAAGTAGTTACAACAGGGGAAAATTCACCAGAATTAAATTTCCAAAATCATACCATTTCAAGCTCTACTGGATTGTTGCCCTTAAAACTTCCTGTAAGCTTGGCATCGTGAACTGTCCACTTCGACAGTATTTTTCACACATAAAGATCAAGTTGTCATTGTGCTCTGTGTGCAAGCAAACCCATGTGTCCAGGTCCTATGCATCCTCAAATATTTGTAAGTTTCAGAAGACTTATCTATCTTTTAAGAAATTCCTGATTTTCTCTTTCAAATTGAACTGTGGTTTAATACATTCTATTGTTCTCTTTTAAAAGTTCCTTCATCTTTTTTTTTTTTCTTCTTAGATCACTAACTGGTTTTTGTTACTTGTTTGTTTCCTTTCCTCCACTTTCCGGTATATTTCACATTTGGAGGCTCATAGGAAAGGAGCGGAGTTTTATAATATGAAAGACCTTATTCTAGTTGATGAATAGGTTCCTGGGCTTTGCCATTCCCACCCCGGCATTCAAAAATTATCATCTTTTATACATGTGAAAAAAGGGAGGGGGTGGGGTCCGGCATTAGTTCTTTTAGTCGTCAGGAAATTACAAAATGTACACTTGCGAAGTAAGCAGTTTTTGCAGTCGGCTTGCACATCCATCTTTTTAATGAGCCTTGTTTATAACCTGACGCCATGTTTCTAGTCACCTAGCCTGTTTACGTCTTTGGCCCCTTTAATTAAGAGAAGAACCAGTTAAAAGAAAGTAAGAAGAAATATTAATATGATCTGATTAATTCAGCTAGCAGGAGGTTATGGGGTACCAAGGTTATTATAACCTATAAAGGCAATGTGAATAAAGCTGTATTCATTTGTAATTTTATTAGGCGGAGCAAATTAGTGAGTCTGCATAGCAGTGACAAAAGACCCGTTCCTATTCTCCCTTACCCCCCACTGCAAGGGCCAGGTGCCCAAAGTTAGGCTCCATATTAGGCAAATGAGATCTGATAAATCTCAGCTGCACATCTAATGAGACCCTCCAGAGCTGGTGCTGTGCTAATTTGGAAAGATTAGCTGGGATGTTTGTGTATGACTAAAGTCCAATAGAATAAAAGTAAAACAGAGATGAAGACGCAAAACCTAGAAAGGGTTAAATGCATCAAGACAATAGTCCTCTGAAAAAGGGAAGGCCAGAATTGATAAGGGGCAAACTATTGGAAACAAACGATCAATGGCAGTTTGAAGGGTAAAGTGAAAATTCTGTTTTAAAAGAAATCTCAATGATGACTTGTCCCTGTATAATGATTTTAAAAAAAGTGATATGGTCTACCTATGTGGGCTGACTCTTACTTCCTGGATCTTTCCCACTCTAGCTTCTTTAATATCAGAAACCTATCTTTTGTCCACTTTCAAGGAACCAAAGGAAATTGCAGGATTTGATTCCAGCAAAGGTGTGGGGAGTCCTGATAGGTTAAGAGAATTCAAAGTTAAAGAAAGTAGGGCGAGTGTTTAATACAAATATTTTAATATTCGTCAAGGGGACATTCTCATGAGCTGATCTATGGATTTTGAAAAAAGGTTTCATTACTCTGGAATCCTGACTGGACAAACTCACTTGGGTCTCCAGTGTGCAAATTATAGTTTGTCTTGTCTTGCTTGATCTCCTCAGTTCTTCTAAACTCTCATTTCAGACTTGTGGCCAGTCTGTTATTTGCTCTGGCTTTACTTGGCTTCTCCTGCTCATTGCTCCAATTCTTACCAGGCCTTTGTCTAATTTCTCTCTTATGATTTTAACACTAAATCTTGGAGGGTCTCACATTTCACTCTGGTCCAGAAATAGATACCTATTTAGACATGAGTAAACTCTATTCTTTTCCAATATTTGAAATATGCTATGAAAACTCTTATTCTGGTATATACCCTGAACATAGCGTCCTGAAGGACCTATCTGAGTGTCAAGATAGAATATTAGTCTTTTATCATTAGTAGGGCATTCTATGGGCTTCCCTGGTGGCTCAGAAAGTAAAGACTCTGAAGCCATGCAGGAGACCAGGGTCAGGAAGATCCCCTGGAGAAGGGAATGGCAACCCACTCTAGTATTCTTGCCCAGAGAATCCCACGAACAAAGGAGTCTGGAGGGCTATAGTCCATGGGGTTGCAAAGAGTCAGACACAGCTGAGTGACTAAGCGCACACATGCACCCAGGTACACTCTTAAAAGAAGAAAAGTCATAAATTGGATAATAGCAGCAGATAATAGTCGAAATAGATGACTTTAGAAACCCAATGAAAAAATGAAGAACATGCATCTTAAAAAGGCATTCTGATGACCACAATTATTTAAATGTTTTAAATTATGTTAGGAACCAGCATAAAATAAATTAAAAAAATTAAACAATAAAAAAAAAACCCTTCCTGGTTGAGTAATGATTTCTCAAGAAAAAATAAATTCTTATAAAAAATAAATTCTTAGACTGAGAATCAATGAAGAGGCAAAACATTAGTTTGAACTTAAGTTCTCTTACCTCTAAGTATAATATAATAGAAAAATCCCAAAAATGTGAATAAGTAAATCATACTGTGCTGTATCCTTATTCTAAATGTATCTCCAGAATTTTAAAATGTATAAAAAAATCAATGTATATGAATGTGGAAGGGGACCCCACTATGAACATATTTACCTCCCAAAGTCATTGGGATTTTTTTCTTCCTGGATGATAATCTCCTTATTTATAATAGGTGCTTTGGCCATTTTTTCAATGGAAAATGTTTATGGGAACTTTTAATATTTATGCAAAATATAAATTGTCCTTTGATCCTCCTAATCAGCTCTTCGCTTTCACGGGTCAGATCCGAAATGGTTATAAATCTCTGTAACAACAGAGATGACGCATTGTCAGAAGTGGCTAATACTTGCATAGTTGAGACTCAGTAATATCTACTAAGGCAGGTGATTCAAATGAGTGTTCAAGTGTATATAACACAGGTTGAGAAAATGATCGGTGGTTTTCCAATCAGAATCCATCTTTATTTCATCATTGGTGCCACCGCACTAGGAACATTTGGTTCATTATGAGTGGCAGGGATTTAGAGCATGTCCCCTGGTCAGAATCCCAGCTCTGCCACCACATACTGTGTGTCCTCAAGCAACTAACCTAACCTCTCTTTGCCTTAGTTCCCTAGTGTACCCATGAGGAAAATTAGTGTTTACTTCTTGAAATTATTTTGAGTAAGTGGCTTAGTATATAGAGATCTCTCAGAAAAGCATTTGACATATGGCTTACTCCATAAACCTCAGCTCTATCATTTTATCTTTTATTTTGGGCAGTTTTTTGCCATCTCTCCTTCACTCATGAATCCCTTGAAGGCCCAGGAATAGTTTTATTCAATTCCATGACATCTCAGTACTAAGCACAAAAGTGCTACTAAAAAGAGGGACTTAAGTCATGCCAACATCTTTTGACTAGAACATTCCTTTCACTCTCGGTGCTCTGATTTTCTTAATGATCTAGTTTTTTTGTTTTCAATAGCAACAATAAAGCATTAGATAATTGTCATACAAAGCCATGTGGAAGACTGACTGGTAAGAGATTCATATTATGATAATGATAAAATATATACTTTATGTTTTTATTTATTGGCTAATATGCAGGTCTGTGAACATATATGACCTCACTACTTCTCTTAAAAAATGCAGTTGTTGGTGTTAGGATACTGGAAGAAGCAGAGATTTTAGAAAACCGGCTCTGTCCCCTTCTAAGCTATTTTTCATATCTATTCAATGATAACACCCACTTCATGGGATCCTGGTGAGTCCTGATTAGATAACATATATAAAGTACTGGTACTCAATAAATGATAGCTGTTGTTACAGTCATTATTTGTAGAAAAGTTCACCTAACATAGTTTCCGTGGAAATGAAAGAGGAGCCGTCAGTAATAGTTGTGCCTATAGTTGATGTCAGTGCGTGCATGAGTGTGCTCAGTCATGTTTGACCTGCCAGGTTCCTCTGTCCATGAGATTCTCCAGGCAAGAACACTGAAGTGAGTTGCCATTTCCTTCTTCCAACACAGGGATTGAAACCACAGCTTCTGCGGCTTCTGCATTTGGCAGGCAGGTTCTTTACCTCTGAGCTACCTGGGAAGCCCATAGTTGGTAATAATGCTTGGATAAGAAGGATTCTGAATCTGAGCCTTACAGCCATGGAAATGCTCCCTGACCCATGAACAAGTCTGCCTTGTGCACTAAACAGGGAAGTTTATCACCATTCTATGGAAGAGTCTTTCCAAAAAAACCTGCCCATGGATTCTTCTAGAAGATTGATGAAGCCTATGAAACTTTCTCATAAAAAACAAACAAACAAACAAACTTAAAAAATGATACATTAAATACATTTTTAAATGCATTTTAAAAAACCATCATTAAAATGTTTAAAAAGGTAAACATCACACCACACCCACAATATACACTTTACTTTGTTAGGAGAGTAAATAATGGGAACTAGTCACAGGTCTCATATCTACCCATCCACTGTGGTTCAAAGACGTATTGTGCACACATAATACTCTGAGTTATCTGTAACACGTGGAATATAATAGGAACATATCTGTGATATCTCTTGGTAACATTTCACAGGCATTGTTAGTACTGTTACGATGTCTTGTCCATATTCATAATGAAAGGGAATGCTACCTTTCAGTTGGAAATCAGGGAAAATAAAGATGCAACTTTTGCCCATGCAGTTGCATCTTAGACCCTTTGCTCTAGAACCCCAAATGAAGAATGACTCTGCTTAAAACCCAAAGTTAAAACCCCTTGTCTAAAACCTAAAAAATTTTTTTCACTAGATGAACTTGGCATACTGTGTTTTTCCATAATCACCTCCTTGTTTTCTCTTCTGCAGATATATACCCATTTTATGAAGTTTGTAAAGACATTGAGTCCAAGTCTTTGAAATCTTTAGGATATTTAAATTGTTCTTCCTACCTGGACACAGGTTGATATAATTATTATAGCATTTATGTTTTTAGCAGGTTGGACTATCTTGGCATAAATCCTGGAATTTAAATTTAGTCAAATTTGAAGATAGATGCAAGAGAATTCATACTAGGCCATGACTATTTTAAGAAATGAAATGCTTTGAAAACAGTTATAAAACAAGGAGTCCCTTACATCTTGGGAAACCTCAGGTTCAATTATTCAGGATGAAAAAATTGAAACAAACTTTGGACAATCATGCAGACTGTGGGCTACTTAATTCAACTTAAACCTTAAAGCTTTTTGACATCCTCTTAGATAAATGTAATAATCCGTTTTTCTAGATAGGAAACAATTCTTACTTCTGTTGGATTAAAAGCCTAGAGAATATGTAAGTATACACAGCTGGGTATACCAGAATCATTTGGGACAGGCTGACATGTATCTGTCATAAGGTAAATGCAATTTAGAGTAAGAATTCGTTGTAAAGACAGGATTCAGGTCTAAACTACTTTGTGTATTTGCAAATGTTTTGCATGTCACTGGCTCCCTGTGAAAGTGTCACGTCCAAGGGGATAGTGTGAAACTAAACTTTTTATTCATTGCCTCCACATCGTTGTGCTGATTGAGAGAGAACTCGAGTTGGGGGTCTGTTAAACTTGACCTTTCATAGGCAGACACACTATGGCTCTTCCTTGCTTGTTATATTTGTAGTACTAAAAAGATTAATTGATTGTTCAATAAATTATCACTTTACAGATCAGGTTAGTCCCTTAAACAAACCACCAATCACCTTGTTAACATGTAGATACAAATGAATTGTTTTCAATAGGATAAACATCATCCCCTCTGTAGGTGTGGCAATTAGATTATTGATTTTAGGTAAATGTCTAGTTAATTATGCAATAGGCTTCATTTCTTCTGTTAATTAAACTTCTGCTCTTTTAAGTCAATAAACTATAGCCTCAGGAGAAATGAGAAGATTCCCATTGAAAGAGTCCAAGTACCTCCCCCCAAAAGGGACAGAATAGGGACCCTTCTGCTTTTAAAACAAAGACCCAAATGAAGAAGAACTTGTAAGAGCAAATTGCATTTTCACTTCATTCACGGTCCATTTCTCGAGTCAAGATTAAATGCAAATCTGAATAGAAATACTTGAAGAGAAACCACTAACCTGTTTTTGTACAATCAACAATCTCTCTCTAGCTGTGTATCAAAATGGTAAGCTTTAACCTGCCTTCCAAAATGCTGTCATTGTCCTTGTCATTTAGTTGTTAGTCATTGATCTGAGTAGCAGGGAGAAAGGACTGTTTCAGAACCGTCCTGGGAACAGTTTCTGGGCAGCTCAGAGCACTCCCACCAGCACTCCTTACCCTGCTTCCTCTCCTTGGACCAAAGATTGAGCCATAAAGGTTGACTTTTGTCCTACTCTACTTGGGGATCCTTAGGGCTTTTTTAATCTGTTTCCCTTTTGGAGGGAGCACTGGGAAAGTGTGGAAGGTAGGCTTCTGGTTACTTTGCCTAGACACCTGGAAGATAAACTTGCCGTGTTCCTCACCCTAATTTCATAACTTGGTGAGACTTCTGACCAGTTAATTGGTCCCTGACTCTGCTGTCTATTTTGTCTTCAGGCCCAATGTCACCAACATGTCCTGTCTTGCAAATCTGATAATGTTTTGTATATAGTAGATGCACAATATTAATTAAATAAATGAATGGAAATTGTATATTTGTTAAAGCCCTGGTTAAAGTCTATACAGGAAAGTCACCAGCTTCCGGACCATAATGAACTGATTCCCCTCTTGGCTTAGGCATTGGCCTAAGGGTAGCCCTTAGAAATATTAATGACAGTGATAATCATTAATATTTATTGAGTGCTTACTAATTGAGTGCTCTGGACATCATTCTAAGATGATTGGCATGCATTATCTCATTTATTCCTCACAAGAGTACTTTTCAACACAAACTTTATTATCCTCTTCTTAGTAGAGAAGCTGAGGCATGGAATACAATGTCACTAAGTGATGGAACTAGGCTTCATACTCAGGAAATGTGACTACAGAATCTATGCTTTTAATAACTACCAGGCCCCAGTGGTCACTTAGTAGACAAAATAATTGACCAAAGCCCAAGAATGAATGGTGCGTCCAACTGGCACAACTGACCTGAAATCTCTTTGGTAAAAGTAATAGCCAATATTTAATAAGAACTTGTTCCACTGGCTCAGTTCCAAAGTGAACATGCAGACTGTCACAGCTTGCATGTCAGTCACAGCTCAGCCAGTCAGGAAGGCATTGGTAGTTCCATGAAGAGGATTGAGTGCTGGGCAAAGGAACACTTGTTTGTCCAATACCAGCATCTCTCTTCCTGCTAAAGATTTTAGCACTAGACAGATGAATAACACATGAATAAAATTTCTTTTCTCCTGACCAAGTTACTTACTTGTAGCATAGAAGTAGCTACAGGCCAAGTCATCATATTTTTATTTGAATATTTCTCTATTAGTTTACAATAAAGTTGGACATAGTTCTACTGACCAGAGAAATGACTCTTGCTGCTTCTTCAAAACCAGGATATTTCCTTTTATGGTGCAAGTTATAATTAGCTGACGAATCCTAAACTGTATTTGTTAAAAAGAAACCCCATGTAAGAAACCTGGTAAAAGTTATGCTGGTGTTTGCATGAAGCCTGTTATACATAATTTTCTGAAGCTGTTTTCAATCATGCAAATGATTTTTTCCTTTGCAATATGCTAATGCAATCTGATTTATTTCAGTTGTAAAAGTTAATTACAATGTGTTTGTGAGTCCCTAAAGATGATGTATTAAATGTTTATAACCAGGATTATTAAAATGTCCTGTCTCGATTACAGAGCTTCTCTTTCAAACACTAGAACTAATTGTAGCCTTAAATCACAACAACCTCACCGTTAAAATTAACACAAGGGCAACATTGCATAATTTTAATTAATTTTAATTTGGCCAAAGCAAATTAATTTTTGTTTTCTAGAAGGACAACTAAACTCTTTTGTAGCCTGCTTCCACTGAACCTGGAGTTCATAAACTTCCTTTTTTCCTCTGAGGATTGTACCCTGGGATTGAATCATTGTTTATGTTTTGGTTTCAATTTGCATATCTGGTTCTCTCCTCTCCTCTTGGCATTGAAGTAAGAAAATGAAACCAGAGTGAAAGGTACACAGTTCTATGATTAGAGAAGCAAATTTTTCACTGTGAGTTTCTTAATATTAATCCAGGTTTTTGCAGATAATAATGTTCTGAGCCCAGGAGAAGTGTATTCTGACACTCCTATCTTTAGCACCCATTAAAAAGCTGCCAACACCTCTTTCAAAATTTGCAAAACAATTTTCTAAGGAGTGTCTTCTTAGAAGACATTCTATCTTGATTTTTTCCTTCTCCCTGTGCTTAACATGTATGCAAAAATCAATTATTTCATATGAATGGCTAATTCTAAATCTTCCACTGTTAGTCAGCTGTGCTGAACAAATAGTAACAAACAGACTAAAATTCTATTTATTGCTCAAACTGATACATCCTTTCCAGGAAAACTTCACTTAGTCCTCATTTCTTTGAACAGTATGGCTAGTCTCTGTGTTTAGATGAGAGTTGTTTTAAAACAGGGATAGCCATGATAAAGAATCTTGAAAATATACCTTAAAAAAAACCAACATGGCTTCCTGAAACTAGAAAACCTATAATAAATACTAGGTAGGATCTCAGTGCTTTATCCTTCTGGTCATAGATTATAAATATTTTGAAAAATTGGATAATTATTTCTTGGCTTGATTTACATGTAAATATTCTGGGACAATGTGAGTTTATATTTTTGCTGATCATCTAAAGTTTAATCTGCCTATGCATACTCATAGGCATTCCTTATGCATTTGCTCAACTAATATCTTAGAAACAATCTCATTTTATGGCCCCAAACTAGTAATCATAGCCAAAAGAAAGTCTAATTTAGAAAAGTCAATTTATATCATATAAGTAAAGTCTAAATATATCAGATAGTTCTTATCCAAAGCAACATATTGTCTTTAGCAGTGAAAGAGAATACTGTTAATAATTTTATGAGAATATTATGCATAAAAGTGGAATCTTCTGGGAAAAGTGAAAGATTTGCTCACCCTCCAAATAAGGAAATGAAATTGATGGCTTTCTGGCTGTGTATTTGGTTTATCACAATGTCTTCCCTCTCTTCCTTCTTTATAGGGATGGGTCTCAAACAACCATACTTATGCTGCATGATGCAAGCCTGGATATGGAGTGGGGGTGGAATTGATGGATGCTTGATTAAATTAGGTCTATATAACTTTGCCTTAAATTTAATTAGGCATGAGAAACCTGAGTTAAACTTTGGGTGTGTCTGAATCAGTCTTTGGCAAACCTGAGAGTTGTGAGGAATCTGTTTTAGCCTATCTTGTGAATACATCTATTATATACAATAAACGTGCACATTTCTGTCAGGGTTCAGGACATAGACTATATGATCAGTTTCAGTTTTTTAAAAATTAAGATGAATATCTATGTGTAAAAATATCTATCCATAAAACCATGAAAGAAAATTTTAAGTTCTTGCTTGGTTAAAAATAATAGTAATATGGCCAAAATTGTCTCATTGGCAACTTACAAATATTCAGTATCAAAATATTTAGTTTAAATTCAATGACTTTTAAAGCATATCTAACAAAAAATATGTAATCTTTTGAAGACTAGATTATTGTTAAAATTGTAAATTTGCCAACTAGGCAGTTTTATTTCTATCTTTGTTGTTAAGTGCCTTGATAACACAGAAGAAGTATTTTGCTTTCCTTTTAAGTGAATATTTACAGTGAACTTTAGGGCCTTTTGCATATCTACTTGCTTCTAGAATTATGTAAGTGAGTGTGAGAAGGGAAGAATCTTATTGGTGACCGTGAGTAGCTATTTTTATCCTTGAATATATCCCAGGCCTACAAACTCTTTGAGAGGAGAGAAATTATTTTACTCATCTTTGTATCTCCAAGTTCTTAGCATAAATATAAGTACATATTAAATATTCAACATACTGATGTGAAAAGAAATGACAGAGGAGAGTGGGCATAGGCTAGAAATACAGTTAGACCAGAACCAAATCACATGATCACTGGTAAAATAAGCACATAAATATAAATTAAACAAATCTTTGAGTCTTAACTGATCCATAGAAACTCTTTACTTATCACTGATCAGATTTGGATACTCCAATAAAAGGAAATTCAGTTAGTGAGAACTAGTAACAGAGGACACTCGGGCTTATAATAAAACCTCAGTGATGGGGAAAAAAACTTTATTACCTCATTTCTTTAATACCTATATTTCACCATTTATTCTGAGAATTATCCTGTGAAGATAAAGTATAAATAAAAAGGTCCTTTTACAACATACCAATTTTGAAGAGTTGATTATATTTTACTGTGTTATTTGTTCCCTCTAAAACTACCATTCATGGCAAGCATATGATATACTTGAAAGGCTTAGGTTGTCAAGTATTGTGGGAAATTTGCTCACTGACTTTACAGATCATAGTCACTAGCATATGTGTGCCAAATGCTTAATGGTTATCATTTATTTGTAAGAGATCACAGCCTATTATCATTGAATGTCTTCTGCTGTATCTAGTGAAATGACATTGGTAAGAAGAATGAACATACTTTTTGATGCAGACATCTATGGATTGGAAAAATAAATCTCACTTTGACTAAATACACCAATAATAAGATAGCATTCTTTAAGTACTGACAGATTACTAACTTTCAGCCCAAGGCTTGTGGTGGATGACTGGTTTAGATAGATGATTATACAAAGGAAGGAAGGAATACTTAGAACACAGAATGCATTTTATCCCAGAAAAATCTAGGTCATAAGAAGATGTCTCTTTAGAAGCAATTGCGTCTTATTAGATGAAACAAATATTTTCCTAGTGAGATTTAATAATAGCTGTCAAAAATTTAGGATCAAAAACATGGAGTGGCTGAATGGGTAAAAGACAAGACATCCACATCTGTGTGCTCCTACAAGAGACTTGTTTCAGTAAGGACAGACACAGACTGAAAGAGAGGGGATAAGAAAGATGTTTCTTGGAAATGAAAATCAAAATAAGTCTGAGGCAGCTGCACTTATTTCAGAAAAACAATAGACTTTAAAACAAAGATTATAAGAAAAGATAAAAAAGGACATTACATAGTGATAAAAGGGTGAATCCATCACGAGGCTACTGCATTGTAAATATTTATGTACCCAGCATAGGAGCACCTATATTTGTAAAACTAATATTAACAGATTTAAAAGGTAAAAAAGACAGTAGTAGTATAATATTAGGGGATTTTAATACCCCACTTACATCAATGTATAAATTATCCAGACAGAAAATCAATAAGGACATATGTGCCTTAAACAAAACATTGGAATAAAGTGATATAATAGATATATAGAGAACATTTCTTCCAAAAGTCATAGGATACACATTTTTCTCAATGTACATGGAACACACTCCATGATAGATAGTAAGGTCTAAGTCTAAGCCACAAAACAATTCTTAATAAATTTAAGAAGATTGAAATCAAGCATTCTTCCCTACAATAATGGTATAAAACTAGAAATAATTCCCAGGAAAAAACTAGAAAAAACTCATGAATATGTAGAGATCAAGCAACATGCTACTAAACAACTTCAATAAAAATAGTGAAGGAGGAACAGAAAATACCTTGAGACAAATTAAAATGGAAATACAACATATCAAAACTTATGAGATGCAACAAAATTAGTTCTAAAAAGGGAAATTCATAGAGATACATGCCTTTTGCATGGAAAAAAAATTTAATCTCACTTTACACCTCAAGAGACTAGAAAAAAAATTTAAAAAGCTCAAAATAAGTAGAAGGAAAGAAATAACAAAGATCAGAACATATACAAATGAAATAGAGACTGAAAGAGAAAATAGAAAAGATGAATGAAAATAAAAGCTAGCTCTTTGTAAAGTTAAACAAAATTGACAAACCTTTGGCTGGATTTACAAAAAAATAGAGTTCAAATAAATAACGTCAGAAATGAAGGAGGGGACATTACAACTGATACCACAGAAATACACAGGATCATAAGAGATCACTATGAACAATTATATACCAATGAATTGAACAACCTAGAATAAATGGATGCATTCTTAGAAACACACAAACTCCCAAGATTGAATCATGAAAAAACACAAAATCTGAGTAGAAGAATTACTACTGAACAGATTGAATAAGTAATTAAAAACCTTCAAAAAACCAAATTCCAAGACCAGATGGCTTTACTGGTGAATTCTACCAAGCATTCAAAGAAGAATCAATACCCACTCCCCCCAAAAAAAACCCATTGTAGAGAAGCAATACTTCCAAATTTGTTTTACAATGCAAGATTACCCTGATACCAAAACCAGACAAAGATACCACGACGAAAAAAAGAAAAAGAAATCACTGGCCCATATTTCTGATAAACATAAATGTAAAAATCTTCAACAAAATATTATCAAACAGAATTCAACAATATACTGAAAGAATCCTAATTATTATCAAGTGAGAATTATTCCAGGGATGCAAGGATGGCTCAGTATCTGCAAATCAATCATCATGATACACCGTGTTAACTAAATGGAGGATAAAAATCATATGATCATCTCAATAGATGGAGGAAAAGCATTTGGCAAAATGTGACATCTATTTATGATACAAACTTTCAACATTCAAAAAAAAAACCCTATGAAAAAATTTAGCTAAGGAGGTGAAGATATTGAAACTCTTATTGATGAAAATAATTGAAGAAGGCAAAAATAAATGGAAATATATTTTGTACTCAAGAGATTGGAAGAATTAATATTGTTAAAATGCCCAAAGCAATCTACAAATAAAATGCAATTCATATCAAAATTGTTATCATCCCACTTAATTGAGAGACCATTTAACTGACACTTTGATTATCAAAAATTATCCTTCATAATCTGTATTAGCATTTTTTGTAAAGTCTACTTTGTTTTTTAAATATAACATGAAAATATTCTTTTAGTTAGTATTTGTATTGTGTATTTTTATCACTCATTTGCTTTAAATATTTCTATATCCCTATGCATTAGATGTCTATTCTACATAGTACAGAATTTGGTTTTTAGTGTTTCTGAAAGACCAGCAATCTTTGTATTTTAATCAAATAATTTAGTCAACTTATATTCAATATATTTTCTGATATATCTGAGATTAAACATATCATTTTGCTAATTTCATGTTCATTTTTTTCTACTCTTATGTTTTTATGTTGATTAGTTATCTTTTATTAATCCAAATTTTTTCTGTATTACCTTGTGAATTGTATGTTTTACAATTTTCTTATAGTTGTCACAGAATCACACTATGACTGCTTCAGTTTTAAAAATCAAATTTTAGTCAATATTACCCTCTTACAGGGCAGTAAAAGGAAATTAGATCATTGTATTTCCTAACTTCTATATCATACTTTTTGTGTAATTTAATAATTTGTATTTTAAAATCACAAACCATTACAATTATCATTGTTAGGTATGGACTATAATTATTTTTATTTGCTCACCAGCTCACCATTTAGCTGCTGCTTTTTGTTTCTGCATTTCTGAGATTCCATATGTAATCATTTTTTTCTGCATGAAGATTATCATATACTATTTACCTGATTAAACTAATTTATTACAAATGCTATATTTTGGGGCTTCCAAGGGAGCTCAGCGATAATTAATCTGCCTGCCTGCAATGCAGAAGCTGCAGGAGATTCGGGTTCGATCCCTGGGTCAGCAAGACCCCCTGGAGGAAGGCATGGCAACCCACTCCAGGATTCTTGCCTGGAGAATCCCAAGGACAGAGGAGCCTGCGGACTATAGTCCACGGGGTCACAAAGAGTCAGACATGACTGAATAACTGAGCATGCACGCTCATGCTACATATCTCATTATTTCTTATAACTTTTTGTTTCTCTGTTCTTAATCAGTACATGCTCTTTCCAAGTAGTATCAAGTTCATAAACTCTCTTTAGCTGTGTCCAATCTCTCCTTAAACCAATCAAGTCATTAATCTAATTCACATTTCTAATTGGGTTCATTTTTATAATTTTCAGTTCTTTGCCTATGTGTTCCATTATGTCTTTTATTTCCTTGAACATGGTAAATGTAGTTAGTTTAAACTGTACCTTTTATAATACCAATATTTGGAATACCGGTAACATTGTTTTTACTGTTAGCTGTTTTTTACTTTTTTTTCTATCATGTTACATTGTTCCTCTATGTATCTGTTCATTTATTACATTGATTATTGTGTACTGAACACTTGATAGAGTTCTAATTCTGGCCTCTCATCCAGATTTATCCATTTGAATGGCCCCCTGCTCATGGACATAACATTTGATTATTCAAGAATGAAACATAAACCATGTGGAACTAGCCATAGCCTTTCCCAAGTATACTTCCCCCTCCCCCGCACCCCCACCAAACATATTTGTTTCTAATGGGGTGGTTGGGTAGAGTGAAATTTAGGTTAGAGTTCTTGAAAACATCTTGTTATCACACTGACAAATTCTACCTGTGAAAGAAATGAAGAAGTGAAGCCTCCCAATCGTGTCCAACTCTTTGCAGCCCCATGGACTGTAGCCTAACAGGATCCTCTGTCCTTGGGATTTTCCAGGCAAGGATACTGGAGTGGGTTGCCATTTCCTTCTCTAATCTGTGAAAGAGGCAAGCATAATTAATCAAGCTCATGAAATTAAGAGACTCACAGAGTCCTGCTAATATCATCTGAGAGCCAGATCTGTATCAACCACTCACATTCCCCATTTGCATGGCTCAATAAATTCCCTTTTCAGTTTATATGCTTTTATTTATTTATTTATTGCCACACCATGAAGTATGCAAGATCTTTGTTCCCTACCCAGGGATCAAACCCATGCCCTCTGCATTGGAAACTCAGAGTCCTAACCACTGAACCACCAAAATTGTCCCAGTTTAGATAATTTTAAAGAGTTTTGTCATTTCCAACTAAAAAAAAAAAAATCCTCACTAATTTTTTGAATTAATTTAGGCACAAGGAGAGGCTTGGTGGTTGTAGAAAAGAACTGGAGAAGTTTGAAGGCAAGAAGATAAGACAGAAGACTAATAAAATAAAAATGATCTTCCTCAGTGGCTTAATTGGTCAAGAAACCGACTGCAATGCAGGAGACTGCTTGCAGTCCTGGAGACCAGGGTTCAATCCCTGCGTCGGGAAGATCCCCTGGAGAAGGAGATGGCAACTCACTCCAGTATTCTTGCCTGGAGAATTCCATGTACAGAGGAGTCTGGCAGCCTATAGTCAATGGGGTCACAATGAGTTGGACAGGACTTGGCAACTAAACCATCACCACTACCAATAAAAAAATAGTGAAATCCTATACCAGTCATCATGGAAACAGGTAGAAATGGGGTATAGATTTGAAGGAAGTATACCAGTAAGTATAGAGAAGTGACATGCTGAATGTGAAAACTTCTTTGTGATATTTTATCTATTACAGAATCTCTGAAAGTGAAGGACAGCACATTCTTATGACTTTTAAATACTTGCTTGAAATCAAACTGTGTACAAATAGAGTATCCTAATTCAAAATATTTAACCTCTGGATAGATTATTTGCCTTAGTAATTTTAGTTTTACCTTCAGCACATTGCTTTATCTGGGTTATGAAATATATGTATTTCCCATGAAACAAAGAGGCTTTCAATCCCAATCCCAGTAGCTGTGACAATTCCATTTATCTTTGTCTTTGGAAGTGATGGTATAAATATAATTCTGCATTGTTTTACAGAAACTATTTCGGTTAAAAAAAAAACCGTGCAATCAACTGCCTTCCTCTCTAATTTAATGTACGTGTGACCAGGGAGACCTTTCCAAAATAAGGTTGTAAAAGTACTTAGATAATAGATAAGGACTATTCTGTCCAAACTGGAATATATGCAAAGAAGGAGATGATAGACATCTCGTCAGAGCCCAGTGTTTCTAGATAAACATTTCTGGTCAGGATGATTTAAAAACACATATCTGCTTTCCTGCGTTTCTTCTATTCACTCTTGTTGTTGAATCCAACTCTAAAATTGGAATTTGTGGCACAGTTGTGACTTGTTCTCCATGAAGGGTTATCAAGGCTGTAATATGCAGTTTTCCTCTTTCCCGAGCTTCGTAATCTCACAATTTACTTTGAATTGTGAGAAATAGGGTAGAAAAGAGCAACCAGAAAAGTGAGTTGGGTTGTGAAACATGGAATTGTTATGTCATAACTGTAAGATTTCTCATCGGAAAATCTCTTTCCCAGCTATGGGAAAAAAATAAAGATTACTTAGAGAAATCAGAAGGAATGAGACACTTCTCTCCTCATTCTCTCACATTTTTGCAGTAGAAGAAGCAAAGAACTCCCATGTCAGGATGAATCACCCGACTGGAATTCACACATAGCATAAGATGAGGGGGCTACAGGCTACAAAATGCCAGAATCAAATGTTACAATTATAGCACATTTCCTAAAAGGCAACTTAAAGTCAGCTCCATCCCACGCACTCTTTCCAAATCCTGGGTTGTGTCTTGTCACCTATACTATAAACAAAGCAGTAGCATTCATAGAGATAAATAGAGAGATGTGTGGGGACAGAGCCAGGGAACTGGTAGGGAAAAGAAAAGACAGAGAAAGCCTGGGTGCTTGAAGCCAAGAATGAAACACTTATAATCATGCACTCTGAGATGTGGGAAGATTCCTCAAATCCTGTTAAAGAGAGTTGAGTTCAAATGTAATTCTATCAACACTGATACTGAGAAAGTCCCCAAGTCATATGGCTGTTTCTACTACCTTATGCTATCTAAACCAGAGGGAAAATCTAAAAGTTACATCTGGCAAGAATATAGCAAATCCCCAGGGGGCCTGTGTTAAAGTACACATTGAACTAGCAGGTGTCTCCACATTTGCATTCAGTAACACTTAACTCCAAGTGTTTTATGCTAAGAGACCATGTATGTGGATCCCATTACATATTATAAGTTGTTGACTGCTTGGTAATTATTTCATGTTTAGACATATTTTTCCTATTACTGATGTTATAAATGTATAGGTTTGAACATAAATGTAGGCACACACAGACACACAGGACAATATGAAGGCAACTCCAATGATATTATTCATTGTTTTGGCTTTCTGTCTAATCAAGCTATTTGATTCTACTTTTTTTTGAAATTGGATTAATTTTTGCTCTAACTAATTTCAGAGTGTTTTCAGCCTGGTATTGGAAGTGAGTGTGCATGCATGCTAAGTCACTCCAGTCTGTCTGACTTGTCTCCACCCTATGGACTGTAGCTCACCAGGTTCCTCTGTTCATGAGATTCTCCAGGCAAGGATACTGGAGTGGATTGCCATGTCCTCCTCCAGAGGATCTTTCCCACCCAAGTCTCCTGCATTGACAGGTGGGTTCTTTACTAACTAGCACCACCTAGGAAGCCTAGTTTTGGGAGAGGGATTGACAAATGGAATAATAAATATGAATCAAGCTCTAAAAAGAGTGGGAAAGGAAAATGTATTTTCAAAAGAAGTTTTCTGTTAAATGGAGAGAAATTAGTGAAGATTATAAGAAATCAAAATATTTTTGATTTTATATAATTAGATTATTTAAATCATCAAGATAGTTCTTACTACATCTAGGTTTTCTTTTCATCTGAATTTATTTTTGCTTACATATTTAGGACTTTTATTTGAGTTTCATGCTTAACCTCTTAACGCGCTGCTAAGTCAAGTCAGTCCTGTCCAACTCTGTGAGACCCCATAGATGGCAGCCCACTAGGCTCCCCTGTCCCTGGGATTCTCCAGGCGAGAGTACAGGAGTGGGTTGCTATGGCCTCTAATTAGAGCTATATTGTAGGTGGGAAAAGGCATTTGAAAGATAACAAGAATCATCAGGTGCAAGTGGTTGAATTTAACTGAATTGTAGGGCACTTTGGGGAGGTGATGGGAGTTTAAACTGGAAAGGTCGAGAGCCTTGTTTAAATCTGGGTGGGGGCAGAGGGGCTTGTAAATTAGGCTAAAGGGATGGACACTATGTTGAAGCTGATAAAGAGCTGTTGAAGGGATTCAAACAGAGCAGTGACATGAATGTTTGTTGTTAAAAGCATACCCTGAGTGCCAAGTGAATAAGGCTCTGGAAGAATGGATCCAGTCAAGAGATGTTAGCTGTAATGGTCTATATGCTCACTCCCCCAACATAACCACACACATCAAAGATGCAGACCTCTATCGCAGCAGTAGCAGGGTTGAAAGGGAAGAGACAGACTGGGAGGAAAGTTGACAATAGAAATAATAGGAGTTGGTAACTATTGGAAGATGGATAGGAAGGAGACAGAAGAAATCTCAGCTGATAGCCATGCTCTGGCTTCTTATCTGGAAACAGTGATGCAAATCTTTCAAAGAAAGTATCCAGGGGGAAAAAAAAAATTTGTGGTGAGGAGATGATGACTTCAGCTTGAGATAAGAGTTTGAGGTACTCATGGGACATCCAGGGATGGTTGTGGTTTTAAATATAGAATTGAATTTCTGGACAGCTACTTAATAATAGATAACTCTTACTAGAGGTCTGTTAAGTTCCAGAAATTTCTAAGTGCTTAGCATATTTGAACTCATTTCATCCTTAAAACAATTAAACCCATTTTAAGATGACTAAAAAGTCAAATAGAGAGGTTAAGTGACTTCCTGATGGTTGCAGGGCTAGGAAGTAGTGGAACCATAAGGTAAGTCCAATAATTTGGCTCTTGAAGTTGCATTCTTAATCACTACAGTATAGTTACTGGAGGAAAAAAAATAGTCATCAGGATGACTCCAAGGGGTTAAAATTCTGGTAGACTATAGGATATACATTAGTAGAGGAAAAGGGGAATAAAAATGAAATAAGAAGAAGAAGAAAAGCAGAATCCACAGGGACATCAACAGATGTAAAAATAAGAAATAAGAAACATTAGAAGTAAGTAGAGAAAGAACAGTCCTTCTGTTAGGAAGTTAGGAAGGAAAACAAAGCATAAGAGGAAAGAAAGTGGATAGTTTGAGAACAAGAGGAGTCAAAAAAGACTGGAATGGAAACACACCTGATTTTCTTGAAGTCTAGGTTGACTTGTCAAAGCAATTTCATTGTAGTAAGTGGGTATTTGGCTAGATCTAGTAGGTCATAGGTTGAGGAGGATATATTGACTCCTTTTTTTAAGACGTTTGACTAGGACAAGAAAGAGAATGTGTAATCATTTCTTTAGGGTATTATAAGATGGAATAAGATTTTATTTATATCACTGTTTAAAGTGTAGCTGTAATGTTACCATAACTCTTGGTTGGCAAGAAAGATGGACTGTTTAGGAGAAAGGAGAGGGAAACAATCACGTATGGAATTCTTTCAGGAAAGGGGACCCATTCCAGGGTCCAAGAGTGATCTTGTCTAACACTCAGAAATAAACTGTCTGACAGAAGACTTTCATGGGAAGGGGTGCCCGAGTGGAGAGCAGCAGGGTGAGGAACCCAGGAGAACTAGTCTGCCATGTGGCTCACCGTCTTAGGTTTTCTGGTAATGGGGTTAGTTGCTGGGTTGTGTCTGGTCAGCCATCTTGCTTGACCTATATTTGGTCTGACCCAGTATCCTTCCCTGTTGTATATGCATCTCTCAGCCAAGGTGAATTCCAGAGAGAAGATGGTAAAACAACATTATGGGCTGGAGTCTCCTTCCTCCTTTTGGCGCATTCTAAATCATTCCAGTTAGTTTTGGTGACAACACCATATTCCTTATCAGAACCTCCTGTTTTGAGACAACATATACACGTGGTTGTCATCATGCCTGGCCAAGGCAGGTGGCTTTGGTCAGCAGTTCCCTAACTTGAATTCCCCCCTAAGAACAGAGGACATATGCTCCAAAGTGAAAAATAAAAGGTCAGCTTTGAGAAAAGGTAGAAGGTCTTCTTTCTTTGAGATGAAAAGTGAGAAGAATGGGTTTTGTAGGTATAACAGAAGGCAGTTAGAATTCAGGAATGAAATCACCTATATTCCCCCCAAAATAGGAGATGAGATTACTTGCTACATGAAAGAGAAGAAGAAATGGGAGATTTATAGGGGCTGATTGTGAAACCATGCAGAAACCTGTGGGACCCTCTTAGGTACAGAAGTCTTCCCAGGTCCCTTGTTTCCTATATGTAGGGAAGGGGCTTTTAGCCTCCGAGATGTTTCCTGAGTTCCAAAGGAAAAAGTCAAAGAGTTAGAAATTAGGGGCTTGGGGGGAATGCAGAAACAAGGGGAAAGTAGTCAAGAAAAAAGAATGAGAGGCTACAGCCCAGGTTCCTCCTCAAGAGATACATGTAACAATCTGATACAGATCTCTGAGTCCTTCTACAGGAACTAATGCCTCCACCCAAGTGGATGATGCTAACTTCAAGCTACACACAAGCATGTGGAACCTAGACTGGTTGGAACTAGAAGGCAATGTTTGAGACTCCCAAAACACCACATGGTGACCCACCAGTGGCCAATCAGAGGAAAGTCACACACCTAGCAACCTTCTCCCCAAAATTTGCCTATAAAAGCTCTTCCCTGTAAACCAGCATGGGGTTTGGGTTTTTAAAGCATGAGCTGCTCGTTGTCCTTACTTGGCCCTCACAATAAGCCTTTCTCTGCTCCAAACATCAAGGTTTCGGTTGGTTGGCATCACTGTGCGTTGGGCACAGGAACTCAGTTTCAATAATTATATAAATTTTCTAGGGCTGTCCTAACAAAGTACCACAGATTGGGTGGCCAAAAAAGCAGAAATTAATTTTCTTACATTTCAGAGGCTAGAAGTATGAGATCAAGGTATTTGAAGGATTGGTTTCTTCTGAGATCTTTCTCTTGGGCCTGTAGATGGATACCTTCTCCCTAAGTCCCTATATGCTCTACCCTCTGTGTGGATCTGTGTCCAAGTGTAGTCTTCTTACCAAAACGCTGGTCATATGTGATTAGGGTTTACTCTTATGATCTCACATTAGCTTAATTACCTCTTTAAAGGCCCTATCTTAATATATAGGCTTCCCTGGTGGCTCAGATGGCAAAGAATCTGTCTGCAAGATACCCTGGAGAAGAGACTGGCTATCCACTAGGTATTCTTGCCTGTAATATACAGTTGCATTCTGAGGTACTGGGAATAGGACTTCAATATATACATTTTGAGGGGACATAATTCAACCTACAACATAGATAAAACTTTGGGATAACTGCAGTAAAGAAGGGAGAGATGACTTAACACACAAATATAGATAATTGCCTGCTGCACAATCTAGTTCTATTGAAGAGTCACACATTTGTAGTGGGACACAGCTGACATAACTGGTCCACTGATGTGAGTGTTTTGAATGGATATCGTAGGGAGATGAGGTGTTAAAAGGGCCAAAGGATTGAGGAAATGTGCTTCCTAAGTCAGGAGATATATTAAAAGAAGTGACGAAAGTAGAAGAGACTAAAAGAAGTTCAGAAAAGATTCTAAGGAATGTGGTATTGTGTGTGGATTGAATAGAACTGGAGAATCTAGAGAGCTGTAATTACAGAGTTTGTGGTCAGAGAATGGGATAGTTACATTTTAATGGGAAGCACAGTTCCTGATAATGATAAGTCAAAGTTAAGGTCATCAAACTATACAATAGAGGTGAGGGTGAACTGGAGTTGAAATCAAGAGCTACACATCAAGATATGGACTGTGTCATTCCTGTGGACATTGGCAGTTTGTAGGATAAAGTGAGATGGAAAATATGTGAGTCAGAATTCTCTGTGAATAGGAAGGAGAGACGAGATTGTTGGTTAACTATTTAGCATTATCCTCAAAAGAAAGACCTTTGGGCCCCTGTAGATATGAACATCAGGGTGAATAAAGAGTATCCTCAGGTCCTAGGATGTTGAGTTTGGCCAGCCTGCTGTATCTACCAGAAACCACCCCAAACAATGACAGCACCCTTATAGCAGAAAGTGAAGAACTAAACAGCCTTTTGATGAAAGTGAAAGAGGAGAGTGAAAAAGTTGTCTTAAAGCTCAACATTCAGAAAACGAAGATCATGGCATCCAGTCCCATCACTTCACGGCAAAAATGGGGAAACAGTGGAAACAGTGGCTGACTTTGTTTTGGGGGGCACCAAAATCACTGCAGATGGTGACTGTAGCCATGAAATTAAAAGATGCTTACTCCTTGGAAGGAAAGTTATGACCAACCTAGACAGCATATTAAAAAACAGAGACATTACTTTGCCAACAAAGGTCCATCTAGTCAAGGCTATGGTTTTTCCAGTAGTCATGTATGGATGTGAGAGTTGGACTATAAAGAAAGCTGAGCACCGAAGAACTGATGCTTTTGAACTGTGGTGATGGAGAAGACTCTTGAGAGTCCTTTGGACTGCAAGGAGATCCAACCAGTCCATCCTAAAGGAGATCAGTCCTGGGTGTTCATTGGAGGGACTGATATTGAAGCTGAAACTCCAATATTTTGGCCACCTGATGCGAAGAGCTGACTCACTGGAAAAGACCCTGATACTGGGCAAGATTGAGGGCAGGGGGAGAAGGGGATGACAGAGGATGAGATGGTTGGATGGCATCACCGACCTGATGGACATGGGTTTGGGTGGACTCCTGGAGTTGGTGATGGACAGGGAGGCCTGGCATGCTGTGGTTCATGGGGTCCCAAAGAGTCAGACACAACTGAGCGACTGAACTGAACTGATTCCCAAACAACGTGGCTGTTTGCTGCAGCCCTTTCATTTGTCATTTAAGAATCAGCTTAGGTATAACCAGATCTCCGGTCTGTGGTATACCAGTGATGAACTTGGGCTCTGGAATCAGATTATGCAAGTTCAGATGCACCCACTACCATTATAGGTTATCTGACCCAGGACAAGTTACTTGACCTTTGTGGACCTTCGTTTTTTTGTCTGTAAAATGGAAGTAGTATTAGTTATTTCCATTTTATTTCAGAGAGTTTGAAAGATTAAATAAGACAATTGATATAGAAGACCAGATCAAAAAAAAAAAAAAGAAGACCAGATCAGTACTGGATTTGCAGTACATACACAATCCATTTCAGCTATTGTTATTTAAAAGCTTTCTTCAAATTTTATACAATTCATGTGCACATTTTAGCCTCTTATCAGGTTGTAGACCAATTGTTCATTTGAATCTCTGTCTCTCTTTTAAGCTGGAAGCCTTTTTAGCACCTGGGCAGCTTATCTGGATAAAGCTACTACCTGCCCCATAATAGTACAGTTTGTGGAATATATTAATGAACAAATGAGAGATTTTTTTTTTTTTTTCAGCACTTGGGTGAAACACATAATAATGTTATGAAAATGTTATGTTATGATTCTTTGCTTTCTCAGTCCACCTCTTCAACCAAGAGTAATATTTTCTAAGTCTTATTTTAAATGGGAGCCTAATTTCTGTAAGAGAACAGTAACACACAGATATTCTGGAAACTGTTCAATTGTCAAAACTCTTAGATTTATAAGCATTAGATCGGTGATGGCTGTCCATTTTACTGTTGTACTATGTACTTTATCATCAAAATATAATCAGAGGCTATATTGATTATCAATTACTATGGAACAACAGCCACAAGATCGTGGAGGACACAGTAAGTATTTATTTTCTTTTGTGTCTGTAATTCTGCTGAGGGTTACTTGGGGGTCAGTTGGGCCACTCTGCTTCAAGCCGTGGATCCAGCTGGACTTGGCTTCTCACCTAATTATGGCTTGGGCTCCGCTGAGCTCCACACCTAGACCTTCTGGAGCTCAAGAGGAACTACCTGGAGGAAGCTGTTATGTGTGTGGCAGAAATGCAAGCAGGCGAGCCCAGGGACATGAAGACAGTGCAGTCCCCTGCTTGTGCTGAGCCGAATAACTCACAGGAATTAATTTGGCCAAGTTCAAGGTCAGGGGTGGAGAAGCACACTCAGCTTCTGTGGAAGCGACTGCACACTTCTTGGGGAAATGAATGGACAAAGGGAGGGGAGGGAAATGGACTACTCTTTCAGTCTGTCCCAGAGACAAACAGGGAGTAACTATCAGATGCTGGCTTGGCAAAGAAATACTTGATCACAGTTTCTCTAATACAAGATAATAATAGTGAATACTATTTAGTTATGTTTAAAGTCAAAAGGCTTCCCAGGTGGCTCAGATGGTAAAGATTCTGTCTGCAATGCAGGAGACACTGGTTCAGTCCCTGGGTCAGGAAGATCCCATGGAGAAGGAAATGGCAATCCACTCTAGTATTCTGGCCTGGGAAATCCCATGGAGAGAGGACCCTGGTGGGCTATAGTCCATGGGGTCGAAAAGAGTTGTATGTGACTTAATGACTAAACAGCAACAGTCAGAAAGAGCTTTTAAGTCATAAATAACCAAAGATGGCAAGCATTGGACCTCTCAGTCCTCAAAGCTCCATCCCAGTCCTGAAGTTTCGGGCACCATGGTGACCCTCCTTAACCCACATTGGACCCAGTCTGCCCTGCTCAAGTGTCCTGGTGAGTCCAGTGACCAAAAGAAATCCTGCTTGTAAGATTTCAAGTAGCATCTGTATTAAGTCAATCAAATTTATTGATCACTTAATATGTTTTCTGAGTTAAGGAGAAAGAAATTTGAAAAAAAAAAAAGAAATTTGAACAAGTCAGATTGAAACGGAAGTATTGCACAGGAGGAAGGAAGGTGAGGCTTGGACCCCAGATCATTGGCTGTAGTATTTATCACTGTGCCACCCTGGGCATTTATCCTCTAACAAGGCAAGACATTTAACCTCTTTGAGTTCCCTCATCTTAAACATAAAGTCTCAGCCATATCAGACACTTTCTCAGTACATGTCTGAATTACAAATAAATGCAAATACATTTATTTGCAAACAAAATGATTATAAATGCAATGCGAATACATACAAATAAATTGTTGTTATCACATGGAAATGATAATAATACCTTTTATACAAGGTCAGTTTATCCAGGATCCATTTAAAGTTTATAAATACATAAAATTTAGGAGTCCAGCATTTTGTGAGTGCACGAAAAGGACTGGTTCCTTTTGACAGCCTTTCCCTTTAAATACATAACTGAAAAAACTAAAGCAGATGTGCCCTGACCAAAAGCTACATTTTTCTCTCCTAATTATTCAGAGAAAAGGAAATTCCCTTTTTATGTATTTATGACTTTCCAAGTGCAAATTGGCAAAAACATATTTTCAAAAAATAAAAATATGCCTTTTTTTTTGTAATTTAAAAGGCAGAGGACTGACGACCAAACTTCCCTCTGGGGAGGCAAATTTTGATGCTATCCATCCCCATTTGTCAGAAATGTTAAAACTCTTAGGAAAGTAGCAGGAACAGACCCAGGGTGTTGTAAAGAGGCCCCAGGGAATGTGTGAGGCACTGCGAGGCTGAACGGCCACGCTAACCCAGAAGATGAAGCAGAGCGGTGACTTCTGGCCTCCTTTGAACTTCGGCATCATAATGGCACGGGGTTGAATGGTTTTTTCGACAAGCTCCTTTAAAGTTACCATAGGCCACCTGTCTGTTGTTTTTAAGCAAATGAATAAAAATTAGCTGTATTTTGTAAAAGTTCTTAAGGTAGGGAACAATCATGTCTCTTCATTTTTGGAGATAACTGTGGTTCCTCTAGCATCCCCGATGGCTCAGTGGGTAAAGAATCTGCCTGCAAATCTGGAGACATGAGACATGGGTTCGACTCCTAGGGCTGAAAAATCCCTCCAGTATTCTTGCCTGAAAAATCCCACGGACAGAGATACCTGGCTGACTGTAGTCCAAAGGGTCGAGAAGAGTCGGACATAACTGAGCATGCATGATACTTGACTCCTCCACCACAAGAAAGTCAAGCAGTAGCAAACCTATGTTACTGATGCCTACTCTGTTTATTATAAAGTAGGTGCAAATTTCCTCATCTTTAAATGGGAGATAGGACTGTCAGGCTAGCAGCTCCATGCCCAAAGTCAGTCTCTCAGTAGGTAGGAATAGGAGCTGGGAATTAAACCCAGGTCAGTAGATGGTAGATGAGCCCTTTATCTACCTGCCTATGCTGTGACTGGTATGTGGAAGGCATGTTGATGAAAGAAGTGGCAAAATGAAGCAAAGTGAATTTTCATGAAACAGACAATGGTATTTCTGTCTTATATCCAGACTGTCAAGTACAGAAAGGCTCTTAGTGAATGTCACCGTCCTCTTAGCTGTAACGGGGATATGTAATTCCCAAAGTGACCTGGAGACTCAGTTGGTATAATTACATACAGTAAAAGTCAGCACAGTTCCTGGCACACAGCAGACAGGTGATAAGAATGATGATGATATTGATGACAAACACGATCGTGGTATAAACACTCATCAGCATAGAAGTGGTTTCTATAGCTCTGAATTGGGATCAGACTCGACTTTTTGACACGCTTTACACAGTGAGTTAATGAATTAAAAGTGGGTGATGGAGCAGGCCAAGTTTTGACTGTTATTGAATTAGATCATCATTTCTATCCTCTTCTCCATATGCATCATGTACGTTATAGCCCACAGTGCCTAGACCAGCAAACTCACCAGCTGGGTGGAGAAATTCAGGTAATTGTGTCTAAAAGCTCTGAAATCTTACTACAACCAGCTGGATTGTCCAACATTTCTAGCCTCAGGGCTGGTGAGACCAGATCTTTTGGGGGGTATTACAAAGACCCCATTTCAGGTGTCACCTGGCTATTAATTTTTTAAAATACATTTATACAGTCTTTTATGAATCCATACCCCAATTTATTTTCTGCATGTCATTCTTTAAAGAAAAGAGAATAAGCATATGACTTGAATCATATTTTATGGTTCTTTTATTTGAATTTGGTAATACATGCATGTTCATACAGTAGTATCTCAACAACTAGAAAATGTATATTAAGCGTGATTATATGGAAAGTTCCTCAGCTCAAATAAATCACTGTGCTTGAACTCTGGCTTGAACTACCTCTGCTATTATTCTGCTACTTGGAAAATTTTCTGACTAAAACTTTTATTTCATTCTTTTTAATTGAAAAAGAAATCACTGTTTTTTTTTTTTCCCAGAAACTAAACAAATTACCTAACTAAATGACGAGATTTCTTTTAACCACAGAGAAATTCAATGAAATCTTCTGCTCAGTGTTCCAAAAATTAATTCTGTCACCCATGAAATTCCACTATGAAAACTGGAATTGCCCCTCACCAAAGATTCCATTTGTGTTCATGTTAGAACTTGCTTGAAGTAAAAAGGTTCCCAGGACTGCTTTTTTTAACCATCATCATAGAGATTTCCTGGGGTTCTATACCAGCCTGCTCACTTGCGGTATCAGGTAGAGGTAGATGGGGATAAAGAGCAGTGGCCACTCTCAGATCATCTATAAGACCTTAGATTCTCTCTCGGAACTTAAGTCAGCTATCTCACTTCTGCCACTCTTCAGGCTATAGTATGTCATAAGTTTATATACAAATGGAAAAAAATCTCATAATATCATTCACACTCGATTACTGATAATAGTTATCATTCATTGAGCCTCTACTATGTGCAGAACCCTACACTAAATGTTCCATGTGTTTCCTCACTGAAACCTTGAAATGGTTCATGAGGGAAATCTCACTGCTTCCATTTTGCAAATGAGTTAGCTTAAGCTCAGTTCAGTCCGTTCAGTCACTCAGTCGTGTCCGACTTTTTGCGACCCCATGGACTGCGGCATGCCAGGCCTCCCTGCCCATCACCAACTCCTGGAGTTTACTCAAACTCATGTCCATTGAGTCAGTGATGCCATCCAACCATCTCATCCTCTGTTGTCCCCTTCTCCTCCTGCCCCCTATCCTTCCCAGCATCAGGGTCTTTGAGCTAAAGCTCAGTGAGGGAAAAATTCATTCAGGATCATCATTTAGTGAGAATTCAACTCTTACATGATCACCTAATGACCACCTAATTTTGCCCATCCCATGTGTTTCTGAGTTCAGATAACTAGAAGTCTGATACACTGTGGCAAGGACATCTGTGTGGAAAAAGATTCTTTCCTTTCTCTCCCTTCTAAACAAAAATTTTACCAAAGACCACACCATTTGGTCAAGCAACATATGATAGCTACAGTGGTGTTTCTTGTACTCAATGGTCTGATGATCTGCCCACTTAATTAGCATCAACACGGTAAGATTGGATGGTGTATGTCAATGATCTCTGTAGAAAGAAGCATGTAGTTGCTGAAAAATACTTGTGGCCATTTTAGTTAATCCATAACAAGATGAAATGATTTTAAACTGAATCAAAATCCTTGTGTTTAAACCTTTTCTTGGGGTTTCCCAGGTGACACTAGTGGTTAAGAACTCACCGTGATGCAGGTTGGATCCCTGGGTCGGGATGATCCCTGGAGGAGGACATGGCAGCCCACTCCAGTACTCTTGCCTGAATAATCCCATGGACAGAGGAGCCTGGTGGGCTACAGTCCATAGGGTCACAAAGAGTCGGACACGATTGTGCGGCTTGTCACACACACAAACCTGTTCTTGGGACTTCCCCAGAGGTCCAGTCACTCAGACTCTGTGTTCATAATATATGGGGCATAGGCTGGGTCCCTGGTCAGTGAACTGATCCCCATGCTGCAATTAATACCCAGTGCAGCCAAATAAATAAATAAATATTTTAAAAACCAACATTTTCTTTATTTTTCTCCTCTAGCAGCTGACTAAGGGTGCAGTCCTGAGAAGTACCTCTCCAATGTTACAGGTCAGTTTTGAAATGGACACAAAAGTTATCTTCTGTGTGTGGACTGTCCTGATTTTCATAGTATGAGTGACAGAAAATGGCCATATAAAGCAAATAGACTTCTTAAATGTATCTAGCAGAAAAGCAGAAAATGTGCGAAGGAAAACGAATTCTGGCTCACTTGTGGATGACCCCTCCACTTTATGACCTGAGCTTTCTGGGGTCTCAACCCTGGAGGCCCCTGACATAGCTCTGTATTTTAATTTGTCCCTCTGGGTACTGATTCACTAAGCTGGAATTCAGCCTTCTCTTGAAAGCTAGAACAAAGGATTACAAACAAGAAATTAGCAGAGCAATCAACAGGCAAGAGGACGCATTTAATAAATGCCAACCTTTATTTTTCTAACAGGCCTAGAAAACAATTAGTCAGTGGCTAGCCACCATTTGATTAAATTGCCTCTGATGATTCTGAGAGTGCTGATATGATCAAACAACTAGTGGGTGACGGGCAGTGATTCTCAGGGGACCTGGTTGTCTACATATTTATTGATATGTTGGTTTCATGAAGGTGGGCTTCCTGACAATTTGTGGCATCTCACTTCTGTGCTCCCAAATTGGAAACTAGGATCTATAAAAGACCTTATCAAAGCCAGGACATTTTTATATCTTCTTTCCGTATGTAGTGTAAATTAGTGGGCCTGAGGGAAGAAGTATTTAATTTATTTGAAAAACTTTGGTTGTAGACATTCCATATTCAAAAGTTAAACCAGATAATTACTGTCAGCTTCAGAACTGGAAGGGTCAACCTTGAAAGGGCAAAAGGGCAAGCTTTCAGTGAGAAGTCAGTTTGTATTTGCTGATGCAAATTGGATAAGCACAAGGAGAAGCTAACACCTGCACTGGTAGTTACCCAGGTATGCAAATACACCTGTGCATCTTTTAAACATGGAGTTTCTATAGTTAATTACAAAGTATTTCAGTGAAAATGCATTATTTGAGCAAAATAATTAACTTGACCACCTTCAGTTAACTGACCTATTCCCAAGATGTAATTCCCCAAAACAAATTTATTTTCTTCTTGGAAGAAAACTCAGGTATAAACTCAAGAGCCTGAAAATATAATCACTTTCTTTTCTGATGTTTGTCAGGTGAAACAGGATGATGGTAAGTAATTTTCCTTCTTTGGATTTCAATTTTCCAATCTGTAAAATGGGTCCAAAATTGTATCAATTTAGAGGTCATAAAATGTAGACTAGAGTTATAGCATTGCTATCAACTCCTTTTGTGAGTGGGAGCAAATCTTTCACCTACTCCAGGCTTTGTTGTTTTAATCTGTACAATTGAGCAGATGGTGGAGTGGAATGCAATGACTGTCAGTGTGGGCTCTTTGGACACTAAGGAGAGAATTCAGAAGTTTGAACCCACCACTTGAACCCAGCAGTACCATGTCGTCACTGTGGCTGGCTGTAACTAAGAGAACTTCTCCCTGGGGAAAAAGGTGCATTTTTTTCCAATTGCTTTCATCATGTTCTAAAGGGAACCTGTGTCCCCCTAAATGTGTAGATTACTTAACCAAATATCATTATAATTTTTTCCAGTAATGGAATTTGATGATTATGTGAATGTTAATAAGACATTTGGTTATGGCATTAAAATATTGTCTCTATTTCTCTTTCAAATGTTTTGAAGAAGAGCTATTGTCTTAGGCTTTTTAATCAAAATACTCTACATAGAAGGGACTGCAGAAAGATCATCTTGGGATCTATGGAGCCCTGACAATGAATGCAGAATTCTGTGTGTGTGTGTGTGTGTGTGTGGACATTTTCTAGGAGAATCAATGGCTTTCATATATTTCCATAATCTCAAGCATAAAAAAGTGAAGAACCACTGATTTAGTGATTGGAGTTGGTCTAAAATATTTTCACTAAAAACGGAAAATATTTATTGTGTGACTTATTTATGAGTAATGAGGTAACAAAAGGACAAATCATTTTGACTATGCTACTTGATTGGCTATTTTAATGAGTAGGCAAATATGAATCTCAGGAACATAACCATTCACTGAAAGGAAAGCTGACACATATAAATGCTTAAGAAATTCAAATACTTCCAGCTTCCCTCCTGACTACTTTTATCCTCCCATTTTCCCTATCTAAGAGTAGGATCACTGATTCAAATATTTTGAATATTTTATATACAATTTCTTCCCCTGAAATAATTATTATTATAATTAAAATCACTTTATTGTTGAAAACAATTTAGTATTAATAATCAAGAGACTTAAAAATCCCCATAGCTTTTGGCCAAGTAATCACACCCTTAGGTGTCTATCTTAATGAGTAATTTAAAATATAAACAGATGTTATTATTTAAAGTGTTCCTTATAACATAGAATATTAAATCAAATAGCAAAGCAGTATATTAGAATATAAAGTGTTCAGTAAATAAATTATGCAATATCAATGTAACACTGTTCTGTATAGAAATTAAAGTATATTTAAGGGTCTATATTGTGATAGTGAATATAAAATTTAGGAAACTAAATTTTGTAGTCTGTACAGTAAAAGTCATCAGTGGAAGTTATCATCAAGTACTGGAATAAAGGATGATTTATTATCTTCCTTACAGGTTTCTATTTTTATCCATTTTACAATGATAATATGTTATACAAATATAAAAGTATGTTTTTTGTTGAACCTTTACAAGGATAATATATCACACAATTTGACAATGATAATGTAACATACATATGTTATTAGGTTATTCTGTACTTATATACAGAAATGTGTTGATAATATACACATTTCGGTTACTCTGATTTTCAGTGTTTCAAGTTTATAATTGGTCATCCTGGCTAAATTCTGAGCTTACTTGGTGACACAGCTCTTTGTCTTATTGTTTCCTTTTGTTTCTTAGGTGAAATAAAATTCTGGCACTGCTTAATTTGCTCACATTGGGTTTATTCTACCCGATTTTAAGGTGTGTGTCTCTGAGGTTGTTGGTACTGTTTAGTCTCTAAGCTGTGTCTGACTTTTGCGACCTCATGTACTCTAGCCCACCAGGCTCCTCTGTCCATGGGATTTCCAAGGCAGGAATACAGAAATGGGTAGCCATTTCTTTCTCTAGGGGATCATCCCAATTCAGAGATCGAGTCCATGTCTCTGCTTTGCAGGCGGACTCTTCACCACTGAACCACCAGGGAAACCCATATTTCTGAGGAGAGAGAAACAAATGCATTTATTAACCTCATGAGATCTGGAAGAACAAAAGTATCCACAAATATGCTGATCCAGTGTCACAGCTTTGTGGGACAGTGGTGATCTTGCAGACAGAGGAAAACCACAGTCAATCTTGTGGCCTCACTTTAAGTTGCTCTCACGAAACTCCAGCTCTCTTGAATGATCAATAGTAACTTACTAGTCTTTGAATAGCATAGGCATGTGCTGTGAAATTTTGGAAGCCATTATTATATGCACAGTGTTCACAGGGAGATGAAATCCTGCCTTCATGATTATACTATCCAGGGCAATTGCAAAGACATATGGCCTGATAAAGCACATATTCTTTGGGTCTGGTATTTTATCCTTTTGCAGTTGGTACCTCAGATAATAGAATATTCTCTTGTGTTGTCACTGGGATATTTTCATTTTTCACTGGCTATTTCATGCTATCCTGAGCATTTAGCCTAACACCAATTCTGGAGTGTCAGACAAAGGATGTCTTCCTATCACTGAACAAAACTATTTGAGATTTGTTTGGGCCGAGGGCAGGAGTAGACAGCTGGGAGGCATTTTGGTCAAGGAGAAAAATGACATGTTTCTGAACTCGAATGATAGATTGGGAAGCTTGCAGATCTTTGTTCATAGTTCTTTTCTGGGAGGGGGGAAATAGGGAAATTCTAACCAGTTGCCACAACTAACTAAAAATGAGCCTAGCGGGCTGCTCCCCCACATTGAATTTACACGGTTATGATAATCCCAGTTAATTGTAAACACTTATTTAAAAATCCAATTTCTCTGTTCAAAAGACTTATAGGGGTTGAGTATCAGGTTTTTTTTTTCTGATACATAAGTAGGAAATACATAGTTGTGATAAAATTCTTGCACTAAGTTAGCTAAACAATTTGTTAATAGCATTAAATGACACAATCCATGAACATTACGGGCAGCCTGAATTTTGGCATGTGTACCAAGGTTTTATTGAACGCACATGCCGGTGGAACCTGCCTTGCTTACTCAGGACCAGGCAGCCACGTTTTATGTCCCTCTCCTGATTTCTTGCATTCTTTCTAATACTGATCTTCTTGTTCAGTTGCCAAGACTTGTCTGACTCTGCGACCCTATGGACTACAGCACGCCAGACCTCTCTGTCCTTCACTATCTCCCAAAGTTTGCTCAGATTTATGTCCCTTGAGTCGGTGATGCCATCCAGCCTTCTCACCGTCTGCCACCATCTTCTCCTGTTGCCCGCAATCTTTCCCAGCATCAGGATCTTTTCCAATGAGTCGACTCTTCGCATCAGGTCACCAAAGTGTTGGAGTTTCAGCATCAGTCCTTCCAATGAATGTTCAGGGTTGACTTCCTTTAGGATTGACTGGTTTGATCTCCTTGCAGTCCAAGGGACTCTGCTCGTATAGGTCATGAAAACTCTCTCTTTCAGCCATGCTTTGTTTAGGTTCCCCTATGTGTGGAAGAGAAACAACCATGCATTTTGCTTCATTTTATTCTCTTAAAAATTTGCATTCACAGAACTCGTCAGTTTCTCTGAATGCCTCTGTAATCTCACACCACAGTTAAGTTGGAGTGATGACCAGATCAGAAAGTTCAGTGTGATATAAGTTTGAATAGTAACTGCAAGGAGCATCAGAGGAGACACATCTTGAACTTTCTTGAGTGATCATCTGTCTGAGGGTAGAACTCTCTGGAGCATGGCTGGTGCATCTGTGAGTATGCACAAGTATGTAAGATGATCTTTTGCTGGATAAAATTCTTTTTCTATTTACTTTTTGCTCATCCTTTTAAAATCTGCATATCTAAGTATGTTTTATAATACTTTTTGTGACCCCATGGACAGTAGCCCACCAGGCTCCTCTGTCCGTGGAATTTTCCAGGCAAGAATACTGGAGTGGGTTGCCATGCCCTTCTCCAAGGGATCTGCCTGACCAAGGAATCGAACCTGGATCTCCTGGATTGCAGGCAGAATCTTTACCATCTGAGTCACCAGGGAAGCCCTCACACATGTATAATTTACAAATAAAAAGTGGTAAAAGTGACAGACTTTATTTTTCTGGGCTCCAAAATCACTGTGGATGGTGACTGCAGCCACAAAATGAAAGAACACTTGCTCCTTGGAAGAAAAGCTATGCCAAACCTAGACAGTGTATTAAAAAGCAGAGACATCACTTTGCCAACAAAGGTCTGTATAAACAAAGCTATGGTTTTTCCAGTAGTCATGTACAGATGTGACTCTTGGACCATAAAGATGGCTGAGTACTGAAGAATTGATGCTTTTGAGCTGTAGTGCTATAGAAGACTCTTAAATGTCCCTTGGATGGGAAGGAGATCAAACCAGTCAATCCTTAAGGAAATCAAGCCCGAATATTCACTGGAAGGACTGATGCTGAAGCTAAAGCTCCAGTATTTTGGCCACCTGATGCCAAGAGCTGACTTCCTGGAAAAGACCCTGGTGCTGTGAAAGATTGAGGGCAGGAGAAGCAGCAGGTGACAGAGGATGAGATGGTTGGATGGCATCACTGCCTCAATGGAAATGGGTTTGAGCAAACTCTGGGAGATAGTGAAGGATAGGGAAGCCTGGCATGCTGCAGTTTATGGGGTTGCAGAGTTGGGCATGACATGACTGAGCAGCTGAATACCACCAATATACTGTGGGTAATCTTTAAATTCTTCTTTTTCTGATGGGTTCTCAATAAGAAAAGTTTAGATAATATTGTCTATGAATTTGCAATTGTTTAATTTTCCTATCTCAATCCATATTTATTGACTGTTTATCAATGTCAGGAAACTATATTTCTTAACTGGTAACTGAATATTTTCAAATAAGCATTCCTTCTCTCTCTGTTAAGCTAAGAAGCAGCATGGTAGCTGTCAGAAGCCAGGAATCTTAGGTTGTCTTTCCTGAGAGGAAGCATTGTTCACATCTACTGTGGTCAGGATCCATTTCATCAGGCAGGAGAGCTGATGGAATAGAGCGCAATAGTGAGCACAGCCAGTGGGCTTAACCACTATGCCAGCTGTCTCCTTTAGAAAAACCCATCAATAGCCAACATGTCGATGTCCAAGGGAGCAAGTGGAGTTTGTCATCTCCAGAATTTGAAAGCAGAGCTCCTAAAGGTGCAATGACAAGCATGGAGCTTGGGCTACAGGTCCTGGGGATTCATCCATGCAAAGTGCTTCTCCAGAGGTCAATTTAGAAAGCCAATGCTTATTTTGAAAGGAGGGAGCATCCAGAATACTAAGGCAATAGCTCTGGGCAAAGAAAACCCAACTGCAAGTAAAGCACAGGCAAAACTTATGACACCCCATGGGTCAATCTTTCCATATCTTCAGTCCAGTTTAGTCACTCAGTCGTATCCGACTCTTTGTGACACCATGGACTACAGCACACCAGGCTTCCCTGTCTGTTACCAACTCCCAGAGATTCCTCAAACTCATGTCCATCCAGTTGGTGATACCACCCAACCATCTCACCCTCTGTCACCCCCTTCTCCTGCCTTCAATCTTTACCAGCCTCAGGGTCTTTTCCAATGTGTTGGCTCTTCACATTAGGTGTCCAAAGTACTGGAGCTTCAACTTCAGCATCAGTCCTCCCAATGAATATTCAGGGTTGATTTCCTTTAGTATTGATTGGTTTGATCTCCTTACTGTCCAAGGATTCTCATGAGTCTTCTCAAGCACCACAATTCAAAAGCATCAATTCTTCCATGCTCAGCTTTATTTATGGTCTAAGTCTCACATCTGTACATGACTACTGGAAAAACCATAGCTTTGTTTATATGGACCTTTGTGGGAAAAGTGATGTCTCTGATTTTAATATTCTGTCTAGGTTTGTCATAGTTTTCTTTCCAAGGAGCAAGCATCTTTTAATTTTGTGTCTGCAGTTACCGTCTGCAGTGATTTTGGAGCCCAGCATTTGCTACCTCCACTTGTGTAATTCCAAAAGTTGCTACATCCATCTCTCTGAGAAATGTTGGTTTTTTGATAACTGGCAAAGGATTGCTCATTTATTCAAAGTGCAAAGCTGTGAAACCTCAAGGGGTTACATTTATCCCTTTCAGATCCCTGCTGACAAGCAACATGGTGCATGTAAAAATGGTTTAAAACATGCATGCTGAGAAAACCTTGTCCCAGAGTGATACACTTCACAAACACAACTCAGTAGAAAGTTTTCCCCTAGATTCCTCTTCTTCTGTCTAACCGCTTTCTAATTTGCTATTAATATCTGGTATTTTCCTTTTCCATTTCCTTTGATCCTCCCTTACTACTAATTTGTAAGGAGAGATAAGATCATTAAGCTCTAAACAATCATGTTCTTGCTTCCAGTGTGTATGTGTGCATGGGTATGCACGTGTGTATACACAGGAACTTAAAAGTCAGAAAGACAAGTTCAAATCCAGGCTCAGCCATAAGAAGAGGATTATAATTGGGATAAGGACTGAACTTTTATGATTTCCAGTTTCTTTTCAAATAAAAGAGTGAAAATACTACTACTTCCAAAGCTTTTGAGGGAACAGAGAAATTATCAATTTAATTGTAAATTTAGCTTCCTTAGTAGCTCAGGTGGTAAAGAATCTGCCTGCAATGCAAGAGACCTCGGTTTGATCTCTGGATTGGGAAGACCCCCTGGAGAAGGGAATAGCAATCCACTCCAGGACTCTTGCCTAGAGAATTCCATGGACAGACCATGGGGTTGCAAACAGTCAGACACAACTGAGCAACTAACACACACACAATTGTAAATTTAGTTATCAGTTTGACTAATATTGGCCAAAACTCAATAACAAGGCACAATATTCTGAAACTTTACTTATGTTATTTAATTTGACAGTTAAAAGCAGGTGTCTAATCTAAAACAACACATATTAAGAAATCTGGAGTTTTATCTTTACTGTTTGTGTTTTCTTTGGAATCTAACATCCACATAACTATTGAGGATCAAAGCCTCCAATGCCAGAAAACTTGAAAATTGTGCTCCTCAGGTATACATTGGATGGACCGAAAGATGATCATACTAAGTGAAGTAAGTCAGACAGAGAAAGACAAGCATAATATGGTGTCACTTACATGTGGAATCTTAAAAAATATCTTACAAATGAAAAAAATCTTACAAAGGAACTTATCTACAAAACAAAAACAGACTCATGGACATAGAAAGCAAACTTATGGGTACAGAAAGAGAAGCAGGGGAGGGATAAATTGGAAGTATGGGATTAGCAGATGCAAACTGGCATATACAAGATAGACAAACAGCAGGATCTAGTGTGAAGCATTGGAAACTATATTCAATATCTTGTAATAAACTGTAGGAAACAAATAAAAAATTACATATATATACACATATATGCATGCAGGCATGCAAGCTCAGTTGCTCAGTGGTGTCCGACTCTTTGTGACCCCATGGGCTGCAGCTCACCAGGCTCCTCTGTCCATGGGATTTTCCAGGCTAGAATACAGGAGTGGGTTGCCATTTCCTCCTTCAGGGGATCTTCCCAACCCAGGAATCGAACTCGAGTCTCTTTACCACTGAGCCACGAGCCTCCTGGGAAGCCTATATATGCACAGTCAAATCACTTTGCTGTACACCTAAAGCTAACACAAAATTGTAAATCAACTTCAATTAAAAAAAAAAAGAAGAGAACAAGGTGGTATCTGTGGATTTGTGCTGAAATGAACAGTTTGTGCTTAGGTTTGTAAATAAGTTCATTTGGACTCCTTTTTAGATTCCACATATAAGTGGTATCATATAATAGTCTTTTCTGCCTGACTTAATTTATTTAGTATGATCATCTTTAGGTCCATCCACGTTGCTGCACATGACATTATTTCATTCTTTTTTATGGCTGAGTAACTGGGCTTCCCAGGTGGCACTAGCATTAAAGGACCTGCCTGCCAATGCAGGAGACAAGAGACGTGGGTTCGATCCCTGGATTGGGAAGTTTCCCTGGAGAAGGGCATGGCAACCCACTCCAGTATTCTTGCTGCAGAATCCCATGGACAGAGGAGCCTGGTGGGCTACAGTCCATAGGGTTGCAAAGAGTCAGATACGACTGAAGCAACTTAGCAGACACACACAATTTTCCCTTTTGCCTTCCTCCATATAGCTTATATATGGGCTGCTCAGATGGCTTAGTGGTAAAGAATCCACCTGTCAATGCAGGAGACTCAAGTTCGATCCCTGAGTCAAGAAGATCCTCTGGAGTAGAAAATGGCAACTCACTCCAACATTCCTGCTTGGAAAATTCCATGGATAGAGGAGTCTGGTGGGCTACAGTCCATGGGGTTGCAAAAGTGTCAGACACGTCTGAGCAACTGAGCACACACACACACTAAAATGAACGGTCTGAACTTACAAAATGAAGAAAAACTGTTTTCGTTCTTCAAAGCCTGGCATAACCCAGGCTCCATCTGAAGAGACTGAGCCACTGAACTTCCATCATCATGGTGTTTGCAATCTCCAGAATGGCCAAACTCCAAATATGGAGGGAGAAAAAATGCTTCTCACTTCTGTGTGTGACTAAATTCTCCACGTATCTCTATCTGGCTTATAAATATCACAGGCAGCCAGCGAGTTACTGCCAGGCTGAATGATCCTCTTTACAAGCCTCTTTCTAGGTTTTTGAGTAAAGGTTTCCCTTATTAATTTTCCAGCCAGCATTCACTTAGCATTTGCTTTGAGGCATAATTGACAGGCAGGGTGACACCCGCCTGAGAGAAAGCCATAAATCAGAAATAATTTCCAAAATTGGCTGAGGGGCTGAAGTGTTGAATAGGCAAATACAGGTAAAAATCTCTATTAGGGCTGACAAGGACAGCAAATGTCAGCGAAGTGTTTCCTAATGTACCGGGCGAGATTAATTTGGGGGCCTTTCCTGAGCCGATGGTGTGCTGTGCGTTCTCTAACAAGTCACCTCTTGGGGCTCCGAAGGAGGAGAGTTGTTGGGGCTGTAATTGAAGAAAGAGCCGGGTCCTGGAAGGCTGGGAGAGGCACTCCCGCCGCATCACCCTCCTCCTGGAAAAATCACTCGTCTGTCTTACACTCTATTTGCATTTTGCATTTTTAGTGGAAAAGAGCTATAAGTCATGATCCAAAGAACTTGGCAGGATAATGAAGCCAAATGACGTGTCCAAAAGGAGAGAAATAATCCGCTGATGGTAACCGAAGAAAACCTGCATGATAAATGAGAATTTGGGAAGGTTGGACTGAACATGTATACAATTTCCTCCATTCACAAATGATAATAATATGAATTAGATCCCTATCTTGGGAAGATAGAATAATGCCATTTTCTCCCCTTCTATTTCAGGTTCATAGGGACTCTGGCATAGGCCCCGTCCAACCCAAATTCATGGACTTTTATTAAAATGACAAAATTTGGTCATTTCATATACTGTCTACACAGATGCTTGTGCTATAAATTAAAAAGAAAAAAATTGCACTGCTTTTTTTAAACTTCCAGGTATCTATTTAAAGATGTTATCTAAGTTATAGCTGACAGCAGCAAGATGAAAAAATAGAAAATAAGATGAAAATTATACGCTAGGAAAAATTACATACCAGCTCATTCTGGGAAATCTACACAGTAGCAAAAATTTAATCCCATCCTGGAAGGTTCCCCCACTAACAGTTGATAAAAGAGATCAGGCTAAGTGAATTTAATCCGCAGATGTAATTAAGAAGGCTTATTTTTAGAAAATTAAGAAATGAAGATATTTACTAGCCAGCATCAGGAACATAATACTTTTCAGGGCCACTTTATTGGACAAGCAAAAATTATCCAGTTTAAAAAAAAAGTGCTGAGCAACTACTAAGATTAGCCACCAAGTCTATGCAAGACACTGTACAAGGCATCTTTCTTTTTCAGTTTTCACAGACCCTGCAAGGGCAATCATTAGTATTCAATTCAGTGAAAGTAACAGAAGCACAAAATAATAGTGACTGAAATAACAGGGGACAGTATTTACTTGAAACAAAAATACGTAAAGGAGAGCAGCTCAATTGCTGCTGTGACTCTGCTTCTCAAAATCCCACCAGGTGAGTAGCCTTTCCACCCGTGTTTCTAGTCCCCTGAAGGTGTGGTCTTTTCTCCTTCAGGGTCCAAGACGGCAGGTCTAGCATCTCATATGCGCTCTGGGTGCCGGGACGAAGAAAAGAAGAAGGAAGGCAGAGATGTCTGTCAGATGTCTTCAGAAAGTTTCTGGCAAGGAGTTTAATGGCATTTACATCTCATTCATCTCATGTTAAGTGCAAGAGAGTCTCGGGACTGTAGATTTTATTCTGGGCAGCACTAAATCCAGCAAAAGTCAAGTTTCCTCTGATTACAGAAGAAGACGAAAATGAATTGAGGGAGACAATGAACAGTCTCAGGCAAAATATTATTTTTCCTGTTTTACAGGTTAGAAAACAGAATCTAAGAAAGGTAAAAACTTTCCCTAAATTAAAAAAAAAAAAAGAAGAGAAAAAATCGAGTAAGCAATTTTAGAGCCTGCATTCTTCTGATTTGCCATAAGGCATAAAAAGGATAAAAACCAACCCAATTAAATTTTTTACACTGTCAATTAAATTCAGTCCAATTCAACTAATTCAAAAAGCTCATATCTTGCTCTCACCATAAGTAAGAAACTATTTTAGGCATAGAGCACTGTGTTAGCTATCAGAGGATTTATGGAACAGAAATGTGAATGGAAATCTAGATATGTTGTATCCTTTCAGTAGATCTAGAGATGGCAGCGGAGATGAAAACATGGTTACAGGCAAAATCAGAGGCAGATTCTCATGGAAACTGAGGAAGCTTAGGCCTCAGGACCTCTTACTTGCTCAAGGCTTTGAAGGCCCAAGGAGAGGGTGCAGCAGCGCATGACATAGTCGTCTGATTTTGTGCAGAAGCTGTTCTAAATATAATGGGTTAAGATGTCTGTCGCTTTCCTTTTTGACTTTGTTTTTTTCACCTTTTCCCTTATGCTGGGCAGAACACTGCCATGGCCCCAGTCATTTCGGGGACCTACCTAAGAGGATGAACTGGGAGTCTGTTGAGTCTGAGTTTATGATGATACATTTGTATGATTCACTATTATTTCTATGCAGAGTCAATTTATTATTAGCAATTCAGGGGTAGGAATGCATTCAAGTACACTCTTACAAGTATACTTCTACAAATAATCAAACATAGAGAATAGCATCAATACATTGGGGGAAAAATCAGTATTAGGTGATTTGACATAAATAATTTGTGTTGAAAGAGCTAAAAATACTGATGTTACTAATACAGATTAGGCAAACTGGCTAATGAGTGATGTCAAAGACTATCTCACCCCTCAGAGAAACTGAAATGCCCGGAAATCTTATAGCTCCTATATAAAAAGACTTGGGAAATATTTTCCTAGTTTGACAATAATTCTATATTTTACATGAAATTGTCATTAATGACAGTTGTAAATTTTAAAATATTTTCAGTATAAGTAAAAAATATTTCAGTAGTTTAAATGTTATAGTTTAATTATCACCATGTTGAAAAGAAAATCTATCTTTCGAATTTCTCTATAGAGTGAAATATTATGAAGTTAGTTACATGAAGAAGTACTCAACGTATATGTAGAAAAATGTAAGAAAAAGGTATTACAGAGATGCCAAACTGTTAACTTGAAATTTATCATGGTAAAATCTGGATTTAGTGACATTTGTGGCAATTATTAACCTTATTTTTTAAATTTGCAATTCATTGTGCTTCTATTTTCATTTTCAATAAATATTGCACTTTGTATCTGATGTTGTATATTATTAATATTTTTTCTTAAAGAGGACTGTCAAAATTGTGTAAGCTTCAAGGTTAATAAAACTGGCCCACTTATGGATATATTACAAGTCAGAATGTGACCCTCAGAGCTTTGGATGGCTGCAGAGCAGGAGGAGGATTTGCAAGTTTGGAAGAGTTAGAGCAGTAATTGATTTCTTTCTTTGGGAATAGCATATTGAAGGCCATATCCAGAGAAGAGAAGGCTGAAATCTGCAAGACTGAGGAAAGGTGAGATGGGCAAGATGTGGGTTCTTTCTGACTGACAAAAAAAAAAAAATTTAGGAAGTCACATTGTTGAAAGGATCTAGGGACTACACTGCTGTGCCTTGCTCAACTTAATCCTCTTCTCCATCTTTCTTGCAATTTTTCATTAAAAGAAAAAAAAAGTGTGGCTCACCAATGCTGTGGTGCCAGTGGACACTTAGATGAAATATAAGAGTATATCACAAATAAATAAAAAATTTTTTGTAGATAACCCTTTATTAGATTAAGAATACTCCTAGTTTTTTGAACAATATTCCTAGCATTCCTATTTTTTAATTATGAATGAAAACTGAATTAAAAAAATTTTTTTTGCATTTATTGAGATAGTCATGTGATTTTTCTCTTTTATGCCATTAATATTATGAATTTAAATTTTGAATATTGAACCAACCTTGCCTCCCTGGGAAAAATCATATTTACATAGAATATATTTTTTAAGTATTGCTGTATTCTATTTCTTAATATTTTGGTGTCAAGGTTATGCTGAACTCATAAACCAAGTTGGGACATTTTTCCTCTTTCCTGTTATGAAAGATATTGTGTGACATTGGTAGTAATTTTTCCTTAAATGTTTGAAAGCAGTTACCACTGAAAGCATCAGGGTCTGAAGAGATGTTTTGTTCCTTTCTTTGATTGTTTGAGGGGGTAGGAAGAATGAGAAACTTTTAAATTTTATATTTAATATTTTAATAAGTATAGAGATTTATGGACAGAATGTTTGTGTTCTTTAAAATACATGTTAAGTCCTAACCCTCTTTGTGTCTCTATGTAAAGATGATGCATTTAGGGAGTAATTAAGGTTAAATGAGGGTCATAGTCATGGGGTCCCGCTGATAGCACTAGCGCCCTCATGAGAAACAGGTGGGGGGCCCAGGAAAAGCTATGTGATGTCATATAAAGACAGCCATCTGCAAGTCAGGAAGAGAACTCTCATCAAAAAAATCAAATTAGCTGATACTTTATGGACTTTTAGCCTCCAGAACGGTTAGACACAGATTTCCATTGCTTAAGCCACCCCGTCTCTGACATTTTGCTGTGGCAGCCTGAACTGACTATGCAAACTTCCAGTTCCTTTCTGTTTACCATTTGGGAGGTTGTCATCTTCTTTTTTTCAAGTAAATTGTCAATTTTGTTTAGGCTGTTGAATTTATTGCTATTTATTTATTTATTTATTTTATTAGTTGGAGGCCAATCACTTCCCAACATTTCAGTGGGTTTTGTCATACATTGATATGAATCAGCCATGGATTTACATGTCTTCCCCATCCCAATTTATTGCTATTTAAAAAAAATATCCTAGTATTATCGTTTTAACTCCTATAGGATTTGTAGGATGTCGCTCTTTTTTTCTTTGATATTGATAATTTGTACCATCTCTCCTTTTACTTGCTCAATCTAGCAAGCAGTTTAACAATTTTATTCTTTTTGAAGAGCTGTTTACTTTGGTAATTTTCTTTATTGCTTCTCTCTATTCTATTCTATTCTTCTGTTTTCTGTTTCATTGGTTCTGCTTGATCATTTTATTCATTCTGCTTTGATCTTTTATTGCTTCACTTCTCCTGTCTTAGAATTTATTGTTTCTCTATTTTTTTAAAGTGGAAGATTATTTTTTTAAATTTACTCTTTTCACTTTTAAGCATTTAAAGATACAAATTTCCCCTAAGAGCTGCTTTTGTTACATCCTACCAGTTTTGATATGTAATATTTGTATTACAAATATTGTATGGTATTTTATTTGACCTCTGGGTTATTTGCCTATCATTCAAATTTTAAATGTTTTAAGTTTTCTTATCTATTTTAGTGTTTCTGACTTCTAATGTATTGATGTTAGAGAAAATAGTCTATAAAATTTCAACATTTTTTAATCTATTGAAATTTACAGTACATCATGTGGGGTAACTTGTTGAACAATCCCTGTATATTGAAAAAAATCCATATTCACAGTTATCAGTATAATGTTCTTTTAGAGTCAATTTAAGTCAAGTTTTTTATAGTGTTGTTCAAATATACTATATTTGCAATGATTTTTTTGGTTAGCTTTATCTGTCAATTACTGACAAAGAGATATTGAAATCTCCAAATATGAATCTGCATTTATGTAGTCCTCTTAATAGGTCTATTTATTTATTCACCTACTTTGAAACTTGATTAAATGAGTATACATATAGGACTGTTTTATGTTATGAATAAATATCTTTATCAATATGAACTGATGCTTTTTTTCATTATGAAGTGACCCAGTTTATTTCTGGTAATGATATTCCTGTTTTCCAATTTACTATGGTTGATATCAATATAACTACACAAGCAAGCTTCCAAGGTGGTGCTAGTGGTAAAGAGCCCGCCTGTCATTGCAGGAGATGAAAGAGACACAGGTTCGATCCCTGGGTTGGGAAGGTCCCTGGAGAAGGAAATGCAACCCACTCCAGTATTCTTGCTGGAGAATTCACATGAACAGAGAAGTGTGGCAGGCTACAGTCCACAAAAGTTGGACATGAATGAATGATTGAGCATGCATGCCCACACATAAGCAATCTCATAATTACTTTCCCCATGGCTTATTTTTTCCCATTCTTTTACTTTCAATATGTCTGTGATTTTATAGTTAAAGTGTATCTCTTGTAAAAAGCCCATTCTTGAGTCTTAGTTTATTTTCATCCTGAAATTTTTTTATTTTTTCCATGGGATGTATTATACTCATTTACATTTAATATGTTTTTACTTAAATATATGTCTAAATTTAAGTCAAACATTTTACTACTGGTTTCCTGTCTGCACTCTCTATTTTTTGTTGTTTCTTTGTTTTCTTTTCTTGCTTTCTCTTTGGATTAATTTATAAATTTTGAATATTTCACTGTATCTTTTCTATTGTTTTTTAGCTATACTTTTTGAATTATTATTTGTATGATTGCACTTAAGTTTACAGTATACACTCAACTTATCACAATAAATATTGAATTAGCTTTATGCCATTCTGTGTATAATGAAATAACCTTATACCTGTATAATTTCATTTATACTTTCTCCTACTTTTTGTGCTATTTTTATTACACAGTAATTTAAAATATTAAGACCTCATAATACATTGCTATGATATTTTTTCTTTAGTCTTTTAAAGCATTTTTTACTTTTAAAGAATTTAAGAAAATGAAGGAAATAATCTCTATATTTACAATTTCTCCAAGGTCCAGAGGACTATTGAGACCACAGACATGAAGCTACATGATGGTAAGATCCCAGTTAGGTGTCAGGAAACTGAGATTTTGACAAATGTGACACTGTAAGTCAGTGAAATCTTTCTGCTTTTACCCCCAGCTTCTGTGTAATCAACTACATTCCCCTGTTAAGGAAAAACCTAATTGAGAGGATTCTCTACAGATTTGGGATTTCTCAAGATCAGTGATCAGTTTGCCATGGTAACCTATAGATTCATCAAAATCCAGTTTGTTTCTTCATGTCTTTTATGATAGGTTTGTTTCTCAGAACACTGGCTCCCACCTTAAACAAATGACCAAAATTTGAGTTTGTCCTGTATTTTTCATTTACTTAGAAAAAAACTGATTTTCCAGAGTTTCTTTCTTTTTTGTCCATAGATCTTTGGTGGAATTTTTAAAAAAATATATGTTGTTCCTGTTTTTCTCTTTCATTTTTTTTGGTGTTCAATTGATGATTTCTTGTTATTTTCTTGAGACTTAAAGTCTTTCATTTCTTTCTAAATCCCAAGAAAAGGGGAAAGACTAGGTTTTCTCGCTTTTTTATCCTTCCTTCCTTTGTTCCTTTCTCCCCTCCTGCCTTCTTTCCTTTTCATCTTGTTATGTAAAACAGATTTTTACCTACTCCATCTTTCCACAGTCCAAGATTAACCAATTCTTAAAGCTCAATTTAAGATTCCCCCGTTTGTGAAACTCAGTTCCTAAGTATACACAAACATGTCCCACTCTGACAGGATCTTATTTAGCAGCTCTATCATTCCTTTGGCATTGACATACACTGCTTTACATGGTTAGCTTTCTTTTTTAAAAGAGATTTTAATTAAGAGTTCTTTTCCAAGAAGAGTTGCTGTCCCAGAAGAGTTCCATTTCCTTGAATGTAGGGAATGTGTTTTTTGTTTGCTTGCTTGATGTTTTTTTAATATTATTTTTAAATTCATTGCCACTCAAGAGAAAGTAGAATACCCATGAATTTGTTTGAAGATAACAGTGACCATAATTATGGCAACAATTCTCTTGTTTGAGATTACAGGGAATAAGAGATATGAGGTTGTCTTTTCCACATAATAAATCTCCATTGGCACAATAAAAAAGTAATGAAGCACTCTCCAAATACACATATTCTTACTATGTATACATTCATTATAACATAAATGTGAGTATCTTTAAACATAAGGTCAGGATGACAAATTTAAATATTCTTAAATGTATTGATACCCTTATGTGCTATGGCCACTTATTCTGTGTTGAGTACAAATGTTTAATATAGACTTTAAGAATTTACATATTTTGAATAAAAAGCATAAAATAATTGTGAAAGAAACAATTTAATTCAGGAGATTACATCATCATTATGAGACACACTAAGAAAATTTTTAGTGATGAAAATATTTTTTAACAATTCAAAACACAATTCAATTTGTCCTTCTCTGAAAGCCAACCTCTACTTTCTAGATGCCCCTCCTTTTAGTATTCATCATATTTGTAGAGATTCTTCTTCAGAATCAGAAATATTATGAAAATATCATGTATGAGAATGATGTTCATGAATAATGGCCATAAACTAGAGCATTGTTATATTCCTAATGTGTATAGTTACATAAGCATTACTTGAGAAATGTAGAATACAATTTTTGAGTTGAGAGTACTTTTTAATAGGAAAAAATATCTATAAATGCAATATAAAAATTGCTTACTGCAACAGAGGGTGCAAAATACAGAGAAAATAACTTCAGTGGATCCATAATCAAAGGTCATTAACCAGGATTTGTATCCTGGCAACATTTTGACTGCCCAGATCTGTAATTCTGTGACCCCTTGTGGTCCGGTGGTTAAGAATCTGCCTTCCAACAGGACATGGATTCCATCCCTGGTCAGGGGACTCAGTCCTACACACCGCAGGGCAACTAAGCTGGCGCTCCACAACTAGAGACACTGCATGCTGCAATGAAGAAAAAAGACTTATAATCCAAGTTTCTGGTGATCATTTTCCATATCATGATTAAAACTTTGAAGGTGGGATAGCATCATGACTGGCTTTTATTCAAAGACTCAGCAAGCCCTGCTTCTTGTTCATGTTCCCTGTACTCTAGGGAGTCCTCGGATCTCTTCCCCAGTAGAGAGTTTCCTGCTTCATCATTCTCCTTCTCCCATATCTACTTGGTTCTTTAAAGTCAAAAACAGCAAAAAGATGTAAGACCTTAAAAAAACTCAAAAAGGCAAATTTATAGGTTAAATACTGGGCTTAGGAATCTTAGAGTCTGCTCCTAAAGGAAGTTAAAGAACTTTAATGAAGGTTAGAAAGTCAAACCCAAGAAATTCACTCACCACACTGAAAATAAGTAAAAGTTAAAGTCTATTGATTATGTCTTCTGTGTTACATTATACAAGTTACATGAGGAATATCTTACTCATGCCTGCATCTCCAGCACCTCATCAAGGTCACGGCTAAATATTGGCTTGATAACCTAAAACAAAATACACACACACACACAAGGAAGGAAGAGGGAAACATTAATTAATTTAATGATAAATTAAGCAACTTGGACTTTAAAACCATTTTAGTCTGAATCTTGGGGCAAAGCAATCATATATTTTATAATGTTTCTTGATTTTTTTTCCAATGCATCACCTTATCCTTTTACAAACCCTTTCAGATCCTGTTTGAATCTCTTGCCGATTTGACATCTCATACGTGAATTTCCCTGTACTCCTTAGATAAAAATCTGCAAACACTGGATTGAACACTGACTGGCATTTATGTATCACTTCCTCTACACCTTTTCTCCTTAGAAGTTGCCCGTCTCTGCTCCCCACAAACTCCCTCCCCTCCGGGAGTCCATCTTCATCCAGGGGCTCTCCCAGCTGGTTGGTCATATTCATCCACATTTATTCTAGGAAACAGAAACTTCATCCAAACTGTTAAATGATAACAGAAAGGTCCAAAAGTCAAGTAGGCTTTAAAGTTAGTTAGAAATCTCAGTGATGTCACTTTGGAACCTCTTAACTGTTTAATCTGTGTAGAATTGGCTTCCTCTGTGATTTCAAGATGGCAGTCAGCAACTCTAAGAGAAACATACTTTTCCTTCTAAAGTGACGGAGAGAAACCTGGATTGAGTTGATTCAAAAACAAAAGAGAAGTTAGGAAGTGGAAAGAGTGAATATGGACAAAACTGTTGAAGAAAGGGAACAGGGTAATGGAGTGATAATTGGAGGGAGATGTGGAGTCAAGGGGGAACAGAGACTGAGTGGGATATTAAAATTGTAATGATGATGGTGATGGTTTTTCCAGACAGTTGGGCCAAAAATAATTGTTTGAGCATGTTTTCCTATGTTGACTCACTATTTGTGTCTCTTTTTCTCTGAAGTACTTGTTCTTTGCCTATTTTATTGGATTATAGGTCTTCACGCATTCTTTCTTTTGTGTCTTATATATTCTTGATATTAAATTTTTTTCTACATATACTGCAAATATCTCTATAAACTGTCATTTAATTTTAAGTTGATATCTTACTGCTGAAGAAATTAAAGGATGAAATCAAATGGTTGTCCTCTAAGAGGATTGAAATTTGGTCTGTAATCAATGTGTTTTTTTTTAACATTATGGTACTAAAATTTAGGAGGACAGTATGTAGTGCAAAGAACACCATATTAATAATATCTTACACATTAGAACACTAAAGTACTAGCCATGATCGGTTAAGGGTATGACTAGCATTGGACACTGTGCTTAAAAGCTGTGTACATGACCTTTTTAAATTTTCACAATTGTATGAATTAAACACAGTAATTTATATTTCACAGATGAAAAACTGGGCTTCAGAGAGTTTAGGTTCATCATCCAAGGTTACACATTAATGACAGGAGACAGTCCAAATTTGAACCCTGGTCTGACTCCAAATCACTGCTCTAAATTGCTACAAGGTAACTTCCAAAATCAATGATCATTAGAATTTAAACTGACCTTGAAGATCTCTTATTGCAGCTACCTGAAGAAGCACTATAGGGTGGTTATCAAACATGTACAGCGGAATCTTGGCTATGCCTTTTAGGAGCAATTTTCTGAGGCTTCATTTTTCTTATCTATGTGATAAGCAGAATATCATCAATCTCTTACTGGAGTAACTGGGATACATAAGATGATACATATGAAGAAGTACCTGGGATACAATAAGAACTCATTATTGCCTACTGTTATTATTACTATGATTATTATTACCTTTTATTCCCACCTGACACCCAAATCTCTTTGTTAATAGTTCCAACAAATGATAACCTAGTCCTGAGATCAGAATCTCCTGCTAAAGTTAACTCATTACCTCTTATAGAGGTCCATTTTATCTTAGGAAAGTTCTGATTATTAGAAGGTTCTTTCTTATAATCAAATGAAAATTGCCCTTCTTGAAATTGTTTTAACAAGACTTTCTAGGATGGGATACAAGCTTTTGAAGTTGATTTTTATTATGTCTCTGTAAATTGTCTACTAACTAAGAAAAAAATCCTAACGGTAATCTCCTCTCTGTTCAAGCTCATCAATGCTCCCCTTAACATTCTGAACAGAACCCTATGTCTATATAGGTGTGACTAGGACAGCCCACAGGTCAGTTCAGTTCAGTTCAGTTGCTCAGTCCTCTCCTACTCCTTGCCACCCCACGGACTGCAGCACGCCAGGCCTCCCTGTCCATCACCAACTCCCGGAGCTTGCTCAAACTCACATCCATCAAGTCAGTGATGCCACCCAACCATCTCATCCTCTGTTGTCCCCTTCTCCTCCTGCCCTCAATCTTACCCAGTATCAGGGTTTTTCCAGTGAGTCAGTTCTTCACATCAGGTGGCCAAAGTTTTGGAGTTTCAGCTTCAGCATCAGTGCTTCCAGTCAATATTCAGGACTGATTTCCTTTAGAATTGATTGGTTTGATCTCCTTGCACTCCAAGGGACTCTCAAGAGTCTTCTCCAACACCACAGTTCAAAAGTATCAATTCTTCTGCACTCAGCCTTCTTTATGGCCCAACTGTCACATCTATACATGACTACTGGAAAAACCATACCTTTGACTAGACAGACCTATTTCGGCAATGTCCCGGGGGTAAGCAGGATTATGTTCTTTCCTGCTTTGAGTCATTCATTATGTGGCCACGCCTACTTTGCTTACTTACGTAGCCATATTATACAGCTCACACATATGCTACTTATAAATATGCATACTGTCCTGATTTAATGAGGTTTTGGACTCAGATGTAGAGTTCATATCTAACTGACAAGCTCAAGTACCTGTTCCTGAATTATTGTTTCCCTACTCTTATAGTATAATTAATTTTTCAAATATAATCAAAATCAAATGTTTAAACTGGCAGTTAATAATAAAAACCATGGAACTCTTCCTTAATAGCTTTTTGAAAAAAGATTTTGATTAATTCCATCTACTTCTTTAGAATCATCACCTGTGCACACACTATATATGAAACTGCAATATCCTTTTTTTTTTTTTTTTTTGAAACTGCAATATCCTTTGATTATATCTGTATACTGCTGTGTTTCAGGAAACAGCTTGATTTCATTTCTTATTTCTTCCATTAGCCTAATAAATAATCATTAACTGTCCTTCCTCCTCCAGGCAATCTTTCTATGCCTTACATGTGCCATAAAATTCATTCTACTTGTCCTTGATATATAAGGAATTCTTGATTCCTTTTCCTAGTTTCCTTTCTTCTTTCCTTCCTTCCCTCATCTTTTCTTTGTTTCCTTTTTTTCTTAAATCTTGATTTAAGTGAGATCAGAGACTTTTTGGCATGTGGGGCATTAGTATGTGAGAGAGGGAAATGCAAAGAAAGGTGCTGGGACGTGACATGGTAGATAATCCAGTCCAAGCCATCACTCCACAGCATAAACAGAGAAAAACTCACTCTCCTAGAGCTACTTAATAATTTGTATTGTCTAGTATTTACAAGCCAATAGTCAATCACACATTGCTATATCTTATTATCACAGTTTTTCATTTTTTTGGCTTTTTTTTTTTTTTTTTTTTTTTAGAATTCACACACCATGCCTCTCTGAACAAAAATATTTTAGATGCTTGCAGTAAAAGAATAATGCAATCTGAATGAACCATTGTCACGGAATCAATATAATATCAAATGATGGAGAAGAATGTGATTCAAGGGTACACACACAATTGCAATAACAACATCAACAGCTGTTTTCCCTTCTTCTTCAAACACTTCCACTTGTCCTGCTAGAATTCCCACTCTGTCCAGAAAATTTTCCTCTATCTCTGCTTGTCAGACAATGTACTCCTTCCTTGACTGTACTCTGTGGTTGTCAACTGAAGGTTCACATCAGACTTATAGAAAGAGCTCAGGATAAAAGCTAAGGCCCTGAAATCCACCTCAATCCAACTGAATCAGTGTGTAGAAAGGGAGTGGTACCTGGGGGTACTGCTCCCTCCACGGTCCCTAAAGGAAGAGGATGATTTATACTCATTTCCCAAATTCTTCAGGGTCAAGAACCCCCTGGTCACTGTTCTTGATCCTCAGTGTCTCTTTTGACCATGATTTTCCTGTGCTCATAAAAATGGCACTGACTCTCCATCTTCTTCTCTTTTATCTACAGCCATCCTTATCTTGCCCTCTAATTCAGGAAGATTTCGGAATCCAGTTCATAGTTTCAATTTCCTTCCTTACTCTTATTCTCATTCTTAAAAATACAGGGTGGTGAATATAAGTTCTGCATCCTGACTTTGAGAACTTGTTCTCAGTTCTGCTGTTACTGGTTGTGCTGCCACAGGAAGATTATTTAAACCCTCTTTGCCAGAAGATGGAGAGGGTACAAGGAAGGAGTGATAGTTTTCAGTGTTAGGATTAAATAAACTACCATGTTTATTTCTATGAATTCTTAACTCATATTATGCTTTGCCTGAATGACGGTCCTGAACCTCTCATGGACACCCTATCAGAATTCTCACGCCTCCTCTAATCAATTACCATTCAGTTATTTTCCACAAATACAAATCTAATCATATGACTTCCCTACTAAAACTCCCCTATCTACCATTGCCTGTAAGATACAACATAGTTCTCTAGGAGCTGCATATAAACCATTCAGTAAGCCAGTTTCCACCAGATCTCCCTATTCTGTCTTCCTTCACTTAACACCTTCCCCCTTTTCCTTCTTTACCACTCTGGTCACATATATTATGGATCCCATAGATATCAGTTCAGTTCAGTTCAGTCGCTTAGTCGTGTCAGACTCTTTGCGACCCCGTAGATATAGCTGCATGCTTTTATGCCGTATACCTTGATCAAACTTTCTAAATACACGGGCATGTTTCCTTGGGTAAGTTTTTCAAGCATTCATTAATATCCTCAGTTATAAAATTAGAATAATAATAATAATTACCTTGAGAGATTCTGTGAATATTAGTTGCATTTATAGATTAACACACATTTGAATACATACATATATAGGGCTTCCCAGGTGGCTCAGTGGGTAAAGAATCTGCTTACAGTACAGAAGCTGCAGGAGACATGGGTTTGATCCCTGAGTTGGGAAGATCCCCAAGAGAATGAAATGGGAACCCACTCTAGCATTCTTGCCTGGAGAATCCCCATGGACAGAGGAGCCCGACAGGCTATAATCCATGGGGTCACAAAGAGTCGGACATGACTGAGCTCAACAATAATCCAGACACAATTACAAGAGACACACGCCCATGATAGGGGCTGAGAAAATATCAGCTGCATTGAATCCTGTCATTAAAATTGCTGCTTTTCTTCATTTTTTCTAACATCATTATCATAGCCGCTCTGCAAAGTTTGTCCTGTGTCCCCTTTACGTATTCTCTGGGTCCCCCAGCCCGCCATCTCTGTGGCTATGTGACACTTGCCCCCTGAGTTGTGATTGTTGCCTTTTATAACCACCATCCCACTCACACAGGATCATTTTGAGGGCATAGCCCATCCCGGACCTGCCCCTTGGAAAGAAAATAGTCCCTTGATCAGATTCACGGAGTGCTCACTTCAAAGAATTGTATATACCTCAAGGTCATCAGGGAGAGTGTGAATTACCTGACCCTGGAGAACCTGAGGCTGACAGGCTTTTCTGTGGAGGCTCAGCTTTCTGTGAAAACAGGAAAACTGCCTCCGGAGAAGGTCAACGCCCTTTCTCTGTGCAACCTCCCTCTGCATGCACACCTCTCTAACTTGGCTGGACCCTGAGCTTTCTTTCTTCTAAGCTCCCCGAAATGGGGCTTACTTCTCGTTAATAACCTTTCTGCCCACCCCTTTTTGGCCCTCTTTTTCTCCTTCTGCCCTGTTTCTCTCCGCCTTTCTCTGCTTTCCTCCTCCCCTCCTCTCGTCCCTCGCTCCCATCAATTTTGACCTTTTCCATATCGGCATCTCAGCATTCAGGGGCCCCCATCTCCTCCCCATCCTGCATTGGCAGTCTGGTACCTCTCTCTTCACCCTCCTTCTCTGCCTAATCATAATCCAGAGGTGAAGATCTGGGCTTCCCAGGCAGCGCTAGAGGTAAAGAACCTGGCTGCCAATGTGGGTTAGATCCCGGGGTCGGGAAGATCCCCTGGAGAAAGAAATGACAAGCCACTACAGTATTCTTGCCTGGAGAATCCCAAGCACAGAGGAGTCTGGCAGGCTATGATAAAGAGATAGTGTTGCAAAGAGTCAGACAAGACTGAAGCAACTTCATGTGCACGAAGATCTGACTTAGCATCCATACCTTAGAAAAGGAATGAAAACAAATGTTATGGGTTTTGTTTTTTTTTTTTTTTTTTGCTCCCAACACATCTCGATTACAGCAAGTTATTTCTACAAAGCATAGAGGAGAAAAATAAGCATGTTGTAGCTCATGAAAGCCAGTGTCCATGCAGCCTTGAGAAGCCAGAGTTCCCGAAGTGTCCAGAAAAGGTTTTGTCAGGTCGCTCCATCAAGACCCACTAAAGGGCAATTTCTCTTTCTTAGTATTAACCCTCAGTTGGGAGTCAGGGCAGGCAAGGCCTTGCTCTTCACAAACACTCCAGGATAAGGTGATAAGAAGATTACAAGTAAAGCCTCTCTTTAGCTATTCCACATCTCCTGTCAGACAGAGCAAGTTAAATTACAGCACAGGCCACACATCCATTGATCATCCACTCGGCGTGCACTACCCAGGGCTTTAAAGAACAATGCTGAGGATAAGTGAAGTCATCTCGCCAAGTTTATTTTAGCAAGGAGGGTTAACCAAGTTCAAGGGGGTGAGGGACTTGGGTGGGGGGTGGGGCTCCATCTCCTCAATGCTAAGTTCGATTTAAACATCATCTTCATCAGTGAGTATTTTCTTACAGCCCAGGAGAGGTGTTGAGAGAATGCACAGATGAGGCCATAGCCCTTAAATGCTCTTAACTGGCTTACACATGTCTCTATTGGTCCCTGGCCCCACCCTCAGCTTGGAAAGCCAGACTCAAAACACAGAGAATATTGCTAAAATTGGCATTTATCCTATTTAGAGTTTGTACATTCGTGTTCAAGATGTAAGATCAGTTAAGTCTTGGTACATTTGAGGGGCCCTAATCTGCTCTATGAATAAAGATAAAAATTTAGTTTTTGTCTATCTGTTTATTTGGACAAGATGCTCTTTTGAAAGAAGCTTCGATAACCTTAGTTCAGCTCATAAAACTTACCGTGTAGTTTAACAAAGATATAAATTCTTTGAATGGTTTTGAGAGTCCAGCCTTCATAGAAATACCATAGGCCATTTTGAGGCTAAAACAGAAAAAAGAAAAAGATAAATTATTAGAAACACTTAAAAATTCTGTGCATGACACTCTTCTTTATTAAAAAGACCCATTGTAAATTGGAAAGTTCCGAAGTCTTTGTGGTGAGGGAGAATGAATTATAATGACATCACTGGGTCGTGAACTAGGCCCACTGGCTACTTTCCAGAATGAAATTGACTAAGAGAGATCAGATGAGCCCATTCGTAGCACAAGACATCTGGGAGGCAGCCAGGGAATCGAGGTTCAAGCCCCCTATTTAGGACACACTTCCTCTTCCTCTTCATCATCAAATATAATCACAATTTCACAGGCAAGGCATCTAGCCTAGCAGTGCATTTCCATTCATATTCTGAAGAACACCCCAAAAGTTCTTTGCACTGACTCCCCAGTGAAAGGCCTCATGAAAAATAGTAACATGTCAACATCTGCCTGACACCTTTGGTGCATTTTCATCATGTTGCTGATGGGAAGCATTTTGCCTTCAAATAAGCATAATTTTCCAGTCTTTTCCATCTCCTTTTTTTTGTCTCTCTCCCAGCGTAATAAATGGTGTCTGAAGCCCAAGAGAAACTCATTTCTGTTAACAGATCATTTGTAAACCTTTAAGGGCAGCTGGTGAGAAAGGGGATTTTTTTGCTTCTGTCTTAACTTTCCTGGTTGTCTCTCTAAATGCAAAATGACACCTCATTCAAAGCTTTCTGGTGTCATCTTAATCTTCCTTATTTTACACTTTCTATCTTTTTGATATTGCTATAGACTGCATGGAGGCTTTTTACCTAATACTGTAATACCTATTATCTTAGGCATTTAGGTATATAGGCTCTTGCCAGCTAAGAATAATACAGATCAATTGGATGTCAGTAGCCCAATAAAGTCAGAGAGTATATATATTTTTTCAGGGTAGAAAAAAAGACGCCTACCTGTTCGACCTTAAAGCCAGCACATTTCAATATTAATATATTTTATGCATGCATGTGATAACGTCTTACCATTCTTATGGATCTGTAGGGAAGTCTCACTTTTCTCAGTGGAGGATTATTACCTATTCCAAGGGGGCTATGATTATAGATACTTACTAAGACAAGAATAATTGACCATAAAAAACCTTTTATATTCCCACAATTATTTTTGCATTGACTAAAAGTGTCAAGAAAATCTGATTTTATTAGCCAGCCCCTAATTTGGACTCCATTTAATTCTTTATCTGGCTTTTCCCCCCAATAAGTTTTTAGTCTGAGAGAGTTGGCAATTGTACAAAAGAACAATTTGTTACAGAACCTTTACTGAATGGAAGTTCTATAATCCAAGTATAACATCAAGTATCAAATAAAATAAAAATGTATGAGATCAGCAAAGGGGACATGCTCCAAGGTAAGAAACTGATCTAGGGACTAGGAAAAAAGAAGTTTAAATCAGAATTTGACTGCTCAGCTATGAAGTAAGGCTGTGGAACAAAGGGTCAAATGCAGTTTTGACCCCTCATTCCCCTCCACCCACCAAAAGATCAGATCCGGTCAGCACTGAGCCAATTTCCAGTAAGAAGTAAGAAGCAGAATTGTGCTTGTTAAGAAGCAGTGTGGACATCTCTAAAGGACACTGGACGGGATGAGTGAGGAAGTACTTTGGCTCTTCAGAAGCTAGGGGATGCCATAGACAGGAGGAGCAGCGATGACCTGGTACTCGTTTGACTGGAGCAAAGGGCTGCTCACCACAAGTGCTTCTTTTCATGGCTGTCTCTTTGAAATATTAGAAACAAGGACAAATCAGTGGTTACAAGTGGACCTTGTGGTCAAAAGCATGACTGCTTCTGGAAAGAACTCAGATGAAGAGGACAACAAGTGTTTCAGTGTCACTGCGAATGGGTGGATAATCCTTGGCGACTCCCCTCTAAGACTAGCATTCTGATGCTGGAGATCCTAGATGCATTGGCTTGTCATGTAGTAGAGGAATCAGTGGACAGTAAAAAATAGAAGTGACATGGCATCCATTATGGCATCCATTTCACCCTTGCAAATAAAACCCATCCTGTCTTCCATATGCAAACATATATATATATATATATATATATAAACATGTACATATATCAATAACCATATATGTATATGTATATACATATATATGAATGAATGAAAGTGAAAGTGCTAGTCATCAGTTGTGTCCAACTCTTTGGGATGTCATGGACTATAACCTGCCAGGTTCCTCTGTCCATGGAATTCTCCAGGCAAGAATACTGGAGTGAATGGGTTGCCATTCCCTTCTCCAGGGCATCTTCCCAATCCAGGGATCAAACCCAGATCTCCTTCATTGCGGGCAGATTCTTTACCATCTAAGCCACCATATATATATATATGGGTGAAGAGTGCCATTATTTTATGACTGATTTAAGTCTATAAAACATAAAATTTTTGTATTTTCTTGAAAGCAATAAGCATGGTATACAACTGAAAATGAGATTCATGGGTTCCCCACACTCAAGTCACCAGCGAGCCAACTGCAGCTGGGGCCAGATATTTCCCCCAGGTGATGTAAGTGGAGTCTGCTATCACCAAGCCAATGTTTTTCAACTCAATCTCACAACTCCTTCCCAGTTTACTGGTGGTGGACATCATGCAGGAGAAAATCTCTCAGCTCTGTGAGTTGCACAGGCTCTAGAGAGAGGCTATTTCCTCCTCATTCCCAAGGTAACTGGTTGCAGAATGAGGGATTTGAGGGGATAACTTAGAGAGCTTGGAGGTGCCTGTGAGAAAGGGAACCGAGTTACTCTCTGGCTGGGTGTTTGCTGGAAGTGAGAAATTGCAGCATATCTTATTACCGCCGTGACCAAGTGGAAGGACACAGTGAGGAAGAGTCTGTGTGCCCTAAACAAGTGCCTAGTTGTGTTTTAGGGTAAAATGCCCATAGAAACTGGGCTCAAGGTTGGTCAAAAGAGGTCGTCAAAGGCGGGAAGTCTACTAGTATGTGTGTGTGTGTGTTTAGTCATGTCCGACTCTGTGACCCCATGGACCATACCCCGCCAGGCTTCTCTGTCCATGAGATTTCCCTGGCAAGAATACTGGAGTGGATTGCCATTGCTTACTCCAGGGGATCTTCCCAACCCAGGAATCGAACCCGAGTCTCTTGCAAATCTTGGATTTGCAGGCAGGTTCTTTACCACCAGCACCACTGAAGGTGGAGCTTGCTGGAATCATGCATCACAGTCCTTGGGAAGAAGACAGAGCCACTGCCTTCACTCCAAGTGGCCTTCTTGCCCCCAGAGGGTGGGAAAAGGACTCAGTGGTTTCATCTCCAGTTGAGCAAGCACTGAAACTAAAGAGTGTTTGGGAAACTTAGGGCCGCCCAGGAGGCTACTTGACCAATGGAGAAGTAGACTAAGAATTTCTGGGGACATCAAGGAGATAGGCAAGGTCTTCAGAAAGTTGCCTGCGGTTAAGCTACACACCTCAAGGGGAAAGAATATATCATGAGTGGTAGTTACCAGTTGCAAAGAGAATCAATGAAGCCAAGGGTCATGTCCCAATCTGAGTTTTCTGCCAATTTAGATAAATCCTTCCTCCTTTACCTTCCTTTCCAACATCCTTTATCCAACAGATATCCAACTGACCGCAGAAGGTCAGTCAAGGACAGGGAAAGCCAATGTGCCTTTAGCTCCTCCTGATAGGAGTCAGATCAAGCAGGCCAGGAGAATTTGACTAGGAGGAGAGAGAATGATGAGAGTGTCAATAAAAATTCTTAACCCCCTTTTCCAATCCAAGTAGTCATGATCAAGTCTGTTGTGGGGTCTGCTGGGGGAAAGAGAAGACATTTTTTTAAATAATATAATAACAATGCTATTTTCATTATTGTCTTCTGAAGAGAACTCAGTTTTTATTTTTTTTAACCTTAAACTTATTATTTTGTATTGAGGTATAGCCAGTGAACAATATTGTGGTAGTTTCAGGTGTATAGTTAAGGGACTCAGCCATATATGTGTGTGTGTGTGTGTGTGTGTGTGTGTATCCATTCTCCCCCAAACTCCCCTCCCATCCAGGTTGGCACATAACATTGAGGAGAATTCCCTGTGCTATACAGTAGGTCCTTGTTGGTTATCCATTTTGAATATAGCAGTGTGTACACGACCTTCCCTAACGCCCAACTATCCCTTCCTTCTGGCAACCATAAGTCTGTGAGTCTCTTTCTGTTTTATAAGTAAGTTCATTTGCATCATTTCTTTTTAGGTTCCACATGTAAGGGATGTCGTACGCTATTTCTTCTCTCTTACTTCACTCAGTATGACACTCTCTAGGTCCATCTGTGTTGCTGCAAATGGCATTGTTTCATTCTTTTTAGTGGATCAGTAGTATTCCATTGTGTGTATATATGCCACAGTGTATATATGTATCCATTCCTCTTCAATGGACATTTAGGTTGCTTCTATGCTTTGGCTATTGTAAACAGTGCTGCAATGAACATTGCAATTTCGGATCATGTTTTTCTCTGGATATATGCCCAGGAGTAGGATTGCAGGGTCATATATTTGCTTTACTTTTAGTTTTTTAAGGAACCTCTGTATCCTTCTCCATAGTAGCTGTACCAATTTACATTCCCACCAACAGTGTAACAGGGTTCCAAGAGAAGAAATTTGAATCTAATATGAGATTTTAGTTTCAAAATAGACTGCACTGAGCTTTTATATCTGAAAAGGACTAGAAAGTTATACAACCCTGCCAAGTTATTTTTCAAGAATGGAAAAGGGAGGTTTTGGCATAGCATGGTTGAAAATCAGAGTTGGAAAACAAAGTAAAACAACAACAAAAAGAACTTGTTTTGTTTCTTAACCAATTTAAGGTTATTTGATAAACCAACTTTGCTGCTAAGGCATCCATTGTATTCTCTGTCAATCTGATCAAACTAATCACCTTCTGACTGGCTTAATAATCTCATATAAGCAACAGGAAGACCTAAAGAGATTGTTAGAGGGTTATTTGTCATATAAGTAGCTGTTGATGATTCCAGAGCAAACCATGACTACTTTGTCAAATTTAATTACATATATTTGCTTCCCTAGAACATTATTTATTTGGCAGAACTCACTGCCATTAAGTAAAGCCACTTCCAATCATCAGGTTTCATTTAAGAGGGACAGTTGTTAAGAACCATCTGTAAATAAACACATACCACTGATTTTATTCTCAAAATAGATAAGAAATACTTTATACATCCTGCTGTCTCTTTTGGTACCTCAGGGAATGAAAAGACAACACAGTCATTTCATCCTATATCATTGAAGGAAAGAAACACATAAAATAGATACTTCAGGTTAATTAGCAGGAGCTTCCTGTGGTGATTCATCAGTCCATTTTCAAGACTCCACGAATTTGATGGGTATAAACACAACCACCATAATGAAAAAACAGGGGGCTGTCCATTTAGGATTCCAGAACAATAGGTTACACTAGTAGCACTCAATCGACCACTTTATTTTCCATCTATTTCCTACTGAACTCAACTCTGATCTCACAATCCAGACCAGCCTTCATTTCTACTTGTCTTTAGAGGGCTCTGCTTATTTTGGCCTGCGGGCTCAGGTGCCTACCCCAACCTTGGTTCCAGAAGTGAACCATCCATGGCTTCCTTTGTCTTTGACTTGTATCCATTCAGTATTTCAAAAGATGAATGTAATCTTGGTAGTCTGTGCTCTGCACCTTTACCCCTTTAAGTTATCTCTTTCTCACTCTTTGACCTGGATTCTTTACTCCTTTTGTGCTGAACCTCAGCCTCAAGACTGGACCATACTAAAATATAGTAAAGTGACTATAGTTTTCACTGCACAGCATGTGGGGTAAGTCGTCTTCAACAGATCCTATAGGAAACATCCCTAATAGTTCAAATACCCTGAAATTAACTCACTCATAGAGTCATCCCATCCTCTTTCAATTGACCTCAATCAATGCCTTCTAGACTGACTTCAGGAAGCCACCTTGTTCACTTCTTTCTCAGCCTAGGAAGCCCTCCCAATAAATCCCATAGGTAGGAGAAGGTACCATGTAGTTATAACCAAAAGTGTTAAAACCTTGACCAAGAGTGAGAACCATAAAGATTCAGACTCAGGCTTTAGAGCTGGACGGACTGGGCTCCAAATCCTGGCTCTGCCTTTTTTCAATGTGTAGACTTAGACAAGTCATTAAAGTCTCTGTACCTTCTTTATAAAATGGAGACAATAGTATTTCCTCAATCCAGGTGACATAGAGGATAAAAGCCCGGGCTAGATAGCAAATTGTTCTAGGTTTATGTCTAAGATCATCACTTATCAAGTGTGATCCATGGGAAAGTTACAAATACTTGAGTTCTTCATGTTTTGGCTTCATCATCTATTAAATGAAGATGCTAATGGCAACTGAGTCATTGAAGCACTTTGGGTATGAATTTAATTAGTATTGACAAAATGTTTAGAAAGTGCCTGGCCATGTTTAATGCTTAACATGTGTAAGTCAGTATGAATCAAATTGTTGTAATATACTATAACTCATTTCTACCTATAATAAGCCAGAGGATAAGGTGAATATTAACTATCTTCTTGACAGATTTGACTTGGAGGTAATCATAGCTCATTAGCTGACTGAAAGGGGTCTAAACCCAAAAGACCGAGAAAAAATATGTCCCTAAACTGGCCCCTAACCACTCAAGGTCCCAGCCACTTTCTATTTCTGCTGAGAATTTAGCTAATCACATCTTATGGGGGTTTCTTGTCAGTCCCCAGCCTCTGCCTGAGAAGCCCTAAGTTGAGTGAGTAGTAAAGAGGAGATACCTTGACTTTTTTCTAATTATTATTTTACAAGAATCAAAGGTGTTAGAAGACATCACTGCTTTAAGAGCAGGAGCAAAACAAGCTCAGTCAAATTTCCTGGGTGATGAGGAAGGTGTAGCACACCCATCAATGCTTAATATACAACAAGCTGTGTAACAAAACGCCAAGCTTCTTTTCACCCATGTACAGTCCATAAATAAAATGACCAAGAACTCCACCATGATGGAGAGAGTGAAAGTGAAATATACTGGTTTCCATTCTTCAAAAATTAAAAAGTATGTATGTACACAATATGTGTAATTTTAAGTTGAATGCACTGTGGGGAATACTAGGATAAAACAGTCTCTAGTTTCTCTGCTGTGTAATGAAAGTAAAATAAGTACACAAATATCTCTAATGCAAAGCAGGAAGTAGTAAATGTCAAAGAAATCCACAAATGGAGAGCAGCTGACGTGCTGAGCCCGTTGAGAGGGTTTCCTGTATAGGGGACTAGGCAGCAGTCTGCAGCAGAAGAGACATTTGAATAACTTTTAGCTTCTATTAAGGACTCTTACACCAAACAGCAGTCCTCACCCCACCACCAATGGACCAAGTGCTAACTCATACCAGGAACTCCCCTTCCTGTCTTTGCCTGGCAAGCCTGTACTCATAAGACCCATCTCAAGGGTTATTCCTCTGCTGCACCCTCTTCAAATAGGTTTTTCCCTCCCTTATTTGGGAACACACAGAATGTTGTATCCTGTTCTTTCCCTTTGACATTTTAACACATTACTCTGTTACCCTTCCTGTCTTTTTCACTGAACTGTGATCCCCATAAAGGACTGGGCAATGCCTTTCAATCCTCAGTACCTAGGGATACTTTGTCAAATCATTGAACTTTATCAAATTATTGAACTCTAGTTTTAAAAATGAAGAAACGACCTGAAGAAAATGAAGCTTCCTGCCACCTGTGAAAAGTAAAAGCATGGAAGAAAGTGAGAAAGGAGCTCTTGGTATGCAATTGCCTGGTGATACATAATTTGATTTAATTGCCATGATCCAGTGTTCCCAGTTAGCATCATTATCTCCTTTAACTCTTGTTGAAATTGAGGCTCAGAGAAATTCAAGGACTTGTCTGAAGTCACAGAACTGTTAGAGTGAGTGGCTGGCATTTGAACCCGGGTGCTTTCCGTCACTGTGTGATGTTCCTGAATGAAGAGATGTACCACCTCTGAAGGTTACTCAACATTAAAAAACCAGTGAACACTTTGACAAAATCCGAAATGAGTCCTTCCTACCACCCCCAAGACCACCATGGAGTTTGTGCTAAAAAAAAAAAGTTTGCCTCCCTAGAGAAAATTCATCCATTTCTGAGAAAAAGAAATCAGCGGCGGGAAAAAAAAAAAAAAAAGAAAGAAAGAAATCAGCGTTCTCTTTCTTGCCTTCTTCCTTCATCTTTTCTACAGTTTCTTTTTCCTCTCTCTCTTTGTGCTTTTTTCTGTCTCTTCCTGATGCAGGGGAGGATTAACTTTACCAAGTGAAGATGGTAGTGATGATGATGGTTGGGTCAAGCTTACGGTAGGCTGGCTTATTCTTTCAAGGTTCTGCTCTGGGCTTCAGGTTCTAAAATGGTACAAGATTGATATTTAGATTTAAACTTTCTATACCATAGGAAATAAGACGAACTGAATTTTGTGTTTAAAAGTTGTTTTCTTAAGGAAAAATCAGAAATGAACAAAATGATCTACACACAAAATTACGTGTCATTTATAATTTTAAAAATTCGGATAACTAGAAATAACTTTAATGTTCAATGATAAGAGTTTAATAAATTATGAAACTCTCTACATACGGAATATTTTGTATTCACTAAAATATGTTTACTAAGAGAGCATAAGAAAATACTGTGTTATGTTATTTCAGACATCGGAATACAAACATATAAACAGCAAAATTCAAATTTTATAAGCATTGTGTATATATCTGAAGAAAAAAGAAAGAGATTGGAAAAATATTAACAGTTGCTCATTCTGATTCTTTAGCTGGTGACTCTTTCTATAGTCACCTATCCTACCAGTAACATGGGATACTTTTGTAATCAGGAAATAAATTCAGATTTGATAAATGCTTGTCAAGTGCATGCGATTTCATCTTGCAATTCTTCTTAGGAAAAAAAAAAAGAATTTTGTTTGGTATTTATTGCTTCATCCCAACCACTGTTCCAGGAAGGAAGCTCTGTCATCCTGTAGCTTGTGTTTATTCATACCTCTTCACTCTAGCTCCCACCAGTCTGCCTTCCAAAAAACATCCTCGATATAGTTTGGTGTACTGAAAAGAATGTAAGCTTCAGAATGAGGCAGATCTGGGTCTGAATCCATTTCCCCGTTTTCTCAGCTATGAAATATTCAGAAAATTCTATTTGCTCTGAGTTTCAGCTTCAGGATTCCATGAGAATTAAATGGGATTGCATATGTTGTGCTACCAACACGAGTCCTGGGACACAATGCATTAGTCACCAACACAGGTCATTACTTCCTCCTGTCTCTCCTGCTCTCTGCACCTTCCCAAACTTACTGATGTTTCAAGTTCCAGCTCCCATTCTAGTTCAAAGTTCTTCATGACTTTCCCTGGGCGGCCATGGTGTCAATTTCTGACTTTGTTTTCTGGATGACTCACTTAGCACTTACAGCTTCATGCAGTTACTGAGTGCATGGCAGGCCTCCCCTACCAAGCAGAAGAAGCAATCCCACCCGCTCACCATCGCATCCGAGACTCTCATTTATTACAAGCCTTCAATCAGCAGCTCATGCTGCGGAGCCTAGTCTACCATGCTGAGTTTTGAATGCTAAAGCAAACTTAGGAGTCATAATATGGAACAGTTAAAACTGCAGTCTGGAGTCACGCTTCCTCTTATTTCACCTGGAACAGGCTGAAAAGCTATCAGTGGCCGGTGGGTGGTACCTGGTGGCTGGGTCTGAGTTGTCAAGATAGGATGTCACCGTCCAGAGAGACAAGAGGGCTCCCAAAGCCCTGGAACAGTCCTGATTCTTGTCAGACTGTGGAAAAAAGAACATAAATTGGCGAGTGCATTTGATAAGGTGAAGTAAAGTAGTTGGGTCCTACAGCTCTAATTTCTTTCCTTACAAGTCCGTCAGTCAAGTAGATTGCTTGGGAGCTCGGTTTCCATGGGATGGAAGCAGAAAAAAAGAGAGAGAAGGACAGAGGCACACAACAGTATCTTTCTCAGGTATGTTTCTTTAAGTGCTTTTCAGTCTAAAATTATTGACATGCCAAGTCTAATGATTAAATTCCAAGCTTTAGGCCCAAATGCCTAAAAAGTCTTTATCTTAAAAAGTTGAAAAAGAAATGCAGTGAATAGTGCATGAAAGAATCCCTTCTTACGACATTGTCCCCACGAATGAAAGCTGAATGTTTGGCCTCAAACTGTTTCTTAGGAAAATTACAAATAAAGAGAAAGGCAAGCTTTTACAAAAACTTTGGTCATAAATATAAGGTTTTGATGCCAGAGAGTAATCAGTGTTTTGTTCCTCTTTTGAATAGCAAAGAAGAGAAGGGTTTGTTGGCTCTCTCTCATATAATTCTATTGACCTGCCACAATTTTACAGAATTTAGTAACATCTATTATTCCTTTTAACATATAGTTGTCCCTGTCCCTTTAATGAGATCTTACTTGTATTTTTGCCTGTCTCTTCCTTCCTTCCTTTATTTTTTTGTATGTCATAAAACTGCTGAATTTGTACAACTTTCAGGTAATTATTTTTATGAGCTCACTGGAGGTTATCTTCAATGCTATCACAAAGTCTTCCAGTGGTCAATGAATCATGCAGTATATTTCATGATTCCTCTTCCAGGATTGCTACAGAAGCATAGGTCAGTCCACAGAAATACTTTTGAAAGTTTGGAGCAAAATATATTATTGTAATACTTTTTTTCCCCTAATTATACAAGCAGTATCCACATTGTGAACAATTTAGAAAGTAGAAAAGGAGTAGAAAGAATCAATTAACTTCCCCCAAAATATTTTTAATATTTTAATTTCTATCTTTCTGTTACATATACATGTTACATATACATGTAGGTCTGCACACAAATGTAGGTTTGCACTCATTCATTTTCATTTACACCAGAAAGAGAATATTCTCCTTTGTCACCAAAAAGTTTTCAAATTTATTCAATAATTACTTTTATATTATTATTTGAATAAACTATAGTTTAAGTTGATATTGACCTTTAGGCTACTTTGGATTTTTACCTGAAAAATATAACATACGAAAGCCAGAAGACATGATCTTATGCAGTTTAATTTGGTCTAGTTATGCAAATTCTCCCCCAACTCCAAACCTGAGTCACTCCTAATTATGATTCTCTACTAAATTCAATGAGTTTAAAAAGTTTAATGAACCTTTTCTGAAATCACAAAAGATAAGATTAGAGTTAAAGAAAAGAACCTTTATTCTTAGGAGATGATAGTTAACTAAGTGACAGCTGTCACTGAACTGAGGGTAGCCAAGAAAGGCCTGCCATTCTGTAGAATCTGATTCACAAACTTGAACTAGAATTTCTGAACTCTAGAACAAGAAGTTCTATGTCCAACAATGGCCCAACCGCCAAATCCAGGCCAATGGCTGCTTTTGTATTACCTGTGAGCCAAGAATAGTTTTTACATTTGTACATGGTTGAAAAAAAGAATTAAAGAAGAATGATAGTTTGAGAAGCATGAAAATTATATGAAATTCATATCTTCATGTCTATAATAAAGTTTTATTGACATATGGTCAACACTCATTCATTTAAACATTTCATTAGCTGTTTCATACCATAACAGCAGAGTTTAGTAATGACTGAACAAAGCACAGAATTATTTACTATTGGATCATTCACAGAAAAAGTTTTAGAGATCGGGAGTACATGTAAATCCATGGCTGATTCATATCAATGTATGACAAAACCCACTGGAAAAAAAATAATAATAATAATAAAAAAAAAAAAAGAAAGAGTCTTCTTTTAGATGATCATCAGGTTTTAAGTAAAGTAGCATTAGAGAAGTCTAGGTTCATTTTTTTTCAGCTCTCTCTCTGAATCTCCTTCCTTTTAATTAGCAATATTGTTTGCTCCCCTCAGGGAAACGAGAGGGATTGTCTATATTCATTTGCTATCAGAGCTGCCTTTGAACTTCAGGAAAGCCACCATCTTGTTTTTGTTCACTTCTCTAAAGCTTAGTGTCTGCCACATGAAACACAAGTAAGTTCTTTAAACTTCTTGTTATCTTGAAACAGGGCAAGACCTTTACCCAATTTATTTAGTTATGGAGGAGGAGGATGAAAGATTGGGTCCTAAGTGTTACTCAATGGCATGACATGGTTTTCCCTGGAAAGCAGCCAGAACTGATGCTTACGAGGTGTCTGTCTGATGAACTGTACCCCTGTGACGCTAAGCAGAGCCCCGAGGAGGTGGCAGTCCATCTTTCTAACTCAGGTTTGACTCACGAGTCAGAAGAAAGTGCACAGTCCGTGGAAGCCAGACCCACCCCAAGACAGTCCAACAAGGAAATAATAGCTTCTTTTGGACACCCATTTAGAAGGCGGGATGATCTGGATTATTGTTGACGTGTATTATAGCATTTTCATAAGGGCAAAATAGACCCTAGGTGACTGCTGACTGAGACATTTGCTTTAGTAACAGGAAGTGTGGGAAATAATTATTAGCCGATGCATAGGCTGCAGAGAACCTTTCTACATAAAGGAAGCTATGTGTTGAACGTATGGAAACTTCCAGCACAGCCGACATAAACAGAAAAAAAAATAATAACAAAAAAGCTGGGAGGTTGAGGGGAAAGGAACACTGGGTCACAATGCCTCCAGAAAAAAATTCTACATACAGAATAATAAGCTGAACCCCAAAATTTGACAATGAAATTCTCTTATAACAGGATTTCATTATTTCATAAATCTAGAAGTACTATGAGTTACTTCCTGCTATCCCACTGTCCTCAACTTCAGTCTTAAAATCAGATTGGAATTGTACATGGTCTGTACAATTTCCTGAGGCTCTAAGAACTGGTTTTGGTTCTAGCCATGAAAATAGAATTTAACAAGCATATTTGACAATGTTTATAAAAAGTGAAATTCTGGTTATCTGAGGTCAGTATGAAATATAAGACACTATTGTCATGTATGCATTACCTAATTAAATTTAAGTGTTGTTTTAGCTCATCCAATTAAAAAGTAGTGTGCTTATTATAGAAAAATTTGAAAATACAGAAATTTTAAATGAAACAAAAATAACTTCTATAAGCTCTCTAACCAAAGAGAATATTATTAAGTATTGTTTCCTCTCAGTCTTTTGCTGTGATATTTTTTTTCACAGTTGTAATTATACTGAAAGTTCATTGCAGTCTCTTGCTTTTTCCCTCAACTGTATCATGTAATTTGTGAATAAGACATTTATAGTTATCTTGAAAAAGCCTGAAAGATGGATAGTCAACCTGTTAGAATGTCTGGATTTTAAGAATAAAACTAAATTCAAAACCCAAAATGCATATTTTCTGAAGTCATAGAAAAGGCAAAGTTTTCTAACTTTCTTTTTTTATCTCATGACTTCTTTTTTGGTCATGATGATATATTCTGGATGAACACCAAAACAAAAAATGGAAAGAGTGGGGGAATAGGACTGGGAGAAACCAAAAAAAAAAAAAAAAATCAAGAAAAAAATGAGAAGGAAGAGCCAGAGAATTGAAAAGAAAATATATCATTCCCCAAATTTCCCAAATACATCTGGTCCTGCTGAGAGTAATAGCATTTGTGTAAATGTGTAGACAAATCCCTAAGCTGAATTTTAAAAAAAGCCTACCTCTTTGATATTGCATTAATTCCATAGTCCACATAGCTGAGATTCAACAAAGAAAAATAGAGCCAGAACAGTATTTTATTTTTTTGAATACTGAAGTCTCTTAAGTTAATTTGCATTTCATTTTTCCCTTTCTTATGTAAATAAAGGCAAATTAAGTATGGAGATAGGTCCACTCCAGGGTGGCATGGCTGAGGTTGAGTTGTGGTGGGGCAATGGGTCGGGGGCTGGTCTTAGGAGCATCTTTTTCCCCAGCACAAAGGTCCGATGCCAAGAGGGAGCACTTGTTCTTTCCCAATTCCTTAACATCCCCAAACCAATTTTTCCTCGAGGTCTTCTTTTTGTGAAATTCCTGTATCAAGGCTGTGTGTGTCCATGATACAAAACCCGAAGCTGTTTGCCCTCTTCACAGGAACCAGGCGAGAATGTAATCCAAGCTTTTCTTGGTCTATCTCTACACTGCAACATCATAACATTGAAGTGTAGATTTATAGCATGCTTTATGTATATTTTCTTAGTCCCAGGGCCCCCCTTTTCACAGATACATACACAACATGTCATGTAGAAAATATAAATCGTTGATGGTATAGGCACTTTCTTCCTTTTTAAACCTTTCCAAAGGTCTTTTTGTTAAATACACCCAGATGCCGTTTGACAGATGAGGGGCTAATTGCTCTGTGAATTACCTCTATCGATTCCTGTTTCATGTTGAGCCAAACAAACAAAAGATATTAATGCTTTGAAAAAAATGAATGATGACCTTTCTCTGCAAACACAGCTTGTGGTCTCTGATTATTGGTGATTCCGGAGAGCAGCGGTCAATGGCAATAGCTGTAACGCTATGATCACTATAATAAGCTTGCCTGACCTTCTCTGCCATGTTAAGTGGTTTAAATTTATTTGCCCAACAACAGAAGAGCTTTCATTTAAAGTCACAGAACATTCAATTCAATTTAAAGACATAGTGTCTTCTTTCCTCTCCTTCCTTTCCTGTCCATTTCCCCACTTCAAACACTTCCATCCCAAGTTCCTTAATCATTTTGCCACTGCAGAATAATCACCTTACCTGTGAAACTCATTCTCTCGGTTCTTCTTGGAACCCCGGATGCCATTTTCTCTTTTGACTTGCTCTTTCTTATTTTAAGACACTAGAATATTTTGTTTATCTCTTTGTAAAAGTTTTGTTTGTGAATCAGGTTTGGGGTTCTAGGTAATATGAGCTGTATTAGAAATCAAGAATGCATATTCTCTAGAATATCAAACTTGTATACTACTGTACAGCACAGGGAACTGTACTCACCATCCTGTAGTAACATGTATGGGAAAAGAACCTGAAAAAGAATTGAGATATATATATGCACATATGTATAAATATGTGTATATAATATGTATAACTGACTCAGGCAGCTATATACCTGAAACTAACACAGCATTGGAAATCAACTATACTCTAGTGAAAACAAAAATAAAAAACTCAAAGGTAGGGAATTGATTAAAATGAACGCCTTTAATATACAAAATCTGAACTCTCATAGGTAGGGAACTTTTGGACTGTGTTAAATGACAATAAAGATACAATCAAAGGAAAACACAGAATGAATGGTGATGCTTAGTAATAATTCTAAAGAAACCAAGAAAATATTTGCTCAAATAAATATTTGAAAACAGTTTCATTAAAAAAAAAAAAAAAAAAAGCAAGAGGGTGTAGCTCTAAACTCACTAGCCTGGAAGCCAAGAGATTCAGTTCCATTTTGTCCTTAATTAATGAGATTTTGGAATCAGTCATTATTATTATTATTACTTTGCACCCACAACAGGCTCATCCAACTTGGTAAATGGGGAGGACTGGACCCAATGAGTTCAGAGCTTCTTTCCAATCGAAACACACTAATTTTCAATATATCTCCACCAAAAAAAAAAAAAAAATTCTTGTAAATAACAGAGTTATAACTTGGCAGCTAAGAAAATATGGTTCTGGGGCCTTTAAGGACTTCCTGAGTTTTTCTCAACAATCTTCATGATAGTGAACATGAGTAAACCACAAATGGGCAAAGCCTTGAATGGTGAGGAAGTAGATGCAACCCCCCTTGGTTCAAGTGGAAATCTCTTGAAAAGGGTACCCCTGACACTTCCACCAGTTTCCTGGTAAGAGACATGCCAAAAATACCAAGGAAGTGGTTCCCCTTAGAATAGCTTGGTCCCTGTGCTATAAGATTAAAGCAGGAAGCAAAGAGAAAAACACCACAAATAATCAAAAGGCTTCCTGCCTAAGTCTGACATTCTCAAGAAGTTAGGTCTGAATTTAGATAGAGAGCTGGGAAATTTTAAGGTGACTTTTCTTAAGCATTATCTCTAGTTTCTTCTCAAGACATTAATCAACAATATCATCAAGGCATTCTTGAGCTTTACCCAAGTTTGTCATGTTGAAAACCATATGGAGTTCAAGAAAATAAGAGATATGGTTCCTGACTGTGTGAAATTCCTCATTCTGCCCTCAACATACCAGGATCTTTCTCAGCAATAGGATATTTACAAACACTGTGTGCTTTCTCAATATAGAATGCCTTTCTGTCCTTCTCCTCTTCAAAATCCAAACTCAGGGTCTCCCTAATTCCTGCTGTTGTCGTTGTTGAGCCGCTAAGTCATATTTGACTCTTTGGAGAGACCCTCCAAGAGGCCCGCCAAGCTCCTCTGTCCATGGGGTTTCTCAGGCAAGATTACTGGAGTGGGTTGCCATTTCCTTTTCCAGAGGATCTTCCCGACCAGGGATCGAACCTGCGTCTCCAGCATTACAGTCAGATTCTTTACCACTGAGCCACCAAGGAAGCCCTCCCAATTCCTGCTCTTTAAAATTCCTCTATACTTATCTCTCCTTTTCCAGAATGCCCTCTGTAGCACCCTACGGGGTTCATCATAGCCCCGAGAATACGCTTTCATCCCAGCACTTTGCAAATGTATATAATTTGCTGTTCCTTTTACCCCTTTCCCCTAGAAGTTAGACCTTTGTATCTCCAACTACTGCCACAGAACTGGGGTCTTGTTGGGTGTCTAGCTGGTGTTGGAAGATGGATAAGCGAGTGAACAAACGAGTCTTACTGTATCAGATAATTGCTGCCGTGCAACAAGCCATGCTCAAAGGCAGTGGCTTTAGATGGTCAGTGACTGTTCGTTATCACTGGTGAATCTACAGGTCAGTGGGGGCTTCCTTGATTGGCTGGGGTGACCCAGATGGGATGTCTCCAGTCTTTATGTTCTTCATCCGCCTCTTGGAACCAGGCACGTGCTCCTCAAGACTGCAACAGAAGCACAAGAAGCAAAGCAGTAACTTCCAAAGGCTGTTAAAGCATACCATCATTTCCACCTTGTTCTTTCCGCCCCAGCAAGCCACGTGGGGAACCTAAGCCAAAGGACAGTCAATATACTCTTCCCCTTTAGTCACATGACAAGGTCACATATTAAAGGTTATGGGTACAAAGAGAGAAGAAAAATCAGTCTCAGTCATGAAACCAAACCATTAAGAAGGAAATACTGAGACTTCCCGGCGGCCAAGTGGTTAAGATTCTGAGAATCCAATGCAGAGAGCACAGGTTTGAACCCTGGTCAGGGAACTAAGATCCCTTGTACCATGTGGCACAGCCAAGAAATTAAATAAATAAATAAAATTTAAGAAGGAAATACTGACAACCATATTAGATAGAGGTATAAAATTGGTTGCTCACCATTTAAGCCATTTGGCCAAAGTCATCTCCTTCATTTTCACATCACCAACACACGGCCTAATGATTTAATGACCTATGTGGCCCATAAATATTTACCAAATTAGATTGCATTAATAGATGGTAAATAGAGTAATCAGAATTGGAAGAATCCTGATATCTTGATTTTAACTTTTTTTTTTAATTAAAGAAAATAGGTATGGCGGCCAGATGTGTTTTGAATAAAAAACCGAAAGCTTTAAACAACAACATATTTGTCCTTATAAATGAAGACACTTTTACTTAAGCTTATATACTTTACTATGGAAGTTTGTTTAAAACTAATTGTAGCTCACACAAGAACCTTCTTTTCACTTTTAAACAAGCTGGGAGAAATCTCATGTAGGCATTGCTGTGGCCTCTTTACAGAGTTTCTGCTCACTTCTCTGAGTTGAAGTTAAATCTCTAATGTCCAGGCCTTGATTTACTAGGAAGAGCATTGTTCACTTAGAATCAGAAACAGCCCTGGCAGTAATCAAGCCCTGTGAATTCCTGGCCCTTTTCCTTGAAGGCCCGGTGGGGCCCACTTGACTGGGCCAACCCCACACCACGCGCCCTGGACTGGTGGTCCTCTTATCACAGAAAATTCCACCAGTGCAGCCAAAAAACACAAAAGGAAGCACACACAGACAAAAAATGTGAATATAATACACAGGACTGTGGATTGAGTTTTATGAAAAGGGAGAAAAAAGAGGGGTGGAATTTTTTTTAGTTCTCTTGCAAAGTTCATTGGACAAGAAATAATGAGATAAATGGCTTATCAAATGTAAATACCTTCATTACTTTTAATGACACTACAAAGACAGTTTTAAAATGTCTCTCCTAGTTTTGCCCTATAATCAGATCACTTGATTGTGACTATTTGGTAAATAGAATCATACATTTTCCCATGATTTGCCTTTCATTTCCTATGCTAAAGAGTTTATATTCATTAAAAGTATTCCCAACACTTCTTTCTTGCTTGACTTTACTTTGTAATAATGTATGGTATCAGGACCCTGCCCTATAGTTGAGAAATGTGAAGTTCTTAGAGGAAAAAGGATTCTTATGGTTGTTGTTTATTAAACCCAAATATTTCAGAGCCTAGTCCTTCTGGTTTCAGGAGAGAAAAGTGAAAGATGATAATGTGATTTCCTGCTTTGCTCAGCCGAATCTCCTGGGTGCATCTGTGTGTTTCAGTATGTAGAATCTTCTTTACATAGGACTAGCTCCAGCATTCTAATTTCTCCACATTTCTGTTTATAATTCTTCTTCACTTTTATTGAGAAAACTTTTAACTCATCAGCTTAGAGAGTCTTTAAATGTTGAATCCTGATGCCATTGGAGCAAGGAATTGTGACAGTTCTCACGGCCATCAGTAAAATTCCTTCCAATGTGAGCCAGGACCTAGGAAATGCAAAAATGCCTAATAAATGTCAGGCAGGGCTCAACTGCTTATCTATTGCCTACAAAACGTTCGAAAAGAAATGAGTTTGCTGCTAGGAACTGATATGATCCAACATTCTCATTCATTCTTTCCTGTTCCATCATTAACTCCAACACTGGATAAGACATCGTTGAGGATGGGGGCTGGGAACAGGGAATTGCCAGAGATGGGAAACCAAGCTGCTTTACAAATATTCACAGCTGCAGCTTTCTGTAACCATGCTCCATTTCCAGTGGACTTTAAAAAGACAAATTCATAAGTTATTTTGCCATAAAAGGGAATCAGCTCTTAAGTCCGTCTTCCCAAAGACCTCAGACATGAAATTACCACAGCACTCCCTAAGGTCCAGAACACAGAATTTTCCTCCCCGCCCACATGCCTATCCCTAAGAAAATAGTTTTCCCACTAGATAAAATAATTAAGACCATTCTCAGAATAGAAAACAAAACATGCATTGCTTGGACATGAGCCTATTTTCAGGCATAATCAATTGATTGCATATTTACAGTTTGATATTACAGTAGCTGCGAGGCTATCATATGTAGGATTTAATTGCATGGAATAATCAATAAATAAAGTGTACAAGAGTAATTGTGGTGTGTGTGTGTGTTTTCTTGTTCAGCCTACTTCTGATTTGTTAACTAATTTAGGAGAGAATCCATAAAAGCATAATACACCAGCCGCTGTGAAGTCCCTGGGTATCTCTGAACTGGAACCTGGCTTTTTAAATCCTGTCTAGGTAAATTACCTTTCCAGTGCAGGGTATTTCCTTTTAGGAGATTCCTTGGGAAGGGTCTCCAGGGAACTAAGTAACTTTTTAATGGTTCACTCAGATTAAGAGGAAGGAAATGTGAACTCCTCTCAGGGGAGGCACCACACTCTCGGCCGTCTGCATCCTGTAATTCTTCCCAAGTCTGTGAATCATACTTTTAAGACGCCTTTTCAAGGGCATTTGTCTTCCTTTAAGAGAAGGCCAACGCAGAAAAGATGAGGTTTAAAATAGGTCTCAATCAAGCTTTAGCCATAAAAACAATCACCCAAGTCTCCCCCTGTCTGTCTAGAGAAGGTCTCTCTGCATCCTTTACCTGCCCACTGTGCCTCACCTCACACAGTACTTGACTGGATCACTTTTACATTTATTTTGCTTTCAGATTTAGGATGATTTCTAATATCATCTGAGGGACTTTGAACTGTAATTCTGGATCACGTTGACCAGCCTGAGACTGATTTCACTTGCACTGCAAGAATCTGAAGACGTGAGCTATAAGTAGCTTTTGCCACGTCTTTTTAGACAGCAACCTTGTATTTAAGCCATGTTTTTACTTAGTAAAAATCTTGTATGTAAGCAAATATAGACTATGTTTGCACCTTTTCCCAAAAAGCATGAAAAGTGTTCGTTATACAGTTGTGTCCAACTTTTTGCGACCCCCATCGACTGACTGTGGCCTGCAAGGCTTCTCTGTCCATGAAATCCTCCAGGCAAGAATACTGGAGTGGGTTGCCATTTCCTTGTCCAGGGGATCTTCCCAACCCAGGGGTAGAACCCAGATCTCCTGCATTGCAGGCGGGTTCTTTACCATCTGAGCCACCAGGGAAACCCAGCAGAAAGCATGAACACTACTGGAAATAATGTCGGCAGTGGATAGAGTTGAACAGGATTGAAGCATGAAATCATTCAAAATTTCTCTACAAGAATGAAGTAACAAGGGCATATTTCTAAAAGGCAGTATCGATTGCATTGCAATATCAATAGCATTACAATATCAGTTACTCAATGAATAAACTATTGATCATATACTTAATGGCAACTTCTAATGTTTTAAGCTACTACCAAGAGGGAAATGCCCTGAAAAAGAACAAATGTGCAATAAGGCATATCCATGTGAACTCTAATGTCAACTCTAGACTTTGGGTGATAATGGTGTCAATGTAGATTCGTCGATTCGGACAAATGTACCACTCTGGTGGGATTTTGATCGTGAGTGAGGCTGGGCATAAGTGGGAAATCTCTGTACATCCCACTCAAAGTTGCTGTGAAGTTAAAACTCTAAAAAAGCAAAAATCTTTTTTGTTTTAGATATCCAGAGGTAAGTTTACTTACTTTTGGGAAAGTTTGAGCAAGCTCCAGGAGTTAGTGATGGACAGGGAAGCCTGGCTTGCTGTAGTCCAGGGGGTCGCAAAGGGTCAGACACGACTAAGTGACTAAACTGAACTGAAAACTAAATTGTCTTAACTGAATGCCCAGTGTTGGTTTGTATAGATATGCATACAATCCCCTCTGTGTAAGAGTCTTTGGTAAATCAGCAGGTATTGATTTATTTGTGTGTGCCTCTGTGTGTGTGTTCCTGTGTGTGTGTGTGTGTGTTCCTATGTGTGTGTGTTCCTGTGCATGTGTGTGTGTTCCTGTGTGTGTGTGCGTTCCTGTGTGTGTGTGTGCATGTGTGTGTGTTCCTGTGTGTGTGTGTGTGTGGTCCTGTATGTGTGTGCGTGTGTGTTGGGGGCACGGCAGCCAATCTGTACTGTGTTTGTGTGTTAGTCACTCAGTCATATCTGACTCCTTGCAACTCCATGGATTGTAACCTGCCAGGCTCCTCTATCCATGGGATTCTCCAAGCAAGAATACTGGAGTGGGTAGCCATTTCCTTCTCTAGGGGATCTTCCCAACCCAGGAATCGAAGCTGGGTATCCTGCAATGCTGGCAGATTCTTTACCATCTGAGCCACCAGGCACTTTAGACTATAGCAAATTGTAACCCAGGCTGATGTAAGCTCGATGTAGTCTTTATGCCCATTGACTGTGAGTGTTCATATCTGTGGTTGCAGACATAATCATGTATGAAACTCCAGACTCCACTTGTGATAGGAGGGTAATGTATGGATATGTGTGCCGTGTTACTTTCCAACATCCTGATGGTTCTGATTTATAAAACACATTTTACCCTAAGAGTTTTGAATAAGGATTGTGGATGAAAAATGTAGAAAGAGAGAAAGTAGGAAAGGAAGAAAACAGCAGAAAAGAGAACAGCTGAGTTCTATTTCACTCCTTCCCCGATTTCTTGGGAAATTCGAGTCCTAGCTGTCCACTGCTGAGCTGGTTCCTCTGTCCATGGGATTCTCCAGGCGAGAATGCCAAAGTGGGTTGCCATGCCCTCCTCCAGGGAATCTTCCTGACCCAGGGATTGAGCTCAAGTCTCTTATGTCTCCTGTATTTGAAAGCAGATTCTTTACTGTATCCCGCCTGGGATGCTCCCATCTCTAGTGACCTCTGCGCAAGGTTAGCAGACACAAAAATTTTCAGTCATCGGTTAAGATCACCAAATGTTGCCAGGCTGTTTCTTTATAAATATCATTATCAATAGGTCCGTTCTTTCAGAGGGCCTAAATCCGGTGCTATGGAGAATGTTCTCAGTAAAGCATTGTTGTAGGCTTTGAGATATTTGGGTGTGGGAAAATTGTCTTCCTCACAAAATGCTGAATACTTAATTTTGTGTGAAAGAGTTAAAAAAAAAAGTGAGGCTAAGGATTGAAATCATAAATCAGGAGTTTGTTGATGAAAAGAAAGGAGGGAAGGAGGGAAGGAAGAAAGATCAAGGAAAGACATTCTAGTTTGCAGGATCCTCATTAATTGTTTCCCGATGCTTGAGAATTGAAAGAAAGATGTCATAGGCAGATTCTAATATTTTAAAACTGCAACCCGATTGCATAAAGGTATAAATTTAAATCTAAATCACTTGGGACAGAATATTTAAACATCCTCTATTTTTGTTTATGGCTGATATCTATAAAAATCTGTTCTGTTACACAGACCTATATTATAGAGATTATATATACAAATATTTTACTACTTATGCATAAAACATGATTTGTTGGGGGATATAAACTATGGCTTTCTCAGGTATCACTGCTACTTGATTGTTCTGAGTATTGGCTTTCTGACAGGGTTTGGAATGAAGCCATTTTTATTAATTTAGTTATTTTTGCTGATATAAAAGGCCGTCTATCATGTTAATGATGTATCGGTCTGCGGTCCCACCGAACAATAATTACAGAATGTTCCTAATAGTAAATCATTTGTCACAATCACAGCTCAGTACAACAACCTTTTGTGGAGCAGTGTAAGACATTATCCGAATAGCAATACACCTTTCTGTGGACCCATTAGAGGCATTGAACGCCAAGAGCCCTGCGAAACCCTGAGCTTCAAGTCAGAAATGACCTCTCCCAAATCTCAGCTCAAGGATGTGCACAGGCCCTGATGAATTTTCTGGAGCATTGTTTAGCTTATCTGATTAGATGGAACCAAAACATTCTGCTGAGGACAGAACAGACTAGGTTCCATAAGTGTCTTTTAAAAAAGAAGAAAAAAAAGAAGAAAGCTCTCCTCTGAAAAAGTGGCAAAACAAAATGATTGGAAAAAGAAAAAGTGTTGAAGATTTTACTGCACTCTAGGTTTTAGTAAGAACCAGAGAAAGAAAGGCTCCAACACCCCACCCTACCTATCCCTGTCAAAAAAACAAAAAACAAAAAACTGGGATTAACAAGAAGGTGTCAGTGTCTATATTAAGTGAAAATTACACTGGAATAATGATCAGACTTCTGTTTTGTAAAGAGTCACAACCCAATTTTGATTATTGTTAAGCAACATCTGTAAACAATAATAGCAAATATTATTGAATATTTCTATGTGCAGAGAATCTTCGTTTTGTTGCTATTCTTTCTTCTCTCTCTCTCTTTTTAATAGACTTTATTTTTGCTGCAGTTTTAGGCTTAAAGTGAAATTGAGAGGAAAGTGCAGAGCGTTGCCAGCTCCTCCCTGCCAAACACACACAGGTTCCCCCACTATCAACATCCTCCAGGTTTTTCACAGTTAATGAACCCACATTGATATGCCATCATCACCCAGACTGTACCGTTTACATCAGGACTTCTTCTAAGCAAAAACTTTGAGACGAGCTCCATTTGAGAAGAGAGTTAACTCAGCTGTAAACTGTAGAGGGCAACAATGGAGATTTCGGAGATTTTTGCCAGTTTCAAACCATAGCCCAGTTGATTAACCACAGTTTGTCATTGGCGTAACAGTGAAATAAATGGGCATCATTTGTCCAGCACCCATACATTTATTGATTTTTGCCAAAGTGATGTCAACCAGGCTTGTTGGGCAACAGTATCTTCATTTTATAGACAAAGTAACCAAACCTCAGAGGAGGGAAAGCCAGGATTTCACCCGAGGTCCTTTGACATGAACCTGTACTGTGTCTCACTGCCTCGTTCCCCAGGTTCTGCAGAAAAGCTGTCATGAGTGCCTGACGAGTAACTGAGTCATGGCTTGCTTTGCATGGTGACTGTGGTTTTTATAACATCGTTACTCAAACTGAAAATTCAGGGATTTTTTTTACTTTTACTTTATATTTCTACTTTTATTTTTTTTTAATATGTGGATTCTTGGTTAGGAATTTTATTGAGTATAGAACTCAATGAACACACACAGAGGAGGAGATTTTGAAGGACTTGTTCACTAAGCCCCATGATTTGAAAATAGCCTCAAGATCAATTAAAATATAAAGTGTGGGGAGGGAGTCATAGCTGTGAAATGCTTCTAAAAGACCACATAGCAAAATAAAGAGGTTTCCCTCACTCATCAACAGTGGAAATTGTTCTAGAAGTGTATGCAGAGGACGATGGGGATGGGTGCAAAGCCCAGGCTTTCCAATTCTCTTTGGGCTTTAAAAAGCCACAAATAGAGCTCTTTGCCCCCACAAGTGAATGTGTGAGCCTCAAATTAGCATCAAATGGAATAATTTGTACATACTCTCTCCCTTCATATGTTTACATTTCTTTTTTTAATATCTAGAATTCTGTTAAAAGTATCCAAGGATTCAGCAGGCATGTCATACTTTGTATTTCTAGTATCAGATTCCCAATAAGGATTACATAGTAAAGTAAAATGCACATTTCTATAGATTGTTGAGAGCTTCTGATAACAATGAAGAAGTCTGTAACTGAAGCTTGAAGCAACGTATCAGAGGACACCAGGGGACCAAAAAGATGATTCTGGCCAAGTCTTTGCCTCCCTTTTCCTCCTGTTCCCCTGACAACCAGCCTGAAGAAGTCACAGCATCTTCTCTGAGGACCCTGGTTCAAACACACAGGCGTCCTTGACATGGGTACCACTCTTCCAAAGGGAAGGAAAGTCCCTTAAAAAATCAGATGGCTACCTCTTACCCCAACCCCGATGTCCCCTACCCCCTATGTTCTGTCCAGAAGAAAAATCCCTCAGCCGCAATGGTTGTTTTTATTAAATTCTCCTCAATAAAAAGCTCAGGCAGGATTTATTAGGTACTCAGGGCGGACGTTTAGTATTTCGCCAGTTATTAAGTGAAAATCAATAGAAAGCAAAGAAAATGGAACTCACTGCACTGTTAGCGCACCGTTGTCGCCCAGATATTATGTCGGCTGTCTCGTAGATTCATGACAGACGAAAGAGGCCGGGAGAGAACTTTCTGCTTACATTGCACGCGCCAAAGTGGGGTTATTCATTAGAGCAGGCAGCCGGCCAGATGGATTTCCAGTTCAGGTTTACCATTTATCTTTAAAACGCCTGTATCGAGTGAGAAAGAACACTGATATTATGTGATATCAATGGCAGGTTTATGTATCTAAATCAGGATTTATTGTTATTTTGTTCCAAAGACCTTTTTTTCTCAAGAAATACCATTTCACTGGAAGAAAATAATAGCTAAAACCTTGTCAAAGATAACCTTTCATGCTGTCTGTGCACCACTAGCTGTAAAACAAATAGAACCCGGTATATAAATAGTTTTAACCACATCCTTACAAATCATTTCTTCTGAATCTGTTTCTCCCATTTCAATATCTGTGTGTGTATGTGTGTGTGTGTGTTTTAAATACCGCAAACACGATTTTTGGTCATTTGATGTTTTCTTTGCCAGGAGTTTAGATAAGGTTAGCAATTGTTAGAGTCGTATTTAAAAGGTTTGGCTATTTTATGTCCTTCCATGGAATGCTACTTTTCCAAAAAAGCATTCTTTCGAAAAGCAGAATGGTTTCTTCTGATTATTTTCTGACCTTACCTTAGAATAAGCTTTAGAGTCAAAAACACTGATCACCTTCTTTTTTTATTTTCAAAATTATTTCAGGGTCTTCAGAAGCAGGGATGTGTTTTCCTTTCATTCAGTGGACCTTTTGATGGCTTTTGGGTTTTCTATTCCTCCTCACTTAAAAGCCGGATTACAGTCGACCTGATCAGGTTGGATCTTCCATCAGTCTAAGCTGGTCAAATGACAGAGTGAACCCCTGTGCCTTCTTTATAAATTGCTCAGAAGAAACAAATGCAATCCATATTTGTAAAATGTCATTAGTGATGCTATGATGAGGAAGAAAAACAGATACCTGTGTTTTGACTGAAGCAGCTACTCATAGAACATGTTTTTAAGCTGCCTTAGTTTTGCTCTTTTTTTCTTTATGTTTGGGAAAAGGGACTATAAATTTAGCTCTATACAGACCAATATCAGACAGTAGCCAAATACAGATGATTATTTAAAGATCAAAATTCACTTAAGTGACACCAACTTAGAACAGTTCTCTAAAGCTTTTTCCTCCTCTTGAACAAAAGTGATGTTATAATAGAATTTTTTTTTAACTGATCTCTTTCTTTATCAAACCAGGTAAATGCATCAAATTTTACCAGAAGTCTTTTGTTGCATTTTCCGATTTAGACATGGGCACAAGTTTTCTGTTTTTAAATGGGTCAATAATCCAAACTGTATTGGCATATAGATGCTATTCTGAAATAAAAAAATATGGGAGGATCTTTCTGCTTTTCCTATTTCTTTAGAAAGGTCATTCTTAACTTTTCCTGTGTGTGTAAAACATCTGTATGTAATTACATGTATGTATCTGGACCTATTGTTGAGGAGGCGAGAAAGACCAGTATGGTTAAGAAGTGAGTTCTAAATTACATTAAATTCAACTCCCAAGTTTGTCATTCTTTGGGCATATGATTTGGGCAATTTGTCATAGTCCTGCATCTCAGTTTTGTCTTCTGTATAATGGACATAATAGTCTGACAGATTTTAAACTAGGAATACACGGGTCAGCAAACGTAAAGTTCATAGAGTGCTTTTGTCCTTGTTGTTTGGTCACTAAGTTATGCCCAGCGCTTTTACCACACCATGAACTGTAGCCTGCCAGGCTCCTTGGCCACTGAATTTCCTAAGCAAGGATACTGAAAGTGGGTTATGATTTCCTTCTCCAAGGGATCTTCCTGATCCAAGGATTCAACCCGATTCTCCTGCTTAGCAGATGGGTTCTTTACCAACTGAGCCCCCAGGGTAGGGTTTCCCTCATAACTCAGTTGGTGAAGAAACCCCCTGCAATGCGGGAGACCTAGGTTCAATCCCTGGGTTGGAAAGATCCCCTGGAGAAGGCAATGCCTACCCACTCCAGTATTCTGGCCTGGAGAATCCCATGGGTTGTACAGTCCATGTGATCGCAAAGAGTCAGACACAACTGAACGACTTCCACTTTCACTTTTTTTCACAAAATATAGAACACAAAATTTCCCATTTTAATATTTTAGTTTCCTAACAAAATAGAATACGATCTCACTGGGGACTCAATGAATACAACTTTTTCCCTATTTCCTCATGTATTTGAACTCTGAAGAAAGATATAAAGTCTTCAGTTTGAGTCATAATGAGAATCCCACTTAACCAAAATTTTGTATTGAATACATTTACTTTAAAAGAAGCTTTTCTTGTGGTTTCAACATTCAATCTGAAATAATAACAGCGACAATAATAGTCAATGAGGATAGCTAAAATACCGATTTATCAGTAACTGCAGTGAAACAGTAGCCATGAGGCTTAATGTTGAACGGGGACCTATTTATAGACATGGTCTTAATTCGTTGAAAACAATGTCTGGTTATTTCATTATCTAACAATTAACATCAGCAACACATGCAGATATGAGAAAGAAATGATGCCACTAATTAATACGACTTGGGCAATCAGAAAAAGAAAACATTAGAGCCAAGAAAAATCAAAGTCAATGACTCGGGTCCCTTGCCCATGTACATCATGTCACTTGAACACTTGCCAAGACTGTTTGACTTTGACTTTACAGAATTAGCCCACTAGCCTTTCATCTTGCTTCCCCTCTCTGAACGTTAGGTTTCTTAATTGTGCAGCGGGTAGACTCTGCCTTTTTTGCCCCCACTCCAGGGGAGAGCTGAAGGAAGAAAGTGGAAATCACTTATCTAAAGAAAACAACATTTTCTATCCTCAAGCTGGTGGGAAAACTGATATAATTTTAAAACACAGTGTTGTTATGAAAGAGTAACCATTGTCTACTTTCATGCCTGTGCCTGGGTACTGCACATTCTTTCAACAAAATTGTGTGCGTGTTAACAACAGGGAGGTGCCCAGGTAAGAGGGGCCATCAGACTGCCTGTTCTAGCCCCCACTCTTCCTCTTCAGATCTGCAAGACGTGGGCTAGTGGCTTAGGTCTAGTCTTCCTCAGGCTCTTCATTTGCTGCATTGAGATCACAGCTAGTCCCCACTTATGCCCTAAGTGAGATAAATAGCACTTACTCATGTATCAAGTGAGGACATACATGTAAATTACAGAGTGGCACATAGCAAATACTCAATGAATATTTTTGTTATAATTTTTTCTCTAAGGGGGCAAAATGATGGTGGTCCATATTCTAATACTGAAGCTAAAGTTCCAATACTTTGGCCACCTGCTGAGAAGAGCTGACTCATTGGAAAAGGCCCTGATACTGGGAAAGAGTGAAGGCAAAAGGAAAAAGTGGCAGAAGATGAGATGGTTAGAAAGCATCACCGACTCAATGGACATGAATTTGAGGAAACTTCAGGAGATAGTGAAGGGCAGGGAAGCCTGGCATGTTGCAGTCCATGGGGGATCAAAAATCAGACATGACTGAGTGACTAAACAGCAATACTCTGATAAGCCCTTGATCTCACTGAGTTCATGGTTGCTCAGGCAATTCACATAAGCACCCAGGTAACTTTCATATGGTAGGATATTGGAGAGGACAGTCCAACAGTTCATTAATGCATGGGGTGGGTGTGGGAAAGACTTCCTTGTGGAGAGGATATCTAAGCTGAAAAGTTAATGAAGGTAGGGATCTTCTGATCACTGTAGACCTGTGATGTCCAAGGGAAATCTCTGCAGGGTTGGAATAATCAATAATAGCACCATCCAAGATGCTGGCCCCTAGCCATGTACGATGACTGAGTGCCTAAAATGTGCCAAGTGCAAGCAACATTTTTAATGGTATTTCATTTTAATTTTTTTTTAGTTTCCACTTCAATAGCCACTTCAGCCTAGTAGCTAATGTACTGGGTAGCACAGCACTAGACAGAAAAACTCATGTGAAGGTCCAGAGGTGAGGGAGTTCTTATACTTTTAAGACCTGATATTTTGAAGAGAAGATTTATGAAGGACGAGAGTTTGGGAAATTAACAGAGGCAATGCACGACTTACTAAAAAGTTCAGGCTCTCACTGAGGGCCGTGGAAACCCACTGAATGACAGAAAGGAAAGAGATGTGATCATGTTGGCATTTTAGTAAAACCACTTCAAGCTGCTGTTATGAAAATATCTACAACTATCAGCATTTTATAGTTAACAGACTTTTCTGATAATCCAACCTCATTTAACCTTCCAATCAACTATATGAGATAGATTTATAACCGCATCTCCCATCACACAGCTTTACATACCTGTCTTCAGCTTGGCAATTTATGTTCATACCATGACACTCCCAGAAGACAGAGTTGATAAAAGTAAAACATTCGCTGATACTTGTGCACAAACTCAGATATAAGGATTTTTGATGAATCAATTTGGAAATGGCACCAGGTTAAAGTAAAGTGTGTTAGTTACTCAGTCATGTCTGACTCTTTGCAACCCCAAGGACTGTAGCCTGCCAGGCTCCTCTGTCCATGGGATTCTCCAGGCAAGAATACTGGAGGGGGTTGCTATTTCCTCCTCCAGGGGATCTTCCTGATCCAGGGATCAAACCCTGGTCTCCTGCATTGCAAGCAGAGTCTTTACCCTCTAAGTCACCTGGGAAGCACCAGGCTACTTCGAAGAAATGTTGAAGATTCTTTTTCCTATAATGTGACCGGATTTGGAGGTGTAAATCTGTCTGGCTGTGACCCACGGGCTGCCCACTATCCTGGCACGTGTGTGATCTCCTCCGGCTGTTGGTGGTGAGAGGGCTGAGCTTGCCTGTGCACACAGGAGCCGTGATGATGCTGGAGCAGACTCGCCCTGCTTCACGAGCATTTCCTTTCACTCACATGTGCATCTCCAACCTCTCCTCCCAGACAAGTTGAAAAGAGAACCCGGCCTAGACAAGGCTGGCCAGGGCCGTATGCCGCCAGCCCACGGTTACTGACCTGACTGTCCATGTCAAGTCTACAAAGATAAAAGACAGCACCTTTCCAAGTAGAAATGAGGAAGGAGCACAGTCACCCCACGCTGGGATTGCCCATCACAGACACACACAGACACACACACACATGCAACTTTCATTCAGCAATTCTCTCAGTTAAAACATTTCAAAAAAACACTAACATTTAATTTTATTAGATCAAGTCATTTTCTCTCTCTTTTAAGTCAGATTATTCATAAAATCATACTTCCTTAAAAAAAAAAAAAACTACAGGGAATGTAAAGGCTGCACTAATTTAATTACACACTGGCTCTGTAAGACACTAATGTAAATATTCTGGTGAGGAGGCCTAAGACACTTGAAGTAATTACTTAAGGACTCCCTTTCAAAGAATCTCTCCCTTTTTTATTAAATGCCTTTTAACATTAGCACTTTCTTCCTGACAAATTAAATGAAATTTCATTACTCTCCCTGACTTAATGGCATGGGGCTCCTGCCGAGGTGTGAGTTAACCCTCCCCGGACAGCTGACAAGGGCTTCTCCATTCAGTCAAAAAGCCACTGTCCTCACACGCAGGAGAAAGGAGGCCCCGAAGAATCCTTTGTGTTTTCACCAGAGTGTCCGGAATCCTTCATCTCTTCAGTGTTTTTTCAGCTGTGAGCCTTACAAAAACTTAAAAAAAAAAAAAAAGAAAGAAAACCAACAGTAAAATTGCTGTTTCCCAGTCTTCTCCAGTTCAGAGCAACAACATTAAAAAATCAAAATAATGTCATCAACTGAGACCCTAATGATGGCCATGTCAAGGGCAATAACAATAGCAAAGAGTTATAGATTATGAATTAAATACATTCTAAGTCATTTACCTCTTTTAACTCATGTAAGCCCTGGCAAAAATACTAGAAGGTAAACACCAGTTTCCCTGGTATCTGAAAGTAGCATATTCCTCTGAAAACTTTCGCAAACTGAAATGACATAAGCTGAAGAGGCATTTATCTTAGGACACAACTTGCACATGGATGAGCAAAATACAGTGAGATCAAGCCCAGATGCTCAGAGACACAGCGCAGGGCCCTCATCCCCAGATACTGAGGGCTGCTCCAGGGAAGGAGCTTGGTGGAGACGTACTCTCTGTTTGGGGTGTGGGTTGCCTCTAGAAGGGCTCTCTGCAAAACAGATGCTGAACATCAATTTCACCCTTTGCCTTTTTTTTTTTGTTGTTCCTGTAAAGCAGAAATTCTCTTTGAATTTCTTTCTGTTAGCAAAAACAGGTGATTCATGTGAGGTCACTCAGAAAAGTGAAATGGTGGTAAAGCAAACCTTCAAAAAGTGGGGAACAGCAGAACTATTAATATCCCCAGTCTAAAAGGAGGAAATCAGCGTGCAGAGTGGGTAAGCGCCTGACCCGGGGTGACAAAGCTAACATGCACCACAGCTGAGATTCAACCCAGTTGTGCAGCAGTCATCACACATTTTTGTACCCACAACTACTGAATCCTCAAGCCTGGACAGGCTCAGAATTACTCCCATATCCCTTTTTACATTTGTGCAAACTGGGAAGCACCTGTTATGCGACAGACCCAAGATCCTACATCTCAGCTCCATCCAGGGTCTCGCCCCAGCCATGGCTGCAAAACAACTGTGGCTCAGAATGAAGTTTCCGAAAGATGAGTCCTGGAAAAATTTATTTCTAGATCTGCTTTATTAAGCCTGTGAAGAAAAAAAAGAAAATTTTAGTAACTTAATCTTGAAAGAAAATAAAGAAAACTACTGGTAAGATTGGATTTACTCTTAATAGCTTAGGGAGCAAGTTTTAAAAGTCTGAGAAAATACAGAGTAACTACTCAGGAACTATACAGCTGAGGTTCTTATCCTATAGGATTCCATATGAACCAAATATAAATCCATATCCATTTTTGTTAAAGAGGTCAAGAAAGCATTTTACAAAACAAAAGTGGCCAAAATTGTTCTGCTTTGAGAGATATGGTACGGTTGAGAATATGCCAGAGATAGAATGCTGAGATGAGGCTGATGCTCATGAGAATGGGCTCTGTAACCCATGTCCCTGGCATTTTTTATTTCACCTTAAAAAAAAAAAGTCCTGTTTTCTGCCCATCAAGTTTGCCTCCACTATTTTTGAAGACTATGTGTTACATTTTGCTTAGACCTATTTTTCCTTCTCACTCTCTAAAATTGGGTTTAATTTTACCCTATCTTCTTTAGTTTCATCATGCTCTGTGGACTGTATAGATGCATGATGAAAGAACATTTCATTTGGTTAACTTTGAATTTCAGGAGACAGAGCCTTTAATGAGACTGCACTGTGATTCTGTTTCCCTTTTCTCTATGTGACCAGTGATATTTCTCTTTGGCTGAAATTGTTTTTTTGAAGCACTACCCTTTTCCTGTCCACGTCTCCAGTAGCTCGAACTTCCCCAAATCATGGCCTCTTCCCTAAAGGGTGTCCTTTCTAAGACCTCAGGCCATGTGGAAGAAAAATAATCAGCTCCAAGTTCAGAAGACACATGTTACAAGGAAGAATTTTTGTTTTTCTTTCCTCTTCTTGGTTGTTCTTAAACATATGTAGTTTGCCGGGGGGGGGGGGGGGGTGGCGGGCGGGGAGTCATCATGTTATTGTTTTGAAAGAAGCAAGGGCTTGAATTTATTTTGGTGCAGCTATCACCAAAAGATCCAGATTTTGAGGGGATGGATCATTTTCTTTCCTCTTGTGAGGTCCAGGTAAAACTTAATTCCCTCCATGGCCGGGTGCTTCTGACAAGCAAAAATCAAGGACCCAAAATAAGTTTTTTTATCTAAAAAATGTGAACTATCCCAAAACAAACATGAAAAAGCGCAGCTGCCAAATTCCACAAGTAAAAAAAGAGTTGAAGGTTGAGACAGTGCAGGATCTCACTGGGGAGTAATGGGTAAAGTTTGGCCAGCTGCCCTTAAGGCCTTCAGGGACACTCAATCCAATTGCCATGTCTTAGCAGATGTGAATTTCAAGGTTACACCTGGGTGTTCAAGGGCAGGGCCAAGTGTAATCGGCACTTAGATCATAGATTAATCTTATTTGCCATCTATTAGGTTTGATTCCTCTTCCCTCTCTCCCTCCCTAAAGCCAGGATTATTGTGATAGTTTAAGATAATGGATTCTAACAGGAAGAAAGGTCACACAGGCATGGAGATTTGGAACCTTAAGATAATATGATTAATCTAAAAGCTTCTTTCTCAAAGGGGAGGGAGGACCACACTTTTCATACGTCTAATTGAGAGAGGAGGGCTGAAAGACCTCAGAAAGAGGGAAAGAGCAACAGAAAAGGGAGTGCAAAGGGACTGGGTCTTTGTCAACAACCGCAATTAATTATCATTGTCAGGATGATCTTTCATTAGTTTTCACACTAATAAGATAGATCTGCCTCATGCCTGAAGCTGATAAAACCTTATTGGCAATGTTGATAAGACTATGTCCCTATGGAGAGGCATTCATGAATATCTTCATCTTACTTTATTTTTCTAGTTTTCCAAAACTAAATGACTCCATGGATTTTGCTAAAAGTAACTACATCTGGGCCCTGAGGTGCAAGAAAAGTCCTTAACACAGTGGTTGGTGTAATCTAGCAATAAGTAAATGTTGACCATGGTTATAAAGGCCACAAACACATGAGTGAATGTTATATACATTATATACAGGATGCAGTTTACTCCATCTCTTTTAGCTATTTCCAGGTAACCCTAAGCAACCAACATGGAGAGACCCACAGAAAGAAAGGCTGCTAATATTTATGTATTAATCATGATGGATCAAGAACCTAGGCTTCTAAAAAAGAAGCCGTTATTCTTGGTCCATCTGCAAAACAATGGAACTTATGTGTGGATTCTCTACTCTCTTATATTTTTCCATTCTTCCAGGAGAAATTGTTTTGCTCTTTAGTTATGGTAACTGCTAAATAGTTTTCATCATTGTGGCTCACTGTTACTTTGGGGTTATTTAAAAGCATAGAAACGCTTGCATATCCTTTTGCTTTATATACAGTTTACTTGATATGCACATATTATAATGTTTTATATATATATTACATATAATATATAATTGCATATATTTTCTTATATATATTTATTGATATATACATATTATGGGGTTTCCCCAGTGGCTCAGCTGGTAAAGAACCCAACTGCTAATGCAGGAGACATTAAGAGGTATCGATTCAGTCTCTGGGTCCAGAAGATACCCTGGAGAAGGAATTGGCAACCCACTCCAGTATTCTTGGGTGAAAAATGCCATGACTGAGGAGCCTGGAGGTCACAAAGAGTCTAACACAACTGAGCATATGCACACGTGAACACACACATATTGTAATGTTATATAATTAATATATAGTTATACTATAATTAATATATATTATAATAACATTATATTATGACATTATATTATAACATTGTGATATGTGTATATCAAATATATGTTTGTATATATGTATATAAGAGATGTATCTTTTTCATTAAATTCAATTCACCCTGCTTTCCTCACTTTGTTTAACTAAATAAAAATGTGCTGTTGGATTGTTTAAGGCGAACAGCAGAGGAGAAGGATAGCTCTCTACTATAGCTGACTCCTTCCCAAAGGCTCAGAGTTGTAGCCTTAGGGAAAGAAATATGAGATTTTAATTTGTAATTTCATAAACAGATTCTTTCTTTTAACACATGGAGCTCCCTTGATTCCTTCACGAGGAATAAAAGCAGGCCATGTGGTGTTTCCTTAACCAAGATGTTAGACAGAATAGAGAGGAGGCCATTCCTGGACATGGGGAGCCCGGCACAAGGAGGGCATGCAGGGTGTCAGCATGGTTAGCACATAAGGCAGGCGGCTTCATGTAACTTGTGAGATGATAATAGATGTCTGTCAGCATCCTGTGAGATTCTCAAGACTCTGTACAGTGTTAAAGCTGTAGGAAATAATTACTTCCCAGTACAAATCCTACAGCCTTGCATGAGGAGCAGCTGCCATAGGAGCGAAAATGCTTTTGTGCAAATCAGACTCACCAACAGTGGCTTCAAGATGAAGTGCAGAGAAGCTAGAATAAATTGATGTTGAACATATAGAAAAGTAAAACACTTTCCTCTGAATGAAACTTCTTTTTTTATGAGTTTTTGAAACTTCTCACTAGATAATGCTATAATTCATGGACTACCCAACTGGAAAATGTAGTAGTCATGAATTCATTCTGTAGCTAAGGGGGGTGGAAGAAAATATACTTGTAATTTCTGGAATCAAAAAAAAAAAAAAAAAGAAGAAGAAGAAGAATTACTTTCTCATTCTCTAATGCTAAATTTTGGTTATTTAAAAAAAAAAAATCAGCTTTCAAAAATGTGTAAAATGGAGCATTGGGGAATTGCAGACTCAGAGAAATCAGTCAATTCCTGACCGTTTGTTTAAACTGGTGGAGATTGAAATGTTCCAGGTTTGCCTGTGGTATCAGTTCTTCAGTGTTTTGTTTCATTTCAGTGTAGTAAGTGGAAAGAGAAACAAATAATGAGGGCCATATCCTATTGCCTCTTTCCCAGTGACCACCACAAAATACAGCAGAACAAGAATGAAGCAAATACCTGTTTTGCCCATTCAGTTTGTTCTGAACTGAGAGCTTTGCAAGGGAATTGACAGGATTCTGGTCTGTTAAGACTCTTTCCTACCCTAATCTCACTCCCACTTTCTGATCTTCCTTATCCTCAGGAAGAGGTGTTGGCGTTCAGCAACCCCCATACATCACAGCTTTACCTAATATATGATGTGTTTATTCTTCCCAGGCCGCAGGCCGTATCACTCTCAAATGACTGACAACAACTCTGAAATGAAGTGGGCCCAAAGTGGCCTCTAATAGGTATGGGATGCCTCTCTAGTCAAACATAAAGCAAATTAATGTGCGCCCCTCCTGCACCTTCAGTCTGGAAATGTCATAAAGTAATAAGCAAGGAGCCCTTCGCAATGTGGAAGGCTGGATTTCAATCGATTTACATATTAAAGGGACAGGCCACATTTCATTTGCTCTAATATCTAAGGTATAACTTTCTAAACTCTAAGGTCTGTTTTTCCTAAAGTAGTCCCGATTGTAGACTGAATGCAAGGATGAATGATGACACAAGAGCAATTATACATCTGTCTCATTCCCTGTTGTTTAGTTGTAAAGAATGAAATCAAGCAAAGACTTAGGAATAATTTATATTGCTAAGTGTTATCAGTGTTTATATGATGTTGGAATGTATGTGTGTGTGTTAAGAAAATAGTGTAGAAAAATACACTAAAGAAGAAAATACAGAAGATATAGTTTGAATTGATAATATGTTTTTAAATGTTTCTATAATTTTGTTTTTATCCCATTCCACCAGTACTGGGGAAAGTGCTTAAAAAAAAAAAAGTGATACACAATGATAGATTGCTGCAGAAGACTCAAAATTTTTATGAATCTTTAAACCTCTAATATCCTAAAATATTTGGCATAAAAATATATCACAAAGCCATCTACTCTGTGACTGTAAAAGACTTCTTGTGCCTGATTTCCAGCTTGCTTTGGTAAATTCCTTTGCTTTTCATTTATGTTTGGTATAACTATCCTGCAATGCTAGTTAAAAGACTAAGTAAGTAAGTCATGTGTGAAAAGAAAGTATGCATACATAGATTCTCTCTCCCATCTCTCTCAAAAACACACACATCCACAGGTGCGCACACATACATATACCACATGATGTAATTTTAGGTTATCTCTTTTGAAAGCAAAAAAAAAAAAAAAAAAACCTGAGCATGCAACTTAAAATTGGTAATACAAATGAGTATACAACAAAATTTGTTGTTTTGTTCTTCAGTTGCTGCTAGGATGTCTTAAAAGAATTATTTATTTCAAATGTTTTGAGTCAGTTTACAAATAAAGTGCAATGTAAGCTTTCTTCTGAATGAAAGTTAGGCAATTTATCTCTTATTAAAGAAACTGAGAAAGTTTTGCAAACCCTGATTATTTTAAGTAAGAAGAAAGAAGTTTAGGAACTTATCTGCAGACATTTTCAGTATTTGGTTTGTTTTTACTTATTTTTATTTTTTTCTTTTTAGTTTCCCCCAGTTGATTACAAACAAATGGCATTAAAATACAGCTTTTAAGAAAAACTTTTGAAACACAAAGCCAAAGTGTCGTATCAAAATGTGAAAGTAAAACAAAGCTGCGCCTGGCATAGAACATATTTTATTAAAAGAAACTCATATTTTCTTAGTTTTTCCTCTCTTTTAGATTATGAGATTTACAGGTAAACTTAAAAGTTATGTGATTATCGTTTGTGAAATTCAAAGCAAACAACCCTTTCTTTCTGCCGTTATACAAACTAAAATATTTTACTATTGTGTGTGTGCTCATTTTATGTATGTGTGTGTGTGTTTAGACCAGCAATATTTTGATCCCTAGAACCTAGAACATTCTTTCTTGTGTAGGAAGATACGTCAGCATTCTTCTAATTACAGACCCAAGACCAAAAATACACACTTAAAATGGTTTTTTTCTATAAAATAGATTCTGATTGTCTTTATAGAAATCAAAATAAAAATATCTTACTTCCCCATGCCATAATAAGGAAACTCTTCTGTTGTGACTTGGGTTACAATTTTTGTGCTTTCATTAATTTTATTAATTTTGTATTTATTTCAGAGAACATTTCTACTTTTATATTTAATACAAACTTTCCATGTTAAAAAACATTTATTTAAGACCTTAATAAAAAGTTGGCCTGACAAAGGGAACATGTGTTAGATGTTTATGCCTTTTAAAAAAAAACTGCTTTGTTTGTGAATAATCTTAAAAATTTAGAACACCAAGAGGGTTAAACAAAACAAAATCTTTTCAGCCCACTAAATTGTTTAACGTAGCATTACTGAAGCTCATCTACAACAATATTTTATGATATGCACGGTCACTTAAGGTCTTACATTATATGCATGTAGTTCCAAAAAGTTCTAAATAGGTGAAATCCTAGTAGTGATATTTGAAGAAACTGGTAAGATTGCCTATTAATAGAAATAAAAGCCTGAGGCTGGACACTCAGGGACCTTAAAAGTCAAAAGATCTTTTTACCTGCAAGCCTCACATGGAAGAAAAAAAGACTAGAATCCAAGATGACCTTTTGGAAAAGAGAAAAAAACACATATGTTACAGAACACGTTCTTTTTTTAATGCATTTTAAACTGAAGTCTATCCAAAAACTCATTCACACAGTGTAGATGACATAAATTTTATAGGAGACAATCATAAGCTTTTTGTGGAGGTAAAATCATAGTGACCATTATTTCTATGGACTCACAAATAGAAGATCAACTTTTAATAAGAGATACAACATTTTAAGTGTGTATCTTTTTAAAATCAGTCTCTCTTTGCAAGTAAAGCTTTATTACTTTTGAGTTCTTGACAGGCACTTGAAGAAAGGTCACGTAATAAACCTGTGCTTATTTCTCATTGCAGAAAAACAATAAGTCATGTCTGCATCCATTATTTACCAAATTGTCTTCATTTTTCTTCACCTGCTGGGTTTATAGGAAGGAAGATAAATAATATTATAAAACTAGCCTAGATATTTTCACAATTATCCAGTAATGTGATAGTGAGCTAGTCTTCCAGAGTTGATGAGAGTAAAAGGAAGAATTTGTAATCCAAGTAATTTACTAGAAATATATTAAAGGTTATTTTCACAGAAAGATACATCTGGAATCACAAATATATACGTTAGGAAAAAACTTTTAAATAGAAAGTGGTGCAAAAAATTTCATTATACCATTTTCTTTCAAAGAAATTATATTTTTTATAGGCAGATCTTCTGTTTCAACTTTTTCCTCCCTTCCCTTCTCTGCCATCGATAGTTATTGTCTTGTTTAAACTCCTCATTAAAGCAAAGAAATATTTTAAATCTGTTGTCAAAGAAAGCAAGGTATTTAAATGTGCTTCCTTAACGATCAGATTATCTTAGTGGTTAACAGCTTATCCTCAAGGGCCAGAGTGCAAATCTGTGCTCTAGTCCATGCCTTCATTTAATTTTTCTATGCCACAGTGGCCTTGCACAAGTAAAATGGTGGTAATACAGTTTATAGTCTCTACCCTTAAGTAAATTGCTCAAGATGGTATAACAAACAGGTTAAAACTGGAATCTGAACATAGACAATTTCTATTCTGCATCCCTGCTCTTAACCAAAATCTAGTATGCCTGATATTCTTTCAACTACAGGAAGGAGCATCTAAGACAACTTTGCGTCCTTCCCTGCCACCCGACTGGTATTTTTTTCAGCAGGTCCAATCTAGCTCAGCCAGTGTCTTGTCACAAATTGGATTGCACAGAACTCCGATTAAGAGTCCATGCAAATGCAGGAGTGTGGAGCATCCATCGTCTGCCATGGTTCAACGAAAGAATTTGTGGAGAAAGAACAGCCAGATGGAGAGACTTGCGAACGCAGAGACCAGGAAGCTGCTATAATTGGGACAAAGTCTCCTGGTTGCCTGAGAGACTTCCAGGCTTTCTTCCTTGATGTTTGGGAGTTCTCTTCACAGCACGCCATACCCTTGGTCAGCAGAAACACTTGGCGGGTGCACACATGTGTATGCTGGGGAAGATCATGAGATTTAAACTAGTTTGAGTGAGTTTCTATTCTTCATATACACACAATCCTTCAAGCATATGATAATACTTTGCTATATGAATTGAACTTTAGCGGCTCAGATGGTAAAGAATCCTTTTGCAATACAGGAGACCTGGGTTCAATCCCTGGGTGTGGAAGATCCCCTGGAGAAGGGAATGGCAAACCATTCCAGTATTCTTGCCTGGAGAATTTCACAAACAGAGGAACCCAGCAGGCTATAGTCCATGGGGTCACTGAGAGTCAGACATGACTGAGCAACTAACGCCTTCACTTGGTATTTACTCCTTTTTTGTGGTTTCCCAGCATCAACTTAACATTTTCCAGCCTCTTCTTTCAGATTCATTCTTAGCTAGATCCAGAACAGTCCCCTTCTCCTCTTCCTAGTAAAAATCTCCCATTCCTCTTTTTGGGGCCCCAGCGTCTTTGCTTCTGTTCAGCACTTTCTTTCATATTCATTCCTGAATTTTCTAGGTAGTCTCCTGCTCAACCCAAAACTCAACAAAATATTTCATCCTCTGCAATTTCTTTCTGAATAATTCAGGAAGGATTAATCATTCTGTTGTTCATATTGATACAATATTATATACACATATGTATATATATATATATGTAATTTTTTCGACTATAGTATCATCTTTAGAGAAGGCAATGACAACCCGCTCCAGTATTCCTGCCTGGAGAACCCCATAGACAGAGGAGACTGGCAAGCTACAGTCCATGGAATCCCTAGAGTTGGACAGGACTCAGTGACTAAATCACCACCATCTTATCATTAGTGTTTAAAGTATGTCCCTTCCAAGGGCAGGGATTGGGCACCTTTTCTTTTTAACTCCATCACTTAGAATGGTCCCTGGAGCAAAATAGGTGCTCAGAAGAAAAAAAAATATGTTTCAGTGTGACTAAACTTGGCAAACATCATGGGAAAATTATTTATGTTTATGTGAAACTCTATGAATTCTACAAACACTATGTCATCAGAAGTGGTATATATATATATACATATATATACATACATACATATATATACATATATGTATATATATATATGAACTCTATACAGCATATGGTACTTGGGGTAATCACCAAATATAATAGTTAATGAAAATGGAGAAATATATTAAAATGAAGTTTTTTTAAAAGCTAAAGGACAGACTAGTGCTTTTTCCCTTAAAACTATTAATTAAAAATAAAAAAACCTACAAGCTTAACTTTTTGAATGAGACTTACTTATTCAAATCAGAAGATGGATTCATTCTTTATATTATTAAGAAATATGCATATTATGTGTGTAGTTGCATATAAGATTTTAAAATAGAAAGTATACATTATTTTCTTCAGTTCAGTCAAAAATGTTCTTAAGGACTTACTTTCACTTATTTAATTATAATGAACACAGTGCATTTGGTAATTATATGTAATTGTATTACTGTAAACAGTTTATTAATTGCATTATTATAATTGTGTTATTTACTAATTGTATTATTATGAACATTGAACTGCAAGGAGATCAAGCCAGTCAATCCCAAAGAATATTCATTGGAATATTCTTCGGAAGGACTGATGCTGAAGCTGAAGCTCCAATACTTTGGCCACCTGATGCAAAGAGCTGACTCATTAGAAAAGACCCCGATGCTGGGAAAGATTGAAGGCAGGAGGAAAAGGGGATGACAGAGGATGAGATGGTTGGATGCCATCACTGAATCAATGGGTGTGAGTCTGAGCAAGCTCCAGGAGGGTTGAAGGACCGGGAAGCCTGGCATGCTGCAGTCCATGGGGTCTCAAAGAGTCGGACATGGGTGAGCAACTGAACAACAGCAACAAGCATTTTACATATTATATGACATATAATTTATAATAAAACAAAATGATATAGTATTGTATATTGCTAGGACATACATCCTATAAAAATCTCATTTTCCATTAGTGCTTTCTCTATCTGCCTTTTCCTGGTAAATGGGAAAATCACAGAACATTCTGGACTAGCAGTCAGGAGACATTGGCCTGGCCCATCAGCCCACTTCAGTCTGCAACACAGCCCTCCTCTTAGCTCTTCCCTACTTAAGTCTGAAGCTTGTTGTGAAGATAAAATAGGATAATGTGCATGCTAGTGCTTTGAAAAGTATAAAGCACTATATAAATGTAAGATGTTATTGCAAAAGGGGGCTTAAAACTATAGCATAAAAAGACTTGTTATAAAAATAAAATAAAAGTGACTCTAGTCACTTATTTTTACGAGGTACTTTTCTCTCTTTGGAAAAATATAATTTACTAATTCAAGGGAGAGCTATTAATTTCTCAGTCCTTCACAGCCGTTAAAGCTGGGATGATGATTTCAATTCAGTTTACAAATGGAGTGGGCATACTGCAGGGGAATGTTACTCTCAGGTTACATATCAATGGAATTAAATTAAATTAATGAAAAGAGAAGAAAATCCTGTGTAGATAAACAAGTAACTCATCCCCAATGAGGTCTAGTCAATGTCTGAATGAGGTATCAGTTAAAATATATTCACTTTTGCACGTCTCTTTTCCATGCTTCTTCAGATTTTATTTGGAAATTATTTTTAAAATATGATTCATAAAAATAATACCTATATGGAAACTATAATATTATGGGGAAAAATATCATCAGGCTTTAAATTCAGTAGGTAGTAGTGAGCCTCTATGTATCTACAATAAAATATCAAAGAGAGGACTTCATGATTTTATACAATGTTTCCAGAACCCATGGCACAAAGCTTCCACTGTCAGAAAGCAATCTTAAATGGTGAAAGGTGGACAACTGAACTCATGACAATAGATTCTTTTAATTAGATAAAGTTATTCTCCATACTTCAATATTTGACTATTATATCAAATTGTTTTGGATTCTTTAAAATAACTTCCAAAATACAATGATAGATCAAAGTATAGAGTGTAAGAAAAAGAAAATCTCTAAAGGGCATGAAGCTTCATTCATTCTGTAGTTATTATCTGAGTCAGGCTTCCTGATAATCTGTGATAATTTGTTGCTGACAACAAATCCTGTTGGGTTATTGCAGAGGGAGAACTCTGAGTAATCTTAGGGAAATTTGCAAACCTCTCTATGACACTCTTTCTTTATTAGCAAATGGACGCATTGATTGATATTTAATTTTTAAGCTCTTTGTAATGCTTTGAAGAGTTAATTGTTATAAACCAAATTGCATAACTTTAACAAATGTAGCTTTTATTAATATGCCATGATGCCAAGTGTGTATTTATTGGGAAGGGGGTATACTTGTGACATGCCATACAATTTACTGTAAGTATCTATTTTGTCATTTTATTGATAACTTGTAGGAAGGTAAAGGGCATATTAATAGAATGGCAAAAAAATAAGGATATCAGAAATTAGATAGATGATTTGATACCGAAAATAAACTCAAATTAAGAAGATGACACCTACAAAGATATAGGACCTTTTACTTGGGTTTCAAAATCCAAATATTGGAAAATAGTTTAGAGAATATGTGATTTAGCAGAAGTAATGCTATCTATATCTGTCTGTCAGTTTATTTTTCTATCTATAAGCTAAAAGAGAAAATTACTTAAGGCTTAATTTAAGGGTAAGTATTATTGGAAAGATATGGCTACAAAGATATTAAGATTTGAGGGAATGCAATATAATATTCATTCTGTAATAGTCCTATTGTACCCAAAACCCTAAAACTATTCAGGCAAACTTGGGAATATTTTGTACAGTTGTGGTACCAGATTTTTTTTTTTTTTTTTTGAGGAAAAGAGACAAACTGGAACATTAGAAAAGAGTAAGAAGGATATCAGTAACAAATGCCATTAAATATGTATCAATCTGTGCTAAACTTTTATTCATATTACAGCCCACTGTGGATGCTGTCACTTTTACCTGTAAGTTAGGAGAGAAAAACAACATCCTCACAACCACATAATGAGCAAGAGCTGGTGCCAGATTTGAATCTAGATGTCCACCTCCAGAACTGAGGCTATCTGTTCCAGGTCGCTCTTGTTCCTCTTCTATGTGATACATACTACAGAGACATGATCAGACTTCCCTAATAGCTCAGTTGGTAAAGAATCCTCCTGTGATGCAGGAGACCCCGGTTCGATTCCTGGGTTGGGTAGATTCCCTGGAGAAGAGATAGGCTACCCACTCCAGTATTCTTGGGCTTCCCTTGTAGCTCAGCTGGTAAAGAATCTGCCTCCAATACGGGATACCTGGGTCCCCTGGAGATGGGCAAGGCTACCCACTCCAGTATTCTGGCCTGGAGAATATACCCCACTGTATAGTCCATGGGGTCGCAAAGAATGGGACACTACCGAGTGATTTTCACTTTGACAGAGAAAAGAGGGGCTGTTTAGCTTGGAACAGAAAAGACCCAAGGGAAATGCTGACAAGCACTATCAAATTTGTGAAGGTCTGTTAAGGTCAATGGGATGAAACTGCAGATGGATTTGTCATGTGTGTGTTTAGATGCACTAGGAAGCTTCTCTTGATGGTATAACATGTTCATGACCGGCATAATTTTCTGATATGGTTATTATCTCTAGCTTCTGCTGAGGAATGAACAGGTATTAAGTATTCGTCTTCTCTGAAGGTAAACCTGATTTCTTGAAATGAATGTTTTTCACTTGATTTTCATATAATCTGCCTGGAGCATTTACTGAAAATAGTGTCTAAGCAAAAGTAGTTGGCTACTGTCTTAGAAATAACTGAAAAACTTATGAGTAAAACTTTACTTTTCAGCAAGCTTCATATATTCTTAGCTATCCATATCTCTTTTTATTCCGAATATTTTTTGTTGCAGAAATGGAAACATTTCCCTTTATAAAAACATACAGACCTTGTCAGTGAGAAAGACTGTGAGTCTCTACATTTTTTAGTTTTGGTATGCGAAAAATCCATTGGTTTAGTAGTCTTATTTTTAAAACTGATAACACTTTTAAGCTATTATAACTTGGTTCTGTTTCATTTAATTTAGCATTCTGGCTTATTCACCCCTTTGTCTAAGGCTTTCAACAATGTGGCAGCTTAAAAATTCATTTAGGAAACAAAATTGTGCATCAGGAAACTCTAAGATTTTGCTTCTCCCTCGCCCAAATAAAAGATTAAATAAGAGGCAAATAGACAAGCAAATAAAAAATTAAGGAGAACCTGTCTGAACCAACTTTGTCTGAGCTCTATAAAATAACCACAGACTTAGGGAAATCAAATGATCAGCCAGTCAAGAAAATTTTTTTTTTTATTTATTTTTATTAGTTGGAGGCTAATTACTTTACAATATTGTAGTGGTTTTTGTCATACATTGACATGAGTCAGCCATGGATTTACATGTATTAAATGGAAAACTTCGTGTTGTTCTAATGCACGCTTGACCCCACTCTTTGCCTGACATAGCAGTGGATCTTTTATCCAGGTGCCACTCTTGAACCAGAGGAAGCAACATAGATCTTAACTGCAAATCATTGTAGACATTTTTTTCTAATCTTTTTGGGGGCTAGCTAAAAGACTAATATAAGGTGCTAATGCTTTCTATCTTGCCTGAATCAGAATTCAGACAGGAAAACAATAGACATTGTAAATAATTTAAGGTGACAATAGACTAGGAGACACCTGGAGCAAGTGATTATGAGTAGACTATACAGTAACTATCTGTCTAAAGCTGGCAGGAAAAGCTAGAGCAAAATTAGGGAAATTAACACATTCAAAAGCAATCATGTTTAAAAAGGAATTTGCCTGGATGTGAGGGGAGTTTGGGGGAGAATGGATATATGTAAGCCTGAATCCCTTCACTATTCACCTGAAACTATCACAACATTGTTAATTAGCTATACTGCAATACAAAATAAAGCATTTGCAAAAAATAGAAAGGAATTTAGAAGGCCACGCACATATCCAGGCAAGATGCTTCCTCAGAAGAATCCTGTGAAAACCTAAGCTTTCACCTTGGGCTGAACCCTAAATTTAGAGCAGGCCAAAATAAATGTTGATGGAGTGCCCCAGAATAGATAGTCAATCCACACTAAAGCTCCTGAAATTCAAGGAAATTTCTATCAAAACATTAGCTGAACATAAGATAAAAACTCAGAAACTTTAGTGATAGTACAGGACAGAAAATAGTCTTTGAAAAAATAATTTGGGAAAGTCTCAAAAGAATAGACTACCACAGCCCTCAACAATCAAACGCACATATACACACAAACATTCACGTACAAAATAAAAACCGCAATTTCTGGGAAAAGAGGAGATGTGATCTCCAGAGTTACCATGTTATAATTGTCAAGCACCCAATTGTCAACAAGGTAATCACAAGGCATACAAATAAACAGGAAAACATGGCCCATTCAATGCAACAAAATTATTGACAGAATCTGTCCTCAAAGGAGTTCAGATGTTAGAATAGTTAGACAGAGATTTTAAAATAACTGTTTCAAACAGCTAATGGAATATATAGTCAAGGAACTAAAGAAAAAAAGAAAAACATTATATACATGAAATGAGAATAACAATGCAGTTAGAAATTATAAAAAGTAACCAAGCAAAAGTTTTGGAGCTGAAAAAGACAAGTGAAATGAAAACTTGACTAGAGTTTCAACAATAGGTTTGAGCAATCAGAAGAAAGAATCAGTAAACTTGAAGAAAGAGCAACTGAAATGACCAAGTCTGAGTACTAAAAAGAAAAAAGGATCATCATCAACATGACTTTGATGCATCACCAAGCAGACCAACCATGGAGTCCCAGAAATAGAAAAGAAATCACAGAAATATTATTTGAAAAAATAATGGCGGACAGCTTATCAAACTTGATGAAATTCATGAATCTATAAATCTAAGAAGCTCAATGAACTCTGAGTGGGATTAACTCAATCAATCTACACAGAAAAACATTGTAGTCCGACTGTCAAAGACAAGCGATGAAAGCAACCGGAGAAGAGTGATTCATCACATACTGTTCGGTTCTCCAAAAATGCAGGGAAATGCAAGACACTTTGTCATAAACAAGAAGTGAGGGAGTTTACTACCAATTAGATCTACTCTACGAGAAATTCTAAAGGGAACTCTTCAAGTTGAAATGGAAGGAGTCCAGACAATAACTCACTGCTCTGTGTAGATATAAAGATCCCTGATAAAATAATTACATGGGCCAATATAAAAACAAGTATTATTATAAATCTGGTTTGTAACTCTACTTACTACAGGAATTAAAAGACAAACCCCCAAAATAATCTATAGACTATACACACACACACACACACACACACACACACACACACACACACAAAAGAAAGAAATCTACATAAAGTGAAAGTCGCTCAGTTGTGCCCAACTCTTTGCAACCCCATGGACTATACAGTCCATGGAATTCTCCAGGCCAGAATACTGGGGTGAGCAGCCTTTTCCTCCTCCAGGGGATCTTCCCAACCCAGGGATTGAACCCAGGTCTCCTGCGTTGCAGGTGGATTCTTTACCAGCTGAGCCACTCGTGAAGTCCAAAAACATACTATCAGGGAAGCTATCAGGTTCCTGAACTATCAGAGAAGCCTGAAATCTACACATGCCATACAAAAAAACAACTAAACAAAAAAGAAAGCAGTAATAGAGAAAAGGGACAAAAACCATATAAGAAATATAGAAAACAAGTAAAAAGCAGATATAAGTCCTCTTTCACAAAATTTAAGTGTAAATGGATTACACTCTCAATTCAAAAGGCAGAAATTGGCATAATGGATTAAAAAAGAAGCACAAGATCCAATGACATGTGTGCATGTGTGCTAAGTTGCTTCAGTTGTGTCCCACTCTTTGCCTCCAGTGGACTGTAGCCCACCAGGCTCCTCTGTCCATGGGATTCTCCAGGCAAGAATACTGGAGTGGGCTGCCATGTCCTCCTCCAGGGGGTCTTCCCGACCCAGGGATTGAACCCTCATCTCTTATGTCTCCTGCATTGGCAGGTGGATTCTTTACCACTGGGGCCATCTGGGAAGCCCAGATCCCATGACACATGGATTAAAAGTGACTCATTTTATATCTAAAGGTCCAAAAAGGATAAAATTGAAAGAGAAAAGATTTTCCAAGTAAATAGCAACCAAAGAGAGAAGTATGGTGACTATACTAATATCAGACAAAATAGACTTTCAACCAACAGCTCTTCTTAGAGACAAAGAGGAAAATTACATATTGATAAAAGAGTCATCATGAAGATGAATCAAGTATAAGTATATATGCACAGAGCCCCAAAAGATACCAAGAAACGTTGGCAGAATTGAAGGGAGAAACAGACAATTCTATAACAGTCTGAAGCTTCTATACTACACATTCAAAAGATATCCTCTTTCCCAGGTGATGCTTATGTAAACTCACCTTCATTCTCCATCCCTATCTTTCTTCTTCCTTTTATTGTCATTAAGAAATACTCCCTTCTCTTATCACGTATTTGTGAATTGTCCAGTTTCCCTTTTCTATTGACTTTTAGTTTCATTCCACTGTGATTGGACAAGATGCAATGTTAGCAGCAATCTCTTTAAATTTATTTAGATTTGTTTTGTGGCATAAACTATAGCCTGGTATACTCTAGAAAAACATTTATTCTGCTGTTTCTGGTTCAAGTGCACTGTATAAGTCTAATTGGTTTATAATGCTGTTCAAGGACTTTATTTACTTACACATTTCTGTTAGAAAAATTTAATAAAGTAAAAACTTCATCAAGTAATAAAGTAATAATATAGTAAAGTAAAACTCCCATCAAATTTCACATCCTCCTCTAAAACCCAATTCATGAAAGGATAGGAGTGCAAGATGTAAGTATATATGTAAGTATATATACATATAAGTATATTATCTATATATACATATATATACACTTATATATACATATAAGTATATAAGTAGTGCATAGCTAGTAATGAGGAAAATAAGACATTTCTTTGTAAAGCTCATTTTTCTGAGGAGGATGTGACAGTAATATTTGACCATCTTTGAGAGTAAGTAGAAGTTAGAATGGGTTGCTTTGATTCTAATAAAATAGAACTCAATCTGATACTCCATAGGATCCTAATACATAACTTTGAGGAGATTCTCCTAGATAAATTATGGCACGCTATCCAATTTATGGCTTATTACTTGTATTAAATGTTCATAAACAGTTACAAAATTTTAGGTACCTTAATATATTTTTAAAGATTTAGTCATCCTATTTCTGTAAAAGACTGAGGTTAAATTTTAATAACAAAGCAGATTTAATAGTTGTGAACATAAAAATATATGTTCATATATATATATATATATATATATATATATATATATATATATATATCTAGAATCATTTAGTTAATTATTAAATTTAACTAGGGCCTTCTTGGCAGGCAAAGCAAAAGGGATGCATATTGACATAGATTTCTTTTTACAATATAAAGAAAATCACCTGAGAAAACAGTTACAAATTTTTTGATGCTAAATGTCAAGCATAAAACATATCATATAAATCTTCATCTAAGGGACATTAGGTAATATAGTGGCAATATCTTCAACTTTGAACTTCCAAAAGCATGAAAAATTATTCAAAAGGACATTTCCTATAATATCCTTCAGTGGAAGCTGAGAGAGCATAATGTTAAATCTCTGCTAAGAGAAGGTATTTCTCTGTGAAGTTAAGATGACTTTACACTCTTTTAAAATTAATCTTCATTGGAGTCTAGTTAATTGATAATGCTGTGTTAGTTTCTGCTATACTATATATACATATACACACACACACACTCTTATTTAGACTCTTTTCCCATATAGGCCATTACAGAGTATTGAGAAGAGTTCACTCAGCTATAAAATAGGTCCTTGTTAGTTATCTATTTGACATATAGTAGTCTGTATATGTCAATTCCAACTCCCAATTTATGCCTCCCACAACCCTCCCCACTCTGTGACCATAAGTTTGTTTTCTTGATATGACATCCATGTCACATAATTTCATTCTTTTTTATGGCTGAGTAATATTCTATTGTATGTATGTACCACAATAATCTTTATCCATTCATCTATTGATGGGCATTTAGGTTGCTTCCATGCCCTGGATATTGTAAGTAGTGCTAAAATGAACATTGAGTTGCATGTATCTTTTTAATTTTTTTCAGGAATTTATTTAGTTAGTTTTTCTTTCTTTTCTTTTTTTTTTTTTTTTTTTTTTTCATTTTTGGCTACACCATTTGGCTTGTGGGCTTCCCTCGTGGCTCAGCTGGTAAAGAATCACCTGCAATATGGGAGACCTGGGTTTGATCCCTGGATTGGGAAGATCTCCTGGAGAAGGGAAAGGCTACCCACTCCAGTATTCTGGCCTGGAGAATTCCACGGACTGTGGAACTTCTTTAACCAGGGATCAAACCTATGCCCTCTGCAGTGGAAGTACAGTCTTAACCATTGGACCACCAGGGGAGTCTACATATATCTTTTTGAATTATGATTTTCTCTAAATACAATGCCCAGGAGTGGGACTGCTGGATCACATGGCAACTCTGTTTTTAGTTTTGCTCTTAACCGTGTTCTGACCGTTTACTTTAATCTGAGAATAAAATGCAGATTCTAGAGGAGGAAACAGATGGTTTATTTGTCTTCAACAGCTTCTGAAGCATCACATATCTGAAGCTAAATTTTAGCAAGAGTTAGTGTAAGATCAATTCTGATCAGAATAGTGTTGATGGGGGCCTATGTAAATATCTGCCTGTCTTCCAGATGACTAAATATATTCTTCAGTTGTATATGTTCTGCTATTTAACCATTGGATCAAACTCATATTGCTTTAATATTAATAATAATTTTATGATTGGAATTTCATTTCCAAAATCTTTATGTACTTCTTTACTAGATTATATAACTTCTTACATTTGTTTTTAGGATTTTAACTCTCTTATTTTAATATACTGATCTATTTGCCCTATTAACTCTCTGTTTCCAAGAATACAATTTGTGGAGATAGATATCCTTCTCGTCTTTGATCAGTTAGTTGTGTGTTTCTTAGACATGTGGACACATTCAATTGCAGAGGCCTTCCTCTGGTTGTGGTATAGACATATAAATGAGTGGCCTGGTGAGGCGGGAACGGTATCACCTCTTCTTCTGAGTATGGATGTGTCTATCTCGGTCTGGGCATCACCACACTCTGCTCCTCCGTGCTGTCAGAAAGATTGAGTTGGAGTGAGCTCGGTTCCCTGAATCCTCCTGATGTGATAACAAAAGCATCACTCCATGGGATGTCTCTTTTGCATTTCACTTTGGAATAACCCAGGAGATCATGCCACATTCAACCTCATTGTTTTCTGATAGATTTCTGGTTCTTATCTCCTTCCTTAGTCTAATGTCACATGTCTTTCATCTTTCAGATTTCTCTTTAGCTTCTGATGTAGTATGTTTCTGTTCTTTTTTTCAGATGTAGTTAAATTAAAAAAAAAAAAAATGCTGTCTGCAGTTACTAGTTACTGGGGACAGGAGAGAATAGAAATATTTCCTCATGGGCTCAGCCTACCATCTTGTTCAAATCCTTCATGATTCCAATGGGATTTAGAATACTAAACAAATAAACGTTTAATTAAATGGCTCCCTGAAAAGATATATCTGATAAATGGAAATACCAAAATCTGATTTTAAACATGACCAGATTTTACTTACAGAATAATATAAAGGATTTCCTCTATTGATTCACGAAGCTGAAAATGAACAAATCTAACATTTAAATTATGATTTTCTGTAGCTGAGATGTCTCTTTCATAGCTCATTGAGTATTTTGTAGAGTATAACTGCCTCCACAGAAAATCTTCATTCAGTGATTTTTATATGGATCTTTTCCATTTAGAAAAATAGTCGTCAAATGTTTTTATATTCAAACCTGCTGACAATTAAATTTTACTTTTCAGGTGATCTAAATTCTTTTTCTCCTTTACAGTACTTCTCATAACAATAATGCTTATAGTAATTTAACAGAGATTTTACATTTGTAAACTGTAAAATGTTGTTAAGAAATGACACGCGATTTTAGTTTCATGGCCCACACACACAAAATTTGATCAAATAGTTGTTTGATGAATTCCAATGCTTAAGGAAAAGTAGAAAAAAATTCTTCCCTTTCACAGATAATATAGGAATACTTATTTAAGACATCAGCAGTTTTCAAACATTTCCAGTAAAATCTGGGTTACTACACCCACAATATAAAACAAGAAGCTATAGGGGACCCTCTTCCTGTCCAATATCCCAGGGCTTGGTAACTTGACTTCATTCATTTTTTCCCTCTAATTTTTCACTAAGTTCATTTTAAGTGCACATATATTCACATGCATGTTAAGGAAAATGATGTTAATCACTTTAATATGGTTTTCTTTTCTTTCTTTTTTTTTCTGGTGAAAAAGGATCAGAAGCTGGAATAGATTATTCAAAAGACAGACATCAAGTTAAACAGGAATATATGCTTTCAATATGAATAATGGTCTCTAAAGCCGAAAAAAAAAGTGTCTGCTTTCAAACATAGGTGACCTAGTCAGCACTTTATGACTAGGGGAACTCAGTTTTTTCTTCTGGAAAATGGAATTGATAATATTAAATATTTGGTGAAGGGCTATTTGGATGTGGAATCGCATAAATTATATCCGTGATATTGGTATCTGATAATTGCATTTCCAATAGGAATTACAATTAAGACCCTTGCAATATGACATACTTTTGATCATTTTAATTTCCTTTGTGATTGCAGAGAATGATAATTCTTTGGGGGACTTGACTCCAATTTTCACATTACAAAAGAAAAGTCTGGATAATGGAATAGTGCAGCGATGAAGGAAGTCTTGATCTCCAGTCTCCTACTTCTCCCATTCCCATTTCTGCAGTGGGGATGCCACCTGTGTTCTGTTCATTATAAAACTTTTAGCAAGAGGCTAATGAAATGCAAAGCTTTCTATAAGACCGGGACTAGCCTTCCTATCAAATCATCTGAAATATTTATTTGCCCTCTTGAATAATTGATAGGGGCATCAGCTCTCCCGGTCAATTGATTTATTAAGGGACTGTTTGGAATTAAACAGCTTAAAGATATTAGATTTAGCAGTGATCTTGCTTGTTAGCATATTCATTTACCTACGGGAGCCCCCATTAGATATTGTTAATACATGACGTTTCCAGTCACGGCCTGGATCTCCTCAAATTGCATTAACGCCAGGCTGTTTAGCCACAGAATAACAGGTTTGATTGAGTGCTTGGGTTTGGTGTAATTAGATTTTCCTAGAAAAAGGGGGACTACTTTAATGCCATGTGCATTAAACTAGATATGTCATCAGCATTACTGTAATTGGCGAACAGGAACGCCGGAGACCAGGCTGCATCTGAATGTTTGTGTTTATGGCTCACCCGTCCATTCTCGTAGATGGCACATAATAGCCATGCTTACTTACATATGCATGACCCTGAAAGGGAAAAAAAAAAAAAAAAGGAACTGACCTCTTTAATAAGCATCTCTTTTGAAAAAGGTGGAAAATTCTCATCCTGAGTAATGGGATCAATTTTTTGTTTGCTAAAACTGCCAATTATTTCTCTTACTGAAAAGGTCATGTGGCTGGTTAATCAATGATGAAAATAGTAGTGAATATATGTGGGTATGTTCATGAATCTGATTTGCATTTCAGTTTGAAACTATCTGTTTCAGTTTCAAACTGCTATTATGATTAAAGGCTACAACCATGCTAGAGGAATTTTTGTTCACCAATGCTTTCTTTTAGGAGTAACTCTTATAAACAGAGGTACACATATAGCAAATAAAATGATTTTTGATCACTTTTCCCTAATGGATCTGATTCATCTTGGGTGCAAAGAACACTAAACTTTGACCATCAAGGAACAACGACCCCCTATACAATAATTCTTAAAGCAGGATGATTTAGGAGTGTGAGTAAGCCTGGTGTTGGACCAGTTGAGAAGCATCCAATCTTTCTTTTGCATTTCTGTTTCTATTTACTTTCTCTCTCTCTGAATTTAAGGTGGCCTTGGATTATATATACCTTAGTTGTCCACAACTTAACCTGGAGTGCTCCACTTGGTTCTGCCTTCCTCTTTCTCTGTGTAATACCTCAAAAGAAAAAAAAAAAAATCCTAGCCTTCTCCATTTCCTTAGGTTTTTGATTACACAAAATAACATAATACTATTTTATTTGATGCTACATGTAAATTAATACATAATAATGAAATGTACATGTAACTTTATAATTTACAAGGTTAGCTCATTTACTGCTATCACTTCTATATTTTGGTTAAAGAATCTGAACACTGGGAAGATCAAGCTAGTTCTATAAATTCATTCAGCTAATAGTATTAGAATCAGCATTTGAATCATTTCAATGTTCATGCTTCTGCTAAAACCACACAACTCACATTGGGGCTTGAACCCACTGTCTTTAAAATGCAATCACACCCCTGGTCTCAGGACTTAATGAAGCTCAGGCTCTTTATGTTACCTTTCAGAAAGAATTCAGTGAGGTAAAAAGTGATAAGAAGTGGATTTATTTAGATATACACATTCCATAGACAGAATGCAGTCTGTCTCAAAGTGTGAGAGAGGTCCCACAATATGCGGTCATATAGCAAAGTGAGAGTGGCCAGGGAAGAAACATACTCCACAGACAGAAGGTGGGCCATTGCAGAAGGCAAGAGGCCTAAAAATATGGGGGAGGGTTAGTTTTTATAGGCTGAGTAGTTTCATAGGCTAATAAGCGGGGCTTCCTTGGTGACTCTGACAGTAAAGAATCTAATGCAGTGCAAGAGACCCAGGTTTGATCCCTGGGTCGGGAAGATCCCCTGGGGAAGGGAATGGCTACCCACTCCAGTATTCTTGCCTGGAGAATCCCGTGGACAGAGGAGCCTGGAGAGCCACAGTCCATGTGGTCACAAAGAGTTGGACATGAATGAAGGATTAACACTTTCACTTTAGTGAATGGGAGGATTATCCCAACTGCTTAAAGAATGGGCAGGCCTGGGCATACACACTGAGGAAACCAGATCTGAAAGAGACACGTGTACCCCAATGTTCATCGCAGCACTGTTTATAATAGCCAGGACATGGAAGCAACCTAGATGCCCATCAGCAGACAAATGGATAAGAAAGCTGTGGTACATATACACCATGGAATATCACTCAGCCATTAAAAAGAATTCATTTGAATCAGTTCTAATGAGATGGATGAAACTGGAGCCCATTATACAGAGTAAAGTAAGCCAGAAAGAAAAACACCAATATAGTATGCTAATGCATATATATGGAATATCGAAAGATGATAATGATAACCCTATATGCAAGACAGAAAAAAAGACACAGATATATAGAACAGACTCTTGAACTCTATGGGAGAAGTCGAGGGTGGGATGATCTGAGAGAACAGCATTGAAACATGTATATTATCAAGTGTGAAACAGATCGCCAGTCCAGGTTGGATGCATGAGACAAGTGCTCGGGGCTGGTGCACTGGGAAGACCCAGAGGGATGGGATGGGGAGGGAGGTGGGAGGGGGGATCGGGATGGGGAACACATGTAAATCCACGGCTGATTCATGTCAATGTATGGCAAAACCCACTACAATAGTGTAAAGTAATTAGCCTCCAACTAATAAAAATAATTGGGGGAAAAAAAAAAAAAGAAGGGGCAGGGATTTCCAAGATTGGGCCTCCACCCACTTTTTGGCCTTTCGTGGTCAGCTTGAGAACTCTCATTGTGCCTGTGTGTGCCATTTAGCCAAAGCATTACAATGAACCCATAATGAGGCTCACGGTCAACTGGAAGTCCAATCTTCTGCCATCTTGGGCTTAATCAGTTTTAACAAACTATGTTTTATCCTCTAGAGCTAAGTCTTTCTTTAAAGATTCTGGCCTGCTCCCTTTCCCTCTATTTCATTTCCACTCAAGTATGCTGTTCCCTCTATGACATTGACAGTCAGCAACACTTTTTGAAGATAGCTCCTTAATTCAAAGGAAGGACTCAGATTGGGTTATTTTGGGAGAGGAAGGATAGACTGATATTAAATGGCTGCTGTCTCAGGTTGAGTTTGAGGGTAAAGGGAAATTTAGTGAAGGGATCATTGCAAATTCGTTCTTTGATATTTGGGAAGAGGAGTATTAGAAAATTCAGTAAATGTCCTGGTGTCCTTTTCATTTTGTATAGCAACTATGACTCTCTTAACATCAGAAGTTGTTGATGGGTTTGTAGAACAGTGACAACTCCAAATGTCTATGGGAGGGGATTCAGGTAGCAACCATCAGAAGGAGTCTTGTTTTGATGATATGTTCACATAGCAAATGACCTGTTTTTACTTGGATTGGGGACCCGTGTAGATTACATAGCAGGATAATACCACCCGCACCTCTGATCATACCCACATTCTGAGAGAGGAGGGAGTTTAGCAAGATGAAGAAAATCATCACAACCCACTTCCATTGGCCATTTGCAGAACTGACATTATCCTGCCAGGTTGCAAATAGCATCAATATAAACATATTTGCAAAGGGTGTTTTCACTAAATTTGTGATGGCATTGTAGATTTCCAAATGAACTTCTCAAGAACAAAATGCTTTCTAAAATGTTTTTAAAACCTTTTAAACAATGAGTTACATCAGCAATTGTCCATGAATAAAGGCAAAAGAAATGGGAGTAAAGAGATGTTGGAGTCTATTTTACTCCATTATGTTATCACCTTATGATACTTTCAAACTTCTTTACCAATTTCTCAAATATATAATTTTAATGGGACATGTTCTCCCTAATAATGACTGTGTAGAGGGTTTGTCTGTTAATACAGAGACCAGTGGAGATACCAATTCCTAGAAAGGCAGTTTTTGGTGAATTAGAATTCAGAATTGATATAATCTACTTCATTTTCTTGAATAAAATATATACATACATATATATTTATAGATATAGTATGCATTTGGCATAATATGAAAAATGTATGTTGTATGTTGTATATGTATACAGCACACATATGTATATATATGAACAATATACATATAATATATATGATATACTATACATAATGCTATTATTATGTATAAAGGAAAACACTGATTTCCTGTGATGAGGCTATAGACTGGCTTCCAAATGCTGATAAGAGGCAGCCTTGAACCACTATGAGTATCATTGGAAACAGTGCGTAGTGCAAGCGCAAGTGTTAACCACTCAGCCCTGTCCAACTCTGCGACCCCATGGGCTGTAGCCTGCTGGGCTCCTCTGTCCATGGAATTCTCCAGGCAAGCATACTGGAGTGGGTTGCCATTCTCTTCTCTAGGAAATCTCTCTGACCCAGGGATCGAACATGGGTCTCCTGCAGGCAGGTTCTTTACAGTCTGAGCCATCAGGGCAGCCCTCATGGTTCAAAAAGGGGGTTAATATTTAGGGTGGCATTTACTTAGGGCAATTCTGCAATGTTTATTTTATGAAAATATAAAAATACCTTTAAAATTCTCTGGAAAGGTCACTAAACCATTTCTCTCTCTCCTCCCCCAGCCCCTTTCCTCTCTCTCACACACACACACTCCAATACACACACAGAGTCAGTGTCCTGAGCCATGACCAGAGCAGGTCCCTTCCCCACCAAAGCCTGGTGAAGGATTGGAGAGGGTTGGGACAAGTGCTCACCACTGCTCTGGCCACAGGAGGTTTCATTCAAGGAGCAGATCATCAGGGTACCCTCCAAACATTGAGGATGAAAGTGAAAGAAAGTGAAGTCGCTCAGTCATGTCCGACTCTTTGTAATCCCATGGACTGTAGCCTACGAGGCTCCTCCATCCATGGGATTTTCCAGGCAGGAATACTGGAGTGGGTTGCCATTTCCTTCTCCAGGAGATCTTCCCGACCCAGGAATTGAACCCAGGTCTCCCACACTGTAGGCAGACGCTTTACCTTCTGAGCCAGCAGGGAAGCCCAGGAACACTGAGCATACCCCAGCATAAAAGTTACAATCTCCTGGGGGTGGGGACGGGGGATGGGGTCTTGTGCATGTGTTAGGGTGCTGTGACTTCAAGTAGGGGACTCCTGGGTTCCCAGTCAAGCCCTGCAGTTGCAGTGCTCATGGGTCCAGCCAGCTCCTCACACATACATGCTCACAAAGTGCTCAAAGCAGTGATTGTACTCAAACACTGGCCTTACCAGCTCCAAGTGCTTCTGTAGTTATTGAGGCTCTAACCACCACTTCCAACAGACACAAACATACTTTAGACTTGGAAATAATAAACCTTGCAATGGTGCAGTGATTTGCCTACATGTACGGAATTTTCTCAATATTTCTGTTGTTAACCGGGAAGTGATTAAATGCTTGTCAAAAATCCCTAGAGAGTGTGGTGCATGTGGTGCTCAGCCTCTCAGTCTTGCCTGACTCTTTGCATAGCCTGCTAGATTCCTCTGTCCATGGAGTTTTCCAGGTAAGGATACTGGAATGAGTTGCCATTTCCCACTCCAGGGGATCTTCCCTACCCAGGGATCAAACCTGTGTCTCCTGCATTGGCAGGTAGATTCTATGCCACTGCACCACCTGGAAAGTCCTAGAGAGACTGGGTTAGTAAGTTAATTAAGCACTTTCCTAGGACACAGTTACCTTGTGATCAAAATGGATATCAATGATTGTTAATGACGAAGAAACTTTTAGCATGCTTATGGATATTATTTCCCTTCTTCCTCCTTCTCCCCCCTCTTCCCCTTTCTTCTCTCCCCTTCTCCCTCTTCTTCCTATTATTATTATTGCCATTACTGTTATTATTACATCCCACTGACAACTCTGGGTCAAATAAATGAAGATCCCTGCATTCACTTTAACAACAGCGTCTGCTAGCTGACTATCCACAAATAAACTTAACCTCTTCTTTTTCTCTTTTTTTCTCCATCTTGGGATTTCCCCCCTCATTTCTTTATTTCCCCTTCCCCAAGTGTGTCTGGTTTCAGACACTCAGAGCCATTTCTGAACAATGTTAGCTTTGCTGTCGTGACCACCACAAATGTGAGATGCTATGCCCCTCAATTTTGACTCCCCAAAAACCCTGAGTTGCTATTAACAAAATTCTTGTTTTTGAGACATTTGGGAGAGAATCTATGCAAATATTTTGTAATTTCTTTTGAGGACTATCATCTCCCTGTGTGAACACATTAAATTGTTGCCATATTTTTCTTTTCCTTTAGATTAAAAAAGTCCCACTTCCTTGACTCTTCATAAGCAAACTTGAACCATCCCACTCTGAACCAAGTTAAGATTGTCTAGGGCTTCCCTGGTGGCTCAGTCAGTAAAGAATCCACCTGCAGTGCAGGAGACCTGGGTTCAATCCCTGGGTTGGGAAGATCTCCTGAAGGAGGGCATGGTGACTCACTCCAGTATTCTTACCTGGAGAATCCCCATGGACAGAGGAGCCTGGCAGGCTACAGTCCATGGGGTTGCAAACAGTAGGACACAACTAAGTGACTAAGCATAGCAAAAAAGGCTAAATACAATCTCCTCTAGGAGCTGGCCAGGGTGCAGTAATTTTTCATGAACCCACCATCTTCTCCCGGTTCACATTTCTGATTCATGATCAGTTTGTTGGCAACTATGAGACCTAGATTCCGTATCTGTGCTGTTCATTGATTTTTCTTCTATGATGTGTGGGACTGCACTCAGAAGACCTAATTCTGCTTGTTTCTGACCATTTCTCCAAGTTGTCAGAGTGTTTTTGAATTATACTCCTGTATTCTAGAGTTCCAGTCAGTGTTCTACCTTTGATCCAAAGTGCAGGTACAGTGAGTATGTCCCATATGAAAACATTTTGATAAAAACCAAATGTCTTTCCAATTATTGTGGTTACAGTGTTATAAAAAGATTAAAAACAGGATAGATATTATATATAGTGAAAATATGTATCCATATATAGATATATGAGCATGCTCAGCTGCTTCAGTCATGTCCCACTCTTTGCAACCCAATGGACTGTAGCCTGCCCGGCTCCTCTGTCCATGAAATTCTCCAGGCAAGAATATTGGAGTGGGTTGCCATGCCCGCCTCCACGGGATCTTCCCGACCCAGTGATCAAACATGTGTCTTCTGTTTCTGCTGCATTGCAGGTGGATTCTTTACTGCTGAAGAAAAGTGAAAGTCACTCAGTCATGTCCAACTGTTTTTGACCCATGGACTATACAATCCATGGAATTTTCCAGGCCAGAATACTGGAGTGGTTAGCCCTTCCCTTCTCCAGGGGAATCTTCCCAACCCAGGGATCTAACCCAGGTCTCCTGCATTCCAGGAGGATTCTTTACCAGCTGAGCCACAAGGGAAGCCCTTTAAAGCTGAGCTACCAGGAAAACCTCATAAATAGATATATATGGCATCTATCTTTATCTATAAATAGATGACTTGATGCAAATGTATACTTGTCCATATGGAACTTATTCTTCTGGCTTAAGAAGACAACTCAATGAAATGACATGCTTCTACTAAACAGCACACATCAACGTTTTTAAATGCTACCTCTGATTTATTCCATCTATCTGAGGAATTGAGATTGTGTTATGAGTAGGATCCAACCAGACGAAAAATGAGGGGGTGTGGAATTGGACAAAGGCCTGCTTACCTTCGTGACTTGATATTTTATTTAGAAAGGCAATTGTCATCACACATCCAAACTTAAAAAAAAGGGGGGGGGGGAGGGAAATGAAGATCCTAAAATATTCATTTTATTTTTCAGGATAAGAAAGCATCTCGCCTGGAAGGGACACGAATCCTTCTCTCTGCCCAACTTTTCTCTTCACTCCCTCAGCTCGGGCCATCCTGAGGGTTCCTCCCCTCCCCCTTTGATTTCTGTGTGTGTGTGTGTGTGTGTGTGTGCGCGTGCATGTTAGGAGAAGCAGCCACATGTCTGAGGTGGCGACAACAGTCAGCCGGAGCCAGAGCCTTAATCACTGTTTACTGATTTAGGCCATTTTACTAGCAGACAGTGCTTTTCCTGAGAGCCGTTTTCCTGGCGGGGTGCAACGCCTGCTTCCAGGGGCGAAAGTGCGTGTCTCCGGGCTGCCTGGCTCCGGGTCTTGCCACCGCTGCAGGGCCACGCGCCGAGGCAGCGGGCCGGCATGTCAGCCTCCGCCTCGGCCGGTGCTCATCTGGCGGCGGCGTTAACGAGCGCGGCAGAAAAGCAGGAGGCAGGGCGCGGGGGACCCAGCCGGGCATCCAGACAATACCGATGGCAGCCAGCGCCAGCACGCTTCACACTGCGTCGCCACTCCTGGGGTGAAAAGAATTGAAAATGACAGATCGAGGATTCTACCTTCCCCTCTGATAGGCTTTTTTGTTCGGTTTGTTTACACTGCTCTGGGCTTGCCTGGCTCTGATTCTTGTTGCTGTCTCTCCTTTCCGCGTTTCCATACAATTGTGGCCGTGTTGCACTTAAATCAGAGGATGAGGCGTGAAACAAAAAACAACAAAAAAGGGATGCCTTAGAAATTGCTGCTATTTCTTGAAGAGTTTTTTCATCACCTTCAATATTCCCCCTCCCTGTTCCCCTGTTTGTTGTGATCAACTCCTGAACTCTTCCATCAACTGGTGAATCTGAATAATTGTAGCGCTGGGGGGCTGACCTCTGCAGGTGGCAGGCAAAAGAGAATAGGGTGGTGGGGGCTTTGCAAACACACTTATACGTATTTACGTTGGCATGTGGACATCGAAGGTGTCCCTGGGTTCTTGTAGGACGCCATCCCCAGTATCAACCAAATGGCTGCAATTCATTCCCATTCATGTGTTATCTTTGACTCTGTCCAGGATGAGGAGGCAAATCAATGATCAGATGTGGTAGCCTTCACTGATCTTAGGTCTGGGAAAATGCAGGGCCATGCTCTGAACCCAGTGAGGGGACCCAGGGCCTTTTCTAAAGACAGGCATGTCAGCCTGGTGAAGCTCACAGACACAGTAATTCCCCAGAGGAAAGTGCTCTCTCCCTCTCCGGCTCTTTGCTCCTCTCCTGTCGAGTCTAGTTGCTTTGGCAGTGGTTTCTAGTTCTGTGCTCCCTGAATTTATATACTTGGAGGAGCTATTTATTCATTCTGAATAAAATGTTCAGCAAGAGGTTGCAGAGCCATCAGTGGGGGTCAGCAGTAGTGACTTATATAAGACCCTGAGTGCTTTTAACCTTCCTAACCTGGTGTCTTCATCCTCACCCCCATCCAGGGAGGCACCTTTTCACATATGCACTGGACCCACTGTCACACCCAGCCCCCAATCACTGTGTTCTCTTTTCTAAAGTGCAGTAGGCCCTTTTCCAATTCCAAAAAATAGCTCCTTGGCTGCCTAAGAGCTATCTCTACAATCTCTCTGTCTCCTGTTAACTCATAGGACTTAAGGAGAGTTGGGAATAATATGAACGTCTACAGAGCATCTTAAAAACATTTGCTGTAAGCTGTACTTGCTCTCTTAAAACACTCCATGCATTCTCACAGCATCAGCTTAAGAAAGTACACTGTTTTTAATTCATTCGTGTCTTGGAGATGGGCTTCCATAGTGGTACTAGTGGTAAAGTGGTGCTCCTGCCAATGGAGGATACATGAGACATGGGTTCGATCCCTGGGTTGGGAAGATCCCCTGGAGTAGGAAATGGTAACCCACTCCAGTATTCTTGCCTGGAAAACCCCATGGATTGGTGGGCTACAGTCCATGGGGCCTCAAAGGGTCAGACATGACTGAGCAACTGAGCACTCAATGCCATTCTAAATAGCCATCAAGTGATGCTATTACTTAGAATGACCTTTTGGAAAAGAAGAGACACTTCTGAAGAAGTAAGATCTCTAGTCTGGCTTCGGCCAGGTTAATCACTGTCTTCACCTGTGAAAAAAGGAATCAGTTTCATGTGTTAACCTCATGTGCAGTTGAACACCCATCAAAGTTACTATGTTTGGAAACTTGAGAGGTGCAGAGGCAGACACTGGAACCTGTTTCTCTCCTCCATGATTGGGTAGGTAGGTGACACTGAGGCCATTATAAAACGCTCTGACTCACCAGGGACATTGTTATAGATGTGAACTGCTTGCTTGAAAATGCAAAGCATTAGCAGATGTAAAACAAACTGGAGACATCTCTCAAAAGTAGACTTATTTCTCTAAATGAAGCATACCCCTGGCATCATACCACTCTGCAATTTTGTAGGACTGAATGGCCACAAGGATGTCCTCATCTTCAGGAACATCGACAAAACTGTCTCAAGTTCAAAGTTTTTATTTTCTCCTTTCTACCCAAGATAGATAATAAATATTAGAGGTGGAAGGGAGAAAGTGAGAGAAAAGGAAAAAGGATAAAGTGAGACAAGGAAAGGAAGAGGAAGAGAGATCACCTCTAAGTCTTTTCTTTTCTCTTTCTTTCAAATGACACAATAGAATTTTTTTTTTCCTAAAGTTGTATTAGGGATTCACTTAAGCAGAAATGAACTGTAATATGCAAATAGTTCTAATTGGACTGCTAATAGAGCGTGTCTCTGTTGTTTTTTTGTAGGGAGTTTTATGCCTATGTAATCAGTGCAGACAGCCGTTAAGTAAATGAAGAGGCAACTAACAATGTCAGAAAAGAGCCCGGGCGGTTCCGGCTGACACTACCCTAATCTTCCAGGACCCATTAAATGGCAGTTTCAACGCATTACCTACCATAACATCCTTGAATATCACTGATTTTATTTGCAGTATCAAACATTCCATTTCATGCCCCATTAACAGTGGGAGCCTGAGCTTTTTGACGCAGCTAAACATTTTACTAACTACCTGGACTAAGTAACCAATTAACTTTTGGAGACAATACGGCCAATTAAGCGCGAAAAGGTAAGGCTGTCATCCCCCACGAAAATTGAATTTCCTTTTCCTGATGGCACTTATTGTCGCCGCTCAATTGTTAATGGGGATTCGGTCCCTATTAAAGTATGAAGGCAAAGCCGAATGGAAAAGTTCAGAGGACTTAGTTCCTAAAGAGTAGGTCACCAAGTGTCCCAATTGGCCACTAATTCAGTTAACTTTTCTTCATGCCAGATTACTTATTGGATGTGACTGGAGCAGGGCTCTCACATGATGTCCTGTGATAGTACATTGCACAGTCTGGTAGCTTCTGAGGAACCCACAGGCCCAGGGCTGTAGTTTGAGACTTTATATGGGGAGTTGGGGGGGTGGGTGGGTGGGGATTCTATGTTTTGACTTTGAGTTTTTGTTATATTTTTTAAAACAGAAATATCAGTGTCGGAAAAGATATTGCCCTGGTTATCACTACCTTGGACTCTTCAGAAAGAGAAACAAACCCTTGTAGGGAAAGGTGTGTTCCAAATTATCCCCTGTGGTTTGGGAAGTCATTTTCTAAATGGCAGACAAGGTCATGGGTGGTGATTCTGCTTGGTGGACTTGACTACAGTTAACTGGGATGGTGCACAAGTAAGGAACCTGGATATCACAGTGTGAAAGCTTGAGGCAAGTGTTATCCCTCTGGTAGGAGTCTTTCATCTTTGGAGGCACAGAAGAAAATTTATCCTGGAGGGCATCTTCCACAGATCTTCCATGAGTCAAGACCATGAAGCTGCTATTAAGAGTCATAACCCAAATGTTGGAAAGAGATTCATGTATACTGTTTTTACTTTTTTCCAGATTACATCAGCTTTGTGAAAATGTGAAGAAAAATCCAGAATGTTGAGAAGTGGGAAAAGAAAAGAATTCCAATGATGCTTATTTGAATCTGACTGGGTTATGAAAAATGTAAAGCTGGAATACTCAAAGTTGTCAATGCATTCCTAGAGCAATACAAGTCTGTGACATTTGTTTAAAGCCTGTTTACCTATATTTAAAATCAAATTTGAGCCTGGAAACTCATAGGTAAAGCAGTGATTTAATTTGTGCTCAGTTATTAATTTCCCATATTGTTCCAATGGTGAATGTGCTTGGTTCTCACAGAAGAGCTGTTGAATTGCCATGGTGGGGAGGGGTTTGGAATACATGGATTCCATTGCTGTATTAGTATTCTAGATTCATAATTTTTTTAAAATTTTGTTTCTGCCAGTGATAGGAAGCAGGGGCAAAAAGGATTAATGTTATATCCTTTCAAGTTTAAGTGGCTTTTGAAGAATTTGATAAGAACTGTTGCTTCCAAGGAAGATTTAAGTAAGAAGCAGTTCTCCTATTTTAATATGGATCAATTAATAACATTGATCAAAATTTCCTTTTGAACTTTTTCTTGGATTTTAATGATCTTTTCTCAAGAGACACCATTTTCTTTACAGAAGCGAGCACTGCGGGCTATTTATTTTAGCCATTTTCCCATGACAGTGGATGATTTAAAAATGATTACAATAGTTTGAACTTCCTGTTATTTAAGATAGGGGAGTAAAACCAGATCTCAAATGTTTCCCACTCCCACCCTCCAACGTCGCCATAGGAGAAGAATGAAAACAAACAAGCGAGGACAAAATTCTGTCAGCAGCGCTCACCCATTGGAAAGGGCTGTTGGCCGGAAGCGTCCAAAAATCCACATCACTAAGTGAAGGGGGTAGGAGACGTTGGAGGAAGCACCAGAGCTTCCCAGGCTGCTTGGCATCCTCTGGAGCCAGGAAGCTACAGAGCTGCTTACAAAGAGGCACTGTGGGAGATCTCAAGGCAGTTCCTTCCAACCCTCTTCACAGTTAAGGGAGAAGGCCAAGTCTTTCACCACTTGCCTTTATGAGGAGTGAAAACTCCAGAGGGAAGGAAACAATCCAGGCTTTCTCTCTGATGCGTGGTTTCTCTGAAGTAAGTCCTCAGAACTCCTTACTGTGTCCCCTGCGAGAGGAAGACACATCACTGAGACACCAGCCTAGATGATGGAACTTCAGTGACCAAAGAGGGAAAATGCCAGGTGAAGCAGCCAAGGTTACAAGGCTACTCCCTCAAACTGTTCTCTTAGGAGAAGACCTGTGCAGCACTTGAGGGTCAGGGTTGCGGGTGGAAGGAAGAGGCCAGGTAATCATATGGAAAAGTGAAAACAGAAAGATGAGCCAACCTGATTCCTGACTTTGCCAAACTGTCTATATATCAGATATATGCTGTGTGTTGTTGTGTGCTCAATTGCTCAGTCACGTCTGACTCTTTGGGACCCCACGGGCTGTAGTCTGCCAGGCTCCACCAGGCCTCTCTGTCCACGGGACTTTCCAGGCAAGAATACTGGAGTGGGTTGACATTTTTGGCTTCCAGGGGATCTTCCCAACCCCGGATTAAACCACTGTCTTGTACATTGGCAGGCAGACTCCTTACTACTGAGCCACCTGGGAATCCCATAAAGCAAATACATAAACATAAATAAAATTAAAAGGTTTTAAAATCAGGATTCATAAACCAGTAAATAAACCATTCAGAATAAAGCATGTGTGAATTTGGTTTTCATCCTGGAGTGGTAAATGTTCCTCAGTTCAGGTCAGTCACTCAGTCGTGTCCCACTCTTTGTGACCCCATGAATCGCAGCGTGCCAGGCCTCCCTGTCCATCACCAGCTCCTGGAGTTTACTCAAGTTCATGCCCATCGAGTCGGTGATGCCAACCAGCCATCTCATCCTCTGTCATCCCCTTCTCCTCCTGCCCCCAATCCCTCCCAGCATCAGGGTCTTTTCCAACGAGTCAACTCTTTGCATGAGGTGGCCAAAGTATTGGAGTTTCAGCTTCAGCATCAGTCCTTCCAATGAACACCCAGGACTGATCTTCTTTAGGATGGACTGGTTGGATCTCCTTGCAGTCCAAGGGACTCTCAAGAGTCTTCTCCGACACCAGAAGAGGAGCTACCCCACGTCCGAAGTAAGGAGTGGTGGCTGTGCTTTGCTGGAGCAGCCGTGAAGAGATACCCCACATCCAAGGTAAGAGAAACCCAAGTGAATGTTCCTATAAACACAAAATTCAGATATGATAAAATGATAAAATATGGTAGATATACCTGACTAAAAATATTCTGGATGACAACAAAAACTAATACGGCAACTTTTAAAAGGCTGACTATCAAAGCCAACCTAGGAAAGACTGTTCATCATTTGACAAAGGTCTATTTTTGTCATTAATAAAAACTCAAACAAATTGGTGAAAAAATAGAAAACAATTTAGAGAAATAAATACAAAAATATATTTAGTGTCTCAATTTTACTTATAGTTTTAAAAATTGCAAATTGAAGTGATAACAGATTATCATTTTTTGTCTCTTTGATGAAATAAATGCTAAGATTGGTTTCTCACCAGAACTAGATAGGTTGGAGACAGGCTTATCACCTCCTCCAGACTTTCTGGAGAAAAATGTATTGATGTGTCTCCAAGTTCAAAATAAGTACTTTTCTAGAAGTTATATAAGTTGCACACACACACACAAACATATAAGCATATACATACATATAATCTTCCACATACAATTTATATTTGTGTGCCATAAATACACATCTTTTTGCAAAGATGCTTGGAAAAAGTAATTTTGATAACAGAGTATCTGTCAATAGAATAGTGTTAAATTATGAGTAGAAAGATCCCTAGGCATATTAAGTTAAAAAATCAAAGGGACTGTGGTATATATAATATGATTTCTTATACACATATGACATTTTTCATTAGGTATAAATATAAACATATGCATATATATTTCACATATATTTTATATCCACTATTATGTATAAATATAAACACACACACACATACATATATATGTACTTATATTGCATAAATGGCTACACCATGAATATTCATGGTTTCTGAAAGAAGTCATAAGAAATTACATATACTAGTTGCATTTGAGTTTTGGGTGGGGTTTGTTGAGAGAGAAGCTTTTACTTTTTACTTTGGTGGTTTCGAGTTTTTAAATCATGCATGTGCTCTTTATGTTGTAATTTAATATCAACATTGTTAATGAGAGTAATAATCTAATGGGGTCATTTGGCTTATTTGACCGTGTTCTTCTTTAAATTCCTTATTAGACACTGTCAAGGTTGCTTATTTTAAAAAAAAAATATTTGTTTTCCTTGCTATCTATGTGATTATTAATTGTGGAATATTTAGAAAACACAGCCTTTTCCTATCATCAAGATCATTTGTCCCTATGGATGTTCCTTAAAGCTCTACTGTGCCCGACATTGCAATGAGACACAAACATGGCTCTTCCCTCAAGAAACTTACAGTTTAATAAGGGATATATATTCTAGTAGATTGCACCATGATAAGAACAGAGTGCAATTAATAATCCTTTAAGGGCACTAGCAAGGTTGCAAAGATAAGATATAAATGGGATGACTAATCATGTTTGAACTTGGATTAATATTTAGCTTTCTGAAATAATAGTTTTCTGATAAATAAACAAATATAGTCTTATTTACAAAATTTTGAAAGCACGCAAGCCAAAAAATGTCCGGTTTTAAACAGTTTTATATCTTGCCTCCGCAGTGAATGTCTAATAAAAGCAATGCAGGTAAAGGGCTGAGCAATCAGTGAAGTCTCAGTACTAACATGACTATTATAATTAATTTCATTTTTAACACACTATATCATGAACATTTCCTCATAGCAGTAAATCATCCTTGAAAGCATACTACGCATGATTCAGTGATGTAATATTTGTCTGAACAGCTTCTGGTTGCTAGACAATCATTTTCAACTTTATTTTTTGCATACCCTAGGCTTTTTTTAGCTGCAGCTTACAATAAGATAAAGAAATCTTACATAGTGTCTCCTTGATGAGGCTCTTCTGCTTCTAAGACAGGAATTTAAGAGAGATGTGTGTGTGTGTCTGTGTGTGTGTGTCTGTGTGTCTGCTCAGTCATGTCTGATTCTGTGAAACTATGGACTGTAGCTCACCAGGCTCCTCTGTCCATTGGATTTTCCAGGCAAGAATACTGGAGCAGGTTGCCATTTTCTCCTCCAGGGGATCTTCCCAACCCAAAGATCAAATCCACATATATGGCGTTTCCTGCATTGAATGCAGATTCTTTGACTGCTAAGCCATCGGGGAAGCCCTACTTAAGAGATGGGGGTGGCTAATAGAATTGAAAGAGTCTACACAGGCCCCAAGGTCTGGATCATATACTGATACTTCCTCTTGACTTTCCAAAACAAACCTGTTCCACTTGTGTCTCTCAGGCTCTCTTATGCGTATTTTTCAGGTGGAGAAAAACCTGCATTATAAACACAATGTGAGAACTTGCTGTTAAATTAGAATGCTTTAAGATCTTACTTTTCTTGTTTTGTTTATTTGTTTGTTTTTCTATTTAGGAAATTTGGACTGGTATCAGCACACAATTAGAAGATGAGAGCTGAGTCCAAAAGGCCATCCCAGAAATGACTATCATTACATAGGTATAAAGTGTTGCAGACTTGAAGTACTATGAACATGGTGAGCATGAAAAGGCAGGACTTAGTATGAAGGAATACTGCGTGGGACTTGGTGATTGGCTGGGGTATGAAAGAAAAGTTCACAGGGGTCACTTGGATTTCAGATCTGGGCAAGTTTATTAATGATAAATCATGACAGATATGGATCCATGGGAAGGGTGAGGCAGATTAACAAAGCATGTAAAGCAAACATGAAGTTAACTTATTATTCAGAGAAGTTTATGGGTTGCCATCTGATGGAAGAGACCATTGAGTCTCTGTTTTATGTCTCATAGTTAAAGAAATATGACAGCTTGTGATTGAAAACTCTAGAGAGCCTTGGGGTCTACAACCTTAGATGCTGACCAGTAGGCTTCTAGTCTCCACCAGGAGTGAAATGACTAGGTTTAAAGCACATCTACAACTGTGGAAATGGGCAGAAAAGAGTTGATATAAATGGAGCCATGGGGTCCTGAGAACTGGACTAGCCCTGGCCTTTCCAGGAAAGAATGCAATGCAGGGTTACTACAGGTTCTGAGTTCATGGGGTTATAGGAGCACAGGCAAAATGGGGGAATTGGAAGAGACATTTGCTGTTAAGGGGCTGAATTCATTCAAAGTTACTTAGATTGTAATAATGAGGTTCATTTAAGACCTGGGACTTGCTGAAATAATATGGTTAAAGCCATGAAACATTAAGATTGTACTTGCCATAACAGAACCCGTTTGGACTATCATTAATCTAATCTTATAAGTGCACATAATGCCCAAGCAAGCAAACCAAAGCTTTGAATTTGGTTTACACTAATAGTAAGACTATCTCGCGGGCTTTTCACCGGGATTCTCTGTACCATTAAGCAATTACTAGTGGCTAGAACACTAGCCCACATGTCGCTATTTCTGGTTAGGGGATTTTCTTGCCTGCCTGACTAAATCTTCCAATTAAATGCAATGGTACTACATTCATTTCAGTCCTTCATTTACAATGCACAGTGGAAAGTATTGTTACTTTAAGTAAATAGTTTTAGGAGCTATTGAACCACACACATAGCATTGCTGAGTTTCAACATTCCACCAGTGAGAATATGGTTGTGTAACAAGTAAAAGTTAAGACTTGAAGACAAAGAGATGTCTTTTTTATTGATATATCTTTATAACATCTTTATAAACAAACTTACCCTGCCGATGACACCTTCCAACTATTTCTTTGTATTCATCTCCGTTAATTTTATCAACACGATTATATTTAAATTTGTTCCATTTAAACTTTTATTTATACTTAAAGCCTAGCACTGAACAAAGGGACACAGTTAGAGTTCCTCTGACAGGGCTCATCATAAATAAATTTTAAAGTTCTAAACAAAATCACAAGGGTAGTGATGATGCTGTTGCTGTTGATGACAATTATAATTATGTTGTAAAGATGAAAATAGAAAAAAAAATTGATCTTTTTTCAAAGCCAGACTCATGCCTGAAAATGAATAAATTTAGTAGTACAGCCAATTCATGAATCACTGTCGACTATTTACAGTGAGGATCTTTCCTTCCATAACATTATGATGATATGTGGGATGAACATATAACTTTTCCTCAAATCTCAGAAAATCAGTCCAGGGAAATCATCTCTGCAATGCAGGGTAGTAATTAAGCATGTAGTTTCCCAGGTGGCTCAGATGGTAAAGAATCTGCCTGCAATGCAGGAGACCAGAGTTCTATCCCCAGTTCGGGAAGATCCCCTGGAGAAACGAATGGCAACCCACTCCAGTATTCTTGCCTGAAGAATTCCATGGACAGAGGAGCCTGGCAGGCTACAGTCCATGGAGTGGCAGAGTCGGACATGACTGAGTGACTACCAGGTTCAATTAAGCATGCAGACTATTACGATCATAATATCTGAATTCATTACCTGATTACAAAGCATCAGCTAGCTTTGTAATCCTGGGAAATTTACTTACCTTGTCAATGTCTCAGATTTATCTGTAGAAAGAGGCTGGTAAGAGTACTTACCACAAAGTTATTGTGAGAATTAAATGAGATCCTAAATTAAAGAGCTTACCATATTAGTTTAATAATTTATAAGCAAGTGCCTTTTTTTGAACCCTAGGGACTATAATAATGGCATAAGATAATTAATATATAAATATTCAAGAGGATTTAGATACAGTCATAGATAATAGTAGCTCCTCATTGTTTTACTAAAATGGAACCAAAGATGTATTTTTAGATTTTAATGATATAATCATGGAAGTTATTGGACTGCCCAAGACAAGCCTCTTGGTTCTACAACTTGATATGAAGAATGTACTTGAAGATTCACTGATCTTATCCAGAAGGACCTGTCTTATATACTTGTAGAAATATTTATTCATCAAAATTTGCATTGGATGAGTATGTAATTTTTTTGTAATGCAAATATGCAAAATACATCCTCTTTGTCCTCACTTCTACACTAAGAATGCCCAGTGTCTCTAAAACTCTCTTATTTTAAATGGACAAAAATACATTTTTCTGTCTTTTAAAGTGACAATTTAATAATATTACAAGCATCTGGGTAAACTTTGTAGTATTTTCAAATTTTGGTAATGTGATATCCTGCTTGTTAAAAATTAAATATAATCCAAATTCTTTATTGTTATTCACCTGATTTGTCTAGAATTCTATATTAGGCTATCAGATAACTCAGTTGGTAAAGAATCTACCTACAATGCAGGAGACTCTGGTTCAATTCATTGGTCAGGAAGATCAGCTAGAGAAGGGATAGACTATCCACTCCAGTTTCTTGGGCTTCCCTTGTGGCTCAGCTGGTAAAGAGTCCATCTGCAACGTGGGAGACCTGGGTTCGATCCCTGGATTGGGACGATCCCCTGGAGAAGGGAAAGGCTACCCACTCCAGTATTCTGACCTGGAGAATTCTATGACTGTATAGTCCATGGGATCACAAAGAGTCAGACACGACTGAGCATCTTTCACTTTTTTATTAGATTACCTCTAACAGTCAGTTTTAATTGTTTAAAAAAAAAATGGATGAAGGCAAGGGGGAGGCAGAAAGAGAGAAAGGGACAGAGAGAGAATCAACCAAGACTCTTTCTTGAGCTTACAGGCAGTTTTCCTTACAATTAACTATTCTATTCAGACATACCACATTAATACAATTAACCATAGTGAACTCATCATTTTGCTCTTCTTTCTTTTGCTAGAGAAATTTTAGTTTCCATTGGTTTAAATTTTCAGAGACATTTTTCCTCTGGACTACAACCTTATTTTTTGTTTGTTTGTTTAATCTTCACCTCAAAATAAAGAACCCCCAGATAATTATTTTAGCCTAGCTTTTCAAAGTCAAGAGTGATGTTCAGTGATAGAAGTTTTGGGAGTTTAATAAGATAAGAGGAACACTATTTTCCATTATGAAATTTTATAACTGTTTCTTCTGACTTTTTCCCGAACTAAAAGCCTTATTCTTTCCCTTAGAGCCTGGCCAGAATGGGAAACTGCCAGGCTCAAACTCCTGCGTACAGAAGCATTAGGCGTTGACCCCATGGCTTCCTAATAGATCCACAAAGTGCTTTGTTCCCAGAAATCATCTGATGAGTAGTTCAGTGCTATTGTATATCTTGTTAGAGCAGCAGAAGTGCCACAAAATGAACTAAAATCTCCCTGCAGATTTGCTGCATCATACTCTGAGAACATTCTGAACTTTCCACACATTCATGTTATGATCCTGGGTAGCCGTGGTTGAGTCTGTACAGGGGTTAAATGAGAAATATGGGGCTGCTGTGAAGAGTCTCTGGAGAGTGACAAAGCTCTGGGCGTCAGGGGGTGGAAGAGGAAGAATTCCCTCTCAGCCTTTTCCAGCCCTTCCAGTTGTATCACAGACAGAGGGATCTTGTGAGAGGGCTAAGGTACTGACCTCTGCAGCCTCACAGCCTCAGGCAGGGCTATTGACTCTCTTCACCTTGGCACTGACCCCTCCGTAAAAGGAGGACCCTTCCATATGATGGCGTTTACAGTGATGGCTAAGTAGCTAAGAAGGAAGAGTGTTCATTTGTCGTAACTCCACAGTCTCCTATCTATCAATCATCTCTCTCCATCATATATCACCTATCAATTTATCTATCTCCCTATTATCTATCTAATATCATCTATGAACTTTCTGTGTACCTTTCTATTTCTGTTATCTTTTTATCAATCATTTATTGTCATTTTAACAACTGATTTGTTGGGATATAAAATACCCATAATTAAATGCACATTTTGGTACATTTCAGCATTTATATATATCTGTGAAATGATCACCATAGTCAAGGTAGTAAATATATTCATCATCACCTAAAATTTACTGTACTCCCATGACCAACCTAAGCAGCATATTAAAAAGCAGAGACACTTCACTACTTTGCCAACAAAGGTCTGTCTAGTCAAAGCTATGGTTTTTCCAGTGGTCGTGTATGGATGTGAGAGTTAAGACTACAAAGAAAGCTGATTGCTGAAGAATTGATGCTTTTGAACTGTGGTGTTGGAGAAGACTCTTGAGAGTCCCTTGAACTGTAAGGAGATCCAACCTGTCCATCTTAAAGAAAATCAATCCTGAATATTCATTGGAAGGACTGATGCTGAAGCTGAAACTCCAATACTTTGGCCACCTGATGTGAAGAACTGACTCATTTGAAAAGACCCTGACGCTGGGAAAGATTGAAGGTGGGAGGAGAAGGGGATGACAGAGGATGAGATGGTTGGATGGCATCACTGACTCGATGGACATGAGTTTGAGTAGGTTCCAGGAGTTGATGATGGACCGAGAAGCCTGGCGTGCTGCAGTCCATTGGGTCGCAAAGATTCAGACACAAATGAGCAACCGAACTGAACTGAACTGAACATCCCTAAGCAAACACTTACTTGTTTTCTGTCATTACAAATCAATCTACATTTTCTAGGGATTTTTATCAATAAAATCATTCAATACATGTCCCCATTTCTCAGAATTGTTTCACTCAGAACAATTACTTTGATGCTTATTCATGTTGTTGCATGTATCAATATTTCATTCCTTTTAATTACTAAGCACCAATCAATTTTACAGACACAACAAAATTTATTTTTGTAATTCTATATTGACATTTAGGTTGATTCCACATTTGGCCTAATACAAATAAAGATGCTAGTAACATTTGTAAAGAGGTCTTTTTTGGACATATACCTTTATTTCTCTTGGATAAACACCTAAGAGTGGAATGGCTAGATCATATGGTAGATGGATATTTAATATTTGAAGAAAATGTTAAGGTATTTTCCAAAGTGGTTGTACCATTTTATATTTCCACCAGGAATATATAAGTATTCTAGTTCCTCCATATCCTCACAAATACTTCATATGATCAACTATGTTTGCCCCCTGATTTTAGGCATTTGAACTGGTAGGTAGTGGTATTTCAGTGTTATAATTTTATCTTCCTAATGACTCATATCAAATAAATTTACACCTGTCTATTTTCTTTGAAGTGTTTGTTCACACCTCTTTTGCTCATCTTTAACCACTTGTTTATATTCTTATTTCAAACCTTGAAAATTCTTTTTATATTTTAGAAATAAGTCCTTTATTAGTCTGTGGCTCATCTTTTTTAATTTCTTAAAAGTGTATTTGTAAGGACAGTAGTTTTAAATTTTGATGAAGTTAAATTATTTTTTCCTTCTTTATGAATCATGCTTTTGGTGTCATAACTAAGAAATCATTTCTAACACAAGGTTATGAAGGTTTTCTCTCTCTTCTCTTTTTAGGCCTCCTGAAGTTTCTGAGCCAGCTATGATGGCCGTTAATTGCTAAAGGGCTTCTGATACAAGAAACTACCCCTTTTGGCTTCATGTTGTACACCATTCAAAAAACAATTGCTGGTTTCACACTGCACTCTTCTAGAGATGGAAGGTCTCACAGACCCTGAGCCTGTGACCCTTCATATTTAGTCACCCATTAGGCTTTGGATCATGAAAACTACATTCCACAAACTTGTCAGGGCTATCAAGGCTCCCTCAAGACAGGATGGAGCCACTTGTGGTCCTCTGGTATATTCCACCTTCAGAAGCAGGCAGCTTCCACTGTCTTCAGTCCCTTGCTAGATGCCATGATGCTGGAGGAGCTCAATCCTCCTCCAAGTTCTTTGGCAACCAGAGAAAGCTCTTGGCATTAATGGACTGACAGCAGTGAAGTGCTTAGACTATGCAGTTGGCACTATTAGCAGTAATGTGTGATGGGAGACAGTGAAATATTGCTGCTTCCCCTTGTTTAACCCAGATGTCAGTGATAAAGGGGGGGCCCAGAGGTCCACATGCTTGGTCAAATTCAGGCAGTTATCTTCGCATTGGATGTCCTGACCAACACGTGGTTCCATCTTCATATTTATTCTAAACCGTTGGGCCACTACTTAAACTTGTTCCTTCCAAAGGAAAGGAGTGTGTGAATCTTCCCTCACAGATTCCTCAAATATAAAGCAAAACCACACATGTGTATACATATTCTAAAGTCATAATACAAGGTTTTTTCAAGGCACTTGTTATTCCCTTTGGGGTTATACACATTACTGGTAATTACTAAGACCCATATTTCACTTTTCAAAATACACAGTGCCGGGCTCTTGGAAGAAAGGCTTTCAAAACCTCTATGTTCCTGAAAGTGAAAGTGAAAGAGTTAGTTCCTTAGTAGTGTTCAATTCTTTGTGACCCCATTGACTGTACTGTCCATGGGATTCTTCAGGCAAGAATACTCGAGTGGGTTGCCATTCATTCTCCAGGGGATCTTCCAGACGCAGGGATTGAACTTGGGTCTCTCACATTGCAGACAGATTCTAGGTACCAAATATCTGATTTAGCTCAAATAGATAATAGTTTTCATAGAAACTTCTTTCAAATTCCAGTTGAACAGATAAACTCCTAAACAAGTCTCTATATTGCCCCAAGCCTTAACCAACCTTTACAAATTTTTGACCCTACCTCCTTCCCATTGAGGCTGAAGGCCATATTGAGGGCGCATATTCTGTTAGAACCCATTAGCCATAGACTGTCCCACAGACCAAGCAGTTGCTTATTTGATAGGGGACCCATTTGTATCTAAACTTCCACTAAAATACTGAAACAAAATCTCTGTCAAGTACAGCTAAGTACCGTTGTGGTGATTGCTGATCTTCTTGCTCCTAGTCTGGGTGTTTCATTGGTTTACAATATGGAGTCTCAAATTCTCCAAGTAAGCTATTGCTTCAACTAAGCACGACCCATGCTGAGACCCACATCAACCCAAGTGGATATCTACTCAAAAAGGAATACTCTAGTCCCACATCCCACATGGAATCTCCCTGGCCCAAAATCTCACCACTGGAAATGATATTGTTTCAGATGACATTGTCCCAACCCAAGATCTCATCATTGGAGATGACCCTGTCCTCTACACTTCATCCTGGATGCTAGAGCTGCTGTTGCAGAGATATCCATCAACTGCCTCTTCTAAGGCACAAATTGGACAAAGGATATTTTTGTTTTTCTTCCTTTGATAGTTGGGATTATCTTATATTTTTAAGCTTGCTATCTACTTAGCTTAAAATCCTGGATACACTTTGTTCTCTGCCAAATGTATACTTCTACATTCCCAAGTCTAAAGAAAAATCTAGTAGAGGTTGTTACTACCTGTACCATTCTAAAAATTAATGGAGATTATTGCTTTTCCCAGGAGTTATCTGTCTCATATCCAGCAGTCCCTCAACCTCCTGGGAGAGGTGTGCTCACTTCCCAGTGCCCTTTCCTGCTGTTCTCTGCCATGACCTTTTGTCCTGGATCTCCAGCCATGACCCCCTCATTCCCCTTAGCTACATGCAAATATCACCAATCTTTACATATACTTTACTAGTTTATCAATGTCCATCCTCCAAGAACTTAACTGCCCTACCTGTCACTTGACCTAACTATATCTCTAACACATTTTACAAATCCTCTTCAAATATTTTCCTCTAACAAAATGTTGTTAGAGGAAAAAACTCCAAATCTGTTTTCCTGGCTAATGCCCTATAAATGGAAAACTTAGTTATAGCCTGGCCCATGAGGACTCATTATTCTTCTACTTATGTTCTTTCTATGTTCATAATGAAGTGTTTTCTATGCTGTTTAGGGCAATAAGTATTGCACCAAATACTTATTCAGTATATAATGCAATAGTCTCTAAAAGTCCATAAAAGTTTCTGTTATTATCAACCCAAAGATTCCTTATCATGATATCAATATCAGTGGACCAATGGTAATATTATATTTTTTTATATATTTCATGACGTTTTGGTGTCTTTGTTGCAGAGAACTTACTGGCACAAAAAGTCTGCCTGTCCCAGGCCTTGCTAATTATGAGAGGTGGTGAGTGTGCCTTTCATATGCAAACCAACCAGTCTTGAGTTCATATCCCCAGTCACTTTTTCTAGCTCACCTGCCAGACAGCTATTTCTCCTGCCCTAAATCAACCCAGGGCCGGTACCAGATACCCAGCAGCAGCCCCTAAAACTCAAAGCCTGGATGAATTATTCCTATTAGTGAACCTTAAGATTGTCCTGTTCTACCTTGCCTCTGCTGTGAAGAGCATAACAAAGGCTCTGACCCTAGGCTTTTTGGCTGGTTTGTTCTGCCTCCTGGCTGACACTGGTGCTTCCCACTGTGACCCTTCCTGGCGCCTTCTGCACTTCATTTCTAAAAGAACTGCAGCCAAACTTTTCTTTCAGTGGTGTTCTCTCTATATCACTACTTACCTTTATAAATTTGACTTAGGCATAAATCACTGAAAGACTTAGTGCTTCAACTTTTCTATTCCTAATCGGCTTTACTTCACCTTTGTTTTTGCAAATGTAATTTGCATGTGTATTCAATTCAAAATTGGCAGGTTTTCTTTTTTTTTCTCTCAGTGCCTTACATTGTTCCACTGGCATCTTACTTTCATTGTTACAAAAGGACTCTGCTGTCATCCTTATCTTTTCTCCTTTGCATAAAACATTTTATTTTTCTATTTTTTAAACTTCTGGCTGCTTTTAAGACTTTCTTCATATTATTGGCTTTGAAAATTTTGTTTATTAATATGTGTCTTGATATACTTTTCTTCTTGTCTATGGGTTTTATTGAACATTTTTGATTTGTGAGTTTACAGTTTTCATCAAGTTTGGAAAATTGCTAGTCATCATATATTCAAATATATTTTCTTTTATTCTATTTTCTCATCTCCATCAAGGGCTCCAATTACAAGTATATTGGGCTGTTTGGAGTTGTCATTCAGCTCACTGACCCTTTTTAAACCAAGATTTTAGATTCCTTTTCTGATACAAATAAGTTCTTTTCAGTTATTTTTGAGTTACAGAAACTACCCCCCACCTCACCATGTTTTTGTAATTCCTGTATTACTCTATTCAGTTTTGCTGTCATGATCAGAGACAGTAAACTCAAGGACACTTTTTTCTTGCATCTCTAAGTGAAAGTCTTAGCAAGCAGACAGAAATTACTCCACTCCATAACTATCAAATAAATGCGTTCTTTTTTTAATTAAAAAAAATCATTTTGTCTCTATAGCTGTTCCATTTTGAAGTGTTTCTATTGCTATGTGTTAACATTTACTACTTTTTCCCCCTCTACAACATCTAATTTCCAGTTAATTTCACTGCTAAGGACTGAATGCTTCTCCCACATTCACATGTTGAAACCCTAGTGTGATGGTATTAGGATATGGGAACTTGGGAGGTAATTAGATTAGGATAAGCTTATACCAGTAGCTTCCTTATCATGGGGTTTAATACCTTTATGAGAAGAGACCAGAGATCTAATCTAGTTCTCTCTCTCCACCATATGAGGATACAACCAGAAGACTGGTTCCTTCACCAATCTTTGAATGGTGAATCTTCTGGCACTTTGATTTCAGTCTTGCCAGTCTCTAAAGCTGTGAGAAATAAGTATATGCTGTCTAAGTCACCCAACCTATGGTAATTTGTCATAGCAGCTCAATTTAAGACACCCATCTAATATGTATTTTATCTCAGACATTACAAATTTATTCTTTAGAATTTAGATTTTTTAAAATATCTCCATGTTAATATTTATTATTTGAATATATGGAATATGCATAATTGTTTTCATTATAATAGGTATATTTAATTTACATTATACTATGTTTTATTATAATTTAAGCATAATTGTTTTAATGTATATGCTGGAAAATTCTAAATCCATGTCAATACTGGATTTTAAAAAAAATATTTATTTTTTTAATTTGTAGATCAAATTGCCAACATCCACTGGATCATTGAAAAAGCAAGAGAGTTCCAGAAGAACATCTATTTCTGCTTTATTGACTATGCCAAAGCCTTTGATTGTGTGGATCACAATAAACTGGAAAATTCTAAAGGAGATGGGAATACCAGACCACCTGACCTGCCTCCTGAGAAACCTGTATGCAGGTCAGGAAGCAACAGTTAGAACTGGACATGAAGCAACATACTGGTTCCAAATAGGAAAAGGAGTACGTCAAGGCTGTATATTGTCACCCTGCTTATTTAACTTATATGTATAGTACATCACGGGAAATGCTGGGCTGGAGGAAGCACAAACTGGAATCAAGATTGCCAGGAGAAATATCAGTAACCTCAGATATGCAGATGACACCACCCTTATGGCAGAAAGTGAAGAAGAACTGAAGAGCCTCTTGATAAAAGTGAAAGAGGAGAGTGAAAAAGTTGACTTAAAGCTCAATATTCAGAAAACTAAGTCCAGTCCCATCATTTCATGGGAAATAGATGGGGAAACAGTGGAAACAGTGGCTGACTTTATTTTTTGGGGCTCCAAAATCACTGCAGATGGTGACTGTAGCCATGAAATTAAAAGACACTTACTCCTTGGAAGGAAAGTTATGACCAACTTAGACAGCATATTAAAAAGCAGAGACATTACTTTGCCAACAAAGGTCCATCTAGTCAAGGCTATGGTTTTTCCAGTGGTCATGTATGGATGTGAGAGTTGGACTATAAAGAAAGCTGATTGCTGAAGAATTGATGCTTTTGAACTGTGGTGTTGGAGAAGCCTCTTGAGAGTCCGGTAGACTGCAAGGAGATCCAACCAGTTCATCCTAAAGGAGATCAGTCCTGGGTGTTCATTGGAAGGACTGATGCTGAAGCTGAAACGTCAATACTTGGGTCACCTGATGCAAAGTGCTGACTCATTTGAAAAGACCCTGCTACTGGGAAAGTTTGAGGGCAGGAGGAAAAGGGGCCAACAGAGGATGAAATGGTTGGATGGCATCACCGACTCAGTGGACATGGGTTTGGGTGGACTCTGGGAGTTGGTGATGGACAGGGAGGCCTGGCGTGCTGCGGTTCATGGGGTTGCAAAGAGTTGGACACAACTGAGCAACTGAACTGAATTCGTAGAAAATTGCTTTAAAATTTTGAGTTGGTTTCTGCTGTACAGCAACATGAATTGGTTATAAATAAATCTGCATTTATATAGACACTTCACACTTTTTTCCCCCTAATCCCACCCCTCTAGGTCATCACAGACTGTCAGGCTGGGCTCCTCATGTTATTTAGCATCTTCCCACTATCTGTTTTATACATGAGAGAGTATATATGTCAATGTTACTTTCCTAATTTATCCCACCCTCACCTTTTGCTTCTAGTCCATGAGTCTGTTGTCTATTAGGTTCATCAGTACCATTTTTCTAGATTCCATATATGATATTTGTATTTCTCTTTCTGACGTTCCGCAGTCTGTATAAGAGTCTGTAGGTTCATCCACCTCACTACAACTGACTCAAATTCTGACCTACCTGCTAGATTAATGGAAATAAAAACAAAAATAAACAAATGAAAACTAGTAAAACTTTTGCACAACAAAGGAAACTATGAACAAGATAGAAAGACAACCTTCAGAATGGGAGAAAATAATTGCAAATGAAGCAACAGACAAACAGTTAATCTCTAAAATATATAAGCAGCTCATACAATTCAATATCAGAAAAACAAACAACCCAATCAAAAATGTGCATAAGATTTAAACAGATATTTTTCCAAAGAAGACATTCAGACAGCCAACAAACACATTAAAAGATGCTCAGCCTCATTCATTATTAGAGAAATGCAAATCAAAACTAAAATGAGGTATCACCTCACAACAGTCAGAAGGGCTGTCATCAAAAAATCTGTAAACGATGAATACTGGAAAGGTTGTGGAAAAAAGAGAACCCTCCTGCACTGTTGATGGAAATGTAAACTGAGATAGCCATTATGGAAAATAGCATGGAGATTCCTTAAAAAATTAGGACTAAATCTGCCTTGAAAAGTGAAAGTGTTAGTTGCTCGGTCATGTCTGACTCTGCAACCCCATGGACTGCACCTGCCAGGCTCCTCTGTCCATGGAATTGTCCAGGCAAGAATATTGGGGTGGATAGACATTCCGTTCTCCAGGGGATCTTCACAACACAGGGATCAAACCCAGGTCTCCTCCATTGCAGGCAGATTCTTTATCATCTGAGCCACCAGGTAAACCTCAGATGTACCTTAGACCCAGCAATCATACTACTGGACAAATACCCCAAGAAAATTGCAATTCTAAAAGATACATGTACCGCAATGTTGATTGCAGCAATATTTACAAAAGCCAGGACATGGAAGCAGTCCAGATGTCTATGGAGAGATGAATAGATAAAGAAGCTGTGGCACATTTATACAATGGAATATTACTTAGCCCTAAAATGGACTGGCTTTAATTGATTGATTTTTCTTATGAAAATTTTTCTTATTTTCCACTTTCTTGCATTCCCTGTAAGCTTTGATTAAATGCTAGCTGTTTTACCTTGTTGGGTATTGGGTAATTTTGTATTCCTTTAAATATTCTGTTCTAGGATGCAGTTAAGTTACTTGGAAACAGCTGGACCTTTTCACATCTTGCTTTTCATATTTGTCAGGCAAGGCCAGAGCACAGTCTAATGCTTATTATTTCCCGCAACTGAGATAAGACTCTTCTAAGTACTCTATCTAATAATGAATTAGGAAATTTTCCAGTCTGACAATGTGAAGCAGGAACTATTTCCAACCATGTGTGATGCTGGATATTGTTCCCTCTAATCCTTTCAGGTGGTTCTTTGCCTGGCATTGAGTAAGTTCTTCATATATGCGCTGATCAGTATTGTGCTAAATGCTCCAAGGGAGGCCTCCAGAGGATTTCTGGAATCCTCTCATTGTTTAGCAACCTACATTACAGTTCCTATTCTGTGAACGCTCTATGCATCAGTCTCTCCAGACCTTCACGTTGTCCTTGGCTCAGGAAATCAGCCCTGCTTTTCCTGTCTGCCCCACATTGAGCCACAGCCTGGACACTGCCTCAAGGCAGTAAGCTGAGACACTAGAAGGATTCACTGTTTTGTTTCCTGTCTCTGAGACATTCCTGCTCTCCTGCTTGACATCCAATATCATGGAGACTGTTGGCTTTTTCTCTTTCATCTGGATTTTTAAAGTACTTCAAACTAGCAAGTAAATCCATTTCTTAGTTTCTTTTGGTTAGAAGCAGAAGTCTTCACTTCCTCCTAGCATAACTTGTACTAATTCTCCTATTTAGATGCAACTGCCCTGTTCTCTCTCTTCTTTTCCCTGGCTTCAGTTATAACACGACCTTCTTTTATGGAATTCCATCAAACACAGTGTTCTGTCCTTAGTTTCTTTAAACCAATTTATCTTTTCTTTCCTTGTCATTTGTCTCTTTTGCTTCAAGATTAAAATTCTTACCTGCATGCGTGCTCAGTCATATCTAACTCTTTGTGACTACATGGACTATAGCCCCCAGGCTCCATTATCTATGGAATTTTCCAGGCAAAAATACTGGAATGGGTTGCCCTTTCCTACCCCAGGGGATCTTCCTAACCCAGGGATTGAGCCCAGGACTCTTGAGTCTCTTGCATTGGCGGGTGGATTCTTTACTACTGTGCTACCTGAGAAGACCAAAATTCTTACTTATCTAGTTCCAATTCTCTACTTTTCTTATTACTTACCCTGTTGGCAAGTTAATGCATTAATTAAGACAGTCCCTTCTTCATTTATTCTCTGTGTGTATGTACAAAACAGAGCTTATATGTACTTGATATAAAGTTACGTGATCCAATATCAGTCAGTTCAGTTCAGTCGCTCAGTCATGTCCGACTCTTTGCGACCCCATGGACTGCAGCACTCCAGGCCTCCCTGTCCATCGCCAACTTCCGGAGCTTGCTCAAACTCACGTCCATTGGGTCAGTGATGCCATCCAACCATCTCATCCTCTGTCGTCCCCTTCTCCTCCTGCCTTCAATCTTTCCCAGCATCAGGGTCTTTTCAAATGAATCAGTTCTTTGCATCAGGTGGCCAAAGTATTGGAGTTTCAAAATATTGGAGTGATCCAATATAAATACCTACTGTTTCTGCTACATGCGTCATGCTACCTAAGGACGATTAGTATGGAGGTGCCATCTTTTAGGAATCTAACATCATGCGAAGAGTGAGAAAACTTCATGTTTCTTCATTTTTCTGACACAATGCAAATATTTGTGATTCCTATTGTAATTATATATACAAAATAGTAATTTACTATATTAAATGCAATGTTACAGTATAAGAGATGCATGAGGTAGAAAAGTTACTTTTAAAATTGGAAATTGCTAGAACTAAATGACATAATTTAAGAGTACCTAGTAGACTAGTTAAATGATGGCATATCCATAAAGTGGAATGGTTTAGAGATTTAAAATAATATTAGAGAAAAAAATTTGATGACATGGGAAAGTGCTCATGATATTATTGAGGGAAAAATGTAGTTAAACTACTCACATGATATGATCAATATATATATGCCATTGTCATATAAAATTCTGGAGGAAATTCTAAAAGTTAAACTTGATTAATAGTAAATATAAAGGAGATTTTCATTTCTTTTATTCTCACATGTGTTTTCTCAACTTTAACAAATATGACAAGAATTACTTTTATTATTATTTCTGTGGTAGAAAAAGTATAAACAAAATTAACTAAATTGTTAGCACAGGCTTGCTACGAAGTAAGCATTGAATAATATTAATTGTCTCATCTCTTTAATATCCTCTTCCCCCACTATGTAAGTTATTGCTTTATTACACACTGCCTTTATTTTTAAATGTATATGTATATATTGTGAATAATATACTATGTATATATTGTGAATAATATACAAAATTATAAATTACTTGAGTACAAGGTCATAGTTCTTTCTTCAACTTGACTTCAACTAATGTAGCGCTGGACTTCTCGTATGGATAAAATATATATTTTTTGATTATTTGGGATTATTTTTCTTATTTTTTCCTTAATTAATTAAGATTGAATAAGAAACTGAATTCCTTTGATATTTTGTAACTTTAAAAAGATAATTTGAAAATGTATAAGCATACTTTATTTTTTAACTTAATCTCACTTCAGAAAGTTGCAAAAACCTCTCAGTTGGCCGTGAATTACTTTTGATTATGTGTGATTATTTATTTATTTTTTTCCTTCTTTTTTTACACAAGTTATTGGATTTGTGCTTGAAGTGATTCCAGGAATAAGGCTTTTTAAAAATCTATTGACAGAATTCAATTGGCTGCCATAATCCAGATGAAGAGAGGGAAAACACATGAGGAACTTGCTACTTCATGCAATGACTTCATTCTGCAGCATAAAATCATTACTAACCTCTGCAACATTTAATTAATTGAAATTACTCCAGCAGCGGGATTCTGTGGTGAAGAGGTTCCTAGTAGTTACATGTGATTCATCTTAAACTTAGTTAAAAACTGAAAGGTGCTTAAATATACATCAATGAATGAAAAATGAAGACCCTGTTGAATTTAGTCAATCATTTGCCTCCTTTTTCTACTTGTCCAGTACTGTATTTTTCCTTTGAGATTTTGATTAATTAAGTAATCTGTTATTTATTTTAATTAATTAATTAAACTATTTATTTATTTTGTCAAATGGACATTCTAAATACTTTCAGTTAGTATACATAAAGTAACAAATGTTGATTAGTCTTGCTAAACATACCCCACACAAACTTCAATAAATATTCATTGTTTTGGGATAAAGTCTGAAGAACTTAACCATCTAGTTACGGCTTTCTTTCCTCTCCCTTGATCTTTAATTTATAGCCAACACTGTTTATTACAATCAGTTTGGTCAACTGTCTCTTTAGCACAGATAAACCTCAAGTGCCTAAAATAAGTTGGAAATCATGGTGGTCCTGGAATTGAATACTTGAAAAAAAGAAAAAAAAAAGCAGTCCTTGCCTTCAAGAAGTAAAGGAGAGAGATAAGAAGTAAAACAGTGGGTTGTTTCAGCACAGAAGGTAAGTTCTATGGGTGAGAAATGTGTGCAGCTCACTGTCAAAACTCAGAAATATGACAAATAACTAAGATTTTGTTATTTTGCTTGATCAATGAAAGCAGCTATAACAAGTACATGAAGGTAAATGTAAACTCTGAGTTATGAAAGCAGACATGATTCTTCAAGCATGTAGAAGACATCATAGTTTGTAAACTCATAGCATGAAATACAATCTTTTTGTGTTCTCGTCTAGCTCTCAGTATTTCATTAATTCTAAAAGATAAATTGTTGTTCTGTCAGTCGTGTCTGACTCTTTGCGACCCCATGGACTGCAGCACACCTGTCCATCACCAACTCTTGGAACTTGCTCAAACTCATGCCCATCGAGTTGGTGATGCCATCCAACCATCTCATCCTCTGTTGTCCCCTTCTCCTCCTGCCTTCAATCTTGCCCAGCATCAGGGTCGTTTCCAATGAGTCGGTTCTTCACATCAGGTGGCCAAAGTATTGGAGTTTCAGCTTCAGCATCAGTCCATCCAAGGAATACTCAAGACTGATTTCCTTTAGGATGGACTGCTTGGATCTCCCTGCAGTTCAAGAGACTCTTAAGAATCTTCTCCAACACCACAATTCAAAAGTATCAATTCTTTGGTGCTCAGCTTTCTTTATAGTCCAATTCTCACATCCATTCATGGCTAATGGAAAAACCATAGCTTTGACTAGATGCATTGTTTTCCCATCTATTTGCCATGAAGTGATGGGACCAGATGCCATGATCTTAGTTTTTTGAATGTTGAGTTTTAAACCCATCTTACAGGGTCTTCTCCTTTGCCCTTGGACATGGGATATCATTTTTTGGTGGGATCCAACATTCTTCTGTCAATGGTTTTTCATCAGCGAGTTGTAATTTTGGAGTTCTTGCAGCAGATGAGCACATGTCCTTCTACTCCACCATCTTAGTATGGTACAGATATAACAGGAGAGACTCAATTGGACAGTATAGCTAAAAAGTTTCAAGATTGCATGGTCCTACTTGATTAACATAAAATTCAACCCATATCTGAGATGCCAAATAAAAGGAATATGGGACTTAGAATCAACTTTTTTAACTGACTGAGTTTGTATTAATTAGTGTGACCTTGATTTGAGACATAGATTCAGTTGCCTACAAAGATCAGAATATCAAGGTTGATGGTCTCAGTGGGTTTTAAATCTAGCTCTGCATTTGTTTCTATCTGTATACATCTCACAAGCATTGATGCAAAGTACAACTGTGGTCCTTTTTATTCAGTCTTTAATATGTGGTTGTATTAAGCCAAGAGAACAGAATCTAAAGCAATAATAGCTCTATCTTTCTGGCAACAATTGTCCCAGACAAGGAGTCAAAATAATGGTGCTCACTGAGGGCCGTGTAAGTGCCACGCAACGACTAAGGGGCTCAGAAGGAAGACAACTGTGGAAGGGAACTAACAGAGCAAAGCGAAAATGCTTCTAAAAGAACTCAGCATTGATTTGTATTACATTTAACTCAAATAATATTTACATATTATACCAAAGAAAGTGGTGAGCAATAAAATGAAGAGATGATGGGTATATTCTAGCCATTCTGATACCATGGCCGTTTAGAGTGGTTTAAGTAATTTTTAAAATTACAATAGTAATATGAGAGCATCACAGAATCTTTGAGAAGCCAAATTTTTCTTTTTTTTTTTTTCTTGGATCACTAATCCATCAACACAATCACTATTCATTTGTGTTTATCATCTGAAAAAAAATATTTATCATAGGCATATGTCTTTTATAATTGCAATCATGGTATATGTGACAACTTCATTTTGTTCTTTTTTCACACTTAATTATATAAGCATGCTTTCAAAGATGCTAAATTGTTTTCATAATTGCATGTTTAAATTATTCATGATATTCACTTTACTCATCCCATTTTGTTGGGTTTGGGATTGAAGGTATAAGTTTTTGTTTTTGTCACTTTTTTGTTTTTAAAAATAACACCATTTTGTTGTACACACAGGTTTTATCCAAAATTGTGGGTAGTTAGTCAGGATAGATTCTCAGAAATATGCGTTTTATGCCAAAGTGTCTGAATATTTTACAACCATTTCTAATATATGTTGCCAAAATAATATGTGAATAGAATTGTTGGTTTAGAATGAATTTATATATGTTATTTACTTATAGCACACATGTTTCACAGTAAAATTTCAGAAAAAAAGTGAAATTAAAACCATTGTCAAAGCCAACGTACAATAATAGTAAAGACAGAGAAGAAATATATATGCAACAAAACAAGACAAAGTTGGTTTAGCAGAAAGCAAGTAAATGATCAAAGACTACTGTAGCTATGTCAAAAGGACTTGAAAATCTATCATGAAGAGGCTAAAAATAGGGCTATTTGAGCATTTATGAAGCTGCAGTTTTTTTCAAGTTCGTTTCTGGTTCAGGATCCAGTCCAAGCTTACTCACTTTATTTCCTTATCATGTCTCCTCTAAACTTTTGAGGTGTCCTGGCTGGTAACTGCATAAGTTTTCCTTAAAATAAAAGTAAATGCATTGATTAAAGCATCTTTTGAGAATTTAGAATTTGGTGCATAAAAGTCCCTTTAGAAATTTGACAATGGAGGGTTGGACAACAGCTGTGCTGAGGACTAGCTTTTTAGCATCTGAGATAAACACCACTGACTGCCTTAGATTGTCTGTCCTAGTTAATCTGATCTGCCCATGATTTTACTATGTTGCATCTTATAATAAAGAATTACGCTTAACAGCATATCAGTATCTTCTCCTTAGTCATCCGAATTGCTCTAGATTTGTCCTAGTGACATGGGAAACATAGACCATGTTCTTGCCAGGTCCTCTGTTCTGTTCTGTGCTCTTTGTTTTATCACTAGCATCTCAGAGGGATGCTGAAGACTGAAGACATGCCAAGCTGGCATGTGTGGTTCTCAAATTTTAGTGTGATCAGAGTCAGCTAGATGTCCTATTAGAACACAGATTGTTGGACCTCATGCCCAGAGACTCTTCAGTTCAGTCGCTCAGTCGAGTCTGACTCTTTGCAACCCCATGGACTGCAGTCCACCAGGCTTCCTTGTCCTTCACCAACTCCCAGAGCTTGCTCAAACTCATGTCCATCAAGTTGGTGATGCCATTCAATTATCTCATCCTCTCTCATCCTGTTCTCCTCCTGCCTTCAATCTTTCCCAGCATTAAGGTCTTTTCCAGTGAGTTAGTTCTTCACATCAGGTGGCCAAAGTATTGGAGTTTCAGCTTCAGCATCAGTCCTTCCAATGAATATTCAGGACTGATTTCCTTCAGGATGGACTGGTTTGATCTCCTTGCAATCTAAGGGACTCTCAGGAGTCTTCTCCAACACCACAGTTCAAAAGCATCAATTCTTCTGAGCTTAGCCTGCTTTATAGTCCAACTCTCACATCCATACATGACTACTGGAAAAACCATAGCTTTGACTGGACAGAACTTTGTTGGCAAAGTAAAGTCTCTGCTTTTTAACATGCTGTCTGGGTTGGTCCTAGCTGGTTCAGTAGAAATGTGACCTAGAAAGCCTGTTGCAGAGAGTGTGCATGCGTCCCAGTTGCTTCGGTTGTTTCTTATTCTTTGTGACGCTATGGACTATAGCCCGCCAGGCTCCTCAGTCCATGGGATTCTCCAGGCAAGAATACTGTACTGGGTTGCTGTGCCCTCCTCCAGGGAATCTTCTGGATCCTGGGATGAAACTCGTGTCTCTTATGCTCCTGAATTGGCAGGTGGGTGCTTTACCTCTAGCACCATCTGAGGAGAGTGTAGCTTCCCTGACAAAATGAGGCTAATTTGTGCATACTTGTGTAAATGCTCCCATTCAGGAATGTGCATTTCTAACAAGTTCCCAAGGAAAGCTGATACTGTCCTTCCTGGGACCACCTCTAAGCACCAGCAATTTTTTCATTTGTTTAGTCACAAGTAGTGTCCAACTCTTTGTGACCCCATGGACTATAGCCCACCAGGCTCCTTTGTCCCTGGAATTTTCCAGGCAAGAATACTGAGGTGGGTTGTGATTTCCTTCTCCAGGGAATCTTCCTGACCCAGGGATCAAACCCTCATCTCTAACATCTCCTGCATTGGCAGGTGGATTCTTTCCCACTGAGCCACCTGGGAAGCCAAGCAACAACAATGAAGAGGAACAAATAGCCTTAAGTCAAACAAACCTGACAAACTCCACCATTTAAAATTTACATGATCTTAGCGTTCCATTCCCAAGCGCAAAGGGATGTGAACTTTGTTGAGAATCTTATGAAGAGTCAAGAGAGTGAAGTTTCTAAATCTCATGGTTGTCTGAGAGTGATCAATACTTACACGCTGCCTGTTGACTTTGCAGTCAACCTGGAGCTACCGTGGACATGATCTGAATTCACTCTGAAACTGGAACATTTATGATGATTTTATATTATAATCTGGGTTTTATTTGGTTTTTCAAAAACTGATAGTCCAGAAGTGCAATCAACTCCCCAACCACATCAGTTTCCAAGATCGCTTATTCCAAGGCCCCACCTGCCAAAACTCAGGCCAAGTTCATGTGTAGGGGTTTCTGAAAAACCTCCAAATATCCCCCCTCCCAAAATGCAGAGTCACAAGTTCAGGCTTAAGGAACCCATGCAAACACTCTCAAGTCTCTTAATTGAGCACAGGCAGTTGCTCAATTTGGCCACTGCGTTATAATAAAGGGTAAGCAGTGGTCACTCATCACATTTGGTCTTGAAATCAACTGCAGTGAAATTGTCCTCTTGCCTATGTGCTTTTTATTGTCTCTCAGTGAGTAATTGGAGCTTTAGGTCCGATAGTCCCTTTGGTTTTTCAAAAGTTGTTGAATCACCCACTAAACTCAAACAATAACATGTTTGCAGTAACATAACATCCTTCTCCACTTTCAAAACCCTCCTCCATACCCACCTGTTCTTCAAAGCACTTCCTCTTGCAATAACCACCTAACTCCTTGTGTACGACTGCCCAGCATCCGTCTCTATTGTTCTGGCCTGTGCAGTCCAACGTCACACCTTTCATCTGTAAGTTCCCTGTTGAGAGCTTTTGTTCCTTGGGCACATTGTAATACCCCTTACATAGCTTGGGGCACATAGCTGCTGTGGATAATAACAGTGATCTTAATGAGAACCAACAGTAAATAACAAACACGACAACAGACACAATATCGTATGACAACGTGGATCACAAAACCAGCCTGGCAATCAGAGTCCTCTGGGACTCTTCCAAAGCACTTTGTGAGAAGTAGCAGAAGTGGACTCTCTGCAGGCTCTCCACTGGGCTTGCCGGAGAGGTCCCTGACCTACTCCGTGATGTGGCAGAAATGCTTGGCTCTGCAGAAGACAAATGCAAGGCCATACTCTGTGTTCGGGAATGCTCTGGACTCAGTGCTATAAATAATAATAAAGATAAATAATAAAAAAAGTGAAATGTTTTAAATGAAAGGTGATGCACTGTGAACTTAACACACTGGCCCTTTAGCCTTTCTGTTAACAAGGTAATCTGATTGCCATTGATTTTTTTCACCTCTGTTACTAAGAAGGTGATGAAATGGTGTCCACACAGATGTATTGAATCAGATACTAAACAAAGAGCAACATAAAGAACTATTATCAGCAACCTTGCTTTCAGCCTGCTGATTATGACATTACTGGAAAGACAAGGTCTGGGTGACTTAAAAAATAAAGCAGGGGGAGGGGTGTAGATAAAAGGAAGGAAAGCAGGTAAGTTTCTTCTGAATAGGTGTGTGTTAATTTCAGAAGAATTTCACAAAGAGCTCTTTCTCTGCTCCATAGGTTTAAAAGGGACCGTTTCTACTTCTGCAGTTTACTGATAGGCATTCTAGTGTGATCTAATTAACTACTTTTATTATGCCGTGGAGAAAATAGCATGGTAGAGATGTCACTAATACACATGTTTTTGCTGTATAGACTGTGATTGGGTATTGTGCAGAAAGAATTGTTTATCAGCCTTTTGGGGAATCTCAAAGGAGCCCCCAAGAGTAAGACCCTTAAATACTTTGAGAGAAAGGCCACATTTCCGACCTGTCAATGAACCTTATATGTGCTTTGTGATGACTGATTAAAAGATCTGACTTGAAATGTATGACAAGAATGAAATGAGTTTATGAATGCTAACTTCATGGCTTATGCTGAATTAGTTTCCTAATCGCAAATATGTCCAGGTTTTATTGCTTTTTTTTTTTTGCATTTTCCTTAACCTAGTTGCCAAAGTCCATGATAAAGATATGTAAGCAACTTTCATACATGTGAGCATATGCTTTTGCCTAGATAACAATGCCTCTGTTATCTTATGACCTTCGATGACGTGTGTTTCTATGGTAATATTTCATATGGCATTTTCTCAAGGGCAGTGCTCCAATTCCTCTGCCCTGCCCAAGATTGGCAGCCATTGCTAATTGACTGTGAAAGTGGAAAAACCAGTGGTGTGAAGAGATCTCTTTTGGAAACTCCAGTCCAGTTTGGGAAAGGTAGTCAGCTGAGGCGGAACAAGTTGAACCGTGCTCTCAGCCCATATGGTGGTTCTAAAACCATGTAGAATAATCCACAAAGAAAACCACAGGTCACCACAATTGACGATGATAATTTCAACGGGTGGATTGAATGCCTCACTGAAAATAGTAAAATTAAATTTGTTGGCCCTTACGCATCATTCTTTTCAGTCTCTTGCAGGCAAGGGTCTTGAGAGAAATCAGGCCTGACAACAGAGAAAAATGTAAAAAGAGGTATAAGAAGTTAGATGATAAATTCCAAATAGGGTGGAAATGCATCAAGAGAAAAGCTGGAGAAATAAAAACAGATAATCTTTAAAGTCAGGGTAAAAGCAGAACACCCTTCTTACATTTAACCTTTTTTTTCTTTCTTTTTTTCTTTTTTCTGCATGATGCACCAACAAGGTAAAGACTTCTTGTCCTTCATTGAAATGTATTCAGGTGCAGCCAGTACTGTAGAAAGTGGAAGGTTTTTGAAAAGTAGTGGTTCTCAAACTGGAACATGTATCACCTTCTCTTTGAGGACTTGTTAAAGGGATTGCTGGATCCCATTCCCAGAGGTTCAGATTTGCATTTCGATCAAGGTCTCAGATGGGACCAATGCTGTTGGCTGTAGAAATATCTTTGGGGCATCCGTGAGCTTTAAGATTTTTGACATGGAAAATGTCTTTGAGATCTATCAATATGGTAGATATCCAAACAACAGAGGTTTGCTTTAAAGTATCAGTGTTACCACTTTCTGACTTGTGAACTTAGGTAACTAATATTAAATCTCAGTGTCCTCATCTGCAAAATTCAAATGTGTGTGTGCTCAGCTGCTAAGTCATGCCTGACTCTTCGCTTCCGCATGGACTTGTAGCCCACCAGGCTCCTCTGTGCATGGGGTTTTCTAGGCAAGAATACTGGAGCGGGTTGCTATTCCTCCTCCAGGGGATCTTTCCCACCCAGATATTGAACCCACACCTCCTGTGTTTCCTTTACTGGCAAGCAAATTCTTTACCACTGAGCCACCTGGGAAGCTTCCCAAATTCAAATACTGTCCATACAAATTAAATAAGATAACTTAGAAAAAACATCATACTCTAAATCTAGCAAATGCATATTAAGATATGCTTGCTTTAATTTCTTTGATTGAGTTACAGATGTCTAGCTTTGGGGGAGAAATTGGAGTCCAAGGCAAAAAACTGGTATTAGTGGTTTCCATCACAATACAGAAGAAAATGACTTATTTTAAACGTGTTAATAAAAATCATTCCATTGACAAGAGCTGCCCTTGGGAAATTTTGGGTGGCCAGAGGTATTCAGAAGGGTAAGGGACTTCAATAAGAATTAGCAGGCTAAATATACTTGGGAATAATGGTTGTGTGTTGTGTTCTACTTATAAAATACTTAGTACAACTAAAAAAAAAAAAAATACTTAGTACATTGATGACATTAATAACAACACATATGTTTTTATTTCTCAAGGGGAATTTTAACTGATTTTGAATGTTTAACAGCCACATGATTTTAAGATCAGCAGTTACAAACCTCAAATGAACATGTAGGGCAGGGACAAAAGAAGATGCTTTGATACAAGGTTTATTCCTCAACTAATGTGACAACTTATATCAGAAGTCTTGCAAAATTCACACATGATGACTCAGAGGTTTCAGCTTGGGAAGAACATCATAAAGGAAATCAGGAACATAGAATAAATCAAGATTACATGTAAAGATAATCACTAAGACATTATTAGTATTATCCAAAAAGGAAAGCGAATGAAAGAGAAATGGTTGATCCAATTACGACACATTAAGTGAGAACACCAAAGTGTAAACTACATTTGTAATAAGATCACAGCTACAAAGAGAGAATTGGCTTTTATTCTTAGGATTTTATCACTGACTAGAAGTAGAATCTTGAGTCAGTCATTCTTGACAGGAGGTGATTATGCTGCATGGAGACCTTTCCCAATGCCTAGAGAGAGATATATATATATATTTTGATTGTCGCCACTGCGGAGGGTGGGTCCCTGGCATTTAGTGGAGTTGAGATGTTGCTACAATCCACAATGCACAGGCGAGCCCCCACAACAAAGAATTATTTAGCTCAAAATGTCAGTAGGGCTGAGGTTGGGAAACTCTGCCTCAAATAAATTCTATAACTTCTCTAAATGTCTTTTTATATTTAAATCTAAAAATAAAACCCAATAATACCTATTGAATAAGGTTGTTTGGGAATTAAATGAGATAATCTATGAAGTAAATATGGTCTGACTTTTTTGTCAATTTCTAGTGAAAGTTGATATGATTTATCTATTACTACTCAATGACATTTTTAGGAATAAAAAAGGAACGTAGCAACTAACTGAATTGTGTCCTTCCTTGATTTTTTGATTTTTTCCAAACTTTCTCTAATAAACAGAGAGAAAGTAACCTTAATTTAATTTTAAAATTTTAAGAAATGCAATTTAATTATTTATTGATATCACTAATTTTATAAGTGATAAAATATTTTAAATGCTATCAAAAGAAGACTTTGTTGTGAAGATAATTACCATGTGTTTATACTATTGTTAAAGGAGTGGGGAACTTGAGGGCTTGCATGATAGAGGAAACTTAGCAAATATCTTTTTCATTTTGGAAATCATCAGGTCTTGCAGTATAGCCAGTGAAGCCTGCCAGCATCTAGTACTCAACTAAAAGGATTTATTTTCAAATTAAATTTTGAAATAATGAAGGTTCTGAGCATGCTGAAGAGACACTCTTAGGTACCATTTTATGCCAAAGCATTACAAGATTAGTGATTAGCTAACAGTTGAAAAAAGATAACGGCTACTTTACTGAAGACCTGTAGTTTTTCAGGACACCAACCCTGGGAAAAAAGTAAAGCAATGCTTATTTTATCTATCTGTCTATCTATCTACCTATCTGTCTATCAATACTTTGGCCTCCTGATGTGCAGAGTCGACTCTTTGGACAAGAAGAATCATACCCAGGGATTGAACACGTCTTCCCAATCGCAGGCCAATTCTTTACTGTTTGAGCTACCAAGGAAGCCCAAGAATACTGGAGTGGGTCTCCTTTCCCTTCTCCAGATCTTCCCGACTCAGGAATAGAATCAGGGTCTCTTGCATTGCCGTTGGCTTCTTTACCAGCTGAGCTACCAGGGAAGCCCCAACTGAGCTATAGGCAACTAAAAAACAACCAATTCAAAGAGAGCTTTCATCTGAATTCCCTTCTCTACCTATGGACAGATGCTCCCAAAGGAACACAATTGTCATAAAGCTCATCCTCAACAGTTTAGCAACCAGGGAAAATTGGCTGCTTACAGGGGAAGAGACTGGAAATCCATGTCGTGCCCAGACACACTTTGTCACAAGCTATCCTCAGTTCAGTTCAGTTCAGTTGCTCAGTCATGTCTGACTCCTTGCGACCCCAAGAACCACAGCACACCAGGCCTCCCTGTTCAACACCAACTGCCGGAGTCTACCCACACCCATGTCCATTGAGTCGGTGATGCCATCCAACCATCTCATCCTCTGTCATCCCCTTCTCTTCCTGCCCTCAATCTTGCCTACCATCAGGGGCTTTTCAAATGAGTCAGCTCTTCACATCAGGTGGCCAAAGTATTGCAGTTTCAGCTTCAGCATCAGTGCTTCCAATGAACATCCGGGACTGGTTGGATCTCCTTGCAGTCCAAGGGACTCTCAAGAGTCTTCTCCAACACCACAATTTAAAAGCATCAATTCTTCGGTGCTCAGCTTCCTTTATAGTCCAACTCTCACATCCATACATAACTACTGGAAAAACAATAGCCTTAACAAGATGAACCTTTGTTGACAAAGTAATGTCTCTGCTTTTTCATATGCTGTCTAGGTTGGTCATAACTTTCCTTCCAAAGAGTAAGCGTCATTTAATTTCATGGCTGCAATCACCATCTGCAGTGATTTTGGTGCCCCCCCAAAATAAAGTCAGCCACTGTTTCCACTGTTTCCCCATCTACTTGCTATGAAGTGACGGAACTGGATGCCATGATCTTAGTTTTCTGAATGTTGAGCTTTCAGCCAACTTTTTCACTCTCCTCTTTCCCTTTCATCAAGAGGCTCTTCAGTTCTTCACTTTCTGCCATAAGGGTGGTGTTGTCTGCGTATCTGAGGTTATTGATATTTCTCCCGGCAATCTTGATTTCAGCTTGTGCTTCTTCCAGCCCAGCATTTCTCATGATGTATTCTGCATAGAAGTTAAATAAGCAGGGTGACAATATATAGCCTTGAAGTACTCCTTTCCCTATTTGGAACCAGTCTGTTGTTCCATGTCCGGTTCTAACTGTTGCTTCCTGACCTGCATACAGGTTTCTCAAAAGGCAGGTCAGATGGTCTGGTATTCCCATCTCTTTCAGAATTTTCCACAGTTTATTATGATCCACACAGTCAAAGGCTTTGGCATACTCAATAAAGCAGAAATAGATGTTTTTATGGAACTCTCTTGCTTTTTCAGTGTTCTACCGGATGTTGCTCATTTAATCTCTGGTTTTATCTATCCTACCCCCTATCTATTCCTCTAAGAACTCGTCCAGCTTTTCTAAAAAGCATTTACTCTCCCCTAAGGGATCTCCCTCTTCTTTCCCAACAAGATCCTATTTAATTCTGAATGCCAAGTCATTCTTTGAGTTACTCAATTTTTTCCTAAGAGATCTCTGTCCAGTTAGTTAGGCTTCTATTGAAGTTCAGGCCATGGTAACAGCCCCATGAGGTTAGTTGATAGTTGACCATAGTTAGGATTTGAGCTACCCACACACACACACAAAAGAATCCAGCAAGTGAAATCAAAGTAGGTAGGCAGAGGAATAGGAGGGGCTGAGGGTTATTTTGAGGAACGAATACTCCAAATTATAAATAAGTGGGCTTGAGAGCCTTGGAGCGTAAATGTGGAACTGGCAAGAGTGCATGAGACCAAGCAGTGTGCCTGCTCTCCCCAACTGTCTTATATATACTTGAAAGACAGTGAAAGTGAAAGTTGCTCAGTTGTGGCCGACCCCATGGACTACACAGACCATGGAATTCTCCAGGCTATAATACTGCAGTGTGGAGCCATTCCCCTCTCCAGGGAAACTTCTCAACCCAGGGATTGAACCCAGGTCTCCCGCATTGCAGGCGGATTCTTTACTAGCTGAGCTATGTATCTGAAGGACCAGATCAAAATGAAATAAATACACTGACAGGGCTTCTTACATACATGTATTATGTCTATGTGTGTTTTCACATTTGATACCTTCTGTGTTAGTTATCGAGGAGGTGGAAAGGAATGTTCATCAACAATTATTCTTTTGGTATTTAAGTGGGCACAAAAAGCACATAACATAGAGTTTTAAAGAAATTGTGCTTATTGGAGTTCCAGACCATTTTTTCCAAGCCAACCAGGTCTGATACTTTGACAAAGTTAGGGCAAGTACTTAAGCTTGTGGGTGGCTATTCAATTTCAACCTTAGCCTGTGGGAAGTTCCTTACTAAATAGTAGTGTTAGAAACCATCTTGTCTTATACTGGCTTTCATTAAGGAAGCTCTGGGAAAATGCAAATCTAAACTGGGAAATGTTGTTTCTTATTTTTTTAATCAAATAAAACCCCAGAATGGATTTTCTTTCCAAGACTTTTTTTTTGTTTTATCACAATGACCTTTCTAAGAAAAGATGAAGCCAGCCTCAGGTAAAAAGAAATGGCCACATTTCATCCACAGTTAGCCTTCATGACCCCTGAACCTGGTTTTTCTATCTGAACCTCTTTTCATGCACCATTTCTCGCGGTGTCTGATAAGGGACACACAAGGGCTTGAGCAAGGCAAGACTGGAACTTTGACTTTCATAAAATAGCCAGTAAACAAATTCTGCCCCACTTTAATTGGTGGTGTTATTCCTGTGTTTCTGTTTAATATTACAAGGCATTGCTAAACTGTAGAATGCAGAGCAGTAAAATAGAGCCATTAAATGAGGCCCTAAAACCAGTTGGAGATCCCTAGTTATCATCTATGGTATTATATGTCTTTATATATAATGTATAGGTATATAACTACACACAACCACACACTTCTGGGTGTTTGCACACAAGCTCTATCGTCTCATCTTTTTTATTTTTCCCTATCTCTAACACAAAAGTCAAGGGGTTTGGGAGCACGCACAAAAAAAGAGATTTCTAAGAGAGCAGACGATTGGGCCAGGGTCATTCGAAAGGGTAATTATTGTTAAATGTCAGGTTAACTCTGAAGGCCTCAGCTCATCCAACTGAGAGCAGATTAGCCCAGATGGAGACATTTTCAACACGGTGCTGTCTGGCCAATCAGAGACAGCTGGGATTAGCCAAATACCTTCTCTCATCTGCTTGCTCACAGAAAGGTCAGTTTCTGCTCATTGCTTCTCTTTTAAGATGTGCTTTTTTTTTTTTTTTATGGCAGCCGTGTGCAGGAAATCAGGTCCCTTTTATCAGTGAATTAAATATTCAACATCTAAAACCCACTTTTTGAGAGTCAACTTCATTCACTTTCAAGACCACTTTTATCTTTTTTAAGTGCTGAAGATATACTGGGCGCGTGTACACAGTGCATATTTTACCTCTAGCCCTCCCGCTAAGCTGGAGGTCTGCCTGTCGTGTTTTGCGTATTTTTTGAAAGCTTACCGTTTCATTTCATGCATTTTCTTCTTTAAGGACACCAGTTTATGTTTCCTATCATTTTCTTCATAAAAAGATGAGGGGAAAATGAAACTAACCCTGGGGTGCTCTAAAAGATAATCTGTTTTTATGTACAGCTTTTTCTCCCTCTAAGCAACATAAATGAGCACATGCATAAAATCAGTGACACAATGAACAGTAAGAAAAACAAAGATCATGGACTTGTGATTGCCCAAACTGCAAGTGCCTGTGTGATGTGTGCACAAACACACACATGCACAATCTATAATTACCATAGGAGGCCAGAGGATATATGCTGAATGTATTACTTAATATATTCATACATGAATACGTGTGTATTCTTAGGAGAAATATGTGGTACCACTTCTATATGTCTCTTAAAATGTAGTTATTTTCTCACTGTAGAATGCAATCCATGTGAGATGCTGGAACATTCATCTTTTGAAGAATTTCTTATAAAAACTGAATAAAGATATTGTGAGGAAATCCTTGCCTTGCTGCAAACACAAACCTGTTTGCATCATGCTGCTTCCATACTCTTTGGTTTTAATTCACCCCTACCTCAACTCCTTGCATTGTTTTTTATGGAAGTGAAGATATCTTTAACAAGAAGACAAAAATGGTAGGCAAAATGGAGTATCTTATCTAGAAAATTTGCTACAATATTACACCACATAGTAGGTTAAACAAGTATTAGGATAAAATGCAGAAGGCAATCATTAATAATGATTAATTCCTTTCAAGAGTATCTGCTCTAGTTAAGCTGCATTAAACATTTATTATGTAGTAATATAGAAGGCAATATTTCAAAAACTCTAGAACCTCACACCCAGATCTTGTTTTTAAACACCATTCTCTAATAAAAAGAACTGGGGCTCCTTGGAGAAATGGCTGATTCCAGGACTAGGGCCAGTACAAGATAAGTCTCAAGTGCTAGAAATGAAGCATCCCCTCCAAGCCCCATGCTGTGTCAAAGGGACACAAGAATCAGCGGAAAGAGCACCCAGTGGCCAAACCTGAAACAATCTGACCAAGATAAAGTTATAACTCAAAGTATAAAATGAATGTCCATGAGCCAATACTGATATAAATAAGTTATTGAATAAACAAACAAATGAAGGAGAATTAGACAAATCTCCCATGCAGAAGAATTTTAAATAATTTATGTAGCTACTTTGCCCTCAAGATGGGGAACTTAACTCCTCCTCCATAGGTGTGGGTTATACACAGTGACTTCCTTCTGTAAGTGCAGTGCGGAAAGGGTAGAAAATGAATAATTTTACAGCACAAGGCCTGACAAACACTATGTCAGCCATGTGATCAAGGTCAACATCAACAGTGGTAAGCTGTGTCAATAGTGTATACCTGGATATGATGTGAGTGGCACATAACCTCTGGGTCCTTCCTCAGAAAACCACATAATCCCACTTTATTTATGAGAAAATGAAAGCGAGAGACAAATTCTAACTGAGGAAAATTCTACAAAATACCTGATTTGTACTCCCCCAAACTTCCTTGATCATCAAAGACAAGGAAAATCTGAGAATATGTCCCAACCAGAAGGAGCCGATAGAGATATGGCAACTGAACGCCATGTGGTTTCCTGGGTGGGATCCTACCATAGAACAAAGGCATTAAGGAAAAAATGAGGAAGTGCAAATAAAGGGCAGACTTTAGTTAATAATAATGGGTTCATATTGGTTCATTAATTGTGACAAATAAATCACTCAAATGTAAGGAGTTAAAAATAGGAAAAACTGGATGTGAGGCAATGAGAACTCTCTATACTACTTTCATCATAATTCTGTAAATCTAAACCCGTCCTAAAATAGAAAGTGTATTAATCAAAACCTAGGTTAGTGTCTTGAAAAATAAGCTCAAATCGTATCAAATGTTTAAAATTTTCAGCATCTTCAAAATAATTGAGTGTTCAAATTGGATTGGGATGAAATGGTTGAAGAGTGTTCTTGAAAGAAAAATGGAGGTTTGGAGAACAATCTTGAGAATTCAAAGAAAGAAATATGACAACACTTTTAAATGATCAATTTATAAATCTTAGATTGGTTTTTAGGCAAGCTCACTCAAAGTCCAAATATTGTGTTTCTTTAAAAATGATCATTCCAACTAATATGGCCCATTTTAGCCTGCTCCCATGAATTGGCTTTCTCTCTCCACTTCTGTTCTTCATTTGCATCTGAAGTTTGACCTCTATGGCCTCCAACGGCAAGCAGTAGGAAATGCAGAAACAGTTGATAGAAATACAAACATTACCTGTTCAAAGTTGGCTGATTGCCCTTTTCCAGCTTGCTCCACTATTGGCACTAGTAGTACAGATTAGCTAATGCCAGGAGACCACTCAGATAATGCAAATAACATAACAGTAAAACATTCCACTAGATTTTTCCTGGATGATCTAAGTAATACAGGCAAAAATATATTAGATTCAATGGATGTGAATATTTATGGATGTCAATACTTTACACCCTTAAAGGTATACATAACTTTCACACCAAACTCCAACCAGTTATTTTTCATCTCATTATTAAAAATTGTGCTTTCAGTTGCTAAACTTGCCAACTACTAATTATGTATTTTTGATGAGCTGCACATATAATTTTCTAAATATCTTTAGGTTATTGATTTTTCAGACTGGTCAAACGTGAATAAATTTTAATGTCCATAAGACAAATTTATTTCTAACTTTAAATAGTAGCAGATAGATTGGGCCTTTAAGTTACATTGTGTTTTGTAGCTAAAACATATTTGGCTATTCTTGTTCATTGAGAGAAGATGAGCTTTGGGACCAATTTAACATCTATAGATCAAATCACAAAATAACCATGATGTTAAGAAACTTACAGTCTTTAAGACTTTACTTTTAATAGTGTTTCAGTAGAATTAGAAAAACAAAATCTGAGACTGGAGGTTTACTTCTACAATCCCTGTATGAGTGCTGGTTAGTTTAGCTTCACAAAAGAAATAGAAAATTTCTGAGATTGCCCAGTGCTCTCTTGTATCAAAATAAAGCCACAGAAAAACATCTTTTAAGGCAATAAAAGGAAGGTGTCTTCTAGTACAGACATATTTCAATTGTTATTGTTTTCTGAACTGACTGGACGATACTGGATAATAATGGAGATGTTTTTGACAGCCTCTTATTTATGAGTCTCTGGATGAGTTTGTGTATGAGTGTGGGTAAGCTTTAGTGCTGCACAAATAAGACTAATATTTAAGGTTAATACAGCTGAAGTGAATTTGTTTACTTCCCAAATGCACTGATTTCTAGATTCTTCTAAAACAACCTTAAACTGCACATCCACCACCAAGAACTTATTTACATAGGAATCAAGATATACATGCAAAAAAAGGGTTATAAAAACAAGATTCTATAGGAACAATCGAGTCTAGTTTTGCTTTTGGAGCTGCCCAAACTGTAGGTTATTGGGTGAAATTCATATTAATTTTCTGCAGAAATAATTTAATAAATAAAATATTTGAACAGCTGACCTTTTCGGTGCAAATATCTATGGAGATGAATTTACTTAATAGGGGGGCAGAATTTCTTTAGGACTTTGCTGAAGATGGTATATTTTGCAACCTGAGCTTGAAGTAACAATCTGTAAAACTAAAATAGAATGGAAATTGACTTTTACTTGTATAGCTTCACTGTGATTTTGATTTCAGAACTTCATGTGATTTTATGTAAGTATTTGATCCAGATCAGACTGTGCATCTGTCTCCAAAGTTTTATTGAGCACATACTGCATGCCAAACAACTTTTATGTGCTCAAGAAGCAGAAAAACACATTTTGCCTTTAAGAGATTCAGAGCATCCTCTGTGTTTTTGTAGTTTTCCTAGGACTTGCATTTTATTCATCAGTTACTTAATTTATTATGAAATACTTGCCTATCCCTATAAATTATATGCTTCCAGGCAGCAAAGTTCACTCGATCTTATTTCCAATGTCTAGCAATATGTCTTGTTCTATTGCTCAGTCGTGTCCAACTCTACGATCCAATGGACTGCAGCATGCTGGCTTCCCTGTCCTTTCCCGTCCCGCAGTTTGCCCAAACTCATGTCCATTGAGTTGACAATGCCACCCAGCCATCTCATCCTCTGTTGCTCCCTATTGCTCCTGCCCTCAATCATTCCTAACATCAGGGTCTTTTCCAATGAGTTAACTCTTTGCATCAGGTGGCTAAAGTATTAGAGCTTCAGCCTCAGCACCAGTCCTTTCAATGAATATTCAGGATTGATTTCCTAGGATTGACTGGTTTGCTCTCCTCACTGTCCAAGAGACTCTCATTAAGCAGAGTGTCTGGCACACAGTAAATGTTTAAGAAGTATTTGTCTGATATAAAATAATAAATGAATGGGAAACATCACTAGCTGTGAACACAAAATGCAATCTCCTTTTTTCTTTGTTATTATTAAAATGCTGGTAATAATTCATCTGAAAAATACATATCCTAGCCTTCCTTCCTTGGAATCAAGATTGCCAGGAGAAATAGCAATAACCTCAGATATGCAGATGACACCACACTTTTAGGAGAAAGTGAAGAAGAACTAAAGATCCCCTTGATGAAATTGAAACAGGAGAGTGAAAAAGCTGGCTTAAAACTTAAAATTCAGAAAACTAAGATCATGGCATCTGGTCACATCACTTCATGGCAAATAGATAGGGAAACAGTGGAAACAGTAAGAGACTTTATTTTTGGGGGGGCTCCAAAATCACTGCAGATGATGACTGCAGCCATGAAATTTATTTATTTTACTTTTGCTTTTTTTTTTTTCATTTTTATTAGTTGGAGGCTAATTACTTTACAGTATTGTAATGGTTTTTGCCATACATTGACATGAATCAGCCATGGATTTACATGTGTTCCCCATCCCGATCCCCTCTCCCACCTCCCTTCCCATCCCATCCCTCTGGGTCTTCCAGTGCACCAGCCCTGAGCACTTGTCTCATGCATCCAACCTGGGCTGGTGATCTGTTTCACCCTTGACAGTATACTTGTTTCAATGTTGTTCTCTCAGAACATCCCACCCTCGCCTTCTCCCACAGAGTCTAAAAGTCTGTTCTGTGTCTCTTTTTCTGTTTTGCATGTAGGGTTATTGTTACCATCTTTTAAAATTCCATATATATGTGTTAGTATACTGTATTGGTCTTTATCTTTCTGGCTTACTTTACTCTGTATAATGGGCTCCAGTTTCATCCATCTCATTAGAACTGATTCAAATGAATTCTTTTTAATGGCTGAGTAATATTCCATGGTGTACATGTACCACAGCTTCCTTATCCATTCGTCTGCTGATGGGCATCTAGGTTGCTTCCATGTCCTGGCTATTATAAACAGTGCTGCAATGAACATTGGGGTGCACGTGTCTCTTTCAGATCTGGTTTCCTCACTGTGTATGCCCAGGAGTGGGATTGCTGGGTCATATGGCAGTTCTATTTCCAGTTTTTTAAGAAATCTCCACACTGTTCTCCATAGCGGCTACACCAGTTTGCATTCCCACCAACAGTGTAAGAGGGTTCCCTTTTCTCCACACCCTCTCCAGCATTTATTGCTTGTGGACTTTTGAATAGCAGCCATTCTGACTGGTATGTAATGGTACCTCACTGACATTTTGATTTGCATTTCTCTGATAATGAGTGATGTTGAGCATTTTTTCATGCATTTGTTAGCCATCTGTATGTCTTCTTTGGAGAAATGTCTGTTTAGATCTTTGGCCCATTTTTTGATTGAGTCATTTATTTTTCTGGAATTGAGCTGCAGCCATGAAATTTAAAGACACTTGCTCCTTGGAAGAAAAGTTATGGCCAACCTAGGCAGCATATTAAAAAAGAGACATTACTTTGCCAATAAAGGTCTGTCTAGTCAAGGCTATGGTTTTTCCAGTGGTCATGTATGGATGTGAGAGTTGGACTATAAAGAAAGCTGAGCACCAAAGAATTGATGCTTTTGAACTGTGGTGTTGGAAAAGACTCTTGAGAGTCCCTTGGACTGCAAGGAGATCAAACCAGTCAATCTTAAAGTAAATCAGTCCTGAATATTCATTGGAAGGACTGATGCTAGCGCTTAAACTCCAATACTTTTGCCATCTGATGAGAAGAACTGACTCCTTAGAAAAGATCCTGATGCTGGGAAAGACTGAAGGCAGAAGGAGAAGGGAACGACAGAGCTTGAGATGGTTGGGAAGTTTGTGCAAGCTCTGGGAGTTGGTGATGGACAGAGAGGCCTGGTGTGCTACAGTCCATGGGGTCACAAAGAGTCGGATATGACTGAGTGACTGAACTGGACTGAACTGACTAAGACTTTTTTCTAGCCTCCCGGTAACTGTGGGGCTTCTTGCAAAGTTTCTTCACTCTTTTTTACCCTAGCAGTTCCTACTCTTGCTCGCAGTTTGGAACTAGAGTAGCCAGGCTGACTTGATAGTCCACAAACCTGGAAGGTGCATGATTCAAGTCCAGCTCCCAGGATGATCAAGCAAAAAGACAAACGTGGAGCCCAGCCTTGTGACAGTGACATGGTACCCCTGAGAAAGCAACCATAGGTCACCTTCCAGACTTCTTTACCATAATAGAAAAAAATAAACTTCAATCTTATTTCAACTACTGCTACTTCCTATCTCTGGTACTAGTAGCCCAACACAATTCTTCTACTTGATTTAGACAACTATAAATTTCTATTTCCAATAATTGAACAGATATGGCAGACAAGCTAATCCCATTTAAGACCAGTGTGATATTTCCTTTCCACACAAATGAATATTAAAAAAAAAAAAAAAAAAAAAAAACGTTTATTTGGCTGCATCGGGTTTTCTAGTTGCAGCATGCAACACACAGGATCCTCCTTGTGGCATGTGGGATCAGTCATTGTGGTGTGGAAGCCCTTGCTTGTGGAAGCCCGGGCTTCTCTCTAGTTGTGGCATGTGAGCTCCAGAGCCAGCGGGCTTAGCAGTTGTGGCAGGCAAGCTCTCTAGTTGTGGTGAGTGGGTTTAGTTGTCCTACAGTATGTGGGAATCATAGTTCCCTGATCAGAGACTGAACCCACATCCTCTGCATTGGTTGGCGGATTCTTAACCTCTAGACAACCAAGGAAGGCCCAACAATTGACTTATGTTTTGGATTGGGTTAAATAAGTGGTTCTCCACTGGTGGTGATTTTGTCTCCCAGGATATCTGACGATGTCTAGAGATACTGCAGTTGCCACAACTAGGGGAAGGGGAGTTTGTCCTAGTAGCCACTCCGTAGGGGGACAGGCATGCCATGACAGTGTCTAGGATAGAACACTACAACAGAAAATTATCTGGATCAAAATGTTAACAGTGACAAGATTGAGACATCCTGGGTTAAATCTTTCGTTAATTAACTTGCTTAGACATACAACTGCAAGGAGATCCAACCAGTGCATCCTAAAGGAAATCAGTCCTGAATGTTCATTGGAAGGACTGATGCTGAAGCTGAAACGCCAATACTTTGGCCACCCTATGTGAAGAACTGACTCATTTGAAAAGACCCTGATGCTGGGAAAGATTGAAGGCAGGAGGAGAAGGGGACGACAGAGGATGAGTTGGTTGGAAGGCATCACCGACTCAATGGACATGAGTTTGATTAAACTCCAGGAGTTGGTGATGGACAGGGAAGCCTGGCATGCTGCAGCCCATGGGGTAACAAAGAGTTGGACACAACTGAGTGACTGAATTGAACTGAACTGAGACATGCACCTAACAACTAACTAAGGGTTGATAATTAAATAAAGGTACATATTCTACTTGATCAGATGAGGGAGTGGGTAATGTACAAAGTATTGGCCTGATGAATTCTCCTACATAAAAGTAGAGTAATATGAAGAAACATAAGAAAGTTGTAAGTAATTGAACAGGGCAATGTAATAGACACAACAATTAAGAAAACTGTATTGCAGTTCAGTTCAGTTGCTCAGTCGTGTCTGACTCTTTGAGACCCCATGAACCGCAGCATGCCAGGCCTCCCTGTCCATCACTAACTCCCAGAGTTCACCCAAACCCATGTCCATCGGGTTGGTGATGCCATCCAACCATCTCATCTTCTGCCATCCCCTTCTCCTCCTGCCCTCAATCTTTCCCAGCATCAGGGTCTTTTCAAATGAGTCAGCTCTCCGCATCAGGTGGCTAAAGTATTGGAGTTTCAGCTTCAGCATCGGTCCTTCCAATGAACACCCAGGACTGATCTCCTTTAGGATGGACTGGATCATCTTGCAGTCCAAGGGATTCTCAAGAGTCTTCTCCAACATCACACTTCAAAAGCATCAATTCTTCAGTGCTCAGCTTCCTTCACTGTCCAACTCTCACATCCATACATGACTACTGGAAAAACCATAGCCTTGACTAGATGGAGCTTTGTTGGCAAAGTAATGTCTCTGCTTTTTAATATGCTATCTAGGTTGGATACAACTTTCCTTCCAAGGAGTAAGTGTCTTTTAATTTCTTGGCTGCAATCACCATCTTCAGTGATTTTGGAGCCCCCCAAAATAAAGTCTGTTTCCACTGTTTCCCCATCTAGTTCCCATGAAGTGTTGGGACCAGATCTTAGTTTTCTGAATGTTGAGCTTTAAGCCAACTTTTTCACTCTCCTCCTTCATGTTCATCAAGAGGCGTTTTAGTTCCTCCTCACTTTCTGTCATAAGGGTGGTGTCGTCTGCATATCTGAAATTATTGATATTTCTCCTCGCAATCTTGATTCCAGGTTGTGCTTCTTCCAGCCCAGCGATTCTCATGATGTACTCTGCATAGAAGTTAAATAAGCAGGGTGACAATATATAGCCTTGATGTACTCCTTTTCCTATTTGGAACCAGTCTGTTGTCCCATGTCCAGTTCTAACTGTTGCTTCCTGACCTGCATATAGGTTTCTCAAGAGACAGGTCAGGTGGTCTGGTATTCCCATCTCTCTCAGAATTTTCCACAGTTTATTGTGATTCACACAAAGGATTGACTTGCATAGTAAATAAAGCAGAAATATATGTTTTTACAGAACTCTTGCTTTTTGTGTTCCAGCAGATATTGGCAATTTGATCTCTGGTTCCTCGGCCTTTTCTAAAACCAGCTTGAACATCTGGAAGTTCACGGTTCATGTATTGCTGAAGCATGGCTTGGAGAATTTTGAGCATTACTTTACTAGTGTGTGAGATGAGAGCAATTGTGTGGTAGTCTGAGCATTCTTTGGCATTGCCTTTCTTTGGGATTGGAATGAAAACTGACATTTTCCAGTCCTGTGGCCACTGCTGAGTTTTCGAAACTTGTTGACATATTGAGTGCAGCACTTTCACAGCATCATCTTTTAAGATTTGAAAAGCTCAACTGGTATTCCATCCCCTCCACTAGCTTTGTTCATGGTAATATTTTCTAAGACCCACTTGACTTCACATTCCAGGATGTCTGGCTCTAGGTGAGTGATCACACCATTGTGATTATCTGGGTCGTGAAGATCTTTCTTGTATAGTTCTTCTGTGTATTCTTGCCACCTCTTAATATCTTCTGCTTCTGTTAGGTCCACATCATTTCTGTCCTTTATCGAGCCCTTGTTTACATGAAATGTTCCCTTGATATCTCTAATTTTCTTGAAGAGATCTCTAGTCTTTCCCATTCTGTTTTTTTCCTCTATTTCTTTGCATTGATCGCTGAGGAAGGCTTCCTTATCTCTCCTGGCTATTCTTTGGAACTCTGCACTCAGATGGGAATATCTTTCCTTTTCTCCTTTGCTTTTTGCTTCTCTTCTTTTCACAACTATTTGCAAGGCCTCCTCAGACAGCCATTTTGCTTTTTTGCATTTCTTTTCCATGGGGATGGTCTTAATCCCTGCCTCTTGTACAATGTCACAAACCTCCATCTATAGTTCATTAGGCACTCTCTCAGATCTAGTCCCTTAAATCTATTTCTCATTTCCACTGTATAATTGTAAGGGATTTGATTTAGGTCATACGTGAATGGTCTAGTGGTTTTCCCTACTTTCTTCAATTTAAGTCTGAATTTGGCAATAAGGAGTTCATGATCTGAGCCATAGTCAGCTCCCAGTCTTGTTTTTGCTGAGTGTATGGAGCTTCTCCATCTCTGGCTGCAAAGAATATAATCAATCTGATTTCAGTGTCAACCATCTGGTGATGTCCATGTGTAGAGTCTTCTCTTGTGTTGTTGGAAGAGGGTGTTTGCTATAACCATTGTGTTCTCTTGGCAGAACTCTATTAACCTTTGCCCTGCTTTATTCTGTACTCCAAGGCCAAATTTGCCTGTTACTCCAGGTGTTTCTTGACTTCCGACTTTTGCATTCCAGTCCCCTATAATGAAAAGGACATCTTTTTTGGGGTGTTAGTTTTAAAACGTCTCGCAGAGTGAACTAAAGATGACTATGTAGCTCAGTGGACTTCTGTTTGATAATAAATGTATAGTTAAATTGGAAATTGCGACCCTTTCTGGAATAAGACCCTTGCTGTGAGAAAGTGGACAAAGTTGAAACAAGTCTTTTTAAGAGTCTCCATTTCTAAGACTTCCTAATTTTCCTCTTGGATCCAACAGTTAAAACAAAGAAAGGAAAGAGGGATGGAAGAGGGAAAGCTGGAAAGAGTGGAACCCAGGAAAGAAACAAGTACTGGGCACTAAAAAACAGTTAAAACTGTAAGTGATAAATTAAAACCAAAATTATACTAAGTACAAACAAAATGCACAAAACCCACCTGAACTTGTCAGCAAAGTAAAGTCTCAACTGGCATTACAAGTTCATATTTATAGGTAACTGAATAATCATTGCTATCAGCAGAAAAAAAGCTACCATATTCCGACTGCCATCATTTTAACGAAAGCCTGTGTCATAAACCTTGTAATTTTCTGCTGTCATGCTCCGTCACTTTCAACACATTTAAATTAGAAAGGACTATGCTAATTTTGCTTCTTAGCCAGGGTAATTGTTGTAAGACATAACTTTCTCTTTTTTTCCTTCTCCCAATTGTTTTATTCTCCAGTGTTGTTTAAATTCAGTCTCAGTTACCCCATGTCCTTTTAAGCCTGAGCTATCTCTAGCCCCCACCCTGCTGGAAATATTCCTTTCATCTTCCTTTGCTTATTAAGCACTTAGATGTCCTTTTCCAATAGACATACTATTCCTCTGTGATCTTCCTGAAGAATAGTGTGTGAGTCTTAAATTGGTGAGTTCACTTTATATTTAATTAAAAAGGGCTGCCCTTTATTTTCCTTATATTAATGCTTAACATACCATAGAATTGACTTGAGAAAAAGTGATAAAAGCATAGCAGTTGAAACATTTGAAAAGAGATGGGTTGTGTGGAGAGCATCATCACTGCTTTTAAATACTTGAAAGAGAGAAGAGATGATTGATCCAGAAGAACTACACTGGGACAAATGAGTTGAAATGATAAAGAAGGTTTGGGCTCCAAAGAAAATAGAATTTTCCATCAGCTGAAGTGGAGTGGGTTTCCTTATGAAGCAGTGAGCTCCTGAGATAGAAGTGTTCATGCTGAGGTCAGGGACTTCCAAATTGAGAGGGAAAGGGAAAGGTAAGTTTCCCTCTTTGTATACAGCAGAGAATTTTTTTTTTCCCCTAACAAGGTTTATTTTCTTGGGCTCTAAAATCACTGTGGATGGTGACTGCAGCTATGAGATTAAAAGACACTTGCTCATTGGAAAAAAAACTTATGACAAACTTAGACAGTGTATTAAAAAGTGGAGACATTACTTTGCCAACAAAGGTCCATATAGTCAAAGCTATGGTTTTTCCAGTAGTCTTGTACTGATTTGAGTGTTGGATCACAAAGAAGGCTGAACACCAAAGAATTGATGCTTTCTAACTGTGGTACTGTAGAAGACTCTTGAGAGTCCCTTGGATAGTAGTGAGATCAAACCAATCAATCCTAAACAAAAACAACCCTGAATATGCATCGGAAGTACTGATAATGAAGCTGAGGCTCCAATACGTTGGCCACCTGATGTGAAGAGCTGACTTATTGGAAGACACTGATGATGAGAAAGATTGAAGGCAGGAGAAGGTGGTGACAGAGGATGAGACGGTTTGATGGCATCAATGAGTCAATGGACATGAGCTGGAGCAAGCTCCTGGAAATGCTAAAGGACAGGCAAACCTGGCATGTTACAGTCCATGGGGTCACCAGATGTGACTTAGCAACTGAACGACAACAACAAACTATGTCAAGGAAAGATTGATACTGATTAGATAGTATTCATTTGGTAAAAGAAAAAAAATGTAAAAAAGATGGCTGAAGGAATAAATAATATTTTGCTGACCGATTGGGTAGATAGCTTCTCACTGTGTTAGTAGTGGATGTGGGAGAAAAGATGACTCTTTAAATAAATGCTCAAACATCTGAGAAATATAGGTCATTTCAATTCACTTCCTTTTATCTTGTGCCCTTCAAGTTCTTCCTAATGATCTGTGATGTCTGTACCTAGGGCATTCTAAACTACCTTTCTCCTGAGGAGTTAGTCACCAGGAGCATGATTCTTCTTCCCTCCAGCAGTAAGGAGAGTTTATGAATTACATTGTTTTAAGATACTGAAAGATTGACCTATGGGTGTCACAAGATAATCACTGATTTTCAAGTTCAAGACAATCACCATGCTTTAAATCAGAAGTCCAAGAATTAAGTTCTCTACTATTTAAAAGGCTGGCACCAAAGAAAGAAGGGTAATAATACTGGGGGATGTGCCCATGATACTCTTGCTAAGAGCCCCTGCTTTTCAGCAAGGCTTTCACCTGTTTCCAGGAGGCATTTGAATGCTGCAGGAGTTGGAATTGAAGGACAGGGTGACAGATGCAAGACTAGAAACCACTGATCAATCACTAAGCTCTCGGTTCCATCACTGCATGGCTCACTCCTGAAGCCAACAGGTTTGAGCAGGTCCTTGTCTTTTAAAATGCATTAAAATTGTGTCCAGGTAAGCGCCATGATCCGAAACAGTACCCAATGTACACATGGCACCAGCATGCCTACATACTCATTCATATGCAATTATTTAGTGAAATCTCCATCTCCAACATGGGCATTCTTTAGCTGTGATTAGTGTAATGCAGGTAAAAAAGTGGAGGCATTTTCTGGAGCTCCTGAATTGAATATTTCATGTCTGCAGATACTGGCACATATGACACATTAACAAGGAAGGCATGCGTGCACTCAGGGGGACTGATTTAGGAAAAAATCAGCTTTTTTTCAAGCTCTATCATTATAAGCTCACTCAGTACACCTCAGTTTCCTCACCTGTATAATGGGGGTGAGTCTATTGCTTTCTACCTCTCAAGAGTGTCTTAAAGATTTATGAGATCAGTTTGCTCAAGCATTATGAACTTCTTGGGAAAAGATACTATGAAAAATAAAGCATCATTATTCATTTTCTCTGGACAGGACCCTTGGGGGCGGGGTCCCTGAAAAACAACAAATAGAGTCATTTTTACTGGAGACAAGAGAGAAATGTTCTCATCTGAAAATCCAAACTCAGTGGAAAAACACAGTTGCTGTACAAGTTAGTCAAGTTCAATCTTTAAAACACTCTTTGCATTTCTGCACTTTCCCCCCTCTATTTGATCTCCTGGATCATTATAATATCAACTCTGTAAGTAACAGTGTGTGTGTGAGAGAGAGAGAGAGAAACAAAGACAGAGACAGAAAGAAGAGAATCAAAAGAATTTCCACTGCTGAGTACCTATTTATAATGACTCCTGGTTCAGCCTAGTCCATTATCTACTTAAAATTCAAAAGAAGTGCTTTTCTTTGGATGGTTTTACATGTTTTCATCTTCCTCTTTTATTAGAAAGAAAGAAAAGATAGAGACAACCAGGCAATCATCATTATTAAATATATTTCCATTCGTGGCAATGGACTAAAATTTCATGGAAATAAAAACATTTTCTTCTTGATGATATGATTTCAGGATACCATAGCAAGTATGTTACAAAGAAAATTCAGATTTGCAAAGAAAAAATTTGAGTTATTCTTATGTTCATCCCTTCCTCTGAAATAAACACTAAATGTTGATGTAAAGGCTTTCCTGAACTCTTCTTGGTGAATCTGCACATTCTTTTTTTTTTTTTTTCTCTTTACCTCACTATCTAACAGCTTAAGTCTGAAGCCTCAATTGTAACTCACCTTTGACCTGAAATGAGAAAAAGAAACATTAAGTGTTCTTTTTATTTGACATTACAAGTACTGTACTGCCCCTTGGTTATTATCCAATCATGTAATAGAGCCTTCAATGTTTGGTTTTCTTTCTTCATTTAAAGGATCTGAACGCTGGACAGCTTGACAGTTCTGAGCCTGGAACTGCCCTGTTTAAACCATGGGGTGGTCTGGTCCCCAGCTTTCTTCTCCTGTGGCTGGAAACCCGTGGAGATGTTTTACAGACTTTGAACTCTACATGGAGCCTAATAGGATATTGAGAGCGATAGTCTCATTCTGTCTGCCCCCCTCCTGTTTGGAGGAAGGAGCTCGCCAGCATCATTCACAGTTGGCAGCCTCACAGCCAGGGCCCAGCTGCCTGGAATGAGCCACTTTTCTCTCCTCCTTCCCTGGGCTCGCAGTTCTTGTCATCACTCTCTTTGCTGCTTTTTCAGTCTTTCCCCAGCAGCGCTAGACTTGGGTGGGCATGCCAAGATTCAGATATCCTACCCGGCTCTAGAAATGGCAGCATTTAAAGATTCCCTCAGGGATCACTAATCCCTTGTTACTCAAACTGTGGGCCTTGGATCCAGCAGCATCAACGTGATCGGGAGCTTGTTAAAAATGGTGATGCTTGGGTCTCATCCCAGACCTAGGAAATTAGTCTCAGCCTTTTCTCGTGACCACCAGGTGATTCCCTGGAGAAGGAAATGGCAACCCACTCCAATATCCTTGCCTGGAAAAATTCCACGGACAGAGGAGCCTGGTGGGCTATAGTCCATGGGGTCCCAAAGAGTCGGACACAACTAAGCAAAAAGCAAAAGCACCAGGTGATTCAGAGGCACAGGATAGTCTGAGAAGCACTGACCTGATTCCACGTGTCTCCTGATTTAAGAATTTTATTAGTTATATAAGATGTAGATGATTTAAGGATTAATGTATCTATTCTAGAAAAAGAAATGACCTGGAGTTTAAAAAATTCTGGTTCTGTGTTTCTGGGGCATAGCCTGGACACCAGCCCCCACCCCCCACCCCCATCTGGTTCCCATGTGCGACTGGAATGGAGACAGGAGGATGGTTCTAAAGCAGTGGTTCTCAAAGTCCGGTCTCTGTAGCAGCAACCCCAGTGTTACTTGTTAAAATAAAAATTCTCAGGCTGTATCTTAGACATTATAACTCAGAAACTCCAGGATTAGAGCCCAAAAAGTGTTAGTTGCTCAGTTATGTCCAACTCTTTGCAACCCCACGGACTATAGGCCACCAAGATTCTCTGTCCGTGGATTCTCCAGGCAGGAATGCTGGAGTGTCTGCCATTCCCTTCTCCAGGGGATCTTCCTGACCCGGGGATCAAAGCTGGGTCTCCCACTTTGCAAGCAGATTCTTTACTATCTGAGTCACCAGGGTAGCCCCAAAGTCTGCATTTAAACAAGTTTTCCAGATTGTGCTGAGATAAGTTCTGTAACTACAGGTTTAAAGAGTAAGGATGTCCTAAGCCTCACCCCTGAAAGATAGATGGGTATATACCTGTACTGTTCTGTGGTTGTTTTAATTTAAATCCATGTAAATCAAATCAAATAAAAAACTGTGTTTCTCATTTCAACTAGCCACATTTTAAGTATTTGATAGCCACAGGAGGCTAGTGGCCACAAAAACAACAGCATGAATATAGAATATTTCCATCATTTGCAGAAATTTCTCCTGGACAGTGCTGAGTTAGACTTTGAACTAGAGGGAGACAGATATTAATATATTAATAATTACAACAGCAATAATGGCAACAACAATTCTCATATGCTAGCCAATTATTATGTTCCAGGCTAAGATATTAAGTGATTCCTCTGTGTTTTTTTACTCTGATTGTCAAATTATTGTTTAATTATTATATCTGAGTCTAGGAAGAATTTTGGTGAGGTGAAGGGATAAGGAACAAGAACAGGGGAAAGAAACAAGAGAAAGAGTTTATCTCCAACAAAAGACTTCACTTGAGGAATTGGGTGGACTCGAATGCAGAGAACCATTGATGGAACTCAAGGAACATGTCAACAATGAGGGAGATAAGCTAGTAAGATATCACTTCTAGAGTTTTCTCCCTCCAAGGCTAGAACACACTATGTAAAGCTAGGATCAAAGAGTAGTGACATCATGCATTTGGTGTTCTGTTGACTGGGTGTTTCTGTAGCTCTGCATCCAAGATAGAATCTTTCCTCAGTCTCCTGCAACAGATGTATCATTGGTCTCATCAGTTAATGACTACAGATTAAGATTGCCTGCATTTTGTGCCCAATATTGTGTGGCACAACCTACCAACATACAGCTGGGTGTTAACTCCCTTCCATGTGTTCCCAGCTCTGTCTGCAGGCTGACTGCCTCACTGTGTCTTGAGACCTGTTCATTCCCCTCCACTCCTCCTTCCACCACTTGCCAGTTTGGGGTGAGCAGGCAGGCAGTGTGTGTTCTCTGGGACCCGGTAGGGCTGAGGATGCAGCCCTGAGCATGCTGGCTGTTTCTTTCTCTCATTTAGCTTATGCTAACAAAAGGAGCTCTTTGCCCAGAGTTCCTTGGGTACAGCTGTTCTCATCTCTGGCCCTGAGAAGACATAAACACTCTTTCCCACATCACCTTTGAGACTTAAGCAGATTTTTTCTCTTTTTTTCTTTTGAGCATTTTGCTAAAACCCTGAGACTATAGGAAACTCCACACCCAGAAATCACAACTATTACTGTGGGTGGTGATCCCATTTGGGCTTCTGCTGGGAGAGAGCTTTATCAAACCCTTCCATTCCCTTACTGACTAGTTTTGAAGCACTGAAGCTTCCCCAAGGGGGGGGGGGGGGGAAAAATTAGTCAAAAGTTCTCATCAAAGTAGCCCCTCCCATTACAAAGAGAAGGTCTGTTTTAAAGGAAAATTCCAGGCTGCACCTAAAAGACAGAAACTGCTTGAATGCTCCCAGAGTGCACTTTCTCCAGCTTCCAAAATTGCTTTGGTCTTGATTACACTAGAATTTTATCCTTTCCCTTCCACTTGCCAACAATTCCCTCCCTCCATTTTTTTTCCCTTCTTCACAATGAGAGGTAAACAAAATTACACAGAGGGATGGCATCCAGGGGTAAGACATCCTGGGGATTCCCAAGATAAACTTAATTGCTTCTACTTATAAACACAAATCAGTTTCCCCACCACTCCAATTTGATATGCATTTTCTCTTCTGTTCAATGTGCCCATATCTGGGATGCTTAGTAATAGACTCATACCTTTTTTCAAGCTGAAAGGAATTTAGAGTTCATCTAGCCTAGCAGATTTGTTCGGTGTATTTTAATGACAAAAAAAAAACCAAAAACTGTCTTCAAATAAAACCCTACACAGTAGTCCAATAGATGAAGCAGAAGCAAAAGGTGCTTCTCAAGTTGGAACAAGGACGGCCTGTGAAACCCTCCCCCTTCCTGCTTGGAATGGTCTACTGAACTCTGTTCGAAATCTTTTGTCTGGCTCTGCTCCTCAGTTTACAGAGGGAGAACGTAAAGCTGAGAAAAGTTAAGCAATTAACTTTGTGGGGACCAGGAGTCCCCACAGGGACTGAGCCAGACCTGCCTTTGAGTGTGTGAGCATCTCCTGTGGAGGTATGGGTCAGCAGTGGCCTGCCTCAGGGGCAAGGGCTCTGGGTGCAGCAGACCTGGGTGTGACAAAAGCCCTCTTGGAGGAGGTCTCCATTAACCCCACCATAGAGCTGCCAGAACTTACACAGGACTGGGGAAACAGACTCTTGGAGGGCACAAACAAAACCTTGTGTGCACCAGGACCTAGGAGAATGGAGCAGTGACCCCACAAGAGACTGACCCAGACTTGCCCACGAGTGTCCAGGAGTCTCCAGCAGAGGCATGGGTCACAGTGGCCTGCTGCAGGGCTGGGGCCACTGAGTGTGGCAGTGTGTCCAGACCTTTTGAAGGAGGTTGCCATTATCTTCATTAACTCCATCATAGTTTGGCCTCAGGTCAGACAACAGGGAGGGAATACAGCCCTGCCCATCAGAACAAGACCCAGTTTCCCCCACAGTCAGTCTCTCCCCTCAGGAAGCTTCCATAAGCCTCTTATCCTTACCTGTCAGAGGGCAAACAAATGAAAACCACAATCAAAAACTAATCAAGCCCACTGAAATGTTGTGAAGTAATTAACCTCCAACTAATAAAAAAATTTAAAAAAAAAAAAAAAAACCAATCAAGCTGAGAACATGGACCATAATTTTGTCTAACTCAATAAAACTATGAGCCATGCTGTGTAGTGCCATCCAAAATGAGCAGGTCAAAGTGGAGAGTTCTGACAAAATGTGGTCCACTGGGGAAGGCAATGGCAAACTACTTCGGTATTCTTGACTTGAGAACCCCATGAACAGTATGAAAAGGCAAAAATAATATGACATTGAAAGATGAACTCCCCAGGTCGGTAGGTGAACAATATGCTATTGGAGTTCAGTGGAGAAATAATGCCAGAAAGAATGAAGAGATGGAGCCAAAGTAAAAACAATACCCAGTTGTGGATGTGACTGGAGATGGAAGTAAAGTCCAATGCGGTAAAGAACAATATTGCAGAGGAATCTTGAATGTTACATCCATGAATCAAGGCAAATTGGAAGTGGTCAAACAGGAGATGGCAAGAGTGAACATCATCATTTTGGGAATCAGTGAACTAAATTGGACTGGAATGGGTGAATTTAACTCAGATGACCATTTTAGCTACTACTGTGGGCAAGAATCCCTTAGAAAAAAATGGTAGCATTCATAGTCAACAAAAGAGTCTGAAATACAGTACTTGGGTGCAATCTCAAAAATGACAGAATTATCTCTGTTCCTTTCAAAGGCAAACCATTGAATATCACAGTAATCCAAGTCTATGCCCTGACCAGTAATGCTGAAGAAGCTGAAGTTGAATGGTTCTGTGAAGACCTACAAGACCTTCTGGAAATAACACCCAAAAACGATGTCCTTTTCATCATAGGGAAAGGGAATGCGAAAGTAGGAGGTCAAGAGATACCTGGAGTAACAGGCAAGTTTGGCCTTGGAGTACAAAATGAAGCAGGGCAAAGGCTAAAAGAGTTTTGGCAAGAGAATACAGTGGTCATAGCAAACACCCTCTTCCAACAACTCAAGAGAAGACTACACATGGACATCACCCAATGGTCAATACCAAAATCAAATTGATCATATTCTTTGCAGTCAAGATGGAGAAGCTCTACATAGTCAGCAAAATCAAGACCAGGAGCTGACTGTGGCTCAGATCATGAAGACTATTGTATAATTCAGACTTAAATTGAAGAAAGTAAGGAAAACCACTAGACCATTCAGGTATGACCTAAATCAAATCCCTTATGATTATACAGTGGAAGTGACAAATAGATTCAAGGGTTTAGATCTGATAGAGAGAGTGCCTGAAGAACTATGGACAGAGGTTTATGACATTGTTTGGAAGGCATTGATCAAGACCATCCCCGAGAAAAAGAAATGCAAAAAAGCAAAATGGTTGTCTGAGGAAACCGTACAAATAGCTGAGAAGAGGAGAAGCTAAAGACAAAGGGGAAAAGGAAAGATATACCCATTTGATGCAGAATTCCAAAGAATAGCAAGGAGAGATAAGAAAGCCTTCTCAGTGATCAATGTGAATAAATAGAGGAAAACAATAGAATGGAAAGACTAAAGATTTCTTTAAGAAAATTAGAGATACCAAGGGAACATTTCATGGAAAGATGGGCTCAATAAAGGACAGAAATGGTATGGACCTAACAGAAGCAGAAGATATTAAGAGGTGGCAAGAATACCCATAAGAACTATACAAAAAAGATCTTCATGACCCAGATTACCAAGATGGTGTGATCACGCACCTAGAGCCAGACATCCTGGAATGTGAAGTCAAGTGGGCCTCAGGAAGTGTCACTAAGAACAGAGCTGAGGGAGGTGAGAGAATTCCATTTGGACGATTTCAAATCCTAAACGATGATGTTGTGAAAGTGCTGCCCTCAACATGCCAGCAAATTTGGAAAACTCAGCAGTGGCCACAGGACTGGAAAAAGTCAGTTATCATTCCAATCCCAAAGAAAGGCAATGCCAAAAATGTTCAAACTACCACAAAATTGCACTCATCTCACATGCTAGCAAAGTAATGCTTAAAATTCTCCAAGCAAGGCTATAACAGTATATAAACCATGAACTTCCAGATGTTCAAGGTGGTTTTAGAAAAGGCAGAGGAACCAGAGATCAAATTGCCAATATCTGCTGGATCATCGAAAAAGCAAGAGAATGCCAGCAAAACATCGAATTATGCTTTATTGACTATGCCAAAGTCTTTGACTGTGTGGATCACAGCAAACTGTGGAAAATTATTAAAGTGATGGGAATACCAGACCACCTTACCTACCTCCTGAGAAATCTGTATGCATGACAAGAAGTAACAGTTAGAACCATACATGGAACAACAGACTGGTTCCAAATCGAGAAGGGAGTATGTGAAGACTGTGTATTGTCACCCTGCTTATTTAACTTATATGCAGAGTACATCATGAGAACTGCTGGGCTGGATGAAGCACAAGCAGAAATCAAGATTTCCAGGAAAAATATCAATAACCTCAGATATGCAGATGACACCACCCTTATGGCCGAAAGCAAAGAACTAGAGGTCCTCTTGGTGAAAGTGAAAGAGGAGAATGAAAAAGTTGGCTTAAAACTCAACATATAGAAAACTAAGATCATGGCATTTGGTCCCATCACTTCATGGCAAATAGATGGGGAAATAATGGAAAGTGAGGACTATTTTTTTGGGCTCTAAAATCACTGCAGATGGTGATTGCAGCCATGAAATTAAAAGACGCTTGCTCCTTGAAAGAATAGCTATGACCTGTCTAGGCAGCATATTAGAAAGCAAATATATTACTTTGCCAACTAAGGTCTGTCTAAGTTTTGGACAAAGTTATGTTTTTTCCAGTAGTCATGTATGGATATGAGAGCTGGACTCTAAAGAAAGCTGAGAGCCAAAGAATTGATGCTTTTGAACTGTGGTGTTGGAGAAGACTCTTGAGAGTCCCTTGGACTGCAAGGAGATCAAACCTGATATTCAGGAAATCAGTCCTGAATATTCATTGGAAGAACTGGTGCTGAAGCTGAAACTCCAATACTTTGGCCACCTGATGTGAATAGCTGACTCATTTGAATAGACCCTGATGCTGGGAAATATTGAGGGCAGGAGGAGAAGGTGATGGCAGAGGATGAGATGGTTGGATGGCATCGCTGACTCAATGTATATGAGTTTGAGTAAGCTCTGGGTGTTGGTGATGGACAGGGAAGCCTGACATGCTCTATTCCATAGGGTTACAAAGAGTTGGACATGACTGAGCGACTGAACTGAACTGAATCTCTAGAGAAAGGCAGAACGGGCAGACTGTGTGTCTTCAAATAGAAGACACACCTCATCATCTTTACAAAAACTGTTCTGTGGATATGGATCAAAAGGAATCTGTCTTCAGCGACTTGGCCCAGGGATGCACCCATGGAAACCCATGAACAGTATAATGATGTCATGAGAACACTCTTAATGATACAACCCCAGACTTCTTCAGCATTCCTCATGTGTTTGAGTAATGTCTCTGTGATCCTGAAAATGACATGGCTTACCATCGGTGCCAACAGCCTTCCTCTTCCTGTTCTTGAGAGTGGGATAGATTGGTAAGCAATGACTCAGCTGTAACTGCCAAGAAATTCATCCTCATTTCTCACCCCTCACCTACAGTCCCACCCTCAGTTGTACCCTGAGCTATGGAACAGGCAGTGATCAAACAGATATTTCTCCTTTGTCTTGGGACTGAAAAGGTTGAATGAGGAACAGAGCTTTGTACTTCTTTCACCTTCCTTGGTAAATAGTGGGGCAAATCACCCAGGAAAGAGAATGAAAAGAGTCTGCAGTTTTTTTTTTACTCTCCATCTCACAATGGAAACAGGTGTTGATCTCACCCACATTGGGCACCACTATGTTGGCTGTGAGTTAACAATGCTCAACTCCTTGGTAACAGGGATGATCTAGACTTTGGGATAATCTGGATGTGGAGGAATCTGTCCATGGGCCAGGTAGCCAAGGCCTGGGCCTTAGAGTCTTAGGTGGAAATTGACACCATGCAAGCCAATACCCAGATGAACCCTTAACAAGCAGTTGCAAATACAGGATAAATGGGAGGCTGGGTGCACCTTCTGGGGATTTCCCACCTTCACTTCTGTGCTGTCTGTTCTCAAGCCATATTTCTGTGCAAGGATGCATCAAGACCACCCATGGATTTATTTCTGTCTCTTGAGATGTTTATGATCCCTCATCCGTGGAGAGAGACAGAAATAGACACAGAGACAGAGAGAGAATGAAAGAGAGGGGCTGTCCAGAGACCCGGCAGGGGGAATTTTTATAGCTTAAAATAGAGAGATGATGCTGATTTTTATCTTAACTTTGTGTGGCTCTCATTTCACCTGGTGCCGCCTTTCCTGTGTTTGAATGAGACAGCTGGAGGGATTCTCTCCTCCCAGTATTACTGGCTATGGGGCTTCCCGCTTGCCTTTAACCTCAATGGGTTAACTTCATAAAACCGCAGCTCTTTATTCCAGCCTGAGATTTCCCATCGTACTTTAGGACCAGCGAACCGTCCCTTCTTTGATGGCACCTTTTGGCTCCACAATAGAAGCCAATTTGTTAGACTTCTTTACAGGTCAGGGGCTGCGTGAAGATGTGGAGGGCACAGCAGTGGGCACTGGAAAATGAAGTTGTATTCGCTTGGCAAATTATACGTCTGCTGCATTTTATGGGCTCGGGTTTCCTTTCCTCTCCTTTTCTCTCAGTCTCGCTGCCCCCCCGCCCCATTTTCTTGCCTTTTCTTGAAACCGAGGAAGCGTGTATGTGAGATATCGTCACATATCCAGTTAATGTAGGTTAATAGATTGATTCCAGTGACACGGATCATAATGAACAGTAAATTGTTTTATCTCTTAAGTCTTATTTGGTCAGCCAGGAAAACATATGAGGTAATATGGCTTGGACTAAATGGACCGTATAATAGATCTCCTTCTAAAGAATAAGGACAGGGGTGACAGCGCCTCTTATGATTAATGAAAATAATAATGGTCCTGAAATTGAAATTTTTCTAATTTTTTTTCCCTTCTCCTCTCTTGGCTGCCACCAAAAACTTCAGCCAAGAGATGATTTGTGTACAATAGCTGGCTCTGACTTCTTCCTGGTTTAAAATACATACTTAGAGGATGGGGGAAGGAGGCAAAGACATAAATTGGTTTCTAGATTTCTGTGTGTGCCACGTGCAAGGGAAGGAGCGCATTCATGTAAATTTCTTTTCTGTGGGCTTCCGATGTAAAGACTCCATACAGAGCATGAATGTCTCTGGCATCTGATGTGTTATAGGTCAATCTGATTATTCACTTGGAATCAAGTCTATTCTGTCTTTAGATTTACCCTTCAATCATCTCATTTTGCCCTTTCCCTCTTCCATTTTTTTTCCCCTTGGGTCAAAGTTGGTTTTTTTTTTTTCCTTCTACATCTCTGTCAAGACCTGTATCTTCTCACTGGTTACCAGAAAAAAACCAAATGAATGTCTCAGTTTTTCACAGAGTGGTTCTTTGAGACTCTTTGTAAAAGAAAGGAAAGGAGAAGAATTGTAGTAAGTAATCATCAACAAACACAACAACGTTACCATTTTGAGAGGAAAAACGTGGCAACAAGTTAAGACGGCTTGTTCAGTCGCAGGAGACATATTCTTCTTGCAAATGATGGTGGATCACAAGATCACAATGCAATTAGAGAAGGATCTTGATCCTTGGAATATGATGAGAGGAAGAACTAAGAAGATCAAGAGAAAGAGATAAGAGTCTCAGCTTCCACTTGAATAAGGACCATTACCTTCAAGCCATTTCTTCCACACCGTGGGCCACATATCATTTGGACAGCAGCCTGAGAAATGTATTTGGGCTGTCTGGTATGTACCTAACTGAGGCAACCCACCTTTCTATCAGATTGTGTCTAAATTCTGTGAAAATTGATTTCTCAAAAATTTGTTTTGCATACTTAAGTAGTTGCTTCTAGACATTCTTCATGATCATGCAATCTTTTCTCTCTGGTTTCTGCCAAACAAAATAATCAATTGTGGATTCACGCAGGACCAGCAATAATCTTTGATAGCAAATGGTTAGCTAAATTTTGCTTACCTCTGCAGAACACAGTTATGAGAATATTGTTCATTCAACATAGATGATCCTTTATTGCCTCTTTAATATCAAATTTCCTCCAAAGAATCTTTCAAATTATTTCATTGAAATTTTTCTTTTCAAATAGTTATCATAACAAGATGTGAAAACAAAGTCCATGTTCACTTATATAGAAAATAACAACAAAAATTAAAGTTATAAATAATATATAGTTAATATATTATAAACTTAAAAGCAAATTATAAAATATATATAACATGATTCTATTTAGTGCCGATAAGTTTATACACAGATTTACATATGATTATAATGCATATATCCCTGGAGAAGGAAATGGCAACCCACTCCAGTATTCTTGCCTGGGAAACCCCATGGACGAAGAAGCCTCGTGGGTTACAGTCCATGGGGTTGCAAAGAGTCGGACATGACTGAGTGACTTCACTTCACATAATGCATATATATGCTTTTGTTTTATCACACCATGAATAAATGAATGACCAAATGTTTAACTTTCGTCACCTTCAAAGGAATGGAATATTAGAAGCTGAGATAAGGGAAATATTAGAGATATTTTGGGTAATTTTTAGGTTACAATAATCAATCATAACCTTCAAAATAAAATAGGAAGATATCTACATCTTGTTTCTCATTGCTTTACAAAACTGAACAGTAAATTTTTAAAAGTTAAGAGAAAAACCTTTTAAACAGTGTTTGAAAAGTGCTTAGTTTTTTTAGATCCATTTGTAAAACTTTCCTGCCCAGGGCATTTCTTAGGGGCTTCATAGACTGCTCAGTGTTAAGAATCTGTGTGCCAATGCAGGAGCTTGGGTTTGATCCCTGGGTTGAGAAGATCCCCTGGAGAAGGAAATGGCAACCCACTCCAGTATTCTTGCCTTGAGAATTCCATGGACAGAGGAGCCTGGCGGGCTACAGGCAATGGAATCACAGAGTAGACATGACTGACTGAGCAATTAAGCACACACACACAAGGCATATTTCTTGATATTCAAAGATTGTCAATTAATAAGTGGTTTGCTAAAATGATAACAAAAGCGCATTGTGGTTACAAACTGTATTGACTTAAGCTTAATAAGTGGGATAATCCATCAAGCATTCTGTTTTGCTTTTTCTATCTACTACTGTATTTTATCATTTAGTCTAAAGATGCTACTTGAGATTTTTATTCTTTTTTTAGAAGATAATTGCTGTATAATGTTGTGATGGTTTTTTGCCATACATCAACATGAAGCAGCCACAGGTATATGTGTGTCCGCTCCCTCTTGAACCCTCCTCCCACTTTCTTCCCCACCCCATTCCTCTAGTTTCTCACAGAGCACCAACTTTGGATTCTCTGTGTCATACATCAAACTCCCACTGGCTATCTGTCCTACTTATGGTAATATATGTGTTTCAATGCTGTTCTCTCAAATCATCCTACTCTCTCCTCCCACTGAGTCCAAAAGTCTCTTCTTTATATGTCAGTGTCTCATTTACTGCCCTGCATGTAGGGTCATGGGTACTATCTTTCTAGATTCCATATGTATGTGTTAATATACAATAATCATCTTTCTGACTTCCTTCGTTCTGTATAATAGGCTCTAGGTTCATCCATCATATTAGAAATGACTCACACATTCCTTTTTATAGTTGAGTAATATTCCATTGTATATATGTACCACAAATTCCTTATCCATTCATCTGTCAATGGATTTCTAGGTTACTTCCATGTCCTAGCTATTGTAAATAGTGCTGCAATAAACACTGGGATACATGTGTCACAGCAAGATCCTCTATGACCCACCTGCTGCTGCTAAGTCACTTCAGTCGTGTCCGACTCTGCGACCCCATAGACGGCAGCCCACCAGTCTCCCCTGTCCCTGGGATTCTCCAGGCAAGAAACCTGGAATGGGTGACTCACCTGCTGGAGTAATGGAAATAAAAGCAAAAATAAACAAATTAGACCTAATTAAACCTAAAGGCTTTTGCACAATGAAGGAAACTATAAGCAAGGTTAAGACAATCCTCACAATGGGAGAAAATAACAGCAAACAAAACAACTGACAATGCATTAATCCCCCAAATATACAAGCAGCTCATACAGCTTAATACCAGAAAAACAAACAACTCAATCAAAAAGTGGGCAGAAGACCTAAATAGACATTTCTCCAAAGAAGACATACAGATAGCTAATCAACACATGAAAAGATGCTCAACATCACTCATTATCAGAGAAGTGCAAATCAAAACTACAATGGGGCATCATCTCTCATCAGTCAGAATGACCATCATCAAAAAGTCTACAAATAATAAATGCTGGAGAGGGTGTGGAGAAAAGGGAACTTTCTTACACTGTTGGTGGGAATGCAAACTGATCCAACCACTATAGAGAACAGTGTGGAGATTCCTTAAAAAACTAGGGATAAAACTGTCATACGACCCAGCAATCCCTCTATTGGACATTTATGAGGAAATCATAATTGAAAAAGATTTTTATTCTTGATATTTTTCTTTACAAAAAAGAAATTTTTAAAAATTGCATTATTTTATAGATAAAATCCATAGTATCTGAAATTGGGGAAAAAACATATATTGCATTTAAAATACTAAATACATTTAACAGAAAGTGAGTCTTAAAACTAGAATGACTGCTAAGGATGCATTTATGAATATTCTGTATGTTTTCTTTTAAATTAATATTCATTTATTGGCCTGAAATGCTTAGTCTTCAGCCTTCTCAAAACTACGAGAGCCAGTCCTTTTGAGAAATCAGGTTGCATCCCCTGAGTTAGGAAGAAGTCTTAAATGAAAAGGTTTGCTATCTTCAAATTGTGATACAATACTATGAATATTTCTAAACTTAAGTAGAGATGATAGAATTTTTTATGATCCATGATGTTTCATGACATTGAACAACGTGGAACTCATCTCAGCCCAGAAGTCATTATGCAACACACACACAAAAACCACACATCAAAAAATAGGTTGAGAGGCATCCATTTAGTTCACACTTATAGATGACACTAACTGAGCCTCTAAATGAATGTAAATACTGCTTGTTCAGTTCAGATGTCTGCTTTCCTCAGTGTGTACTCAGTCTGACTCTGAAACCCCGTGGACTATAGCCCTCCAGACTCCATGGAATTATTCAGGCAAGAATACTGGAGTGGGTTGCTGTTTTCTTCTCCAACTTTCTTCACTATTTGTTATCAAATTGAACTGCTCATATTGGCTTTTAATTAAGCGTCTATTTGTTGATGTGTACAAATCTTTCTAAACTAGATTTTCAACAATTTATTTGTTGAATTTCAGGAAATCCAGAGGGTTGAGTTTTGAGGGAGAGATGAGGAAGAAGGGACAGATATCTTGGTCCCCCTAAATTTGAATGGAGACCTCAAGGTGTTCTATTTCTGCTGTTTCTGCTTTCAAATTTGAGATTATGTAATGACTATTCATTTTTATATTGGCATTCTCCACACAGGAATACAATATTTATTTTTAATTACCCAAAGTATATAGGAAAAATAGGACAGAGATTGTACAAAAAGATGTTCATGTAGCATTATTTATAATGGCATTAATAAAGCATCCAAATCCATAGGATTTGATTAACAGTTTTATTATATCCATATGAGAGAATATTAGATATCTATCCATATAAATTTCTATCATCTACATATGAAATTTAATAAGAAAGAGGATAAAAGGAATTAAATAAAAGCATACATACACTTAATTTCAATTTTTTAAAATGAACACAGAGACTAAAAACTAGGGAAAAGAGTGACCATCCCTAGCTATTAGGATAAGATATCTTTCTTTTTTTTTGGAAATGCATTTCTATGTCCTACAAAATTTTGACATGCACATATTACTTTTATAAATTAAAAAGATAGCTAATTGTTACTCTATACTAGATACTGTTTTAACTTCTTTACATTAACTCATTTAATTTTTATAACTACCCTTTGAGATAAGTACTGTTTTACCCCATTTTATCAGTGAAAGAATTAATTATCACAAAAGTTAGGTCCTTTGCTCAAGGTCATATAGCTGGTACAAGATGGTACCAGGATTTGAACACTGGTTACCTGACACCAAAGCCCAAAGTTGTAATATGCTTTCTAAATAAAATAGGTTGTCCAAACAGCAATTTGTGATCATTGTTGTTGTTTAATCCCTAAATTGTGTCCAACTCTTTTGCAACCCCATGGACTATAGCCAGCCAGGCTCCTCTGTCCTTGGGATTTCCCAGGCAAGAATACTTGAGGGGTTGCCATATTCCCTCTTCAGGGCATCTTCCTGACCCAGGGATCGAACCGGCATCAACTGCATTGGCAGACAAGTTCTTTACCACTGAGCCACCAGGAAAGCAGCTCTTTAACCTAGCTGTTATTACCCAGGAAGATAGCATTAACTCAGGCAAACCCAAGTGTAAGGTATCCAGATCTGCATAACAACAAGCACACTAACATATTTCTAATGTCAAGGTTCAGAGTTGTTTAATTTCATGTAATTGAATTTTCTTTATTCTAATTGCAGAGTTTGCTAGCAAATATCACAGGCAATTTTGATCTTCTATTTTCATGCTCAAGGAGGGCATGATATTAAAGACTGGCCTCTTGCAGATATGTCTAAATGTTACCAAATAAAGTGGTTCTAGTTTAACAGATCAATGTAAATAGACTAAATATCCCAAAGTCGAAAAGAAACAATTTCTTAGCAAATGTCCTAAACTGATTACATATTTGTTGAATGACCACTTCAGTTTGAGGTATGTATTGCCATTAAAAAAAAAGAAAACACCTGCTTTAAAAAAAATTAAAAATTTAATTCAAAAAATTAAAAATGTTCTTATATTAAAAAAAGTTTGGCTTAAAGAGTAAGCTTTGCCATACAGGAAATTTACATGAGCCTACTAGCCCACCGTTTCCTCCTGGCAGCATCCCTTAGAGCTCTAAAATTCTAAAATTAAATATGTCCTCAAGAAAATTTACTCTACCATCCAGGGTTCTAAGCAAATAGAACAGGGGATACTTGCAAATCAGGCTCTCACCTGCTACGTGGCCCAAGACTTTGCTCTTACCTGTTCCCTTCCCTACTTACGCCCCATTCACCCACCTCTTTGTTGAACTTTTGATTATCAGATGGCCATGAAAGTTTCCCGAGCCCTAAGTGCTTTGGATAATTCTCAACGCTTTGACCCAGTCTTGCTTTTGAATTACGTACTCAGAGGATGAGAGAAAGGACCTCAGCCTGTTCTTTGTCGTCCTTGGATCTCTCATGGGCTGTTCATGTTGTTCTCACTTCTGCCCTCCTCTTCATTTCTTCCCTGTTTCCTTCTAGATCATGCCCATTTATACCTATGTCCCATTTTTTCTTCTTCTTAGGGAGGAAAAATAAGTGTTAAAAATAAACTAATTACATCTGATGAGCGCAAGTACAGTTCCCCTCTGTATTAGTGAAAAGAAAGCCTTGAATCTTAAAATTAAGCTAATCACGAAGTATCTGCAAGCCTTGAAGCTCTTATAAGTATACTGAAAGAGCTCTTTAAAATCTCCATAAAATTTTTCTTCTTCCTAACTCTACATATGTTCTCTTAATACCAAATACATACATCACTACATAAATATTTCTTATTACACATTTTATCAATGGTGGGACAAAATTGCTCAGATTTTCAACCAATATAAAGGCTTTGTTTGGAGTTAGGCTGAGAGCCTGGGTAGCACTTCAACATTTTTCTATGCAATTCTCTGTTCTAGATTTCAAAGACACAGATGAATTGTTGGAGGTCGTCCTAAGTCTTCAGCAATAAACAGCTTTATGACTCTCTCGACCTGGTTCTGGTAGAGAATGTATGTCTTTACATATTTGCAGATTCACGTGTGAAACTTAAGATTAGCCTTTGGGAGCTCTGTGTTAATTAAAAAAGGGAAATCAATGGGCCTGTGAATCCACCTTTTCCTGGAGTTGATTAAAATCCAAGAAGAAATTAAAACCAAGTTAAACAGAAAAGCTACAAAGGTGGGAGAAATATTTGCCACATACACAGAACTCTCTCTCTCAAGCACATACAAAATACATGATTTTTTGTTTTCTTGAAGAAAAAAAAAGGTATTAAAAAAAAAATCCAGTGACTGATTTTGCCTCTTGAACCAAATCAAATATTTTCTTGTCAAAGTGCTCATAACTGCAGCCTGCAGAGGTCACGGCCTTAACTTTCTCCTTCAGATGGTCTGTGAGTGGAATGTCCTTACGATTAAGGCTCCTTTTGTTTTCCTTGGGAGGGTTTTGCTTACCCTGGCCGAGCGCCTGAGACACACCAAGGTTCTCTAGACTCTGTTTATTAGATTTTTATCTTCTTATCAGAGTCTTCCTTCTTAAATCATGTCAGCATTTTACCACTCTTCAGGGATTCCTGGTGTTTTATTGTCTATGAACTGCTTGGAGGGTGGTTGGGGAGGGAGCTAGCCTAACAAACATAGCATTCATATAATGGTAGGAGTGGGATGGAACAGGATGCTCCTTGCACTTATTATTCCCATACTCACTCAGGTTCCCTCTCTGTCAGCCTGCGAGCCCCTGGGAAGCCCATCGCCTGCTCGCCCCATGCGTTTTGGCCAATGGAGTGACATGGCTCCTCCGTGGACAGCCTGCTCCTCGGTCATTTTGAGTGGCTTTTTAAACTCCTGTGTACTTGCTTAAACCACTTGCAGTTATCCAGAGAGACCATTGGGTGAGTGGGTGATTTCTTGGTACCAAAGAATGTTACTGGGTTTTCGTCACAGATGGAATCTGGATGGAGCTCCATTCTCTCTCCTGTTCCTGCCCTTTTGGACCACATCGAACTGAAACTTTAAAACAACTTCATGCTAAAGTATCCCAACTTTGTATAAGTAGGAAAAATTGCCTGGCTTTTGCTATGGGTGGGGCTTTATGGGACAGTGGAAGGAGGTGGCGGGAAAGCAGGAAACCCACAGAAAGTCTCACTGCTGGGAAAGTGAGTCATCCGCTTTCCCTTTCATGGAGTATCCACATGACTCAGAATTTTTTTTTTTTTTTTAATGATACTGAGTATTTTCTTAACCATAAGCTGATCTGTCTTAAGTCTTTTTTTTTTTTTTTTTGTAATTAGAAGCTTTACTTATAATAACCAAAGCCTGGAAACAACCCAAATATCCATCACTAGTTGATTTGATAAATTGCTATTTGTCTTTAGACTCAGTGTACTTTGTCACTCAGTCGTGTCCGACTCTTTGCGACCCCATGGACTGTAGTCCTCTAGGCTCCTCTGTCCATGGGGATTCTACAGGCAAGAATACTGGAGTGGGTTGTCATGCCCTCCTCCAGGGGATCTTCCCAACCCAGGGGTTGAACCTAGGTCTCCCACATTGCAGGTGGATTCTTTATCATCTGAGCCTCCAGGAAAGTTCAAGAAAGCCCAGGCTACTAGAGTGGGTAGCCTGTCCCTTCTCCATGGGAGCTTTCCTACCCAGGAATCAAACCGGGGTCTCCTGCATTGCAGGCAGATTCTTTAAACTCAATTCTAAACAGTAAAAGGGAGCAAATTATGGACATAGGCACCATCAAGTTTAAATCTCAAAAACATTATGTTGAGGGAAAGAAGATAAACACAAAAAGCTACATACAGCACAATTAAATTACATGAAATTTTCAAAAAGGCTAAAATGACCTATAGTGAAAAATACTGACCAGGGGTTGCTTGAGGTAATGGATCTGACTGCAAATATTCTATCTCTCGGTTATAATGGGTGCTATATTAAGGCCTTTTTTTTTTTTTTTTTAAATACAAGTTTTAACCAATAAGGTTAACTATAAACAAAATCTTGAAACAGAAAAGATAGTTATCTTTTTACTGAGGTCATAAACCATGTTTATTGTGTTTAACATATGGCTTTCAGAATTGGTTAAAATCTATAAGACTATTAGAATAAAAGGTTACATTCTAAAGAGGGTCTAAGGCAGAAGATTACACTGATATGCAGATGCTCTTGGAGATGGAGTTTTACTTCTTTTCCATACACTTCTATAAGGTGAGAATTTGATCAACACAGGGGTCTGGGGGATGATTACAGTCATCAAAGAACATTCACATGTTTTCTAATGTTTATTCACTCTTTGAAAAATATTTATTGAGCACTTACCTGTGTGAGGCATTGTTTACCTTGGAATCCCTAGTCCAATGGGATATGGGGATATCTGCTGGGTATATAAATGGTGAGTATGTGGATTTTTGTCTTGCCCTGCTGTGTCTGCAAACAAAAAATTCTCTTTCCAGTGATAAGTAGCTATTTTATCCCTACCCTTGGTGAGACCTCAGGGTATATGCTGTATCCCATGGTAAGGAAAGTGTGAATTCTATGGAGAATCAAGTAGGTTTTTTTCTTTTTTTTTCTCTCTAATGAATCTTCAATGACTTTTTTTTTCCTTAAGAGCATTTCCCAACTTATTAAAGCAATAAGTTCCTGTGGAAAAGTGCTTAACATAACAGTTTTGTGGCCAGCTTTCCCTTCCAGCTGATAACATCACAGTGAAGGAGAAGAACAAGGCTTGGAAATTTGGGACTAAATGCTACCAATATGTTTTTTAAGATTAAAAATGAATAGTGATGAAAAATGTTTGATATTGTATCATGAAGATTTATGTTCACTTTTCAACTGAGTCTACTTAATTTTTTTTTCTCAATTGTCTTTTCATTACAACTCAAATTTGAGATACTCAGTCTGTTGACTATTCCACATACTCAGACTTCTTTTGCATGCTTTTCTATGGTTTGACTATTCCAACTGTTTAATATTTCCCTTATTTCTTCAGCATCATCATAGCTTAACACATAATTGTTAATACAATGCAAAGAAACAGGTGATAGGACTACTGGTCCCCACAAAGCCTCAGTTTCTGGGCTTTCTAAAACTGGTGAAATTATATTAGTTATCTCATTGTTGGTGCCATTATAATACTCTTTCAGAGGTCCTATGGTTGATACAAGGTCATTTATTCATCATTTATTTATTAGCAATAATTTTCCAAACTTTGTGTTAGGTATTAGAGGAAGGAAAAATTATACATTATTGGTTTGTTGTTGTTGTTGGTATAAGCTCCTCCATGAACATCTTTAGAGTTTCAGTAAACTGTAAACAGATATTTACATATAGTAGATAAGTGAGGGGACCACTGATCCAGCCAAGTTCTGAGTTAGGTCTCTAAGGAAGAGTAGGAATTTGAAGGAGGGAGTTTTATTGCAGGAGAGATGTGTCAAGCAAGGACAAAAGAAAGAGTTTAAGCCTATATGTCTGGGGAAACATGACTCCCTGTTATAGGAGAGAGTGATTGGAGGTGATGTTAAATGTTAGAAAAAGATTTAATTTTGAAAGAATTCTGTGCCATACTAAGGAGCCTGGTGATGTGTCTGCTCCATCCCCTGCCTGCTCCATAATGAAAAGAAAAATTTCCAACAATATGTGGTCAATTATCCTTAGCTTAAGTAATATAGGGGCTTCAGCAGTGGCTCATATGGTAAAGAATCTGCCTGAAATGCAGAAGACCAGGTCCAAGCCCTGAACTGGGAAGATCTCCTGGGAAAGGGAATGGCTACCCTCTCCAGTATTCTTGCCTGGAGAATTCCATGGATAGAGGAGCCTGGCAGGCTACAACCCATGGGATTGCAAAGAGTTGGACATGACTGAGTGCTTTAACACTTTCACTTTAAGTACTATTAGCCTTATTAACTGCAAACTTTTTTTTTTTGTTGTTGTTGTTGCTAATTCTGCTGGAGACATTATAATATCTCTTTTATCTGTGACTATTTTGTCAAACCAAAACTGTTTACCTCAGGTTGGGACTTTAATCCATGTGCTGGGACCTGAACCCAGCCAAAACCCAGTTTGAGACTCTAACCCATGAGGCTGGGACTCAAACCCAGCCAAAACCCATGATTCATGGTTTCAGGACCTAGTGAAGTTCAGGTTCTTGATGTCTCATCACAGAAATAATTCAGCGAGAGACAAAATGATAGGTAAGAAGTGGATTTATTTAGAAACACTTCACAGACAGAGCGTGGGCCATCACAGAGGGAGAGTCTGGTGGTCTCGGAAGGTGGCCTGGTTAGGTTTTTTGGGCTGGGTAATCACATGGGCTAATTAGTGGGAGGATTATTCCAACTATTTTGGGAAAAGGGTACAGACTTTCAGGAGTTGGGCCACCTCCAACTTTTTGGTCCTTTGACAGTAGGCCTTGGAACTATCATGAAACCTGTTGGTGTGTCATTTAGCTTGCTGACTGAGGATCAAGGTCTAGTCGAAGTTGATGCGTCTTCCATCTTGGACCTGTTTAATTCTAATCAGTTTATGTTGTGTCCTCTGGCTATGTCATTCTATGAAAAGTTGTACCTTGCCCCCTTCCCTCCTGTTTCAAAACTATTCATCTGTATAATAGTTATACAATGAGCATTCCACTTCTATATGGATCAAGTAAACCTTACTCCCCTGACACAGATGTTCTGGCAAAGTTTTAAATTTTTCACTTCTTGGAAAAATAATTTACTCTAAACTTATGGGGAAACAACAACAAAAAAACAAAGGTGACATAGTCAATAGACCACAAATGTCTAATTTTATACTTCAAAGCCACTGGCAAAAATGAGATATACCAGTGGCAGGAAATATACAAGTAGAATCAGAGATGTATTTATGTATAAGTCTTTAGATTTAATTCTACAGCTCCATAAGAATACTCACTTGTTCCTAGAAACATAACCCGCAAAATCCTCCAAAAACTATGGTGCCAACTTTACTATGGAAAAGTTCTTATCTCTGTTAAGAAACAAATTGCCACATAAATTGCTGTGTGAGCATGTGATCTTAATACATGATCTTTTAAAAATTTATTTCACACATTTAAATTGTCATTTTCCTTTGAAACTACAGGTAGGCCCACACACAGATTATTTTAGGGGTTAAGAATAAAATATAATATTTTAGATGGTAAGAAATCCAACTGTAATACAGAAGCAACTTAAGACTCAGAGAACAATGCAGAATGCAGTGCACTAAGGAGACAGAGGTTTTGAAGAAAAATCAGCTCAAGGCTTGAACATCCAGGTTTTGAAATATCAGAAAGATTTACCCATGCCTGAAAGCCGCAGAAATACTTTGGTGACATGAAGGTTTTCAGATGTGCTACAAATGTGACTAACTTCTTAAGTATTATGATTCTAAGTGAGATTAAGAAAAATAAAAGTGTCCGGTTAGCTAGAAATACAATTCTTTTAAAATTTACAACAAAAAATTAATGATGACAAGACTGTCCTTTAAGATACTAAATACAAAGGGATCTTAAGTTTATTTCATAGTTCACGGCAAAAAGAGCTCTTCTAAGCTGAAGTTTCATAATTTTTCTTTACCAATGAGCATGTACACACTGTCAGCTATACTTTTGTAACTTCTCTGCCAAAATCTTCAAACAGCCATATCTTTCTGTTTTTACTGCACAGACAATTATGCAAACTTGGCTAAATGACTCCCCTCAAAAATAGAATCTATTTGGAGAGAAGACTTTATGGAAAGGCAAATGGAATAACTAGTATTATCGCATTAGAACTACTGCAGTCAAATTCTACATTTAAACTAATTTCTAAGTCGTCATATGCTTTATTGTCAGGTGAAATAATGTATTGCCTATCTCTTGTCTCTTTTTTCCTTTCTTCCCCATTTCCACCTCTTTCTCAGAAATTCCGTATTGTCTACAATGACTCTTTCAGACACACACACACATACTATTCCACATACCTACATACATACAAATAAAAACATCTACACGGCACCATCACTCACCCTAACTTCCCTATATTTTTATCTTATTTTTCATTAGTTTCCTTGCTCCTGCAGGATTATGGCAATAGATATTGATAGAATTCGGAATTTGGAAGTATATTAGCATAGGAAATCATGAAAGAAAGTAAAGATGAAGAATGGAATTATGGACAGTATGTATCATGTAACTCTCCTTTCTTCCTTCCTTCATTCTATGCTTAATGTGTTCATAAAGGCCAGCGAAGGTTGATCTGGCTTAGGAACATATCCACAGAGAGATTCATGCCAAGCACTCTTAACCCAGCCTCGAAGCCAAAGCAAAGATAAGATGATGGTGAGAGGAGAGGGTGAATAGACTAAAGACCATGTTGTAGAAACTGGCTTAACTGTAGCTTCTGGACAAGATGGCACATTGCTGTTCAGTCACTCAGTTGGGTCCAACTCTTTGCAACCCCGTGGACTGCAGCACGCCAGGCTTCCCTGTCCACCACCAGCTTGCTCAAACTCAGGTCCATCCAGTCGGTGATATCATCCAACCATCTCATCCTCTGTCGTCCCCTTCTCCTCCTGCCCTCAATCTTTCCCAGCATCAGGGTCTTTTCCAAGGAGTCAGTTCTTCGCATCAGGTGGCCAAAGTTTTGGAGCTTCAGCTTCAGCACCAGTCCTTTCAATGAATATTCAGGGACAATTTCCCTTGAGGATTGATTGGTTTGATCTCCTTGCTGTCCAATGGACTCTCAAGGGTCTTCTCCAGCATCACAATTCAAAAACATCAGTTCTTCGGCACTCAGGCATCTTTATGGTCCAGCACTCACATCCATTCATGACTGCTGGACAAACCATAGCTTTGACTAGACAGACCTTTGTTGGCAAACTAATATCTCTGCTTTTTAATACACAGTCTAGGTTTATCATAGCTTTTTCTCCAAGAGGCAAGGGTTTTTTAATTTCAATGCTGCAGTCACCATCTGCAGTGATTTTGGAGCCCCCAAAAATAAAATCTGTCACTGTTTCCACTTTTTTCCCTTCTATTTTCCATGAGGTGATGAGACTGGATGACACAATCTTATCTTTTTGAATATTGTGTTTTAGGCTAGCTTTTTTCACTCTCTTCTACACACCCTCATCAAGAGGCTCTCTAGTTCCTCTTCACTTTCTGCCATTGGAGTAGTATCATCTGAATATCTGAGGTTGTTGATATTTCTCCTGGCAATCTTGATTCCAGCTTGTGATTCTTCCAGCCTGGCATTTAGCATGATGTATTCTGCATAGAAGTTAAATCCTTGTCGTACTCCTTTCCCAATTTTGAACTTGTCCACTCTTCCATGTCTGGTTCTAACTGTTGCTTCTCAACCTGCATACAGGTTTCTCAGGATATAGGTGGGTGATCTGTTATTTTCATCTCTTTAAGTATTTTCTGCTGTTTGTTGTGATCCACACAGTCAAAGAGTTTAGCATAGTCAATGAGGCAGAAGTAGATGCTTTTCTGGAATTCCTTTGCTTTCTCTGTGACCCAACAGTTGTTGGCAGTTTGATTTCTGGTTCCTCTGCCTTTTCTAATTCCAGCTTGTACATTTGTATTTTCTTGGTTCACATACTGCTGAAGCTTAGCTTGAAGGATTTTGAACATAGCCTTGCTAGCATGTGAAATGAGCACTAATGAACAGCAATTTGAATATTCTTTGGCATTGCCCTTCTTCTTTTTTTTATTCTGATTAAGATATTTATAATATCTGAAGTTCTCTGAGGGATTCAATTCTCACCGTGATGACTCTGACACCTGGTGGAAGTTTTCTTCTTTGCTTGGTGGTCTTTGGCCCTAAACTCACTGTGGTTGGTTTTCATCAGTGCCAATTCTGAGACTCTTACTTCAGAGAGACCATGTGATGGCCTTTGTTGGGAACCTGGGGATGTGGCCAATCTTGGGCTCTTTCATCCTTTACAGGACTTCAGACTTAAAGCAGTAGTGTCTTGTGAGCTCTAGCTCAGATCTAGGGATACAACTTCAGTGCAGATATTAGCATTTTCTAGTAGGTCAATTTATTAACAATCTATTCATGCTCAAGACTTCTTCTCTGGCTTGATTTGGTTATTTGTTTGAACAGGAAGGATCTTGAAGTTCCCTGCCCAGAGATGCCTTTAAAATATGCTTTATGCTTTATCCAAAATCTAGTTGTTTTCCATAAAAGGCCTTTTCATAGCATCTCATTTGTCAAACTGACAAAAGCATGTGTTGTTATACTTTTAATTATTATTTTTTATTTTTTAATGAACTTAGGATAGATTCATTCATACATATATAATAATAATGTCCAAATATTATGAAAGTTATCTGCTTTACAGATAAAAATCATTTCATACATGCTAATTACTATCATTACTAGCATCAGTATTAATATCAGACACTGATTGTGTTATAGATACCTAAAATTAAAAGTCAAAGCTTCTCTGATGAGGTCCAATGTTTCCAAGAGCCTGTTATTTTTACTGGTGAAATACAATATCAGTTCAGTTCAGTTCAGTCATTCAGTCGTGTGTGACTTTTTGTGACCCCATGGACTGCAGCACATCAGGCTTTCCTGTCTAGCACCAGCTCCTGGAGCTTGCTCAAACTCATGTCCATCCAGTAGGTGATGCCATCCAACCATCTCATGCTCTGTCATCACCTTCTCCTCCTGCCTTCAATCTTTTCCAGCATCAGGGTCTTTTCCCATGAGTCAGTTCTTCACAGCAGGTGGCCAAAGTATTAGAGTTTCAGCATCAACATCAGTCTTTCCAATAAATATTCAGGACTGTTGATTTCCTTTAGGATTGACTGGTTGGATCTTGCAGTCTAAACAACCCTTAAGAGTCTTCTCCAACACCACAGTTCAAAAGCATCAGTTATTCAGTACTCAGTTTTCTTTATGGTCCAACTCTCACATCTGTACATGACTACTGGAAAACTCATTGCTTTGACTATACGGACCTTTGTTGACAAAGTAATGTCTCTGCTTTTTAATATGCTGTCTAGGTTGGTCATAGCTTTTCTTCCAAGGAAGTGTTTTATATGTATCCTACCAAAATGTTATAACATATTACATGTAAAAACTAAGGAATATTAATAGGATTTCAAAAATATAAGGTTCTCATGGATTATTACTTACATTTTTTATCACTAAGTCATGTCCAACTCTTTTGTGACCACAGGGCTTGTAGCCTGCCAGGGTCCTCTGCCCATGATATTTCCTAGGCAATAATACTGGAGTGGGTTGCCATTTCCTTCTCTAGAGGATCTTCCTGACCCAGGGTTTGAGCCCATATCTGCATTGGCAGGCAGATTCTTTACCTCTGAACCACTCTTACTATTTATTTTAATAAAATATTTTACAGATGTAAAAAGAGGTTTACTTAGAAGTATTAATTAGGAAAGGATCAGAAAAGTTTTGCCTAACAAAGTATTGGTTGATTAATTCACTGGATACATATTTTTTGAGCTTGAATTTGTAAGAGTATATAATTCATGGTATGCATAATCACTGAAGGTTGCTTGAGCCAAGAATGCTTAAGGAATGATTGAAGATACAGGCACATCAAGGGCTTAGCTTTTTCCTGGACTGATAGTAATTGGACAGAAATAATAGTTGATACATTTGCCAGGAAGTATCCAAAATATTTTACATGCAAGATTTAAATTAAGGCTCAGAATTAAACAAACAAATTGGGTCATATTATTATCCATGATTTTTCTGATTAGGAAATTTGAGCTTAGAGACTAAGTCAATTTCTCAAGGTCCGCCTCTTAGGAGTAGTTATGAATTAACAATAATTCTCTCAGGCTTCAGAGTTTATGCTTCTAGTGACCACTTATCATTATTCTTTATTACTAAATTAAATCTAATAATTAAAGTACATGATACATGCTCCTGGAATTTCATAGGAGAAGATTATTCCACCTTGAAAAGAAAACGAAGGTGTTGGGCTGGAAGCTTATTTGAATTGGACCTGAGAGGATGAGTTGAATCAGAGGAATCAAGGGCTGGACAAGGGTATCCACACAAAGGAATTGCCCACATGAGGGTACCTAAGAGCATGGTGACCTGTTACCGAAGGCAAAGAGTCTGACGTGGTTGACGCTTTATCAAGAACCCAGCAAGTGAATAGACAGACTGGGACCAGTTTGTGGAAGATTCTGAATCCAAGATAAGACCTGTATAACTTCTACAATATGCACATTTGAGGACAAGTGAACCTTTCTTGAAGAATAGAAATGAGATGTGACGTGAATTTTAATGGAGTAAATGCAGCAGCAAAGAATACTGGGCTAAGCTCTCACATGCTGAATGCTGTAGGCCCATGGGCTTCAGTAGTTGGAGCACATAGGCTCAGTAGTCATGGTTCATGGGTCCTAGAGTACAGGCTCAGTGTTGTGACCCACAGGCTTAGTTGTTCCAAGGTACGTGGAATCTTCCCAGACCAGCGATAGAACCTGTGTCCTCTGCATTGGCAGGCAGATTCTTAACCACTGTACCAGCAGAGAAGTTCTGACCATCGTGTTTTGATCTCCTATTATGCAAGTCCTATCTTTGTCAGCTCTCTCAGAATTAGTGCCCCAAACAAACCCCAACAATAATTCTAGGAGCAAACTCTGAGTCAGCCACTTGAGTTTTTAAGGTACTCAGCACAGAAGGAATATGTTTAGCCAGTAGAATAAAATAGCTTTATAGTAGTGGTTAGGAAGAACCTAACAGCTGCCTCATATGGCAGACATATTACAGTATGGTCATGTCATTATATTTCAAGAGACAAGATAGAATTCATTTTCCATCTAAATCCATGCAATGTTGAGCTGTGTTAACATATGGTTCTTCTGAATATAGGAAAATACTAGTGGGCAGAGCTATCTTGTTCCTGCATGCTATTAAAATGCTGTCAATTTGTAACAACAGGAAAGCTAAAAGCCCCTGATGTCACCAGACAGTATAGTAGCATCAGCCAAGGAAACTCACAATTCTGGCCATAATGGCAACAGTGTGTTCACTGCTGTAGAAAGATATGCTGCGGCTTACAGAATTTCTACTAATATAATTATACCGTTTGCTATGAATTAATACCCAGTGGAAGAACAAAAGATCAAGTTACCTTGCCAAATTCACAATCAACAATGAAAAAGTTACCACTATTTTGAGACAGTTATCAAAGTTGATGGGCAAAGCATGACATTAGTTCTTAATATTTTTTCAACCATATGGCATTTCACCCATAGAGGAAAACGATGTCCATTTCACGAAGTTATGTTGCAATCCTCATAATAAGGAATTTAGGGGTCATTTAGAGAATTGAAAATCACTGAAGTGAGTTTGTTGTGTAGAATTCATTTAGCAGCATTGTAGAAATAAATGGACTGAACAAATCACTTCTAGAACAGGATACTTACACCAAATTTCTAAACTATTTGAAGTTGTCACATTGAATTTCTATGCTAAAGAGCAAACAACCAAGCCGACCAGTGAGATTTCAATGACTAAGAAACAAACACTTTCTAATTTCCTAACTTTACACAAGAGATTCCTTCTTTCTTCACATCAATGGGTTTTATATTTCTACGTGACATGATGAAGTGCATTAAATTGTCATTATGTTCCTGGCTTCAATCCACCAAAATTGGGGAGAAGAAATTCTATTCTTTCTTTCTGCCTGTTTTGCTTGTGGATTTCTGGAAAAAAAATCAATTGGTCTTCTATCAAGAAATACAATAAAACACATACATACTTTAAACACATAGATACACAATAAAAAGACACATTTTTAAAGAAATAACCAGAAAAGTTATCTTTCCTGCATCTCTATCAATTGTTTAGTTTTACCATTACAAGACTATAACACTTCATAATAAAAACAACCTTAAACAGCTGCAAAAAATGGGGACACCTACAATAATATAACATTGTGTTTTGGTAATTCATCAAGGGTATGATTAATTCAACAGTAGCATTACCAAACGAAAATGAGCACCAATTACTCTTTCACTGCAAATACAAATGGTTGTCTATCATCCTTATTAATTATGGTTATTATATTATAATAAGAATATTTGATGGGGGCTAGATAGTTAGACAACGAGCTGTACTCTTTCCCTCTTTCAAAGACAGCTGCTTTCTTTCTCTCACGGATAACATCCATAAAGGTTATCTCTACAAAATGCTTTGTATACCTCTTTTGCAGTCAATAAATTTGCTTACAAGTAGAAAAATTATCAGTACTATACATCTCATGTGCACATTTTGGACAAAGCTATTGTACTATTTACATTTCTTCCTAATTATCACCTCTCTTCCTTATAATTTTGTACATTCTGTTTCCTCATCCTGAAAAGCTCTTCCCTCTATCCTCTGTCTAATTTCTTTTTGATGGAATAACTTCTATCCCATCTTTAGATGTTAGCTTAGGTATTTCTTTACTTTCAGTTGTTGTTTTTTGTTTCTAAGTTGGTTCCCCATGGACTGCAACATGCCAGGCTTCCCTGTCCTTCACTATCTGCTGGGGTTCTGAAATTCGTGTCCGTTGAGTCGGTGATGCCATCCAACCATTTCATCCTCTGTTTTCCCCTTCTCCTCCTATCCTCAATCTTTCCCAGCATCAGGGGCTTTTCCAATGAGTCCACTCTTCGTGTCAGGTGGCCAAAGTATTGGAGTTTCAACTTCAGCATCAGTTCTTCCAATGAATATTCAGGGTTGATTTCTTATAGGATTGACTGATTTGCTCTTACTACCCAAGGGACTCTAAAGAGTTTTCTCCAGCACTACAATTCAAAGCCATCAATTCTTGGGTGCTCAGCCTTCTTTATGGTTCAACTCTCACATCCATACATGATTACTGGAAAAACCATAGCTTTGACTATCCATACATTTGTCGACAAAGTGATGTCTCTGCTTTTTAATATGTGGTGACTGCATTAATTTGCCCTCACATTTGGTCTCACAGCATCACTATTGTGAAACTTATGCAGCAATTACAGTTTTTTGCTGTTGGTTGTAGTACTCACATTGAATCATTACCCTCTTGGTTTTCTTAGCACATGTATCTGCTCCTATCAGCCTAATCCCTGCCCAGGGCCCTTGGCTACCTATTCTCTTCCTAACTAACACTGGAAAGACTAGTTCTATGAGAACTTTACCCAGCATTACAGGCACGGCCCTACAGTACCTCTCTTGTTACTCATCCTTCTCAAGGGCTTCACAGTTGATACTGAGGCATGTGCAATCCAGAAATGCAAGTGAATTAGCCCTCTGTGTGGCAAGCCTTGGACCAATAGGAGACCAGAGCCAGTGGATAACACCTTATTCATTTATTCTTCAGAATGGACTGTCAGGAGGCACAGTTTTATATGATCTCTTGGAAAGCAGTTATCTGAGATCTGTTACAAAGTTGCAACAGGCCCAGTAAGAAACCTCAGATGGGCTCTTCTCTTTTCCCGTCTCTGTTCTTCTTTTCCCTTTCTTTTCTTTCCTGGGATATTTACTACTTAACAGAGAAGTGGCATATAAGCTGTTGTCCAAGGATCTCTTGGCAAACCCAGAGTAAGACAGAAACTAACTAGCATATAATAGTTGTTTAATAAATAGTTGACGTAATAAGAACTTTTGGAATAAAATGTGTTAAAGACATACCCTCTAAAATATTTTCTGCCAGATCATAATCTTATATATTGGGAGAAAGCCTGCTTAGAGTTCAGTTCAGTTCAGTCGCTCAGTCGTGTCTGATTCTTTGTGACCCCATGAACTACAGCACATCAGGCCTCCCTGTCCATCACCAACTGCTGGAGTTCACCCAAACCCATGTCCATCGAGTCAGTGATGCCATCCAACCATCTCATCCTCTGTCGTCCCCTTCTCCTTCTGCCCTCAATCTATCCCAGCATCAGGGTCTCTTCAAATGGGTCAGCTCTTTGCATCTGGTGGCCAAAATATTGGAGTTTCAGCTTCAAGATCAGTCCTTCCAATGAACGTCGAGGACTGATCTACCTTAGGATGGACTGGTGGATCTCTTTGCAGTCCAAGGGACTCTCAAGAGTCTTCTCCAACAACACAGATCAAAAGCATCAATTCTTCAGCACTCAGCTTTCTTCACCATTCAACTCTTACATCCATACATCACCACTGGAAAAACCATAGCCTTGACTAGATGGCAGAGTGGCCAAGTAATGTCTCTGCTTTTTAATATGCTGTCTAGGTTGGTCATAACTTTCCTTCCAAGGAGTAAGCATCTTTTAATTTCATGGCTGCAGTCACCATCTGCAGTGATTTTGGAGCCTCAAAAAATGAAGTTAGCCACTGTTTCCAATGTTTCCCCATTTATTTGCAATGAAGTGATGGGACCGGATGCCATGATTTTAGTTTTCTGAATGTTAAGCTTTAAACCAACTTTTTCACTCTCCTCTTTTACTTTCATCAAGAGGCTCTTCAGTTCTTTTTCACTTTCTGCCATAAGGGTGGTGTCATCTGTTTATCTGAGGTTATTGCTATTTCTCCTAGCAAACTTAATTCCAGCTTGTGCTTCCTCCAGCCCAGTCTTTCTCATGATGTACTCTGCATATAAGTTAAATAAGCAGGGTGACAATATACAACTTTGACGTACTCCTTTTCCGATTTGGAACCAGTCTGTTGTTCCATGTCCAGTTCTAACTGTTGCTTCCTAACTTACATACAGATTTCTCAAGAGGCAGGTCAAGTGGTCTGCTATTCCCTTCTCTTTCAGAATTTTCCACAGTTTGTTGTGATCCACACAGTCAAAGGCTGTGGCATAGTCAATAAAGCAGAAATAGATGTTTTTCTGGAACTCTCTTGCTTTTTCGATGATCCAGTGGATGTTGGCAATTTGATCTCTGGTTCCTCTGCCTTTTCTAAAACCAGCTTGAACATCTGGAAGTTCACGGTTCGTGTATTGCTGAAGGCTGGCTTGGAGAATTTTGAGAATTACTTTACTAGCATGTGAGATGAGTACTATTGTGCGGTAGTTTGAGCATTCTTTGGGATTGACTTCCTTTGGGATTGGAATGAAAACTGACCTTGTCCAGTCCTGTGGCTACTGCTGAGTTTTCCAAATTTGCTGGCATATTGAGTGCAGCACTTTCATGGTATCATCTTTCAGGATTTGAAATAGCTCAACTGGAATTCCATTACCTCCACTAGCTTTGTTCATAGTGATGGCTTCCTAAGGCCCACTTGACTTCACATTCCAGGATGTCTGGCTCTAGGTGAGTGATCACACCATTGTGATTATCTGGGTTGTGATGATCTTTTCTGTACAGTTCTGTGTATTCTTGCCACCTCTTCTTAATATCTTCTACTTCTGATAGGCCCCTACCATTTCTGTCCTTTATTGAGCCCACCTTTGCATGATATATTCCATTGGTATCTCTAATTTTCTTGAAGAGATCTCTAGTCTTTCCCATTCTATTGTTTTCCTCTATTTCTTTGCATTGATAACTGAGGAAGGCTTTCTTATCTCTCCTGGCTATTCTTTGGAACTCTGCATTCAAATGGGTATATCTTCCCTTTTCTCCTTTGCCTTTCTCTTTCTTCTATTCACAGCTATTTGTAAGGCCTCCTCAGACAGCCATTTTCCTTTTTTTGCATTTCTTTTTCTTGGGGATGGTCTTGATCCTTGTCTCTTGTACAATGTCATGAACCTCCTTCCATAGTTCATTAGGCACTCTGTCTATCAGATCTAGTCCCTTAAATCTATTTCTCACTTCCACTGTATAGTCATAAAGGGTTTGATTTAGGTCATACCTGAATGGTCTAGTGGTTTTCTCCACTTTCTTCAATTTCAGTCTGTAATTGGCAATAAGGAGTTCATGAACTGAGCCACAGTCAGCTCACGGTCTTGTTTTTGTTGACTATATAGAGCTTCTCCTTCCTTGGCTGCAAAGAATATATCAACCTGATTTCGGTGTTGACCTTCTGGTTGATGTCCATGTGTAGAGTCTTCTCTTGTGTTGTTGAAAGAGGGTGTTTGCTATGACCAGTACTTAGAGTTAGCTAACATCAAATCTGTAACTGTTAGAAGTAAATCCCTTAAGAGATCCAATTTCATTCCTTTCTATGACTGAGCAACATTCCACTATATGCAGTTAAGGAAGCAACAGTTAGAACTGAACATGGAACAACAGACTGGTTCCAAATAGGAAAAGGAGTACGTCAAAGCTGTGTATTGTCACCCTGCTTATTTAACTTATATGCAGAGTACATCATGAGAAACGCTGGGCTGGAGGAAGCACAAGCTGGAATCAAGATTGCCGGGAGAAATATCAGTAACCTCAGATAAACAGATGACACCACCCTTATGGCAGAAAGTGAAGAAGAACTAAAGAGCCTCTTGATGAAAGTGAAAGAGGAGAGTGAAAAAGTTGGCTTAAAGCTTAACATTCAGAAAACTAAGATCATGGCATCTGGTTCCATCACTTCATGGCAAATAGATGAGGAAACAGTGGCTGACTTTATTTTTTTGGGCTCCAAAATTACTGCAGATGGTGATTGCAACCATGAAATTAAAAGATGCTTACTCCTTGGAAAGAAAGTTATGACCAACCTAGACAGATATTAGAAGGCAGAGACATTACTTTGCCAACAAAGGTCCATCTAGTCAAGGCTATGGTTTTTTCAGTGGTCATATATGGATGTGAGAGTTGAGTGGTGAAGAAAGCTGAGTGCTGAAGAATTGACGCTTTTGATCTGTGTTGTTGGAGAAGACTCTTGAGAGTCCCTTGGGCTGCAAGGAGATTGAACCAGTCCATCCTAAAGGAGATCAGTCCTGGGTGTTCATTGGAAGGACTGATGCTGAAGCTGAAAGTCCAATACTTTGGCCACCTTATGCAAAGAGTTGACTCATTGGAAAAGACCCTGATGCTGGGAGGGATTAGGGGCAGGAGGAGAAGGGGACAACAGAGGATGAGATGGCTGGATGGCATCACTGACTCAATGGACATGGGTTTGAGTAAACTCCAGGAGTTGGTGACGGACAGGGAGGCCTGGTGTGCTGCGCTTCACAGGGTCATAAAGAATCGGACATGACTGAGCGACTGAACTGAACTGAACTGAACATTCCACTGTATTCCAGGCGGGGGATGTGATGAACTGGGAGATTGGGACTGAGGTATATGCATTGTGATGTGTAATACAGGTAGCTAGTGGGAAACTATTGTGTTGCACAGGGAACTCAGCTTGGTGTCCTGCTATGATTTAGATGGATGGAATCAGGGAGGGAGTTCTGAGAGGTATTGGACATATGTACACATAATAGCTGATTCAACATGCCAGCAAATTTGGAAGAATTAGCAGTGGTCACAGGACTGGAAAAGGTCAGTTTTCATTCCAATTCCAATGAAAGGCAATGACAAAGAATGCTTAAACTACCACACAACTGCACTCATCTCACACGTTAGTAAAGTAATGCTTAAAATTCTCCAAGCCAGGCTTCAACAGTATGAGAACCATGAAATTCCAGATGTTCAAGCTGGCTTTAGAAAAGGCAGAGGAACCAGAGATCAAATTGCCAACATCCACTGGATCATCAAAAAAGCAAGAGAATTCCAGAAAACATCTATTTCTGCTTTACTGACTCTTCCAAAGCCTTTGACTGTGTGGATCACAATAAACTGTGGAAAATTCTGAAAGAAATGGGAATAGCAGACCACCTGCCATGCCTCTTGAGAAACCTGTAGCAGGTCAGGAAGCAACAGTTAGAACTGGACATGGAACAACAGACTGGTTCCAAATAGGAAAAGGAGTACATCAAGGCTGCATATTGTCACCCTGCTTATTTAACTTATATGCAGAGTACATCATGAGAAATGCCGACAGGATGAAGCACAAGCTGGAATCAAGATTGCCAGGAGAAATAACAATAACCTCAGATAAACAGATGACACCATCCTTATGGCAGAAAGTGAAGAACTAAAGGGCCTCTTGATGAAAGTGAAAGAGGAGAGTGAAAAAAGTTGGCTTAAAACTCAACATTCAGAAAACTAAGAACATGGCATCCAGTCCCATCACTTCATGGCAAATAGACGGGGAAACAGCGACAGACTTTATTTTGGGGCACTCCAAAATCACTGTGTGGTGACTGCAGCCATGAAATTAAAAGATGCTTGTTCCTTAGAAAAAAAGTATGACCAACCTAGACAGCATATTAAAAAGCAGAGACATTAGTTTGCCAACAAAGGTCTGTCTAGTCAAGGCTAAGATTTTTCCAATAGTGATGCTTGGATGTGAGAGTTGGACTATAAAGAAAGCTGAGCACCAAAGAATTGATGCTTTGAACTATGGTGTTGGAGAAGACTCTTGAGAGTCCTTTGGACTGCAAGGGGATCAAACCAGTCAATCCAAAGGGAAATCAGTCCTGAATATTCATCAGAAGGACTGATGCTAAAGCTGAAACTGCAATACTTTGGCTACCTGATGTGAGGAACTAACTCATTGGAAAAGATTTTGTTGCTGGGAAAGATTGATAGCAGGAGGAGAAGGGGATGACAGAGGATGAGATGGCTGGATGGCATCACTGACTCAATGGACATGAGTTTGAGTATACTCCGGGAGTTGGCAATGGACATGGAGGCCTGGCTTACTGCAGTCCTTGGGGTCGCAAAGAGTCAGACACGACTGGGCAACAGACTGAACTGACTGAATAGCTAATTCACTTCACTGCACAGCAGAAATTAATACATTGTAAAATAACTATACCTCAGTTAAAAAAAAAAATGAGAGTACCATATAACTACACAGGAGAGACAGTTAACTCAGAACTTCCTCTGGTATTTTCCCAAAAGTCTTTAAGAGCTATTTAGCATAACACTTGAATATCACACATGATAGAAAATAGCTTATTGGTTTCTGTAAATAAAGACCAGTATTTATTTGGTTTTTAGAAGGGCTGGAAGACAAATAACCAAGTTTCAGTCACGTGTCAACCTGCTATTATACTAGCATGAACTTAGTCAACAGAATAGTTTGAATGTGGTGTCCTTATCAACAAATTGAGAAAGTCGACTACATTGTGTACTTCTTAACTAAATGCACAACCAAAACCTCAAATCTTGGGTGAGAAGGGGAGAAACAGAATGAGAATGTGTAGAATGTAAATTTCCAAGAGGAGTTTTCAGATGAATGAATGGTTACAGAGTGGTAAAAATTGGTCTCCCCATTCTGGAGATGTTTACCTGGAGATACCAGACAAGATGACATTGGTTCCTTTCATATTCAACATTTCACCATTCATTGGAATACTTCAAAAAATGTACAGTTTAGAGACACACTTCAGAGATTTTGTAGGTTCAGGCTACCACAGCAAAATGAGTAACAGATATTTCTTTGGTTTTCCAGTGCATATGAAAGTTATATTTACACTATACTTGTGGTCTACTAAGTGTGAAATATTAGCATATCTAAAAATGTACATACCTTACTTAAAACATTTAATTGATAAAAATATTAACCATCATCCTGAGCCTGAGTCATAGTCTTTTTGCTAGTGTAGAGTCTTGCCTCAATGTTGGTGACGTCTGACTGATAAGGGTGCTAGTTACTAAAGGTTGAGTTGGCTGTGAACAAGTCCTTAAAATAAGAGGACAATGAAGTCTGCCCATTGACTCTTCTTTTCATGAATTATTTCTCTGCCTCATGCAATGCTATTTAATAATATTTCCCCCACAGTGTAACTTTTTTTTCAAAATTGTAGTCAACCCTGTCAACCATAAGAATAGATATATTACTATTAAATATTATATTATATATTAATTATAATTATATACACAATTAATTATATATTATATTGTGTATAATATATATTATATATATATTATTATATTATATATGTGTTATGTATAATATATATTATTATATTATATATAGTATCATATTATATATATAATATATGATAATGTATTATATATAGTTATATATACTTATTATAGAGTATACTTATTATACTGTAATATAATTATAATTATATTATAGTATAATTAATAATTATTCATATATAATAATACATTATATATTAATAATATGTTAATGTTATATGTATAACTTTCTCAAAATTGTTATCAACCCTGTTAACCATAATAATATATATATTATTATTATATATAATATATACTATTTTAGATCTGTTTTGTCATTTTGACAATCTTCACAGCATATTTACAAGGAGTAGCTTCCGCTCAAGAAACTACTCTCTTTATTTATCCACTCATCTGTTAAAATTTTATCATAAGATTTCAGCAATTCAGTCACATCTTCTAATTCTAGTTCTCTTGCTATTTCCTCCACGTCTGCAGATATTTCCTCCACTGATGTCTGGAACCCTTCAACATTATCTATGAGGGTTCAAATCAACTTCTCCCAAATCCCTGTGAATGTTGATATTTTGACTTCTTCCCATGAATCATGTATGTTCTCAGTGATACCTAGAATGATGAATTTTTCTCAGAAAGTTTTTTATTTACTTTGCCCAGATTCATCAGTGGAATCGCCATGGCTGTCACAGCCTTACAAACTGTATTTCTTAAATAATAAGACTTGAGGGTCAAAATGATTCCTTGATCCATAAGTTACAAATGCATCTGGTGTTAACAGGCTTGAAACACATGAAGCAACAGCATTAATCTCATTGTACATCTCCATCAGAGCTCCTGAGTGACTAAGTGCATTGTCAATGAGCAGTAATATTTTGAAAGGAATCTTCTTTTCTGAGCAGTAGGTCTCAATCGTGGGCCTAAAATATTCATTACACCATGTTGTAAATAGATCTGCTGGTGTCCAGGTTTTCCACTTATAGAGCACATGCAGAGTAGATTTCAGTCAGTTCAGTTCAGTCATTCAGTTGTGTTCGACTCTTTGTGACCCCACAGGCTGCAGCATGCCAGGCTTTCCTCTCCATCATCAACTCCCAGAGCCTACTCAAATTCATGTCCATCCAGTCAGTGATGCCATCCAACCATCTCATCCTCTGTTGCCCCCTTCTCCTCCTGCCTTCAATCTTTCCCAGCATCAGGGTCTTTTCAAATGAGTCTGTTTTTCGCATCAGGTGGCCAAAGTATTGGAGTTTCAGTGTCAGCATCAGTCCTTCCAATGAATATTCAAGACTGATTTCCTTGAGGATTGACTGGTTTGATCTCCTTGCAGTCCAAGGGACTCTCAGGAGTCTTCTCCAACACCATAGTTCAAAAGCATCAATTCTTTGACCCTCAGTTTTCTTTACAGTCCATCTATAAAGAAGTAGATTTAACAAAATAAGTAAGGGTCATGGGATTTTCAGAATAGTAAATAAGAAATGGCAATGCACTCCAGTATTCCTGCCTGGGAAATACCATGGACAGAAGAGCCTGGTGGGCTACAGTCTAAGGGGTCACAATGAGTCAGCCATGACTGAACAACTGAGCCCACAAATGAGATTTGGCTTCAATTTAAAGTTCACTTGAGTGACTGCCAAGAGACTGCTTGTCCTTTGAGGCTTTAAAGCCAGGCATAGAATCTCCTCTCTAGCTATGAAAGACCTAAATGGCATCTTCCTTCAATATAAGGCTGTTTCTTCTAGATTGAAAACCTATTGTTTAGAGCAGCTACCTTCATTAATTTCCTTAGCTAGAACTTGTAAATAATTTGCAGCTTCTATATCAGTACTTGCTTCTTCACCTCGCACTTACTGTTGTAGAGATGGTGTCTCTCCTGACACCTCATGAAAGAACCTCTGTGATCTTCATGCTTTTGTTCTGCAGCTTCCTTACCTGTCTCAGTCTTCAACGAGTTGAAGAGAAAAAGGGCCTTGCTCTGGATTAGGCTTTGGCTTAGGGGGATGTTTTGGCCAGTTTGTTGTTTTATCCAGACCACTCAAACTGTCCCTCTATCAGCTATAAGGCTGTTTTGCTTTCTATCAGTATGTGCCCACTGTAGTAACACTCTTAATTTTCTTCAAGAACTTTCCCTTTGCATTCACAACTTGGCTAACAGTTTGGTGTAAGAAGCCTTGCTCTTGGTGTATCCCAGCTTTCAACATGCCTTCCTCACTGAACTTAGTAATTTCTAACTTTTGATTTAAAGTAAAAGACATACAAATTTTCTTTTCACTTGAACACTCAGAGGCCACTGTAGGGTTATTAATTGGCCTAATTTTAATATTATTGTGTCTCAAGGTATAGGAAGATATGAAAGAATTGAGTTGGTGGAGTGGTCAGATCACACACATTTATCAACTAAGTCTGTAATCTTACATGGATGCAGTTCATGATGTCCCAATAATATTATAATAGTAATATCAAAGATCATTGATTACAGATCACTATAGCAAATATAAAAATAAAGAGAAAGTTTGGACTATTGTAAGAATTCTCAAAACATGACACAGAGGCAAAAATTGTGCAAATACTATCAGAAAAATGGTGGTGATAAATGCAAAGTTGTCATAAATCTTCAATTTGTAAAACAAAAATTTATAAGCATAATAAAGCAAAGTTCAATAAAATAAGATATGCCTGTACCTTAGTTGGAGAGAGTCAATTTATATAAGCAAAAATAATTTTTATGGATTACGCAAATAAGCACAGAAAGGAAACTGGCAAAATCAAAGGACAAAAGTGAAGAGAATGCAAGCCAAAAAAGTCTAGCATACCACAATATCCTTTCAAATGCTTAGCAGACAGTCAAATATACACACAATACACCACAGCCATACAGATGCATTCTCATAAGATTGACGTTCTTATCAAGTTCTTGTATGAGGAAAAACCTCAAAAGATGGAACAGGATATTAGACACTGTAGAAAATACATTTTTAATATTAGAAGTTTAGAAAGAAAAGCACAGAGAATAAAGTTATAGAAATTGTTGTTGAGGGGCTAAGAGTGTTTGAGGATAGAAACAGAAAGTCTAATGTACATTTGAAAGGAGGATCAGCCCTAGAAACTAGAGAGAAGAGTAGAAAGTCAATACTCAAAGAGATAAAAGATGAGAGATTTCCAGAAAAGAGAAACAAGTCAGATATTTCAAAGTCCTTCTAACTAGTAATTAGGATCAATTTAATTAGTCCACAACCCATGCATTTTATATCAACTTTGCAAAATCTCAAGGATGAAGAAGAAGATCACTTACAAAGGCGAGACAATCAGATCAAGAGCAGACTTCAAGTAAGTCCTTAGATTTTTATGGTGGGTGAGAGTCACTGAGGATTACATTTTTTAAAAATAAGAGTATAGCTTCTTCATGCAATAGAAGGATGATATTAGGAGTCAGAGACCTCTGTGGTCTAGTTTCAGTTCAGCCCCTAATTGAAATGAGCACTCTCAGTTCTGTGTTAGTTTCCTAAAGAATATGAGTGAGATGTTAGGAGTCATGAATCCTGCAGTTTGGTGGTTTTCTGAACTCTTACATTGGTGTGTATCTTTCTCAGTTCACACCCTCAGCCTTCCTGATACTCCTCAACAGTATCTTAATGCTCTCACATTTTCAATCACATTCTCAAGAGCTCCAGGCTATTTGCTGCATCTTTTCCATGCCTGGGGCCATGAGGGAGATAAATGAGTCACACACACACACACACACACATACACACATAGATAAACACATACAGATAAAACTAATTCTAAAGTCAAAAGGATTTGGTGTCTTCCAAAACTTGGTTTCAGTTCAGTCGCTCAGTCGTGTCCGACTCTTTGCGACCCCATGAATCGCAGCACACCAGGCCTCCCTGTCCGTCACCAACTCCTGGAGTTTACTCAAACTCATGTCCATCAAGTCGGTGATGCCATCCAGCCATCTCATCCTCTGTCGTCCCCTTCTCCTCCTGCCCCCAATCCCTCCCAGCATCAGGGTCTTTTCCAATGAGTCAACTCTTCCCATCAGGGGGCCAAAGTATTGGAGTTTCAGCTTCAGCATCAGTCCTTCCAATGAACACCCAGGACTGATCTCCTTCAGGATGGACTGGTTGGATCTCCTTGCAGTCCAAGGGACTCTCAAGAGTCTTATCCAGCACCACAGTTCAAAAGCATCAATTTTTCAGCACTCAGCTTTCTTCACAGTCCAACTCTCACATCCATACATGACCATTGGAAAAACCATAGCCTTGACCAGATGGATCTTTGTTGGCAAAGTAATGTCTCTGCTTTTTAATATGCTATCTAGGTTGGTCATAACTTTCCTTCCAAGGAATAAGCAAATGTATGCAAATATATTGTTAACTTATAGATTTTTTTTTTTCTGGTGAAAGCATCTATAAATTTCATCAGTCAGTCAAGGCAATATATCGGTTGCATGCACATATATACAATATCCAAATTATCTCTATATGTACAACCAATGAATAATTTTGCAAATAATTTTTGCAATTTTTATTTACTATATCTCAAATGTAATAAGAATATCACTTCCTACATGTTTTTTGTGGTATAAATATCACCCAAATTTTAGTATTAATGAAAAGCTCATTCTGAGCACAAAATAATTCACATTTTTTCTTTCTTTATGTAAACTAGAAATCTCCAGCTTTAGCAAAAAGGGAGATGAAACTCAGAGGAGCTGTTGGCTAGCTTCATAGAAAAAGAGCCACTGCTATTTTTTTTTAATTAAACTATTAAAAAAAATCCCACTAAATAAATGAAGATACTTCAAGTTTTAATTAACTAAGTTGTTGCAAGAAATTTAGAACGCTTACATATTTTGAAAATCCATGAAATCTACAGAAGCAAGCAGTCTCACTCTGGAAAAGTTAGGCAGCAGAAAACCAGATATTTTGGACACCAGTGTTCAAATAGTTGCTGTGAGTCTTACAACCTCCCAACAAGAGTTTTGTGACTTACCTTAGAGTCATAGGCTTCTTGTTTTCCTAAACAGCTTGTGTGTGTGAGGAAAGTAAGAAAATCAGCCTCTCAAAGACATAGTCAACTGTTGGTTTGTTTGTTTAAAACAAACCAGTTTTCTGGAATTAGCTCTATCTTACTTTGTGCATTTTAGGTTGAAGGTTAGACAAGGGTCAAGTAGGAGATTTCAACACATCTGATAGAGGTTTGTTCTTCATGAGAAGAGAAAAGCCTTTCCCCAGTCCAACCCAACACCCCCCATCTTAAACTCTTTGTACTGTTTGTATGTGTAAGAAGGCTAAGGGCAGCACAGGGCAATTTTAAAGCCCAAAGCACAAATCCATAACACTCATCATTACCTATCTTTGGGAACTATTATATGGCCTTAAAGATCACTGTTCAAATATGGCCATTGCATTGAAATTGAAGAGGTCACATTGGATTGTATTAGTGGATTAGAAACCAAGGGAAGACTTTTTTTTTTAAGAGAAATTATTACAGCACAATATTTATGAAAGTGAAACAAAGTGGTATTTCTAGATATTTAAAATCTGTTATTACTCTCTGCACTTAAGAACAAAAGTCTGCAATGATTTTACATATTGTTTTCATAGATGACTGTTAATTGTTTAAACATTACTATTTGTTTATGGGAGTAGATCCCTGTTTCAAGTACTTTTACAAATCTCCAAGAATGGTACTAAAAGTTCCACCTACCTTAATGATGTCACCGTTTCCAAAACTGTATTTTAGCAGAGAGAGAGAGAAAGAAGAAGAAAAGAGAGACAAGTTGTGAGGATGGAGGATGGCTGAGCTCTGCCTCACACTGACAGTGTCCACAGGGTGAAGAGCAGCCACACCAAAGAGGCTGGGCCATAAGAAAAGGGGGGGTGGTGGGGACGGGTGTCACCTTGTCCTCAGCTGCAAAGCTTTGCATTGACCTCTACCCGTCTCCCAGTCTTGGCTAAGAGACTTCTTCTCCACGTCCACTGCACGTTTTTTAACAGTGCACTGGGCAGAAGGAGAAGGGGATGACAGAGGATGAGACAGTTGGATGGCATCACCAACTCAATGGACATGAGTTTAAGTAAACTCCGGGAGTTGGTGATGGACAGGGAGGCCTGGAGTGCTGCAGTCCATGGGGTCGCAGAGTCGGACACGACTGAGCGACTGAACTGATCACTCTGTATTTAATCATCTCCTTCACCTGTCTTCCTTTCTAGACTCTAGTCAATGTCTGTCTCATTTGCCTCTGTGTCCCTAAAGCCTGACACAGTCCTATGTCCCTAAAGCTTTAGTCCCATATCCTTAAAGCTAGAGCACAGAGTATGTGCTCAATAAATATTTAACAAGTAATTGAGACCTGAAGTCACAGCCACTTGTTGTAGAAAGATGAACTGCTATGCTACACACACTTAAAATGCATAGCATTGTGTCCATACAACTGAATTTCACATATTTAACTAGCTGTGTTGTCTTTTAGACACAACTCTCCTGTCCCTCCACTGTGTCATGGTTGAATACTGCCTGATCCTGCTTTCATAATTTCTGTTACTTCTTTAAGATGCAAGCCATTTTAAACACATGGCAATAAAATCTTTTCTATTCTTTTTGCATTCTTTATAACAGAGCCATAAAGAGAAAAAGGAAACTATTTTAAAAAAATGCAATGATGTCATCAATAAGGTCAAGCAGCATTCTGTGGACAAAATGGATGGTAAGTAAAAATCAGGATAGCCACTGAAGTTGTCCAAGCCTGGATACAGAAAGAAAACAAGACAAATATGTTTGAATTACATGATAAGAAAAATTCAACATAACTGTATTATAATTTCATAATGAAGGATTTTCTTTTACATTACTTTCTAATTAAATCCCAAAGCCTATCACATTTTAAATAATTTTCTACCAGTGTTGCAATAGTATGGAAGCCTGCACCATGAACAGCTCATAATATTCTTAACCCCTTGCAGTCTATGTTTTAAGGTTGAAATGACCATATGTAAAACCATACATTGAACTTTCTCACACACTGATTTTAGCATATAATCATTTGGAATTAATCATGTAATTAAAGTTACAGCAGGAACCTCAATTTATTAAAGTTACCAAAAAATGACTCATGAAATATGAAACACAGTGGATATGTATGTATGGTTTTTGCCTTATGTTGTCAATAAATAATATTCTTATTGCTCATAACACTTCTCTGTCAGATATTTCCCATTTTTTGAAGCAGAATTAATTGTTTTAATGGCACTGAGTAGCGATCCTTCATTCCTGAGCCTTTCTTACTTTGACCTGGTCTTCCCAGGTGGCGCTGATGGTAAAGAACCCACCTGCCAATACAGGAGACGTAACAGACGCAGGTTTGATCCCTGGGTATGGAAGATTCCCTGGAGAAGGAAATGGCAAACCCACTCCAGTATTCTTGCTGGGAAAGTCTCCTTGTTTTGAATTCTTTTTCTACCACGTGAAAATATAAAAACCATTCTTCCTTGCAGACCACACAGAAACAGATGACAGGCTAAATCTGGCCCACAGGCTATCATTGGCTGATCCCAGGACCATAGACTTCTTAGAGATAGAAACAGGTCTTGTAATTTTGTGTGTCTTCCATGGCAACTAGAACTGTAACAGCCTCTTCTAGAGCCTAACAGTTGCTTATCTTTCATACAGCTTAAAGCTGAAGTTGTTCACCATTCACTCAGGATTTTAGACAACCAATTTGAGAACATTAGGAGGATATATAAGAACTTATTTAAAAAGAGAGATAGAGGTTTTAGAGGTTGAAATTCCCAAGGAAGAGGGAAGCAAAGACTCAACTTCCCTTGCGACTTTACGGAGTTATCGGGATGTGTGTGTTCAAACACAGTATTTCTTTGAACTAAGCAGAATCTCAGAAAGGGCAGAAGGCAGGCTCAAAGCTGCAGATGCCATTTTGAATGCAAGCTTCATATGGTCTCCGTGGGAGTCTGTAAAACCCAGCGCTCTGCTCTGTGGGAGTTCCTCCCTTTTAGCGTGATGGTTCTGTATTTAATTACACTGTATATTTTCTTCTTTAGTGCTGTGATACCGACAGACAGAGATGCAGAGAGTGGAGGAGATAGAGAGAGAAGAGCTGTACTCCAGGCCTGTAGATAAGGGACACATTCTCAACATCCAAACCACAGAGCACACTTAGATACTCCCCCAAGACATTATTTATCTAGAAGGCTCTCTTTGAATTATAGTACCAAAGGGGGGAAATACTCATTTAATGAAGAGAGAGTTTGGTCCAGTTTAAAAGCCATAATTTTGTATGCATGTCAGAAAAAGCACATAATCTGAACAATAAATTCCTCCAGCCAGACTGAGGGCCCACTTGCCACTGGAATCTGTTTTTCTTTTTAATATAATGAGGCGACATCCCTTTCCTTGGAGAGGAGAGTTCAATAGTTTAATTTTTGTTAACTGAGATCCCTTGTACGAAGGTAAATTGCATTGCCTTTTCTATTACTAGCTCTGTTAATTGTCAAGCAATCAGAGTTTACGCACTCATCCAAGACAGCGGAGAATTTCCCAGAATGTTACAAAATAAAAACTGACAAAGCACAATAATCTTTAGTTTATTGATGTGCTACCAGGCTGCTGAAAGCATCAGATCAGTAATGTGCTTTGGTTAGGAAATTGGGGTCTAGGGAGAAATTTTGGGAGTAACAGAGAGAACATCAGGGCTTGCAGAGAAAAAAAAATATATTAGGAGTTAAAAGGGAAAAAAAAAATGTTTGTGGTGGGATTTTAGAGTTTATGAAATAAACACAGAACCTGTAGGGTTTCTGAAGGAAAACACATCTGGGGTGGACAAATGAACTGTGGCCTCAGTGGCCAAACAAGATTTATTTTTTGGTGTGGGTGGAGTGCTGTATATTATGATATAAATAACATACACAAATGCTAGACTTCCAGAAAAAAATACACTCCAAAGATAATCATTTTACATAATGAGAGCTCCTACATTATGGTTTACTGAAATAAAAATGAAGTAGCCAGGATAGCAAAGTTGAATCTAGATTCAGCTAAAAAAGATTAAAAGTAAGGATTCCATGAAATGTCTCAGGTGCTTTTCAAGTCTCCTTAGAAATCTGAACTTTCAATGCTGAGAAAAATAATGCAAAATTTACTTTAAGGACTTTTAAGATCTGCAAAATCTATTTTTGGAAGATGAATGCCATCTCCCAGTGCTCTTCCCTGGACTATTCTGTCCCATGTCCAGGAAGGGATCCTACCTTGGACTTGTCGTGTCAAATACCCAACAGGACTTGCAAGTAGAAGTCACATCGGGACCCTCAGGCTGGGCTAGTGACAGCAAAAGCTTGATGGTCATGCCACCTTTCAAGCTGTGCTTCCTCCTAAGTGCTTCAAGGGTCTAAGTTTCCGCTTTGATAATTTGACTTTGTAGCCAGCCTGACCCCAGAAATTAAGATTTGAACCACTGTATTAAATTGTTCCTTCAGATTGGGATTTTAGCTCTGAAAAGCAAAATATCAATACTTTCTTTACTAACTGACATAGAATGAATTTAGGAAGCAGACCTACCTTAATGCTATAGTCATACTCAAACTTATTTTAGGAGTCAAAAGAGGAAAATGTAAAAAGCCTCCAAAAAAATGAAAAAATGTCAGTGAAGCAACTATCTTCACAAGTCTAAATCCATGCTAACTAAAGGCGAAAAGGATAAAAATTTCTGATTTGGGAGATTGATATGCAATTTTTTTAAAAAAGGTTTGGTTGAGTGTAAGAGTTTGTGAGTATGTATGGGAGATAGATGTGTGTGTGCATGTGTGTGTGTGTGAAAGAGAGAACAAGTGAGAGAAAAAGGGATTGAGATTCTCTACCTTGCAATAAAAGATGGCAAGGTGATAAATTAGTGCTCTCAACTGAAATTGATTACTTTGTGTTCCCATCCAGTTCATGTGGCAGCCACACAGATGCTCTGAAACACCTTAATGACACATTGGAGGAAACTTCTCAAGCAGGCTCCGTGCCACGCTCCTTCCCTTCCTCCCCACATTGGCTCCAGGAGTGAACTGCTGTGTATGCTGCATATATTAGGGGAACTGCCATGCAAACATCCCTGAACTCCCTCCTGCCCGGAGACGTCTTTATTTTATATATCAGGAATCCTTTTGACAATCCTAGGAGCCTAAATGCTAAAATGACAAATGTAAGTGATTTTGTCTGTTCAGTGCTTGGATATATCTATCCCTAGCTCTCTGGAGAGGCTGCGAATATAGTAAAAAGATGAAACAGCACCGAGCCACCTAGAGGCAATCTTATCCCAGCCTGCCCAGCAAAGCAAAGCAAAGTTATGAGGCTTATTGCCATAATTGTAGATTAAATGAAACTGCCTAGTTTATTCTCAGAGATTAAAAAGAACAAGTTGCCAATATGCTTGAATGAAAGGAGTACTCCACAAGTTGGAATCATTTCAGTCAAGGCTCCAGTTTTAAATAATTTAAGACATCTCCTATGGTAAAATTCCTGGTGGAATGTATTGATAACTGCTGAAATGTAATCAGTTTCACTCCATTGCAGTTTTGAGGATAGCTGATGATCTAAGAAATGTCAAAAAGTATTCAGAAATATAGATACATAAGTATTCCAGGTATTTCAATAAATATTAATTATCAGCTACTATAAGAATTGCTATAAGTACAAGATAAAATATTAATATAATAAATAATAATAATGTTTTACCATTTGAGGATCTTCCAGCTCTGAAAGTCCACTCAGACTTTGATGTATGTAATTGGATTATGGAGCACTACAAAAGTTCTTCAAATATTCTGTGAGTTATTCATACTTTCATTTTCATTAATAATCTGTATCTGTGTTGAACAATTCCATGTTTAATAATTCTGAATCTGTATTCACTATTTTTTAGGGTTCTATGGAATCTAAAGCTCATTTTCACTTGGTGTTTCATAAACACTGAGCAGTTGCCACAATAGCAATGGTGATTTGAAAGACTGTAGTCAAGAAAGGACACTCTAATGACCAACAGACTCAGGCAATGGAACATGTTCATTTTTATACAGATAGAGCCTATAGCTTACCCTCCAGCCCCCATCAAGGATGCTCTGCTACCAAGAGAACACTCCCTCCAGTAGGAAGCTGTCTTTCTCCTGGAGGCTTTCAACACTCTTATTCTCAGAGAGGACCTTTCCCCCCTTGGCTTTTGCCCCAGGTTTTCTGAGCCTTAGTCCTGCTCACCTGCTGCAAGAAACCATCCTCAGAATGTTCTTGAGTGCGAGACTAGGTGAAACGAAGATCGGTGTCCTGATGACATCATCTTCTAGCCCAGCTGAACCGGAAGCATCCCTTATTCCTCCTGCAAACACTGAAATATTTACCTTATTGACGTCTGCATAAGAAAGTGATCCAGAAATATGTATATATTTTTTTCCAAAGAAAATCTTATAGTGTATGTTGACAAAAACACTAGCTGCTTGCAAAGTAGAAGTAGTCTCTTATTAAGTAAAGTGGTTTAAAGCTTTTCCCAGCCATATTCCTCACCATTTAAAGAAGTCACTGCTTGAGTTTGTAACTTTTTAAAGCTACACTGTTAATGCCTCTCATACAGGAGACCTACATGTTTTAAACCTCTGCTTAAGCAAAAGTTTCCCCAGATATAACAGGATTGATTTTACCTACAATTATATACAAAAGATGGGCTTCCCAGGTGGCATTAGTGGTAAAGAACCTGCCTGCCAGTGCAGGTAGATGTAAGAGACAAAGGTTTGGTCTCTGGGTCAAGAAGATCCCATGGAGGAGAGCATGGCAACCCACTCCAGTATTTTTTCCTGGAGAATCCCATGGACAGAGGAGCCTGGCAGACTATAGTCCATAAGGTCGCAAAGAGTTGGACACGACTGAAGTAACTTAGCACACACATGCACACACACCAAAGATATTTGATTAACTTAACAAAAGCAATAGGAACATAGCTAGTTCTATATAGTTTGCTTTTCAGAACAGTTCTTCATTTAAGGTCTCAGTTGCCCTTCTCAAGGTAAACAGACTAGTGCATCCCCTCTATGAAGACACTGAAATCCCAAGAGCTCAAACTACTTGCCCAAAGTAACTGATTACTAAGTGTGGCCAAATACACCTAGACTAAAATGTGAGGGGTAGAGAGGTGGGGAGTTTGGCTGTGGTGTAGCCTGTGTCTTCAAGAGAACTCTACCACCTGACCTATTCTCCGTTGTAGCAGAACAAATAAAACTGTGACCTATGTAATACAGAGCTGTTACTCACATAGAGCTGTTTTCAAGTAATTCCAACAAGATCAGGACATTTCTCAAGCTCCGTTTTGCTCCCTACAGGAAGTGGGACCCTCCAAGCTCTTTGGTGTACATCCTATCCCCAGAATAAGGTATTATGCCTCCGGCTCCCTGGATGTCACTGCTATTAACTAAGCCCACCTAAGGAGACTTTTGAATGAAAGTGGGAAGAAGACTGATATGGGAAAAATAGCACATATCTTTGAATCTCTGTCTCATTCTGTTGATTGAGGCCAGGGCACACAGTTTCGCTTGAAAGAATCATCATATTCTGAAGGACGATTGTCAGATTATTTTTCATAGAAATGGAACTTTTTCATAGAGAGATCTTACATTAAGCACCTCTTTTATTAACAAATGCTGAGCTTCCCTGAATGAAGATTCCTTCTTGCTTTAGTGCCTCTTGAGTTATCCCCTAAGAACCCTAGAACCCTAGAGAATCTAGTTTGAATATAATTCTCCTAAGTGACTGAATTAGAAACACACATCCTGAAGCAGAGGCCTCTTCCCATTTGATTCTGTGAGTTGACTGAATCGTCCTTATTTCATTCAGTTCCTTCCAGATATTTCTCCCCATGAGTTCAACCAAAAACTTTCTTTTATGATTTGATTAAGTGTTTCCTCATAACATTAATAAGATTCTCTAGCTATCTCTTTTTACTGTCATCTAGTTTATCCTCTAAGAACACCCTTCCTGTTCAATAATTATGTATTGAGGGATTTCCCTCATGGTCCAGTGGTTAAGACGCCATGCTTCCAATGCAGGTTCAGTCTCTGGTTGGGGAAATAGATCCTACTTGCCACAGCTAAAGATCCCACATGCCACAGTTAAGACCTGGTGTAGCCAAATAAATAAAAATATTTTAAAAATTTAAAAAAAATAGCAATATCATTAAAAATAATAATTGTGTATTGAGTAACCTTTATATGCCAGCCAGGTACTGAGAAATCTCTGAGGATTTGTATTTGGAAGTTAAAAGATCCAATTCTATTTTAAGGGATTCTGCCTTTCTTTATTCCCTACTCAACAGACCTCAACATTTTTGTAGATACTTAACCAAAAACTGAAAAAAAAATCAAGTAGATAGGAAGAATTGCTTCTTCCATGGGAGTCTTTGGGGTAAAAGTACAATTAAGATAAGTGGGAAGTCACATACAATTACATTCAGGGAAATATAAGCAGACTTTGTAAAGCAGTTGTTGCCTTTCCTTGTATTGAATAACATAATACATTATTTGAATAGTTCTATTATCTATTCTTAACTGAAACATATAGTGCCTGTCCTATTTCTTCAAAAAGCTTGTTAATATGCAATCACCTAGTACAACTGCTAAGTTTTTAAAGGTCATCCATGTTTTATTCATAAAGAGTGGTTTTCTGGAGGGGAAGAAGGTTACAATGTCATGTAATACCATATTCTGATGGAGGCTTTGCTTTCCAAGATATGTTCTAATGGATTGGATGGGGAAAGAGTGAGATTTTAAGGAGAGGGAAGTGAATTGTTTCATAAATATCAATAAAAGTTCATGTAGAATTGAGAAGACTTTCAAATGGAGGAGGCAGATTTACACTATGTTAAAACTCTTTTGAGTCAGTTTGGCATCCTGTGCTATTTATGTTCACAAGCATTCAATTCCCGTAAGACCAGAGACATGAGAACAAATGTATCCCAGCCCCCTTGAAGTGTGGTGGTCATGTGGTTAGTTCAATCCAATGAAATGTGAGTAGAAATGGGTGCCATTTGCAAACTACAGCATTTAATTAATGCTGCTTGAACTACCGGCTTCCCCTTCTTCTATCATTGTCACTCGAAAGGACATGTTTTAAATGCATAGATTAGTATCTGGGTGGATGGGTTACTATGATCAGGGTTTATCACCTTTTTATAGATGTTAATCAAATTTTTCAAGGTCACAAAAACTTTTTAGGGACAGAGAATTAAAAAATAATAATAATTCAGATATTCGTTTCCTAGGCCAAAGCTCTGTATATAGCTGATAATCTGTATTTTAAGAGGAAGTAGTAGTAGCTGGTATTCCAGTCCTCGGAAATATTTTCTTTCTACTACTTTGCTCTGCACTTCAATGTACACAGCAACAAAACTAGCATCTCTTCCCTTTAAATTCAAAAATAAAATCACAACATAACTCTCTATTTTTAGGGGCCCTGCATTAATCCTCATCACACCAGACACAGTGACAAGTACATCTCTTTGTATTGAGTTCAGTTCAGTTGCTCGGTCCTGTCTGACTCTTTGTGACCCCATGGACCTCAGTACACCAGGCCTCAATGTCCATCACCAACTCCCAGAGTTTACCCAAACCCATGTCCATTGAGTCGGTGATGCCATCCAACCATCTCATCCTCTGTCGTCCCCTTCTCCTCCTGCCCTCAATCCTTCCCAGCATCAGGGTCTTTTCAAATGAGTCAGCTCTCTGCATCAGGTGGCCAAAGTATTGGAGCTTCAGCTTCAACATCAGTCCTTCCAATGAACACCCAGGACTGATCTCCTTTAGGATGGACTGGTTGGATCTCCTTGCAGTCCAAGGGACTCTCAAGAGTTTTCTCCAACACTACAGTTCAAAAGCATCAATTCTTTGGTGCTTAGCTTTCTTTGTAGTCCATCTCTCACATCCATACATGACCACTGAAAAAACGATAGCCTTGACTAGATAGACCTTTGTTGGCAAAGTAATGCCTCTGTTTTTTAATATGCTGTCTAGGTTGGTCATAACTTTCCTTCCAAGGAGTAAGCATCTTTTAATTTCTTGGCTGCAGTCACCATCTGCAGTGATTTTGGAGCCCCAAAAAATAAAGTCAGTTACTGTTTCCTCATCTATTTGCCATTAAGTGATGGGGCCGGATGTCATGATCTTAGTTTTCTGAATGTTGAACTTTAAGCCAACTTTTTCACTCTCCTCTTTCACTTTCATCAAGAGGCTCTTTAGTTCTCTTCACTTTCTGCTGTAAGGGTGGTATCATCTGCATGTCTGAGGTTATTGATATTTCTCCCGGCAAACTTTATCCCAGCTTGTGCTTCCTCCAGCCCAGCGTTTCTCATGATGTACTCTGCATATAAGTTAAATAAGCAGGGTGACAATATACAGCCCTGACGTACTCCTTTTCCTATTTGGAACCTGTTTTTCCATGTCCAGTTCTAACTGTTGCTTCCTGACCTGCATACAGGTTTCTCAAGAGGCAGGTCAGATGGTCTGGTATATCCATCTTTCAGAATTTTCCACAGTTTATTGTGATCCACACAGTCAAATGTTTTGCATAGTCAATAAAGCAGAACTAGATGATTTTCTGGAACTCTCTTGCTTTTTCAGTGTTCCAGTGGATGTTGGCGATTTGATCTCTGGTTCCTCTACCTTTTCTAAATTGAGCTTGAACATCTGGAGGTTATCGGTTCATGTATTGCTGAAGCCTGGTTTGGAGAATTTTGAGCATTACTTTACTAGCATGTGAGATGAGTGCAATTGTGCAGTAGTTTGAGCATTCTTTGGCATTGCCTTTCTTTGGGATTGGAATGAAAACACCTTTTCTATTCTTGTGGCCACTGCTGAGTTTTCCAAATTTGCTGGCATATTGAGTGCAGCACTTTCACAACATCATCTTTTAGGATTTGAAATAGCTCAACTGGAATTCCATCACCTCCACTAGCTGTGTTCATAGTGATGCTTCCTAAGTCTCACTTGACTTCACATTCCAGGATGTCTGGCTCTAGGTGAGTGATCACACCATTGTGATTATCTGGGTCATAAAGATCTTTTGTGTATAGTTCTTCTGTGTATTCTTGCTGCTTCTTCTTAATATCTTCTGCTTCTGTTAGGTCTATACCATTTCTGTCCTTGAGCCCATCTTTGCATGAAATGTTCCTTTGGTATCCCTAATTTTCTTAAAGAGACCTCTAGTCTTTCCCATTCTATTGTTTTCCTCTATTTCTTTGCACTGATCACTGAGGAAGGCTTTCTTATCTCTCCTGGCTATTCTTTGGAACTCTGCATTCAAATGGGTATATCTTCCCTTTTCTCCTTTGCCTTTCTCTTCTCTTCTATTCACAGCTATTTGTAAGGCCTCCTCAGACAACCATTTTGCCCTTTTGCATTTCTTTTTCTTAGGGATGGTCTTGATCCCTGTCTCCTGTACAATGTCATGAACCTCCTTCCATAGTTCATTAGGCACTCTATCAGATCTAGTCCCTTAAATCTATTTCTTACTTCCACTGTATTGTCCTAAGGGATATGATTTAGATCATACCTGAATGATCTAGTGGTTTTCCCTACTTTCTTCAATTTAAGTCTGAATTTGGCAATAAGGAGCTCATGATCTGAGCACAGTCAGCTCCTGGTCTTGTTTTTGCTGACTGTATAGAGCTTCTCCATCTTTGGCTGCAATGAATATAATGAATCTCATTTCAGTATTGGCCGTTTGGTGATGTCCATGTGTAGAGTCTTCTCTTTTGTCGTTGGAAGAGGGTGTTTACTATGACCAGTGCATTCTCTTGGCAGAACTCTATTAGCCTTTGCCCTGCTTCATTCCGTACTCCAAGGCCTAATTTCCCTGTTACTCCAGGTGTTTCTTGGCTTCCTACTTTTGCATTCCAATCCCCTATAATGAAAAGGACATCTTTTTTGGGTGTTAGTTCTCAAAGGTCTTGTAGGTCTTCATGGAAGCTTTCAACTTCACCTTCTTCAGTGTTAATGGTCAAGACATAGACTTGGATTACTGTGATATGGAATGGTTTGCCTTGGAAACGAACAGAGATCATTCTGTCATTTTTGAGATTGTATCCAAGTACTACATTTTGGATTCTTGTTGACTATGATGGCTACTCCATTTCTTCTAAGGGATTCTTGCCCACAGTAATAGATATAATGATTATCTGAGTTAAATTCACCTATTTCAGTCCATTTTAGTTGGCTGATTTCTGAAATGTCGACATTCACTCTTGCCATCTCCTGTTTGTAATAGTGCTCAATATTATTAATGTATTAGTATTATTATTTCAATGTATTAGTGTATTAATACACTTAGTGTATTAATGTATTAGTATTATGTATTAGTGTTTTGTATTAGTGCTCAATAAATCTTTGACTTTCAGTAAATGAAAATTTAAGCTCTGTTTTTCCACCTTGATTAATTTTCACTGTCTTTCTAACCATAAAAATTAAAAACCACAAGGTCATCTTTGATTTATCCCTCTTCCTCAAGACCAGAAGCCAAATGACTACCGAGAACTTTGTGATAATTGGTCATACCATTAAATATACATAAATGGCTGATGGCTTATATGTGTATATATATACATGTGTGTATATATATACATATTCAACAGTTTGAATGCAACAGTTTTAGAATTCATCCATAACTTATATAGAGAAATAGAGATTTAAAGATTATAAAAAAGGCACTCATTAAGAAACTTGAGCCAATATGAGTCACCACAGATGCTGAGAAATATAAGTTTATGGTAACACGGAGAAATGGACACAGGTCAGATTAAAAAAAAAACAGAATTAGTAAAGAAATACTAGTAGTGCTAAACAAGAAAGGTAAAGCTGTGTCAAAGTTCAGAAAATATGTCAAATATTAGTAAGAAAATCACTGAAAGCTGAAATGCCTATGTGTTTGTTTGTTTGTATTCCTTAAATCAGCTTAAAAACAAGCCAAGCAGTTTTGGTAAGTTTTTTTTTTTCTTTTTTAATCTACCTATATTTCCTTTTGAATCGAAGTCACACATTCTCCCAGTTTGTATTTAAACAGACCAGTTGTGTTGTCTTGAAAATGACTCCTCCCACACTGCCTTCTCACTCCTCTAAAATAGAGCCCCAATATTATATCATAGATCATGAGGCAAAAGTTAAGCTATGAGGGGTACTTCCCTGGCGCTCCAGTAATTAAGAATCCACCTTCCAATGCAGGGGATTGAGTCTGATCCCTGGTCAGGGAACTAAGATATCACATGCCGTGGAGCACTGAAGCCTGTGAGCTGCAACTAAAGAGCTTCTATGAAGAGCCTGCGCTCCACAACAAAGACCTAGTGCAGCCAAAGAAAAAAGAAAAAAAGAAAGAGACAGAGAAAGAATATTCCTTAAAAAAAAAAAATTAAGGTTGTAAGGAATTTGTGACGGTAGAGCCTGCCAGAGAAAGGAGTAATATAAAATACACTGGGTTAGTGACTTGCTTTTATTTGTTAATATTACTGCTGCTATATTTTAAGAATATATCCTCATGAACAATGATTTAATTATGCTTCTACCTGGAGGCTCCCACAAAAGATGCAATTTTAAAATACAACAAATGGATTAAATGGTGTGTGTGTGTGTGTGTATGTGTGCGTGTGTGTGTATAATACACACTCACTATATATATCTGTGTGAAAAGCATTGTATGATCAGTGGTTTGATCACTGAAATATTGAAGGTGAAATATTCAAATTGATCTCACTTTATTTTTTTCTCATTAGAATGAAAAGACATTTCATTAAAACAAAAACCAAAAAAAAAAAAAAATTAAATTGAAGCTTGGGGGTAGTTTCAGGATTATTTTTGCTTTATAAATAAGAGAGAAAGCCAGGAAAATGGCCAATTGCAAGTTTAATAGTGGAATCCCATCAAAATTACCCATATTTCAATTATTGACCCAAGCAAATGATAGTGAAATGGTCAGTCTTATCCAATAAATTTGATTCTGCTGCAAATACATACTTTCAAACTATTTTTTTATACCCTTTGGTGTGTAAAGGTCTTTTCCTATTTAAGGTGAGACAAGAAAGAAGATCTTCAACCCTTAAATACTTAAATGACTAGATCTAGAGTTCTTGATCTGATTAGGTCAAGCTCCAATTTAAAAATGCAAATGTACCCAGAAGAGAGTTCTGTGTTATACATTCATGCTTTAAAGTGGATGTGCTTAATCTAAGATGCATCTCTGCATAGTTTAGATGAGATAGGAAGGTCTGGGGAGAATGAAATTTTGCATAGAGTGGTATCAAAAGGCCATGATACTTTAGAAGTAAGGAGTCCCACAAAATGGGCAAAGCAGGGAGTAGCTTGGGACCGTTTTAAACCACAAAAATAACAAAGAGCTGAAAATAGACTCACTGGTGCATATGTTTACACTTTGGAATCTGCAATTGGAGCCTTCCTGGGAAAAGAAACCAAAAACCTGGTGGTGATGGTGGTGGTGGTGATGGCGGTGTTGTGTGTCCAAGTTAAACTTCCCTGTATTTTCCAATAAAATTCAAAGTAAAATATTATGACTGTATCTATATAAATGTACTATTACTTATATATTATTATAATTAGCATAATCATAATAGTTATCTATTTTGGAAATTATATATTTACTTATGATATCCATTCGGTTCAGTCACTCAGTCATGTCTGACTCTTTGCTAGCCCGTGGACTACAGCACAACAGTCCTCCCTGTCCATCAACAACTCCTGGAGCTTGCTCAAACTCATGTCCATTGAGTCGGGGATGACATCTAACCACCTCACCCTTTGTCATCCCCTTCTCCTCCTGCCTTCAGTCTTTCTCAGCATCAGGGTTTTTTACAATGAGTCAGTCCTTCACATCAGGTGGCCAAAGTACTGCAGTTTCAGCTTCAGTATCAGTCCTTACAAAGAATACTCAGGACTGACTTCCTTTAGGATGGACTGGTTGGATCTTCTTGCAGTTCAAGGGACTCTCAAGAGTATTCTCCAACTCCACAGTTCAAAGGCACTAATTCTTCTGTGTTCAGCCTTCTTTATGGTACAACTCTCACATCTGTAAATGAATACTGGAAAAACCATAGCTTTGACTAGATGGACCATTCTCGGCAAAGTACTGTCTCTGCTTCTTAATATGCTGTCTGGCTTTGCCATAGCTTTTCTTCCAAGGAGCAAGTGTCTTTTAATTTCATGGCTGCAGTCACCATCTGCAGGGATTTTGTAGCCCAGGAAAATAAAGTCTGTCCCTGTTTCCATTGTTTCCCCATCTATTTGCCATGAAGGGATGGGACTGGATGCCATGAATTCAGCTTTTGAATGTTGGGTTTTAAGCCAGCTTTTTCACTTTCCTCTTACTCCTTCATCAAGAGGCTCTTTATTTCTTCTTTGCTTTCTGCCATTATGGTGGGGTCATCCACATATCTGAGGTTATTGATGTTTCTCCTGACAATATTGTTCCCAGCTTGTGCATCATCCAGCCCGACATTTCACATGATGTACTCTGCCCATAAGTTAAATAAGCAGGGTTACCATATACAGCCTTGATGTACTCCTTTCCCGATATGGAGCCAGTCTGTTGTTCCATGTTTGGTTCTAACAGTTGCTTCTAGATCTGCATACAGGTTTCTCAGGAAACAGGTAAGGTGGTCTGGTATTCCCATCTTTTTAAAAAATGTTTCACATTTTGCTGTGATCCACACAGTCAAAGCCTTTAGCTTAGTCAATGAAGCAGAAGTAGATGTTTCTCTGGAAAACTCTTGCTTTTTTGATGATCTGACAGAGGTTGGCAATTTGTTCTCTGATTCCTTTGCCTTTTCTAAATCCAGCTTAAACATCTGGAAGTTCTTGGTTCACATACTGTTAGAAGCCTGGCTTGGAGAATTTTGAGCATTATTTTGCTAGGATGTGAAATGAGTGCAATAGTGTGATAGTTTGAACATTCTTTGCCATTGCCTTTCTTTGGGATTGGAATGAAAGCTGACCTTTTCCAGGCCTGTGGCCACTGCTGAGTTTTCCAAATTTGCTGGCATATTGAGTGCAGCACTTTCACAGCATCATCTTTTAGGATTTGAAACAGCTCAACTGGAATTCCATCACCTCCACTAACTTTGTTTGTAGTGATGCTTCCTAAGGCCCACTTGACTTCACATTCCAAGATATCTGGCTCTAGGTGAGTGATCACGCCATTGTGATTGTCTGAGTTGTGAAGATCTTTTTTGTATAGCTCTGCTGTGTATTCTTACCACCTCTTCTTAATATCTTCTGCTTGGTTCATACCATGTCTGTCCTTTACAGTGCCCATCTTGGCATGAAAACTTTCCTAGCTATCTCTAATTTTCTTGAAGGGATGTCTAGTCTTTGTTTTTTTGTTTTTTTTTTTTTCCCTCTATTTCTTTACATTTGAGCACAGAGGAGGGCTTTCTTATCTCTCCTTGCTATTCTTTGGAACTCTGTATTCAGATGGGTATATCGTTCCTTTTCTCCTTTGCCGTTAGCTTCTCTTCTTTTCGTAGGTATTCGTAAGGCCTCCTCAGACAACCATTTTGCATTTCTTTTTCTTGGTGATGGTTTGATCCCTGCCTCCTGTACAATGTCACGAACCTCCGTCCATAGTTCTCCAGGCTCTCTGCCTATCAGATCTAGGCCCTTAAATCTATTGGTCACTTCCACTGTATAATTGTAAGGGATTTGATTTAGGTCATACCTGAATTGCCTACCTGTTTTCCCCACTTTCTTCAATTTAAGTCTGAATTTGGCCTTAAAGAGTTCATGATCTGAGCCATAGTCAGCTCCCGGTCTTGCTTTTGCTGAGTGTATAGAGCTTCTCCATTTTCAGCTGCAAAGAATATAATCAATCTGATTTCAGTGTTGACCATCTGGTGTTGCCCATGTGTACAGTCGTCTCTTGTGTTGCTGAAAAAAGGTGTTTGCTATGAACAGTGCATTCTCTTGGCAATACTCTGTTAGCCTATACCCTGCTTCATTTTGTACTCCAAGGTCAAACTTGCTTATTACTCCAGGTGTTTCTTGATTTCCTACTTTTGCATTCCAGTTCCCTATGATGAAAAGGACATTTTTTTTTGGATGATAATTCTAGAAGGTCTTGTAGGTCTTCATGGAACCATTCAACTTTGGCTCCTTCAGCATTACTGGTCAGGGAATAGATTTGGATTACTGTGATATGGAATGGTTTGTCTTGGAAACGAATAGAGATGATTCTGTCATTTTTGAGATTGTACCCGAGTACTGCATTTCAGACTCTTTTGTTGACTATGATGGCTATTCCATTTCTTCTAAAGGATTCTTGCCCACAGTAATAGATATAATAGTCATCTGCATTAAATTCACCCATTCCAGTACATCTTAGTTCACTGATTCCTGAAATGTCAATATTCAGTCTTGCCATCTCCTGTTTGACCATGTCCAATTTGCCTTGATTCATGGACCTAACAATCCAGGTTCCTGTACAATATTGTTCTTTGCAGCATCAGAGTTTACTTCCGCCACCAGACACAACCACAACTGGGTATTGTTTCCACTTTGGCTCAACCTCTTCATTCCTTCTGGAGCTATATGTCCACTCTTCTCTAGTAGCATTTTAGGCAGCTACTGACCTGGGTAGTTCATCTTTCAAGGTTACATCATTTTGCCTTTATTATAGTAATTAATTTAATTATATTACTTAGATTTAGGAGACTATATATAGTATCAGTCAGTTCAGTTCAATCACTCAGTCGTGTCCAACTCTTTGCAACCCCAGGAATTGCAGCACACCAGGCCACCCTGTCCATCACCAACTCCTGGAGTTTACTCAAACTCATGCCCACCAAGTTGGTGATGCCATCCAGCCATCTCATCCTCTGTCATCCCCTTCTCCTCCTGCCCCTAATCCCTCCCAGAATCAGGGTCTTCTCCAATGAGTCAACTCTTCGCATGAGGTGGCCAAAGTATCAGTTTCAGCTTCAGCATCAGTCCTTCCAATGAACACCCAGGACTGATCTCCTTTAGGATGGACTGGTTGGATCTCCTTCAGTCCAAGGGACACTCAAGAGTCTTCTCCAACACCACAGTTCAAAAACATCAATTCTTTGGCACTTAGCTTTCTTTATAGTCCAACTCTCACATCCATACATGACCACTGGAAAAACCATAGCCTTGACCAGACAGACCTTTGTTGGCAAAGTAATGTCTCTGCTTTTTAATATGCTATCTAGGTTGGTCATAACTTTCCTTCCAAGGAGTAAGCGTCTTTTAATTTCATGGATGCAATCACCATCTGCAGTGATTTTGGAGCCCAAAAAATGAAGTCTGACACTCTTTCCACTGTCTCCCCATCTATTTGCCATGAAGTGATGGGACCACATGCCATGATGTTAGTTTTCTGAATGTTGAGCTTTAAGCCAACTTTTTCACTCTCCTCTTTCACTTTCATTAAGAGGCTTTTCAGTTCCTCTTCACTTTCTGCCATAAGGGTGGTGTCACCTGCATATCTGAGGTTATTGATATTTCTCCCAGCAATCTTGATTCCAGCTTGTGCTTATACCAGCCCAGCGTTTCTCATGATGTACTCTGCATATAAGTTAAATAAGCAGGGTGACAATATACAGCCGTGACGTACTCCTTTTCCTATTTGGAACCAGTCTGTTGTCTCATGTCCAGTTCTAACTGTTGCTTCCTGACCTGCATATAGGTTTCTCAAGAGGCAGGCCAGGTATATTGAATAAATAAATTATATGTATATTATAATTCATGCAATGTCCTGCACTTCAAAATTCTTCTACTTTGATAGTTTTTTTGATCACAAAATTATTGATAAGTTTTGGAAGGCTGACCTTACTTACCCTTTTCTTTTTTTGCTAGTGCTGGCTAAGCATACCCTTTGGCCAAGTTTGCCTACAAATATGTATTTGTTTCCATTCTTCATAAGCAAAACCTGAAACAATTTTTCCTGACAATTTATTATGCCTTCCAACTACAATTTTAGTCATCTTTACCTTACACATTCTAGAAATGTAGTCTATATATAAATAGCAATCTCATTTCTTCACCAAACATTCAAGCAAATTCACTATTTTAAGGCAAATTTCATTTTACAACATCCCCACCATATAAGATTGCCAGATAAAATATAGGCCATCCAGTTGAATATGAATTTCAGATAAATGACAAATATCTTTTAAGCATAACTACATGCCAAATATTTGCTAAATCTGATAATCCTTCCAAATCACACCTGAAAGCATCTGTTATAAGTCCTTCTGATTATCCCATGCAATAACATAACCAGACAAGGACCTTCAGGACCATGAAAATGACAGAGAAACTGAACCCGTATTTGTTTCACTGAGTGACTTTGGAGATAACCTATATTCCTAAGCAAACTGGTGGAGTGTCTTCTATATACATGCTCAATAAATGTTCAGCATTGGGTTGGGGCTGAGCATAGCAAAATGAACATTTTTGGACTATTTTGGACTATGAAAAAATTAATCTTTATTTTCAAGCAAAGGAAATCTTAATAGAGTACACTACATACAATACAGTAAGTCCCCTATATGTGAACCTTGACGTTTCAAACTTTCAAAGATGCAAATGTGTGTCTGCATGTCCAATTACATAAGTTAGTTCCCATGTCTGAGGTATGTTGTCATGTGGGTGCCCCCTCTACAAGTGGTCATGTTCTTTACTGTACAGAACTGTATATAGAGTACAGTATTAGAATATCCTAATTTCGATCCCAGGATGTCCAGAAGCAAGTGTAATAGAAGTGATGATGTGGCTGGCACAGTACTAGCTACACATCATTGGATCATTTTTCAAGATGGTAGGTAGAATTGAATCCAGCAAGGAATCAGAACCTGCGCCATCAATGTCAGGCCTGAATGAAATTTCAGTTTCCCTTCTGTCTGCTATTGCTGAGGATCCTTTCACTCTACCATCTCCCCCCTCCTCTCTCTCCTTCAGTCAGTAACTCTTCTTACTTGTTCTTCTTGCCAGCCCCTGTATCCCAGCTGTCCCCATATACTACTGTACTATACAAGGTGCTTTACTGTAAGGTTAAAATGTTTTCTTTATTTTTTGTGTTTGCTTTATTTTATGTATTATTTGTGTGAAAAGTATCACAGATCTTTTATAGTACAGTGTTACATAGCTGGTTGTGTTGGTTGGGTACCTAGGCTAACTTTGTTGGACTTATGAATGAACTGAACTTACAAACATGCTCTTCAATGGAACTCATTTGTACGTAGGGAACTTATACATAAAACCAGAACTGCTGTGATGGAGAGCATAGGACTTCACTTCATAGAAGATTGTGACAGTCTCCAATGACCTACAGGAATATCTAGGTCTCCAACTCACATAGCATAAACCCACTGCTGAAATCCACCATCTCCAGCATAATGCTGCTAATAACATAAAAGACAAGAGAAGAGAAGAGGGAAGAGTCACGTTCCAGATGTTTGGGCCTCTTTTGCCATTTTATGAGTTAAATGGTGGCTTAGTCGCTAAGTCATGTCCAACTGTTGCAACCCCATGGACTGTAGTCCACCAGGCTCCTCTGTCCATGGGATTTTCCAGGCATAAATACTGGAGTGATTTGACATTTCCTTCTCCAGGGAATCTTCTCAACCCAGGGATTGAACCTGAGTCTCCTGCTCTGCAGGCAGATTCTTTACTGACTGAACTACCAGGGAAGCCTGGTTATGAGTTAAAGGCTGACATAATTTACTTCAGGATGAAGGTGAAAGAGGAGAGTGAAAAAGCTGGCTTAAAACTCAACATTCAAAAAACTAAGATCCTGGCTCTGAGTACCATCCCTTCATGACAAATAAATAAGGAAACAGTGGAAACAGTGACAGACTTTATTTTCTTGGGCTCCAAAATCACTGCAGATGGTTATTGCAGGCATGAAATTAAAAGACACTTGCTCCTTGGAAGAAAAACTATGACAAACCTAGACAATGTATTAAAAAAAAAAAAAAAAAACAGAGATATCACTTGGCTGACAAAGGTCCAGATAGTCAAAACCATGGTCTTTCCAGTATTCATGTATAGATGTGAGAGTTGGACAATAAAGAAGGCTGAGACCAAAGAATTAATGCTTTTGAACTGTGGTACTGGAGAAGATTCTTGAGTCCCTTGGACTTCAAGGAGATCAAACCAGTCAATCCAAAAGGAAATTAACCCTGAATATTTATTGAAAGGACTGATGCTGAAGCCGAAGCTCCAATACTTTGGACCCTTAATGGGAAGAGTCAGCTTATTGGAAAAGACCCTGATACTGGGAAACATTGAGGGCAGGAGGAGAAGGGGGCTACAGAAGATGAGATGGCTGGAAGGCATCACTGACTCAATGGACATGAGCAAGCTCTGGGAGATGGTGGAGGACAGGGAAGCCTGGCGTGCTGCAGTCCGTGGGGTCACAAAGAGTCGGACACGACTGAGTGGCCAAATAGCAGCAACAACAGTGCAAGTCATCTAAAGACAAGTTTCCTTTTCTTTTTTTCTCCTTTCCTATTTGGCAATCTAAGAAATTCATTTGACTGTTCAATAATATACTCTGCAGAAAATAATCATGGCCTGGATTTGGTAAAAGAGCCCATCTGAGGGCATCCTTGGAAAACAAATAATATCTGTTGGCAGAGAGTGTACCAGTGTAAAATATCTTCACATGGTTGGCCAGGTGCATAAATTCCCTGAAGGTATGTACCCGAAGGGTATGCTATTTTAAGAAAGAAGGCAGCTAATGGGCCACTGGAAGGGATATTTTGTTTTGGCCAGGCTTCACTGGGGACAATTTTTCAACCTCATTTGGCTAAAGGCAAAGCTAAAAGCCACTTACTCGATGGTCTGCCTGTGTTTGTGTTGGTGTTTTATTATTACCACTTTATTCAAGCCTGAGAAACGTGACTCTGAATCATAAGTGAGCGAAGCCGGTCTTTACCTTTTAAAAGTACCAAGGGCTTTGGAGTTATTCAACCAATGAAGAAACAGTTTGTTCCAGGGTTTAGACTCCAAGTGCAGTGTACGTACTAAATAAATCTCAGTATAAATAAGGTCCTAAATCCATGCATTCATTAAGGCTGTTTACCAATGGCGACATTTCTTCAGCTTTTCTTGGAATTTCTATTTTGCTCTTTCATTTTAGATGTTGACACCAGGATAAAACACAGAGTCTGGAGTCTCTACTCTTTATAGCAGCCTCTTTTCATATCAGTGGGATTTGACAAGTCTCAGGAATCTGTGAGTCACAACAACGAGATTGAGAAGGGAGAAATGGAGAAGTTTGGGGGAGGAACTGTTTTAGTGTACCTGTGTTTATTTGTCACATGACAACATCACCACTTTGCCTACAGATAAACTTCAGCCACCTACGTTGGAAAGAGCATCTTTCCTCATTCAGCCCCATTCTCAAGTCTCATTATTTTACACCTGTCAAAAGTACATCTATTTTACTGAAAACTCAGTAAGTCAGTGCCAGAGCATTCCTTTCATTTTTACAAATGGAATCATACATCAACTTTCAATTACCAGGGAAATCTGGTAGAAGAGAAGAATTCACAGATTAATCTTGAATCATAATTTAGCTGTGGTTTCAGCTTTCCTTCTTCAGAATGATTACCAGTGAGCAGCTAATAGTCTAAAATGTGGCCGAACTGTGCAATAATAACATTAATATTAATAACATAACTTTGCAGTTTTCAAAGTGTTCTCACATTCATCATTTCATGTGGTTTCCATAAACTGTGGTGGAGACAGGAAGTGAGTGCTTTCCTCCCTCTTTAAAGATGAGGAAACAGAGAATGAAATTTAGATCACTTGTCCATACTTCTTGGCTAGTTGATTAGTTAGTGGCTCTGATTTTCTCTACTATATGCGATTTAAGAAGCAAAGCTTTAACAATTATAATATTAATATGTTATATGTACCTCTCTATTTGATGAGCTGACAATGAGTTAATGAAGGATATAACTGAGAATATAAAGAGAGCTAACCTAATTTTTACAGGGTGTCTTTAATTTCCCTAGGATTCCTTCCCATAATCTTGGGAATTCAATTTTGTACATTTCCTGCTCATCACCTGAATTTCCAAAGACCATTTTTCTCTTCCTCTATCACATTGTATGTGATTATCTTGTTCTAATTAGCAGGTTGAACCTCTAGAACTGTAAGCCAAGTTTAATACTGTAAATGGGCTGAAATACAAGGCATCATTTCCTATACAAAATGGGATAGCAAAGCTAATGTTTGAATGAATGTTTCCAATGGAACTTGAGTATTGTTCTGGTTTGTGCTGTAAATTTTATAATCTAGAGTCAAGCATATGATATAGGAATTGAAAAGTTTTTCAGAGGATCAAGTATCCTGCCTGAGGTCTTTTCATTTCTTTTTAACAGGTATAAATAAAGGAAGACATTTTTGAGGCATGAAACACTGTCTCTAATGCTCATTTATCCTCTTATCATCTCCTTCATTTCTTCCTGCTCAGGATTCCAAAAAAACAACCTCTATTCCTGGAGTTGGCAGAAGATGAGAAGCAGAGAAAAATGAAATGGAAAGATTGGTCAGACAGACAGTACTTGTCTTTATTATATTATTTTTTCCTAAAACTAATTATGTTGGCTTGAGAAGGAAAAGAAAAGCTAATCAAACTCTCTGTGAATCTTTACTCAGTGTCAAGCTTTGCTTAGAGCCAAAATATAAGGCAGGGCTTAAATGAAAACCCTATTAGTTTTCTTTCTGTTAGTTACAAGTTCAAACCTTATTATGTGGTCATTTTTCTATTAGATTATTTCCATGGAATTCATTCCCCTTTTCAAGTAAACATAAATATTCTGATTTAGAAACAATAAGTTTGATCTTTGCTTTTAAAATAGAGCTAAATTTTAATTTGAAGGAACATGGAAATTGACATTGTCAAAAACGCGAGCACTCTCTCTCCAATTTATACCTTCATCATTTATACAAATGGCCAATAAATACATGAAAAGATGCTTAACATCATTAGTGATTAAGGAAATGCAAATCTAAACCACAATGAGATTCTACTTCACACCTAAACCCGGGTTCAATTCCTGGGTTGGGAAGATCTTCTGGAGAAGGAAATGGCAATGCACTCCAGTATTCTTGCCTGGAAAATCCCATGGATGGAGGAGCCTGGTAGGCTACAGTCCATGGGGTCGCAAAGATCACACCTACTGAGATGGGATAATCAAAAAAGTCAGAGAGTAACAAGTGTTGTTCAGGATGTGGGAAAAACATGCACATACTCCTGATGGGAATGTAAAATGGTGCCCTGAATTTGGAAAACAACCTGGCAGTTCCTTGAAAGATTAAAAATGAGTTACCTTTGACTCAGTAATCTACAGCTAGGTACATACTCAAGAAAAATGAAAACATATATCCACATGAACACTTATATGCGAATGGTCATAGGAGAATGATTTCTAATAACCAAAAGGCAGAAACAACAGAGAAGTCCTTCGGTTGATGACTAGACAAATGCATACCATATGTCTAAACAATGGAATATTACTTGACCGTAAAGAAGAAATGAAGTACTGATACATGCTACAACATGGATGAAATCTGGAAATGTTATGTTAAAGTTCACAATATCTACTAAAATAATGTTCTGGGCTAAAATACTCATTGAATTGTACTATGACTGCTGAGAAAGTTATGTCACTGAAGCATTTGTGAAAAGAGGGGACAATAGTTTAATCAGCATCGGAAAACCTGACTGCTCTTGGAAATTTCCATTTAGCAAAGGCTTTGAGAAGAAGTTCTGCAAGATAACTTGTTGAACTTTGTTTTTGTCATAACTCATCAAACTTATTTGACTTTGAAATTGATATATCATCCTTTAAAATTGATGCATCCTGCGACTTCCCTAGTGGTTCAGTGGTTAAGAATCTGCCTGCCAATGCAGAGGACATGGGTTCGATCCCTGGTCTGGGAGGATTCCACATGCCCCCCAGGAGCCCAAGTGCTGCAACTATTGAAGCCCATGCACTTAGAGACTGTACTCGGTGACAAGAGAAGCCACTGCAGTGAAAAGCTTGGGCACAGCAACCAGAGAGGGGCTCTCACCTGCCTCAACTAGAGAAAGCCCATGCAGCAACCCAATGCAGCCCAAAATAAATGCATTTTAGATAAACAACTAAATAGTAAAATGAATGCTTCCTGGAAAACACTATATGCAGAGAAGAACTTGGAGGCATTGCACAACAACTTCCCATCTAGAACAGACTAGGAATAGTTCCTAAGGAAGAATCTGGTTCCTCTGTACGAGGTGGGGAAGATATCTGCCATATGACAAAAGGACTTTCATATCTTGTTGCCCATAATCAGTTATAAAGCTCTTCATTAGCTCCGCATGTATCTGCACCCCAGATTTTTACTCAAGATGCTTACCTTTTAAGCTCTCTGCTCTTTCATCCATACCAGATACCTAAATGTGAGATGCAATACTCAAAGTCATGTGGGTAGCACAGACCAAAGACCACAGTTCTCTGTGTTAGAAATGGGATCATGTATGCTCCACCCTTTGGATTTTACTCACCACCACCTCCCCCACCCACCAGACTGATCCCCTCTGTGTAGTTTGATTTGAATGTCAATTTTCTAAATTCTACTCTATGTAAATGAAAGATCAGAATAGAGCTACATTTATCCCCCCGCAATATTTTACCTCTTCATAGACTTCCTTTTCCTGTGTTTTACGTGGGTGCGAGGTCTCTGGTCTACTTCGCAGACTATGAGAAGTACTGTCACATCCAACTGAATATTTGAATTATTGATGGATGTTGGCAAGCTTCCCATTTATCAAACAGTACAGGGTTCTCTAAAATGAGACTCCATGGGCAAGATTTCTCTCTCATCACAGTATCTGGAAAATCTATCTTGTTTGGGTTTCACATATGGTCTAACTGAATGCATTTTCTTCTTTGCTTTGATCCCTGGGAAGTAAACTTGAAGGCAAAAGTATGATATATTTCCATCACCTCTGTAACACCTTGTAGATGGTATAACTTGTTTCCTAATCTTATATTACCCAAATTTTTCCATTATCTACTTTTTCCTTTAATAGGAGCCCCTCCATCATTTGTTTATCCTATATTTACACACACACACACACATACACATACATATATATACATAAATGTAGATCTGTGGGCTTCCCAGGTAACTCAGTGGTAAAGAATCCGCCTGCGATGCAGGAAACAAAAGGTTTGATCCCCGGGTTGGGAAGATCCCCTTGAGAAGGAAATGACAACCCACTCAAGTATTCTTTCTTGGGAAATCCCATGGACAGAGGAGTCTGGCAGGCTATAGTCCATGGGGTTGCAAAAGAATTGGGTAGGATTTAGCAACTAAAACAACAACAAATGTGTAAAATGTCTATGAACAATCACAAATCCTTTGTGAAATGTGATGGGACAGAAATAAAGACAGTGTGTGTGACGTGGTGTCCATCTAGCACAGTGCTAGATGAACGTATCCATCTCTCGGGGAGATGGATTTAAAGGAATTATCTTTTAAAATAAGAAAAAAAAATAAAAAAATAAAAAAAAAAAAGGAATTATCTTTCATGTAAAATTTTTTGGTAGCTTTATTACTGGCATCCTTTATGTTGGAGAAGGAAATGATAACCCAGTCTGGTATTCTTGCCTGGGAAATCCCATGGACAGAGGAGCCTGGTGGGCTACAGTCCATGGAGTCGCAGAGAGTAGACATGACTTAGAGATGAAACAGCATCCTTTATGTTATATCCACACAGGAAAGTGTTTCCAATGCTTATGCTTTGTTATCTCTTACTTCTCAGTAACTTAGAAAGATTCCTGCTGGTCTGTAGCTCTGCTCATCTGCTAATGGGTGCCGGGAACATAGCTCTGAGAAGGAGTCTGAGGTTGCTCCCAGGCTCCCGAGAAAACAAATTTGGTTTTGCTGTCTGCATTGCATGTAGGACGTGACACATATGCGCCACTTCTACCTAACAGTGATGGCCTCAGTAAAATAATTTACTCCACTTTGCCTGTTTAATCAATGACATAGAAAAGTAACCAACAGCTTTCACTTTAACAGAGATATTTACCCACCAAAATGATCCTCAAATCTTCATTTGCTTCTGTGGTTTTTCCTCCAATTGGTGTCAGAATCAAAGGAGGAAAGAGTCTCCAGCTTGGCATAGCTTTAATTCTGTTAGTGTGTTAATCTTCTATTGCCCAAAATGTTTAGAATATCACTAAAACACTTTCCTGTTGATTCCCACAAGGAATTTTCACACAGGAAGATTGAAATATATGTAAGCATGTTTCAGAACACGCTGGTATAAAAACAGGGATTAAATTTTACTCACCACACTCCTAACTAAATTTCACAGATGTTTTATGTGAATTAAGGATTGTAAAGCACTTAGAACAAAAGAGCAAGTGCAGTGATTACCTTAAACTCAGTTTTAATGCCAGACAAGTTATTGCATCTGTTACCAAATGGAATTTCAAATTAACAAATCTCTACAACCTGTTCATACCATTAAATGGAACTCTGAGATTTAAATGTCTAAATTGTAAAAATTTCAAGTGATAGGCATGAATTAATTTGTTTTGAGATTTAATACTTACATGGAACTTCACTACTGGGAAGAAAGCCTTTATGGAAGAAAAATTATTTTCCAGAATCCCAGGCTGCTATAGGTTTTTAACAAAAATCACGTGACTCCTCTAACTGATTTTAATATTTTGGTTCAGTGCCCACAGGCTAATCTACACAATGCTGTTTCACATAAAGTTATTCTATCACTACCAAGAATTCATTTACAAAACTGTCTGAAATTCTAAATCTTAAAACAAATAAATATAGCTAGGTAGTAATTGTTTTCCAGGAGGTGATTGTATTTCTGTATTTCCGCAGTTTTAGTGGTGGAGATTTAGTCAGTAAGTCCTGTGACCCTCAAGGACTGTAGCCCACCAGGATCCCCTGTCCAGGCAATAATACTGGGATGGGTTGCGATGCCCTCCTCTTCCCGACCCACGGATCGAACCTAGGTCTCCCACATTGGCAGGCAGTCTCCTGCATTGCAGGTGGATTCTTTATCGACTGAGCCACCAGGGAAGCCCATTAGACTAATTAATGGATTTGAACTGGCCTTTTACCCTAACAGTCGTAGGCCAGTTCAACCTAAGAACTTAAATCAGTCTCTGCTGTTCCAAGTCCTAGTGGACATGAATTCACATCATAGAATTTGACAGAATTGACCCAGAAATGAACTCGCAACGGATTTAACCCTCCCAGTCATAGATGGAGCCACACAGGGAAAGGAAATAGGAAGACACACACACAAACACGAGCATTGTTGCTATCTGAATTTTGTGAAAAATATGAAAATTGCCGCTTTAAATCTTTTTGCTTGAATTCATTGATTACCAGGGGAAATCATATAAAATAGCATGATTGTTCATTATTCTTCTCTTAATGATTTCAATAGAGTAATTCCATGTAGGACTCAGAAATAATCTGTTTATTTGTATCCTCATTTAAGCTCAGATCATGAACTCCTTATTGCAAAATTCAGACTTAAATTGAAAAAAAGTAAGGAAACCACTAGACTATTCAAGTATGACCTAAATCAAATCTCTAACAATTATACAGTGGAAGTGACAAATAGATTCAAGGGTTTAGATCTGATAGAGTGCCTGATGATCCATGGACAGGGGTTCATGACATTGTACAGGAGGCAGGGATCAAGACCATCCCCAAGAAAAAGAAATGTAAAAAGGCAAAATGGTTGTCTGAGGAGGCCTTACAAATAGCTGTGAATCCAAGAGAAGTGAAAGGCCAAGGAGAAAAGGAAATATATACCCATATAAAGGCAGAGTTGCAAAGAATAGCATGGAGAGATAAGAGAGCCTTCCTCAGTGATCAATGCAAAGAAACAGAGGGAGACAACAGAAAGACTAGAGATCTCTTCAAGAAAATTAGAGATATCAAGGGAACATTTCATGAAAGATGGGCTCAATAAAGGACAGAAGTGGTATGGACCTAACAGAAGCTGAAGATATTAAGAAGAGGTGTCAAAATACACAGAACTATACAAAAAAGATCTCCATGACTTAGATAACCACAATAAGTGTGATTACTTCACTAGAGCCAGACATTCTGGAATGTGAAGTCAAGTGGGCATTAGGAAGCATCACTATGAACAAAGCTAGTGGAGGTGATGCAATTCAGTTGAGCTATTTCAAATCCTAACAGATGATGCTGTGAAAGTGCTACACTCAATATGTCAGCAAATTTGGAAAACTCAGAAGTGTCCACAGGGCTGGAAAAGGTCAGTTATCATTCCAATCTCAAAGAAAGGTAATGCCAAACAGTGTTCAAACTATTGCACAATTGCACTCAATCACATGCTAGCAAAGTAATGCTCAAACTTCTCCAAGTCAGGCTTCAATAGTACATGAATCGTGGACTTCCCCAGATGCTCAAACTGGATTTAGAAAAGCCAGAGGAACAAGAGACCAAATTGCTAACATCTGTTGTATCATGGAAAGGCAGGAGAATTCCAGAAAAATATCTAATTCTGCTTTGTTGATTACACCAAAGACTTTGACTCTGTGGATCACAACAAACTATGGAAAATTCTTAAAGTGATGGGAATACCAGACCACCTTACCTGTCTCCTGAGAAATCTGTATGCAGGTCAAGAAGCAACAGTTAGAACCAGACATGGAGAAAGAGACTGGTTCCAAATCGGGAAAGGAGTATGTGAAGGCTGTATATTGTCACCCTGTTTATTTAACTTCTATGCAGAGTACATCATGCAAAATACTGGGCTTCATGAAACTCAAGCTGGAATCAAGATTGCCAGGACAAATGTCAATAATGTCAGATACACAAATGACATCACCCTTATGGCAGAAAGTGAAGAAGAACTAAAGAGCCTCTTGATGAAAGTGAAAGAAGAGAATGAAAAAGCTGGCTGAAAGCTCAACATTCAAAAAGCTAAGATCAGAGCATCCAGTCTCATCATTTCATGGCAAATAGATGGGGAAACAATGGAAATAGTGACAAACTTTATTTTCTCAGGCTCCAAAATCACTGCAAATGGTGACTGCAGCCATGAAATTAAAAGATACTTGCTTCTTGGAAGAAAAGCTATGACCAACCTAGACAGCATATTAAAAAGCAGAGACATTACTTTGCTAACAAAGGTCCATCTAGTCAGAGCTGTGGTTTTTCCAGTAGTCAGCTATGGACGTGAGAGTTGGACTGTAAAGAAAGCTGAGCTCCGAAGAACTGATGCTTTTGAACTGTGGTGTTGGAGAAGACTCTTGGGAGTCCCTTGGACTGCAAGGAAATCCAACCAGTCCATCCTAAAGGAAATCAGTCCTTAGTATTCACTGGAAGGACTGATGCTGAAGCTGAAAGTCCAATATTTTGGCCACCTGATGAGAATAACTGACTCCTTAGAAAAGACCCTGATGCTGGGAAGGATTGAAGGCAAGAGGAGAAGGGGACAGCAGAGGATGAGATATGTGATGAAATATACAGCACAACCTTTTCTTAAAGGTCACTGACTCGATGGACAGGAGTTTGAGCAAGCTCTGGGAGCTGGTGATGGACAGGGAAGCCTAGCATGCTGCATTCCATGGTGTCACAAAGAGTCAGACACAACTGAGTGACTAAACTGATACTGATACTGGATTTAGTCTTGTAAAATTAGTCAAATTTTAGAAATTTTGGGATCATCAACATTTACATGAGTTCGTCAGCAACTTCATTTAAAAAAAAAAACCTTAAAAAAATAACATTTTCCACAAACAATACATATTTTAGAGAAATACATGTTTATTTCATGTATTAACTGTAAACTCTTAGTAAAACTATGTAAATATATATTTACATGTAAATATATGCATATTTGTGGACTTCGCAAGTGGCACTAGTGGTAAAAAACCTGCTTGCCAGTGCAGGAGGCAAAAGAGATAAGGGCTTGATCCCTGGGTTGGGAAGATTCCCTGTAGGAGGGCATGGCAACCTACTCTAGCTAGTATTGTTGCCAGGAGAATCCCATGGACAGAGGAACCTGGTGGGCTACAGTCCATAGGGTCGCACAGAGTCAGACATTAGTGAGTGACTAAACATGCAGACATATGCATATTTCTATTATTTACACACTACAACACAGGATTACATTTCTCTGAGGCCCTCAATTTTTATCCAGAAGTGTCATGGAGAACAGCCCTAGTGGTCAGAGCTGCCAGTTAGCCTTGGTCAGAAGGTGCTTGGAGAAATCCCTGGCCAACTGGGGATGTCAGGCTTTGGGGCAACGGGTCAGCCAGCCTATGCGTTCACCAAGCTGTTTTGAATCAGAAGGCTCTGAATGACAGAGAAGTGGATGGATTTCAGGGAAGCTTTCTGTCAAGGCCGCCATGCTGGAGTGATGAAGTACTGCTCTGGGACTCGGAGACCAAGATTGCTGTTAGTGAATATTTGTACATTTGGCAGCAAGAATACTATTTTACTGTTAATGCAATTTTCTCAATGCTTGATGGCTGAAATATACAGCACAACCTTTTCTTAAAGGTCACATATCCAAAAAAAGAAAGCGGAAAAGAAAGTAATGCAATTTTCTAAAAACAAAATATTATTTGGTTTTTTTAAAAAAAAGCAAAACTGTGTTATGTTCATGCCAAGGGTGATGAAATGTTAACTAAAACACTCATTTGTCCATAGGCAAATGCAAAATTTAAGATATATTTTTGTAAGTTCCGAATGCAAAATCCATTTGAAGAGATGTTAGGGGCCTCTAATTGAAAAATCCACATTTTTTTGGTAATAAGTCACTGTTTGGGATACATTACAGTCCTTCCAGTCAGATTTTGTTCAGTTAAGCTCACCTAAACTATACATTTTTGTTTTTAGGGCATTTCAAAATACACTCTTTAAAGAATAAATAAGTGGATACCAAGATATACTCATGTATCATTAGTAAAATATAATTGTATGTGGGAAATACCAGTTAACCTTCCTGAGTAATAACTCCTGGAATTTTCCTTGGATTTATAACTGATGATTAAATAATTTAGGGAGAGTGAAATAGAAATTGTTAGGTTACTTTCCACATATTTAATTTTATGAAAAATCAAAGTATACACACACAGCAATGAAATTTGGGAAATAAAGGACAACCCAACATTACATTGTAATTATCAGGTATTTATGTGTTCTATTTCTTATCTGTGGTGGAGCTGAAATAAATGGTTTCAGTGTGCAAGCTCTTTTCTATGATTTCTCTTAGCAACTTCCATCCCATTTTTCTCCCCCTAAGGTTCAGGTGGGTATAAACAATCTTTGTGTTGCTATGATTAAGAGAATGAGAAATCATAAAGATTATAAAGAATTATAAAGATCAACGATACAGATCCTTTTCCCTTTACTACACTGCTAAGAAGACTTCTTGCATCAAAGGGTATGACAAGTTCATTCTGATGAGAGAATTAGAAAGTTGGACGTATTTATACCAATCACAGGAATGTGCATATCGTTAAATAGGTCATTTCCAATTTTAACAATTCCACCCCCGATTTCATTCAGCATCTTTGACACAGAAACCCAGTTTAACTCCTCCTGGGACAGGTGAAACCCTTGAGCAGCGATGCCTGCATGGGGCGGCACGTCCCTGGGATTTCTCCCTTACTTAAGGAGAGTTTCTCCAGTGCGCGTTCTGCTCTCTGCAGACACACTGGTGAGGCCCCAGGGAAGGGAAAATTATTTAAAACATAAAGGGAAATTCACGAAATGTATTAACTGCTATGGATGAAGGAGACTGAAAACATACTAGCTGTTCAAAAAAAAGTGAAATATGGTCCCCAGATTGGGGCTCATGTGTAGTTCATTCATCTCTAAGAACATTTAGCGTACTATCCGTAACTATTGTCTTTATAGATTTCATATTGCATGTGGAAGCTCTAGGATTTCTTTGTAAAATTCTTGGGCAACCAGCATGGATGCCAATGACTGAGTTTCTTTTTATTGGAGAATGTCAGAGAGTTTCTTTTTTTTAAATTTTTAAATTTATTTATTATTTCAATAGGAGGGTAATTACTTTACAATATTGTGATGGTTTCTGCCACACATCAGTATGAATGGGCCTCAAGTGCACATGTGTCCCCCTATCCTGGACCCCTCCCACACCCTCCCTACCCTCTCCTTCCAGGTTGTCACAGAGCACCAGTTTTGGGTGCCCTGCATCATACATCAAACTGGCACTGGTTCTCTATTTTACATAAGGTAATGTATATGTTTCAAGGCAGATAATTTCTTAGTTGTTTGTTTCTGCTTTTGGAGGCAAAGACCATACACAATGCGTTTTTCTTCTGCTTACCAAAGACTCCAAAACCACTTGCCAAGTTTCTCCAAGTTGCAAACTGAAATCACTTTTAACTTCCCTGCATAATTTGGGAGGGATACACACCCGAGGACTAATATATGTAGCAAAAACCTTGAGAGGAATAACAATGGTTACTGATATAGAGGCTGATGGCAGAATAAATTGGGTCATTGACCTCGAACCTCTAAAGGCCTGAGGTTAGATCTGGATTAAATCACGAGTGAAATGATCACAGAGGTTTTGCTTCAAAAATTAGCACTCAGGTTGATTCACTTTGACAGGAGGGGGTGAGGATTCCAGTGAATAAATTAAATAGAATTAGATCGTTATGCCAAAGTGGGGCATCTGTTGAGGATAAAGCTTTATTCTTATCCATCTTAACCTAATGAATGCCCAAGTTGGAGTCCTTTTTTAATAATACATGGTTTAAAAATAATTTTGAGATGGCATTAAGGATATCATAATAGCACAAGAGGCTAAAAATGCACAGTGGCTGCACTAATTTGGCAAAAATAGATCTTTAATTAATTACAGTTGAGTTCCAGTACTTGAAACCTAGTAGATACATCCAAGTTTCACTAAAGTATCTTTTTAAGTTTATATTCAGTCTCCCCCTTCATCAACTTCTTCCCAATTTTTGTGTGTGGAACATAATATCTCACAAGAAATATCTATTTTAAATAGATATTTAATACTAAGTACCACTTATTTAATGAATATTTTGAAAGTACCAGAATCTGTGTAAATTATTTTATATTTATCATTTCTGGTGCTTTCCAAAGTATAGCATAATTTCAAGTAGCACAAAGACAGAACAATTAATATCTTAAGACATGTACTTATAAAGTCATTTATCTTTTGTATTATTTCACTTCAAAACTTATATTTTATCTATCACATTCATTTGCTTAAGAATTTAGCTGCTTATATTATGAAAAATCTGTCTTTCAACCTTGTGTTCCAGCCAATCATTTCTCATAAGTTTCTTGTATATCTTTCTGGAGACATTTTATTCAGGTAAAATAAATACATGTTAATATACATAAATAAAGTAAATATATATGTATGTATATAAAATGCATATATAATTACAAGGATACAAATATACTATACTCATTGTTTCAATTTTAGTATTGTCTATTTTAAAAATGTTCTTGTAAGTAATAAAGAGCTTTCTTATTCTTTTATTTAGCCACCTAATATTCCACTCAGTTCTCTTTCAGTCCTTACTTATATAGAGGGGGAGGTTTGGGAGTGAAGCCAGTACTTCTAAAATATTTTAAACTGTTCTAGTCCTTTTTTTCCTACAAAAAAAGAAACTAGATGTCAGCTACAGAGTCTTAACAAAGTTAAGGCAAAGTCCCACCATGTAAAAGTATGAGCCAAGAAATTCAGTAACAAAAATATGGGGTTATATATTGGTGAGGATATTGAAGAGACTCTGACCAGTTTGCCCAGTGATCCAGCCAGGAAATCTCAGGATCTCATGTAGAATTTAAAACCATCTACGGATGATTTAACCATCCCAAAGAAAGGCAATGCCAAAGAATGCTCAAAGTACTTCACAACTGCACTCATCTCACATGCTAGTAAAGTAATGCTCCAAATCCTCCAAGCCAAGCTTCAATAATACGTGAACCATAAACTTCCAGATGCTCAAGCTGGTTTTAGAAAAGGTAGAGGAAACAGAGATCAAAATTCCAACACCCATTGGATCATCAAAAATGCAAGAGAGTTCCAGAAAAACATCTATGTCTGTTTTATTAACTATGCCAAAGCCTTTGACTGTGTGGATCACAATAAACTGTGGAAAATTCTGAAAGAGGTGAGAATACCAGACCACCTGACCATGAAATAAAAAGATGCTTACTCCCTGGAAGGAAAGTTATGACCAATCTAGACAGCATATTAAAAAGCAGAGACATTACTTTGCCAACAAAATTCCATCTAGTCAAGGCTATGATTTTTCCAATGGTCATGTATGGATGTGAGAGTTGAACTATAAAGAAAGCTGAGCGCTGAAGAATTGATGCTTTTGAACTGTGGTGTTGGAGAAGACTCCTGAGAGTCCCTTGGACTGCGAGGAGATCCAACCAGTCCATCCTAAAGGAAATCAGTCCTGAATGTTCATTGGAAGGACAAATGTTGAAGCTGAAACTCCAATACTTTTGCCACCTGATGCAAAGAATTGACTCATTTGAAAAGACCCTGATGCTGGGAGAGATTGAAGGCAAGAGGGAAATGGGGATGACAGAGGATGAGATGGCTGGATGGCATCACCGACTCAACGGGCATGAGTTTGAGTAAACTCCTGGAGGTGGTGATGGACAGGGAGGCCTGGCGTGCTGCAGTCCATTAGGTTGCAGAGTCAGACACAACTGAGCTACTGAACTGAACTGAACTGAACTGATGGCTGGGTGTACCCAATAGCAGTTGTCTACTGTGGCTTCAGTTTCAGTGAGGCTGATTCTCATTTCACGAGCTGCCTGGAGTTTCCAGACGGTGGCTGTGATTCTAGAACTCTTCCATTTAGTGTCCATTTTTGTCCACTCAGTCCAGGGATACACTATGTGCATCTTAGCTTCCCAAGACCAGATGATCTGCTACTTCCTTGTCCAATCTTACCTTGACACTATATTCCACTAACCTCATTTTTAAGATAAGAACTCCTTGACCTGCCTAGTGACTTAAGATGCACATTAGCCCTGCACAAAAGTATATTTTCTACACAATTTAATTGGGCATGCTCTATAGATAAATGTTCCTGGCATGACTATCAGATTGCTGAGCTCTTTAGGCCTGTAAAATGATTAAATCAGGTTTCCCTGGTGGCTAAGATGGTAAAGAATCTGCCTGAAATATGGGAGACCCAGGTTTGATCCCTGGGTTAAGAAGATCCCCGGGAGAAGGGAATGGCAACCCAGTCCAGTATTCTTGCCTGGAGAATCCCATGGACAGATGAGCCCAGTGGGCTACAGTCCATAGGATAGCAAAGAGTCGAACATGACTCAGTGACTAACATTTCATCCCATTTCATTTCAAAGACATATGGGTGCAGTAAATTGTTTATAAACACAACACTATATTTAGGATATTCAGACTCCCAGTCCAGTGCCATTGCTCTTAATTGCTAAAAAAATTGTAGGTATCTTTTCCCAACCAGATGATGAACTCCATGAAGCCAGATCTTCTACTGGAATTATATACTCATGAGCTTGACTGAAATATAATGAAAGAATAAATATTGGTGCCAAATAAATATTTGCCTCCTTCCTTTATCCCTTCTTCCCAAAGCATGGGTTCTGAAGCTAAAGTTTCCCTCACTAAATAAGCATGCTTCTTGTTGGCAAGGATCAGGTAGCTGGTACATAGCAGATACTTCATGATTACGAACCCCAATAATTTGAGTTTTATATACCACTCACTAGTCTTTACTAAACTCTAAATCTCAACCACTCATCCTATAAAAGGATAGTATTAAAATTCTTATCTCATGGGGTCACTGGAAGGAATAAAGTCTCCTGTAGTAGATGCTCAACTAATTGTGGTTCATGTTTTCACTTTCTTTAACGTCTCTTTTCTGTGTTAAGCTATCTCCTTTCTTCCTTTCTGCGCTTTCATTCATAAGTATGAATGATCACCCCCTCAAATCCCCAGAGGTCTGTAAAGTCCCTCAGTTAGTTAACATTTAGCATATATTAAGCTCAGAGACAGACCTTGGTAGCAACATAATAATGAATCAAGAACCCCAAGCTCAGGTTACCACATTTTAAATGGTACCTATGGACACCATTTATTGAACTCACTACTGCTCAAGAGAATCTCCCCAGACCTGGAACACCATTTTGTTACAGATACATTTTGCTAATATACAGAAACACTAATACTTACTAAAAAAGAAAAAACAGTAATATCTACTTGCCTTGTCTGTCTTCTATAAATTAGAATTAAAAAAAATATTGTCACACTGATTATAAATTAAGATATAGAAAAACCAGGAGATAAGAAAACTTATTCCCTGGATATGATAGATTAAGAATTTTCTAGTATCCCAAATACACAAAAGTAACACTTTTCAACTTTTTGTTTTAAAAAATGTTCAAGTCAAGGAAATGGTGACTACTTAAAAAAAAAATACCTATAGAGCCCTACAGTTGGACTGATCAGTTATTTTGCTGAATCCTTGGAGAGTAAGCTGCATACAAGATCCTGAGTACCTAACATTTGACTGGCATCTCCAAGCAGGAGGATATTCTAATCATCACAAAAGTGATCATCCCACTCAAGAAAGTTAGTAGTGATTAAAACAGTGTGTGCTCTACATTTTAAAATCAGATTCCTAAGTGTGCTTGACTTGAGAGATTTTACTCTTGGAGGACTCTACTGTATAAAGTCTGATAATTGGTGCTCATAATCTCATCCCTGAATGGACACTCCCAGAAAGACAGAGAGTTAAGAGCAAAGAATGGTCTTTGCAGGCACACAGGCTTGGATCTGAACCCAAGCTCTGCTATCATCCCATTCATGAAACTGACCCAACTAAACTGCCCCTTTCCACATTATAAATGATAAAAAAAAAAAAAAAAATACCTACATCATTGAGATCTTATGAGATCAAAAATGAAGTAAGGTATGGAAAAAGCCTGAACTTTGATTAATCCCCATTAAAGTTGGTTTTCATTCTACATATTCTATACAAAAGAAAGAAGAAGAAAAAAAAAACTTGGAATTTTCATAGAAAAAAAAAATCTTTTAAAAAACACCCCCAAACCAAAGGCAAAACAGGACACAAAAAACCAACAGTAAAAATAAACTCTTCCTGGGGTTTCAAGTGGAGCCCAGGAGAGTCAGAAAGAGAAGACTCTGGACAGCTTCATTGTGTTTGCTCAGCTGCCTGAGTCCCAGTGAAAGCCATGGGGCAGTGACTCTAGCTAGAGAATGGTTCAGAATTTTAGGAGTAAATGTGTGGATTACTTTTAGTTTTACTTAAGCAGTTTGTTTAGATTTAATAAAGCATTAGTAATAGAAATAGTGATTGTACAAATTAACAGCAAAACCAGAATTTTGCCTATTTCTGTTTCAGTCTGGATTTTATTGGCCAACAGAATCCATTCTAGCCTAGGTGAGGGGTAAAGTCCAGGGATGCAGTTGTGTCCCTGAAAATCTCATCTTGTTAAGGATTGGCAGGCCCACGTTCTGAAAGGAGGAGAGAAAAAAGGACAAGCTGCAAAGGGGTTTGTGTTTTTTGGTCCATTTTAGGGGCCACACATCATCTAAGCACTTGAGCCACAGTTTAAATTAATTCTAATAGACATCCTAAGAGAAATTATATCATTTGGCAGAGAAGTAAAATGAAGCTCAGAGGACTTAGCAAAACCATGTTTAGATACCACCTTTAAGTTTTTTGAGAAGATAATTTCTGCTCTATTCCTGTATTTAACTTACTTGAATACATTCATTAGGATGGTATGTTTTTCATTGGCATGAAAAGTAACTGAGGCTAATGATAATAACTAATATGGCTTCAATTAAGCCCTCAATTAGCAATTTTAAAAGTTTCAACCCCATAACTCCCTGTGACTGACTGACCTTGGGAAATCTCCTATTCCCTTATAACTGTGCTCTTACTCTTTTAAATAAAAATGTATCCTGAGTCAAGAACTGAGGTGATAGCATACTTTTTAAGTAGGTAATGGATGATACAGGCTTTTTTTCCCCCCTTCAGGAATGCCAGAAAATCAAATAATTTTGAAAGTCAAAAAAAGTGCTGCTGTGACTTTCAATTATTTTCCATTTCCATGCTGCCTCCAAACTTCCTGATTCCAGCTGGGATTGTGATCAAAAATGCAAAAACATATGTAGAGAAGTTATTCTTGTGGAACATCTGACCGGAAGCAGGAAATGCAAGATATCCCACGGGACTGCCTATTATCAGAATATACCCAGTCCAGCACTGCAAAGACAGGAGGTGTTTGTCACCCAGATAAAGAGAATTAGAGAGAATTCTGGTATATACACATCACTACGAAAGAAGAGTGGGTAGAAATGTTCCTCATATGTTTTAGATGTTGGTCCACTACTGTGTCACTGTGTGGCCTTGTAAAATCTCACTTAATGGCTGCTAGTCTCGTGAAAAAAAAATCTACAAAACGTATTTTAATAAGGGGTAACTTTAAAGTACATATTCTTCAGATGATTATATAAGAGGGAAAAGTCCCATAATTATCATTGGTGGTGGTTTTGTCGCTAAGTCCTATTTGACTCTTGGGACCCCATGGACTGTATGAAGCCTGTTAGGCTCCTCTGTCCATGGGATTCTCCAGGTAAGAATACTGGAGTGGATTGCCATGTCCTCCTCCAGGGGATCTTCTCGACCCAGGAATCAACCAGCATTTCCTAAATCTCCTGCACTGGCAGGAAGGTTCTTTACCATTAGTGCCACCTAGAAAGTCCCCTGCAATTTTTTGCCACTGATAAATAAGAGATAATTTTTACCCATAGCAGTAACTGCTACAGATTACTGCAGTAACTTACACTGTCCCAATGCATAAAAGAAATCCGACTTTGCCGTTTGATTTTAAAATTAAATGTTTAATTTTTCCCGTAAGTCCTGAAAATATTTATTTGAGCTCTCCCAACAAAATTAAATTTCATGAAAACATGTATCTTAATTATATGGTGATTAAGTTTTATCCTCTTTTTTTTTTTTTTTTTGTAAATTAGAATAAATAGAAGAGAAACACTCTTCCAGAATTCTAGCCAGGTATCCTGAACCCATCCATCATAAAATCATTGGCACACAGCAGGCAAGTGGAAAAAGGATACCTTTTAACCTCAACTGGCATAAACGTGTGTATTTATTTTTAAGAAGTGGAATATAAACAGACATGCTGAGAGCCAAGTGTTCTATGAATTAAAAAAAGATTACACACACACACACACACACACACACACACACACACACACACACACAAAACTTTCCCCATGGGCCACCAAGGATTTATGTGAATGTGAACTCTATTTACTGTTAGTATTAAGGAAATAGTGCCTTTTTAACAAGTTACTCATGCCTGGAAAAAATCCCAGTTTTGCAAGTTATCCAAGATTCTTTGCCAACTGTCCGTGGGAATCACTGGGATGGGAAAAGTTCAAATTTGTTTTAAAAGAACTTGCTTAATGGAAAATTAAAAAAAAAAAAAGTAGAAGAAAACCAGCAACCCACTGTGCTAATCTTTTGGTTAAATAAGAATAAAGTATGGCCTGGTTGCTTTATTTTTCCTTAGTATTATTTTAAGAAAAGGAAAAAATAATAAAAATTTTCCATTTTTGTGTTACCCATAAAGTCACATTCAAGTCTTGATTTCAGTTATCCAAGGGCACGATGACTTGCCAACTTGGATTGGCTCCTTATCTTCTGCTATTTTCTTTAAGCTTTTTTATTTTCTGTTCCAATCAAACAGCAAAGTCTGGTTGCATCGTTGCTGTCAAATTCAAAACTACAAAGGAGTTAAAAAGCCAACCTTATAACCACGGAGTGTAGTTTTAAAATATGAGGATTCTCCCTCTCCTAGCACCTAGGGGGTGCCAGGCATTTATATCTTCCTTTCGCATCTCACAGCAACCTTATCAATAGGCATAATTTATCTATTTATTTATTTTTTAATTCTCCTTTTACAGACATGGAAACTGAGGCCCAAGGACATTAAATAACTTCTCTGCATGACACAGATTCTAAGGGGCAAAGTTGGGGTGGGAATGCAGGTGGGTGGGTCCAATTTTTGCTTTATATCTCTTAGGCTGCTTCTGAGAAAGTAGATCCCATAAATTCTTTTATCAAGAGATTTTATTAGACTATAGAACAAATTAATGTGGTTCTAATTTGACATGACAGAATCCACTTTGCATTCAATAGGGAGTGAGAAAATGAAAGCTTTGCCTTCGCATTGGTGATAAAACAGATGTGAAAGTTATCTTGGAATCAACCACCCGGAGCATGTGCCTATTCTTGTTCTCCTCTTCAAAAGGACACTTGGGCAAAAGTGTCAGATATACAGATATAACCAGGCTTCTATCTAGAGAGAGTGCTTATCTAAGAAAACAAACAAAAACCAGCCCCCGCCCCCCCTAAAATAAACCTAGATGGTTTACTGTCTAGAAAAGAAAGGTGGTAATAGGAAAATTCTAAATATTTTCTTCTTCAACCAAATTGTAAATAATTTTTATGAAAGCTGGTTCTCCTGGGTAGATGTTTAATTAAAAAGAGTTTTTCACTGTCTTAATATTCATATGTTTAAATAAAGAATAATTGATCATGTTCCAGAGATTCTGCTCATCCTTATTTTTTTAGCACTTGTGGAAAAATAGTAAGTCAAGTTCCTTTTTTCCTCCTACATTTATATTCCTCAATTTCTTTTTTCAGAGTTTAATATCTAGGTGATTGCTTTTACTTGGCACTATTGGGAAACACTGCCAGTCCAGATCTAAATATTTTCACATGCAACTACAACAACAAAATTGTGCTCTGCTAAGCTCCTTTGATTTATAGAGCTTCAAAAAAATTGGATTTCAGATGCGATTTTGCCAAGTTGTAAACCAAGTAGTCTTAATTTAAATTTTTCCTGACAAGAACGCTAATTCTTCATCTGAGATAAAGTATTTCGGTATTTTCACACACATAAAATAAGGTCTCTAAATTGCATTCAAGCTGGTATTATTCGTATGATGGCTTTTTTAGTACCTTGATATGCAACATAAACGTACAATATTTTCACTGGTAGAGTCCCCCTGGAATGACTAGGAGAAAGTTTACGCCACTGATTCTAGTTATAATTTTTATACTAAAAATACTAGTCAGCATTATTTTATATGAAAGCTGTGGATGCCACTTTAAGTTTATGAAAGAAAGCTGAATTTTCAAATTAATGTCATGGAATTCCTCTAAGGACCATACAATTCACAGAAATAATAAGCATGTATTACATTTTTAAAAGGTGAAATTAACAATAATATCTTCTATAGTCATGGAAGAATTTGATGTATGACACTCGATTACTTTGCATGTGATTGTTAAAATACACTTAAAAAAGATGGCATTTCAAATCAAATGAGAAAGATTAAATTATTCAGTAAATCATGTTGGACTGAATAGCTATCATTGGGCAAAAGATAAACTCCTCTTTAATATTACTTGCAGAATAAATCCCAGATATATTAAAGTTTAAATAAAGTGAGGGAAAAGTAAAGAAGAAACAAATGAATAATTATATTCATTTGATCAATATATAAGCCTTCAATAAATTGTTCAGTTATGATTATTCCAATGGGAAGGACTTTCTGAAGAGCACACCAAAGGAATGATGGTTGACAGATATCATTACATCAGGAAAAAAGTGTTGCATTAAAAAGCACCATAAGCAAACATAAAACAAATAAAAATTTGAGTATAATGTTCAAAATATTTGACTCAACAGAGGATAACATCCTTTATAAATGAAATGCTGTTGCAATCAATAAGATGACTACATCTTGATAAAAAATTGCTCAGTATACTAGTATAGATAACAACTTTGCAGATCAAAATTATGCAGATTAAAAATTATAAAGTAAAATAATTTGTTACAATTTCCCCACTTTTGAGATTGTCATGAATTTTTGTAGCGAGTGATAGCTTGTGTGTTATGGTAGAAAGAAATACAAACCCTCTGGAGAACAATATTCTTGAATCTAGAAATTCCACTTGGGGAAGTTGCACTATAGGGAAAAATTAAGGCTGTTCCTTAAAACATAAGTTCAAGTAATTGCAATAATATATGTAATAACTGAAGTTTGAAAACAATCTGATTTATAGAAACATTAGATTATTTGAAGACAATATAGAATACATAATGAATATTTCCAAACATAAAAAATGCTATGGAAAAAGTATCTTAAATAGTGCAAAAAGTTACTCATGTTATAATGTGAATTTATAGACCTAGTTGCAAAATAATATGAACAACATGGTTACATATTTTTGAGTATGTGTGTATATAAGGAGATAATCTCCCCCACACAAATTGATATGAGAAACAAAGTTATATGTTGAATGGTTTTCTCTCCTCTTCTTCCTTTTACTTTTATATTTCCTATTATCCTCATATGGTTGTATATTGCCTTTGTAACTAAAAAATTATTTTAATCATATTTTAATGTAATTGTTTACTCTTTTATGGAAGTACATACATACTGTGAACATCCAATAAGTGTGAAAATTTTTGACCACATTTTTTGATCAAAATTCAAAAAAATGGGTGCTACACACTGATATTTTAATGTCCTTGTTGTGAAAGTCTTATAACAATTTTATATCCTATGTATAACAATTTGAGACACATGCATGTTAATGGCCAAGAGTCAACTCTTACTTGTTTCCAAGTTCTGGGAAAATAGGAGAAATGATACTCTTAATGGTGGAAGTGACATTTTTATGAAAACCCAGGGCAACCATTAAATTATCAGCTACCCTTCTTTTGTGTTTTTCTTTAGAGGGTCACAGTATTATTTTAACCAAGGTTAGCTGGGGGCTTTTGTTGTTGTTGTTGTTGCTTTTTCCTGGCCTCATATTGCTGGTATGGAAAGTAATTTAAACTTTATGGTCCATTTCAAGCAAGATTATTTACATCTGTGTGGCAATGTCTGTGTGCTTGCATGTAATTTATACTCTACTCCTATTACTTCTCAAATTCCCCCACTTGGTTGAATTTATTGCCATTGTAAACTTGCTTGCTTCACTTTGGTTAGTTAGAAATTTGAAAAAAATTTTTTTAAGTTTTCTAACTAAGGACTAACAACATTTTTGTGTGTGTGCATGCTTGTTTTGTGGTATATTTTATTTGGTTTGGTTTTTAACTTTTTAGTGTTTGGAACTTAGTGTTTCACTGTGGATGAACAATCCACAGTGAGTATTTTGATGTTATATATGGTTTGAATGAATCTATTTAAATATCACTTTACAAATTTACACTAAAATTATAACTATGGTGGATATCACAGGCAAAATATTCCTTTGAAAAAGTACAGTTTTAATCAATAAGACAACAATGCATTTATAATTCAGATTAGCATTCCATAACTTTAGTGCAAATTAGAAGCCCTTCATGTTAATTTTAATTCCAGAACCTTGAGTTCTAGAATTTTGGTTTAGCATGCTATAAAACAAGGACAAATTTTCTCACAGTAGTTAAAGCCATATGCTTAAATAGTCATGTCTCCAAACATAAGATCATTAAAGGTCCCTGGATGGTGTATTTGAGAAAAGGAATGAATGGGGTTCAATCCCTGGGTCAGGAACATTCCTTGGAGAAGGGAATGGCAACCCATTCCAGTATTCTTGCCTGGAAAAATCCATGGACAGAGGAGCCTGGTGGGATCAAGTCCATGGAATCACAAAGAATCAGACACGACTGAGCAGCTAATACTTTTCACTTTCATGAGATCGTTGCATTCTATCTAAATGAGTCCTGACAAAATTGTGTGTCGTTTCTGGTGTGCGTAGCCATGAAAAATATTTTTAAGTGCTATCCATCTTCAGTGTCTGTGATCATACAAGATGCTTGTTTGAGGGAAAAAAATTAAAGACCCTTCCAGTCTTGGGGATGTACAGTGCTACCTGAAAACCCCTCCATGCTTCTGTCCTCCCCACATCATGAATTTCTGTCTCCACATGGTGATCTGGTAGAAGAGGTGTGACCATTGATCCAGGTAGACCTTTATTTATTTTTCACATTCCTAATGTTTCCAAAATTTAAAAATCCCATGGCCTTCTCTCTCTCCAGGCTTTCCTCTGCCTGTGCCTAAGATTCCTGTTTCATCCAATGATGAAGTTTCCATCAGTACTATTTTTCTTTTATTAAAATCAAACAAAGAAAAAAATGTTAACTGTTCAAAAGGGGAAGTTGAGGCAACTCATAATATTCAAAGAAATTTGGGGAGAACAACCAAAAAAGATAAAAGGTATTCACTTCCTCCCATCCTAAAATACTAAGAAAATAGGATTACTCAAAGCCCTAGTGATTCTATCTGGGGTCATCTTTCTTTCCATTAGGAAGGAGAGAGTGAGGTTATATGGTTTTTACGGGGAAGTGACTGAGACTGGGATACAGGGTTGGGGGAGCTGTGAAACCACACTTTCCGCAGAAATAAAAATGGTCCTGCTGTATGGTTAAAAAAAAAAAAAAAAAAAAAGTTATTCTGGAAGAAATTTCTCTTTTGTTCTTTTCAGTGGCATTTGATCCAGGTAAGAGAACAAGTTTACTGAGCATGGCTCTAATTGTTGACCTTCTTGTTTTCATCAAGGCTTTCAAGGTATCACTTCCCTGGAGGCTCAGATTAAAGAATCTGACTACAGTTCAGGGGATCAGGGTTCGCTCCCTAGGTTGGGAAGATCCTCTGGAAAGGGAATGGCAACCTACTCCAGTACTCTTGCCTGGAGAATTCCATGCACAGAGGATACTGGCAGGCTACAGTCCATGGACAGGGACGCCTGGCATGCTGCGATTCATGGGGTCGCAAAGAGTCGGACACGACTGAGCGACTGAACTGAACTGAACTGAACTGAACTGAACAGTCCATGGGGTTGGGAAGAGTCAGATACAACTAAGTATGCAAGCATTTTTTTTTTTTTTTTTTTGGTTATGTTTTCATCAACTTCTGTGAAACTTGTGGTTTTATGTATTTGGTTGCTATTGACACCTGAATCCAATTCAATTTCTACCAAAATAGATGAAGAACAAAAATAGAAGGCAGTCTGTAAAACAGTATTTTTAACTGTAGAGAGTGGTTTCTTTTAAGATTTCGTTGTACATTTTATATAAATGCTCCTGCTGCTGCTGCTGCTAAGTCACATTAGTCGTGTCTGACTCTGTGCGACCCCATAGACGGCAGCCCACCAGTCTCCCCCGTCCGTGGGATTCTCCAGGCAAGAACACGGAGTGGGTTGCCATTTCCTTCTCCAATGCATGAAAGGGAAAAGTGAAAGTGAAGTCACTTAGTCGTGTCTGACTCTTAGCGACCCCATGGACTGCAGCCTACCAGACTTCTCCATCCATGGGATTTTCCAGGCAAGAGTACTAGAGTGGGGTGCCATTGCCTTCTCCGAAATGCTCCTGGCGTAGCATTAAAATCTTGGCCTCTGGGTCAGGGAGTTTCTCCCTAAGCCTGATTCAAATCTTCAACTCCATTGGTCACTACTAATTTTCTTTTTTTAAATGCTGAACAATTGTCCTCACCTACTTCCTGTTGTTTAAACTGTGCAAAAGCATTTCCATAGGGGGAATTCATAAGTAAGATCCTATAGCATTCTGTTCTCTAGAATGATATAGCAGCCGTTTTATTATTTGGAGTGAGATAAGGTTCTCAAAATAAATTAAACGGGAGTGGGAGAGGTGGGGAGAAGCAGAACTATCAGTCTACAAATGCATTTGTAGGACATTACGATGAAAATTGATATAATGCCTCCATAGATCTCCTTGGCACCTGTTGAATTGTTGTACTTACCCATTAGTACTCCATTTAATACTAGAAGGCAGTTAATAAATTCTTCCTTCCTGTTCAGGAAATTGACTAAAAGACACAAAATTAGCTTTTAAATTTTAAAGAATTAAGATCTGGATGGTTGATTTCTTTTCCTTTATTCATCTACCTTGAGAATGAGGTCTGAACCCTGCTCTTTGTACAGAGGGACCCGATAGATCCTCAGACCTCAGACTTTGCTTCCAAAAGGTGTAAATTTGTCCTCTGTCAGATTTGCCTTGCAGCAATTCTCAGGAAAAGCCAGGCTTGGGTGATTGTCTAGGCCTCAGGCCCCAGAGGCCAGCGAGATCAGGTTTTTGTGTTGGGATAATTCCTGGACTTTTAAAAAAATTCTTTGTCTGATAAAAGAGAGTGCACTGTTTACACTCCATCCTGAAATGTAGGCACAAAGGTGTAACTTTCCAAAAGGGACATCTTTATGGCTTCCATGGAGATTTTATATGGCTATTCCGAATTTAAGAAACCAAAAGACAAATTGTGCAAAAAATGTCACACAAGGGGCTCATTGTAGCACAGTCCCAGTGTGAGAATCACACATTGCTGTTGCTTAGTCACTCAATTGTGTCTGACTCTTTGCAACTCCATGGCCTTTAGCCCACCAGGCTCCTCTGTCCATGGGATTTCCCTGGCAAAAATACTGGAGTGAATTGCTATTCCCTTCTCCAGGAGATCTTCCTGACCCAAGAATCAAACTCATGTTTCCTGCTTAGCAGGTGGATTCTTTACACCTGAGCCACCTGGGAAGCCTGAGAACCAGGCACATATTGAAGTATAAAAATCGAAACTCTCGGTTGGTAAGACTCAAGTATAACAACCTAGGAAACTTGTTAATAATAAGATCCATATGAATCTCTTTAACTGATATGAAAGACACTGAGGAAAAACTCCTAGTATATAGAAGGACAAGGTTAGTATTGCAGTGGGTTTTCATTGCTTGTTTGTTGTTTTAACAGTTTATGTATTCATTTGTTTATGATGTCTATTGCATTCAAAAAAATGTTATTCTTTTTCTAAATTGAAGTATAGTTGATTTACAATATTGTGTTTGTCTCATGTATATGGCAAAGTGACTCAGTTATATATTACAGATTCTTTTTCAGATTCTTCTCTACTATGGGTTATTATAAGATATTGAGTAGAGTTCCCTGTGCTATATATTACGTCTTTGTTGGTTATCTATTTTATGTACAGTTTAGTAGTGTCTATATCCATTAATCCCAAACTCCTAATTTATCCCTCCTCTCCCTTTCCACTTTGGTAACTATGAGTTTATTTTCTGTCTGTGGGTCTGTTTCTGTTTTGTAAAAATTTTCATTTGTGTCATTTAAAAAAAATTTTTATGTATAAGCAATGTCATCTGACATTTGCCCAAGAAAAATGTATATTCTTTTTAAAATTGATTTAATTTATTTTTAATTGGAGGATAATTGCTTTACAATACCATGTTGGTTTCTTCCACACAACAATGTGAATCAGCCATAAACACACACGTGTCCCCTCGCTCCTGAACGTCCCTCCCACCCCCCACCCCATCTAGGTTGCCACAGAGCACCAGTATTATCCTTATATCTATTCATAGGAAGATTCAAGTCTTCATCTCCACCACTCCATTCTCCCACAAAACTTTTGTAAAGAATGCCTCCTTTAATTAAGCAAATCCAACAGAATAAATTATTATTGTTTTTTTCCTCCAACATCAGGGGGTCTCAACATCCTCCCTAGGTTCTGCAATGATGGAACCTACAGTAGAGTCTACAAAAATCTCCTGCATCTACTTTAGGACAAGAGAATTTATATCTCCCAAACAAGAAAGCCCCTTATCATCTGAGGCACCCAGAAATTGTGGAAGAACCACATAAAAGGAAGGCAGGTGCTTTCTTTAAGTCCTCCTCAAGGCAGCCTGCACCCATCTGTTGGGTATTTGTATATTCAGCTTTTGAAAAAATATATAGAGAATAGATGTAGGCTGAGGGTAAACAAAATGAATACAATTTTAACTGTCTTTTCATTTCCGTTCCAGCCGTTTCTACTGTATACTACTTTAAACGTCTTTTAGTGAAATTGTTGTGCTTTCTTTTGGGATGCTTTCCCTGGAAATTACTACCTACTACTTACGCCACCCTTAAGATATTTCTTTTGACATCATGGGGGTGCATATATAAGAAAATTAAATTTCTCTTTAGTAGTGATGACACATCTTTCAAACATTTAAGAATACTCCATTTCTGTTAATTGTTCTAAAATACTTGCCTCGTTGCATTAAACAGTAGGCCAACACCAAGTTATTCTTTGTATCTTTATCCTTTTGGTTTGGAGTGATTTCTCCAAGTAGACTTTTTTAACAAGGTAATGGGAAACTCTGTTTTCTGAGGCCAAAACCACTTATTTACCTTCCAGTAAGGATAAACTTATAAGAATGCTTTTGAACTTTTGCAGAAGTGTTACCAAGGTGCCTGGGCTTCTCAGGTGGCTCAGTGGTAAAGAACCTGCCTGCCAGTGCAAAAGAGACAGGAGATAAGATCCCTTGGAGAAGGAAATGGCAACCCATTCCTGTGTGCTTGCCTGGGAAGTACCATGGACAGGGGAGCCTGGCAGGCTAGAGTCCATGGGGTTGCATAGAGTCAGACATGACCGAGTGACTAAGAACATCATGCACAAAGTTGTCCATGCTATTGGGTAGCAGTTTACAGATAATTGTTACCTGAGCAAGAGAGCCACTAGTAGGGTCCATCTGGATTTTCAAGAATGAGTTCCCGGAGGATGATGCAAAGCTTTCTGCAGCTCCCGTAAATACTTTCTATTTGTCATTAACATTGAGCATTCAGCAGACTTTCTATCTGATTACTTAAGGCAAACGGAGTGTCAGGGACTGAACCGCTCTTGAAATGGACCCAATGAAAGCCAGGGATTCATCAGGTGCTACCTATTTTGCCACCAAAAGAAAATTCTGGTCTTAGTAATAAAATGCTTTTGGGCCAGAGCCTAGATGTTTCTGGGGCTTGCTCATAAGGGCTCAAGTGTATCCATTACCAAGGTCTGATATGTCGTGACTCTTTTCCTTGGACTCAGCTCAGCTATTCAGTCTTTCAAAAAATCCACTGCATTTGACATTGTTTTAGGTACTGTATGAAATAATGCACCATAGTGCTTAACAAAATTGATATACTCATTCCACTAAAAGATGATTAAAGGGCATCAATTGTATGCCTAGCAGTATTATGAAGAGATATAAGAAAATCAAAAGGATTCTTTTGCCTTTGTGGTTTTTCATCTGGTTGAAGAAAAAGATATTCACATTGAAAACTGTTCTGAAATACAGAACAGCATCTTTTTCTCCATTCTATGAAAATTTACTTCCTTTCCATAAGTTTTTAAAAAATTGTATTCAATTTCTATGAAATTAAATGCTTCTGGGACAATGCCGATAATGAAAATAAGCAAGATTCAAAGCAATTTTCAGAATGTTCTCTTTTCCATGATCCCTGACCTTTCCTGAGTGGCTGAGAGAGCAGAAAGCCTCTTGCTCTGGCTATTTTGTGTTTTCCTAATTTTAAGCCTAAACTATAAATCAATATCTTTATAGCCAATGATGTTATTTTGATTCTTTTTCAAAAGCATCACTTTTGCAGATTGAACGTGTTTCAGAGAAGTCACTGAAAGTCAGAGGAAGTCGAGTTCCTGACTCAGAAAGAGGGTATCTCCAACAGTTTGAATTCTGTTCCACCTGGATGAGAGTTGGTTTGACACTGAAACAGGATCAAGGTTTGTGTGTTTCTGAAATGCTTTTTTGGTCTTAGATTTATCTTGTCCTTCCATTTATTCCTGTTTCTGAGCTTGTCTTTGGCCAGTGTTCACTGTCTCCTCAGGACCTATCTTTTGTGCCTCTCACAAGAAGAAGTTGAATATTCTGTTCAATTCCATTGCATTTGGAAGCTGCATTTTGTCTCAATCTGCAAGAAAAACCTAGGACATTCAATTGGCCAGGACCTCTTTTAACCTGAGCTTATTGGACAAAGCTATTTTACCTGGTCTCTGTTTTCCAGAGCACAAAAGAAAAGAACATTAGCATGTCTGCATAGCTTTCATGTTCATAGACGGGATTTCTTGTTTTCCTGTGTCTAACCTCTGAAACACTGTTCACAGTGTAAGACTTGAGACACATTTGAATCCAGAAAATATTGATTTCATCACTGCCATGTTGTTGAAATCATAAAACGACATAATCAGAGTGCAGAAAGCCAAATTTTATAAACACCCTAACGTATGGCACATGACTAAGTGATAAATCTTGACACGTTTACCAAACAAAGTGAAAATCTTCATTTGTCTTCGAAAAGAGAAGTGCTCCCATGTGTTCGGACATCTGTACAGTCAACATGTGGCAATTACTGTGCGAAAAATAGGATCACTGTAACTGCTGTTGTAAATTACGGCCTCATTGATTAGTATCTTCCCTCTCAGACTCTCCACTTCATCACAAATAAGGAGACACAGACACTCATGGCCTCTGAAGAGATTTTCCCCAAACTGATTTAAATTTAAATTTAGATTTGTTCCCAGCAGGCTATCCTACAGCATTACACACTTTCTGCTTTTTGCTTAAGGATATCTGGAGTATTTCTCACACACCGTGAGTGTATGTTTACTTAAGCACTAAAATTAAATGCACATAATGAAGACATCTGTGGCAAACAGAATTAATAAGTGGAATACCATATTGCTGTGAAGATGTATGTTCAACAAGCATGGGACGCACACTGTTCTCTCTGGAACTTGGCATTCCTTATGTGTTGCTGAGAATTTTTGAATGGATCCCAAGTGATTTTGGTGTCTAGGGATTGCTTACTGAGGCTGGAAACCTCCCCAAGAAGCTCATCTCGTTAAAGCGTTTCCAGTTCCTCATAGAATACTTTCCACTGTGAAACGGTAATGTGATACATGTTATGATGTTTGGGAAACTGATCAAATGAGGATGAGAAAATGCCAATTGTTACTTACTCTGAAAAAGATTCTTCTTAGATTTCCATTCTGTTTTCCCTCCACATTAACTAGACCTAATGTAGGGTTGATTACTTTTCAGGATATCTCTGAGGGCATATTCCCAAATTGCCCCACTACATCTATTGGAGTTGCTTGGAAAAGTAAAGAAATAAAGTACAAAGCAATCACCCATGAGCTGCACCTAGATTCTACATAAATATATGAAGGATTGATTATTTATGCCATTTCTGTCAAGCCTGTGTTTGTCTTTATTTCACAAGCAAATTTCATATAATGCTGGAAATGCTACAAAGCCTGACTGAGGTAGAGAAACGGCATTTAGCCTTTGAACCTGTTGTAGGGGGAAATTAAACTGAAGCTCAGATTCATTTCCTTTATGCCGCCCCTAGAAAAAAGAGGGCACCAGCTGATATGTGTATAGTAGTGTATCTGGCCTTAGGAAGTCAGGATGGTTCTGCTGAAGGGAATACATCATACAGATGGGCTCTGGATAAACAAACTTGATCTTAATCAGAGTTTTCTTCGTGGCTGTCCTAGCAGTGTGGCTCCACCAGAAGGTCTGGTTGAAGGGTTACTAGGATGACTTGCCATTTTCATGCAAATTTCATCACCCATCCATCCTTTGATTGGTGCATGTATGACACCTGCAAAGTCACTTCCATCGTGTCTGACTCTGCCACCTCATGGACTGTAGTTCACCAGGCTCCTCTGTCTATGGAATTCTACAGACAAGAATACTGGAATGGGTTGCCATGCTCTCTTCCGGGGGATCTTCCTGATCCAGGGATAGAACTCTGCTTTAGCAGGCAGATTCTCCACCATTAGCGCCACCTGAGACAGCAATGCATAAGGTAAATAACACACAAAGGGGAAATCTTGGGCCAGAATTTAGCACACCTATTTTTCCTAATCTCATAAGGGTGTAGCCTGAGTTTAAGCATTTCCTCAGGACAAGCCTTCAAGTTGCATTTTTTTTTAATCTACCCTCCTTTCAGTTCAGTTCAGTTCAGTCACTCAGTCATGTCCGACTCTTTGCGACCCCATGAATCGCAGCATGCCAGGCCTCCCTGTCCATCACCAACTCCCAGAGTTTACTCAAACTCATGCCCATCAAGTCGGTGATGCAATCCAGCCATCTCATCCTCTGTCGCCCCCTTCTCCTCCTGCCTCCAATCCCTCCCAGCATCAGGGTCTTTTCCAATGAGTCAACTCTTCCCATGAGGTGGCCAAAGTATTGGAGTTTCAGCCTCAGCATCAGTCCTTCCAATGAACACCGAGGACTGATCTCCTTTAGGATGGACTGGTTGGATCTCCTTGCTTGGAGTCCCTTGGACTCTCAAGAGCCTTCTCCAATACCACAGTTCAAAAGCATCAATTCTTTGGTGCTTAGCTTTCTTCATAGTCCAACTCTCACATCCATACATGACCACTGGAAAAATCATAGCCTTGACTAGACGGATGTTTGTTGGCAAAGTAAAGTCTCTGCTTTTTAATATGTTATCTAGGTTGGTCATAACTTTCCTTCCAAGGAGTAAGCATCTTTTAATTTCATGGCTGCAGTCACCATCTGCAGTGATTTTGGAGCCCAAAAAAATAAAGTCTGACACTGTTTCCACTGACTCCCAATCTATTTCCCATGAGGTGATGGGACCAGATGCCATGATCTTAGTTTTCTGAATGTTGAGCTTTAAGCCAACTTTTTCACTCTCCTCTTTCACTTCATCAAGAGGCTTTTCAGTTCCTCTTCACTTTCTGCCATAAGGGTGGTGTCACCTGCATATCTGAGGTTATTGATATTTCTCCCAGCAATCTTGATTCCAGCTTGTGCTTATACCAGCCCAGCGTTTCTCATGATGTACTCTGCATATAAGTTAAATAAGCAGGGTGACAATATACAGCTTTGATGTACTCCTTTTCCTATTTGGAACCAGTCTGTTGTTCCATGTCCAGTTCTAACTGTTGCTTCCTAACTTATGTACAGGTTTCTCAAGAGGCAGGTCAAGTGGTCTGGTATTCCCATCTCTTTCAGAATTTTCCACAGTTTATTGTGATCCACACAGTCAAAGGATTGACTTGCATAGTCAATAAAGCAGAAATAGATGTTTTTCTGGAACTCTCTTGCTTTTTTGATGATCCAGCAGATATTGGCTTTGATCTCTGGTTCCTCTGCCTTTTCTAAAATCAGCTTGAACATCTGGAAGTTCTTGGTTCACGTATTGCTGAAGCCTGGCTTGGAGAATTTTGAGAATTACTTTACTAGCGTGTGAGATGAGTGCAATTGTGTGGTAGTTTGAGCATTCTTTGGGGTTGCCTTTCTTAGGGATTGGAATGAAAACTGACATTTTCCAGTCCTGTGGCCACTGCTGAGTTTTCCAAATTTGCTGGCATATTGAGTGCAGCACTTTCACAGCATCATCTTTCAGGATTTGAAATAGCTCAACTGGAATTCTATCACATCCACTAGCTTTGTTCGTAATGATGCTTCCTAAGGGCCTCTCGACTTCACATTCCAGGATGTCTGGCTCTAGGTCAGTGATCACACCATTGTGATTATCTGGGTCGTGAAGATCTTTTTTGTACAGTTCTTCTGTGTATTCTTGCCATCTCTTCTTAATATCTTCTGCTTCTGTTAGGTCCATACCATTTCTGTCCTTTATTGAGCTCATTTTTGCCTGAAATGTTCCCTTGGTATCTCTAATTTTCTTGAAGAGATCTCTAGTCTTTCCCATTCTATTGTTTTCCTCTATTTCTTTGCACTGATAACTGAGGAAGTCTTTCTTATCTCTCCTGGCTGTTCTTTGGAACTCTGCTTTTCACTTCTCTTGATTTCACAGCTATTTGTAAGGCCTCCTCAGACAACCACTTTGCCTTTTTGCATTTCTTTTTCTTGGGGATGGCCTTGATCCCTGTCTCCTGTACAATGTCACGAACCTCCGTCCATAGTTCATTAGGCACTCTGTCTATCAGATCTAGTCCCTTAAATCTATTTCTCACTTCCACTGTATAGTCGTAACGGATTTGACTTAGATCATACCTGAATGGTCTAGAGGTTATCCCTACTTTCTTCAGTGACCCTGGATAAAAACTCTATTTTCCAGCTCCCTTGCTTTCTCCATTCCAGAGAATTTCATGAACACCACAGATCACACCCATGAAAGGTGCGCCTGCTCTGGGAACTGCCCTCTTCTCCTCCCCCTGTTGAAGTTTCTGCCCAGTTAGGATGAAAATGTTAGTCACTCAGTCGTGCCCCACTCTTTGAAACCCCATGGACTGTAACCTACCAGTCTACTCTGTCCATGGACTTCTCCAGGCAAGAGTACTGGAGTGGATTGCCATTCACTTCTTCAGGGAATCTTCCCAACCCAGGGATTGAACCTATTGAAGGCAGTTTCTGACAAAGTTTCCCAAGTTCTGGTCATCATTAGGTCCTCAATATAGGAGACAATGTAAGTAGATTTTTTTTTTTTTTTTTTCTGGAGGTATTGACTTATATGAAGAATTTAACATCTTCATACTTATGGCCTATCATTAAAAAGTGGAAAGAGAAAGAGCAGAGAACAGACTCTTGATGGGCACTCATCCGGGGCTGCACTGAAAAGTGGGCGGGGGGGGGGGGCGGGGAGGGCGGGGGGTTATTGCACTAAAAACCTCTCTCTTCAATCCTCAGGACCCCCTGAGATGGATGGAAAATTTACAGATGATGAAAGTGAAGCTCATAGTCAGTGGGAGATTCTGAGCTTGAATATTATGTTTGTCTAAATTCAAAGCTCTTCTCTATCCTTCAGACTGTTTCTTGTTTTTAGTGATTTACAAAAACAAAACAAAACAAAACACAAAATAAAAATATCCCTGCCTATAGCTCATCATTGAAGAATCTTACTAGAACAGCAGAAGTCTAATTTTGTGAAACATGGGCTGAGAGGTAACAAAATTCTCTAATGCCAGAAGTGATGTTGACAATCAAAATACTGGGTGAAGGACAGACTAGCTGGCAAAGAGGTATATAAATTGATCCAAACTGTCCTTTTCCATGACTTACCTCATGTCCAGTGAAGTCAGTGTTTTTAACTGCAAAAAGGGTTAGTACTTGGCACCCAGAAGATTCTTAGTTCCCTGGAGTTAGGGTCCCAGATGTAGCACAGGACACCCACTTAAATTTGAACTTCAGATAAACAAACGAATGACTTTTTAGTATATCCCACATAGTATTAGGGAAATACTTGTATCAAAATGTCTTTTTTTTTTTTTTTTTAAACACCAAAGTCAAATTTAATTGGGCATCCAGTATTTTACTGGTAATCCTACCTGGATGAGACGAATATTATAGTCATTAGATGTTGATGGTAATCATACTCCATGTAAAGAAGGACAACTTCCTCTTTCTTATACGTGGAGCAGTACCTACTTTATAGGTGGCCAGGAAGCCTATAGGCAATGGCATATGTAAAACAGTTGGTATATGGTAGGAGGTTAGTGAAGGAAATGGAAATATTTATTTCCCATTTGTTTAATAATTTTGAAGGTTAAAGTCCTCCTAGAACTGTCTCTAAGTTGACATATATAGAGGGAAGGAAAAGGAGAGCCAGCTGCTGCTCAAAATTATTTCAGCAAACTCTATAAAACTGCATGTGTGTGTGTCAGGCACTGAGTTACTGCCCAACTCTTTGGGACCCCATAGACTATGGACAACCCAACTCCTCTGTTCATGGAATTCTCCAGGCAAGAATACTGGAGTGGGTAGACATTTTCTTCTGCAGGGGATCTTCCCAATCCAGGGATCAAACCCTGGTCTCCTGCATTGCAGAGAGATACTTTATCGTCTGAGATACCAGGGAAGCGCCTTTGTAGTGGCTCAAACCACAGCTCTTAAGGACAGAAAACATGTGTACCTTGTGGTAGGTGCTATTTTAAACAGTGATATGTATGGAATCATGGAATCTTCTCAGTAACCTTATGAAGTTATTGCCCTCAGTTTGACAAGCTGGGAAGCAAAGACACAGAGGAGCAAAGTCACTGGTTCAGAGAGTCCCTCACTGCACAGAACCTAAGCAGTCTGGATTCATGCCACAAGCTCTGGGTTCTTCCTCAGGGCCAGACTCTCTATGGGGTTCAATGGTGGTCTAGCCTCTGCTGCTTCCCATAGCATCTGAAGGTTAAGAGCTACAAGAAAAATGGCCAAGAGAATGTGATTTCAAAACTGCCCAAAGATGACAAATATTAACCTTCCGTGGAAAGCCCTCATGAGTGGTTGCCAGGGGACCTATTTTCTGGCTGCAGAACTGAATAATGGTTGTGCCCAGAAAATTATCTGAAGCTTATGTGTGATGATGGAGACGGTGACACCAGCAGTATTTTGCAGCGCCTCCCACCCAAACATCTGTCCTTAAATTCATTCTTCCTGCTTCTGAGAACATCCTTTGGCATTCCAGGACCTTGCCAGGCAGGAACAGGCTCAATAAGTCAGAGCTGTCTCAGAATCTGTACCACAAAGGAGCAGTCGCCCTCCGCTGTGCCAACGATCAGCTGATTAACTGAACATTAGGGGTCTAAAGACCCTCCTTGGACCCAAATGGATTTCAATTAGGATTCTTCTTTATACTGTTAGGAAATAATGTTTATTTAAAAACACCATTAAACTATCAAACTTGCAAGAACATCAAATCAATATACAGAGAATAATTGATGGAGTTCGGAGGCACCATACTGTGTAAAATATCCTGGATTCGTTTCCTAGGCAAAGCTTTGGCTTTGTTGCAAGGGAAAACAGTGACACTTTCCCTATAGTGAGACTCAAGGCCAAGGAGGAAGAATAGGACTAAAGATACAGAAGGATGTCCTCATGATCCTTCAAGGCCTTCCCAGGTGGTGAAATGATTAAAAAAAAAAAAAAAATCCACCTGTTAATGCTGGAGATGCAGGAGAAGAGAGTTTGATCCCTGGGTCAGGAAGATCCCCTGAAGTAGGAAATGGCAATCCATTCCAGTGTTCTTGCTTGGAAAATCCCAAGGACAGTGGAGCCTCGTAGGCTATACTGTCCATGGGGTCACAAAGAGTCTGATATGACTGAGTGACAATGCATACATGCATTATCCTTCAACATAATTTTTGTTTCCTTCTGGGAAGATTCCAAGGATTTGAGTTGGAGAAACTAAAGTTGAAGAACAAATTTGTGTGAACTACCTGGCAGGGGTACCTTGAGCTCATTGCTCTTTGACACTTATGGAGATCCCATGAGAAATGCTTACAGAAAGCACGGCTTATCCATCTCTCCCCAAACTCTAAATTGTATCTGCTCCTGTGTGCATGCTAAGTCGCTTCCCGCGTGTCCGACTCTTTGAGGTCCCATGAACTGTAGCCCTCTCCTAAAAGAGGGGAGTGAAAAAGTTGGCTTAGAACTCAACCTTCAAAAAACTAAGATCATGGCATCTGGCCCCATCACTTCATGGGAAATAAATGGGGGAAACAATGGAAATAGTGAGAGACTTTATTTTGGGGCTCCAAACTCACTGCAGATGGTGACTGCAGCCATGAAATTAAAAGACCCTTGCTCCTTGGAAGAAACGTTAAGGACAGCCTAGACAGCATATTAAAAAGTAGAGACAGTACTTTGCCAACAAAGGTCCATCTAGTCAAAGCTATGGTTTTTCCAGTAGTCATGTATGGATGTGAGAGTTGGACTATAAAGAAAGCTGAGCACTGAAGAATTGATGCTTTTAAACTGTGGTGTTGGAGATCACTCTTGAGTGTCCCTTGGACTGCAAGAACATCAAACCAGTCCATCCTCAAGGAAATCAGTCCTAGATGTTCGTTGGAAAGACTGAGGCTGAAACTGAAACTCCAATACTTTGGCCACCTGATGTGAACTGACTCACTGGAAAAGACCCTGATGCTGGGAAAGATAGAAGGCGGGAGGAGAAGGGGATGACAGATGATGGCTGGATGGCATCACTGACTCAATGGACATGAGTTTGAGCAAGCTCTGGGAGTTGGTGATGGACAGGGAAGCCTGGCGTGCTGCAGTCCATGGTATCACAAGGAGTCGGACACGACTGAGCGACTGAACTGAACTGAACTGGGCTGTAGCCCACCAAGTTCCCCTGTCCATGGGATTTTCCAGGCAAGAATACTGGAGTGGGTTGCCATGCCTTCCTCCAGAGGATCTTCCTGACCCAGAGATTGAACCCCAATCTCTTGTGGCTCCTGCACTGCAGGCAGATTCTTTACCACTGAGTCACCAGGGAACACCTATCTGCCCACTGGTTCAACCCAAATCAAAGAAGGCTCGGTATTCAACTTGCATCATCTTTCTCTCCTCTCCAAGAGAATTTGTTACCATAGCCCCCACTAGGAATCTTGGAGAAAATATCCCAGCAAAGTTTTTGCAAGGAGAAGTTGGTGGGAGGTTGCCTTGAACTTTGCTCCAGCACACAGTGTCCCATTTATGAGACACCCCCAGGAGGTAGTGCAGGTCTGAAATCGGTGTCAGTACTAGTTGTAAATCCAAAGCACTGGTAATTATTCCTTTCATGGATGATATACACTATAAATCTAAAAATATTTACCCTTTTCCTTGGTTTCTAGAAAAGTGAAATCCAACTCTTGAATCTGTCCAGGGTGTAAATAAGGCCATTGTGGCCAACCTTGTTATTAGGCTCACTTTGTCACTGTAGTTTTTGTCACTTTGATTTTAATTCATTTACTCTACTACTATAAGTACCCTTCACTCCAGTCAAAACACTATGTATGTGGGAGAAGACGTTAAGGGAAGGTAGAAAGGAAAGAAGAAAGGAAGGAAGCAAAAAGAGAAGGAAGGAAGAAAGGGAAAAGCAGTAGCAACTTCAGATGATAATAGGTCTAAGAATATCATGTAAACTGTGGATTGCTATATAATATGACGTATTAACACTACTAGTGGTGCTCTATATTGACAGCATTTTTACTATTTCTATCAGTATTAGTATTCCTTTTTATTTTGAAGTTGGAGAGTGGTAGGAGGAGGAAGGAAGAGGTGGCCATTAAGCCAGACCCCAGCTGCTCTAACCAGATAACAGGTGTTATAAGGCTGATTGTATAACTGAGGAAGGGGGACCAGGAGGGTCGCTGGCTCAGGTCCCACAGCTAATGCTGGGGCTGGTGTTGCCTCCAGGTCTGTCTTCTTCCATGCACGTGTTCTTTTCAGCATCCTATGCACAATAAGGCCCAAATCCAGCTTTGTTTGTTTGTTTTGCATTCTTCATCCTCACAGAAAGGATTCAAAAGTGTGGCCTCTGATACTTATTTCACATTTCAAGCTCTGGGAAGAATTTTATTTTTCCCAGGAGGCTTCCCTTGACCTGCACAGGCTCCTTCCCTTTTCTTCCAAAATCGTTGCACACCTGATGCTGTGTTCTTAACTCTATGTCCATCAGCCGTGAGTATCCTGAGGACAGTGGCCATGGCTGCCTTTTCCAGCACTTTGTCTGTGGTACCTCCCAGAGTCCCTGGCTGGTGAGTAGAGCTAGTGATAAAAGTTGACTAAGTAAATGAAGAGTAAATGGAAAATCTGAAGCTGCCAGGACTGAATTTCACAGTCTCTTCTCTCTACCACCTTCTCTTCTCTCTACCACCTTCTCTTCCACTGCAGATGATGGGATATCTTCCTTCTTCTCATGACTAGGCCTGCCCACTGACAAAGTGTTACATCCTCTGCCTCCTTTAAACATCTTATTTCCCTGCCAGCATTTTCAAACTCTTACCTCTTACCCTGGGTTTCCTACTGGTAAATTCACACATTCCTGGGTGACTTATATCCAGTGGTCCTTTACCCAGACTGATCATGCAAACTACCTAGCAAAGTCTTGAAATTTGAGCCTCAACTAAAATTGATAGGTTGGAATTTCCAGAATTGGCCCCATATGGATATTAGTATTAAAAAAGCAAAACAAAATGAATAAATGAATGAACCCACATGGAATCCCTCTCCCTTCTGAAACAACCTCCCTTGAGGACATGGACTCAGTATTCAAGAACAGTAACCTATTCCAGTTAAATGCATTGATATTATCCTTAGAAAATCTCTCTCCTTCAGTTCTTCCCTGACAGATCAGAACTATGAAGATAAATTTTTCCCTCTTCATAAATCATGGGCTTTTCATATTTGATGCCTCCCTGTTCTTAAGACAAAGATATATGGGACTTCCCCAGTGGTCCAATGGTTAAGAATCAACCTGCCAATGCAGGGGTCAAGGGTTCCATCCCTGGTCTGGGAAGATCCCACACACCATGGGACAACTAAGCCCATGCAACTATTGAAGCTTGCACACCTAGAGCCTGAGTTCTGCAACAAGGGAAGCCCCCACAGTGAGAAGCCTAGCACCACTACATAAAGTACCCACTGCTTGCCACAGCTAGTGAAAATACATGCACAACAAGGAAGACGCAGTGCGGCCACCATAAATAGATAGATAGATAGAATGTAAAAGAGTGCCCTCTCAACTCCAAATTGTGGAGAAAGAGAAATAGCTAGAAGAGATGGGACAAAACGGAATGCTCAAATGGATGTGGCATTTGCTCCCTACATTTCCCCAGAATCAATTCATGTCAAGTGGGACCACTAGAATATGGCCAATATGCTATGAATAAAAGTAACCAGTGTCACTCCTGGTTAAAGGTTTTCAGTGAGGGTGTGAGTTCTTTATGCTCTTCCTTACCCTCCTAAAGAGACTTAGAAAGATGTGTGTTCCAGAAGCCAGTGACCTACCAGATGCAAGTAGCATGAGTCTGTGAATCAAGGACTCTGAGAAAGCAAGAAATAATCTTGTTTCCATGATAAGCTATGGAACATTGGGGTTTATTACCATGGATAGCCTTTCTTATTCTGGACAACATAGAAATCAATACCAAAAGTGAGTTTCCATCATAACATAAACTAAGCATAGATGACATTAGTTTAGCAGTGGGGCAGTGGAGGTGAGGAAACTAGTATCATAGGTTGGAAATATGAAGATCTTTATCATGTAAAGGGAAAACATATAGGAAAACTGCCACTTTGGTTCATTTGAAAGATGGACTTTGTGTATTGAACTGAGATAAGAAGCTGGAAAGCAGAATGTTTAGCTGGTGTTAACTGAATTTGCAAGATATTAAAAAAAAATGAGATGAGCTATAGAAAGAATGGGCTTCCCGGGTGCCACTAGTGGTAAAGAACACAGCTGTCAAAGCAGGAGACATAAGATATGTGGGTCTGAACCCTATGTCAGGAAGATCTCCTAGAGAATGGCATGGCAACCCAATTCAGTATTCTTGCCTGGAGGATCCCATGCATAGACCATGGCAGGCTATGGTCTATGGGGTCACAAAGAGTCAGACATGACTGAAGTGACTTAGCATGCACATTAGAAAGAATTTGCCAGTTTGCAAGCAGGAATGAAAAGAAATAGGCTATTTGCAGATATTCAAAGACTTGTGAGGTTGGAAAAAGGAGAGCTTCTAGAGATAGGATTAACCAGACTCCAAATGCCAAGTAAACCACTCAGCTGATTAAAGACTGCCAAGCCAAAGGCCTGATTAAAGGTGTGACCTTTTTATTGGAACCTTCTCAATGCATTAAAGCACTTCAGGGCAAAAATTGTATCAGAGCTGTGGCTTCTCCAGTGAAATTCAAAAGTCACCAAGTAGCAACTGTTAGTGTTCAAAGAGAAAGGTCTAGGAGAGGAACAAATTAGCAAGAAAAGAAATAAAGGAGTGAGGACATTTTAGAGAAACTTTTGGATGTGGTTTAGACACATAAAATTTACAGAAAGTCATGAAGATGCTCTGGATGCCTTGGCAGACCATGAGCTCAGCAATGGAGAGACAAGCTAGGTGAAGACACAGCCTTGACCTTCAGACTTGGGAATTTCTCAGACATGGAAATAGAGTGGTGATAATGGTAGTATTTATTATGGGCTTACTAAATGCCAAGGCCTGTTCCAAACACATTTCTTCTTGTGAGATAAGCATGATTATTCTCATTTTATAGGTAGACAAAATGAAGGCTTAGAGAAGTTGATTTGGTAATGACCAGTTTACTACTAAGCAGCAGACCTGGGAATCTAACCATTAAAAGAGAAAAGAAACAGCCCTGGACATTTGCTAAAATGTGGCAAGACAGATTTCATTCAGACTACTGCAGTAGGGGAGAGAGAATCCAATATAAACTGAGTTAAAATTCAACTGACACAGAAAAGACAGAAATTTTTAAAGGGAGAACAGAGAGGGGAAAAAAATAGGTTATAGGTAGGTGAAAAGGGGGAAACAAGTGAGGGAATTAGTGGAAAGTTACAGAGGTGGGGAAAGTGGAGAATTACTAAAGAGAGGTTGGCAAAGTGGGTTGAGACAATGTACATTTTCCAGTTGGATAGCATAGCATTTGTTTGAGCAAAGATTTATCATGGGGTTTAGGGTCACCTTTAGGGACATGACTTTAGGGACAGGTAGAAATGAGGCTGAAATCTGACCAAGTGTTAGCTCAGTGTTGAAACAAATCCTTTGGGCTGTCTGGGAATTCATAGCTCATATCCTAATCTGGCTGACTTCAAAGACTTTGATTTTCATCCTGACTCTGTGTTATGAACAAATGGACAATTGTCCAACCATTAGAAATTGACCAACTGCAGTATAATGGTAATACTGAAATGTGGGAGTCAGATGAGTAAGCATGGACATAAAATCTAAAAAGATGCACAGGAAATGCTAAATGGTTTAAAATGTGAGATGAGATCAATTTGGGATGATAGGCAGAAACCAGGGCACAAAGCTACTTGAAAGTCAAGCCAGGGCATTTGGATTTTCTCCTGAAGTTCATGGGAGCTGATGGTGAAGGTGGGAATAATGTGAGCATATTTGCATTTTGAAAGATTTCTTTGTTATGTAGAGATCTTGGCATTATTGAAAACCAGGTATTGATTAAGGCCTTGGCTTCAGCATAGACTGACTGAGAGATCTTGAAAGAGTCATTTAACTACATACACAATCTATTTACGTTGAGAAAAGGGTGATCATTCTTCTGGTAAAGGACATTATTGGTTCCCCCAGCATTCATTTTATCTCTTCCCTACCTGGTAGCAGTCATCAGTTGATTGGGATTGACCCAAGTTTCAACCCCCTTCAAGTCTCAGTTAGCCCAAGATGATCAGCCTAATCTCATTTACTTGCTACCATGCTGGGTTCAGGGATGAGATATTGATCCAATCAGAATGAAGCCAAGGCATGGAATGAAAATGGATTGCGGATTCCTCTTTTTTAGTGGATAGTCCATGTATAGATGTGAATTCTGAAACTCTACAATCATTTTTCCCACCATTAGGGAAGCTGACCTCTGGGCAAAGTTAATAGGCAGAGGAGAAAGAATACAGAGACTCACCAAGAAATGGAGGTGAGCCTGTGATCAAACCTCTCCTTCCCATACCTTGGGACTTTGTAGGTGAACATTCCACTTCCAGTTTAAACTAGGAAGATTTGGATTTTTCTCACTTGCAGCCTATATCAGCAAACATTATATACTTACCCACAGAATCAATGTAGGCAAAGGAGGTTGCACATTGAAGTAGAAGAAGAACTCACTAAGTGTCTGTTGCCCTTAGATTATGTCTCCATGGTGTCTCTCTGAAGTAGGTCTCTCTTGTGATTTCTTTCCATCAAAAGTACCATTGTTTTCTCTGCCAAAACTAGCCTGATAAATGCACTGTGTCCATCAGCCAATATTAGGTTAGGTCACCATGGTGAGCTGTCTAAAAATACCTCCCAAAATGCAACTGACCAGAGGCCAGGAAGAACTTCCACTGCTTTTGAATCTTAGATAATTGTACAGGCAAATGAGGTGACCAGGATTCTGCAAGGAGAACCAGAGCCCACCTCAGATGATTTTTCTGTAAATTCTGTATCTCCTCTTCAAGCTCAAAAGTAATTACATGTATAGCCCCATTCATCAACCTGATAAATCAATTTAAAAAAACCTGAAATTGATTTTTATTTGTTCCTTTATCTCAAGTCTAGAGATTAGTGCTCATTTTATTCCTTAGGCCACCCATCAAGTGAGAAAAAAAGCTGGAATCAAAACACCCAGAACCTCCTGACTCTAACCTCGATCCTGGGACCACCAGGAGAGGCTGCCTCTCCCAGAAAAAGCTACTTTAGTCAGGGAAGGCCAAGCCTCAAAAAGTTGCTAATTCTGTTTTTTTTTTTTTTTTATGAAGTTCCCAAAACTGTGTATGCTTATCTGAATGCTATCTGAAATATTCGCATCTCTTGGGAGAGTATAATTGGACTGGAAATTTCCTAAAAACAAACTTTCTTGTAAATGTTTCAGGCTGGGCTCTTTTGGGTCAGGAGAGAAATACCCCTTCTCTACCCCTCTGTCCTGATTTCTGTGCCTCTGCTGAGGGTGTGAATTAAGACAGAAGATAAGTCCCTGGTAAGGAATGATGTCCCAAGTTCCCCAGTACAGACCAAAAGTTCATTGCCACATCCCATCAAGATCTAGATGTTTTCCCATCATCTTAAACAGGTCTTTTGGGCACCTCTCCAGGTGGACTCATTACTGGAAAATTAAATAAAAGCGTCCTCTTACTTTTCCCCATAGAAAGTAACGATATTTTAATAATGCTTTGCCATTACTTTCTTAGGACAACAACCAGAAAGAAGAATAGCAAGAGACATCAGACCTGGAAAACTGCCCAGAATATAGAATTAGGTGGCTGGTGAGAGAGAGCCATAGAAAGAGAAAGCAAAAAAAAAAAAAAAAAAAAAAGCACATCAAACTTAAAAAAAGAAAAAAATGAATAGCTCTGTGTATTTCACACTGTGAAGTCATTATTTCTTAATGTTCAAAGCTTGATGAATGATTGGTGTTTGACTATTACGAACTTGGCCCTAAGATACATTCACCTGTATTTTTTTGTTTTCTTGGGATTTAACCACAGAGAGAGAGGGAAGTGGCTCCTTAGGCTGTCATTCTTCTTGTAAAAGGCAGATGTCAATTTTCCTTGTATGCAAGGTTTATTGATCACTTTCCAAACAAATATGATTCAGAGAAAATTGAGTCAGGCTTGTTTCGCTAATAGTTGGTATTTTCTTTGAGGCTGTGGCATATAGCTGCAAAGTATGTGGAGATAGGAATTTTCACATTACTGTATCTGACTGTTGAGTGAAGTCTGGTGGGATTGTGGGTGATTTGTGACAAGCTGAGGAATTCCTTTCGCAGCCTGCAGTAAGCGTGAAGCACGTTATTTAAAACCTACCTAGATCATTGATATATTGTCATCGTATGCTTTTAAGGGGGCCCCCTTCCCCCATAACATATAATTTTCTATATGGCCTTTAGCTTTTCTGTTTCAGATCTTACTCTTTGATGTTATGCTGCTTTTATCAAGCAAAAGGGCCATTGTAAATAGTTATTCATTTTTTAAATTTCATTAGAAAAGGCTTTTTTGTTTTTTGTTATTTTCTAATTGATTTCAGTAAACATTTATTTAACTTTAATAATGGAAGTAGTAAATATATAACTATCATACATGACTCTTTTTTCTCTCCATAGCTTATAGATGGAGACTTCTCCTAAACATGTATCTCACATTGACTCAGTTCTCTGAAACTGTATGGCCCTTAATTTTGTGTTCTTCACTTTGTTACTTACCCGGGGGCTGCCAGTCAGTCTCCAAACAGGGCCTTGAGGTCTGTACTTCCCATCATCCCTGGCTTTGTGCAGACTCATCCCTTGACAGATCAAGACTGAGCCTGTGACTGTGTCAGCCAGCAAACTGCCCGCTCCAAGTCTGAAGCAGTAAGGCTAAGCAGATTGGCACACTGGGGAGACTTCAGCCACCATCTAAAGACCACTGCCATTTGCAGGATTGTGGCTGGCGTGGCAGTTGCTGCATCTGCAGATATGGAACTTCCATTTCTTTACTTTTTGTCTGGAGTTCAGAGACCCTTCCAGTATGTTTCTTTTGTATCTTAGCACATTTCCCGAATGCTCCCCATGTGATACATTGTCAATAAATAATGAATAATGTCAAATGAATGGATGAATAAATGAGCAGATAGATGAGCTGGTACTACCAGAAATAAAAAAATTAACCACAGATTGGCAAGATGTTTTATCTGAAATATCTGAGCATGTCATTCAAGTTTTAATTCTATTTGTTCCTTGTGGACCCAATCCAATGAGAATGATGGATCCTTTACCTATTGACTTAATTACTTATCAGTTTATTACCTATCAATCTGAACGCTTGAGACGAACTGCGGTGAAGGTTACGAAGCCTCAGTGTCACCAGGGAACTTATGAAAGGTGCAGCCGATTAGGCCCCATCCTGGGTCTCCTGAATTGGAATCTTATTTTAATAACAGCCCAGGTGGTTATAGTCTGAAAGAAGTGTGGCTCTTAGCCACATGCCTTTCTTTGTTCTTTATGAGCATGCCAAATGAACATGCTGGAAAAATTGCTAAAAAATATATGATAATAAGTAGGATTCTTTGCAGAAGATCTTATTTGTGATTGACTGTGTTTCCCAAACAAGTGCATTCTGATGTCAACAATGCCCTGTTCTCCAAAGATGCCTTAAATCGGCCCGGTGTCATCCAGCTGTGACAGACTGAGTGATTTCAAACACCACTGATTGACGTCGTAAACGCTGCCTGGAAATGCCGCACTCTGCAGAATTCTTCATCACAAGAATATATCTGTCTGAAAGTTGGCTGTCCAAATGGAGGAGCATTTCCTCCAGAAAGCAAAACGCCACACTTTCATCTCTTCAAAGCAAACCCACATTTTTTGGTACAAAGAGGAGTTTTCCCTCCTCTTCCCAGCAACTTGAGTGCTCCTTCTGGGGAATGTTCCTTCTATTCTTAGCTTTGGGCTCTGTACTATGAACGGCCTGATGGAAGGATTTTGCAGATGATAAACCTCAGAGCTACCAAGCAGTTGCCATCTATCTGGGGATCATACTGTGCGAATGGCTGACAGGAAAAACCCAGGGGGATCTGGTTACAGGAAAGGGCTGCCATTTATTTATTTATTTTCCTCCCCATGTAACTAATTCCAAAAACAGACCGCGGTTTGGGAACAGGAGTACCAGAGAACAAGAGGAATTCTGCTAAATTCTAATTGGAGAACAGTTGACTTAATTGGTGTCCATTTGGCAGACAATGGGAAAAGCTCCCCAGCTGGGCTGGGAAAGGCCCCAAGGGGAATATAGCCTTGCAAGAAGCCCCAGCACTGTGGGGACCGATTGTTTCCTGAACTGAGACCTGGAAACCAGAGCTTAGATTAACTCTACAACTGTCAAGCTCCATTAGGGGCAATCAGAGGAGACAGAGCATGGGTTAAACACAGGAAACGGAGCTGACAATAGCCGCATATGTCTCCAAGAGCCGGGAAGGGAGACAGGCATATAGATGTCTAATAACCAACATAAACATTTTTCTTTCAGGTTCAGATGTAGCCCTGATGGGTCAAAGATATTCCTCAGTATGGGGTGTTATATGTCAAATATTAGGAACCTAAGTGGTTCAGTTGCATGTGCTTATTTGGTACAATCTGATGGTGTTGAAGACATTTGCTGAGCATCTCAAGGCTACAGAGAATTTGAGTGGTTGTTGAAAACCAGGAGCTGAGGGCTGGCAGGGCCAGGACCCAGGAGGACCGGATTCCATCCTCTGCCCCGTCATTAACCAGCTATCTGCCATTGGACCACCTTTCTGAATGTGTTAGGTCCCTGTTAAGTCATTTTAAAAGTAGAGGGTCATTATTGATCACTTCTGAGGATACTATTAGCATTAATATTCCATTAACTTATATCTTACTTGAGTTCAGAAAACAGAAATTCTTCCTCTTTGAGTGTGGGTGTCTGAGTTTGTACTAAGAGTGTCCAAGGTAGAATATAGTGTGCTGAGTATTTGTAATATAACACAGAAGCCTGTGTGTTGGAATTCTGTAACATTTTAAAATACGAATGATGAGGATCAGGACACGCTACTTCAAAATAAGGCACTTCAGCATATTAAATGTTTTAAGCTGAAGGACTTTGAGAAAACAGCAGAAATACCAAGTCACTTTGACATTTCTTTGACCCTTCGCCCCTGAAACAGGTGATAAAACCCTTGGGTATATCAAGTTAGAGGTCCCCTCCTTATAGGGAGGAAAGGAACATCCTTATTAGAGGGATGAGTGGAGAGATCTTGCTAAGTCTCTGCCAGCTTCTTGTACTTATACTCCAACCTATTGGAATTTTCCACATCAGTCCACTCTCCATGAAACCTAGCCTACAAATATAAAGTTTAACTTTTTCTTCAAGACTTCATCTCCTTATGAAGGCTCTTGTGTCCCATGAAACTCATATTAAATAAATTTGTATCTTCTTCAGCTGTTAATTTGTCTTCATAGGTTTAATTTTCAGACCTAGCCAGGGACGCTAAGAAAAATTTCTTCCTCTCCTGCATTACCAATAATTGCAATAGGTCACAAAACATCACAAAATATATATCACAACAATATATGATATATTTAAAACATCATGAGTTAAGCTCACATTTTATGCTAGTATAAAGACAGCATCTCTAGAACAGTTAGGCCGAACTTTAAAACCACCTTCAAGTGAATGACTCTTCTTATGAAGGCGGCACTTTTAGGAACTTCTTATACAAATGTTTCATCTCCTTGAAAGATACAAATTCCTAACGTTCTCTTTTCACTGCTGTTTCCTCATGGGCTGTGGGCAGGAGCTGTGTGGAATTCTTGCTGTGTGGCCAGAATTCCTTGTGAACAGAAAGCCAGGGCAGCTAAATGCACATTTGTTTAAGTTGGGTGTCTTGGTTCACAAGAGAATGTGTGCACTTTTTGACGGATCCTTATAGTTCTCCAAGAACAAACTCTAGACTAAGTGGTCTGACAGGTGAAAAGGTCCCAAACATTGACCACAATGGACCACTGCAGCCTGGGACAGGGGAGACTACAAGGTAAGGTTATCTAATGTGTCATTTTTCCAGAATTGCCGAGAATTCATAAATAAACAAATAAAACATCCCCCCTCCTCTTCTAGAAGAATAGCACATGTAACAGGAAGTCCTTCTGCTCTTCTAACGCAGCTATCTTCTGCAGGTATTTTGAAGTCCCAACCAGAGCAAGGGAAGAATTCTCTTCCTCTTGTTCATGGGCATTTCCTGAATGCTAGCGATGAAGGTGAGAGTTTTAGACTGAAAACATAACAGGAGTCTGCAACAACCTTGACCTTTAAAATCGAAGGTTGGCAAAATCCATTTTGATCTGAGTTCACCTGTCTGCCTTCCTTCCTTTTCTGAAATGTCAATCTTAGAGAAGAATTTGGTTTTGTGAGATATGAAAAATCTTTATACGCAAAATGAGCATTTAAATACAACCTCTTTCCCTCTCCTGTCAGATTGTTTGACCAGCAAGGGAAAGCAGTGAATTTGGGGTTTGTGTGTGTGTGTGTGTGTGGCTTTTTCTTTTATTCTGCTAGTTTAAATTTGAATTAAGAAAAGTACCTTCACTTTCCCCGAGAGGAGTAATTAATTCAAAAGAGGCTTTTCTTATTCGGGTCAAGATATTTTTAAAACAGGTGAGCTGTTACTGATGATGATAGAATATTAAGAAAAATGAAAAAAAAAAAAAAAACCTTTTGTGATTGAAAATGGATTAAACTAAAAAATAAATGCAATATTAGTAAAAGTACAGCCTAATTTGGCCTCATTAAATCTCAATTATGCAATGAAATCATGTTTTGTTTTGTTTTTTCCCTCCTAACATTTGTAGTAAAAACGATCCTCTTTTCTCTCCAGGTCAAGTATTTTTTAAGTTCATTTGTGTTTTTTGTTTTTGCATTCTGAATATACTATTCTGCCTTACCCATCTCATCCAATGTCTACTTCTTTTGTTTATCCCCTACTTCTGCATACCTGTAGTACACCTTTATCTTTGTTTTTTGCATCTCTTATATCAGGCCCACTCAGCCCCAGGGCTTGCCATTTTTATGATTCATGGGCATATTTTTCCTAACCTCCTACAAAGAAAGTCTTGAAATAATTTTAAAATAGGTATTTCCATTGGCGAGCTGGGTTGGAAAATAACTCCCTTATTGACTCATCTTGTATGATATAATCTAATAATAAGACTTGTTCTCAGAGGAAATATCCAATAGATATTTAGTGTTAAAGCAGACTTTACACAGAGTGCTCAGACACATTAAATAGAACTGTCCAGTTAGTTTCTATTTACCACTAGAAAAGGAAAGATGTGATAATATTTTTCTCCCTATGCTAACATTCCACAAGTCTATGAACCTATGATTTGCACTCTCTTTAGACATAGTTTTTGGAGAAGACAATGGCACCCCACTCCAGTACTCTTGACTGGAAAATCCCTTGGACAGAGAAGCCTGGTAGGCTGCAGTCCATGGGGTCACTAAGAGTCAGAAACGACTGAGTGACTTGACTTTCACTTTTCACTTTCATGCGTTGGAGAAGGAAATGGCAACCCACTGCAGTGTTCTTGCCTGGAGAATCTCAGGGACGGGGGAGCCTGGTGGGCTGCTGTCTGTTGGGTCGCACAGAGTCGGACACGACTGAAGCGACTTAGCAGCAACTAGACATACTTTTAGACAATAATTAAATAGGCACTCGTTTACAGAGCTCTTTGCCATTTTTTCAGGTGGTTAAATGCAGAGTAACAACCCTATTTACTTAGAGTAAATGAATGAGCAGTTTCTTTCAAATACCAATAAATTCTTTCATCAACTATCATTTTCAGAAAGCTTACAGTATAAAAAAACACTGCAGATGCATGCTTTCCTCCAAGCATACAGTTGCATGCTTTCATGCAAATGTATGAACAAGGTACCTTAGTTATTTCTATGGAACTGGGCTGGAGGCAGGGTGGGTATTAGAAATGAAAACATGAGGTTATGCTTGCATGTTTGATAAGCAGCAAGGCTTGATAGGATCCATGCAGTTCAATTCTGTTACTATATGCTCATAACCTCCCTATGCCATCAAAAACCATAGATCTTCATCTTCCATTAACTTCCAATTGTGATTATTTTATCCTAGAAAAAGCATGTGAACTACAGGAAAAGAAAGAAGCTGGAAGTTGCATTTGCTGAATACACACCACAAACCTGACACTATGTTCAGTACTTTATACACTTGTTTCATCTGTCCACAAAATAAGTGATTTTGTTGCTGTTGTTCAGTCACTGACTCTTGGCAAACCCATGGACTGCAGCATGCCAGGCTTCCCTGTTATTCACCTTCTCCTGAAGCTTGTTCAAACTCATGTCCACTGAGTTGATGATGCCATCCAACCATCTCACCTTCTGTCGTCCCCTTCTCCTACTGCCTTCAATCTTTCCCAAGATCAGGGTCTTTTCCAGTGAGTCAGTTCTTCATATCAGGTGGCCAAGTCCTGGAGCTTCAGCTTCAGCATCAGTCGTTCCAAGGAATATTCAGGACTGATTTTCTTTAGGATGGACAGGTTTGATCTCTTTGCAGTCCAAGGGACTTGCAAGAGTCTTCTCCAGCACCATAGCTTGAAAGCATCAATTCTTCAGTGCTCAGACCTCTTTATGGCCCAACTCTCACATGTGTACATGACTACTGGAAATACCATAGTGTATTGCTCTTCATCCTATTCACAGCACCAGTTGTCTTGCTAGTCACGCTGTCCACACTGTCCACTGAACCTAGCGTAGGCAAGGCATGAACTTAGAGGCCAGAAGAAGACTAGAAGAGCCACAGGAACTGCAGACACATTTATTCTCTTCTGGCGCAGCAGCTGTAGCAACAAACGTAACACAACATAACCACATATAAGCTCTCTCCTGGCTGTCACAGCAGCCATAAGTTTTCTCTCCTAGCTGAAGCAGCAGCCATAGCAGTAGACACACTCTATTCTCTCCTTTTGTGGCTGATCCAATGAACACAGCCTTGATGGAGCAGTAAAATGTCACAATTTTCTTAGGTGAAGCTCATATATCCCTACAAGCACAAAGTAGCTCATGACCAAGTGAGTATCTCATGATGTGCATACACAGAGCTATAAGTGATCTCAGGTGTTATATAGTCCTTATTCACAAAATGTGGGATAAGAGAGCCTGAACAATCCAGCTGGGCTAATTTGCTCTCTCTCCACACATAGGTTTGACTATATGGACCTTTGTCAGAAAAGTGATGTCTCTGTTCTTCAATATGCTGCCTAGGTTTGTCATAGTATGCGTATTTTACAAACATGGGAACTTAGAAACATGAGGCTTAGAAAGCTGAAGAACATCCCACACTAGGAAATAGTATTCATACAATGGTAGTCACTGAAGAATCACTTATGATTCTAAATATTAGAAAATATCTTAATATTCATCTCTGGGAGAATGTTAAATCAATTGGGATACACTCATTCAATGAACTAGTACTGTAGCAATTTAAAAGAATAAGACAGTATTTCAAAGCAAGAATTTTCAAGATTTTTTTCTTGAAAATTTTCAAAAATTTTCAAGAATTTTCCTACCAAAAATTTAGAGAAGAGCTAACACCTATCCTACTCAAACTCTTCAAAAAATTTGCAGAGGAAGGTAAACTGCCAAACTCATTCTATGAGGCCACCATCACCCTAATACCAAAATCAGGCAATGATGCCACAAAAAAAAGGAAACTACAGGCCAATATTAGTGATGAACTTAGATGCAAAAATCCTCAACAAAATTCTATTAAACAGAATCCAACAACATATTAAAACAATCATACATCATGACCAAGTGGACTTTATCCCAGGGAGGTAAGGATTCTTAAATATTTGCAAATCAATCAATGTGATACACCCCATTAACAAATTGAAAGATAAAAATCATATGATTATCTCAATAGATGCAGAGAAAACCTTTGACAAAATTCAACATCCATTTATGATAAAAAACACTCCAGAAAGCAGGCATAGAAGGAACATACCTCAACATTAAAAAAAAAAAAAAAAGCCATATATAATAAATCCACAGCAAACACTATCCTCACTGGTGAAAAATTGAAAACATTTTCCCTAAAGTCAGTAACAAGACAAGGGTGCCCACTCTCACTACTACTGTTCAACATAGTTTTGGTAATTTTAGCCACAGCAATCAGAGAAGAAAAAGAAATAAAAGGAATCTAGATTGGAAAAGAAGAAGTAAAACTCACTGTTTGCAGATGACATGATCCTCTACATAGAAAACCATAAAGACACCACCAGAAAACTACTAGAGCTAATCAATGAATATAGTAAAGTTGCAGGATATAATATTAACACGCAGAAATCCCTTGCATTCCTATTCACTAACGAGAAAACAGAGAAATTAAGGAAACAAGTCTATTCACCATTGCAATGAAAAGAATAAAATACTTAGGAATAAATCTACCTAAAGAAACAAAAGACCTATATATAGAAAACTAAAAAACACTGAGGAAAAACATCAAAGGTCACACAAATAGATGGAGACATATACCGTGTTCATGGATCAGAAGAATCAATATAGTGAAAATGAGTATACTAGCCAAAGCAATCTATAGATTCAATGCAATCCCTATCAACCTACCAACGGTATTTTTCACAGAACTAGACCAAATAATTTCACAATTTGTATGGTAACACAAAAAACCCTCAAATAGTCAAAGCAATCTTGAGAAAGAAGAATGGAACTGAAGGAATCAACCTGCCTGACTTCAGGCTATACTACAAAGCTACAGTCATCAGTCCTTTCAGTGAACATTCAGGACTGATCTCCTTTAAGATGGACTGGTTCAATCTCCTTGTAGTCCAAGGGACTCTCAAGAGTCTTCTCCAACACCACAGTTCAAAAGCATCAATTTTTCAGTGCCCAGCTTTCTTTACAGTCCAACTCTCACATACATAAATGACCACTGGAAAAACCATAGTCTTGACTAGACAGACCTTTGTTGGCAAAGTAATGTCTCTGCTTTTTAATATGCTATCTAGGTTGGTTATAACTTTCCTTCCAAGGAGTAAGCATCTTTTAATTTCATGGTTACAATCACCATCTGCAGTGATTTTGGAGCCCCCAAAAATAAAGTTTGACACTGTTTCCACTGTTTACCATACACAAAAATAAACTCAAAATGGATTAAAAATCTAAATATAAGACCAGAAACTATAAAACTCCTAGAGGACAACATAGGCAAAACACTCTCTGACATAAATCACAGCAGGATCCTCTATGACCCCCACCTCCCAGAGTAATGGCAAAAAAGCAAAAATAGACAAAAGGGACCTAATTAAACTTAAAAGCTATTGCACAATGAAGGAAACTATAAGCAAGGTGAAAAGTCAGCCTTCAGAATGAGAGAAAATAATAGCAAATGAAGCAACTGACAAAGAATTAATCTCCAAAATATACAAGCAACTCCTGCAGCTCAATTCCAGAAAAATAAATGACTCAATCAAAAAATGGGCCAAAGAACTAAACAGACATTTCTCCAAAGAAGACATACAGATGGCTAACAAACACATGAAAAGATGCTCAACATCACTCATTATCAGAAAAATGCAAATCAAAACCACAGTGAGGTATCATTTCACACCGATCAGAATGGCTGCTATCCAAAAATCTACAAACAATAAATGCTGGAAAGGGTGTGGAGAAAAGGGAACCCTCTTACACCATTGGTGGGAATGCAAACTAGTACAGCCACTATGCAGAACAGTGTGGAAGTTCCTTAAAAAACTGGAAATAGAACTGCCATACGACCCAGCAATCCCACTGCTGGGCATACACACTGAGGAAACCAGAATTGAAAGAGATATGTGTACCCCGATGTTCATAGCAGCACTGTTTTTAATAGCCAGGACATGGAAGCAACCTAGATGTCCATCAGCAGACAAATGGATAAGAAAGCAATGGTACATATACACAATGAAATACTACTCAGCCATTAAAAAGAATACATTTGAATCAGTTCTAATGAGGTAGATGAAACTGGAGCCTATTATACAGAGTGAAGTAAGTCAGAAAGAAAAACACCAATACAGTACATTAACACATATATCTGGAAAATAGAAAGATGGTAATGATGACCCTATATGCAAGACAGCAAAAGAGGCACAGATATAAAGAACAGACTTTTGGACTCTGTGGGAGAAATTGAGGGTGGGATGATTTGAGAGAATAGCATTGAAACATATATCTTACCATGTGTAAGATAGATCATTGGTCCAGGTTCAATGCATGAGACAGGGCACTCAGGGCCAGTGTTCTGGGATGACCCTGAAGGATGGGATGGGGGAGGTGGGAGGGGGGTTCAGGATGGGGAACACATGTACACCCATGGCTAATTCATGTCAATGTATGGCAAAAACCACTATAATATTGTAAAATAATTAGCCTTCAATTAAAATAGATTAATTAATTAAAAATAAGAATTTTCAAGATGTCTTATGTGAAGAAAGCAAGAAGTTTTTTTTTTTAAATACTTGCATAAATACTTTTATATTTATGTGAGAATCTCTTGGAAAACTATATCACAAGCGATAATAATGGCTGCCTTCAATGACAGGGGAACTAGGAAGAAAGGCTGACATCTGTATCAGATGTATTTATCAGATATTATCTCTTCAACAATATAGTGTTTAAAAAATACTTTGCCTAGCTTTGAAATTTTTCTTTGCTTTGACCCTATCCTAACTTGTTTCCTATCAGAAAATATATTTTAGGAAACAATTTACAAGAGCATACATTTCTTAAACTGAAAATCAGTTGTATTTCATTGTGATAAAGCAAACATAACATAAAATTTATTCTTTTAACCCCTTTTAAGTGTAAAGTTCGCAGATGGAAATGGCAACCCACTCCAGTGTTCTTGCCTGGAGAATCCCAGTGACAGCGGAGCCTGGTGGGCTGTCGTCTATGGGGTCGCACAGAGACGGACACGACTGAAGTGACTTAGCAGCAGCAGCAAGTGTAAAGTTCAGTGGCATTGTGTCCATTCACATTGTTTTGCAACCATTGTCACCATCCAGGTCCAGAAATGCTTCACTTTCTCTAACTGAAGCTCTATCTATTAAATAATTACTTCCCGTTCCTCCTCCTTCCAGCCCCTGGAAATCACCACTCTACTTTCTGTCTCAATGAATTTGACTCTTCAAGATACGTCAAGTGTGTGGAATCATAGATTTTTCTTCTTGTATTTGGTTTATTTCACCTAGTATAATGTCATTAAAGTTCATCCATGTGGTAATATTAACATGTGTCAACATGCATTCCTTTTTCAGGGATGGATAGTATGCCATTACATGCCACATCCTCTGCATTAGTGAATATTGGGTTGAAGATTAATTTTGCCATAGAGGAGATTTTTGGTTGACCATGTTGCTAAGTTACAACCACCTTCTTAAAGGTTAGGGTCCCTTTAAGAAATGTTGAAGGTGATGTTAGTCAAATACCCTCAATATTTTGTACTGATGAGGCTCCCTCCTATCCACATCTACAACATATATTAGCACCTCACAGGTGAAAACTCTGGAAATATTTTTCTTTCAATGATTAACAATTAAAAACATGATCAAATTAAGAAATTCTTCCTCTGTATGAACATTACCTACAATATTTTTAAAGTATTTGGTTAATATTATTTAATACAAAATATGGAATACATTTGAAACAGTGCCTTAAATTAACAATAGTGGTATCTTTAATGACATAAGCCAAAGCATCTTAACTGAGATTTATTGAAGTATTCATCTTTATAAGAGAGTTTTTCTCATGAAGCAGAGCTTCTACTTTTTTTTATATTGTAGTTTAAAATTGTCAAAATTTAGTTAGTACTTTTTACAAATGTACTGTGCACATATAAATTATACCATTAATTTAAAATGACACCCCTTTTGGAAACTTAGTTTCATCATCAGTACTATTATGATTATATATATTTTACATGGAGTAATCCTGACATATCTAACTTTTTTGGGTCAAAAATTTTTAAAGAGAGTGCTGAAATTAAAAAAAAAATTAAAAAACAAAACAAAACAAAAAAGTATTTGGAGACTGAGTAAGTTACAGAGCAGTTGGAAGTCAGAAAGAATCCAACTTTGGGCCAGATATTGTTTTTGGAAAAGATACAAATGAGGAATTCTTTGGCTCTTCAGTTTCTCTGTCAAATTCTGATACTCACTTCAGGTCTGAGTTTATCACTCTATGTTTTAATAATTAATTCTATTATATAAATCTGTGCTTCCATACATCTAGCTTCTTGAATAGAAGCTTCATTGGGTAATTTTATATTTTAAATTGCTTTACATGTTAAATAGAATCAATTTTCAGTGGAACCTTCGTATGGCAGCTCTCGAGTCAGAAATTGGTGTTGAAAATATAGCTCTCATACTTACCAGTTTGTCCTTGAGACAGTTACACACACTTCAAGTCTCTGTATGCTGAGGAATAAAATAAGAAAATTTAAAATGAGTCCATAAAGAATGTGCTATGAAAATTAGATGAAACACCTGGTATGGGCAGGATGGTGAAACCAAGAACACAGTAGGCATTTGCCAAATATTGGTTCTCTTTACTCCTTGTATGTTGTTATTGTGTCATTTTTTATGGTTTCTCTAAAAGTATTACTTTTGTTAAGATATGAGACATTTAAGAACTGACAAGTACTCTTTATGTCACCAAATTCAGTTCTTTGGCATGAAAGTTCTTAAAATTTTCTACATTGATTTATAACCTTTGAGGGGAAAAAAAAATCTCTTAATTCTCCATGGTTTCTGATCACTTAGGCTTTTCTGGTCTGGGGTAACACAGCATGCCACATGTTTTCCTAACAAATTGCATTCGGACACTTTCCGACACTTTCATTATTTTAACTCAGGTAATAATTAGTCACTGTCAGAGGAAGGACTTAGGTTGTGCAAATCAGAATAAATTTACCTTGCCTTAGCAGCAGTCACAAATGAAGCAATAAATTAGAAATAGCAAATTGTTACAGACTTAAGAGATCACAAATCAAAATTGTTCCCTGAAATTCAGGAAAAGGCAGAGTACTGCCAAGATTTCTTTGAGAGCTTAATTTTTCCAGATAACTTTTGAGTCCAATCAGTTTGTGACAAATGCCAGAGACGATGCAGACACTGATCACAAAGATGACTTTCTGGGACTTCACTCCTGTAACATAAGCTATTTCATAAGGCTTCTTATTAAAAAGAAGTGTATTTTCTTCTTATGCTATTCAGGAGCTCCTAAATCTTTTTGTACACACACTTACACAGAAACACATACCCATAGAGAAATACACACACATATACAGAAACCCACACAGACATGCAGAGAAAATTAAGAACTCCTCTGAAAAGTCTGTCTGAGTATACAGAGCCTTTCCTGAAATACTAGTAGTTCAAATAGTAAAATTTGAGCTCATGAAAGAGTCGTGGACTTGGCTGAACAAGTTCCCAGAGGTGGGTAATTAAGTGAATTAATGTCACGGAGGGACAATGTTTCTAGGAGCATGTCATGACCACCCTGCACTCAGCCTCATCTTGTTCCACATTTTTATTTGGGATCAGAAAGATGATATAGATGGCATGCTCATCAAATTTTCTTACACGAACCCAGCAAGGATCCTGAAGACAGTGAATGAAAGAATGTGAATGGATGTGAATGATGAGCCAAAATATACAGTCATGTCACTGGAACAAATGTAAAGTCTTGCACTTTCATCCAAAGAAAACAAAAGGCCTGAAATTACTGGATGTGAAAACTGTGGCTTAATCAAAGCCTCTCTGGAAAAGATTGGTGGCTTCAATTGTGAAGTAGAGCCATGGGTGTCAACTGTATGATGTGATACCCAGTAAGCTAATACAGTGTTGCTTTGGTCATAGAAATAGAGGTACTGTGTTTAAGAAGGGATCATCTTACTCAAGATCAGGTAACAACCAGAGTGTCGTGCTTATCTATCATGCTACATGCTAAGAAACATGTAGAAACACTAAGACACGGCAGTCACGGTGAAAAAATGCCAGTCCATCCATAGGAAAAGCAGAAGTCTGTATTACTCAGAGCAGAGAACCTCTGGGTCAGGGTGGATATTCCTGAAAACTGTTGTCCATTACTGACAGAATCACCCTGTAGAGTGAATAATAGACATGTTCAGTTTGGAACAAAGATAAAGACTTTGGTCGCAAAGGATGGAACTCTAATTGATGGGACTATTTCTATTAAAATGACCCCGGGATGATGAGCACATAATTTTTCCCATTCCAGCTCCCCCCCGCCCCCACCCAAGGTTATCAGTAAACTTATCAAAGATTTGCTAACTAGGGAAAAGCCTGTATCATCCAGGCAGGCAGAGACTGACATGACAGAAGCTTTGAGTGAGCTGCTGTACTTGACGCAGATATAAAAACAGGCTGAAGGAAGACTTTGAGAGTCAGGATTCCCCTTCCTGGGAGAGTCACACGGCATCACAACATACTTTGTAGGAGGTGAGCCAACAGGGCGGGCACCCAGGAACCCCTTTCAGAATTGATGCCGGTGGGCTTCCACGGTGGCTCAGTGGTAAAGAAGCTGTCTGCTGATACAGGAGACACAGGTTCACTCCCTGACCCACTAGGATCCCACATGCTGTGGAGCAACTACGTTTGTGTGTCACGCCTACTGAGTCTGTGCTCTAGGAGCCACAACTACTGAGCTCATGTGATGCAAGCACTGAAGCTCGCCTGCCCTGGAGCCCGTACTCCGTGACAAGAGAAGCCATGCAATGAGAAGACCCAGCTCTACAACTGGAGAGTAGCGCCCACTTGCAGCAACTAGGTAAAAACCCTGTGGGCAGCAACAAAGACAGAGCACAGTCAAAAATAATTAAATCAAGATTATAAATCAAAAAAGAACCAATGCTATTGCAAGAGGCTCTAGCTGTCATTCTGTGACTGTAGAAGGAGAGCAGATGAGGTTCACAGCCTGCACTTTTTGTGATACTTGGCTTTCTGCTGGTGCTGTGGGAAGCAGTATCAAGCAGAAAGGCTTCCCAGGCAGCTCAGTGGTAAAGGATCTGCCTGCCGCTGCAGAAGATGCATATTCAATCCCTGGATTGGGAAGATCCCCTGGAGAAGGAAATGGCAACCCACTCCAGTATTCTTGCTTGGGAAACCCCATGGACAGAAGAGCCTGACAGGTTTCAGTCCATGGGGTTGCAAAAGAATTGGACATGACTTAGTAACTAAACAACAACAACCAGGGAGAAAGCCCTTAAATCCACGTTGTGTAGCTGAGAGTAGGTTTATAAGAAAGATAGATGTGGTTTCTGCTCCCCAGGCACCATTTTACCAAGAGGAAATCATAGGATTTCCTGGAGTTCTGACTTTGAACATACTCCTTCCATACTTCTGGACCAGGGAGCAGGTAATACAAAGTTAGTGGCACTAGTGGCAAAGAATTTGCCTGCCAATGCAGGGGATATAACAGGCATGGGTTTGATCCCTGGGTCGGGAAAATCCCCCGGAGGAGGACATGGCAACTCACTCCAGTATTCTTGCCTAGAGAATCCCAGGACAGAGGAGCCTGGTGGGCTGCAGTCCATAGGGTCACACAGAGTTGGACATGACTGAAGCAACTTAGCGCGTACATGATACAAAGTTACATCGACCTGCTCACTGGTCTACAGCCCGAGGAAAATCTTAGTTGAAAATAGCTGGGCATTATAAAATGAAAGACATGCTTGAAGATATAATAATTGAATTTTAAAACTGGGAGAGATCTTGGACATCAATTGTTATGTTTTAAAATGGTCTTCCTTAGAACACCATTGCAATAAGTATTCTACACAAAAATGTTCCCCATCAAGTTTGGAAGCTGCCCCTCTCCAGAGCTTCCCTTTGAGATTCAAAAGAACACTTGCACACTAAAGACCAACAGATTCTTCTGTCAAGAAGCCTGCTGAACTTTATATAATCAAGGTGACTCCCAAACACATGGGGCCATGTTCTATAGAGGATTCTTTGGGAAATATTGCTGGAGTCCCATTACCTCATTTTGCAGATATCTTCAGATGAGATGAGCTAAAGAAATTCTACATAGTCTTTATTGACAACCATATTAAAAAAATTGTTAGGCTCTTTTTTAGAGCTTTTCATAATTCCTAGTATTTGTGCCTGTTTTCACTTTAAATTATTTACTTAATCACTTAAACTGATGTATTCTATAGTTGCCTTCCCTGGTGAAGTCCAATTTCCTGTGAAGGCAGAGGTCATGCCTCTGTTGCCCACGACTATTCCTAGTTTTTAGCATACATTTTGCACTGAGTTTGATGTTGTATAATGTTGAATGACTACTTGCGCAATGATACTCTGGTGTGAGTCTGCAGGCAGGGTCTGTATTATGCCCAACTTCCTTTCCAAATTTGCATAATTATGGCAAAGCCTTCCTCATCCAATTGGAATGGATTACTCTTAAAATGAGGTGACCCTTCATATTTTTTGTTGTTGCTCTTCAGTCGCTAAATGTTGTCCAACTCTTTGCTGCCCCATGGACTGCAGCATGCCAGACTCCTCTGTCCTTCACTATCCCCCATAGTTTGCTCAAACTCACATCTGTTGAGTCAGTGATTCTATCTAACCCTCTCATCCTCTGTCACCCTCTTCTCCTTTTGCCATCAACCTTTCCCAGCATCAGGGTCTTTTCCAATGAGTAGGTTCTTCACATTAGGTGGCCAAAGAATTGGAGCTTCAGCTTTAGCATCAGTCCTTCCAATGAATATTCATGGTTGATTTCCTTTAGGATGGACTGGTTTGAATTCCTTGCTGTGCATGGGACTCTTAAGAGTCTTCTCCAGCACCACAGTTCAAAAGCATCAGACCTTTCATATTATGAACATTATATAGCCAGAGAGAACACTCAGCTTAAGGGAGTCTTATCAAATTGCTGTATCAGCTTTGGGGAGTCAGAGCCATATCTAGGCTGAAAGGATATTATGATTGAATCAATATGTCTTCATAAGTGTTCATTGAACTAATAAATGATTATACAAAGAAACAAGGACCTTTGAAGCACTAGTTCCACCTAAGATGGCAGTGACTTCAGGTTGTAACGTCAAGGAATAGGTACAATTTGTACAGAGCATATTTGCACTCTCCAGTTGAATATCACATGTTGGATACCAGTGCTGACAGTTTTCCAAGATTTTACATAGATGATATGGATGTCTGAATATGTCCCTACTTTTATCCTTCAAGTCCTTAAGCATTCCACCTAGCTCCACTCACCTATAGTATCTGTGGTCTCTTTCCGTCCACTGCGTTTAGCTATGGCAGCAATGGTATTTGTGGTCCAGCAGGAAACACCCTAAGACCTGAAGTCAGAAAATTTGGGATTTGAGTCCCAAATTCTTCCTCTTAGATGCTCTATGAGTAAGAATAAGGCACTGGCAACTCTGAGCATCTGCTTCTTTCTGCTAAAACATCTGCAGTAATGTTTGCCTTGCCCCAATTATGAAGCTCTTGAGGGAAAGCCCTTTGTTACCTAGAAGCCCTCTGTATATCAAAGCTTTTCAAAATTGTCACTTAAAACTGTATTCATAGGAGAAGCTCTATGAAAAAATGGCCCAATGCCCTTGATAAAAAACACAGACCATATCCCTCTCTTAGATATTTATAGTGCACGTTAGGAATTAGAGGCTTAAAAACATTGCAGCAAATAAATCTGTTTGACCCAGAGAATCTCCCAAGAAATCTCATCACAAACCCTTTTTCTCTGTTTAATGGAATAAATATCAATGTCTGACAGACCATAATGTCCCACAGAATACACTTTGGGAAATATTTCCCCAGGCCAATGTAAGGCGATATTATTGATAATGTGCCATGCCTCCCAGAAACCTGTTTTTGTTTTGTTTCATTTTGTTTCAAGGGACCTTTCCTTCTTGAACTGATTTGAGTGAGATGCAGTGGGATTATCAGGTACTTTGGCAAAGGAAGAAGTTTGGGAACAGAGAACCTTCTGGCAACTGGAGAAAGTAGACAACTGATGCCTTTTCTTGTATGAAAGGCTAGTCGTGTAGAGGTCAACACAAGTCTGTTGGCTCCTTTCCATCCCCTCAATGCAGCTCAGGCTCATACTCCCCCACAGACTATAACAGCCTTCTAGCTAGCTTCTGTGTTATCTGTCTTACCCTGAACTGCTGCAGGTCATCCTTAAAAAAAGAGACCCTATGACCCAGCAATCCTGCTTCTGTATCTTTGTCCAAAAGAATTGAAATTAAGCTCTTGAAGAAATACTTTCATTCCCATGTTCATTGCAGCATTGTTAAACATAGCTTTATGGAAATAGCCTAGATGTCCATCAAAAGATAAATAAAGGAAGGGTGGTGTATACATAACAGTAAAGTATTATTCAAACTTCAAAAAGAAGAAAGTTCTGCTATTTGTGACAACATGGATGAGCCCTAAGAATTTTATGCTAAGTGAAATAAGTCAGTTGCAGAAGGACCAATAGTGCATGATTCCACTTATATGAAGTATCTAAAATAGTCAAACACACAAAGCAGAATTGGAGAGATGGGAACCAGTGGCTGAGGGAAGGAGATATGAGTGAATGAGTGAAGTCGCTTGGTCATGTTCGACTCTTTGTGACCGCATGGACTGCAGCCTACTAGGCTCCTCTGTCCATGGGAGTTTCCAAGCATTAGTACTGGAATGGGTTGTCTCTTTCCCTAGAAGGAGACAAGGGAGGTAGCTATTTAATGGGCGCAAAATCTCAGTTTTGGAAGATGGTTACATTCTAAGGGTCTGCGTATATCTTTGAGCATTCAGTGAACAATACCATGCATATACCTAAAATTTCTTAGGGTTAGATCTCATGTTGAGTGTTCTTATCAGGATAAAAAGAAAATTACCCTTATCACTTGCTTGCTTGCAAATCCAGTGACCCTCCACCAACCACCTTTTTTTTCAGATTTTAAACTTTTATTTTGTATTGGGTAGAAGGGCACAGTAATCCTTTCCAGTATTCTTACCTGGAGAATCCCAGGGACAGAGTTGCCTAGTGGGCTATAGTCCATAGGGCTGCAAAGAGCTGGACATGACTGAAGCAACTTAGTGCTTGTAGCCGGTTAACAATGCTGTGGTTAGTTTCAGGTGAACAATGAAAGGACTCAGCGCTGCATATGCATTCTCCACCCAAATCCCCCTCCATCCAGGCTGCCACATAACATTGAGCAGAGTTCCATGTGCTATACAATATCCTTGTTATTCATCCATTTTTAATGGATGTGTGTACATGACCTTTCCAAATTCTCTTAACTATCCCTTCCCTGTGGCAACCATACATTCATTTTCCCCCACCTCTTTTTAAATGGGATGAGATGAAGCCTGAATTCCTTAGCAAAGAATCTTTCACTTTTCTCAATCTGACTAGCCTATCTTTTCATCTTCATCTCTGGTCTGACCAAGTCTATATCTTACCTACACTAAACATATGACTGTTCCCTGAATATGCCACACCTTAGGATGATTCCAGACCTTTGCACGTTCTGCATCTTCTACAAAGAATTCACACTACCAAATTTCTATTTTTAGTATATGCCTTCAAAACTAATCATAAATGTTCACTCATCTGTGACTGCTCTAGGCAGTTAACTTCTTTCTTCTCTGGAGTTATTACACTACTACACTGGATTTGGCTGATGTTATACATCAACTCTTGGCATCAAGATGTAGAGACTTCAGAGTTTGTCTTAGTCTGCTCAGAAGCTAGAACTAAATGCCATGGATAAGGTGGCTCAAATGACAAGATTGTGTTTTCTCACAGTTCTGGACCTAGAAGTCCCAGATTAGAGTGCTAGCAAGGTGGGCTTCTTGGTGAGGGTCTTCTTTTTGACTTGAAGACCACCAGCTTCTCTCTATGTCCTTACATAGTGGAGGAAAGCACTCTGGTTTCTCTTCCTATGAGGATACCAATCCCATCATGAAGGCCTCACTCATGCCCTTATCTATATCCAATTCCCTCCCAAAGGCCCCACAATCCAAATATCATTGCACTGGGGGGTCAGGGCTTCAGTGCATGATTTTTTGGGGAGTTGGGGGTAAATATTTAGTAACAATTATTCATTCGTGTGTCCAAGTGTGTAGCACAATTTACAGCAGTAAATTGTGTAATTTACCCTGTAAATTACAGGGTAATTTACACAACATGTAAATTTTTCTGGATAAACACGTGAACAAACCAACCACCCAGCATAATTCTAATGAAGAAGCTGGAGTGGTGAGGTTGCAGGGTTACACACAGGAGGCTGGGATATTTCATCAGCCCAAAAACAAGAGCAAGAAATGTTAAATTGACAAAGAAACCCATGTGATAGGGTCTGGAGCAGAAGGAGTTCGAACAGAAAAGTGTTCTCCCAAATGCTGAAAGCAAATGACACCAAATGGCTTTACCGGACATGTTGGATTTATCCATCCAATGTGGCTGATATATTATTTCGGCATTTATGTACTTTTGGAATCTCAGTATAAATATTTTTGACTTTCCCTCTCTAAAAAGAAAAAGGATATCATGCAGCTGGCAACAGCATCTTCAAAGAAATTCTTTAGCATTTCAGTCTCATAATTACAGTATGCTAAATCGAATTGGTTAATTCTGTTAAAAGAGAGTGTGTGTGTGTGGGGGGGGGTTGATAATTTCAAAAGGAACAGAAAATAAATTCCTTTAAAATCACTGGAAAAATTACACCTCCAAGGTCACTAGGGGATCTAGGTTAAGTCTTGTGTATTCAATACATATTAGTTGAGTGTCTACAATATGACACGCTCCTAGGTACTGGGTACAAGCAATAAACATTAAAGTCTATGCTGAAGGATGGGCTGCTTGTCTCTCTGGAGATGGTCTTTCCCAATTAAAGAGACTGACATCCATTTGTTACCTCCTTAAATGGCTGAAGGAGCTGTTGATTGCCAGCTTCTTTGCTCAGGAAACCACCATATTTGCAAACACAAACACATATTTGCACTCTGATGAATAATGAAGGTTATTTATTGCATGTGCTTGAAATAATGGTTGATTTTGGAGTGCCGTTCATAAAACCTGCATCAAAAAGTATCTTATGGCCTAGCGTTTTCATTGCAGTTCAAGTAAAATAGTCCTTGGAAATTGTCTTGCTACCAAATTGCAATCATAAAGGCAGGGGTTTAGACTGGGAGAATCACTTTATATTGTGAACTTCTGGATAATATATAACATAAAGAGTTTAATTGAATCATTCAGTTGGGTTTTTGCCCAGAAAAGTGGGAATTTAAATGCTGATACAGCGTCAGCTTCCAATGACACCAGTCAGCACTCCTTAGATTGGATGTAAATAATCCTATTTGTGGATATGCAATAAGAGAGGGCTATGCTTGTCTGTAAACTCGCTAGCAAAGGTAATTAAATAATTCCATCATGTCTTAATATATATGAAAAAAAAAGCACTGACCTCAAAGTAAAATTTGATATGTGTTTTCCTTTTAGCTACTAGAAAAAAATACTGAATTTTTAGCAACCTTTATCTTACTTTGGAACTGCAGAAACAAGATAGAAAACACACACACACACAAACACACACATACACACACACAAACTAAAAGCTCAGAAGGTACCATAGCAACAGTAATTTCTGTTCCTGACCCTCCTTTGGAGAAGTTTGCTGCAAAACAAAACAAAATAAAACAAAAGTTCAACCCAATTGGGCCATGTGATTCTTCTTTCCTGGGATTAGAGATGGGAATTTGGTTCAACTTCTCTATTTTAAAGTTCATCTTGATTTAAATCCTGAACTTCTCAAGTCCTGTTTCATGAGCTCCAGCCTTATCACAGCATTTTGAAGAAAATAAATGGGGTCACTTAGAACATTGTAATCGAGTCAACACACAACAGGAATGAAATGCATCTCAAAACAAACAGGCTGTTCAGCAAAGCTGTTTGGGTGGGGGAGGGGGTTGATTTGCTTAGAAAGAACTGTTCTCAGTGACTGTTCTCAGTGCATTCAAAACGGGCTCTGCTCACTTGGCTAAACATTAAGTCAATGTATAAACAATGACAACAACAAATCTTATAGAAAGACAATAAGAAGCTGCAGATTAGAGTATTCCTTTGGAAATCCATCTTCCTGGCATCATACAGGATGGCACACAGTATTAAGCAATGCATCTCAGTATTATCTTAGACCCTTTCTCTGGATTTTCCACCTTTTTAAAAACATTTATTTTATTTTAGTTTTTGGCTGCACCATGAAGCACATTGGCTTCCTTGGGAGCTCAGACGGTAAAGTGTTTGCCTGCAATGTGGGAGACCCGGGTTCGATCCCTGGGTTGGGAAGATCCCCTGGAGAAGGAATGGCAACCCACTCCAGTACTCTTGCCTAGAAAATCCCAAGGACAGAGGAGCCTTGTAAGCTACAGTCCATGGGGTCGCAAAGAGTCAGACACGACTGAGTGACTTCACTTTCACTATGAGGCACATTGGATCTTGGTTCCCCAGCCAGTGATCAAACTGACAACCCCTGTATTGAAAGTGCAGAGTCTTAGCCAGTGGACCACCAGGGAAGTCCCTCTCCCTTTTTAATAACTATTATTTCTCAGTCGCTGTTTTCACTTCCTCATTGATTCAATGTTGGAACACTGCTATTCCCAGGGGAGGCACCCCTCACCCTTTTCCCTCCTCATGCGTTTCCCTCCTCATGTACATGAATGTTTAGTCATGTCTGATTCTTTGTGATCCCATGAACTGTAGGCCACCAGGCTCCTCTGTCCATGGGATTTCCCAGAGAAGAATACTAGAGAGGGTTGCCATTGCCTTCTCCAAGTGTCTTCCCGACCCAGGGACTGAACCGCCATCTCCTGTATCTCCTGCTTTTCACGTGGATTCTTTACTGCTTGAGCCATCAGGGAAGACCTTTCCCTCCTCTTTGGGTATTATTTTTCCAAGTAAGATTCAGTTCAGTTCAGTCACTCAGTTATGTCCAACTCTTTGCAACCCCATGGACTGCAGCATGCCAGGTTTCCCTGTCATCACCAACTCCTGGAGTTTACTCAAACTCGTGCCCATTGAGTTGGTGATGCCATCCAACCATCTCATCCTCTGTCGTCCCCTTCTCCTCCTGCCTTCAATCTTCCCCAGCATCAGGGTCTTTTCCAATGAGTCAGTTCTTCACATCAGGTGGCCAAAGTATTGGAGTTTCAGCTTCAGCATCAGTCCTTCCAATGAATATTCAGCACTGATTTCCTTTAGGTTGGACTGGTTGTATCTCTTTGAAGTCCAAGGGACTCTCAAGAGTCTTCTCCAGCACCACAGTTCGAAAGCATCAATTCTTCGGTGCTCAGCTTTCTTTATAGTCCAACTCTCACATCCATACATGACCACTGGAAAAACCATAGCTTTGACTAGATGGACCTTTGTTGACAAAGTAATGTCTCTGCTTTTTAATATGCTGCCTAGGTTGGTCATAGCTTTTCTTCCAAAAAGCAAGAGTCTTTTAATTTCATGGCTGCAGTCACCATCTGCAGTGATTTTGTAGTCCAGAAAAATAAAGTCTGTCACTATTTCCACTGTTTCTCCATCTATTTGCCATGAAGTGATGGGACCGGATGCCATGATCTTAGATTTTTGAATGTTGAGTTCTAAGCTAACTTTTTCACTCTCCCCTTTCACTTTCATCAAGAGGCTCTTTAGTTCTTCTCCACTTTCTGCCATAAGTGTGGTGTCATCTGCATCTCTGAGTTTATTGATATTTCTTCTGGCAATCTTGATTCCAGCTTGCGCTTCATCCAGCCTGGCATTTCTCATGATGTACTCTGCACATAAGTTAATAAGCAGGGTGACGATATACAGCCTTGACATTCACTGAAATTCCTACAATTCACCATCGAGTGTATATCCAGCCAATACTGCTTTCCAAAGTTGCACTCTGATTCTGAGCTGATCATCTCCACCTAACAGCTTACCTATACAGAAAACTCACTACTGTTTTCCTCAAATTCTTCTCCATCTCTGTTATTTGCTTCTCATTCAATTTTGTATATAAACTTGTACATTTAAATTTATATAAAACTTTCCCTTAACCTCTGGGTTTTCCTTTCAGGAAGTATCAACTTCTATTGACCTACTTCACTAACATGTCCAGAATTCTTACCTTCTCTATGTGCCCTGGGATGTAGCCTTTAGTCTGTCCTTCATCATCTCTTTCTTTCTGGGGTTATTTCCAAAGATTCTTGAGCTGTATCCCCTGCTCTCTATTCCATACCATTCTTTTCATTGCCCCACCCAAATAATCTTTTGAATAAAACTGGAACCATGCTTGGGAAATCCCATGGAGAGGTGAGCCTGGAGGGCCAGAGCCCATGGGGTCGCAAAGTGTCACACGTGACTAAGGGACTAAACAGCAACAGCAATGCTTAGAATCCTCCAGGACACTCCCTTAGCAGGTACCGGGAGGGCTGTTGTCTTGATCTGATATCATTTCATCCTTTCACTTAACTTTCTACTCTTGCACATGGGTCCCCTCCTGTATTTCATTTTCCCCTTGTCTTAGGTTAGGAGTTTTGACCTAGAATATCTCAGGTATAAGCTGATAGGGAATCATAGGGATTGTGGTGCTGGAGAAGATTTTTGAGGGTCCCTTGGGCTGCAAGGAGATCAAACTGGTCATTCTTAAAGGAAATCAACACTGAATATTCATTGAAAGGACTGATGCTGAAGCTAAAGCTCCAATACTTTGGCCACCTGATGTAAAAAGCCGACTCATTGGAAAAGACCCTAATGCTGGTAAAGATTGAGGATGGGAGGAGAAGGGTGCAACAGAGGATGAGATGGTTGGATGGCATCACTGGCCCAAGGGACATGAGTTTGAGTAAAGTCTGGGAGATAATGAAGAACAGGGAAGACTGGAGTGCTGCAGTCCATGGGGTCACAAGAGTCCGACATAAATTAGCAAGTGAACAAGGGGATTGTGATAGATTAGAACGAATGTGTACAATCTTGAAGCATTTACATATTTTAAAAAATACTGTGCTAAGCACTCAAAACTCCACTGTGGGCTAAATGAGCCCCTCCGAAGGCACTGCAACCTCTGCCTCTCCTCTGGCCACACTCAAAGACACACTCTGTGAATGAACCCATCTCTCTTAAAACTCTGAATGTTTTCATGTTCTGTTTCCTGTAGATTCTTTGCCAGATATCTATAAAGGTACAACCTTCCTCCAGAAAAGGTCTATTTCTCTCTTCATGTTATCTGTATAATTTCATAGAAAAAGGGGACCACCCAAAATCTTTCCGATCCAAAGCCTCTCAATCAATCTGTGTCTCTGCCTCTCTGAGACCTTGGCTATATCAGAATAGATCAGGCAGGGTGGTTAAGGGGGTGTATTATTTCTTTGTGAACTTGCAAATGACAACAATAAAGCTTAAGATTTGTGTGAAGCTTGACAGCTTCTTAAGCACTTTCATACTTGATAGTCTCGAAAGAAAGAAGACTTTAAGAGGCATAGAGAAAGTAGGGAAAGGAAGAAACTTATTTGCAGGCAGTGGGTAGATGACTGTGTTGCTGGTTTAGTGATTTAAAAAACAACAACAAATTAAACCATCAGTCTCTGTTATAGAGGTCTCTAGAATCACTTCCAACTTTCAAACGTGTGAGTGATCACCTGAACTCCACATTATAGATTGACTACAGGTACAATGTGTCCTAAATTTGTTTTTGTTTTTTTTAATTGAAGGATAATTGCTTTACAGAATTTTGTTGTTTTCTCTCAAACCTCAACATGAATCAGCCATAGGTATACATATATCCCCTCCCTTTTGAACTCTAAATTTGTTTTTTGAAAGCACATACCAAGGTTGTTTTTTTTTAATTATAGCCATATCATGCTTCTATGAAGTTTTCATATTTGAATTTATGGAATTGTTATATTGAAATGGAATTGTGTTACACCTTTAAACCTCAAGTGGCTGCTAATATTTTATTAAATACAGCTGCCACTAGGCAATAAAAATTTCCAAGGGGCAAAAAAAAGAGTGCGGTGTTTTTCATATCTACTTTCTTCTTGCAGAAGCCATATGCTAGTAATACATATATGTTGTCTGGTGTTCAATATATACTCCAGCTCTGTATATAGTTAGCCTACAGCGTTACACACCACCTGCATAATTTCAAAACATTGAACACTAGATGTCACAAAACAAAACCCCATGCTCTGCTCTCAAGCACAAAAGCATTTACAGTTGGTTAATGAGATATACAGAAAGCTGTTGCAAAATGAAGGAAGTTAATTTCATTATACAAGTTTAGGAAATGATGGTGGACTTTGCAGGACAGATATTCCACAGCCGTAATTAGCTTTAAGATAAATCCATTTGGTATGCATTTGGCTTTTCATTAGGACATACATTTTCACTCCTATGTGCAGTGTGAAAGGTTTACATTACATAAAATTAGGGTTGTATAAACTGTGTGCTTCATCTCTTTCTCTAATGCAATTGTTCCTCCCCCTCTCAACACAGTCACCTAAATGAGAGCCCCCATTGTATGCAATGCACGTCAATAAATAGGGAACATGAATGTGAATCAATATTGTGTTAGTACTGGGATTAAGCAAGCTATTCTCTCCTCCTTTTTTTTTTTCCTTCTGGGGAGATGAATATGAGTAAATAAAATGAGTGTTTGTCTGAAAGTGTGTTGGGGGATTAGGTTTTGTGTTTTCCTTTTGAGGACAGCGTGCCAACTGGCAGGCCTTGGCTGGCTACCTGGGCCAAACATTGAAAACCCGACGCTCACCCTTGTAGCTGTGAGCCTGCTGCTTTGAAGGACGCGAGGAGGCGGGCCTCCTCTCGCCCAGAAAAACCAGGTGCAGTTCCTACAGCCAGGAAAGGTTATGCTTCATATGACTTCGTTTTCTCTCCGCAAATTAAAGGACAATTTATGAGTGTCTAGACAGGAATTAATCGGAATAATATTGGCTGCTTTTGACCCGAGAGTGCTATTACAATAAAGTATATACAACACAAATATAGGATAAAATCATTTATATAGCCTATTATCATGCCAGCATCCAGAGACACCTTACAAGAATAAAATGATTTACAAAAGAAAACATGAACAAAAACATATCTCTGATGATGGATGGTTTTGAAAAGCCAACTTAATCTGTTCCTGAAGTTATAGTTAGAGACAGCCTCTGTAAGTGCTAACAAGATAAGGACATTTTAAATGATGGTAAAATAATAAAACAGATTGGTGGGGGTGTGGGGGGCACAGATCCAGGACAGAACTTGTTTCTACAATTTGTAAGAAGTTAGTATGTGAGAATCTTCCAAAATCCCTGTAAGTACTAAAGCAGGAGAATATACACACGTTCAAGTCTAAATATACTTAATGCCTATGAAGGAGTAACAAATTTTATACACACACAGAGAGAAGAAAAAGGTGTTTTTTCTATAGAAAAAAAATTATGAAGTTCAGAAACAGATAAAAAGTATTTTTACATGCAAATGAAATGTATTATTACTCAAAAAAATTAAAAATAATGTTCTTAAATTTGCCAGGTAAAGGTAGAAAATATTTGTAGGGTTAAACAATTCATAAAGAATTTCCATATGTTATGTGTTTGGCTCCCCATGCACATGTTATATGCATAACCTTCCCCCCAAACAACTATTTAAACAGCCTCTATTGTGATGCACTACCTGATTCAGCTGGCTATTATCTAAATTTATGTAGTTTACTGAGTGAAAATGAACTCCAATTTTCTTTAATCTTTTGATTCAGTACAACTGCTTTTTCTCAATACAAAGAAAATATGATGTTGAACAGTTTATTCCCCTAAAATAACTTGCTTAATTACTTGATTATCTAAGTAGCACAAGCTTATTATATAAAACTTGGAAAATGCAGAAGAATTTCAAGAAGAAAACAAGTTTTCTACATGATCTCCAATACCAGAAATAACCACAGTTAATATCATGGTATATTTTTTATAAATGGAAAAATTTGCAAATTAATTCTAAATTAATTCCAGCCTCATTCTAAACCGGAAAAATGAACTGCTCCTATAAAAACTCCTGATGTGCCAAGCAGAGGTGAGAATTATGGTAACTATTGGGTCAGTTTATTTCCCCTCAATATTTTTTTTAACCTATCCTGATAATTATTATGAAACTCTTTAAATTGAGCTATCATAGTTTCCATTCTGCAATTTAGTTTAGGAAAGAGAAATAAAGCTATGTTTTTTGAAACTAAATGTTAACATTTTTATATTTGCATGCTATATTATAAACTTCAAGTTGTAAAACATTTAGCTATTATCTTTCTTTTCTTGCATGAATAATGTTAATTAATAAGTGTAATCTCTTACGTACACAAACACACACACACATATATGTTACAGCTATGTATACATAATTTGTCTCCTCTCTATTTCCTTAGCTGTGACAGTAGTAATGTTTCTACTGTTTTATATCTTCTTGCTTGCTCAAAAAAGAAAAAAAATTAGGGCAGAAGACAGGAGGTTATATTTCTGTTTTTGCTCCTGCAGCCCAGATCTGAATGGGTTTAATCACTGAGTGCTGGCTCTGGGTGACCAGGGAATGACATCCCAGGTCTTACTTCAGTGTGGATTATTTTAAATGGTTTCATTGTAAATCGCTGTTCTAGTGGGAGAAATATCAAGGCCAAAATCTTCACAAAGAAAATATAATGCAAATGCAAATACTGTCAGACAAAAGACTCTTAATTTGGACTTTTATAAATCACTTTGTCATTTAAATTTGTGAATCCACACCTAAAGATGGGAGAAGAGCACCTCTGGACACCAATACAATTCATCTTCTTCCTCTTTTCAGTCATCACGTGATTGCCAAAACTCATTCCAGAGACCCTTTAAATTGTTTTTTTAATCTCATAAAGACATAGACCCAGTTTGCAGGGCAATTTTACTTTATTGCAATAATTTGTTTGTATATTTCTTGACTTATTTTGTTATTCCATTTCCTTTGATGGTGGTGATTACCCACTCTGTCCACTAATTTTTTTTTAAGCTTTTTATTGAAATATAGTTGATTTACAATGCTGTGTTAATTTCAGGTATATGGCAAAATGACTATATATATATATATATTTCAGATTATTTTGCCTTATATGTTATTCCAAAATATCTAGTATAGTTCTTTGTTCTATACGGTAAGTCCTTTTTGTTTATCTAGTTTATGTATAGTAGTGTATATGTGTTAATCACACACTCCTGATTTATGCCTCCCTGCCTTTTGCCTTTGGTAACCATAAGCTTGTTTTCTATATCTGTGGTCTATTTCGGTCCACTATTTCCTTTTAAGAAAATTATATAGAAAATTTGAATTAGTATTAGAGATCATAGGGATAAACAAATCTATTAACTCTCACCATCATCTAAACCTTGATCTGGTCTTTTGATAACTTTGGGACTACAAATACAGACATAACAACCCATCGTTGTGGTTTGTTGCTATCATCGAGTTGTATCAACTGAACTGACTTAAACTACCTCCCAGTGAAAGGGAAATTGTTTACCTCTTCTTCCAGCAGTTCAGTTAGGCTGTCTTTTTTTAAGTTTCTGAATCATGTTGCATCATTTGTTAACAATAGCTTAATCTTATTCTAATAAACTTAGATTAGACCCCCAAACAATAATCTGAGGATACAGTTATATTTAGAAACTCTTGAAACTCAACTCAAAGGGGAACCTTCAATATCTCAAAACTAAAAGAATGTGTCATTCTGCTCTCTCAGAAAGGTTGATTATCTATAACAATTTTTTAAAAATATGAGTGATTATATTTCTCATTGTAATAACTCTATGTAATAACTAATTTGGAAAAATTCTCTGGTGGCTTGTTTGTTTGTTCTAATTAACTATTACATTATTAGGGCTTCTTTTGTTTCCTTTCATCCAGAGCTTTTGCCCTCTGTACCTAATCCTAGTATGAGTTCCCACTGTCTAATACAGGTTCTGTCCTAACAGGGGCAAGCAGTCCTGCTCACATCAGGTGCTGTGCACCCACAGTAAACTCGCCTGGGGTACACTCCAAATGAGTTCCTACAAACACTGATGATTAAAGAGAACATTCCAGAGCTCATAGCAATGACTGGGGACTCTTGGAGACAGATTTGCAAAGTGGTCAATGGGATGGGCTCTAGAGTCAGAGAGCTTCAAGGTTCAGCAGTCAGTGTTCAGCTAGGTGGGCTTGGGCATGGTGTTTAATCATCTGTACCTTGGTCTGTAAAATGGGGATGATAGATATCTTTATTTATATTCGAAGAGCTTAGAATGGTGCTTGACCCATAAGTTGGTATTTAAAACAGTCTAGCTCCTATTAATAGTTTCTGTGCCTCAAGCTCATACAGGTCTAATTCTCTTTGAGCCACATTTACACATTTTTAATACAGCCTTTGCCATCTTTAAGATAATAATATCCTGAAATTATTGTTAGACTTATTTGAATTGGGATCTCAGTTCTGCCTTTTACCCAATCAATATGTGACCTTGAACCCAGGAACTTAACTCTCTGAGCTGTTAACTTATCTATGGTGAAGCATAATGCCTAGCTCTCCAGGATACTGTGAGAATTAAATGAGATGATACGCGAAAAGTTCCTAGCACTTAAAAAAATGTTGACTTGAATTACAATCTGCTTCATACTTCCCCACATCCTTCCCACATGTGTAAAGTTGGAAGTTATTCTGACTATTTGCACATGCACTTTTTTTTAAGGATTGTTCTTCTTGTGTTAGCCTATAAAATCAACCAAGCATTGCCTTCTCAAATCATCTCCAAACCAACAGAGAGATATTGTTAGTTGCATATTCAACAGACACAATCACTTTCTGTCTGACTCTTTTTTTTTTTTCCTGATGTAGTAATCTACCCAACCCCAGCCACTAATAACAGCCTAACTATATCACAAAGAACTTGGTGACTTATCCAAGTGCCACTTGCAGCTAGAAGTGGATAGTTACACAAAGGAAAAACTTGTTAGGAGGCTCCAGGGAAAGATTTTGAAATGATGAAATGAAAGACTCTTTTTGTTTTGTGGCTTTCACTTTTGTCTTGAATGTATTTGGAGAAGGTTGAGCTGCCAAGACTGTGGCAGCCATTTTGGAAAAAAGAAGCAATGCTGAGAAAGCTGGAATGGAGTATTGAAAATACTTTAATGACATCCTGGAGCTGCTACCCTGACCAGAGAACCACCTATCTTTGGTCTTTCTGGATGGGGAGACAAATAAATACCTTTATTACTTTAGCCATCATTAACATCCTTAATTGGATATGCTGTTACTTACAGCTGACATAACTATCTCTAAAATTATGATTTGCTCAATCTTGTTCTCTGATTTCTTATTTCTGTTTGCTAAGTGATATGTCATGGATATATATATATAAAAGTGAAAGTGTTAGTCACTCAGTCGTGTCTGACTATTTGCAACCCCATGGGCTACAACCCTCCAGACTCCTCTGTTCATGGAATTCTCTAGGCAAGAATACTGGAGTGGGTTGCCATTCCCTTCTCCAGTGGATCTTCCCAACCCAGGGATCAAAGTCTCTTGCATTGCAGGCAGATGCTTTACCATCTGAACCACTAGGGAATTTTGGATATATGTATGTATGTGTGTATATATATATACATATATATATATATACCATTAAAACATATCAAGATGTTTCCAGTGTCAGATGAGAGATTGTATTTGCATAAACATATCTTCCACTTCCTAAGTGAGTAGAACTCATGTTAATGCTAATATAACAATAAATGCTACCAGTTATTGCCCTTTCCTCTCTTTCCAGGCTTATTATATCTTTATCTGAATTATTTAACTTGAGCCTAATAAGAGTCTTTAGAAGGAGGTATGTTTATCCCCATTTAATAGATGAGAAACCTGAGATTTAAAAAAAAAAATCTGTTTCTCAGCTTACCCTCTTGAGTTCACATATGCTGTTTCACCCCTTAACCTTTTCTTGTTAGCCCCACTAATTCTTACCCATCCTGCAGACTGAACTGAAGCATCACTTCCTTGGAAAGGCCTTTCATGACCCAGGCTAGATTAGATTACTTGTGACACACACATTATTAGCAGCCTGGACATCTTCATAGCCTTTCACACATTTGCAATCATTTAATGGCTTGTAATTATTTTCTTTTCTTCCCCTCTGTGGCTTAGAGGGAGTCGTTTTGTCTATCCTGTTCATTATTGTAGCCATAGGGTTTGGCCCCCTGCTTCACTTTTGACACTAGTCTTTGACAATGTTTGTGTCCTCAGCACTGTTTAGAATTTTAGAACTTCTCACAATAAGTGGAAAGGAAATGAGAAGACCCAGACACCCTTGAGAGAGCCTAACCACATCCATGACGCATCTACCATTATCCCTCTGGTCACTTGTTTTTCCCTCCACACCATCTACTGAGCTGATCCAGTAGGATCTGTAAGCAGCTCCTTTGCCTCTTTTCTGTTTGATCATCCCTGGTTTTTTTTTTTTTTTTTTTTTCCCTTTTTAGACCTGAATCATAAATATGAGATCATTAGGTAACATTTAACTTTGCTCCTGATTCCTCCTTTACTAAATATATACATGTTACCTTCCCTTCTGATTCCTCTCCAGGATTAGAGGAGTAAGACTGAAGAGTTAAGTAAAGAATTAGTAACCCTCTACCTCCAGCTTCCCCTTAGTAAATTTACAGGTGGACTCACAGGCAAAAGAACACCCAATTGCAGATGGACCATGTGGGCAAGACAACATCCCAAGGAAGATAGGGGGGATCATCAGATCCGCATGCAGTGGAAAGATGACAGAGAATCTGAAAAGTAAATGTGAAGTTGCTCGGTCAGCTCTGACTTTGGGCCCCCATGGACTGTAGCCTACCAGGCTCCTCAGTCCACGGAATTTTCTGAACTCCTGCCTTAATGATTGACTGAGATTGTTTCTCCTTTTCACCTTTAAAAATTGTCAAGACTGAGCAGAATCTTTAGAATTTGTCTCTGTACGTAAGTCCACTGTCTCCCCAGATTGCCAGGTTTTTCTGAATAAAGTACTTTTCTTCCCTACTGATGCTTTACCCCTCTATCTGTTGGCTGTTGAGTGGTAAGTGACTAAACGTGTGTTCAGTCACAGCCTGACACACTCAGGGATTCGGCCAACCAAGTTCTAACAGCAGCCTGAGACATCACCTATAACTCAAGGTGGTTGAGCCCACTGCATCTTACATCACATGAGCTGTTTAGGTTAGTAGTTCACCCACGAGGCACCTCCCTACAGTATTGTGAAGAAGGCTGCTAATTGTCATCCGGTCACTCTTTTACCATTCTTTCTTCACTGATATGATCCACGCTGCATCTTGGGTTTTGGGTAGCAAATGGCCACCCATATAAAAGCGACATTTCTCAGAATTACTTGGATCTTGTGTAGGCATGTACATTTCTTGCCAAAGGGATGAAAGCAAACTATCATAAGGAAAAATACCTTCCTTCCTTCCCTGCCCTCTACTACTTCAGTTTCCTCCTTCCCTCTTTCCTACGGATTGGATAAATAATGAGGTCATGGGACTTGTGAGCCAGGTTTGACCACACAGTTAAGGGTATTGAATTAAGCAACAGCTGAGCAGCTAGATTTATTACCCTACAGGAGGCTGGAATTTGTCAACCTCATGTAGCAGAATCACCAGCACCCAGCCACACTTCCTGCATTTCTCTGAAATACTCTGTGAAAGATACTAATCTGAGTAGTTTTGCTTCTCTTTATCATCAAAATTTAGCCTCTGTACCAACTAATGCAGATAAATATATAGTTATGATGAAGAAAACCTTGACAAATGAATAGAAATTTGATGGAACCTCTGGAGAGCTTACATAGCATCAGTGCCATGTGTTATGACCCATGGGTCTAGACCCAACATTCTAAGTTACTTAAAGTGACTGCACACATTGATATCATCAGCAGTTCCCTAGAACAGTACCTCTCAGACATGCCAATGACTTCCCCTAAAGCTAGACTGGATGGGGAAGCAGCACACTTGTGCAAAGAAAGAGAAGAGACACTCCAGCTAGAATCAGGACGCTCACATGTAGGTGCGGATGGGTAGAGCTGACTGTCAGTTCTTCACTGATGCTCATATTTTCTTCTATCCTATCTTTCTAACAGATTCTGCCAAGTTCTGGGGGAAAGTAGTAGCATCAACTGAAAAAATAGTCAAATAAATCTGTTGTGAAGAAACCAAGACAAGGTTCCTAATTTTTTTGCCTAGTAGTATGGTTGTAATTTTAGTTAGCACTTTTCCTTACCACAATGGCGGTGGCAACATGGGTGACCAAGGACATGAAAACAAAAAAATCATGATGAAGAGAATGTTACCATGGAACTATGACAAACCTTAGATTCAACCATATTTTCAGGACAAACCAGGAACCAATAGGGCAGAAAGTGGGAGAGTGAAAATGGAGACTGTTGAGGAAAAAGAGGCCACTAGAAATGGCAGAAGAAAGAGTTGAACTAACTTGTAAAAGAAAAAATGACTTAAATACAGTGGTTAGGGTTGTTGACGTTGGCTAGGCCTCTGCCAGAATCAGGGAAGTGCTTAAATTCAGGATCAGAAATGCAGTCATGTTGCTTGTGAGAGGCTTTCATGGCTGTTCTTATTGTTATCCTCACCCATTTGGTTATATCCCCTCCATGACGGTGTGAGCTGGGAAACCTGGACTCCATTTATAAAATATAAATATCTACTTGTAAAGCAAATCTTCATTATTTATCATAGAGGTCTGCCTGGGAATCATAATAAACAATTAGATAGTGAGCAGTGGGGGCAGGCACAGAAGTGGACGAAGCATGTCCTCCTCTAGCAAGGAAGGAAAACATTCAGGGGTCAGGCTAGACCCCTCTGGGGATCTTTCTTCACAGTAACAAACTAGACAGACATACCTTTGTCTCCAAGGGCATTTCAGAATTCCATGATGGTCCAAGTCAATTTTTAGGGATCTTAAGTTGATATAAACATACTGATATTTGTGTTCTCAACCTAACATATGCAGAGAATCAAGAGTTGGACGTTCACCAAATAATTCAGACTTATGGACAAAAAAATCAGGAAATTATTTCCAGAATATGTACAGCAATTAACAAAATCTAAATGTGAGGCAAATAAAAATCAGTTAGGCTAAGGAACATGGGGAAATAAGAAGAGCCAAATTGAATAAACAATGTACATAAATGATTGATTTGAAAATAATAGAGAAAACAATGTTGTGTCCATTTATTTTGCATGTTTACTTACAGTTGTATATATATGCTTTCTCTCCATAACTATCTTATAAGCTCTTCCGAGATTTATGCTTTATTTACAGTTCAGGGTTGTCATTTCAGAAGTGTACATGACTTAGAGGATTGTGTGCAGCAGTAAAGACTTGTCACTTCAGAACTCTAAATATGATGTGCATTCCTTATTTCTTAATTATCCACCATTTGAGGTTTTGGTTGATAATTAAGTGGGTAGATTTTTCATAAAAATATGAAACATATAATTATGAAGATAAGACTAAGTGTACGTATGTGCTATATGTGCACGGTCACTCAGTTTTTTCTGACTCTTTGGAACCCTGTGGACTGAAGCCCACAGCCTCCTTTGTCCATGGAATTTCCCAGGCAAGAATACCAGAGTGGGTAGCCATTCCTTTCTCCAGTGGATTTTCCCAGCCCAGAGATTGAACCCGTGTCTTCTGTGTCTCTTGCACTGGCTGACAGATTCTTTATCACTGAGCCACCTAGGAAGCCCAAGTGTATGTATAGTTGTTCTATTTTAGGGACTCAATAAATAGACAAAGGTTGTCTCAAAAAAAGACAACCTATAGTCTTGGAATATATTGGGTTCATCAACTGAAACAGAACACCTTATACATTTTCACAAGTTCTCTCTTTTACTCCTCACAATTATGTTAGGAGATAAAAGATATATTACCTCCTTATTATAGGTAAGGAAACTTCCATATAGCACTATCTCCATGTAAGCTTTATCATTTTCCTGAAAGTTTCAGTTCAGTTCAGTTGTTCAGTCATGTCCAACTCTTTGCAACCCTATGGACTGCAGCACACCAGGCCTCTGGGTCCATCACCAACTCCCAGAGCTTGTGCAAACTCATGTCCTTCGAATTGGTGATTCCATCCAAGCATCTCATCCTCCATCATCCCCTTCTCTTCCTGTCTTCAATCTTTCTCAGCATCAGGGTCTTTCCAAATGAGTCAGTTTTTCGCATCAGGTGGCCAAAGTATTGGAGTTTCAACTTCAACATCTGTCCTTCCAATGACTATTCAGGATGGATTTCCTTTAGGATGGACTGGTTGGATCTCCTTGCAGTCCAAGGGATTCTCAAGAGTCTTCTCCAACACCACAGTTCAAAAGGATCAATTCTTTGGCACTCAGCTTTCTTTATAGTCCAACTCTCACATTCATACATGACTACTGGAAAAGCCATATCTTTGACTAGATGGACCCTTGTTGGCTAACTAATATCTCTGTTCTTTAATATGCTATCTAGATTGGTCATAGCTTTTCTTCCAAGGAGCAAGCATCTTTTAATTGCATGGCTGCAGTCACCATCTGCAGTGATTTTGAAGCCCAAGAAAATAAAGTCTGTCACTGTTTCCATTGTTGAAAGTTTCAGTTCAGTTTAGTTCAGTTCATTTGCTCAGTCGTGTCTGACTCTTTGCGACCCCATGAATTGCAGCATGTCAGGCCTCCCTGTTCATCACCAACTCCCAGAGTTTACTCAGACTCATGCCCATTGAGTCAGTGATGCCATCCAGTCATCTCATCCTCTGTCATCCCCTTCACCTCCTGCCCCCAATCCCTCCCAGCATCAGGGTCTTTTCCAATGAGTCAACTTTTCGCATGAGGTGGCCAAAGTATTGGAGTTTCGGCATCAGTCCTTCCAATGAACACCAAGGACTGATCTCCTTTATGATGGACTGGTTGAATCTCCTTGCAGTCCAAGAGACTATCAAGAGTCTTCTCCAACACCACAGTTCAAAAGCATCAATTTTTCAGTGCTCAGCTTTCTTCACAGTCCAACTCTCACATCCATACATGACCACTGGAAAAACCATAGCCTTGACCAGATGGACCTTTGTTGGCAAAGTAATGTCTCTGCTTTTTAATATGCTATCCAAGTTGGTCATAACTTTCCTTCCAAGGAGTAAGCGTCTTTTAATTTCTTGGCTACAATCACCATCTGCATTGATTTTGGAGCCCCCAAAAATAAAGTCTGACACTGTTTCCACTGTCTCCCCATCTATTTCCCATGAGGTGAAAGTTTAGCAATCTTCAAATATAAATGATGAATAAATAATTTAAATATGTGAAAAGGCCAACATTCAAGTAACACAATAACATTACAAATAATGTTGATTTATCTAGAGCTCTTTTTTTTTCTATTTTCATATCTGAAAACAGAAACTCATGTCATCTTTTGAAACTTATCATGAAATGAAAATACATTTGGGTTTCATGTAATAGAAGACATTGAATTTCTTTTTTTGATTAATTAATTAATTTTAATTGGAAGATAATTACTTTACAATATTGTTATGGTTTTGCCATACATCAACATAAATTGGCCACAGGTATACATGTGCTCCCCCATCAATCCTGAAACCTCCTCCCGTCTCTCTCCCTACCCTATCCCTCTGGGTTGAATTTATGAAAGAAATCCTGAGGCTTGGACTAACTTCCATGGTTTATAACTGTTCCAGGAAGGCTGAACTGGGCTTTAGACTTCCAGTTGATCTTAACTACTTGAAGGTGTAAAGAAAACACATCATTCAAACTCACAGTGCATGAATTAATGGCTTTCTGTCACCAACCTCCTTTTTCCCCTACTCATTGGGTCAAGGGCCCCATGGCCTCTTCTTTCCTCTCTGGGGAACTTTTTTGAAAACATAGCTCCTGAGCTGCTAGCACCCGTATTTTGTCTCAATCAAGATGGGTCTGCTTGTTCAGAAAATATTTCTTTAAGTAGCAGAGAATGATTTGGGTGCTCATCAGTTGAGAATATAAACTGGTTCACTTTAATCTTGGTCATGGAAAAGCAACCACTTAATTTATTGCCCAAACCTAGAAACATCTGAGATTGAAAGGAGGTGCTAAGAAGAATTAGTCTGGGACAACAAGCATATACTTATCACTAGCAAAGGGGGCTATGAGTCTTGGAAGTTGAGTTATGGATTATATTCCTTATTCTCAGAGCAATAAGAAGACCCTGGAGTTTTCAAATAAAGTAGAATAATCAAATGTATGTTTTGAAAGACTAAATCTCATAGATCAGTACACAGTGGAGAAGCCTAAAGTGACTGTAGGTAAAACAGAGTAATCCAACAAATATGGTGGTAGCTGAGATTATAGTGAGGCAATGGAAATTTATGTAAGTGTCCATATTTAAGAGATCTATTGAGGTTATCAAACAACTGAATATGCAGATGGTTTAGATGGGCTTAGCAGATGAGGGAGAAGGAAAAGCCAAGGATGACTCCTTTATGATTTATCTAACCAGATTGATGGTGAATCCATTTATTGGGAACTGGCAGAGGGCTAAAATGGTGGATGGGTTAGTGAGGAGTGAAGAATGTAAGTTTAATACTAGACATATACATGTTAAAGGCTTGCAGATACTCAGGTGAAATTTGTATTAGAGTTCTCCAGAGAAACAGAATATATGCATATATAAGTTATTATAAGAAACTGATAATGCAATTATGAAGCTCAAAGCTCAACACTCAAAGATCTTCATGGTGCGTGGATAAACCGGGGACCCAGGAGAGCCAATAGTGTAGTTTTAGACCCAAGGCCAGTAGACTTGAGGACCAGGAAGACCTAATGCTGTAGTTTAAGTCAAAAGGAAGGAAAAAATCCTGATATGTCAGTTCAAAGGTAGAAAGACAGGAGGAGTTCCCTCTTACCCAAGGGAGAGTCAATCTTTTTGTGCTATTCAGATCTTCAACTGATTAAGTGAGGCCCACTCACATTAAGGAGGGCAATCTGCTTTATTTAGTCTATAAATAAAGTTTTACATATTAATCTCATCCAAATCACCCTCACAGAAATACTCAGAATAATGTTTGACTGAATACCTGGGCACCCACTGAAATATGTCAAGTTGATACAAATTAATCACCAAGACATCTCAACAGAATACACAGATTTGAATTCAGAGAAAAGACAGCCTGTGGATTTAATTGAAAAGTTATTCATGTAAAGATGATATCTAAAGTATTGGATCTTGGTAAAATTGCCCATAGAAGAGAAGAGAGTTTAGTGTTCTAGTCCTGGATCTGCTTCAATTTCCTGACCTCTCCAATCAACATCATCATCCCTTATGAAAATACAAAGCATATTTCTTCCCAAATTATAAATCTGTGCCTAGATTAGTACAAGAGCCTACTCACTGGTCTCCCTAGTTTTACTCTGGCCCATCTTCAGTCTCTTCTCAAAACAGCAATGCAGAGCCCTCTGGGGGGCCGAGTGGGGGGAAATCATTGTTAAGCTCTTCTGCTCAGAATACATCAGCGGTTTCTCATCTCACTCCAGGTGAGACCCAGAGACCTTCCAATGACTCACAAAACATTAAGCCCTCTGGTCTTATCTTTCTTTCCTTTTCTATTTGGTAATTCATGTTCAGGCATGTTGTCCTTCATATTGTTCCTCCAAGATGTCAGTGATGCTCCTGTTGTTGTTCTCTCTGTTTGAAAGGCATATCTCCCAGGAATCTGCAGGATTTGTTCCTCATCTTCTCCAAGTCTTTATTCAGTTGGCACCATTTTAGGACATCTTCCCCTAATATCCTTTGAAATTATTTCTACCTCCCCAGTCTCTCCCTCCCCTATTCTCCCACATTCTTTATCCCTTTCTCTGTTTTAGTTTTTTCTTCCAATATGTTTACCATATAGGACATTTTACACACACACATATGCTTTACACACTTATATGCTCTTGTGTGCACATACATAGATACTAACTGATTTTATTTATTTATCTTGCCTATTCTCCATAATCCCTGCTGGAATATCACTTCTACAAGAAGGGGTTTAGTCATTCCACATGTCTGTATCTGGATGCTTAGAAATGTGCCTCTGCATATAGTAGGAGCCTAATAAATATTTATCAAATTAAAAAAAAAAGTGGAATGAGTCAATAATCAACTAAAATAACCCTTGTGTTACCATGTCAGATATTCCAAGTATTTGTGTAGCATGCCTTTATGTTAAAAATGAGCCTGTTATTATTTCCAGATTGAGGATCGGGCAGAGGAAGATGCTATAAATCAAACTTTCAGGCCAACTAGACAGTGTGGTTAAGAACAGATGTCGAATTTTTTAAGACAGTCCTTTTGCCTCCACTGTGGGCCCTCAAATACTTCAGAGAGGTCCTTAGTCACTTGGTTCAAGTAGACCTTACTGCCTACCATGCCCATGTCTGGACACTTGGTCGGTTCAAGCTGCTATAACCAAAATGCTACAGTCAGGGTGGCTTAGTGTTGTTATTTAGTTGCTAAGTTGTATCTAACTCTTTGGTGACCCCACAGACTATATTGGCAAGCTCCTCTGTCCATGGGATTTGCCAGGCAAAAATACTGGAGTGGGTTACCATTTCCTTCTCCAGCAGATCTTCCCAACCCAGGGATGGAAACTGCATCTCCTGCATTGACAGGCAGGTTCTTTACCTCTGAGCCACCATTGTAGCCCTGGGTTGGCTTAAACAACAAGTATTAATTTCTCACAGTTTTGGAGGCTGAGAAGTTTGGGATCAAGGGGCCAGCAGATTCAGTGTCTGGTAAGGACCTGGCTTCCTGGTTCAGGGATGGTCATATTCTCATTGTATCCTCACATGGCAGAAGGAGCAAGGAAGCTCAATGAGATCTCTTTTACAAAGGCAATAATCTCATTCATGAGGGTTCTACTCTCACCATCTAGATCTAATCACCTCCTGAGATGCCACATCCAAATGCCATGACAATGGAGATTAACTTTCAACATGTGAATTTTGGAGGTGGATAGTCTATGGCACCTTTTATCTCCATCCCTCTCCTGAGCTCCTGAATTTGGACATGCAACAGGTAGTAGATGTCCTTTAAAGATATACTCTAACCCAACAAGGCACTTCCCTGGTGACTCAGATGGTAAAGAATCCACCTGCAATGCAGGAGACCTGGGTTTGATCCCTGGATTGTGAAAATCCTCAGGAGAAGAGAATGCAACCCAGTGCAGTGTTCTTCTCTGGAGAGTTCCATGGACAGAGGAGCCTGGTGGGCTATAGTCCATGGGGTCACAAAGAGCCAAACACAATTGAGAGATTAATACTTTCACCTAACAAGAACAGAATTAGAGAATAAAGAGAGAGGACACAGGACCCATGGTTACTGAGTGTTCAAGACTGAAAGAGAAAAGAAAGAAAATGAAACCCAGAGGGCTGAAAGCAGCCTCTGCCTTTCTCCTGATTTTTCTTCCAGTGTGGTCTCCATGAGTCTCCAAGAGACCCAATATGGTAGTTTCACTCCACATAATTCTCTCCTGAGGCATTCAGTTACTCTACTTTTGTGACAGAGTTTTTCCTTTTTTTTGTAAATTAATTAATTTATTTTAACTTGAAGCTAATTACTTTACAATCCTGTAGTGGTTTTTGCCATACATCGACATGAATCAACCATGAATGTACATGTGACCGCCATCCTGAACCCCCTCCCACCTCCCTCCCCATCCCATCCCTCAGGGTTGTCTCAGTGCACCGGCCCTGAGCACTCTGTGTGACAGAGATATTATGGAACTGGAGCAATGGAGTCCAGTCTAATCATTCATTCACTTATATGTGTTCTTATTTATTTTTTACTTTCTTTTTCATTTATTTTTATTAGTTGGAGGCTAATTACTTTACAATATTGTAGTAGTTTTTGCCATACATTGACATGAATCAGCCATGGATTTACATGTGTTCCCCATCCCGATCCCCCCTCCTGCCTCCCTCCCCATCCCATCCCTCTGGGTCTTCCCAGTGCACCAGCCTTGAGCACTTATCTCCTGCATCCAACCTGGGCTGGTGGTCTGTTTCACCCTTGATAGTATACTTGTTTCAGTGCTATTCTCTCAGAACATCCCACCCTCACCTTCTCCCACAGAGTCCCAAAGTCTGTTCTGTACATCTGTGTCTCTTTTTCTGTATGGTACATATACACAATGGAATATCACTCAGCCATTAAAAAGAACTCATTTGAATCAGTTCTAATGAGATGGATGAAACGGGAGCCCATTATACAGAGTGAAGTAAGCCAGAAAGATAAAGACCAATACAGTATACTAACATATATATATGGAATTGAAAAAGATGGTAATCATTCACTTATAAAATAAATAGTCAGTTTAGTTCAGTCACTCAATCATGTCTGACTCTTTGCGACCCCATGGACTGCAGCACGCCAGGCCTCCCTGTCCATCATCAACTCCTGGAGCTTACTCAAGCTCATATCATTGAGTCGGTGATGCCATCCAACCATTTCATCCTTGTCCCCTTCTCCTCCTGCCTTCAATCTTTCCCAGCATCAGGATCTTTTCCAATGAGTCGGTTCTTCTCATCAGGTGGCCAAAGTATTGGAGTTTCAGTGTCAGCATCAGTGACTTCCAATGAATATTTAGGACTGATCTCCTTTAGGATGGACTGGTTGGATCTCCTTGCAGTCCAAGGGACTCTCAAGAGTCTTCTCCAAGACCACAGTTCAAAAGCAATAGTTTTCATTGCTCAGCTTTCTTTATAGTCCAACTCTAATATCCATACATGACTATTGGAAAACCATAGCTTTGACTAGATGGACGTTTTATTCAAAAATATTTAAGAAGCCTATACTATGTGCTGCTATATGCCAGGAGAGGGAAATTCATCGAAAACAAAAGAAACAGAAAAGTTGGACATGATGATGCTGTTCCCTTAGAACTCATGGAAGTTTACACATGACCACTGAGAAAGATGCCATCCTTTTTGATAAGACCCAAATACACCCAAATACTGTTCCTGAACAGTCCTGTCCCTTCAGTTTAAAGCAAGGAAGAAAGTTTCCCCCAATCCTCATTGCTTTCTCCTGAGTACCATTTCCTCTGTGTCTAGACAAAACATCCGCCCATGAAGAATACCTATCTTCCAAGCCACCCTTCTACCCTTCCCAACCCCACGAATTCCATGAAGAATACCCATCTTCCAAGCCACCCTTCTACCCTCCCCAACCCCACGAATTACTCCAGACAGCAGCCAAGCCAGAATACCATTTTGAACCTACTGTAAAGGGCACAAACCCTTTAAAACTGCCTAGGATATTATCTCTTTCCCTTAAGTGGTAACCAGGTGACCTGAAAAGGCACACTGGGCTTCCAAAAGGTGCTTAACCAAGAATGAAGGCGGTACTTTGTCCCTAAGAAACTCTGGATCATTAAATAATACTTGCCTTAAATGCACTCATAAAACATTTCACATTAACGTTTGGCAATCAGAGAGCTGAGCCCAAAGATGGCTTTTTCAATTTCTTTTAGGGGAATTGGAATGGAGATTTTACTCTGCTCCTCTTCCTATCACAGAGGGTGATCTCCCTGAAGATTTTATTGGCAGCCTCATCCTGCCAAAAGCATCCACTGTCCACATGGCTCTTGCCTGTCCTCCCAGAGAACCACAGTCCCGTGAGAAAGCACGTTCACAGTGCTGCTCTGTGGGAAACACCAGGAGGAGGACTCTTCCCAAATCTGTGCGAACTGAGTAACTGGAAGCAACACTCACCAGCTTCCTTGTTTATGTTCCTCTCTGTAAAAATACTGGAAACCCAAAACAAGTCAGAAGCATGTTGGCACTGAATTATATCAGGACAAACATTCCATTCAAAAGAATCGCTGGATGTATTTTAATAGTTGAGAAACCTGGAGACATGTGCAGTCTATTCTGGCTGTCAATTCACGATCTTTAAAAACATTTTTTTAAATTGACTGGTCTTTAGATTCAACCCACCTCATCTTGTTCCAGTGAAGTTTTACAGATGCCATCTTAAAAATCAATTCAAAGAACAGCCATAAAACTGAAAGCTTCCTCCATGAAGTGTGGATGGCAGAATGCAATTTTGTTTAATTTTAATTGACAGAGATGTCAGTTGAAGAGAATATTTTAGAATATTAGTAGGAACAGTAAACTTGTGCCTTGACATTTTTATGGTATAATAGTATAATTCCCTGGAAAAAAAAAATCTCCACTGTCAGGATTTACACTAAAGCCATACATGTGTTACTTTTTTTCCCACTCTGTAAAGGAGTGACAAATGTATTACTAATCACACAATTGCTTTATTATGTGGAGCTGTAACTAAAATCTTTTCTGGATTTTCCAGCAAAATTGAGCTTCTTCCTAAACGATTAATTCTAGTGAATGGACTTGAGTAGAAAAAATTGATTCCAGCTGAAAGAAAATTAGCTCCCTGCCCACTTCAATTGGAGAAACTACTAAAGACAAACTTCCAGGACTGGGCTATATTATTGAATTTTATTGGTGTAGAAGTTTTCCAAGGAGAGATGTGAGAAGCCAAAAACTGAATTCCCCTAATTTTATTATAGGTATAAACATAACCAAGAAGTCCAAGGGTGGTAGAAACCAGGACTTTTGTTTCTGTTTGTCATTTAGTTGCTCAGTCGTATCCAACTCTTTTGCGACTCCGTGGACTGTAGCCCACCAGACTTCTCTGTTCATGGGATTTCCTGGGCAAGAATACTGGAGTGGGTTGCCATTTCCTTCTCCAGGGGATCTTCTGGACCCAGGGGTTGAACCCATATCTCCTACATTGGCAGGTGATTCTTTATCACCCAGGAAGCCTAGAAACAGGGATTACTTTGGGTTTTTAAATCTTCATCTTTGGGCAAATACCTCTTTTTGAACTTAGGTAGCATCTGGTACATACTTCAGCTTTAGAATTTGTTACATTTTGTTGAAATAATGTCTTTACCTATAGGTCTTCACCATTAGACTCCACTGAGATGTCTCAATTAACTTTGTACCCATGATGTCTTGCATAGGTCTTGATGCATTACAGATGCTCACCCCAGGTGAGCTGAAGTAGAGGGGTAATTTTAACTCAGTTCATATAAACCAAGACATGGCATCTCTGCAACTTTGGAATCAAACAGAGAATGCTGCTTTTCCAAAAATGGTTCCTGCAACCCTAGGAATAAACCTTTGGTCCTCAACAGGAGTGTGCCATGCTGGAGAGGAATATCCTTTATCAATTTCTCCTGGTTTCTCAGGGCTAAAAGAGTGTCTAGAACAACAGTAGCAAAAAACTTCAGTGAGCACAGCAAAGCGTTCATGTAGGATTTCTTCAGGACATTGGCCAAGGCAAAAGAAACTGAGAAAGATTGCAGACCATCAACTCAGATATTTAGTCACAAAATTTGAAATAAATTTTACTACAGTCCATTTACTTCAGCAAACTTCATTAAATCACCTTCTTTATTAAAGAGTGATTAGAGAGGGATAGAGGTAGTGTGATGCAGGAGAGACAGATAGGTACTCTCCACTGCATAGATTACATATTAATGAGATCCTTTACACAAATTTAACACTGTGATAAGCTTAGAAAAATGCTTAAGGAATGGGAATTAAAATAATACTAAGAGCTAAGCATAAAAAGAGGAAATATATGCCCAATACCCGTAGCAGTACAAACTGCTGAGAACTAGAGAAAAAGATTAGTTATAAGAAGATAAAAGGAATCATCCTAGCATTTGGCATGGTTCTTGGAGGAAGAAGAGGATTTGAAAAAGTGGCCATAAGGGTGAAGGGGGTTTTAGAAGAAACCTTTTAGTAAGTCAAGGCAGGACAACAGAGAAGCCCATGGTGAGTTTGGAGAATGGAGAATATTTTGACATTACTAAAATTTCAACTGATCTATGTGTAATAGGTGGTTTGGTTGAAATGATATAGTGGTGTTTCCTCATGACAGGCTATGAATACTATAACAACTCATAAGAGTTATGCCAAAAAGTTAATGCATACACCATCTTTATTTGCCTCTTAAAACTGCCCATCACTAAGCTGTTATCTATAGACAGCCTTTCCTTACCAAGAAAGACAATGATATAAAATAGTAAATAAGAGATTTTGCCTAAAAAACATTGTTCAAGATGTTTGAATTTCATCTATTTAAAGCAATGTTTAGGAGTCCCATTCAATCTGCGTTTCAATTTAATTCCAACAGGCTGAATTTATATCTGTGTTTAATAAATGGTGTTCTGATATGCATAGTTTGGTTAAGGCATTAATGGGTGTTTCCCAATGAAGAGTTAATGGTCATATACATTGTAAAGATACTGTGAGGGCAATCTTTCTCAAGGAGATTCATAGTGAACATCTGCAGATAAAAAGCTCTGAACATACTACAATAAAAAAAACTATCTTAAATATATTTCATATCAGATTCTTCCAAACTGTTTTTCACCAAGAAAACTTTGTGTGTGTGCACTTGCGTGCATGCATGTGCATGAACATGTGTGTCTAGAATAACCATTAACATCTCACTGACTTAGTATTTTAGGGAGCATATTTTGTGAAGTTTCCATAGGTATTATTGAGCTGTTGCAGTTGTAACCCTGGATAGAACTAATCGACTTTGAACTCCCTGCAAAGCCTTATGGGACAACAGATACTTCCGGGGCTTTGCTGATCATTTTATCCTTGAAGTGTACAGAAACAGATTTCTCTCACCCAAATTATATTTAAAATCATTTTAGAATGTTTGCTACTGAGTCCATCCAACTTTATCATTTAAAACATTTTCATGTGTCATATACTTTCACAGCCGAAATATTTTCACATCCTAAATGGAAGAAAAAACCTTGCCATGTCCTGTTTTCAGAATTTGACAGATAAAATGAGTAAATCTTCCAGCTCAGGATAGCCTGGCCTGAATACAGTGGGGATAATGTGATGCAAATGAATTTTTACACGGGAGTTTAACTTTTATAGTGGAACTCCTCAAAGGTAAGAGTGATGAAGGTGAAGGAGGCCTTAATCATTTGAGAGAGAAAGTTATACAGAAAGGAAGCAGGGTACAAGCAAAGTTCACTGTCTTGCCTAAGTCCTGTAGCTAAACTGCGATAAGGCACGGCAGTGGAGACCAGATGGCCTGCTCCCTCTCACTGTTCCTTTCCCAAACACATAAGATCTCACACTCCCAGCAAGAGGAAATGACAGGGACGAAGGCTTCAGAGGAGGGGAAAAAAAAAGAAATAGATGCTTCCGATAAAAATCATTTCTAGGAGGAATGAAACTGTTATTGCCAAGTCAACCAGTGATAGAGACCACTTTGGAGAGAAAGAAGTTCTATCTTCTATCCACATGTCTGTTAGAGAATATGTTTGCAGGTAAGTTCTTTGGGGAAATAAGCCAAACAGCCAGGTAGAGATGAAATGCACACCCAGGGACCCAAAGTCAAGGTAAATAATTGGATGCATTTTAAGATTTGTGTCTGACTGCAGAAGACACTGGTGATCTTTGTCTCTGCATTCACTTTCTGGCCTCCTGGTTCACCAGCAGTTCATCTCCATTTTTTTTTTATTATCCAGCAGGAGAAATACAGTGGTGGGAGGGGGGAGCTGAGGGCCAAGAAGGGGAAACCAAGGGCAGTGCAGCCGATGCTCTGCGATCTGGGAGCGTGTGAATTTTAGGTCAGCTAAATCAGGACACAAAGCTCCAGCTGCTAAAACCACAAAGGCCCACATATAGTTTCCCTGGCTCAATTGATTCCCAGCTTCAAATCTGCGGAAGAGAGAGCCTTCCATGGGGGGGACCTTCTTCTTCCCCAATTAGTGCCTTTTCACAGCGGCAAGATGGAAAAGGTTTTACTCGGCAACATTACTGAGCATCAGTAATATGCAAAAGATCTGTGAAATCAATTCCCATTATTTCAAAGGACGCTGCCTAGTAAAAAATAATGCATAGTAAAAACACTGTAATGAAACTACTGCTTAATCTGCCGTGATTATCTAAGACGAACCAGCAACTGCTTCATCCTTATTTTGCAGCATCTGCTCAGTGGTACATAAACTGCGAGTACCATAGTCAGGCTTCATGCTTTGGTGGTGGAAACTGAATTTGGGGGTGTCTTTGGGATAGAAGTTCTAAGAGATTGAATACTGGGCTGAAGATCATCAAAATATCTCCATTCTCACCTCTCTCATTTGTTTAATGCATTGCTAGCTCTCCGAGTTATATTTTTATTAATGGAAAAATTTTAAAAGCTCAAAGAATGAACGGTAGTGGCGTGTTCTTTAAAAAAAAAAACTAGATTGATCATTATGCAAATGGCATACTGCCCACATTCCTCCTCCCCGTTTGCCCCTCTGCCCCTTGCTAATAACAGTCAGCCTTGTTTGGCCGCAACTTGGCAAAACTCTCCTACATTTTTGCCGCTCTATATTTCAGCCATGACTTTTGTCGTATTTTGAAGAGAAATTTGCACCTGGCCAACCAACTCACATGCCAAGCTCCAGCCCATTGAGATTTAAAATGGATTTGAATCGATTGGCCTATGAAATTTCAAATGGATAAAAAAGGCAGCAATAAAAAGTCACAGTAGAGTTGGCTCGCAGAGGTGAAAATAAAATAAAGATATCCTGAGAGGTAGCAGTCACTTCCAGTATCTTTAAAAACACAGAGAGTATTTTTGCCCTCTGCAAAGTTAAGGAAAGAAAAAGCAGCTAATAGCAGGTGTCATGAGAACAGAAGGCATTGTTCTTTGAGCATCTCTGATGCAAGGAAAGAGTTTTTGCTTTTATTATTGTTATTACAACTTACAATTAACCTGATGCACAGGTATTTCCTGGGGGCTCAGATGGTAAAGAATCTGCCCGCAGTATAGGAGACCAGGGTTCGATCCCTGGATTTGAAAGTTCTGCTGGAGAAGGGAATGACTACCAACTCTAGTATTTTTGCCTAGAGAATTCCACAGAGGATCCTGGAGAGCTCCAGTACATGGGATTGCAAAGAGTTGGGCACAGCTGACTAACACTACTACACTCCTACAGGCATTTGCTGTTGGGCAATGGGTTATTAGCTGCGTGTGTGCTTGCTTAGTTGATCACTTAGGCTGCCTCCTTGTGACCCCATGGACTGTAGCCCGCCAGGCTGCTCTGTCCATGGGATTTCCCAGACAAGAATACTGAAGTGGGTTGCCATTTCCTCCTCCAGGGGATCTTCCCTACCCAGGGATTGAACCCACATCTCCAGCATTGGCAGGAGGATTCTTTACCTCTAAGCCAACTGGGAGGCCTATGTTATTAGTTACCTTTAGAGTAAACGTATTATGAGAAATGGAACCCTTCTTTTCTCTAGGGATTTGTTATTCCCCAAGAACTCTCCTCAGCATCTCCTCAATTCTAATGCTTTCTTCTCTACTGGGGAAGACAAACAGAGAAAGTCCATGCATTTGTCAGTTTTGGTTCCTGGGGATAACTGTACCGTGGAGGCAGCAGGCATCTGGAACTGTTACGTCATCAAGGTTAGGCTGACCCTTGATTCAGCCAACTGAGGCCCCCAAATGCCAAATGACATCTATTTCAGTCCAGCTTATGAATCACTACAGATCTTGTTTAAAATGCCAGTCTTGGGTGAGGGGATCTAGATTCTCCAAATTTCTAACAAACTTCGGTGCCTGAGGACAGTCAAGGGATAGATGTTGCTCATCCATAGACCATACCCTGAGTACCATGGTTTAATACACTGGGCCCCTTCCCTTCAATCAAATGTCACACACTTTAAAACAAACTTCTGAATGTCATAGAAATCTAGGCCCAAGCCTAGGAGAATGGAGAATCATGGCTCCAGAGCCACAGATACAATCTGATCAAAAGAACATTTTGAGGTCAGACAAAATGTACTGTAAATATGAGTCAGTGAAAGCAAGAAAGAGCTGAGACTCATAAAGAAAACCAATGGCCAGGAGGTGGAGATCCAGACTCTCCTAACATGTTCAAAGTCACCAGCTGATAATGACATCAGTTTCAGTATGTTCAATTTTATTTGTTGATGTTTTTGATCTAATTCTGTTTAATGTGTACATATCTTTTATTGCAAGCAAGTTCAAATCTACTTTTTTTACAGAAGAAATCCATAGGTTGAAAAACAAAACCATCACAAAATAAAAATTTATTCTTCTTCCTTGCAAAACAAAAGTGTGGTTAATATTTGTGACATTCCACATAGTCACATTGTGACTGGGTGGTTGATCATTGACAAAGTTATTGGAAAATTCACCCTTAGCCCTAAAGACGTCTTGGCTCGTTACACGGATGCATTCTGATAAATGGAGCTCATGGCAAGCTGAACAGAGACTTTTTAAAGATTTGTTTGAATTGCAAACCAGGAATGTTAATATTTTCTAATTGGTATTAATAGAAAATACATTCCAGATGGCACACTTACTTTAGCCTACAAAAGAACAAAAAGGATTATTTTGTACTTAAAACAATTGCAGAAGGACTATTCCTGTGGGTTCATCTCAGAGCACCTGTTCCATTCTGCAAGTAAAGTCATCCCTTGGTGTAACTTAAGGTGGCAGCCACCCTGCAATAATGGGCTCACTTTGTTACCTTGGTTTCTGGGTCAATGTTGCCTAAACCAAAGCATCTCATCAATTACAAGCCTGTTTTTTTTTTTTCTTCTGGACAAAGGATTAAAAAAAAAAGAAAGAGAGAAAGAAAAGAAAAAAAAATGTTTGAGTGTAATATTGCTATCGAATATTCCTATTTCCCTTTATTTTGCGATGCTATTTTTATAGAGGGAATCCAATTTTTAAACAAACATTCATATGCACACTTGCAGGAAGGTCGAGATTTTATCTCTGCTACACAGGGGAGGTACCTGTGAGGCAAAAAGCACAGATAGAATCTTCAAATGTATAGGCTGTGAGTGATGTCCAGGTCAAGTTATATATATAACTTGTATTTTTATTCCTGCATAGAATTGAGAAACTAGGGTTTCCCTGGCGGTCCAGTGTTTAAGACTCAGCGCTTCCAATGCAGGAAGGTTATATGTAGGTTAGATCCATGGTCATGGAACTAAGATCCTACATGCCACACAGCACCACAAAGAAAAAAAATAAAAGATTAGAACTGAGAAACTAAAATGGATTTTTTTCCCTAGCTTATCTGTGGTTTATCTATTCGGATAATGTTTCTGTACATATGAGTTGGCAGAAGGGATGGCAAGTAGCTTATGGAGATAACTTAAGGAACCTGATCAAAATATATTTTTTTTAAAGTCCTAGCTTATTCCTTTTATTTAAGAATGTAAATCCAAATTGAATATCATCCACTCAAGTCACAATCTACTTATTTTGTCAAATGAACTATCTCAAAGTACCTTGTTCAAAATCAGGTTTTACTTCTTAAAAGAGATATAAGCAAAAAATACATAAGAGCAGTAGAGAAAATATTCCTTCCTTCCACATTTTAGAGAATTCTTTTCTGGAAAGGTTGAAGTCCTTAGCTGACTTTCAGAGTGATTCACTTTTTATTTCACAGGTAAACTGCTTCTGTCCTCCTTTTACCAAGCGTTCCCCTTTCTGTACAATTTCAAATATATCTGCGTTTTAGAAGAGATTTTTGCAAATACTGTGTTTTACACACACGGCTGCCAAAGACTCTAAATCTGAAGAATGCTCCTTTTACAGACAGGGATAAACAACTCGATTTGGAAGTGTCAATAGAAGCCTGCATTGTAGGTTGTGAATCGTTCCAGTGTTATTTTTAAAAGTGATATGTTTATTTTTGTGATCAGTGAGAGGTTTGGTCTATGAGTCCCAGCTGAGAATCCCAAGCACTTCCTCAGTTCTCAAGAAATGGAGAACACCTGGGAGGGGACGCAGTGAAAACTACAAACTCTCAGCCCCAACACATGCAGACAAGATGCCCGAGAGCTGCGGCTCGGTTGCCAGTTCGGAAACAAACAAAATTACAAATCAAATCGAGTATTTCTGCCTGATCGTCCTTCACCTCGTGTCTTTGATTTAAAACAAGCAGATCAAGAAATAAACATTCCCCCAAAGCACCACCCCCCCCTCCCAGCCCTCCCCAGGCCATTAGGATCTCCAAAGTAAATAAGAAGTGGTACTACCGGGCGTGAATTGCTGCCTCAATTCCGGGGAGAATCCTGATTTTAGCACCACTGTACCAAATTTGTCATTTAGGGAAGCTCTTGTTCCCTTTATTGAGTTCCACTGTAGCGAACAATTTCTGCCTGCATCCCTCGTGTGTCCTTTTGGTTTTATTATCTTTCACTGTGAATTGAGCCTCCACCATCAGTTTCACGGGAAGCCTAATTTCGCTCACTGCTTATACATATGAGGAGACACCCCTCCCAGCCTCCCCCTTCCAATGTTCTTATCAAATGAAGAATTGTGGATAAGGGTTAGGTGCAGATAAACATGAGTGTAGCACTTCCAGAAAGGTCGTGACCCGCCCATAAGGTGCTTCTTGTTATGCCTGACCTTCAGATTTTCATCATCAGCCCGCCTGACAACTTAATAATGCAGAGGAGCCGGATTCATTTCGCCCCTCTGAGAAAGCCAGCACGGGACGCCCTTTTCCCTGATTATTTCTCTGCACTCCCGGCTGCCCTTTATAAGCCAACCAGAACTCCATCAATCATGCTCCTCTCTTCCCTCGCCTCCTCAGTCCCCCGTTCCGAAGCCTCTAAAACCTGCCCTGTTCCTTTTGTTTGGGGCTGCCGTGGGTACACAGTGATTCCCCAAAAGGCGAGTGATGGAGGAAAAAAAAAAAAACACTTTTAGCAAATCACTACTCCACTTCCTGTTTTTGTGAATTTCTGTCGGAACCTGTGAATTTCTTTTTCTTTCTTTTCTATCTTTCTTTTCTTCTTTTTTTTAAGAAATGCTTTCAAAAGTTCTTACTCTCCTTTGTGTGTATGGCTGCCATCCCCATCTCTCAATGAGCTCTGATCAGTTTAAAACACCCTGAATGTAAGTTAGAGGTTATTTCCGGCCTGGTTTCTTCATTAGTGTGGCTATTGTTGTTGTGAGAGTTTTTATTGTTCTGGAAGTAGTAAAAGGAGATGAGTCTTGTTTCGCACCTTCCTTCCCAAGCCTCTCTTCTCCTGGCTGTGGAGAGGAGAGAGAAAAAAACAAGAGATGCGGATGAAAACACAGAGGAGAATGTGGAAAGAGAAAGCGGACAGGGTTTATGAGAGGAAGGGGTGTTGTGTAACCTTTGTTGTTGTTTCATCACTAAGTCGCGTCTGACTCTTTTGCGACCCCATGGACTGTATCCTGCCAGGCTCCTCTGTCCGTGGGATTCACCAGGCAAGAATGCTGGCGTGGGTTGTCATTTCCTTCTCCAGAGTATCTTCCTGACCATGGGATTGAACTGGCGTCTACTGCATTGGCAGCCAGATTTTTTACCACTGAATCACCTGGGAAGCCTCAGTTTCACCTTGATCAGAGCGAAAGTGGATGCAAAAGTTTGCAGAGGAGAGCAGAAGTGCTTTGGGAAGGTGATGATACAGACTGGATTCGAACCCCAAGAGCTCTAATAAACCTATTCTATAAAATATGCATAGAGTTCACCTTTCATCTTGTAAGTGCTCTCCAGCTAGAGAAGAGGTTTCAGAGGACAGGATAAAATAGGTTCTCACCAGCGGGGTACAGATTGCGTCTGGCCGGCACTAGGATCATGGATTGGGGCAGCTTTACCTTTGCTTTCTTAAAAGCCGAGTGCATCTCCCCTCAGCCAGACTCAGCTGCACGACGGACCGTCAACTGATCCAGCCAGACCACGGACATGCCCGGCTGCCAGGGAGCTGGATGGAAACCTGTGCCCAGCTGGACTGGGGTGCCAGTGTCAGCCCAGTTCCCATTAGGTTGCTGCACTGAATTAGAACATTTTTTGAAGAAAGGGAAAGGTAAAGAATAGACCGTGGAAAATACAATACATTCCCTTGATGGCCAAATAGCCATTAAAGAAAAAAGCAAAGAAACAAACAACAAAAAAAGAGCTCTTAAATCATCTTTGACAATAGCAAAGCCAAGAAGTAAGTGCAGAAAATACATCACATAATGTTTACCCAAAGGCATATATCCATCCCCTACTTCCCAGTAAAACATGCAAAACCCTATGTTGAAATAGGAAACAAGTTACCAGTCTTGCTTGCTTTCTTGAGTAGGTCACCAGCAGTGGATCTCTCAGAAAGCAAAAGAATTAATTTATTACTACAAACATTGATTGCAGGTCTGGTATGCATCTGGTCCTAAGTGAGATGCCATGGTGCTCAGAACCTGATGTGAACTGAAAATGAATTATAGGTGTGAAGGGGATCTAAAACCAAGATTTCTGATGTTAACATCTTATTTTGAACACCTGTGTCCCCAAATTAATAGAATTAGATTGGAATACGGGGATTTGACCTGAACTCAAAGAATTTAGTGTACATGTCTGTGAAGTCGTATGAAGTCGCTTCAGTTGTATCTGACTCTTTGCGACACTATGGACTATAGCCCACCAGGCTCCTCTCTCTGTGGGATTCTCCAGGCAAGAATACTGGAGTGGGTTGCCGCTCCTTTCTCCAGGGGATCTTCCTGACCCAGGTATCAAATTCACGTCTCTTATGTCTCCTGCATTGGCAGGCGGGCTCTAACCCACCTGGAAGCCTGGCTGCGTACATGTGTGTAGCTCATGTTGCATGTGTTCATATATATATATATTTTAGAATAAAGAAGTCACGGTGCTTATGCTCTGGATTATTTCAGAGATGAAAGACAAATTATCTCTACTGAAAGAAGTTAATTTGGTACCCTGGGAGATTAGAGACACCAGGAACGATCATCACTGACCTTCTCCATGTTTATCCTGTAGTCTTCAGGCAAGGTAGACTGCTCGGAGGTGGAGATACCCTCGCACAGACAGGTTTAAAGTGGAAGATGATGAATTTATCTTGACATTTCTTGATTTTGACAAGTGCCAGATGTGTAGATAGAGTTATCTGTGGATGGACAGCTGTATACATGAACACCGGGGTGAGATCAAGACTAAACAGATTAGCAGAAAACATGAGAAAAGATAGAAAAGTGTGAAGAATGAGAAGAGACATAAAGAGAGAAGCCTGGAAAATACCACGGGTAAATGAGAGGCCTATGTATGCAGCACCAGATAGATTCAGAAATATGAAGTGAAATTGCTTGGTTTCTATTTTTGCTTACTTTTTTTAACATTCCTCTCCATATTCCCCATCAGGTAAGTTCTATTAGTACAAAGGCTTGCTCACAGTTATATCTGGAATATAGTAGAACCCCAAATAAACATGCATTTACAAACAAAAATGAATAAGTGGGTCAAAGGAAGACCTGGAAAGTGTGATGTCACAGAAACATGGAAGTAGAGCTTACATCTTATACCCTTAGAAGGTTTTGAAAAATAGAACACCAAGAGAATGTGCAGTTAAAGAAGTGGGAAAAAAGAGATTTGATCGGCTGATTGGTAGTTGGTTGAGGGGTCTTTCCACAGAGCAGTGAGAGCAGAAACTGGATTGTTGAGTGTTGAAAGATGAAAAAGGCAACAATATGGAGGCTACCGAATGTAAAATTTCTTTTCAAGAGAAGTTTGGATAAAAAGTCTTGGCAGCCAAACATGTGGGTAGATTGGCAGCAGATGGTTTTCTCCCTTTTCAAGTATTTATTGGCTGTGGTCAGAGCGGAGCATCTCAAGCAGACTTGTTATGTTTTGCCCAGGTAAATGTAATGATAACTTATTTATACCTATAAACCCATAAGAAGCTAGGCTTTTAATTTTGTTATTGTTGCTTAGTGGCTAAGTCCTGTCTGACTCTGTGACCCCATGAACTGCAGCACACCAAGCTTCCCTGTCCTTCACTATCTCCCAGAGTTTACTCAAACTCATGTCCATTGAGTCGGTGATTCCATCCAACCATCTCATCCTCTGGCACCCCCTTCTCCTACTGCCCTCAATCTTTCCCAGCATCAGGGTCTTTTCCAATGAGTTGGCTCTTCGCATCAGGTGCTCAAAGTATAGAAGTTTCAGCTTCAGCATCAGTCTTTCTAATGAATACGCAGGGTTAATATCTTTTAGGATTGATTGGTTTGATCTTCCAGTCTAAAGGACTTTCAGGAAGCTTCTCCAGCACCACAATTTGAAAGTATCAATTCTTCAGCAATTTTCATTATAAAGTGATGTGTATTAATTATATAAAATACAAAAAGAATGAAAGTAAAAACTTCACCTTTTTATCCATGTTTAGTGTCTTGTTATATTTTCTAATATTTTTCTCTACATGTTTTTAAAAAGGAATCATTCTATATTTGTAGTTTTATATCTGTATGCTGTCACATATTTTTTCATGCATCATCCTATTAAATGTTTTTAAAATGTGACTTTTAGTTGATCCCATATCCTATGGAAACACATCTATATCTTTCTTTTTCTATATATATAGCTTATATAATATAGTCTATATATGGTGGTGGTGGTTTAGTTGCTAAGTTGTATCCAACTCTTGCGACCACATGGACTGTAGCCTGCCAGGCTCCTCTGTCCATGGGATTCTCCAGGCAAGAATACTGGAGTGGATTGCTATTTCCTTCTCCAAGTCTATATATAATTTATATAATATAATCTATATATAACATATATAATATAATCTATATATAATTTGCATAAAATAATCTGTATATTTAATTATTCTTATGTGTATATAATCTATTTACACATATGTTATATATGTAAATATGTTATACATAATATACATACATGTAGTTTATTTAACTATTTTTCTATTCAGGGATATTTAGGTTCATGTAGGATATTTGTTATCCTTTGTCTGCCCAGCAGCTTTGGAACATCCTTCCGATGTTTGAGGGAATGCTCCTGCATCCATCCTGTCTCTGCATCACGTTTTTTCTTACATACAATCCTCTTGTTAGCCACACCGCCTTTCTCTCTTTCACCGCTCTCATTCTATCTGACAAGTGTTTGCCAGAACTCCTGGTACAAATATCCACAAAATCATGTCTGCCTGAGATTTTTTGATGGAACAGATATGCAGATGATGCCACCCTTATGGCAGAAAGTAAAGAAGAACTAAAAAGCCTCTTGATGAAAGTGAAGGAGGAGAGTGAAAAAGTTGGCTTAAAGCTCAACATTCAGAAAACTAAGATCATGGCATCTGGTCCCATCACTTTCATGGGAAACAGATGGGGAAACAGTGTCAGACTTTATTTGTGGGGGCTCCAAAATCACTGCAGATGGTGATTGCAGCAATGAAATTAAAAGGCGCTTACTCCTTGGAAGGAAAGTTATGACCAACCTAGATAGGATATTAAAAAGCAGAGACATTACTTTGCCAACAAAGGTCCATCTGGTCAAGGCTATGGTTTTTCCAGTGGTCATGTATGGATGTGAGAGTTGGACTGTGAGGAAAGCTGAGTGCTGAAAAATTGATGCTTTTGAACGGTGGTGTTGGAGAAGACTCTTGAGAGTCCCTTGGACTGCAAGGAGATCCAACCAGTCCATCCTAAAGGAGATCAGTCCTGGGTGTTCATTGGGAGGACTGATGCTGAAGCTGAAACTCCAATACTTTGGCCACCTCATGCGAAAACTTTACTCATTGGAAAAGACCCTGATGCTGGGAGGGATTGGGGGCAGGAGGAGAAGGGGATGACAGAGGATGAGATGACTGGATGGCATTACCGACTTGATGGGCATGAGTTTGAGTAAACTCCCGGAGTTGGTGATGGACAGGGAGGCCTGGCGTGCTGTGGTTCATGGGGTCGCAAGAGTCGGACACGACTGAGCGACTGCAATGACTGACTGAACTGACTCTTATCTTTGGAAAAGATGGAACTTTACTCTCGTCACCTTCCCAGCCTGGTGGCTGTGTTTCAGGGGCAAAGTCATAGATCCAACAAAGCTTAGGAAATCTTGATACCTACTTTTTCCATGAGAAAACACATTTTCAAGGCAGAATCACTGACTTAATTCTGAGGTACTGGGTACCAATAAATTCTTAATTTGGATACCACCTTCCTGTCTTATATCTATGAAAGAATGTCTCTCAGAGAATCTAACTAAGATTAGAAAGCACTGAGAGTGCATTCTCTTATTTCTTTGTGTGTTGGGTGCGCCTTGCACATCTTTCAGAGACACATCATTTCAGAGATGAAATGACTCGGCTAGGCCTCTAGTCACATACAAATTGTAACAGCATTTTGAACAATACTGGGATCATTGCTTCTTTGGAGGAGTTTGCCTTGGTTGATTGGGGTAAGAAGAAAAAGAAAAGTCCTTTGTGAGGTTAAAAATCATGATCACAATATAAAAAGTATTAGTGTAACTTAAAACTACTTCTTCCTATCATCCTCCGTGCTTTGACTTTCCCAAAGAGAAACCCAAGTAAGATGGTAGGCATTGAGAGAGGGCATCAGAGGGCAGACAGACTGAAACCATAATCACAGAAAACTAGCCAGTCTGATCACAGGACCACAGCCTTGTCTAACTCAATGAAACTAAGCCATGTCATGTGGGGCCACCCAAGATGGTCAGGGCATGGTGGAGAGGTCTGACAGAATGTGGTCCACTGGAGAAGGGAATGGCAAACCACTTCAGTATTCTTGCCTCGAGAACCCCATGAACAGTATGAAAAGGCAAAATGATAGGATACTGAAAGAGGAACTCCCCAGGTGAGTAGGTGCCCAATATGCTACTGGAGATCAGTGGAGAAATAACTCCAGAAAGAATGAAGGGATGGAGCCAAAGCAAAAACAACACCCAGTTGCAGATGTGACTGGTGATAGAAGCAAGGTCCGATGCTGTAAAGAGCAATATTGCATAGGAATCTGGAATGTTAGGTCCATAAATCAAGGCAAATTGGAAGTGGTCAAACAGGAGATGGCAAGAGTGAACATCGACATTCTAGGAATCAGCAAACTAAGATGGACTGGAATGGGTGAATTTAACTCAGATGACCATTATATCTACTACTGTGGGCAAGAATCCCTTAGAAGAAATGGAGTAGCCATCATAGTCAACGTTGAAGCTGAAACTCCAATACTTTGGCCACCTGATGCAAAGAGCTGAGTCATTTGAAAAGACCCTGATGCTGGGAAAGATTGAGGGCAGGAGGAGAAGGGAACGACAGAGGATGAGATGGTTGGATGGCATCACCGACTCAATGGACATGGGTTTGGGTGGACTCGGGAGTTGGTGATGGACAGGGAGGCCTGGCGTGCTGCAGTTCATGGGGTCGCAAAGAGTCAGACACAACTGAAAGACTGAACTGACTGAAACTGAAAATAAGCTTCAAAGAATTTGCTTCGTAAAGTTCTATTCTGTGAAAAAAAGGAAAAGCCTGTCATTTTGAAACAGAGGACTCACCTAGTGAAAACGTAATGTGCCAAAAGTGAGATGGTATTGGAAGTATGTTCTACTTCAATCTGACCTACTGCTGGCTGGAGGGAGATTTACAGAAAAGGAGAAGGTTGATCACTGTCTGCATCCCTGCAGAGTGGGTTCCATGTGCTCTCTTGGGTATGCAATGGAGTCCTGACCTCAATGTCTCCCTTATCTGGCTTGGCAGGGACTCTTCTTGGCAGAGAATCAATCAGTAAGCCTGACTAGATTAGGATGCAAAATATTTAGCTTGAATCTATTACCTAGAAGAGTTCTCTCCTAATCTGAAATATAGGGATGAGTCATTGATATTCTTTCTAAATAAATTCCATTCTCATTATTGGGGAGAGCAGCTTATTTTGGTAATTCAAACGAGATGACCTAATTAAAACTTGATATAAAAATTCAACATGCCATATAGTACTTCACCTGTCCAAAGTAAACACAGACAAGCACAATTTATTTTACTGGAGCATCCCTCATGCAAAATTACCAGTGAGTATATCACAACCAATTACAGGCCACTGTATATGCAAATTATTACTCTTTCAATTATTTATAGAGAGCTGTGAGTGTACACAGTTCTTTATAGAGCATCAAACACAGAAGACAGGGTCTCTGAATGAGGAAATCTGAACAGCAGGGGCACATCTCATGGAATGATATGGTTGGGTGGCAGGAAAACAAAATGAAATTCACTTGCAGAAAATTAAAGAAGCAAAAGGGGGGAATATGGCCTAAAATCTTCAGAAAATCCAGAGAAAACTAGTCACCAGAACAAGGTCGGGCTCCTTGCCAAATTAGGACCATAGCATATGATTTTGTTTTCTTGGCTTCCATCCCCCACTCCCAACCACTTGCCATTTTACTATGTTAGGTTCTAGACTTACTTTTTATCTTCAGTTTTCACTCAAACTTATATGCAATAACAGGCATCATAAGTGAAGTTAAGAACAAGCCGCAACTGAAATGCAATATTTCAACTTACCTAACAGTCAAGGATAAATATCTGGAGTATATAAAAACCCTAAAGATTAATAAGAAAATTACAAAATACTCAACCCCAATTCATCAACAAATTATATAAAAAATGCAATTACCATAAAAAGAAACATAAGTAGTCAATTACACATATGAAAAGATGCTTGGTATTACCAGTAACTGGGGGAAATGCCAGCTGAACAAAGATAGCCCTTTGGCAAAAATTTTAGAATTTAGTAATATATTGGAAACAGCAAAAGGAAATAAATACTCTCAAACAGCTGGTTAGGGTGTAAGACTCCTGTGTCTGTTTTGGAGAAAACATGCAGTCTTTATTAAAATTGTTTCTTAAAGGGCATATCCAGTGCCCTAGCCATTCCACATCTTGTTGACTACCTGCTCTAAGAAGCATACTTCCACTGCACACAGGAGATATGTTTAACAATGCTTTTTCTATATAAAGGAGCAAAGCTTGGCCATTTGTAGAGATGTCGATGGGCCTAGAGAGTGTCATATAGAGTGAAGTGAATCAGAAAGAGAAAAACAGATATTATATATTAATGCATATATGTGGCATCCAGAAAAATGATACTGATGAACTTATTTACAGGACAGGAATAGAGACACAAACGTAGAGAACAAACATATGGATACCAAGAGAGCGAGGGGGTGAGAGAAATGGGAGATTGGGATATTGATCAGTATATTGATATGCATATTGATACTACGCATAAAATGGATTAGTAATGAGAACCTACTGTATAGCACAGGGAACTCTCCTTAACGCACTGTTGTGACTTGAATGGGAAGGAAGTTCAAAAGGGAGCAGACAACTGATTCACTTCGCTGGGCAGTAGACACTAACACCCCACTGCAAAGCAACTATGCGCCAATAAAAAATTAATTTAAAAAGAGAGCTACTTGGGGCCATGAAACTGTTCCGTTTCATAAAATCTTGGGCACATGATATTAGTCATTTGTTAAAATCCATAGCATTTACAACACAAAGAGTGAGTCTTAATGGAAACTGTGGATTTGTTTTAGTAACAATATATCAATATTAGTTCACCAGTTGTAATAAAAGTACCCCACTAGTGCAAGATGGTGGTAATAGGGGACACTTGGGGGTTGGGAGTGCACATATGGGAACTTTCTGTCCTTCTTGCTTTGTTTTTCTGTAAACCTAAAATATTGCTCTTAAAAATTATTTACTAATTAAAATAAGAAAATGGGAAATGTTTAATGTTATTGAAGATATAGTGTTAACAATGACAGTGCTGACAATTAGGATGATCTAGAAAGGAGGGGTGTGAATATGTGCATGTGTGTGCACGTGTGTGTGCATACGTGCATGAATGTGTTTAACCTATAAACAATGGTGGTAGTGAATATATCTTGCTTTTATATCTTTTTCATCTTTTATTTTTAAGTATAGAAGTGGCTTTTCTCCCATTAGAGAGTAAGTTTCTTGAGAGATAAAAGGCTTTTCTTACATCTTACTACTTTTCAGTCACCCTAAGCAAAGAAATATTGATGTTAAGTTATTGTCTAAAAGATTATAATTCTGATCAATACATTTCACTTTTACATAGATCAGATAAACCAAAAGTGGGCCAGAAAATAACATTAGGTAAGATTAATATTAGGATAATTTAACCCTAAAGAGAATTTAAATATTAAAAAAACCAAAAATATATCTTTCATAAGTCATGAATTTTCTATAATGAATTTATATTTTCTTTGTTTCTAGAAACACTTGGTTATCATGGTCTCCCCATTTTACTTCCCTCCATCCGCATCTGTGACAAACTCTTCCACAGTCATTCCACATTTGAGATTCTTTAACTATGACAAAGAAAGAGATGGATTATTGTTTTGCCCCTTATTTGTTGATTTTCATTCTTGGCATTGTATACCTTGTGTTCCCCTCTTTCCCACCTCCTCACTTAAAAATCTTAATTGGCTGCAGTAGCACTGCCAGCTCCCATCTGCCTCTCATCGTCCAAGTCTTTGTGTCTGTCCTTCTGTGGGGCTATAAGCCAAAGCTTCCAAACAAATTGAATCACATATCAGTAAGTTACCAAGTAGTCCTCCATGGATTCAAAGAACCGTATGTAGGGCCCCAAGAGTAAATTTCAGAAGCTGAAAAAGTCTCTTGGATTTTAGGTTAGGTTTCTGAGATATTGACATTTATGTGAAGAGGTCACCCTCATAAGATATTTCAGAAGGACTCTGGAGTCGAACCAAAGGACTGCTGAAAGATTCAAGCTATTACAAATTGGCTTGGCATGGGAAGATCCTCCTGAAGAGTAAAGAAAACCAGTGCAGTTTCACTTACAACAGCAAACCGTGTGCTTCCCCAGCAGCTGTTACATTTGTTACCGGGCAGGTGACAAAGCCGGAGAAGCTCGAGAAGCTCGTAGATCTGACAAGGAGAGCCATGCTTGCCAGTCAGACCGCAATGCTTTCTCTTGCTCAAACACATTTATGAAGACATGTTCTTTGCCATGGAGTTCCACAGAAACCTGGAAATGCATGTCTTTATTATGATGTGGTTGTATTTCAATTTTGAAATTCGGGGACAGTTGCTCAAAAAAGAAAAGGAAAGATGTGATGGAAGTGATTGCACATTCACCCCAGACAGGTTTCTTGTCAAGAGCTTAAGTGTGTCAAGGTAAACTTCTGTCTCTCTTAGAGATGGAAAGTAATTGGGAGAGAAGAGGATATACAGAGTTCTAGAATAAAGCTTATTGCTTCCAGCTGCTGCTGCTTAGATGCTTCAGTCACGTCCAACTCTGTGCAATCCTATGGACTGTAGTCCACCAGGTTCCTCTGTCCATGGGATTCTCTAGGCAGGAGTACTGGAGTGGGTAACCATGCGCTCCTCCAGGGGATCTTCCCTCCCCAGGGATCAAACCCGAGTCTCCTGTAGTGCAGGCAGATTCTTTACCGATTGTTTCTGGCTACATAGAATTTACAGAAATATAAAAGAAACTTATTAGCTATTGACTGAAATGTTTGTGAAAAAGGACATTATATTTCAAAGAATTTCTAAGATACAACAAATAAATATGATTAATTTGATCACCCAAGCAATAATTTTTGGAGAAAATTTTAAATAAAGGCATAGTAAAAAAGCAGGTATAGGACAATTTTTTGTAGACAATACGATTTTTAAGCGAGTAGAAATATGGTGAGACTAAAACTGCCTGACAAACTTTTTTTTCTCCCCCTCTTAATAGACCCTGAATCAAAGGGTGAAAGGCTGAACTGAAGTACATAGAAATAAAACGAATAATAACTGAGTGTGATTATGAAGATAAAGGGACCCTGAGAAATCAGAAGACTCAAACATCCAGACTCATAACTTTGTATTTGAGACTTTATTAATAATATTTGTTAAATTATAAAATGATACCTTCTCATTGAGATAAAAGTGGTATAGAGAAGGAAAATAACGATACTCCTTTCCCCACCTCTAACCCCATCCCCTTAGAATCAGTGCAGCCCTATGGATTGTATTCTTCCACATATTATCATGATAAAGACTAAAAGTATTTTAAATATTCTTAGACCAAACTTGGAATTCCTTGCTAATATAGATCATGTATTATTCAACCATATATCCTCAGTAAATAAATAATGATTGAATAAATAGAGAAATGAATGAATGTTTATCACTGTTTGATGGTAAACTCTCTTGAGGCAAGGTATCATGTCTTATTAATCTTTGCATTCTAATTAACTAGAACCTTACCATGTAAGGTAATTAATTTTTTTGACTTGTTGACTAAATGAAGGAAAGATGGATGAATTTCAACCTTAAATTGAAATTGAAAGGGGCAAGTGAAGGAGAAAAATAGACAATAAAATAAAGAAATGTAAGGCAAAAAGATGAAGAAAATGTGAAAGAATTAGAAAAAGAGGAAGTTGGAGGAACAGAGAGAGAAGAACAGATGAGGACAGAGATAAAAGAGCCCTGAAGATAAATCCCCATGTTTAGAGAACACATGTAGTAGCAGGAGAGTTAAAAGAGAACCCCAGCAGAGAGAATTTCCTAGGTCTCAACGATCTACTTGCCAAGAACCATATTTAACTCCTCTTTCCTTTTCCTCCACATCTTTCATGCTATGCATGTATGCTCAGTCGCTTCTAGGGATTGTAGCCCATCAGGCTCTTCTGTTCATGGGATTCTCTAGGCAAGAACACCAGAGTGGGTTAACATGGGATCACCTCCAGGGGATCTTCCCAGCCCAAGGATGGAACTGCGTTTCCTGCAACTCCTGCATTGCAGGCAGATTCTTTACCACTGAGCCACCAGGGAAGCTCTCTCTGATGTTTTGCCAATTCTTTATTTTCTTACAAGGCCTTCATCCCATTTTCCTGCCTAATCGTAATTCATTATGTTAATGGCTATGATATTAATTCTCCCTGCAATATTACTTAAGTCATAACAGTGCCTAATAAAACAAGTTTGACTACTCGATCATGCTGGTGTGCATTCCTGCTGAGACACTTCAGTCATGGCTCTTTGCAACCCTGTGAACTGTAGCCCTCCAGGCTCCTCTGTCCATGAAATTCTCCAGGCAAGAGTACCGGAATGGGTTGCCATGCCCTCCTCAAGGAAATCGTCCCCATCCAGAAATTGAAACTGCGTCTCTTACATCTCTTGCATTGGCAGGTGGGTTCTTTACCACTAAAACCATCAGGGAAGCGCTCTGTTATGCTTAATAAGCCCATAATTTATAGCCCAAAATTCAAGGGCTACAGCCCATAGGGTCGCAAAAAGTCAGACACGACTGGAGAGACTTAGCACGCACACATGCATAAATTTTTATTATATTGAATCTTTTATTTTATTTGAATCTTTTTGAACTTGTTCATTCAAAATAGATAATTTATCATTTGTCTAACATGGTGTGAAAGTGAAAGTGAAGTCGCTCAGTCGTGTCTGACTCTTTGCAACCCCGTGGACTGTAGCCCACCAGGCTCCTCCGTCCATGGGATTCTCCAGACAAGAATACTGGAGTGAGTTGCCATTTCCTTCTCCAGGGGATCTTCCTGACCCAGGGATCGAACCCAGGTCTCCTGCATTGCAGGCAGACAGTTTAACCTCTGAGCCACTAGGGAAGCCCTAACATAGTGTACCTTTTCCCATTTTCACTAAACTCAGAATGTTTTTGCTTCAATAAACTCTATGTAATACTATACATTATTCAACTGTAAGTGTGTAATATATGCAGCTATATGTGAAGGCTTCCTTTGAATGCCAAGAATACTAATAGTATAATTTTTAGAATATAATGTCAATATGGATGAATTCTCCCAAAACTTCATGATAAAATTGAATATATGATTGATCCATTTATTCCTTCATAAATAAAGTCAAATATCTATATTGTGCCTAGAAATTATGATAAGCAAGAAAATAAACATATTAATAGCGCCTACCTTGATGGAACTTAAAGAGTCTGGTGGAAAAGACAAATAATTTCAGTAATATAGTATGACTATTACAATAGGTGAAAAATAGATGCCTCAAAATAATATCAACAGGTGTCAAAATGGGAATAACAAAAAACTAAAGCAAATAAACAAAAACTTGTTACAATATCTTGGAAAGAATTTCTACTGGCTATACACTCAATTAAATTGAACTGGGAAAAACTAGCAAATGGCTGTTTCATGCTTTGTCTCATTTTTATGAAAGTGAAAAAGTGAAAGTGTTAGTTGCTCAGTCGTGTCCAACTCTTTGTGATTCCATGGGCTGTGGCCCACCAGGCTCCTCTGTCCATGGGATTCTCCAGGCAAGAATACTGGAGTGGGTTGCCGTTCCCTTCTCCAGAGGATCTTCCTGACCCAGGGATCAAGTTTGGGTCTCCCTCACTGCAGGTAGATTCTTTACGGTCTGAGCCACCAGTGGTCCTAAAATAAATCAAAGCCTTTTTTTTTACAGATGCTATACCATCTACTTCCTATCTCAGAAGAGCAGTTTTTGTTCCATGAAGAATGCTGAATAACCATACCTGTTCTGTGCAAATGATACTTTTTGAGGCCCAAAGTTTCCTCTTCTGTCTTTCTGCATTTCATTCATAGTTCCAAAAAACAGCAGGAAAGGAAACAGGGTTGCTGATGAAGCACAAGGTCATTGGAATTAAAGTTCTCACGGAATTAAATCTCTCACTTCTGGCAAAACACCATATATTATAACTCAGCATCCTGTGCCAAGGAGGTGAAAAAAGCCAGAAAACATCCTGTCTGCAGCTATCTTCCATTCAATAATTATAACATCCATAATTCCTTTTACAAACACTATGGTTATTGTAAAATTGTCAATCTTGTTAGACTTTGTGGTAAATGTGAACTACTCATTTCGGCGTAATTTTAATTGGCATGTTTCAGATTACTAACATATGAAGAAATTTTTATATGATTATTATATTTTTCAGTAGTTTCTTCTTTGATGTACCTGTTTGAGTTCTTTGTCCATATTCTGTATTGTTTTGTTTTTTAAGATTGATTTTTAGTAGTTCTTTCAAATAAGATTATTTGTTAGTTATGTTCATTTTAAACAGCTTCTTCCTTTCTGTACCTTCCTTTTTCACTCTCAATGGTTTCTTTTAGAGAATATAAACACAATTCAGCTAAAATAATAACTTTTCTTTATCAATTTTTAATTTGGGGTTAAAGTTTTTGGCTTTTGTTTAAGAATCCTTTTACTTTACTCCTATATTCCTACATTATCATTTTAGTTTTACTGTTTAATCTTTCACATTAAAATCTATAGTTCAAAAGAAGGGTGAAAGTCAAAGTGCCAAGTATGTCAGAAAGATTGGAAAAGCAGAAGAAATGAATCCCAAAAAGTAGGCAATAACAAATATAAGAGCATAAATTAATAATATAGAAAATTGACATATAGTAGAGAAGATAAGCAAAGTCAAAAAATAATTTTTAGAAAAGTCAATAAAGATAGAGAAGACAAAAATTTCAAATATTAGGGAAATAAAAGAACATCACTATAGATCCTGAGACTTTAAAATGATTATGCAGTGATATTACAAATATGTTGTTGTTAACAAATTTGAACTGACACAAGTTGAAATAGACAATGAGCATAGTCCTTTAACCACTGGGAAACTTGAACACATAGTTGAAAACACTGCAAGGACTTATGTCTTATTGAAATACCCCCAGCACATAACGTAGACCTCTAATTTTTCTAAATTCCTAATGAATGCTTTCTAAATGGCTAACTTTTTAGAACAATCTCAGAGATGGTTATTGGGAATGCAAATAACATTTCTGAATGAAAATATGACAATTTTTTTAATTGAAAAAAAAATTGCACTTGAGAAGATAATTCCTTTTAAAGGCATTTACTCAAAAGAGGTAGCCAAAGATGTACAAAATACTAATCTTTTTCAAAAATAATATTATAAATTAAACAAACTCAATGTATAACAGAGAATGGATTAAATCATTAATATGTATATTAATGCAGGAAAGATGCACTGATTATTCTGTGGGGAAGATATTCATCATTTAGAATGTACAGACAATAAAAAACATGAAACATTGCTGAATGAACAAAAATTTACAAAAGAGCAAGTATATTATGCTCTCAACCTTTCACTTTTACTTAAAATTACAATGTCTATATTTATAGGGAGAATATATGGCAGTGCATGCTCTTTGGTATCATCACAAAATGTCTCTCCTTTTAGCCTGCCCAAAGATTTCACTATTCAGTCAAATACATGTTTTTCAGAAAACGCTGGCTCTGAATCATTTTCTTCCCCCATTTTCTACAGAAATCAGAGATTTTGAAATTTTTTTTCAAAAAAAATTTTTCAGGGTTAGGAGATGAGGCGGCCAAGTGTTTGCCTAATTTCCATCCGTTTGAACTTGATCTGCCCACATTCTGGACTTTTATAAGGACAAAACACATACTGAGTAATGAGAAGCTACCTAGCAAAAGCAAGGAGGAGGAGGCTGTCCTCTAATCTGAGCCAGGCATGTCCAGGGGGAGACACTGAGGGTGTGACTGAATCAGAACAGTCTCGCTTAGAATAGTCTTAAATCAGAGCCAGTTACTGTACTCCACCTAGGTACCTCTCCTTCACAGGTAATTTGTGCTTTAAATGTATCAATTAATCCAGACCCTGGAAGGGACATATATCGTTTGTTTAGGTTTGCTCTCATGCCTCATTACAGCTATTATCACTACATCAAAGAAGTAGGTACTGTATATGAGGGATAATTAAAGGGTTTAAACTCAGTGATGCTCAGCAAGAATGAGATATTGTTGCTGTGAGAAAGATGGTAGGGGAAAAAAGTTGAACTATAAAACTGAAAAAAAAAAAAAAATCTAACTAGGAAAACAGATTATATTGATACTAGGGGCCCTAAATCCTGAGAGACACAAAATATTAAAGATTAAAGGGTTACAAAACACTTCTATCATGATGCTTCAATTTTAGTCTAACTGCCTGTTTATTTATCTGGCTTCTTAATGGTCTGTGATCTCTTGAATGCAAGATCTACGTCATTGTCATCTGTGTAGCTCCCACTGAGCAAAATGTCTGGCACAGAGAAAAACTGTAATAAACATTAAGCTGAGGACACACATGTATGAATAAGAACTAAAGAAAGACAAAGAAATAAAAACATCATTCAAAAGAAGTAAAAACAATTAAGCTCTCTTTTATGCACATACTAGAGGCTTCCAGGGCTTAAGAGTCCAAGCCCATGGGTAAGCATGATGTTCTTACTTCTAGGGAAAAATGAATTTAACAGCATTTCCCATTCATGTTTTAATCAGATGTCACTGAGATCCATAAGAAGAGGGAATTTCTCATCACTGAAAATGAGTAAGAATTCTCATTATTTCCATCACAAGAGCAACTAGATTAATTTTATTTATTTATTTTTTGGGCATTCCATGTTGCTACAGAATCTTAGTTCCCTGACCAAGATCAAACCTGGGCCTTCTGCAGTCAGCACAGAGTCCCAACCACTGGACCACCAGGGAATTCCCTAGATTAATTTTATCCCCCCCCAAAAAAAGAAGAATCAACTATTGGGTAACTAGTCAATACTGTCCAGATTTTAAGATCACCAAAGTAAATTCAAAATTTCTTGTGCATGCTATGAAGTCCTTTGTGAATACAGAATTAAATATATGAGATAGGCTATTAAATTCACTCCCATTTTAAACCCTAATATTCTCTCAGTTACAGCATGAATTCCTCATTTTAAAAATAGCTGTATAATAGATTATGCATAATAGAAAACTAACAATTACAGAAAGATCTTGTCCAGAGCTTTCAGATTAAAGTTGAATATTTATGTGGAGCTGTGTTTGCTTACCTTATATACATATGTAAAGACCTGATAGTTCTGTTTTGGGTATTACAAACAAGGAGTATATTGGTGGAGAATATATTCCCCCAAAATTAACTATGTGCACCCATGAATTCATTACTATTTCTTATAAATCTATTATTTAGGAATAAAATTAACTTTGAACTTTTTGAATATATTTTAAAATCTCAACATATATTTTATATAAGTAATTCAGTAACTGTTGCATTCTTTTTAATTTCTTCATTTTACATATTGTTGGTCCTTCTCTGCTACAAATTTTGCCCTACAAATTTTTAGGGGTAAAAAATTTCATGGCAATACCATATCTGGTATAAGTAATGACATTTTCTCATCCTAAGTACAATTCGGAGAATATTATACACTTTCAGCATTATTCTTATCCCAGGACTTCAGGGAGATGTTGCTATTTGGTAAGAAGCAATATGCACATTGCATTCAATTTGTCACTCCTGATGTACAGCGCCAAAGAACTCACAATCTTGTCAGAGACAGTTGGTAATCCATAGATGCTTATGTATATTATGACAGAACTTTGATAAGTAAAGCATGTGTTATATTAGTTCAATGGAGGGAGAGATCACTGCAGGTGGGAACAGGAACCGGTAAATTATAGGAACTGCTATTGGGTCTTGAAATATAGCTTAGTATTTAAAGGGAGAGAATGTTCTAAAAGCACAAAGATGTAGGTAGAGGATGAAAGTGCTCTGTATGCATCACAATGCATAGTAGTATTTTTTTAAGGTGTGCTAACGTAGTTTCTTAAATCCCAGTGGAAGCACCCAATTCTAGCTTATTTTACTGTGTGTTAAATCTACCTTCCCCCACCCATGCTTTCAATGAATTTTAAACTTAGGACATGTTTTCCTTCAGATTGTGCCTTTCCATCTAGAATTTAAATTTTCCAGTCTATCACCTCTTATCCCCTTGAGGATTTTATTTGTCATTCCCTGTACAAGTCACAAGCACATGGACACTTTCTAGAAAACAGTAAAGGACTGTAATGGTGATAATAGCTTCTCGTGTGCAGACTTGCATGAGTGTATGAAGAAATGCAAACACTCACTCTCTCAGGAAATCATTTTGGACAGGTTATTTTTTGACTTTGCCTTTCACTCATCATCCGTCATGAATCTCTTCTTTTATTCAACAAAAAATTTAATGGGCTCCAACCACCCACAAGATTTTACCCCAAGCATTGAAGTTAAATGATAAATAAGAAATGACCCTTGCCTTCAAAGACCAAATGTCCAATGAAGAAAACAGATACATAGAAAGATAAGTTTTTTTAAGTAGTAAAGTTCAATGATAGATATATTCACAGAATGTTTTGAGAGCTGAATAAGAAATGATCTATAACCCATCTTGGTGAATGGCTAGCTCTAGGAAGACTTGAGTGAAGTGAGGTTAGCCAGGCAAACAGAGGACCTTCTGATTTACCCTCCTAACAAAGATGGGAATATATCACTTATTTCACTGGACATTATATCGTTTGCTATCATTGTGATTCTGACTACAGTACACAACTGACTAAGCTTAGATTTCTAACACAAAACATACTTGTATTTCAACACCCATACACCAAGTTTATAGTTTTGTGTTTCTGATACAGTGTGGAGAGAATTACAATGATCCAGGCTATGACGGTTCAGCTGATACCAGTGGAACTAGTTTCCAGCACTGAAAAAATAGAGTGATTTACTCTAGATTAGAGTTTCTCCAAGTGTTGCCCCTGGGTTTGCCACAATGTCACTACCTAAGGACTTGTGAGAAATGCGAGTTTTTAAGCCCCACCTCAGACCTACTGACTCAGAAATTCTAGGATTGGGCCCAAAAATCTGTGCTTCATCAAGAACCCCAGGTACGCCTGGTGCACTTAAAGTTTGAAAACAATTCCCCTATACAGGAATCAGATCACATCATATCAGAGAGCTTGGTCTCCCAAAAGTGATCTGGAGTGGTCTTACCAGAAAGGGAGAGGAATAGATAACATCCAGTCAACAAGATATGTCAAAAAAAAAAAAAAAATCTAGGATTACCAAAAGTAAGGTGTAATACCTAGATGGGTATTCTTTTGTGTCCAAGTTCATCAGTCAGCTGTTTAGTTTTATTTATGAATACAATATTTGCAAAAACATAAGAAGATGGTAACAGTATATAGAAACTCTATTCCTTAATCACTTTAATTAGTGAAATAGTTAAGGAAATTTAAAGTAGATCTTTTAAAAATCATATAGCCTTTATTTTAAATCAAAGACTTCAATTTAGGTCTTTCTGCAAGATGCCACTTGTACTTCACATTAGAATTTCTCTATGCCAAAGAAATAGGAAAATCTATATTTTCCATTGTATCATTTTAATATTCGTTTAATGATATAATATAAAAATTCCACTTTACTAAGAACATCCATAGCATAAATACCCTATAATAAGACACTTTAATTTCAGTAGCAAAAAAAAAATGTGCTCTTGTATCACTCTCACATGATGGATAAGAGCATCCAAATTAGGTTTTTAGCACAACCTTTGGACTACATTAGCAAAAATAAATATTAACATAAGAAATATATGATGGAAAATCTTTAGCACTATATGAAACTAATTCAAAATGGTATATTGATCTTTAAGCCACCTAAAATAAAATGTATTAAGAAATTCTAAATATCTCTTAAAAATACAGAAAAATGTCCTATTTCATACATATTTTAGACAGTCTAAGTAGGAAGAACTTACTAAACACTGAGGTAATTCCTGATACCTTAGGTAGGAAATTTCTGGATATGCCTAGACAGAATTCTATAATTAGAGAATACATCTCTATAAGTGGCTTAAGATAGATAAATAAGATGCCTCTTACATTTTGATTTCCTGATGAAAAGAGAGTAAATGTTTATATAAATTATTCTGATCACTTCATGCTCATTTGGATGCAACAGCTGATTGATATGACACATAAAACCTTGCAGAAAAAAACACATCAATCTGTATAGAGGAAACAGGAAAAGAGATTCATGTTATTTGAAGAACATGGGGGAGATACTCATTACTTTTTTAAATTGGTGTTTCTCCCCATGAGTATCAGTGCAGGGGCTAAAATTCTGAGAGGAAAACACTGATTTCCTAGCCAGAAGGCTGAAAAAGGGGACTCTTAGTGCTAGAGAATACTGGGAAAATACTGAGAATGAGAGAGAAAATACCCTAATTATGTGTATGAACTGGCAGGAGGCCCTTTTTTCTCTCCAAGCTGTGTATGCATAGAACACACCCAGGAAGCGTAGCAAACATGTTTGCAGAAGAGCTGAACTATGATGCAAAGTACTGCCCAAGTCCTACCTGCGTCCTTGGTGGTGCATCCCCAGGGATAGCTGCAAACAGCACGGTAAATCCTTTCAGACTAAACGATGCTTTAACAACTGCCCACAGAAGATGAAACGGAATTTGTGATCTGGAGCTGACTGGGTTGACTGGCTGCTAAAGACAAATTCAAAATTCTCCAGAGGATTTTAGTGGGTCCAAAACCCTTACAACATATCACTCAGAATTCCTAGGAGGCATACAAAGCTCTTCAGCATATAAAGAACCAGAAAAATTTGAACAATCCTCAACAGTGATAATCAACAGATGCCAATCTCCAAATAACACAGATTTTGGAATTAACAAGCAGCAATGTGGCCATTCTCTGTAAGAAAAAGGTAAGCACTTTAAAGAATCGTAAAAAAAGTATAAATTCTCAGCATAGAAGGAAGAACTATTAAAACTAATCAAATGGTAATAGGACTATAAAACAAAATATTTGAAAATTATAAAATGTTGTTTTGGCTTATAGCAGAATGGAGACGACAGAGGAATGACTCAGTGAACTTAAAGATGGATCAACAGAGATGACCCAACCCAAAGACCCGAGAACAACAGTGACAAAGAAGCATTTTAAATCCAACCTCAGGGTCCTATCGGATAATACCCAAAGGCCTAACATTCGTAATAATAGAATCCTAGGAGGAAAGAAGGGAGGGATTGGTAAAATAAAATACATAGCAAAATAACAGCAGAAAGTCTTCCCAAATGTGGCGATTGTTATAAATTAGAACCTCAAGAAGATTAGAGAAATCTAGAATAGACAACAACAAAAAAAAGTCAAAGATCTTTATACCCACAAATATAGTAATATAACTTCTGAAAACCAAAGATATGTGAGAAAATCAGGAAAACAGGCAAAAAATATATATATTATATATTGGGGAGCAATGACGGTGGACTTCTCACCAGAAATCATGAAAACCAGGAGACACTGGAATTCCTTTAATGTGCCATCCCATTCCCCCACACACAAAAAGGCAACTTCTAAAACAGATTCTTATATCCCCTGGAAATATCCTTTGGGAACAACAGCAAAAAGAAATTCTCATATGAAGAAAATTTAGAGAATTAATTAACAGCAGATCTGCCCTGAAATAAGTGTTAAAAGGAAGTCCTTCAGACTGAGGAGAGAATACCAGAGGAAACTTCTAATGTCAAGAATGAGGATGGAGCGCCAGAAATGGTAAATATCATGTACTTCTCTCCTCTTAAGCTCTAAAATATACGTGACCTTATCTGTCTAAGATTTTTCACTTTAATTTTGGTTTTCAGCAACTGGATTAGAATTTTTTTTTTTTTCTGTCTTCTGTTACATCCTGTATTTATATCGGTTGGGTTCGCTCGGATTCTTCAATCCATGGTTAGTATCCCTTCTTTAATTTTGGAGTATTCTCAGCTATAATCTTTTATACTATATTCTTTGCTCAAAATCTCTCCCATTTCCTTCAGGAAGATTTTTGTTAGACTGTTTGTTATTTTCTCATAGCTTTTGCGTATTCTGCTTGTTTATTTTTCCCGCTGTTTTCTATTTGTGATCCTATTGGATAATTTCTGTTTACCTATTATTAACTTAACTCATCCAGTCCTCATTTTTGTCCAATTAGCTGAAATGTCTCTTAAAATAATTCTTCATTTCTGATTTATTTTAACTTCTAACGTTTCCATTTGCCTTTAAATAGCTTTCATATCTCTACTAAAATACCTCATTTCTTCATTCATATTGTCAACTTTTGCACCAGATCTTTTAACATATTATTCATAGTTATTTTAAAGTTGTTGTTTTCTCTTGGTCTGTTTCTAACTTCTTTTCCTTTTGAAAATGAATGATTATGTTTTCCTTGCTTTATTTAGTTGTCTCATAACTTTTATGAGATTGGAGACATTATAAATAAAAATGTAGAGACTAAAGTAAATAATACTTAGAGCCATAATCAGGCACACTTTTTTTTTCTGGCTCTTAGTGTGAAATATTATCATGAAATATAGTAACACAAGAAGCTGGAACTGGGGCTTTACTCCTAAAGTTATCTTTAAGGCACCACAGATTTCAAAGTCCTGCAGCAGTGGACTATTAGCACCTTGTTCTTAATGAAGGGTTAGGAGTGACATGGGGTTTTTTCCTAAGTGTCCCAGCTCCACTCTAACATTTTAGTAGTTCCTGCACATAATTAATTCTCACAGAGGGGTCTTTCCAAGTTCTTGCCTACTCTTAGTAGACTGTTGTTCCTTGTTATTCAGTGCTGGGCTCACTATGGGGAAAAAAAGGGGTTCTTGATTGTCCTGGTTGAGCTTCACCCTTATGCAGAGCATGTGCCTTTAGAGTGACTCTTTCTCAGTATTCCTGCCTTTCTTCCCATGGCAACCAAATTCTATTTTGTATCTGGAGAGGATCTTAAGCAGGAGAGTGTTCTATCCATATCCTGGAATTATCCAGTCCCTGATTGTTATCTGTATAGGATCCTGAGCTCAAGGTAGGTCCATGTCCCTCACTCAAGTGAATATGCATTAACTTCTACAATTTCCGCAGAATCAAATTTTTACCTGGGTATGGAGGGTGGAAAAGTTTTCTCTTCTTCACTCTAACCCTAGCCCTAACTTCCTAAAGGACATTATTAGTACTATTATAGTATTGTTATTACTGCTACTTTTCTTAAGTTATCACAACACTGTTGTACTTATTGAAGGAGAATTTACTTATCTGGTGGAGATTCATTCTGAAATATTTAGGAATGAATGTGTTATGATACCCATAATTTATTTTCAAATACTTCAGCCTGACCCAATTGTATGTAGAAAAAACAAATGTGAAAAATTAGAACAGCTGGTGAATCTATATAAAGGGTATTGAGATGTTTATTATACAAATCTGTATAATTTATGTATGTTTAAACCTGTTTAAAAAAACTTGGTGAAAAATTTTTCTAATGTTTTATTTGTAGACCCATTGCTAGAATCTGTTATAATTAATATGAATAATTTCTAAAGAATACAATAAAGTCATTTATTCTGCTTTTTTAAACTTAGTAAAGTTTAATTTAGACACAGCAGAAAGTTTTATGATTTTGTGCAAAGGCAATAACCTGTGAAAGTGTAACTTAGAAAGAAATAGGGTTTAAAAAGATTATGAATAGAAGTACAGGATTTAGTACAGGATTTTAGTAATTTCTAAATGAATTAACACTTTGATCTTTTTTTTTTTTAATATAGTTATAAGTTGCAAGTTTTTTTTTTTTAATTAAGATTTAACAACTGAGGTAAAACCTAGACATTTGTGTACCACACAGTCGTAGTTATATCAGGCTTCCCTGGTGGCACAGATGGTAAAGAATCTTCCTGCAATGCAGGAGATCCAGTTTTGATCTTTGGGTCAGGAAAATCCCCTGGAGAAGGGAATGGCTACCCACTCCAGTATTCTTGCTGGAGAATTCCATGGCCAGAGGAGGCTGGTGGACTACAATTCATGCAGTTGTAAAGAATCAGACACGACTGTGTGATTAACACTTTAGCTTTCTTTTCTGCATGCATATGTACATATATATATGCAAAGTCTAATAAGCACTAAACTCTGAAAACGCTATGGTAAAAACTTATATTTTGTAGAAGAAATCTGTTCTGCATAACACTGAAGAGAAGATAAAGAACTCACTGTAAAATATTTTTTTTTCACATCATTACGCTACTTAAAATCATAAATGACTTCCTATTGCCAGGATAAAACACATAAACTTGCAACTGCCTGACGCTATTTGTAGCCTGTTCCCTTTCTACCTTTTGCCTTCTTTTCCATCAGTAACAAATGCTTGTACTGCCTCAAACCAACCAAACTTTCACAGACTTCTAGAATACTGCATGGATTTCCTTTTCAATGTCATTGACAGCCCTGTCTAGATGGCCAAGTCCTTCTTAACCCTCTAAGCCTTGCTCAACCTCTTTCACTAAGCTTTCCATAATTCTCTTCTAACTAGAGGATAACTAACAGATCACTTCTCCCCCCAAGTATCCTACATATTTAATTATTTCAAAAACTACCTTGAAATTATCTGGCTACATCATTCAGCCTCAAAATCAGGGATAAGCTATATTTGTTTTTGTAATATAGTGAGGTATTAACTCTGAAATTAACACTTGCTTACTTACTAAAGCACCTTGTGTTCTCCACATGTAACAGAGGAGATGACTTATGAGTGAGTTAAAGCAAAGTGAAGAGACAAATCCAAAAGTGATTTTTGCCTGAATGGAAAAGATTGTCCTTCTACTGATAAACACAGAATTTAACTTTTGGGAATCCAAATCTGATTCACTACAAAGGGGGTCGATCTAAATCATTGCAAAGGGAAAAAAATCCCCTAAGTGACCAAAACAAAGCGATTTGTTTTTTATTATCTACAGTATCAAAAGCTACCAAAATATAAATGAGGAAGTCTTTGTGAATTTTATTATGTATCCAAAGAGCAAAAAAATGCTATTTAATATAAAGTGAAGAAAGCTGAGTGCCGAAAAATTGATGCTTTTGAACTGTGGTGTTGGAGAAGACTCTTGAGAGTCCCTTGGACTGCAAGGAGATCCAACCAATCCATCCTAAAGGAAATCAGTCCTGGGTGTTCATTGGAAGGATGATGCTGAAGCTGAAACTCCAATACTTTGGCCACCTCATGCAAAGAGCTGACTCATTGGAAAAGACCCTGATGCTGGGAGGGATTAGGGGCAGGAGGAGAAGGGGACGACAGAGGATGAGATGGCTGGATGGTATCACCGACTCAATGGACATGAGTTTGGGTAAACTCCGGGAGTTGGTGATGGACAGGGAGACCTGGCGTGCTGCGACTCATGGGGTCACAAAGAGTTGGACATGACAGAGCGACTGAACTGAACTGAACTGAATAGTTTATAACAATGTGTACATTACTAAGCTCCTCTTAAATATGTAATTTTCTAAAACCTTGGAGAGAGTAGCATCGAAATATACACTACCATATGTAAAATAGATAGCCAGTAGGAATTAACTGTATGATGCAGGGAGCTCTGTGACAACCTAGAGGGGTGGGAGATGGGAGGAAGTTTCAAGAGGAAGAAGACATAAGTATACCTATGGCTGATCACACGTTGATATACAGCAGAAACCAATACAATATTGTAAAGCAATTATCCTTCAATTAAAAATAAATTAAAAACTTACATCTTAAAGTGTGGTCCTAAGAAGTGCAGTATCACCATTACTTAGAGGCTTGCTAGAAATGCAAATTCTTAGACTCTACCCAGAATCTACTGATTCAGAACATGCATTTAACAAGATTGCCAGGTGATCATACAAACATTCAAATTTAAAAAAAAAAATTGCTGAGAATGATATCTAGAATATCAAAAAGAAAACCAGAGTTTGACTGAAAAATTTCTGAAGAAAAGGAAAATTTTGCATTTACCTTTGTGTGCCAGCTCAGCCTTAGGGGCTCACTGTTCTTAATGCACAAGAGATTGCTGATAACATTTGTATCCATCTTGCATCCTTGTTATCAGGCACCCATACTTGTCTGCATCTGCTGTTCACAGATAAAGTTAGCATTTTGAAATGAGTAGCTGTATCAATCTATTTGTGCTGAAATAATCACCTAGTATTTATTTTCTTTCTGTGGAAGAATGTGCATGAGTCCATACTCTCCAACTTGACTACATAATTTACTCATTCTTTTCCTAAATTCAAAGGAGAATGGAAACATACATTTTTTGGACTACATTGAGTTTAAGGGATTACAAATTAATAGTACCTATGGCTGATTCATGTTGAGGTTTAACAGAAAACAACAAAGTTCTATAAAGCAATTATCCTTGAATAAAAAAATAAATTTAAAAAAATGGTTCAGGTAAAACTGATTTCCTTGTTAATTCCCTTTCCTTGCTGTGCTTTATAAAACCAACTTCAGTTTCTTCAACTGTAATTTGAAATGCAAATAATAAAGTTATTTAAATTCTTGCTGATTATGCTGAGATTTAAAAAAAAAGAAGAATAAAACATCTCTTGCTAAAAGAAATGCTTGAAGTATAATGACCTATTTAGAAGGGAAAAAAGTGTATTGAATAGAGTTATAAAAACAGTACTTTTTTTACATTTCAGAAATCTATTATTTGACAGTTTTTGTTTATCTTTCAAAATAAAGAACACTTTGGCCAAGAAAGATTTTGGTAGTTTAATTATAAATAAATTCTCCATGGGGTTAACAGACAAAACCTGTAGCAGAAGTACATCAATAGAATTTTTTATTCTCCATCTTTGCTTTCTCAAAGTCTTTACAAGCTCATCTAAACATGTACCATATATGTCTTTTGCAGGCTACAGACCCAGACCTCTACGAACTCTGGAAGGAAGTTTTCAAGGATTATACTACTATTAACTAACATTTTCTAGAAGAGCCATAACAAATGGCAACATACAATAATTTTACCTGCCACTTAGATGCAATAAGAGAAGTCATTACTCATATTAATTAAAAAGATAAAATTTAGTACGGATATAAATTATATTTTTAGATATTTTATTTTAGTTATCATTACAGCAAACACGTCTCAGACAGCATATCTTTATAAATACATTCTCAAAACCTTTAATGAGCATAATATAATAGACTAGTTTTCTGTTGACCTAATTCTCAATATTAGAGAGAAAACATTACTCCTAAATGCTTACAAATGTAAAATATCTACTCACTTCAATGAGTTCTATTTGCTGTTTAGTTACTAAGTCATGTCTGACTCTCTTGCAACCCCATGGACTGTAGCCACCAGACTCCTCTGTCCATGGGATTTCCCAGGCAAGGATACTGGAGTGGGTGGCTATTTCTTTCTCCATCAATCAGTCAAATTGAATCTATATGTTACAATCGATTTGTGGGCAGAGTTTAGAAGATTACCATTTATATTTTTGTTTTCTAACATCATAGTGTACTCTATTTAAGATAGGAGTAGGTAAGTCCAAAAGATGGAAATGGGAGTTTATTCGATTTATTTGATTTCTTTAATCCACTCTAACAATTAAATGTTTTTAGACCGCTCACATTGAGAGCAAGTACCCGTAGATATGCTTGGAATAATATCTATCATCCTTCCACTATTTTCTTGTTGAATTCATTTTTTGCCCCTGACCCCTTCTGCCTTCTCTGGTCTTAACTGAGCATTTTATATGGTTCCATTTTATCTTCTCTTTTATCATGTCATTTATGCTTTTCTTATAAAATTAGTGATTTACCCTAGGTTTTACAATACAAATTTTGTAATAATCTATGTCCACATTCAAGTACAGGCTGCATACTTCACACGTTTCATAGATACCTTATAATACAGTATTCCCAGTTCTTATCCCTTGGACTATTGATGTAACTCATTGGGGGGGTGTGTGTGTATGCGTATATACTAAAATTACTCAATTAAGTGTTAGTCATTATTTTAGCATCAGTTTAGTATTTAACTGATAATTTTGATCAATTAAATAGTAATCATAAATTTTCTTTCTATCCTCTTCCTTTCTTTATGTTGATCCCAATTTCTGACCTATGTATTGAATAGTTTTTTCCTCTGCTTAAAAATTTCTTTTAACATTTCTTATGGAGGAGGTGTGCTCACAATGAACTCTTCCAGCTTTTCTTTGTTAAGCAAGTCATCATTTCTCCTTCCTTTTTGAAGAATAATTTTGCTTGATGTGTAATTCCAGGTTGATAGTGTTTTCTTTCAACACTTTAAATATATCACATCACTCTCTTCTTGACTGCAAGTTTCCTAAAAAGAAGTCTGATGTAATTTTTATCTTTATTCTTCTAAGTTAAGATGCTTTTTCCTCCTCCAGCTTCCTTCAGTTTTGTGTATCTAATTATCTAAAATTTGAATATAGTGTGTGTGTGTGTGTTTGGTATTTATGCTGCTTGATGTCCACTGAGCATTTGGATCTGTGGTTTGGTGTCTGCCAGTTTTAGACTTTCTCAGCCACTATTTCTTCAAATACCACTGTTTCATTCTCTTTTCATTCTTTGTAGTACTCCATTTATGTAATTTTCATATTGTCATTCAGTTTTTAAATGTTTTTATTATCTTTGGTTTTTTACTTTTCAGTTGGGAAGTCTCTATTGCCACATCTTCAAGTCTTTTAATTCTTTCTTTGGCTATGTCAAGTCTACTAATAAGCCTGTTGAAGGCATTCTTCATTTTTAACACAGAGTTTTTGATTTCTAGCATTTCTTTTTTATTCTTTTTTTCAGTGTCTATTTTTGTTTTATTTGGTTTTGTTTTTAATTTTATCTTTTTATACTGCCTACATTTTTTCATTAGCTACCTTAATGTATGAAACTATAATTTTAAATTCCCTGTGTGAAAATTTCAGCATCTGAATCATATCTGAGTCTGTGTTCTGATGGGTTAATTTTTTTCACCCTCTTTTTCCTTGCCTCTTGTATGATTTATTATTTTTGCTTTATTTCTTTATAAGGTTTTTTATTTATAAATTTACAAATATAAATATTTATTTATTTATAAGTTTGCAGATGTAGTATCAGGGAATAGGAACTGAGTGAGGTAAACAGATTTTTAGTGTGAGGATTTCATGTTTTCTGTACTTCTAGGCTTCAGATTCCTCTAGTCCTTAACTTTGTCCTTTCCCTTGACTTTGGGTCTTTCTCATGTACTTCTTCTCAGAGAGAATCTGCATGTCACAGCTGTAATCTACCGTGACTCTCCTGAGTCCGTATTGGTGTGGTGACAGGATACAGAGGGTAGAAATGCTGTATACCTTTCTGATTAAGTCCCTAGTTGCCTGTAATCCACCCCCTCCTACTTTAGGTCCAGTAGGAAGGCTGTATGGAGCTGGAGTACAGAGGAATTCCCTTATTCTAGCAGAATTGTGTCTTAGAACTGTGCTCTGGCAAAGTCCTTTCCATGAAGAGCAGAATTCTGTTATGGAAAAGACTCTGGACGTGTTTCATAAAGTTCTCTGTTCCCTTTTCCCTCTGCCAGCACCCCTGAGGGGAGTGCCTTTCTTGGATCTTCATAGCATTCCTGGACTGAAAGCCCAATACAGGTGTCAGCACCTTCTAAGACTGTAGCCTCTAAGTATTTTCCCTCCTACTAATCCACATTCTCACTCCAGTAATTTGTCACATTACCATTTTCATGTTCCTATCACCTTATGGACTCAGAGACTTCTGCTCCTGGTAAACATATCTGCATTATGTCTCTCAAGATGCCTCATTGTCTTCAAATTTCAAGATGGCCATTTCCCTTGTCATGTCAGTTCTCTGATGGGGTCTAAGTAAAGTTGTTTTGATTTTCAGCTTGTCCAGCTTTTGCTTGTTAGAAATCTGGGAGTGACTATTTCCAAGCTCTTTTTATGTCAAAGCTAAAAGCAGAATTCCTTAGAAAATAAGTTCTGAGCCAAATTGTGGAAAGGTTTATTCTGGAAGTTTGGATTTGAGAACAACTGAAGGTTTAAAAAAAAAAAGTTTTTAATAGCCCAAGTATATGCAAAAGAGATATTAATTTGTAGTTATGCTAGAGTGGGCTAAGGCCAAAGGAGATGGTGGAATGAAAGATCTACTGGAAAGTTATTGAAGTCTGTACAGTAAATGTTAAGAGCTTGAGCATACGTAGTAAGAGTGGAAATAGAAAAGGTGGGCATGGGAAGAACTACAAAGACAGACAAAATAAACTTAGTTCGCCTCTCATGGCATGTAGAGAGAAGAAAAGAGAAAGTAACCAACGAGGATTTAACAACTGAAGGCAGGGGTATTGACTTTTACATGTGCAAGGCACAAAAGAGAAGGCAGAAGTTTGAAAGAGACATACTGATATTGCCAGCCTGGAGAAACATCCATATAGAAAGTTCATCATGCAGTTGAATTCAAACAGCTCATTTAAAACATGGCAGCTGCAGATTTATATTTGGGAATTAACTACATAAACACTCTAGTTGAAGTTATGTGGCTTAATGCCATAGTGGAGAATGACACAAAAATATTTCATTGAACAATATTTACTAATCATCTACTGAAAATTAAAGTGTGTGCAAGTATTGTTTGCTCTCTTTCTTGCTCCATCATAAGCAAAAGCTATTTAAACCAAGATACAATTAGCTGCTATTGAATAAAATATTATCTAATGGATGTTTTCTAATGTGAGCCATGGTTTTAATGAACCTCCAATGGTGTCACATTTATCAGGGTCAAATCTATAGCCAGAGGTATTAAGGAAGTGTAAATTTATAGACACAATTCATTGGATGTGAAGTTGACCATAACACACGGCTATTTTCATCCTGATACAACTAACGGTTGAACTGAAATGCACTTGTATCTTACTAGAAATATGAAAGAAATTCCCACATGATTGATATTCATAAATACTTTATCCACAAAAGGGGATTTCTTTTGAATTAGTATATTTTGATACTTTCAAATTCTATGTGTTTATAAATATAAATCAACTCCAAATGAGAGTGATTAGGAAATAAGAGTAATTACACAGAGGAGTAATTTCTAATGTTGTATGTTCAGGGAACTTTAACATTAGTTCTAAATAAGAAACTAAAATATTGAACATGTTGATGCTATTGTGTTCAAATCCACTAATTAATTTGAAAATTCAAAGAAAAATTTTGGTAGACCAATGATTATTAACCAGCTGTTTTTCAAATCAATAGACTTCTGAATTTGTAGAATATTAGTTAATAATGTGCTCATGTATTTGGGTAGGTCCATGTATTCAGTGTTTTAGTCCAATGTCAATTTATAAATAGACATATCAACAAAGACATATCACCCAGCATGGCTCTGTTCTATTTCTGTAAATTCCTGCTTGTCAGGTTTATAATTAGGCCCTGAATTCTTTCTAAAGCCATTCTGACTTTGCATGTCTAGAGTCCTTTCAGGTTTTGGAGATGTGCAAGTGTTGTCATGTAGAAGATGAACTACTTCCCTTGCAGTGGTACAATGCATTTCTGTATGAACTGATGCAGCCATAAGTCACAGACACTAATCTGGGTGCTCATGAAGAAAAGCTAAAAGTTAAAATCATTCAAGGTGGGATGCAAAGGCATATACATACACATTCTCATGGGAGGTTATGACTGCAATGGCAGCCCATATATAAATATTATAGATTTATATTTTCAAAGCTGATGGCCTTACTATAAAATTGCATTTACAGTTATAGTTTATTTTTAAATAGTTCTTGAGTTAGTGAAATACCCTGTGCACTCAAGGATTTCAATGAAGCTCCTGACCAATCAGAACTCATTCACTGTTAACCTGGAAAATGAAAGAAAGAAATCTTATGCCCATCTTGAAAATGATAGAAAGTACTGGGACTGAGACAAAGGAACTTTCCATTAAAGATCAGCTAGTTCTACATGACACAAAGCTGAAGAGTAAATATTTTCTATCCTAGCACATGTAGCTAAATGAGATCACACAAGTTTATAGGTGCCTGGAATTTTCAGTTTAGTTCCCTATAATGCTCAAATGAGAAAAACACTTGTTTTCCAAGTCATTTGTAGACAGATACAAACATATTTTTAAAAAGTCAACTGAAAGCAGAAGAAGGAGTTAGGAAGGGGAGGCAGGGCTCATATACTTCATAATACCAACACAAACCCTCCAAAGAGTGTGAACAGATTGCATGCTGTTAGGTGTATAATATTTTAAGTTACATATATTAATAACACCTAGTACTCTACTTCCAGGTGGTCTTCCAGGTGGCCCAGTTGGTAAAGAACCTGCCTGCCAATACAGGAGATGCAGGAGACATGGATTTGATCCCTGGATGGGGAAGATTCCCCTAGAATAGGAAATGGTAACCCACTCCAGTATCCTTACCTGGGAAATCCCATGGACAGAGGAACCTGTGAGCTACAGTCCATGGGGTCTCAAACAGTCAGACACAACTGAGCATGCATGCGCATACACACACATGCACACTGTACTTACAGATGAAAAGTGAAAGTGTTAGCAGCTCAATCGTGTCCAATTGTCTGTGACCCCATGGACTGTAGCCCAGATTGCTCGGTTCATGGGACTCTCCAGGCAAGAATATTGGAGTGGGTTGCCAGTCCTTTCTCCAGGGGATCTTCCTGATTTAGGGATAGAACCCAGGTCTCTTGCATTGTAGGCAGATTCTTTACCATCTGAACCCACCTAAAAATCTCATTTGAAAAAAATTGAACCCATTTCTGTATACTCAATTAGCTCTACTGAAGACCTGGTAAGACCTCAAAATAAATAGTCTTTTGATCTACTTGACCATGAAAAACATGGTATATTTTCCTAAATATTGTGTGCGTGAGGAAAACTTTTTCAAACATAGCATTTCTTTGTTTCAAAAATGTTTAAAAGGAACATGTAAGAATGTTAAGTAGAACACTAGATTATAAACTAATGCACCATTATAAATCAACCATACTTCAATAAAATATGTTTGATATATATATATATATATATAAATAATTTGGGGCCATATGGATCATGCAAACAATGGGCTTTAATAAATAAAGTATGTTTAAGAAGCACTTACACATTTCTCTTGGTTATAAAAATACATACTAAGTTTAGAATATTTGGAAAATCTGGAAAAGAGCTAGAAAGCAAAATATAAAAATCACTTGAAATCTTCCAACTGAATCACTTTTTATCATCTTGGTTCACATTCTTTGAATCATTTTTCAAGCTCTTTAAGCAGAGCAACAATAGCCATTAAGAGTTTCACTTTTCTCTAAAATATTAATTTTTGTTTAGATAATTTTATTTTATATTAATAGCATAGCTATAAATTCTAGCTAAACACAAAATGTGAGTTAGAAATTTTGACCAAAATTTCACTTTTGGGCTTCAGTTTTTGGATCGTGTCAGAGTTGCTATCATCTGGCTGATCTAAAATAATGGAATCACTGTCTTCACGGTCAACTTCACCTTGTATATTTGAAATGTTATCTTGAACATTATCTTAAATGATCCCACTTTACTACCACCCATAGGTAATTGAGAGAGGACACATACTATTTGAGTAAAGGGTAAATACTCAATGATTGGTGCTGACAAAAAGATAGATGTTCCTTTTGTACAGTGTCTAATAAAGAATCCTGCATCTTAACCTTTCTGAGAATACAGAGGCAATTAGAATGGTTTCTGTTTTAATACATACTTAGAGCCATTGTTGAAATAAGTTTTCATTTTTCTCTCCTTCTCCTCAAAATGTGTGTCAACTAGTATAAATATCCATATGAGTTAACCTACCTAGTTTGTTTTTGGTTTTTATCACAACCTCACTATTTGCTTTTTTATCACCCATCCCTCTACCCCAGACTGCTGCAAAATGTCTGCATCCCATTTATTTTACACCTCTTCTTGCTAAATTATCACTAGGTTTGAGCTTTAAAAATACATTCACAGACCACTCAAGTTGGGACATAAACATGTTTAATTCATTTGTCATTAGGCCCTGTGACACCTTGTTCCTTTCACTTCGCAGCCCTGGCAGCAGGCTAGCAAAAGTCCTTCTTTTCTGCGTGGGTTAGTTAAGATGTATCTGGCTGTTTTGCACTATCTTTAGTATGCAGGGAGCACAGAGATGGAGATAAAAGGCGAAATGTCTATCTTTGAGTCCTCTGCAATACCGAATAAGTTATCAACCCACTAACATGCATGTCTGAATAGACTCCTTTGGCAACAGTGAGATGTTATCTTCCATGACATGCGAATTCCTCCCTCATGTCAATCCATGAGAGTACCAAAGGATAAACGCGCTAGTAAAATGAATGTGGCAACACCGCTGGGACTGTGAGAGCATCATATTTTCCCCCAGCTCCTTTTAAAAAAAATTCTCTGGCTGAGTCCTCAATATACATATAAATTAGTCAGTCTGAAGAACTGCTTGAGAATCCATCTCTTTAATCTCTTGGAGTAGGCGTGGGGAATAGACTCTGTTTAATGCTCAGGGGCCTTGTTTTTTTCCTCTTCAGCTTCACCATCCTCCTTCACACTCAGCCCACACAGATGGAACTAAGAAATATGGTGCTGGAAGCCGGGAACTTGCGCTGGCCTAATAAGCATGCACTTGACTGTGGCTTCACCCAAGTGGACTGACCCACAGCAAAAGCACGAGGACTATCCACCTGATGAATTCATGGTCAGAATCATAAAAATAATAGCTAGCATGGATGGAATAAAAGCCATAATCCACCAGAGACTGTATAAGCACATTGTTTCCATATACCACTGGCTCCTCCAAATAACCCCATGAAGCTGCATTTTATTTCCATTTTATAGATAAGGTAATTGAAGCATAGACAGCCAAGGGGGCAGTGGCTTGGTATTCAAACCAAATACTGTGGTTACAGAACCAGTATTTCTAATCTTCTCTTCTACTCTTTATCTTCCTCCATTTCAAAGCACATAGTACATTCTTTCTTCATTATAATCCAGGTTTTGCTATCCTTATACTTAAGGGCCCAAAACTGTGTAGCAGGACTCAAAGAATAGACCTGGAGTGAATTAGCAAACTCCCTATTCTACTTAGTGAGGTAGAGATCAAGTCAATCACTCATCTATACAATAATAATGCATTTTAAGAATTATAAGACTACAACTGAAATAACACAACTTTATTTTATTCCTTGAACCTGTATTGAGGTCTTATGAGACAAGTTCATAGAAGCACATGATGCAGCTAGGTTTCTAGGACTGGAATTAGAAAAGAACAAAGATGTGAAACTTGAAGTTCTGCTAGTGAAATTCAGCTCGTTAATTTCCATTAGAAATGTGTTACCTTGAATCTATACGTAAGGACCCATTCCAGGACCAAGAAATGCCACGATTAAAAATGAACTTTTGTTTTCAGGGGCATTGCCATGATATAATTAAAAATACAGATAGATGAATACCAATACTTGTAGGCAAATCAATAAATCAATCTTTCTACCTATTTAGGGAAGGGAGATAGAAAAAGCAGAATGCATGCAAAAATAATAGTAATAGCTAAAGGGAACCTGTAGCAGCAGTCAATTAATTGTAATTATATTTAAGAATCAATTATTAAAATTTTTATCCTATATAAGGAACTCTGCTGGGCCATATAATGAATACAATATGTTTTAAAAATGTAATGCTATCTCCTGAAGAGTTTGCATTCTCAATAGAAGAGAAAGAAAAGCTTTAAGAAATGGCAAGGGAAAAGAAATATGAAAAACATAAATGCATCCATTCTGCAGAAAAGTTGAGGAACACAAAATTAAGCAGCAAGTCAAAGAAGGTACATTTCATTCAGGAAGATTCTTGGATGGAGAAAGATGAACTGAATTTTGAAAAAATAATCGTGGGCATAAGCTGGAGGAAAATGCCAATGCTCTAAAAAGGTCATGTATAAAGGGGGAGAGATTTCAAGAGACGTCAAAGGGCTGGTGATAAGGTTGGGATGGATAATTCATAAAATGACAGTGTCAATGAATACCACAAAACTAGGATAATCAATGCTAGATGATGGGGGGAGGGTATAAATGCCAAAAGAGGATGTTCATTGAGATCAAACAAGTGATAGGAAGAAAATATAGTTTTTGGAGCCGTCTATATGACACATTGCAATGGGTTGATGGAAACATGGTGGAAGATTGGCTTTGAAACTTTGTTTCTTGGCAGGAAAGAAACTGCTATTAAAATCCATAAGGCCGTGACTCCAGACCTCAGGTGGAGTTTCAAGGATTTGTCAGACTCACCTTAGCCTGTAACATGACTGAGCAAAGTTTGCAAGTCTTTCTTCATCTGTTATGGGATGCCCAATACATGTGGAGCTGCCCCTAGCACCTACAGAAGATAGAAGTGTTGTGTCGCTTAGCTGCCAGTGATCACAGTTTGAAAAACTACACTTATGATGTTGCATATGTTAGAAACAAGGCTCTGAGAAATTAACTGAAGTGAGTCAGATTCTCAAGCCAGGAAAACAGTGCAAACTGGACGAGAATGCAGGCATGTCTGTATGCATACCAAACCCTCAACATGGTTACTTTCCATGTAAGAAGATTAGATTCCTAATCCTATCTCTCTCTTTTCCTTCCCCATATATTAATAAATATTTGCTTAATGCTTTTCCATTTAAAAACTATGTGCCAACACTCATAAACTGTTAGATTACAAAGTGAATTCCCATTCTCCTCATTTCCCTGTGCCCTCTTTCCCTTCTCTATTTGCATTGGCATGAAAACTTCTATTTCCACTAAATGAGTCATTTGGGACAAGAAAATTAATTTATTTGAGCAGATGTATATAAACGTTGCTCAGAATAGAATCACAAAACTGCCCAGTATTTATATAAGGTCCTTATAATTGATGACCTTTTTATAGTTTTGTGTGAAGAATTCAAGGAGCTGACTAAGAAGCTACATGGGAAATATCAACATGATTAGAAATACAGGCTCACCTCTTGAATTCCAATTCTGTAGTGACACATGGTGAACCTGCAGGAGAAAAATAGCCATGGAGTTCCTCCACCCAACAATGCAGTCTTCACCCTGATTGCACTGAAAGTCAGCTGTCTCCATAGTTTGAAAGTATCAAAATGATGGTAGTCAGTATTGTTAATTACAAATGTTTGATTTCATTTTTTTCCCCACACTAGGAAATAGCTAACTTTTAAAACAAAACCAAGACATTTGTCCTGAGTTTGCTTTCAGTGGTACCTTCTATTGACATTAGAACTAATCATCTCCACTGTGTGACATTTTCAGACTAACTGTAGAGCTTTTGTACAGAATGAAAAACACTACTTCTACAAGCTCATGGCTAAGCAAAGCTCTTATTTTATGGATCAGAGAATTCCCCTCAAGATTAAGACCTTTCATTTTGCAATATTGCAGATTCTGTACTTCTTTAACGAAGTAGGAGGAAACATCATGATTTGGACTTTGAATTCTTCACAGCAGCGGGTGAAGTTTTCTAGGGGAAAAAGAAGCCCACCAAATAAAAGTACCACAGATTTATCCAAACACAGATGAATATCCTGAGAGAATAGCAAGATACTTGAAAAAGTAAATAAATAACTCGAGGAATAAAAGCTATTTTGGAAGGAATTAACTATCTGAAACTTACATCGTTATAAATGACACTTTATTTTGGAGAATTAAAAAAGCAAAAAAATACAGTATCATTCCTTAGAGAATTTAAAAGCTTTTCAAAAAAGAAAGCCATATTTAAAAAAAAAATAAGAACAAGGAAAGAAAGGCAAAGGAAGAGCAAATTTAATGGAAGAACCAAAGCACAGGCAATTTTCAATGAAAGATGAGAGTCTGGTAAGTTTTTATTCATCCATTCTTGACAAGAAGCTCATGAAAAGTCAGAAAAATAAATTTGTTTACTGCCAAAAGTGATAACAAAGAAAAGCTCAAAGACTAAGGAATGTGTGCCTGCCTGGTGGTGGTGTTGATTTAGTTGCAACCCCACGGACTGTAGCCCACCAGGCTTCTCTGTCCATGGGATTTCTCAGGCAAGAATGCTGGAGTGGGTTTCCATTTCCTCCCCCAGTGTGCCTGCCTACAGATATACAAATCAGTGTGATTTGTGATACTATAGTGATAAAGCTTGTCTAAGGAGATATCAAAGCAGATTTTTATTCATATACTTGTTAAGTCTTCAGTAGGACATCAAATGCCTCTTTTGGTAAGGACCTACCCTCAGGAGGAATAAACATGTGTAAACTGCCTGACAAAGATAGGGTCTGGCCCTCAAGAAGCACCCAGTTGAATGAGCAAGGTCGAAAAGTTACTCTCAAATTAATACAACTTGTTAGCGCTATTCAAGTGCACAGGGCATTGTGGAAATACAGAAAAGGAGCCCCCGTCTACTTTAAAGAGCTTCACTCAGGCTCAGAGGCTGACTCACCTTTGCTTTTGCAGAAGCATGAACATTATTAACTATTTCCAGGAGGGGAATGAAAGGAAGATGTTAGAAGAGTTTCCACACTGAGAGAAAATCCGTAGAATGGAATGAAGCTGATATATGATTCTAGGGACCAACTGAATAGCCCTACTGTTTTCAATATTCAAAACATTTATTTATTAATAAAAGTTATTTGTGCCCATTATTAATTATTGGGAAATTTATTAAAGATAAAGAGAAAAAACACTTCTATTTCAGCCATGCCATTCACCACTGTATTATATAGTCTCTACTCAATTTTTCTGAACCATACCTAATATTGACCCCTAAACCTATACTGCTAATAATTGTTAGGAAGCTTTTTACATTTCCTAAGCAATCCCCAAAATATTTTTCTACATTTAAACTGAGACGAACCATGGGTTTTTTTCTCAAGTCTGTGTGTGTTAAATGCTGATGTTTCCAGAATGAAAGATGTGCTGAGTAATCCCAGAGACAGTCTCCTTGATTTATCAGAATACATTTGTTTTTACCACCCTGCTATGCACTATCTTATCAACATATGCTTTATCTCTCCAATAGTCTAGTAGTGTTTGTGTGGGCTGGGATCGTCTCTTAAAGTATTTGCATTTTCTATGATATCAGTATAGTGCTGGGTATATAATCATTGTCAAAAGTCATTGAAAGATTGATCTGTCAGATCTCAGACTTGGGTAAGAATTTAATGGCATACCCTTGGCCTCACATGCTCAGGGCTTCAGGGCTTGGCACTCAGCTTAACTGGCTGTTGATGAACAGGGATTAGAAGCACAGCCACCTGGACCTTCACCCATGAAATCCTGGGACTTGCATGTTATAAACCTTTTAGACTCTTTCAAAGTTAGAACCATAAATTACCTAATTCTTAACACCAATTACCATTATTTGATCCCTGAAACACTTGCATTAGTTGACCCCAGACTTCAGTGAGCTCATATCTGAACCTGAGTTATTATCCTTCTTTTTTATTTTTCCAATGTTCCAAAGGGAAAGTACCCTGAGGGTGGCCTTCCCCCTGAAGTGACAGTATGATGTAATGGCACTCAGGTCACAATGTCATGGGCCATTGTCCAGAAAGTGATAACCCCCTTGTCCACCAATCCATCCTTTAATGCTGAGGTTGGATTCAATCTGGCCAAATGGTAAGTGGCCTGCCAGGCTGAGATATTTACCCCAAACTGTCCACACAAAGCTATTTTAAGAATCCTGGGCAGCACGAAAAATCACAAAGCAGTAGCAAAACTCAATGTGATGCTCTTCTGCAGAATTACTGTGACAGAATTTGTTTGCTGCTTAAAAAATAAAATAAAATAAGCTTTTTTTTCTCTCTCTCTGCCCCTCCTCCCCTCCCTTAGGGACTCAGCTTGTGTCTGTGTGTAAGTCCTGGGGTCTTGGGTGTCAAATGTCAGGCCTTGTACTGAGCTGTCAAAGAGAAGAATGGGCTGAGATGATTGATGACTGGGAGGCCTGAAACCCAAACCTCCACTGCAAATGCTTCTTTTACAAAAAAGCTGGGGCTACCCACAGTGCCTATATTCAAGGTCACTTCGCATGCCATTACACCCACCGCGTTCGACTCCCAACAAGCCACGCCATTCACACGGGGGCTGACTTCTCCTCTGAGCCTTCGCCCTCTCTCCCTTCCTGCCTCCTCTGTTCCTCTCACAAGCCCTTGCCCAAATGTTGGAATACTTAATCCAAATCAAATAAAAAAAAAAAAAGATAAACAAAAAGATAGGGTCTTTTTGTTTTGTTTTGTCTTATTTTTCTTCAGGCTACATTTGCTCTGAGAAGCCCAGGGCTGGAGCTTTCTGGAGCACAAGTCAGATGACAAGATTATTAATGGGAGCGGGGCAATGTCATATCTGATTTCATGCATATTCATGAAGGGAGCCACACAGCTGGGACCATGCTCTGTGGAGAGGGGAAATAAAGAGCCCTCTACCCCCCACCCCGGGCATGAAGAATGTCATTGTGGAGATGAGGAGCCTGGCTGGAAAAGTTTAAGTGACTGTATCCTTTATTTTGAAAAGAGGGGATAGAATTTGCAGAAACAACAATGGCAACATAATAAGTTTTGGCTACTTCAGTCAAACTCAGGGACTAAATTCTGCTGTAGTACCTCTTGCCTAAAATCACCTATGTGGAAGCTCTCCCAGTGGAAGTAACAGAGGGACAACCTTTGCAAATGGTGTCAACAAAGGAAGTAAATGTGATGAGAACAAAAAAAAAGAGAGAAAGAGAAGAAAAAAAATAAAAGGAATCAATGAACATAAAAAAGTTCATCATGGCCATTAAAACATGGAATAGTCTTATAACAGAAGAATAGTTATGATTAGTTATGAATTATACAATGTAAATTTTGAAGAGGGATAGATTCTAGCTGGTTACTAGAACCACGATCATACCTCCTTTCAGAGCCAATAAAATGACTGCTGGTAAAGCATTTACAATCTTTTTGTAGCACAGACACATGAAGAAGCTGTTGCATGCACCACAGTAACACGTGGAAAGTTTCACCTAGTATCTCAGAGTCTGCTGATCACAGCTGAGAGAATGACCAGTGAAGAACATGAACCACAAAGTCTGATAGATATCTAACTGGAAAAAAAAAGGAAGTCCTCAAGAGGCCATAGCAACACCTTTAAAAGGACACCTGTTGCAAAGCTCTTCCTTTGGTTACCCAACCTAGCCCAACAGCCACAGGGCACAGTGACCAGTTGGAAGAGGCCAAAGAGCAGATGTCCCCAAACAAGAAAGACAGTCATACCACATATTTCCCCTTCCCAGTTTATGAATCACCTTTAAAGTTCACACTGGGTACTCTCTATATATGGGGCTTCCCAGGGGGCTCAGTTGGAAAGAATCTGCCTGCCAGTGCAGGAGATGCAAGAAACACGGGTTTGATCCCTGGGTCGGGAAGATCCCCTGGAGTAGGAAATGGCAACCAATGCCAGTATTCTTGCCTGGAAAATTCCATGGACAGAGGAATTTTCTGGTAGACTAAAGTCTATGGGGTAGCAAAGAGTTGGGCACAGCTGAGCACACACACACCACACACACTCTATACTGTAAAGAATTCTCACGCAACTTCACCTCAAGTTGTCAACACCATAAAAACAGTAATAACAGTGGAATTTAATAACAGTGTTTGAAATTGGACCAACCAACCATAAAGTAGGGGCCGAAATACTCTAGGTTTCTTCTCCTTCCTCAGTCTGAGCACTTTTTACCAACACATGGGCCGGTTTTTAAATGGTGCTCCCTTATCCCCTTGGGAAGCTTAGAGAACTGGATGTATTCAATAGGCTTATCAATTAGGCTAAGACATTTAATGATATTTGGCCTGTGTTTAAATCTATACAAAAGGATAAATTCAAAATATTTATTTTGAAATAACAAGCACAGAGTCATTCACTGCAATGTTATTGATATCCACACAGAAAAAAGAATGAAATAAAATGAGTTCAACGTTAAATCATAGACAAATGATTAAGTACAAGACGATGCATCAACTGGAAGCAATCAATTGATATTTTCATGTTCTGATCAATTTTTGACAGGAAATAGGACAGGCTACTATATTTAGATGATTTCTCTTGGAATTACGTAAATGAAATGTTATCTCAGAAATTTGAGTAAGTGTCAGTCATTGCATAATAAGACTCATTCTTGACATTGCGAACTGAGATAAAATAATAAATAGGCATCTATACATTTACTCTTTCCCATAAAATGATAAAACAGATGACAGTAATCTGAGTCAATGAGACACTCCCTCCCATGCCTCGTTTCTTACTCCCAATAAACTCCATTTGGGAAATACTGAATGAGTGGAAGGGGAAGACAAGGAATAGTCATTATTAATTTGTAGCTTTATATAAATAAATTAAAATTAACTCCAGCTTTTCTTCTCAACTAACTTTGAGTAGGATGAATACTTTGGCAGAAGATATAACATTTTCCATTTTTGTAGGTGTGAAAAGTAACTGCTTCCCCCCTTCTTTCTCTTATTTATACCAGGTAACAAATAAATATTTCTTTCAAAAAATGTTATGAGTTACAGACCCAAATTTCAATCAATACAAGGTCAAAGTTTGGAGTTTTGTGTAGCTAATAGCTTTTCCTTTAAATTTCCTCAAAAATATAGGCATTGTAGTTAAATTATATTAAACGGTTTATATTATACCTTTAGTAATAAATATTAAATTTTTTAAGACAAAGTTAAAAATGCCCTAGACTTAATAGAATATGAAAAATGTACTAGACAATATAAAACTTATCAACTTAATTATTTGTGTTTAATAATAATGGGGAACTCACTGGGGAAATATGTCCTGGAATTTTGCTCCCCTTCCCACCTCCTCCACTCCACCCCCCCTCACCTCCTACACCTTCCCACACCCCCCACACCCCCACCCCCAAAACCACACCCCCTCCATCTCTCTCAGGGCGAAGGAACATCAGGGAATACTGTATAGTATCAGTGTGCATTTCACAGTGGCTCAGCGGTAAAGAACCTGCCTGCAATGCAGGAGAGGCAGGAGATGTATGTTCAACCCCTGGCTCAGGAAAATCCCCTGGAGGAGGAAATGGCAACCCACTTCAGTACTTTGGCGGGAAAATCTGTTCTGAGGGTGCCCCTGGCTGAGAGGAGCCTCAGGGAAGCATCCCTAAGGAGCAAAGTTTTGGAGGCTGTGCGAAGCTTTGGACAGCGGTTGTCAGGGGCAGACTCAGGACCCAGGAAGCAAGAGAGGCCGAGGCAAAGCCTGGGTCTGACTTGGACACACCTGTGAGGTGGAGCAGGCATTTAGCCGGAAGCTGGAAAAGTACCAGTGAATGAGGGAGACACAAATACCAGAAAGTGCAGAAGTGGGCAGGAGTTCTGAACTGAGAATCGGGCAGAGCAGGCCAGACAGCAACAGGAAAGGTCAAGTCTGAAATCCACGGGGAAGGTGAGGCAGCCCACGGGCCCAGCCTGGGACCCCTTGAGCTGCGGTTCTTAACCTCGGCTGCACAGTTAAAATACCTGGAATGCTCTGAAAACCTATCAAATTGAAGCCCCTTCCCAATCCAGTTAAGTCAGAAACTCTGGAGGTCCAAGCCAGGGGCTAAGACACCTCTGTCATATCCGACTCTGTACAACCCCAAGGACTGTGGCCCGCCAGGCTCCTCTGTCCATGGGATTCTCTAGGCAAGAATGCTGGAGTGGGTTGCCATTCCCTTCTTCAGTGGCTCTTCCCGACCCAGGGATCGAACTGCATCTCTTACACCTCCTGCACTGGCAGGCGGATTTTTCACCACTAGCACCACCTGGGAAGCCTATGAGGTCAGGTACTGATACTTTTTTAAAATTTCCAAACATAAATTTGGAGCTAGCCCGTTGCTGGGTGAGGGTGAGCAGGTGGTTGGGATGACTGCAGAGAAGGGTCATGTATCCCCAGGGAGCTTGTGGTCAGTCTGGAGGTGGTGGGCAACCAGCCGGAGGTGGTGGGCAGTTTGCCCCAGATTTTGCTTTGTTCTTGGCCTGCAAGCTGCATCCACCAGTTGAGGGTTGGGAGAAAGGTGGTTACAGGAATGACTACACCGCTCATTCAGATTTTACCCATTAGTGTCTTTACTCCTCGAGATTATGCATATAGATTCTATAGTTACTAAACCTGTGAGTGGACAAGAAGGGTCTAGAATTTGAAGGCAAATGTGTTTCAATGCTGTACCCATGGTTGAAGCCACTAAGACAGCCAACACCCAGCACCTATGTATTGCAAAGGTTAGGGTGGACCATCCTGATTATAATTTCTTGAAATTAACCAACCCAGTATTTCCTATATTCCTTATACTCCCTCGATGGCAATAAGCTTCAGCAATAAGCGTCTGCTGTTATGAGGCAGGTACCTGTTCGATGTTTTGACTTTCTCACCTGTCAAACAAGGATTACCAAACTAAGCTTTCTTAAAATAAAATACAGTGATAGTTGCAAATTGTTTTCAAAACACAAGCTGGTAATAATCTCATTTACATATGTAATAGCAATGCCTTTCTTAGCAACAAATGTAAGAATGGCTGAAAATTAAGACCCCGGCCTCAGTATTTTTCTGGAGATTTGTTGGCACGTAGGTTTCAGGAATGGGTTTGTGATGAGTGGCTCAGTTTATATGTAAGTGAGATATTATCAGTGACTTAGAGTGATGTGAATTTTAAAAATGTCTATGGCACACCTAAGATCTTCAGACCCTCAAATTCTTCTGTACTCTGCCTATGAAGACTTAATAAAATGTAGAGACTGGATAGCTCAGTTGGTAAAGAATCTGCCTGCAATGCAGGAGACCCCAGTTCGATTCCTGGGTCAGGAAGATCTTCTGGAGAAGGGATGGGCTACCCACTGCAGTATGCTTGGGCTTCCCTTGTGGGTCAGTTGAGAAAGAATCCGCCTGCAATGCAGGAGACCTGGATTCGATCCCTGGGTTGAGAAGATCCCCCGGAGAAGGGAAAGGTTACCCACTCCAGTATTCTGGCCTGGAGAATCCCATGGACTATATAGTCCATGGGGTCTCAAAGGGCTGGACACAACTGAGTGACTTTCACTTTCACTTTCAGACACTAGAAATCATCCTATCTTGTTATATCATAACTACAGTGTTGAAAGGATAAGCAGCACTCTCCTTGTCTCAATACACAGATGTGAATATGTTAAATAAACTATACCTGCCCATTATACAGATTATTAAAAAAGGCTTCCCTGGTGGCTCAGATGGTAAAGAATCTGTCTGCAGTGCAGGAGACCTGGGTTCTATCCCTGGATTGGGAAGATTCCCCTAGAGAAGGGAATTGCTACCCTCTCTAGTAATCTTGCCTAGAGAATCCCATGGACAGAGGAGCCTGGCAGGTTACAGTCCATGGAGTTGCAAAGAGTCAGACATGACTGAGCGACTAATATTTTCACTTTCATTTCTCAAACTAGGATTCAAAGGACAATTGATTAACTTTCACGTAAACAATACATGAAAGCCAGAATTCTCATACAGGCTCATCTGAATCCAACACACAAGCTTGTCTGACATCATCTCTATGTCATTAGGGAAATCCTATATTTCTTTACATAAACAAATATCCTTTAAGGCTAAGATGTTTCTTACAAAATTTAAAAGTGACACAAAATAAAACTTAGCTTATGATTTCTATCTAAAATGTATTTTCCTTTTTCCTTCCTTCATATAATTATGGATTATATACATATTATATTTAGAAAAATGCAGAAGAGAATTTTTACCTAATACTTTCTTCTTGGTAGTAGAACCCTGACAATTATCTGGATACCTAGTCATCCTGAATGAAAATTATATTGCTCAATTTCCTTTGTATCTAAGTGCAGCCATGTGATTAATTTCCAGACAGACAAATATAAATTAAAGTGTGCATAACTTTCTAGGAGTATTCCAAGAGAAAGGCATGCTTTTTTTTTCTTTCTTTTCATCTCCCATTTGCTGAAATACAGACATGGTTGATACTAGAGTGGCTGTCTTGTGCCATGAGGTAGACACCACACATTAAGGATAGTAAAGCAGGCAGTAAATGGAGTCATCATCCTATTCTTGGATTGCCTATGTTTACAAAAACTATTTTTCAAACTGGGGATAGGCAAACTACAGCCCACCCTTCCAGTTCAGTTCACCATCTGTTTCTGTAAATAAAGTCTCACTGGATCATGCTAATGCCATTCCTTTGGATATCATCTATAACTGATTTGATGTCACAAAGGCAAAGTTGAGTAGTTACCATCATGTGGACTGCAAAGCCTAAACTATTCACTATCTGGCCCTTTACAGAAAATGCTTGCTGACCCTGAGTTTAGACCAGGGTCTGTCACTCAAACATAGGACTAATTCAAGCTAATATAGAGGCTTTTGATACATGCCATGCTAAAAAATTGAAAAATTTTCCAGGTGACAGTAGGATACCATAAAAGTTTTACTTATCTATTTTTGGTATGTTGTACTGAGGTATAGTTACACATATTTAAGGAGTAAAATTTGATCCATTTCGATATAAGTGCACCCCTGTAGAAGCCATCACCACAGATAATGAACATATCCATCACCACCAAACATTTTCTCAGCACCTTTAGTAATCTGTCATTTCTGTCACCCCCATCCCAGACAGCCATAAAATGTCTTCCTGTTTGTATGTCCTAGCCTTTTTAAAAAAATAAATCATAGTATGCATTTATAGAGTCATACAATATGTTCCCTTTTTGGCCTGGTTTGGTTCACACAGCTTAATAATTAAGACTTATCTTTAGTCTCCTGTTCTTGTGTGTTTCTTAGTTTATTTCTTCCTTTTTTAAAAATTTTGCTTAATAGTATTTTATTGTATGTTTAGAACATAATGTGTCTATTCATTCACATGTTGATGTTATTTGAGGGTTTTCCTTCCCCTGATATTTAAGACTGAAATGGCTAGGTTGTATGGTAGGTGTAGGTTAATTTTTAAGAATATGTTGAACTGTTTTCCAAAGTAGTTGTACCACATTACATTTCCAACAAAACTGCATATGGAAATATCAACTCTGCATATCTTTACCAACACTTGATACAATCAATCTTTTGGATGACAGTAAAGTAAATGGGTTTGTGGGGCTTCCCTGGTAGCTCAGAGGGTAAAGCATCTGCCTGAAATGCAGGAGACTCGGGTTTGATCCCTGGGTCGGGAAGATCCCCTGGAGAAGGAAATGGCAACCCACTCCAGTACTCTTGCCTGGAAAATCCCATGGACGGAGAAGCCTGGTAGGCTATAGCCCTTGGGGTCGCAAAGAGAAGGACACGACTGAGCGACTTCACTTCACTTCATTTCACTTCAAATAGGTTTGTAATTGTATCTCATTGTAGTATGAATCTGTATTTCCCTGATGACTAAACTTTCGATATGCTTACATATAGTGCCACTCATCTGTTATTTGGCAAAATAGATTCAAGTATTTTGCTCACTTTTGATGGTGCTGTTTGACTTATTATTGAGTTAAATATGTGTGTGTGCTTAGTCGCTCAGTCATATCTGACTCTTTGCAATCCCATGGACTGTAGACTGCCAGGCTCCTCTGTCCATGGAATTTTCCAGGCAAGAATATTGGAGTGGGTTACCATTTCCTCCTCCAGGGGATCTTCCTGCCCAGGGATCAAACCTGTGTGTCCTTCATCTTCTACACTGCAGATGGATTCTTTAACCACTGAGCCATTGGGGTGTGTGTGTGAAAGTCACTCATTTGTGTCCAACTCTTTGCAACCCCATGGACTACACAGCCCATGGAATTTTCCAGGTCAGAATACTGAAGTGAGTAGCCTTTCCCTTCTCCTGGGGATCTTTCCAACCCAGGGATTGAACACAGGCCTCCTGCATTGCATGCAGACTCTACCAACTGAGCTACAAATGGCTAAGATGTATGGTAGCTGTTGCACATTGAGTTTTACACATATATATATGTGTATATACATAAAGCTGTTTTAAATCTATGAATATCTCTCTAAGCATTGCTTTAGCTTCATTTCATACATTTTGATATTTTCTTTTTCATTCATCTAAAATATTTTATAATTATCCTGTGATTTTTTTAACCTGTGAATTACCAAGTAGAAGTATATAATATTTAATCTCTAGATATTTGAGGATTTCCCAAATATCTGTTATTAATTTCTAATTTAATTTCTTTGTGATCAAAGAGCACAGGTTGTATTATTTCAGTGCTTTTCACTTTACTGAGACTTTTATGGTCTAGCATATGGTCCATTCTAAAGAATATTTTATGCCACCTTGAAAAGAGTATATTGCGCTGTCATGAGATGGAGGATAACATAACTGTCACTGAGGTCAAAATGGTTGATGGTAATTCAATTCTTTTATATCACTGGAGAGTTCTCTCTGTTTTTTTGAGATTAGAGTATTGAAATATCATCATTGATTATCTATGTTTTTTTCACTTTTATCAGGTTCATGGGCTCTGGAGTCATGGTTTATTAGATGCATAAACATTGTATTTATTATATCTTCCAGAAATACTGAATTTGTGCAGCATTTCTTTTTACAAAATCCATCTTGTCTGATATTTATATACAGCTACTTCATTTCTCTCACAGTTTATTATTTCCATGGTGTGTCTTCTATTCTTTTATTTCCACCTGTTTGTGTCATTAAATATAAACTGTTTCTTATAGACAACATGTGGTTGAACATTGCCTTCTTAATCAATCTGACAATTGCTGATTATTTTTATTGGAGGATCAATCCAATTATATGTAATATAATTATTGATCTGATTGAATTTATATCTGTCATGTTACTATTTGGTTTAATATCTCCCATGTCTCTCTTTGTTACTCAGAGTCTCCTTTTCTCCTTTGTTATTATATATTATATACATATAATTTTATACATATTTAATATAATTATATAAAGCTTGGTATAATATGTGATGTTTTATAATACTTTGTATTATATGTATATTTGGTATTATACATACTATTATATATATTTGGTATGTATATGTGTGTGTATATATATATACACATATATATACCAAATATATATATACACATATATATATACTATATATATATATTTCCAAAAGCTAAGATCATTACAAAGGAGAAACAGATAAAGTAACAAAAATTATAAATAGCAGTATAGCAAATAGCAATGTGGCAGTTATGTACCTATATCACCATTTTCATTTTCACTAGTGATTACATACATATGGTTAATTATTTTCTATGATTACATAATCATTATCACAAGTTAGATTAATTCTTATAAGATATAGATACTTTGTTACAGTATAGCTTCATTTCCTCCACCTTTATTTTTACTGTTAATGTCACATGTATTATATTGCTATATCTTGTAAATTCAACTATACTGGGTTATAATGATTGCTTTATGTAACTGTGTGCCTTTGAAAGAAGGAAGTGAAAACAAAAAAAATTATGCATTCTTGTGTATTTACCCGCATGTTTATCATTTCAAATTCTCTTATATTCTTTCTGTGGATTTTAATTAATATCTGATATCATTACTTTCAGACTGAAGAAATTCCTTTTGCATTTCTTGTAAAGTAAGTCTTTGCTTATCAGCCTTATTTTAGCTTATTAAGGTGAGTCTTTTTTTTGCTAAAATAATTAAAAATAACAAATATCTTTTATTTACACCACACATAGTTTGATATCATATATTTTTATTAAAAATATTTTCTAACTTTCCTCATAATTTTCTCCTTGACCTATGAACTATTTAGAAATGTGCTGTCTAATTTCAGATATGTGGTTTTTCCTACTTTTTTTTTTATTGATTTCAAATTTAATCCTTTTGTGATAATACTCCATATGATTTTGATCCTTTTATACTTAAGGTGAATTGTCCTATACCCTAATATATGATCTGTTTTAGTGACTGTACCATGTGTAAAGTGAAGTTATTGGATACAATGATTGAAAATGTTGATTAGAACAAGGTGCTTGAAAGAAGTTTTAGGTCTTCTATTTTCTTACTGATTTCATCTAATTTTATTAATTTATGAGAAATAACAGTTATTAAAGTCTACTACAATAGTTTTGAAATTATCTGTATCCTTCTGTCATTTTTCATTTATTGTCATGTGAAGCTGTATCACTGAGCACATGTATATTAATAATTTTTATCTCTTCCTTCTGAATTATCCCATTTGTCATATTGAATTTTTTTTTACTGAAATATTTCTTTTTATATCTGGTAGAACTCTTTAATTTTTTTTTATAAATAGTAAGGCTTACTGTTTTCTTGGCAATTTTTTTCACTTATTTACTTTCAATACATTATTTTTATGTTTAAAATATATTTCTTCAAAAGACCTATATGTAGAAAACTATAAAACACTGATGAAAGAAATCAAATGATACAAATAGATGGGGAAATGTACCATGTTCATGGATTGGAAGAATCAATGTACTGAAAATGAGTATACTACCCAAAGCAATCTATGGATTCAATGCAATCCCCATCAAGGTACCAATGGTATTTTTCACAGAACTAGAACAAATAATTTCACAATGTGTATGGAAACATACAAAACCTTGAATACCCAAAGCAATCTTGAGAAAGAAGAATGGAACTGGAGGAATTCAACCTGCCTGTGTTCAGACTATACTATAAAGCCACATGAAGACAGTATGATAGAAAGGCACAAAGACAGTAATATAGATCAATGGATCAAAATAGAAAGCCCAGAGATAAAACCACACACCTATGGACACCTTAGCGTTGACAAAGAAGGCAAAAATATACGGAGAAAAGACAATCTCGTTAACAAGTGGTGCTCGGAAAACTGGTCAACCACCTGTAAAAGAATGAAACTAGAACACTTTATAACACCACACACAAAATAAAATGGATTTAAAAGACTGAAATATAAGACCAGAAACTATAAAACTCCCAGAGGGAAACATAGGCAGAACATTCTCTGACATAAATCACAGCAAGATTCTGGTAATGGAAATAAGAGTGAAAATAGACAAATGGGACCTAATTAAACTTAAAAGCTTTTGCACAACAAAAGAAACTATAAGCAAGGTGAAAAGACAGCCTTCAGAATGGGAGAAAATAATAGCAAACAAAGCAACTGACAAAGCATTAACCTCAAAAATATACAAGCAGCTCATGCAGCTCAATACAAGAAAAATAAATGACCCAATCAAAAACTGGGTCAAAGAACTAAACAGACATTTCTCCAAAGGAGACATACAGATGGCTAACAAACATGAAAAGATGCTCAACATCACTCATTATCAGAGAAATGCAAATCAAAACCACAATGAGGTACCATCTCATGCTGGTCAGAATGGCTGCTATCAAAAAGTCTACAAACAATAAATGCTGAAGAGGGTGTGGAGAAAAGGGAACCCTCTTATACTGTTGGTGGGAATGCAAACTAGTACAGCCACTATGGAGAACATTGTGGAGATTCCTTAAAAAACTGGAAATAGAACTGCCATATGACCCAGCAATCCCACTGCTGGGCATACACACCGAGGAAACCAGAACTGAAAGAGACACATGTGCCCCAATGTTCATCACAGCACTGTTTACAATAGCTAGGACATGAAAGCAATCTAGATGTCCACTGGCAGATGAATGGATAAGAAAGTTGTGGTACATATACACAATGGAATATTACTCAGCTATTAAAAAGAACACATTTGAATCAGTTCTAATGAGGTGGGTAAAACTGGAGCCTATTATACAGACTGAAGTAAGTCAGGAATAAAAACATCAATACAGTATATTAACACATATATATATGGAATTTAGAAAGATGGTAACGATGACCCTATATGTGAGACAGCAAAAGAGACACAGATATAAAGAACAGACTTTTGGACTCTGTGGGAGAAGGTAAGGGTGGGATGATTTGAGAGAATAGCATTGAAACATATATATTACCATATGTGAAATAGATCACTAGTGCAAATTTGATGCATGAAACAGGGCACTCAAAGCCAGTGCACTGGGACAACCTAGAGGGATGGGGTGGGGAGGGAGGTGGGAGTGGGGTTAGGGACAGGGGCACATATGTACATCCATGGCTGATTCATGTCAATGTATGTGAAAAACCACCACAATATATTGTAAAGTGCTTAGCCTCCAACTGTAATAAATAAATTAATTTTAAAAATAAAATAAAATAAATTTCTTATAGGCAGCACATACTGGAGTCTTGCTTTTTAAGCTACTCTGGCAACTTTTTTTTGCTTTTTATTTTTTTTAATCAAGGTATTTAAGCTATTAACATTTAATATAATCATTGATTGGGTTGGATTTATGTCTATAATTTTATTTTCTTTTTATTTCACCTGTGTATTTTATCTACTGAATGTTTGTCAATATCTCTTTGTATTATTTTAGTGATTGCTCTAGAGATTTCAGTACACATACGTAATCTTTTACCTTTAATATTGTATCACTTTATGTAAAATGGAAATCTTTGCAGCTATATTAGTTCTTTTCTCCACCACAATCATCTTCATCTTACAATTGTCATACTCATTACTTCTATATACCTCAAGAATTTAAAAAATGTATTAATTTTTGCTTTACTAATCAAGTATACATTTTTGTTTTAGTCAATAAAGATAATTTTTTTTACATTTATCTTGCTACTTGATATTTCTCTTGCTTTTCCTTAATTCCTAAAAATTCTAATCTCTGTATCATTTTCTTTTCACCTTGAAGAAATTCCTCTAGAATTTCATAAATTTTCTTTTAGTGTTAGTTTACTTTTAAATTTATTTATTTAACTTTTATTTCTGCAGAATATTTTTATTGGAGATAGAATTCTGAGTTGCTATTTCTTTCTTTCAGTGCTTTAAGGATATTAAAGAGAAATTAAAGAGAAATGTATTTAAATTTTTCTTCCACTATATGTCATGCCATTTTCTAGACATTTTTCTTTATCTTTAGTTGTGAACTGATTATAATATATCTACACATGATCTTCTTTGGTTTTATCTAGGTTGAAATTTGCCAATCTTCAACCTATAAATATGTTTTTAAAGAATTTGTTTCCTACTGTTAATCGCTTTAAATACTATTTCAACCCCAATATCCTTCCCCCCTTCTTCTGAACTTCAATTACACATTCAAAGAAACCAAAACTCTGTTGTTGTTGTTTTTTTTAATCTTTTCTCTCTCCAGCCTTAGGATAATTTCTATTGATATGGCCTCACATTTGTTTACTCCTCTTTGGTCACTATTTTATTATTGGGTCCAATTAGCATTTTTAAAAAATTTCTTATATTCTGTTTTTCAGCTCTGAAATTCACATTTAGCTCTTTGTGAAATTCCTATTTCTGTTTACAATTTCTCATTTTTATTACACATTTCAATTTATTTTTCTTTACATAAATATTAATAAAATTTAAAGTGTGTTTTAAAGCACGTGTCTGATTTTTCCAGCATTTGGACTAACCTCAGGCTTGGCATATGTTTATTTTTACCTTTACAATTTTGTGACATTTTATTATTTTCTGTCGCATTTTATTATTTGTTACTGTTGAAATTTGTTTAGTTTTTGAATCAATTAATTTTGGATTACACCCTGAATTTTGTGAATGTTAAATTGTTGGGCACTGTACTTTGTTAAAGTTCTCTGAAAAATATTATTATTTTCCTTTCAGCAAGCAATCAGTCTACTTAGGTTGCGCCTTCTCTTCTGTGGGAAGAGGCTCAATTATTAGGTTAAATTCTCAAAGTGTTTGCTATGAGGATTTGACTCTGCCTTAGGCTGAACAGCTCAGAATTTAGACAGATACTTGTGCAGAATTCAGTTGAGTTCTGCAAGCATTCACCATCTTTGGTTTGTATTTATTCCATATGTATACTCTTCAGGGACTGCACTAAAAGGTTTGTGTGTGTCATTCAATTCTCTTCATTCATCTAAGCCTTAGTTAAGCTACTGTTGGTCTCTCCTACAAAGACGAACTCAAGGTGTGGACTAACACTTGCATATTCCTATACAGGAGAATTAGAAGCTCCTCATCTCTTCCTTTGAGCATCCATCTCTCAATAACATCTCACCTTAAGAGTCCTCTTTTCTTAGTTCCTTTGGCCAGAAACACAGAATTTTACTTAAAATTTTAGCTTAAGACTCCACTACTCCTGCCATGCTGAGAGATGATGTATAATAGGGTGAGGGTGGGGTTGAGGTGGGGGAATGCCAGGAAACAGCTCTATAGAGTTACTTCTCCAAGTTTTGGCTCTACTACACCTGCTTTGTTTATTTTTCAGAACCCTCAAATAATCAGTTTTGTATTTTGTCCAAAGATTTCAATTGTAATTAGTTGGAAGAATAAGCTAGAGAGGATCTTCACGTTGATATCTTCTTATCTCCTATTGTGTCAAATGCTTTTAAATAAGAAAAGGTAGTTGGTTACTATGTGAAACATGCATAGGACAACAGAGCTGTTGTTGAATGCTGCAATCTGAATAAAGGTGTTGATGGGATAAAAAACCAAAGTGGATTAAGAGTAAGAATTGACAGGACAATAGGAATGATTGGTTATGAAGGATAGGAGAGAGTAGGGGCCCCAGACGAAGCCCTAGTTCTTATTCAGTTTGATAGACATTAGCAGTTCCCTTCCTTAAAATGGGGAGAAGAGAAAGAATGTGAGGAATGGGTACAAGATGGAAATTTCATCATGGACATGTTAAGTTTGGGGTGTCCATGGGCTATCATGAGGTTTAGTAAGAAGTTGATAGAATTACTAGCATAAAACAGATATTTGTTGCTGCTCAGTTGTGTCCAACTCATTGCAACCCCATGGTTTCCCAACTAGGTTTCCCTGTCCTTCACCATCTCCCAGAGTTTGCTCAAACTCATGTCCATTGAGTCAGTGATGCCATCCAACCATCTAGTCCTCTGTCATCTCTTTCTCCTTCTGCCTTCAGTCTTTCCCAGCATCAGGGTCTTCTCCAATGAGTCAGCTCTTCGCATGAGGTGGCCAAAGTACTGGAGTTTCAGCTTCAGCATCAGTCCTTCCAATGAACGAACACCCAGGACTGATGTCCTTTAGGATGGACTGGTTGGATCTCCTTGCAGTCCAAGGGACTCTCAAGAGTCTTCTCCAACACCACAGTTCAAAAGCATCAGTTCTTCAGTGTTCAGCCTTCAGCGTTCAGTCCACCTCTCACATCCATACATAACTACTGGAAAAACCGTCACATACAGACCTCTGTCAGCAAAGTAATGTCTCTGCTTTTTAACACACTGTCCAGGTTTGTCATAGCTTTTTTTCCAAGGAGCAAGAGTCTTTTAATTTCACAGCTCTGCTGTCACCATCGACAGTGATTTTGGAGCCTAAAAAGATAAAGTCTGTTACTGTTTCCATTGTTTCCCCATCTATTGCCATGAAGTGATAGGACCGGGTGCCATGATCTTCAACTTTTAAATGTTGAATTTAAGCCAGCTCTTTCATGCTCCTCTTTCACCTTCATAAAGAGGCTCTTCAGTTCCTCTTCACTTTCTACTATAAGGGTGATATCATCTGCATATCTGAAGCTATTGATATTTCTCCCAGCACTCTTGATTCTGGCTTGTGCTTCATCCAGCCTGGCATTTTGCATCTGTATTCTGCATAAAAGTTAATTAAGCAAGGATACAGTATACAACCTTGGTGTACTCCTTTCCCAGTTTTAGACCAGTCTGATGTTCCATGCCTGATTCTAACTGTTGCTTCTTGACCTGCATACAGGTTTCTCAGGAGACAAGTACAGTTGTCTGATAATCCCATCTCTTGAAGAATTTCCCACAGTTTGTTATGATCCACACAGTCAAAGGTTTGAGTGTAATCAATGAAGCAGAAGTTCTTCTGGAATTCTCTTGCTTTTTCTATGATCCAACAGAGGTTGACAATTTGATCTCTGGTTCCTCTGCCTTTTCTAAATCCAGCTTGTACATCTGGAAGTCTATATGTGATGAACAAATTAGGTTAAAATTTAACTTTAGCAGAAAGGTGCTGTGGGCTTCTCTTGGATTCTAAAGATAGGCCATGATCATATCTTTCCTTTTTCTTCTGCTTCATCTAGCAATGAAACATTTGATTAACTCCTGAAGGTATTGACATTTCACTTCCCACCAGCACCATTAGTCATTGTTTAGGATTTAAACATCACAAATGCAGTCTGCAGACAACTGAAAGCAGAGGTATCTCTGTTCCACTCCGGTAGCTTCTTGTTTTCAATGTTGAGACTTTGGAGATTTCATGGATGACATGGCATAGAAGTAACATGTACATGTAGTTGTGTATTCAATGCTAAGATGATGCCTTTGATTGACTCAAATGTTACATTTACAATGGCCTGATAAGAGGATCTAGCAATTATAGCTGCATCTGTACACCATAGAAAGTAAGGCAGCATCTAATAATTGTCAATAATATAAAGAGACAAAAACCAAATGGTAAGTGGAGGGGGAAGAAAGAAAGGACTAATATTTATTGAGTACTCTGAAGTGGCAGCCCAGTCATATCTGTTGTTTTATTCAAGTTCTATGTAATCCCTTGAAATGGATATTATTAGATCTTACTTGAAAGACAAGCAATCGAGCCTAAGAAAATGGAACAACTTGCCCAAGATCGCGTAGCTGTGTAGCTTATGCTACAGGACCTTCAAAGAAGACATTTTAAAATATTTGAAAATATCTTTGTCTTGTCTGTTAGCCTAAAAATATGAACATCTGTATAAATGATTTGGAAATTCTCAACTCATCTAGCATTTCATCTGTGCTTTTATAAAAACCTAAGGACAAGTTAGGACCTGAAGATTACAAAGTACTGAAGCAATGCCTCTGACCACTGTTTATGATTAGTCAGCCTCCTTCCTCTTTTGGATAGAGAAAATGTCTTCTCACATTCAGTTTTATCCAAACATATCAAGGACTATTTTGTTCTGTTTGTTTTAGATTTTGCTCCTACTAGAACCATCAATCCAGGCAGCAGCATTTAAAGCCTAAAATCAAGGCCCAATATTCTCTGCTGCTTTGATATCTAGGGAAACTGAAAAGTGAAGTCACTCAGTTGTGTCCAGCTCTTTGCGACCACATGGACTGTAGCCTACCAGGTTCCTCCATCCATAGGATTTTCCAGGCAAGAGTCCTGGAGTGGGTAGCCTTCCCCTTCTCCAGGAGATCTTCCCAACTCAGGGATGGAACCTGGGTCTCCTGAGTTGCAGGCAGACGCTTTACCATCTGAGCCACCAAGGAAGTACCAGGGAAGCTGAGAGGGCCTTCAATGACCTAACTGCAGATTTTCCTCCCCACGATGCTCTCATGGACGAACCCTCTTAGCCAAACAACCCTCTCTCTGTGAGGACCAGACACAGTTCCTGCCTATCTCTGACTAGCAGATTTTACTTTCCTGCCAATCACATCCTCCCATGGACACCATGGGTCACCCCATCCTCTTGATGCTACAAAGACTGACTCCCAAAGACTTAGTTTTTCACTCTGTCCCTAAATGCAGCTTCCATGTGGCCCTGTGGGGTAGGCACCATCTTTCTCCCCCAAGCTGAGAGTTCATGTGATTTGTAAATTGCTGTCAATCTCATCTGTCCAGTGTCAGGTGACTTTTGTCGGCCTTTCTAAAAAGCCTAGAGTAGAAATCCCTCTCTCATGAAATAAGACCACTAGGAGATATATGAAACAACAATGGCATTAAATAAAGTAATGAGTTTTACTTGTTATTCCATTGACCCAGGGACCGTCCAGAGTTTCAGAGAAGTCCTGAACGTGCTGACACCAAAAGTGGTCTCATTTCATTGATGTCCTGAATGAGAAATCAGAGGAGGAGAAATACAAAGCTTCAAGAAATCTTACCTTGTTTTATTGTATCTGCATTATGACTGGAAAAGGAGAAATATAAGCCTGGAATCTGGAGTGTTACTTTGTGGCATAATATAACATAGCAGCTAATGGTGAAGACTCAGGAACTGGATTCACTGGGTTCAAGACCTGGCTCCCATATATGCAATCTCTGTGACACTGGCCAGTTAATTAACCTTTCTGAGACTTATTTTCCTCATCTGTATAGTAAGAAAATAATTACACCTATTGGAACTTTACCAATTGGGCTTTACACCTGTTGGGCTTCCCTGGTAGCTCAGCTGGTAAAGAATCTACCTGCAATACAGGAGACCTGGTTTCCTTTCCTGGGTTGGAAAGATCTCCTGGAGAAGGAAAAGGTTACCCACTCCAGGATTCTGGCCTGGAGAATTCCATGGACTGTATAGTCCATGGGGTCACAGAGTCAGACACAACAGAGTGACTTTCACTTCCGTTTTCTTTCATTGGTACTTTACAACTGTCAATGCTGTGAAAATCCTCATGTTTTTAAGTAAATTAAGGACTTATTCCAGTTCCTGTTTTGTAGTAAGTGTTCCTTCACTAGTAATGTTCATGTCACATTTGTAATAATATTAGAATTAAAATTACTGAATGCTCATGTTGAACCATATGAAATGAACACTTTTTAGATGAAAATCAGGTAAAATACAAGTAATCTTACAGCTAACTTCATTCATTTTCTTATTTTTATTGAAGCATAGTTGATTTACAGTGTTGTATTAATTTCTGCTATGCAGCAAAGTGATTCAGTTATACATTTGTATACATTTTTAATGTTTTTCATTATTGTTTATAACAAGATATTGAATATAGTTCCCTGTGCTGTACAGTAGGACCTTGCTGTTTATCTGTTCTGCATATGATAGCTTCCATCTGCTAACCCCAGTCTCCCACCCCATCCTTCTCCCAGTTCCTCCCTGTTCATTCATTTTCATGCTGTTATGCTCACAACTGAGAAAAGAAATCCTAAAACCCCAGGGTATTACTGGTTTTTGACTCCAGAGAAATATAGTATTAATATAAAATGTTGCCTCCTATTCACTGATATTCCACCCTATGTGATTGCATCAATATTTAGCCATGCCCATTGGCAGAGAGGCAAAAATTACATATTACTTAGAAAAGTAGATCATTAATGAATAAGGAAATCCTTTCTATTTTCATAAGAATGAAGTTTCAAGGCTACCTTAGTCATATTCTTATAGTCTTTGTTCATCACATACCTCTTTGGGATTTTTTAAAACTGAATGGAAACCTGTCTTCTTAGTTTTATCATCACTTATATAACATTGAAATTATTTACCTAGTACTTTTACATTTTTGTTAATCCAGTATATCTGTATCCAGTGGGCATTTTCTGAGCTATTGGCCATAGCAGATTCTTCACTTAAAGACACTGATGTAGGAAAATCTTCCCGACTTATGTCTCTCTTGTGGCTCAGCTGGTAAAGAATCTACCTGCAATGTGGGAGACCTGGGTTCGATTCTTGGGTTGGGAAGATCCCCTGGAGAAGTGAAAGGCTACTCACTCCAGTATTCTGGCCTGGAGAATTCCATGGACTGTATAGTCCATGGGGTCACAAAGAGTCGGACACAGCTGAGTGACCTTCACTGTCACTTTATGTCTCCGGTTAAACAAAACAAACAAACAAAAAAAAATGCAATTATATGCAGCAATCCTAGATTATCCTGACTCAAACTAGGTGTGGAGAATGTAAACTGGAGGAATTAAGTAGTAGTAGATTCAACTCAAATACAATTCATCCAAATAATTTGTTAAAATAGGCTGAATGTTTTTAAAGTGGCAAAATAATTCAAACAATCTCAGGCAGGAACAGAGTTTCATTGACTCACTAAAAGATGTCCAGAACAGTCAGCTAAATGTTCAATCAGACCCATGGACACCAGGAATATTGTCAGTGATCTTTCTTTGCATCTCCTTCTAAACTCTCATTTCTTTGAAATGAAGGTTTCTTTTACTATGTGAGTAAGATAACCACTGGCCATCTCTGGCTTACCTCTTTTTAGCTGTATAATGTGGAGATAAAGAGATATTGCCTCTTCCAATAAGCATGAGGCAATCTCGGGGAAGATTTCCCTTGTACTCTCTCTAAGGAGATGGAGTTTAATTATTGGCTCAGTCTGTATCACAAACCAACCCTGTGTCAGAAAAAGTGGTCAGAGTTTGTGGGACATGGTGAGTGAGGGCCAACCAGGACCACATTGGCTAGAGAGAAGTGATATACTTAAAGATGGTATATTGACAAAATAGAAATAATGTGTCCACCAAATGTCTTCTGAAAAAAAAAGAAAATTCCATTATGGAGAGATTATAGTGCTCTTCCAGAAGGCATTTGTCAAACTAACTTGACAGTACTACATATAGCACATCTGGGGTTGATTCCCTTAAAATCATTGGGTGGAAGCTGTGCCTTATTCTCTGGAACTGAATCTGTTGTTCACAAATCTGTTTATAGGGGTAGTACAATCAAAGCTATAAACATACTCCACTAGAGCTTCCGATTTTTTAAATAGAAATCCCATACTTATCTCCACACAAAAAGCCATTAGATCTCTGGTTTCTCTGCCTTTTCTAAATCATAAATCAAAGTTTTCTAGCAGTCATGTACAGTTGTAAGAGTTGGACCATATGGAAAGCAGAGCAGTGAAGAATTGATGCTTTCAAATTGTGGTACTGGAGAAGACTCTTAAGAGACACTTAGACTACAAGAGAACCAAACCAGTCCATCCTAAAGGAAATCAACCCTGAATAGTCATTGGAAGGACTAATACTGAAGCTGAAACTCCAATACTTTGGCCACCTGATGTGAACAGCTGACTCATTGGAGAAGACCCTGATGCTGGGAAAGATGGAAGGCAGAAGGAGAAGAGGGTGACAGAAGATGAGATGGTTGGATGGCATCACCAATGCAAAGGACATGAACTTGGGCAAACTCCAGGAGATGGTGAGGGACAGGGAGGCCTGGCGTGCTGCAGCCCTTGGGATCGAGATGAGTCGGACACAACTTGGTGACTGAACAACAACAGCAAAGAGTCATTTGTTGTTACAGAACCATTTCAAGGAAAGAATCTCACTCCTTAGGGTGGCTCAGAACAGGGGTCTCCAACTCCTGGGCTACAGATCAGTACTTGTCTGTGACCTTTTAGGAAGTGGGCTGCACAACAGGAGTTGAGCAGTAGGTGAGCAAGTGAAGATTTATCTGCATTTATAGCTGTTCCCCACCCCCAACCCCATCCCCAGTTCATCTTCCATGAAACCAGTCCCTGTTCCCCAAAAGGTTGGGAACTGCTGGTGGAGAGCATTTCCAGTTGTTTTCTAAATTCTGCTGCCATAATCCTGAATCAATTAGAGAGTGTGCAATGTGATTAATTTTGACATGTATAGATATTTATTTTTGATAAAAGAAAGAGGAAAGAAATTTTTATTCATGTTGTTATCTTTGTGTCTCACAGTCCTGAACTAGTTATCCAACTTCAAGGATGTTCTGAAGCCTACGGCTAATAGAACCTCCCTAATAAACCCTGAGCAGCTGAGGTGAGTTGGGTTGACATCTCAAGTCTAGCTTTGACCTTCTACACTCATACTTATCAGAAAATTTATAAACCAACTAGAGAGTACTCTAGACATTACTTTATTGATTCTCACACCATTGTCATAATTTTTCTATTGAAGTTGAAGCTCTGAATCTGGCCGACCTGAGCCCCTGCTGTTATAACTAAAGAGGACAAGCTTATGATAATAAAAGTTATACCAGCATGATAACACCATACTAATTAATTGGTTCTGGAGATGGTCCCTTCCCAGCACAATACTTCAATATAAAATTATTAGAAAAGCTGTACTTCTGGTGTCACTTCACTTAGCTATGTGAAGGAAGAGGAAACAGCAAACAGCACAGTAAAAACCCCTAAAGAGATAGAATTAGGAGAAAATAAATAACGTGGGATGTGAGAAGGATAGAATGTGATAAGCAAGTGATAGGAAATGATCCTGTAGTCTAGCATTAACCAACCTTAGACTTACAAACTCATTTTATAGTAGCATAATCTCCCAAACACTGAGGGAAAAATTTTCCAATCTTTTTGTCAATTTCCATGGCTTATTATAACATTTCCAAGTAAAATAAATACTTCACTTTGGATAAGAATATTTGAAACAATCTCTAATGACATTCAAAGTCCAGTAACTACAGAGTATGTTTGTTATCTTAGACCAAGTCCTTTGAAAGAAACACAGAGATTTTATGCAGGAAGTTTATTGAGAAGTGCCTGCAAGACCAACTCCTGTGGAGGAGGGAAGGAAGGACTGCGGCAGAGGAAGTAATGCAATTTAGAGGGTATCAACCCAATCCCAGAATGCCCTGGAGAGTGTTGGAGATGGATCATCATTTCAAAAGTGCCTGCCTTGAAGCAAGAAGCCTGCACCTTTGGCCTCTATATTACCAGCCAGGGGGTCTGTGCCAACACTCGAGGGAAATGTACAGATTTGAGCTCGGTAGTTCTCCTCAGCTGAGGGCAATTCCTGAAGATAGAGTCAAAAGAGTAATATTTCCAGCAACTGTGTATGAGTGCCTCAGTTCTGAAGGATGAATGCCAGCATGGCTTCTTTTATTATCCTTCGCTTTACTGTATGTTGTAAATAATTGCAATTCTTTTTTTTAAAAAAATTGAAGGTTTGTGGCGACCTGCATGGAGCAATGGTGCCATTTTTCCAACAGCATCTACTGACTTTGTGTCTCTGTGTCACAGATAATTCTCACAGAATTGATAATTGTCACAGAATTTCAAACGTTTTCATTACTGTTATATTCAATATGATGATGCTGGGAAAGATTGAGGGCAGGAGAAGAAGGAGGCGAACAGAGTATGAGATGGTTGAATGGCTTCACTGACTCAATGGACATCAGTTTGAGCAAGCTGTGGGAGACAGTGAAGGACAGGGAAGCCTGGCGTGCTTCAGTCCATGGGGTTCAAAGAGTCAGACATGACTTATTGACTGAATAATGAACAACAATGATGGCTAGTGATTTTTGATGTTATGACTGCAGTTGTTTTGTGGTGCCATGAACTTTACGCATGTAAGACAGTGAACTTAATACATAAATGATGTGTGGGTTCCAACTGCTCTACCAGCTAGCTGTTCCTCAGTCTCTCTCCCCCTTCTCAGGCCTCCGTACACCCTGAGACACAATAATATTGAAATTAGGCCAATTAATAATCCTGCAATGGCCTCTAAGTATTCAAGTGAAAATAAACACATAATTTAAATAAAAGATAGAAATAATTAAGCCTAGTGAGGAAGACATGTGGAGCTGAGATAGTATGAAAGCTAAAGAGTTAGTCAGCTTATGAAGGCAAAGGAAAAGTTCATGAAGGCAAAGTTTCTTGAAGCTGCTCCAGTGAACACACAAATGGTTAAAAAAAAAAAAAAAAGCAATCACTTTATTACTGATTGGGGAAAATTTTGAGTGCTCTGGGCAGATCACAACAGTCCATTAAATCAAAGCCTAATTAAGAGCAAGGCCCTAACTCTCTTCAATTCTAGAAAGGCTGAGGCAGGTGAGGAAACTACAGAAGAAAAGTGTGACGCTCATAGAGATTGGTTCATAAGGTATCAGGAAGGACGCTGTCCTTATAACATGAAAGAGCAAGATGAAACGGTGACTGCTGGCAGCAAGTTATCCAGAAGGCCTAACTAAAACCATTAGCCATGAAGATGGCTTCTCTAAACTACAAATTTTCAGTGTAGAAGAAGCAACCTTACACTGGAAGAAGATACTATTTAAGTCTTCCATAGCTAGAGAGGAGAAGTCAATGCCTGGCTTCAAAATTTCAGGCTGACTCTCAAAATGACAGGCTGACTCTCTTGTTCAGGGCTACTGTAGCTGGTGACTTTCAAGGAGAGCCATTTCTCATCTACTATTATGAAAATCCTAGGACTTTTTAAAACTATTGACTCTAAATCTGCTCTGTCTGTGCTCTATAAATGGAACAACAAAGCCAGAATCTGTTTACAATATGCTTTACTAAATATTTTAATCCCATTGTTGAGACCTACAGCTCAGGAAAAAAAAAAAAAAGATAAAGATTCATCTTGAAACATTACTGCTTATTGACAGTACATGTGACTACTCAAGAGCTCTAATGGAAGTCAACAATGAGATTAAAGTTTTTTATGCCTGCTAACACAGCATCCATTCTGCAGCCTGTGGATCAAAGAGTAATTTCAAATTCCAAGTCTTATTATATAAAGTCTACAGGTGCCTCAAATAGTCATTCCACTGATGGATCTGGGCAAAGTAAATTGAAACCTTTATGGAAGGGATTCACCATTTTATATATCTTTGAGAATGTTTGTGATTCACGTGAAGAGATCAAAATATTGACATTAGCAGGAGTTAGGCAGAAGATGATTCCAGCCTTCAAGGATGAGACTGAATTGCTGCAACCTCACAGTAAAACTTGAATGGATGGGGACTTGCTTCTTATGGATGAGTAGAGAAAGTGGTTTCTTGAGACAGAATCTATTCCTGGCAAAGATGCTGTGAAGATTGCTGAAATGACAACAAAGGACTTAGAATATTACATCAATTTATTTCATAAACCAGTGGAAGGATTTGAAAGAATTGACTCCAATATTGAACAACTTCTAATGAGGGCAAGGTGCTATTAAACAGTATTGCATACTACAGAAAAATAGTTCAGAAAAGGAAATATCAACTGCTGTGGCAAACTTCAGGTTATCTTTTAAGAAATTGCTATAGCCATCTGAGCCATGAAATTAAAAGATGCTTATCCCTTGGAAGAAAAGCTATGACCAACCTAGACAGCACATTAAAAAGGAGAGGCATTACTTTGCCAACAAAGGTCCGTGTAGCCAAAGCTTTGGTTTTTCCAGTAGTCATGTATGGATGTGAGAGTTGGACTATAAAGAGAGCTAAGTGCCAAAGAATTGATGCTTTTGAACTGTTGTGCTGGAGAAGACTCTTGAGAGTCCCTTGGACTGCAAGGAGATTGAACCAGTCAATCATAAAGGAAATCAGTCCTGAATGTTCATTGAAAGGACTGATGCTGAAGCTGAAACTCCAATACTTTAGCCACCTGATGTGAAGAACTGACTCATTGGAGAAGACCCTGATGCTGGGAAAGATTGAAGGTGGGAGGATAAGGGGATGACAGAGGATAAGATGGTTGGATGGCATCACTGACTCAATGGATATGAGTTTGAGCAAGCTCGGGGACTTGGTGATGGACAGGGAAGCCTGGCGTGCTACAGTCCATGGGGTCACAAAGAGTCAGATATGACTGAGCAACTGAACTGAACTGACTCCAGCCTTAAGCAACTACCATGCTGATCAGTCAGCAGCCATCATCATTGAGCAAAAAGATTATGATTCACTGAAGACTCAGATGACAGCATTTTTATCAAGAAATTATATTTTAAATAAGGTATGCAAAATTTTAAGGCATAATGCTATTGTATATTCAGTAAGAACTAGGATAGGAAGAGGGCTTCTCTGATAACTTAGTTGGTAAAGAATCCATCTGCAATGCAAGATACCCTGGTTTGATTCCTGGGTTGGGAAGATCCTCTGGAGAAGGGATAACCTACCCACTCCAGAATTCTCGGGCTTTCCTTGTGGCTCAGCTGGTAAAAAATTCTCCTGCAATGCTGGAGACCTGGTTTCAATCCCTGGGTTGGGAAGATCCTCTGGAGAAGGGAAAGACTACCCCCACTCCAGTTTTCTGACCTGGAGAATTCCATGGACTGTACAGTTCATGGGGTCACAAAGAGTCAGACATGACTGAGTGACTTTCACTTTCAGGATAGGAACATCTGAAGTTTTGTATCAAAAACCTTGAATCTCCAAATCTGTCTAAGCCAATGGAAATGATCTATTCCTCCCTGTTAAAACCTATAGCCCATGTCTTTTGTGAAGACTATGAAGGGTTTTCTGTCTTGTAAAAAAAAAAAAAAAAAGTGTGCCCTTCAGGATCTGCCCCTTATTCTTTCCTGACCCCTTTAACTAGGGATGAGTCATAATGATACCTAGCTAGGGAATCTATGAGCCCACCAAGGGAGGAAAGGAATTTGCTATAAGAGATAGTCAACATGTACTGTCAGAAACAAAGTGATTATATAGAGAATGGATTCAGAGGGTACTGAAAATAAGTGGGACAGATTATAATTTTGGACAGTTTACCAAAATGGGATCACTATTCGAAATATTGGATACAACAATCTGGCAAAGACCTCAGATGGTGATTTTAACACATTGTTAGGATGTCTCTTAGAAGCTTGGGGAAATCAATTACCCTCAGGAGGCTAAGCAGAACTGACAGAACTGCCATTGCAGATTATACAATAGGGGATCAAAGGGCTCAGAGAATGGACGTGCTAAAGTTGGTGCTGTGTATATGACTGGGAAACCCATCATTTGACTGTGTTCTGCAGAAGGGATCAGAGGTCACCTTGCTAATCAAACTGGCAAGCAAACTGATGAGAGGAATGGAAAAGTTCAGTGGTGACTGAGTGGTGTGAACCAGCATTGACAATAGCAGATACTATTATAGAAATGGGCTCAATGATAGAATGGGATCTTGGAATTCAGAAATATTAGAGGATAGGTAATGACACTTTGCCACCAGGGCAAGTTCTATACAAAGATTATAATAAGTTAGAAATTTAAAAAGACAACTGGAATTAATGGACCTACAGATAACTGTGAGAATATATAATAGATCCCACCTTCCTAGGAAAAAGATTGATGAGCAATTAACAAGAGTGCCATCTATATGATCAAAAGAAATACAAACTGTATATGGTTCAAGACAACCACTCCAATCAAAAATCCACTTCCTTCTTCAGATACTGCGTGTGACCCAGTTTACAGTTCAGAACCCGCTGACTGAAGAAAGAATCAGAAAAAACTATAGCAACACCACAGAAAGTGGTATTGCTAAAACCATGTATGAATGGTTTTCTTGGTCTCTTTAAAAACTGAGCCACTTGCTTGGGTTAAAAAAAAGAAAATGTCTCAACATTATGAGAGTTTTTGTAGACAGTATTTGAGCTGACATTGATATTCAGAATTCTAAAACATCTTCATGGGCCCAACTATTAGTGTGGTTGTATATGAGAAACAGATAATGAAGTCCCAAATCACTTAAAAGGCTGTCCGTTTTGTGACGAGTCAGGGGAAGGAAAGAGCTTTGCAGGAGACTCAGGATATGATGCAAATAGCCCTGACATGGAGCCATGAGACTTGGCAGATAATATGGTACCAGTGGTTGGGAAGTATGCCACCCTGACTGGTGTAACTAACATGCATTTACAGAAAGGGGGCAGAGAAGAGTAAGTTTAGTCACTACCTGGGGATGTCTTACTATTCTTGTGCCTAATTGTGATAGCAAATGGGCAAAAGCAGCGGCTTAGCCTGAGAAGAGCATGGTGACAGACACTCACACTTTTCATAAATAAGAACATATTACCTACCCTGCTGCCCAGGTAAGCTGCCTAGACCAACAAATGGATCCTCCTAAAATGAAGGAAAACTAGAATGGATAATTCAAAAATGAAATAGTGAATGTTGGTTACATGACATCATAAACAGTGTCGGTGTGGGGTCTGTGTATTTCTTCCCATCGGTTTCTTCAGGAAAGGAGCCCACCATAATTGTGAAAAACATGATCCCTAAGCTTATATGAAGCAGGTAGATCTTAGTAGTATAAGACATAGATTGTAACAAATGTTATGTGGTGCCAAACACACTCTATAGGATTGAATCACATATTTTCCCCATCACTGGCAGTTCCAATGACTCAGTTGCTACTGAAACACTACCTCCATCTTGACAGGGTGAGTTTCCTAGAACAAAGAATGTTGCCTCATTCAAGCTCAATGCCCTTCCTTGGAGTAAAGCCTGTGCAATGCCTGGTCTATATAAGAAGCTCAGTTCCTTGTTTTAATTTTAGAGAAATCTGAAGGAGGATCCCAGCCCAACTAAGACTTATTCTATGTATGCATCACAATCTAACTTCTCCTTCTGTTAAATCCTGATTCCTTTAGTTCCCCACAAGTATGGATCCTGAAAGAATGTCCCAGAAAATGTCCCAAACTTTCCAGTCCACAGATATCTGGTTCATTGCTTTCTCAGGAACCTGACTTATGATATCAAACTTGAAAAAACACAAAACTCTTACTAGTAATCACTACATACATGATCAAACTGGACTTGATTAGGACCAAGCAGAAATAATCTTATTCTCTCACTACTTGTTCTGAAGGTTAGTCACTCCCCACTCCTAGATGACATTATCATACAGGTCTTTAAAATTTCTAGTCCTCTTTAGACATAAGAGCAATCATTTCAGAAAGTAAAATGGCCATCCTCCTCTGGGTCTCTTCACCTGTCCAGTTGACCTTCCCAAGTGGTGTTTCTTTCTTTCTATTTTTTTCTTTTGACTACACTGCATGGTTTGTGGGATCTTAGTTCCCCAACTGGGGATCAAACCCATGCACCCTGTAGTAGAAGGGTGGAACCCTAACCCCTGGACCACCATAGAAGTTCCCTGCCCCCTCCCCCCATTTTTTCCAAATGTTCTTTCTTTTGGTAAGTTCTAGCAAGCTCCCTCTCAAAGGTCCACATTAGGTACTTGAGAGATACAAACCATCATAGTCTTCTGCAGAAGTTTCAGAATGTCCCTGAATTTGCCTTTAGTAGTCTCTAGGTGATGGTAACACACCAATGAATTCTAAGAAGCAGGCCACTTGAAGGCTTTTTGCTCACGCAGAGATAAGAAAAGCACCTCTCTGCGCTGTGGAAGATGTGCTCCTTTTTTGTCTTACCCACCTGCTCTTATGGCCTGGGACTGGATTGTCAATAACTCTGGCAGAGCAAATTTTATCTCAGCCTGCCACGGTAGACCGGCTCTTTTCTTTATGCTGGGACATTTCTTGGAACATTATATTTTTTCTCAACCACTGGGTGGTGGTGATTTAGCCACTAAGTTGTGCCCGACTCTTGCAACCTCATGGACTGTAGCCCACCAGGCTCCTCTGTCCACGAGATTCTCCAGGCAAGAATACTGGAGTGGGTTTCCATTTCCTTCTCCATCAACCACTGGGGCTTTGGCTGAAAAGGAGATGGGAAAAAATCTCTAACATCCTGTTAAAAATTATTATTAATAGTAATTATATGTAAAGACCAATTTTACTATTTCCCAGAACAAATGCCACTCTTGCTATTTACTAGAAATTAATTAAGTGAAAAATTGTGAACAAATAATTTTCAAGATGTGTATACCACATAATTTTTTGTACTGAATGTAAAATACAATGTAGATTTAAAATGAAATATTTCTTACAACATAAGGAGTGGATAAAACTGCTTTCTTGGAATAATTGGCACTTAGGGGTTTTGAAATCTCTGTCTCTCTGTCCCTTTTATATACTCCCTCACACACATACTCAAACATACACCTGGTTAATTTGTTTTATGAATATTATGGTTTGCTTCTAAACTATAAACTTCAGGATGCTACTGGCAGGCGATATTCAATCATGTGTACAGATAGACTGTCTTATTCTCAGTATGCTAAAAGACAAAATTTTCTAAAAATACATGGGAAAATGTTATTGAATTTTTCCTAATTTTTCTAACATTTGATTTTGATTACTAGATTACTGGAGACATCAAGATTACTGAAGACATCTTTTGACTACTGTACATATCTTGCTGTAGTTTATACATATCGTGATCAAATGAAATGAGCATTAAGGCTCCATTGACACTCATCACCCAATTTTAATACTGCTTGTTAACTCATATTCTAACACTGTATTTCTTGGCTTCCTTTCTTTAACCACGGCATTAAGGGTTTGACCATGTAATTTATGAACATAAATAAATAAGTTTAAGAATGAAAAACAATTTACCTGCCCACGATGACAGCCGGGTGCATCCAGCCGAAGCACTCCAGGGTGTTGTTCAATGTGATGGAGGTGTGAGTGATACCATGAGCAGACCAGTTGGAAATCCACCAATATCAGTCATATTTGACTTTAAAGTCATCATTGGAGGCTCTCAGTATATTTCAATTTTGAGGAAGGAATATTTTGCTAGTTTCTTTAATGACAATAACAATAGTAAATAAAATACACCCCATTACAGCCTTTAAAGACAAGACATATTGGTGCCCCTGGGGATAAGCTGCTGTTGATGATGAGCAACCATGGAAGGGATTTGCACTAAGATAAGGCATGATCAGATTTGCCCCACTATGGAGAATGATTGACAGGTTGAGGGTTGGGGATGTGAGCAGTTTAGAAGATGGAAGAAGAATTCAGAGACTATTGTAGCAATCTGAGGATGAGATGACATTGACCTGAAGGAGAATAGAAACAGGATTTGGAGAACTAGATACATTCTAAACACTGTCAGAAAGAAACACCTGTGTCCTTGGTAACTGCTTGCTTATTGAGGCTTTGGGCAAAGAAGAGGACAGAGAGGATATGAAAGTCTGGTTTGGGGGTACAGATTAGGGAGTGATATCACTCACTGCAATAGGACAGGGAGAGGAAAAGGCTTTTCCAGAAAAAGACAATGTCAGTTCAAGATATTTTGAGATTAGAGTATTTGTGGACAATTTAAGGAACTATGCCAAATATGAGCATCTCATCCAGAACTCTTCAGAGAAGACAGAGTAATTGGAGTGGGAAGTCTTACTCAAATTGAGTAAGAAGCCTCTGAAAGGTCCTCATAGAGGATATTCTCTCATTAATGATGAGTCACCACTCTCCTAACATAATACACATTTTTTTATATCAGTTTAAGAGTTGTAACTCAAAAGTTAAATTCTATTAACAAATGGTGTGTGTGTTTATTGTCCATCCTAAACAATGTACAAAAACAATTGAGATTAAAACAAGCTTTAAAATTTTCATGCCTGGCACCTCACTGCATCTCAGAAAATAAGATCCATGTCACTAAACTGTCTTAAAATAAAATCCAAGAAGTAAATTCTAACTCATTATTCTAAAGTGATTCAGTTAATGAAAATTAGCACAAATGAGAGTTTGGACAAAACTTTGTGGAAGGACCACATAGTTGTGCTCAGTGGCAGCTCACATTCTTGCAGCATGCTCAAATATAGGCTGATGAGATGGCTAAATATAAAATTTTATATTAATTTTCTGTGTTTAGGCTACTGCCTCATTTCTGCAATCAGTGGAGTACTGGATAACTTAAAGTACTAAACATGCCATTTATTCTCGTACCGATAAAGCAAAGAAAATCCAGCGATAGAGATTATAGCAGTGTAAAGAACAGGACAGGGAGCCCAGAAGAGGGGAAATAGCATGTTAATGACATTCAATATTCTCCCTGTGTCAAGTCATCAGCATTTTTATTGCCACTATTTCTCAGCATACACTATTAGAATTTATTGAGTCAATCTGTCTCCATCACCTGTGATATAATATATTTTATTCAATAAGATATGGAATAATATTTATCTTTCAACTCCAATGACTGGCTTTCAGGACAATAACTGCTTATCAACCAAGCATTACAAGAGGAGAAGAGGTTGTACGTTTTAATATCTGACCTCAAGGTTGCCATTTTAGCATCTCTACACTTGGTACTAAGAAATCTGCAGACTTCAATCGAAGAAATCACTCAGATTCAGTAGTTATGACAAATGATAGTATCAAATCACGTTATAAAGTTCTAGCCTAGTGAAGCATATTGCAAGAAGTTGAGAGGGAAAAAATATAGACTAGACTCTAAAGTTTACCCTGTGAGACATTTGCACTGGGTTCTTGACACCAGAATGAGAATCAAGTGCATACCTAGGAACATTCATTTCGTAAGAAATATGGGAATGGAAAATGAATGTTTTTTACGTGTCTCAAATACCTCTCATTGAAAAATCAAGGTAGAAGTGAATCTGTAAGTTATGTTCTCAAGTTGTCATTCTGAATCTAGGTGCATTCAGGGGTGGACATTGAGTCCTGATTTTCCGTGTCGTCAAGGCAATTGATATTCCACAGTGGCGGTTTAGAAGAGAGCTGTGCTGTTGATGGCTGCTTGGTTTTGGGAGTCGTATGGGTTTGAGAAATCCTGCAACAGAGTTAATGAAATTCTCAGCTTTCTGTAGTTTAGGTTCCAGTTGTTCATGTCAGGTACTTTTGAAAAAGAATTAACTGTTTTATTCTCCTGTTGCTTTAATAAACATTTTTGCATATCGGCTTCTTTCTACCTTTCTCCCCAGAAATCCCATGTCACTGTGTAGACAAAGGACTGTCATCATACTGACATGATTGAGTTGGTATTTGGTGGTTTCACCTCAGAAACGAAGGGGTCTGGAACTCCTGCTGATAAAAAGCACTAATTCATACGCTGTTAGCTTTGCTCACCAGGAAGTCCTGTCTCCCAGCCAGAGAGCTCAGAACTGCACACAGGCCACTTCCTGTCAGGCTCTTTATTGCTCGATTGTGTCAACTCTTGCCGACCTGCATGAGTGGGTCAGGAAGCAGGTAAAACACAAAGATATTCACCTTCCAACAAGCACATCTCAACACGTGTCATGTTAACACCATGTGTGCTCAGCACAGCCATCTTTATCAGTCCCTGACTTAAAAAAAAAAGAATTCTGTCTGAGCTCTTGTTATAATAATAATCAACTGCAGTCACCTTTCTCTGCCCAACCCACACATACACATCATATTCATTCAGTACTGCATGTAGAAGAAAGTGAAAAAAATGCGGGTATTGGAATCATCCGATTTGAATCCAAATCCCAGTTGAGCTACTTACTAGCTGTTTGACATTAAATAAACTCACCTCTCTGAGCTGCAGTCCATTTGTCATTAATGCTTGCCTTTAAGAGGCTATGATAAAGATAAATGAAATAACACACAGAAAGGAACTGCCCTCAGGTCTGAGTCACAGTAAGTGCACTATTTTCCCTTGAAAGAAAGCAGAAAGAAACAACTAAACTTTTGCATTATCTTATGCTCTTAAAAGAAGACAGCAGAGTGTAGCTTGTTGGTGTATCTATTTACTTATTACTCCACAGGAAGGGGGTGATGGGAAGGAGGAAGTGTGGTTAGGCGAGATCATGCTTTGACCCTCCTGGGAATTGCTCTGAGTGTGTGTTTTCTGTATCCTACTTATATCTTCTTAGAGTCCCCATTTTAAAGGCATGTCTTTTCTTTACTTTGGCACCACACGAGATGGTAACAATAGGATTAAAAGGAGTGTATCTGGTTTAAGATTTGTCTTGAAGCTTTACCGAAGCCAAAAGGAGGTGTTATATTCTCGGCTTACTGGGGCAACTCTTGGCACAGGAAACCTCAGCCTCAAATCCTTGGCTGTCCTCCACAGATTTGAGGTTGCTTTGTTGTGTGTGTACCTTTATGTGTGGGAGTTGGGGGCGGGGGAAGACTCAGAAGAGGGAGTGACTTGGGGGAAAGGGAACGGAGTTGCGACATCTGATAAAGAGGTGTGTGGGTCTGGATCAGATCCTGACTTCTATGCCTCAGCTGACAATCTTGTACAAAATGTCCCATCTGCCAATCTCAGTAGGTTTGTCTTTGGGCAAGTTTTGTAGCCTGAAGGCTCTTGATTTATTTGTAGAGGGGGACGGTAAACACATATCTTAGGGAAGACAAATGAAGAAGTATGCTTAGGATATATAGATAATCGTTATTCATCATTCAATCTATGTTAGTTTCCTTTTATTGTGTGGCTTCTTGCTTACTTATATATTGAGAGACGGGAACCTGGGGACTCACAATGTGATATCTGTCCCACGTGCGAGAGTTGAGCAATGTGCGAAACAACTTAGACCTCAGGCTTTCCATAGAGAATCCATTTCAAACAGTCTCTCCCATTAAATGAAATTACACATTCTTGGGTCATATGTCCTGACTATATAGCAGTCCAGTGAACGCTCCCTGACACTCTTCCTTGAGTATATAACAAGAACAACACAACTCAGCATCAAGACCTAAACTAACCATCAATCAACCACATGGCTCTAACAGAAGGTCAGTTTATTGAATACCCATTTAATGATATGTTGAGAACCTACTAAGTTCCAGATGCTGGGTACAGTGGGAAATAAGATATATAAGGTCCTTAAACTTCAGTGCTCATAAGTCATATGGAAATAAAAGTATCATACACACACATGAAGTGGTATCTGGTAGTGATAAAATTCTCAGAAGCAAATCAAGGCAGGGTAGTGGGATAGAGACTGAAAGATGGAAGGGACTATTACAGACAGTAAACGTCAAGGAAATCCTTTTTCAGCAGAGTTCTTAATTAAGTGAAGGAGAAATCCAGGCAATGATTTGGAAGAACAAAGAAGCCAACTGATGTGTTAGGAGAATAATACGTAGGCCACTTGGAGAAGGAAATCGCAGCCCACTCCAGTGCTCTTGCCTGGAGAATCCCAGGGACAGTGGAGACTGGTGGGCTGCCATCTACAGGGTCGCACAGAGTCAGACACGACTGAGGCGACTTAGCAGCAGCAGCACATAGGCCACTGTGGCTGAGGCTGGAGACAGCCTGTGTCAGGCAAGTGGAGACCAGACAGGTGGGATGTGGGTCAGAGAGGTAGTCAGACGCCAGGGGAAGCTCGGTCTTGTAGACTGGATTAAGGAGTTTGGATTTTTTTTTTTTTTTTTTTTTTTTGGAGTATGATATAAAGCCATTGGTGGGCTTTGAACCTGAGAATGGTGTTACCTATTTTATATTTGCCAAAATTATTCTGGCTGCTCCTGTCCAATTGACAGTAATGAGTAATTATGGGCAAACTACTATGCTAAACATTGTTTATTCAAGGCACTGTGATTCCATGGTGAGCATGATAGTGACACGGAATGGATTGGGCAGACAAGATTGGGCAGCCCAACTCTAGGCAAGTTACCAAATTTTTTCTTTTAGTTAGTTTTTATTGGAGTATAGTTGATTTATAATGTTGTGTTAGTTTCTGCTGTAAGGCAAAGTGAATCAGTTATACATATACATATATCCACTCTTTTTTAGATTATTTTTCCATAAAAGTAATTATGGGCCATTTAGTAGAGTTCCCTGTACTATACAGTAGGCCCTTATTAGTCATCTATATTATATATAATAGTGTATATTTGTCAATTCCAATCTCCCAATTTATCTCTTCCCCTGCATCCCCCTTGGAAAGCAAAGTTTGTTTTCTGTATCTGTGACTCTATTTCTGTTTTGGAAACAAGTTCATTAGTACAATTCTTTTTAGATTGCACATATGAATGCTATCATATGATATTTAGCTTTATCCGACTTCATTCAGTATGACAGTCTCTAAGTCTATCCACATTGTTGCAAAAGGTATTAATTCATTCTTTTTTATGGCTGAGCAATATTCCATTGTATAAATGTACCACATCTTCTTTCTCCATTCATCGCTCAGTGAACATTTAGGTTGCTTCTGGATCCTGGCTATTGTAAATAGTGCTGCAGTGACACTACGGTGCATGTATCTTTTCAAATTATAAGCTACCAAACTTTGAGCCTCAATGCTCTCATCCATAAATTGGGAGGAAGACCACCCATGCCTGGAGCTGTTCTGAGGATGTAGTAAAGAGCACATGTGAAGTGTTTAATGATGTTCCTGAAAAATACTAAGTGCTCACAAATGTTAATCCCCCTTGAGCCTCATGTCACTTTATTCAGAATGTTAAGTCTGGCAGGCCTTTAATACAGGCCGGGTGCTACAGTCGTCAGAGCGCGGGGACTCTCGTCCCCCCCAGGAAGGGGCATAAGTAACGTGGAGAAGGGGCAGGACAGAACCCCAGTCACCGCTAGCTGCCCAGACGCCTGCAATGGACTCTGGGCAAACCCAGTGGAACGAGAGAGACCACGCTGGAGTCGTCAGGGCTGACTTCAGAAACGCAGCAAACGTCAGAGCAGTTGACGAGGGAAGGGCAGCTCGCCGTGACCTTCTGTCCACATGTGGAGACATCTGTACTTTGTCCAGCTGCGAAAATGTAACCACTGCCCTCAAGTGCCACAACACGAGGGAATTCCGTCAAGTAGTGACATCTTTATTTGAAGAAACATGTCTGTGATTCTGATGTCTTTTAGTTACACACGGAGAATCACGGACAGCGCGTCGTGTGGCCAGGGGAGGCTCGGGAGAGGAGGGAGGGCAGAAGGGCAGAGAGGAAAGGGGAGAAGCACTGCCTGTTTAACATACCGCGACGGGGGAAGCACCATGAGGAGGGCGCCGTGGGAGATTTCAGAACAGTCACCGTCGATGAGATGCCCATGGTGAAGAGAACAGCCGAAGATCCCGGGTTTAACTTCTCAGCTGCACATCACTTATCACGCAGCCAAAAATATCATCGCTGTTTCTCCTAACACAAACTTCAAGAGGCTGTGTGCTCTGGACTGACATCCACCTCCTAATAGGTGTCTGGAAAATCCATTTTCTACTGTATTTGTTAATAAATCTTAGTAAAGCATGAATTATAAAGAAATGCAATGTCTTAGCTTGAAGAAATCAATAAGGCTTTTAAACACAAACTCATTAGTATAAAAGATTATTCCCATTTTTCATTATATTGAGAAAGAAGGAAAATGGTAATCATATCAATGTGTGTCATCCATTGAACTAACATGATGTCAAATGCATCGTCTAAAAAATTGAAGTGTTCCACACAGATCAGATGTTATTTGTTTATTTACTATCCTTTTTCCCAGCAATCTTTTCACACCCCCACACAAAATTCCTTTCAAAGAATAGTTGAGACAGCTTACGAAAAATGCATACAATTCACTAAGACAAAAATAGAAATCAGAGAGCCATATATTACTATTAAAAATAGCATGTCATATAAATGAGAAAAGGAACAATGAATACATCATGTTTTAATAGTGATTGCCTTTCATTCTATAATCTAGTTGGACTCTCTAGATATCAACCTGTGAATAGTCCTGTAATGTTTGCCCAGGTAATTCATTTAGGAAAGATTAATATTCAATAAGATATCAAGTAGTTGGAGATTACTGCAAAAACAATAAATACTCTGGATAACTATTTTCCATCTTTTAGGTCATTTTCACAAGTTCATGGAAGAATTATAATAAGAATTTTTTAACAAGAAAACCTCACTGGAATATTGTCTGTGCATGTCTATCTGGTTCTATTCACACATCTTCACATTTATTCACACACATGCATATGCTTCTGTTTCAGTGCCTATAGATATATGTATGCTTGCTTTGTGGAGACAGAAAGATATTCCCAGAAGGCAACTGCGGAAGGAGGCTATCACATTTCTGAGTTTTTGTGGTGTGCAACCCAGTACTGCCCCAAGACAGTGGCCCTTTGCCAAGATGAATGGCCCTTTGCCAAGCAGGATTTGATCACTGAGAGGGAAATATGTGTCCTCACCTGTGACCACACCTCCACAGTAATTGTGACAAGCACTGGGATTCCTTATATGTAAAAGTGTAGAGGTGAGGTTATCCAGGTCAGCTGAGAAGAGGAGCCAGGAGCCCGGGGAACATGCCAATCCTTTTATAAGCGATGTAAATCCAAAAAGCAGTCCAGTGTCAGCCAGACAGCTCACTCCTTGTATTGTTATTGTTCAATCACCAAGTCGTGTCCAACTCTTTGCAACCCCATGGACTGCAGCACACCCGGTTTCCCTGTCCTTCACTATCTCCCGGAGCTTGGTTAAATTCATGTCCATTGAGTCAATGATGCTATCTAACCATCTCATCTTCTGTCTCCCCTTCACCTTTTGTCTTGTATAAAAGAATATAATCAGCAGAGGTCTCCCAAAAAGCACAACATAAAGCACTCTAAAATTTTAGTGGTAGTTTTTGCATTCTATGTAAACATCTCACTCAAATATTTATCATAGAGTATTGCTATCTTTCCTTTCCCTGGTTGTTCTGTATGTGAGAAAATTTCATTAACAAACCATGGATATAAAATATGAAATCAAGATCCTTTACAGCCTAGGAGGAGCCAAACATCACTAAAAAGAATTAGTTTCTTTCACTGTCTAGAAATTTTTCATGAAAGACCTTGGCTGGCCTTTTGATATTAAAACTTCCTAACAAGTATTACACAGGAGTTTTAAATTAGAACTTGCTGTCACCGAGACAGTTATAAACTGTTAAATACATCCTTTCTATGCTAAGCTCCTGTAAAGTATGCACATGGCCGTGGCCGGGACAGTCTTCCTGACAAGTAGCAGGGTGAGATCACAGAGATGTTTGCAAGCTGCCTGCAAGGCTGTGCAGGTGGCCCTGTTAGGAGTGTGTGTATGTGTTTGCGTGTGTGTCTGCGCGCGTGTGTGTGCATGTGTGTGCGTGTGTGTGCATGTGTGTGTGTTCAAAATAAGCCATACTTCTCAAATCATATATTTCCCTCCAATAAAAGCTTCTCATAGAAATCATATTTTTCAATAATATCTGCAAGCCAAAGAGTGATTTTCAAGCGAACTTTTCATGCATTGGACTAATTTAACATCAAGTTTTATCAAATGGTAAGAACTGAGGAAAGTCATTCTGTTTTATAATTATCCATAAAATAGATCATGATCCAGATGTTTCATAATTTTACTGGCTCTGAAAAAATAAGTCATCATTTGAAAATATTTTGCTGTTATTATTATTTTTCAAAAAACAGAAAAGTAGTACATGAGGCCAATGGCCATTTCCTAGAAATTGGGGGGAGTGGGAGGACTAGAGAAAAAAGGAAACAAACTTCTACTTTTTCTCATTCCTATGTTTTATTTTGTTATTTTATAATATTTTCCAGCAATGTATATCTCATTCCAATTTTTGTTCTGGCTGTTGTATAATGAACTCTGCTTTCTCCTATCTGACCAGCAGAGCCCATAATTAGTGCTTAATTATAGTTTATGTGGCCACTTTGGCCAAAAAAGAAAAGAGTAGCTTTGTTACAGTCAATGAAGTATTTAAGGCTATGCCCAGGACAGGGCTGGGTTTATTAAACACTTGGGTAAGCAATAATAAGCTCACATTGATCAAGCAACTCGATAGATCTCTTTTATGTGCTGCTTACAACAACAACCACAAAATCAGGTAGAATTAAAAATAAATGGGGGCCCTGTGTGCTAAAGTGCCCACTTCCCTACAAGGCCAACAGAATGGGAGAAACATAATCCCTTCCTCTGAGAAAAATTAACTCCAAAAATGAGAAACTGCTGCTTCCTGCAGACTTTGACAAAAGCGGAGGATGCCTCTTGTAAGCCACAGCACTCGTTACATGCCTTAAAAGTCAGCGGCGAGCTTAGCACCTCCCTTGCATGTGTGCTCAGTTGCCCAGTCCTGTCCGACTCTTTGTGATGCCATGGACTGTAGCCCGCCAGACTCTTCTGTCCATGGGAATCTCCAGGCAAGAATACTGGAGTGGTATTTCCTTCTACAGGGGATCTTCCCAACCCAGGGATTGAACCCATATCTCCCGCATTGCAGGGGGATTCTTTACCACTGAGCCACCAGGGAAGCCTCACTACCCTTGCATATAAAGTTTAAATAACTTAAATAAGAGCAAGAATTCAAATCAAGGAAGTTTTTTTCACAACATGAGCACTTAAATCCCCAATTTTTACCTTCTTCAACTTAAGCAAAGAAGGATGCTGCTTGTGCGGATGTTTGCCTTTTATGATTTTTAAATGAAAAAAAATTATTCTTGATTCACCTTCCTTCCAAAATTAAACCTGTTGGGAGACAGAATTCCTCTCTTACTATAGAGGCTAAAGAGACTGGCTACTCATTGTCCTGGCTTTTTCTGCAGCAAGCACACAGCCACATGTTCCAGGGCAGCTGGCAGCATCTGGAGACTTGAGTTGGGAGCCAGTGATGCTCAGAAGATTCAGAAAGTGGGGTGGGATTGCGGGGGGGAGCGGTTCTCAGGTGACTCAGTGGTAAAGAATCTGCTTGCCAATGCAGGTGATGCAAGAGATGTGGGTTCAATTCCTGGGTCAGGAACAACCCCTGGAGGAGGAAATGGCAATCCATTCCAGTATTCTTGACTGGGAGATCCCATGGACAGAGGAACCTAGTGGGTTACAGTCCATGGGATCGCAAGGAGTCAGACATGATTTAGTGACTGAGCATGCACGCAGGCAGGATGCTCAGAAGGTGAGTGGGGTGGGAGTCCGTTCATTTTGGCTGCAGTAGGTGTAACATCTTATTTTCCGAAGTGGAGGAATCACCAGCAGTGGTGTCTGGGGACAGGGGATGGAGCTATGTAGGGCCTGGCCATGTGTGCTCTTGAATCCATGCTCATTGGGGCAAGAGTTGTGCAGTGACTGCCCAGGTCCTGGCTGCTTCCTGGCTTCTTTCAGTTTCTTTTTTTCTGAGCCTGCTTCTGCGTTCTTCCCATTTCCCTGGTGGCTTCAAAAGTATGTTTCCTCTTTAAACTTGTAAAAGTTGGCTGCTGCTTGCACCTGAGATCTCTGCCAAACACTTGATTATAAATTGGTGTTTTCATTTACTCAAGCATTCAGCAAAATAATTGAGCTTGTTATATTTTGCAGCACTAGGTGAATTTCACATTATTTCTTTGGAGAGTGACATTTAAAGTGTTATCATTTCCGGACTTTTCCTTGCTACTGTCCATCCAGCTCCCCATATGCATGGATAAAGGTTAGTATGCTAAGCCCACTATGTCAGAGCCTGCACATCTTCTGTCAAGAGGGAGCAAGAGAGGCGTGCATTGTCATCCTTGTTAGTTTTCCTCAGGGATCACTGCTCAAGGCAGGTAAAAACAAAAATGAAGATGGATAACAAAAAAACAAACTGCCCCTGTCTGCTTTCTTCCCCCCCTAACCTCTCACCTTTTTTCATATCAGTTCAGTCAGTCAGTTCAGTTCAGTCGCTCAGTCGTGTCCAACTCTTTGCACCCCCATGTACTGCTGCACTCCAGACTTCCCTGTCCTTCACCAACTCCTGGAGCTTGCTCAAACTCATGTCCATCGAGTCGGTGATGCCATCCAACCATCTCATCCTCTGTCATCCCCTTCTCCTCCCCCCTTCAATCTTCCCAGCATCAGGGTCTTTTCCAATGAGTCATTTTTCACATCAGGTGGCCAAAGTATTGGAGCTTCAACTTCAGGGTCAGTCCTTCCAATAAATATTCAGGGCTGATTTCCTTTAGGATTGACTGGTTTGACCTCCTTTCTGTCCAAGGGACTCTCAAGAGTCTTCTCCAAAACCACAGTTCAAAAGCATCAATCTTCAATGCTCAGCTTTCTTTCTTCTTTTATTAGTAACACATTCAACAAAGGCTTTTTATTTTTGTTTTTTGTCTCACCAAGACGTGTACACTCTTTTTATCAAAAATTAATTAATTTATTTTAATTGGAGGATAATTACTTTACAATATTGTGGTGGTTTTTGCCAAACATAGACATGAATAAGCCACAGGTGCACATGTGTCCCCCTATCCTTAACCCTGCTCCCATCTCCCTCCCCACCCCATCCCTCTGGGTTGTCCCAGAGCACCGGCTTGAGTGCCCTGCTTCAAGCATCGGACTTGCATTGATCATCTGTTTTACATATGGTAATACACATATTTCAATGCTATTCTCTCATATCATCCCACCCTTGCTTTCCACATAGTCCAAAAGTCTGTTCTTTACATCTCTTTTTTGCTTCCTTGCATACAGGATCATTGTTACTGTCTTTCTATATCCATATATATGTGTTAATATACTGTATTGGTGTTTCTCTTTCTGACTTACTTCACTCTGTATAATAGGCTCCAGTTTCATCTACCTCATTAGAACTGACTCAAATGCACTCTTTTTTTTTTTTCCATTCTTTTTTATAGCTGGTGCTTAGCTTTCTTTATGGTCCAACTCTCACATCCATACATGACTACTTGAAAAACCATAGCTTGGACTATATGGACCTTTGTTGGTAAAGTAATGTCTCTGCTTTTTAATATGCTATCTAGGTTTGTCATAGCTTTTCTTCCAAGGAGGATGTCTTTTAATTTAATTAATCAGCGGTGTTAAGTCTTTTAATATTTTTAATATAAAAATAATTAGCACCACTACCTCTACAATAATCATTCTTGCATTCTTTCATTAACTCATTCATTGCCTTGGATGAACCATGACCTCACCCCAGGACAGTTACATAGCCAAGGTGTTAGCAGATAGTCATCAAGTAATGACAGAAATTCATAATTTGTAAAGGTGACAGTTGCTTTGAAGGAAGGGTCCTGCCTGGGTAGTTTGAAAATATCAAGTGAGAGACAGGATCTGCCCTGATAAGAAATAGCACAAGAGGATTTCCTGAAGAAATGACATAAGAACATAGGGATTGGTTAGGTAAGGAGATGGGACAGGGGGAAGTGTGTGCTAGTTGCTGTTGAACAAATTACTACAAAGTTTGTGACTTAACACACAGTTCTTACATTCTGGAGGTCAGAAGTCTGAAGTTAATTTCACTGGGCTAAAATTCAAGAAGTTGGCAGAGCTGGTGGTATCTTCTTGAGACTCGTGGAGGTCATCTGCTTCCTTGGCTTTTCCACCTTCTTTTTGAGGTTCCTAGGTGCATGGCTCCATCCTGCAGTAGAGCATCATGTTTCTGACTTCTGCCTCCGTTCTTACTTCTTCTGCCTTTCTCTCTGATCCTCCTGCTTCCCTCCCATAAGGACTCAACATTATGTTGGGTCCACTTAACAATCCAGGATGATCTCCTTACTTATCGCAGAACTCTTAATCACACCAGCAAAGTGCCTTTTACCTTGTGACATATTCGCAAGTTCCAAAGATCAGGGTGTGGATGGGGGACTCTGGGTAGAGGGAATAGTCTGTACAAAGGTACCAAGGCAGTCTGGAGCATGGTGCATCTGGGGAACTGAGGGACAGCAAATGGACAAAACTGGGAAGAGTGGCATGGAAGAGGCTAAAGAGAAACAAAAAGAGCTGATTGCACAGGGAAAGACTGGAAGGTCATGTCAAGGACTTTGCTAGCACAGTGAGGAGTCAAGGTTCAATTTGCAACTTATTGTGTCTTTTTTTTTTTTAAACATAGTTCAGTTGAATCATAGACCACTATATTTCTGGTTACTTGACTTGCATTTAAAGATGGTTGTGACTCCTGAGTGAAGAACTGATGGCCATATAGCATGAGAAGAAGAAAGAAGGGAAAGTATGCACAGTATATACCAAGAGGAATACAGGGCATAAGATCCCAGGATACATTTTAAAAATCAAAATGGGAGATGGAGTCTGATTGCTCAAAGCAAAGTGTCTCCTTCACATTCTGTCCTGCCTCAAGCCTGTTAGACAACAAGCCACTCCAACTGGGGTGAGGAGCCTCTGAACAGAAATAAGTTTTTAAAAATCATAGTTAGCAACGCAGGGACATATATAACCTAGGGGATTGAAATAAAGCATTAAAATAGCATTAACAAAATATTTTAAAGCAAAGTCAGTTCTTGAAGAAATGCTAAAATAAGAATCAGCAGTGTTAAGTCTAAAAAGAAAAAAACAACACAATTCTTGCCCTGGTAGGTTATCCTTCATCTCAGTCACTCTGTCACCGATTCTCCCAAGAGTTTTAATTATGCAGACTCATCTCTTAAAGTATCTAAGCTCCTTTTTACTGACATGAAAGTTAAAGTCTTTTACAGTTGCCTCCTGTCTTATTTTATTTATATATGTCTCTGAAGAAAGAAAGAAAGAAAAAAAAGACTTATTTTTCTATCCCAAATGTTAAGTTACCCTTGTTCTCAAAATATAGATAAAATTACTGAAAAACTTATTACACTTTCTTTGGAAAGCCTGCCATCTTCTACAAGACTGTTACATCCATATACTCTCTCACTAGGACGACTGTCTTTGGTTTCTTTATATGTGACATGCTTCCTTCTTCCCCAGGACCTTGGCACATGATACCCTCATCACTTGATTAATTCCTAATCCAAACCTCAGCTCTAGAATCATATCTTTATGACATTGTTGTCTTAATTAGTTCCCTTCATTATATGTATTCTTTGCTTCACCTAAGTTACTATGAAATGTTTTACTCATTTAAGAGATCATGTATTTAATATGTCTTCTCCAGCAGGCTGTAATTTACATGAGTAAATTACATAGTAAATTTACATAGAGTTCTAAAAATAGAACTCTATTTTGCTCATTCTTACACCCAGCATCTTGCATTGAATTGGACACATAATGATAAATATGTGAAAAGGAAAGTTGCTCAGTCATGTTCAACTCTGTGACCCCATGGCCTGTAGCCCTCCATGGAATTCTCCAGGCAAGAATACTGGAATGGGTAGCTGTTCCCTTCTCCATTAGATCTTCCCAATGCGGGGATCAAACCCAGGTCTCCCACATTGCAGGCGGATTCTTTATTGTCTGAGCTACCAGGGAAGCCCATGATAAATATGAACACATTTATTGAATGAATGAATAAATTTGTGCCCCAGAAAATCATAATAACTTGTAAATTTGGTCAAGAGTCAACAAACTTTTTCTATAAAGGGCAGATAATAAGTACTTTAGGCTTTGCAATCCTGTGGTCTCTGTGGCAACAAAGTATTCTACCATTGTAGTATCAAAGCATCCATGGGCATGGCTGTGTCACAATAAAATTTTATCAACAAAAACAGTTTCAGGCTGGTTTTGGCCCAGTGGTTTACTTTGCTGACCCCTGATAGGGACGCCAAGTTTTAAAGGGCCATGTATCTTTCTTTTTGACCACTTTTCATCCTTGACAAAGGTCAATGATTTCTCCAATTCACATTACTAAATAGTACATTTAACATGCCCATCTTTGTAACATGCCCATCTTTATAACAATTGTACACCAGTTTCAGAGAATCTCACAATTTCCTCCTAGAACAAAGACTATACGTTTGCCTTTACTCACCTCACTAAATGGCCATATTTGATTTCCTAAAATAAAGGAAGTCAACATTGAGTCAACATTGAGCAAATTTTACTTTGAGGAACCTAAACTAACAGCTACTCCCAACTGACAGCTTCTCAATTATACTGAACTGATTGAAAATACTTTTTCAGTGATAGAACTGTTAATGAATGCCCACTCTGTCTCACTTCAGTGGTTGAGAATCATATTTCATGACTCCACAGCCAAATGACTTGCTTTAGCCAGTGAAATGGGTTTGAAGTGCTGGATGTCAATTCCAAGCAGAAATTTTAAGAGTCAGAGTGTGTTTCTTTCCTCAGACTCAATGGTGCCTAATGTTCTAGAAAGAAACTGGTCCACAAGCCCGAACTCAAAGACACAACTTCCCATAGCACAGTTGCAGGCTCAAAGAGCACATAATGGAAGTACATATTTTGTTATTTTAAGCTATTGAAATCATGAGGTCAACTGTCAGTGCATCATATCCTAGGTTATCATGACAAATAAACTGGACACCTCTCACCCAAACATAGAACATCATTGTTGGAATGTGTGTGTGCTCAGTCACATCTGACTCTGTGAGATCCTATGAATGGTAGCCCGCCAGGTTTTTCTGTTCATGGGATTTTCCAGGTAAGAATACTGGAGTAGATATTCAGTTCTTCCTGCAGGGTACCTTCCCAATCCAGACATCAAACTCGCACCTGCCTCTCCTGCATTCCATGTGGATTTTTTTTTTTAACCTCTGAGTTATCGGGGAGGCCCTCATTGTTGGAAAAGCCATTGTTAATGAGGAATAAGTATATTCTACAGCAATGTGAAAAGGATCCTAATTGTACTCAGCAATAGTTCAATGAAGTTAAACTGAATTGACAGACAAGCTACAAAATAAAGGGCAAAAACACATTCTGTGAAAATGCATTTAAAAAATTCAATCAACATAAAGTTATTTTACAATTCCTCATAAGATATTTTTATGCCAGCTTTCTAAAATCTCAAAAGATCTGAGATGATTTGGACATAGCCGCGATGAACTGGAGCCGACTTCAGACTGCCCTCTCTAAACATGGTACCCTCTCTCCATTTTGCTACAAACTTTTCATCTCATGTAACAAGCACAAATGCCCTTCACCAGCTTCCTTGACCCTGACCTTTGTATCCACCATTCCAGGCTTTGTACCTGCCTGACACCCTGTCTATCCCCTTAGTCAATGAGATTCTTGAGACCAGCGACTGTGCTCCCTCATCTTTGCATTCGTGGCTCTGAGCACAGTGCTTGAGATAGAGAATGTACTCAGTATATGTGGTTGGAGAAGGAAATGGCAACCCACTCCAATATTCTTGCCTGGAGAATCCCATGGACAGAGGAGCCTGGAGGGCTGAAGTTCATGGGGTTGCAAAGAGTTGGGCGCAACTGAGTGACTCAGCACACACTGGACCTGTTGGCTGAACACACAGCTGCAGCTGATTTTCTGTACTAGAAGTTTCTTCAGAGTTAAAAACGTAACGATCAGCTAGGCTTCAGATTTGCTTTAAAGCTATGAGTGTATCAATCCATCTCAATATTTATTAAATTCAAGCAAGTATTAAGGAAAGTCTGTATGCAAAGTAGGAGAAAAAGTACAGAGACTGGAGAGGTCAAAGGAGTACATGACATTGGTAAGTTCTGAAGCCTCCAGGATGTAGTCCAAAATTCAGTTGAACTCCTAATGCTTTCTAAAAAGCAGAAAATATAACGACATGTTTGTCCCTGGTATTTAGTATCACTTAATATGAGACTCTTTCTCCAAGCCAGGTTTGGTAAAGTCCATCCACACCTCAAGAAGAGAGAGTAAAATTTGATATCTGTGAGCCCAGAACTTTAATATTAATCACAAAGGCTATATCCTTTTCCCAAACCTGCTGTATTTCACTTCTCTGTCCTTCCCTCTTCCCACCCTCTTCCTTGCTCCATTACACTTTATTCTCTTCTTGGGGGGCGGGTGGCAGGGGGAGAGGTAATTCATGTCGCATCTTCAGACTCTGTGCAGAATGTCGTCTCCCTTCAAGGTGAACGGCAGTAAGTCAAGCTCTTCATTTAAAAGGTGAGCATGGGATCCACAGTCAGCAAAAGAACTGCACACACAGATCGGCACAATCACAGTCCATACGGATAAAGTACGAAGAATCACTTGGCTATAGCATTTAGTTACTTCTTGATATACTTAAGAGCTGACTTTCAGATGTGCACAAGATTCTGGACTTGAAGGCTCCGGTAATGTGTTTTTCATTCACAATTTTAAGTCTTCACAATGGTAAAGAAGTGATGCAGTCACACTGATTTATTTCAATGAAAAAAATACATATAAAAGCTGTCATTTTAATTATATTTTACTTTCATGACATACTTGATTTAATTAATTTAGCACTATTAACACAGCATCTTCCCTGGTGGCTCTGATGGTAAGGAGACTGCCTGCAACGCAGGAGATATGGGTTCAATCCCTGAGTCAGAAAGATCTGCGAGAAGGAAATGGCAACCCAGTCCAGTATTTTTGCCTGGGAAAATCCCATAGACAGAGGATCCTGGCAGGCTACAGTCCATGGGGTGTCTTATGGGACAGAATTTTTATAGAGAATTGCTCTAAAGAGAACTCTGCATTCAACTTTACCCTGTCTAGTAGCCTTATCATTTATCTGTATTATGCACAGTTTTGAAGCAAGAGAATCACAGTATCTTGCAAAAAAAATAATAAACTCAGGGAAAGGAACTTGCTCACAGTGTCTGTACTTTATTCATAGGTGAATTTCTATTGTCCATTATCATTTATATCTAATATGAACCATTCTGCACTGCTTGCCTCTAATCCCCATGCTTGTTAAGAAGCTTAAGAGAAGAATCACTTGATTTCAGGGCCTTTTGGAGTTCAAGGGCAAAGTGATTATTTCCTTAAAGGAATAAAAAAAAAGATCACGGACTCATCAGTTTCCAAAGTTCAACTCTTTTTTGCTTCACTAATTAGAAGCCAGACCACACGCATATCTGGAGGCTTTTATACAGGTGATCAGCCCTTTGCCCTGGGACCAATTACAGAAAAGTGTCTTTTACACATTACTCTCTGTGAATATCTAGTGTTCACATAAGTTGTCATGTTTCACCATGAGTCATGCTAAGGACATATAATCACATAGTTGGAGAGCTAATGATATGTTTGCTCTTCTCAGTTTAACTTGCAAATGTAACTGCACTTAAATGCCTACAGCTTATCTGCAACTTAAACATAAATGCATAAACATACATGTATACGTACATGTCAAAAACAGAGAACACTAATCAGTAAAGAAGATCACGCTCTCTGAAAACAATGTTTCTATGTCTAATTCCATCCATAACAGTATTTTGTCCTTGAAAAATAACAGCAATAGTTAAGTGCTTATTGAGAGCTTGATTTGGATACCAACCTGAAATAGGTAGTCTTTTTTGATGTGTTTCAGAGAACTATTGACACAATGGGGTTATGTGTAGATCTATTGTTTAAAATGGTTTCACTCTTTCAACTTTATTCATCTGATAGAGAGAGAGAGAAAGAAAGAGATTGGTCCTTCCTGCCTGGTTGAGGAATTGGCTTATGAAATTATGAAGGCTAACAATTCTAAGATTTACAATTGGCAAGTTGGAGACCCAGGAGAAACAATGGTATAGCTCCAGTCCAAAGGTCATTAGGCTAAAAACCCAGGAAAATTCAATGTTTCAGGTCAAGTCAGAAGGCAGGGAGGAAAAGATGAAAGCAAAGCAATGTCCAGCTTGAAGACCATCAGGCAGGGAGAGTTCTTTCTTACCTGTAGGAGAGTCAGATTTTTATTTCATTCATGCTTTCAACTGATTGTATGAGGCCCACCTGCCTTAGAGAGCACAATCTACTTTACTCAGTCTGCTGATTTAAATGTTAACTTCAACCAAAAACATCCTCACAAAGACACCTAGAATAATGTTTGACCCAAAGTCTCAACATCCCATGGCCCAGTCAGGTTAACATGTACAACTATTCATCACACCAACCAACATTACTGGGCTTCCCTGATGGTTCAGATGGCAAAGAATCTATCTGAATTACAAGAGACCAGGGTTCGATCCCTGGGTCAGAAAGATTCCCCTGGAGAAGGAAATGGCAACCCACTCCAGTATTCTTGCCTGGGAAGTTCCATGAACACAGGAGCCTGGCAGGCTGCAGTCCATGGGGTCACAACGAGTCGGACATGACTGAGTGTGTAAACACAGCAATCTAAAAGGGCTGAGTTCTCGTCAGAGCTTTCAAAATTTGAAATGAGAAAGCAAGAAAGACTCACCCCTAAGAGCTAAGCAATGGTATCATCTTTTCACAGTGTAAAGTCTATGGGATGAACAGAAGAGGTCTTTTAGAGAGATAACACTTAGAAACCTCTGAAGGATTTATATTCAATATCATGTGTGTTTATAAACAACTCCACTTTCTAGAAAGGGCCACCTAATTGTTACATTATGAGTGACTTATGTCATGGAGTGTTATTAGTGGTTGAATGGTGAGAAACAACACTCACAACACCGCTTTCTGTGTCTTCCACTGGAGAGACTACTTGATTATTGTTGATAGAAGCAATGTTTCCACTGCTTCTCCTACTAAATGCCAAGGTTGAAAAGCTAAGTTAACCTTTATTTTATTGAATATTGCACTTAAATCCAAAAAGATCTTAAAAGGTATGTTGATTTCCCTTTTTTTTTTTTTTTTTTTTTTTTTACAATGAGAGAAAGAGACTTAAATACAGAATTTGAAGAGTGAGGAAAGGATCATATTGTCAATAATTATATAACAATGTTGGGATGGTTAGTGGGGGCTTAAAGAGGATGAAAGTGAAAGTAATAGTTGCACAGTTATGTTCAACTCTTTGTGACCCCATGGACTGAAGCCTGCCAGGCTCTTTTGTCCATGAAATTCTCCAGGCAAGAATACTGGAGTGGGTAGCCATTCCCTTCTTCAGGGAATCTTCCCAACTCAGGAATTCCCGTCTCCTGCATTGCAGGTGGATTCTTCACTGTCTGAGAAACCAGGGAAGCCCTTAAAGTAGGATATCTATTCTGAAAACAAGTACTTGAAAATATTTATAAATGGATTGTGTGCGTGCATGCTTAGTCACTTCAGTCATGTCTGACTCTTTGCCACCCTATGCGCTGTATCCTGCCAGGCTCCTCTGTCCATGGGATTTCCCAGGCAAGAATCCTGGAGTGGGTGGCCATACCCTCCTCCAGGGAATCTTCCCAACCGAAGGATTGAACCTGAGTCCCCTGTGTCTCTGCATTGGCAGGCGACTTCTATACCACTAGCACCACCTGAGAAACCCATAAATGGCTTAATTTTGTGTAAATATTATATATGTGAAGGCCTCCTAGGCTCAGGGTTAGACTGACTCCCAAGGTTGATGGTGGATTTTCTTTAGCTGATAAATAAGATACCTTCTCTTATTCACATCCCACCCTATATCTTGTATTGAATGTTCTTCTCAATGAGAGGAAAAAAATAATTCTTTAGTCAGTGGCACACAAGAAAATTCATCTGTTCCTAGAAGTGGCAAAAAAAGAACTCCAAGTTTATTTACTGGATAATAGTATCCTATACATCTATCACATAAATTTTAAGGTATCCACCCTAGAAAAGGCTGGCCAGTGTTGCTAAAATTTTTCTTATGACTGTACTACTATGTCCACTTTTGTAAAATTAAATATTCTGGCTTTCTTTTTAGATTGTTGTTTCTTAGTCATTAAGTCGTGTCTGACTCTTTGTGACCCCATGGGCAGTCTTCCCTGTCCTCTACTATCTCCTGGATGCTCAAATTCATGTCCATTGAGTTGGTGATCCCATCCAACTATCTCATTCTCTGGGTCCCTCTCCTTCTTTTTCCTTCAATCTTTCCCAGCATCAGGGGCTCTTCCAATGAGTTGGCTCTTCTGATTTTAGATCAACAGATGAAAATTTGGATTCTGCCATAATTTCAAATAATATACTTCCTAATTCAGTAGGTCATAGTTTACGGTACCTAGTGCTGGAGAAAGAAATGGCAACCCACTCCAGTGTCTTGCAGGGACAACGGAGCCTGGTGGGCTGCCGTCTGTGGGGTCACACAGAGTTGGACACAACTGAGGTGACTTAGCCACAGCAGTAACAGCAGTGCTAGGGAATGAGATTAGATGAAAGACAGTTCTTTTACCCCTTTAAAGCATACACTCTAGGCTTTACATAGGACTCACATGCATTGAAAAACAAAAGACACCCTGTTACATTTAGTATTAAGACATTCACCTGAGTCAGAAGCTTCCCAAATACAAGTTTTCAAGTACTGAACTTAGAATGAAATCATTTGAAGTCCAGAGAAGTGTCTAGTATAAGAAGACAGAACTTGATAAGCTGGTGCAGTCAGCTCAGGAATTACAAAGTTGCCCAACATGGAAAAAATGTTTCTCACTCCAGGACTTCCTTCAAATAACCCAGCTTCCTTCAAATAAACTCAACTTTCAAACAAACTAAATATATAAAATTGAACATAGAATCTGGTAAGGAATATCAAATCTGCAAGTTTTTTTCTGTCATTGAAATTAGGACAGTCTCTGGGTTACATACAGGTGTGGAAATAAGAAATAGATTCAGGAATCAATTAATGAGGATGTTAATAAATGTTTGGATGGTGTTCTGTCAAGGACAGAAAAATATAAGCGAACAACAAACATTGTATAAAATCTTAATTTGTTAATAATGAGAAACAATAAAAATTAAAGAAAAGATTCTAGTAGGATATTCTAATTCAATCTATTCATATTATAACCAAATATTTCTTTATTTATTCATTTGCTGCCTAAATGTAAATTAGCTTATGAACTGATTTATAAGCCAAGATAAAGGCACAGACTGCCTTAATATATACAGAGCAGATACTCTGAATATCCCTATATGCGGATTCCATTTATATGTGGCAGTGTCTGAGTTGTGAATACCCAATTAAGAATACCTATTAATAATTTAGGGATAAATTCCACTTGAGACTTGTAACTCAGTATCTGTGAAATACATGAGAAGGTGGTCAACATTAGACATTGTGAAGGAGCTGCCAAGATTTAATGAAAGTGTTAACTCCTCATGATGCCATTTTTGCCAAGTTTCCGACAAGGAATAATCCTGGGAGAAGTTAATACAGAAGCCACACCTTAAGCTGGTAAACTGGTTGTGTTTTTCCCCCCAACATAGACTTCAATGAACCACAGCAATGTCACTATGGAGGGACCATGTCCTCCAAAAACCACCACCACTGGACCTTAAAAATCTCTGCTGTGACCACCCTATGCTGCCAAATGTGTACCTTGGCTGGCCCCAAGCTACGTCTCAGGTTCCCTAGAGCTTTTCCTATGCTGATAAATGAAAAGTAGTTAAAAGCACAACTCCTCATTTCAAATGGAGTCATCAGGATAGTCAAGCTGCTGTGCAGAGGAGAGAGTACAGTGGGGGAAAATGTTCTTTCTTTAAGAGAATCTGTAAAGATGAATGAAGTGAAACACAGTTGGACACTAGTTGTGTTGCTGCAGTTGTTGTGCTAAGACACTTCAGTCACGTCGAATTCTTTGTGACCCTATGGACTATAGTTCACAGGCTCCTCTGTCCATGGGATTCTCCAGGTAAGAATACTGGAGTGGGTTCCATGCCCTCCCCCAGGAGATCTTCCTGACCCAGAGATCAAACCCATGCCTCATGTCTCTTGTATTAGCAGGCGAGTTCTTTACCACTAGTGCCGCCTGGGCACTGAGCGGCCTTGAAATGAATGTAGCTTAGATGAATCCACTGAATAGAATGGAGATGTTGGTAGTTTTGAATACAGGGTCCAGGAGAGGAAGCTTTGATTGTAAAACAGGAGTCAAATACAGATTAGTGGGTGCCTTAGGCAGACAAAAGAAAGAAGAATCATGGAATAAAAATATAAAAGCATAGTTTTGGGAAGTAATTCAAGACAAAGTTGATTTCTTCAAAAATACTGTTATTAAAAAAAATTGTAGAATCTGCAATAGTGACAGGGAAAATACACGTATGAATTTAGATCTCACATTTCATTATGTCAACTTTTATTTACCCCAAGGGCCAGGTCCTTGTGTAGAATATCATCATGGCACTCTGGCCATAGATCATTGAGGAATGGATGACCAACAGGCTGTATCTAAATGAATAGAATTTTTCTCTTAGAATTATGGAAATAATATAGAGAAGAGAAACATGAACAATTTTCCATTATAGGTTGAAATGGGAAACGATGTAATATAGACATGCGGTGGTGATACTGATTACTCATTTGTTTACCTAAACTGAGGGAGTTATTCTGCAAAGGAGAAAAAAAATTACAAAGCAACGATAAAATTTGAGAGTCTACAGAAAGCTTGTCTTTGTTCCTGCCTATCCATCTTTGTTCCAATATGGAAATAAAATATGGTTTCATATCTAACCTTTGATTCTATGAGCTCTTCTAATAAATTGCCTTTTTCTATTGTTTGACTAGTTTTTGTTCCTTATAATCAAACAATTCTCAAAATATAAAATAAATGTTTTCAAAATTTTGGTTTATGTGTATTCTTTATATAATATTTCAGTATATAACAAATGTGCAGTATACAGTATTTCAAGTTTGTTTTGGAGTTAAAAGGGGTTTTTTTGTTTTTGGTTTTTCTGTAGTCATGTACAGATGTGCAAGTTGGACCATAAGCAAGACTGAGCACCAAAAAATTGATGCTTTCAAATTTTGGTGCTCAAGAGACTCTTCAGAATCCCTTGGACAGCAAGGAGATTAAATCAGTCAATCCTAAAGGAAATCAACCCTGAATATTCATTGGAGGGACTGATACTGAAGCTTCAGCACTTTGCCACCTGATGTGAAGAGCTGACTCATTGGAAAAAGCACTGAGGCTAGGAAAGATTAAAGGCAAAAGGAGAAGAAGGTAGCAGAGAATGAGATGCTTAGATAACATCACCAACTCAATGGAAGTGAACTTGAGCAAACTCTGAGAGATAGTGTAGGATATAGAAGCCTGGCATGCTACAGTCCATGGGGTCACAAAGAGTTAGATATAGAGACAATTCATGAAGACTGTTGAAAGCCATTCTTTAGAATACTTTAAAATAATTTCTAAAAGAGGATTAAACAAAATACTTCTTTTCTCTCTTTGGCATAAATATTTTCCTGACAATTAATTGAGTCTATATTTTCCAAATAGATTTAAAGATAGGGATAATCCCAAATGCACCTAATTTCCTGTTTACCAAAAAAAAAAAAAAAAGAAATCTAATATATTCACTCTTCAAAAAAAGAAAATCACTGACTTCCCTAAAGGGTAGCTCATATCTATAGGGAAAAATAAGATTCTTTTAACTGACAGCTGCAACATTGGAAATAATTCATGTTTGACTGAACTGAATGGGATAAAAATTGTTAAAGCAGTTAATTAAACTCTATCACACTACAGAGGGTTTAAGTAAGCATAAATTACTAACTTGAGTAAAGACAGTAAGTTTCCTCTTTTCAAAGAGAAGGACTTTATTTTTGTGTATGGTGTTAAAGAATGTTCTTGTGTGTATGTGTGTTTATGATGACAAATTTTATTTTACTATATTTTATTTTATTTGTTGTTACAGTAGGACCTTGTTGGTTATCTATTTTAAAAATAGTAGTGTATACATGTCATCCCAAACTCCCAATCTACCCCCACTCCCCCAGCCATAAGTTCATTTTGTAAATCTGTGAGTCTTTTTTCTATTTTGTAAGTAAGTTCGTTTGTATCATTTATTTTGAGATTCTGCACATAAGCAATATCATCTGCCTTTCTCTAACTTATTTCACTTACTATGATAATCTCCAGGCCCATCCGTGTTGCTGCAAGTGACATTATTTAATTCACCGTTTCCACCACACACAAAAATAAACTCCAAATAGATTAAAGACCTAAATGTAAGACCAAATACTATAAAACTCAAGAGAAAAACATGTGCAAACCACTTTTTGATGTGAATTGCAGCAATATCTTTTTCAATCCATTTCCAAGAGTAATGGAAACAAACAAAAAAAAAAACCAGAAATAAACAAATGGACCCAATTAAACTCAGAAGCTGTTGCACAGCAAAGGAAACCATAAACAAAATGAAAAGACAACTCCCAGAATAGAAGAAAAGATTTGCAAATGATGCAACTGACAAGGGGTTTGTCTCTAAAATTTGCAAATAGCTCATGCAACTCAATATTCAACAGAGCAAAAAAAAAAAAAAAAAAAACCAACAAAAAGTGGACAAAAGACCTAAATAGACATTTCTTCAATGAAGACATACAGATGGCCAAGAGGCATATGAAAAGACACTCAGTATGGCTAATTATTAGAAAAATACATATCAAAACTTCTATGATGTAGTACCTCACACCAGTCAGAATGGCTGTCAGCAAAAAATCTACAAACAATCAGTGCTGGAGATAGTGCGGGGGAAAAGGGACCCTCTTGCACTATTGATGGGAATGTAAACTGATACAGCCATAACTGATACATTATGGCAAACAATATGGAGGTTCTTAAAAAGCTAAAAATAGAGCTACCATATGATCCTACAATCCTACTCCAGGCGTATATCTGGATAAAGACATGTTGTGAAAGGATGCATGCACCCCAGTGTTCATTACAGCACTGTTTACAGTAGCCAAGACATGGAAGCAACCTGAATGTCCACCAGCAGATGAATGAACAAAGATATGGTACATATATATGATGAAACACTACTCAGTCATTAAAAAAAATGAAATACAGGCTTTTGCTGCAGTATGGATTGACCTGAGATTATCATACTAAGTGAAGAAAATCAGAAAGAGAAAGACAAATATCATGTGATGTCATTTATATACGGAATCTGAAAGAAAAATGATACAGTTGCACTTACTTACAAAACAGAAACAGACTCACAGACTTAGAAAATGAACTCACCAGGGGGGAATGTAGCAGGGAGGGATAGACTGAGAGTTTGGGATTGACGTGTACACACTGCTGTATTTAAAACAAAATGCCCTTCCATGAAAAGCAAAACAAAAACAGAGAAGGACTAAGGGCAATAGAGTTAACTCACAATCATTAGGTAATAATATGGGAGAAATATTGTTGCCTAGACTTCTCGGTACAGTGGATTAGTTAATTGTGTTAAAATTTCATGCTGAGAATTACTAGAAAAGCTAGGTAAAATATAAAAATCTATCTATTTGAAGATTCTGCAAATCAACTTCAAATCATCTCAATTATAACAGTATCATTAAAATTATTCCAGAGTGTAAGAAAGCCTTTACCTGTCAAAGAAAAATGTGAAATATTTTAGAGGAAGATAAAATCATGCATGCCTCAAAGTATTATTACAAATAACTTTCAAATAAAATATCAGGCAAAAAACATGACCAGTGCTATGAATAATTCAAGACTGTGTGAACAAACCCAGGAGAAATACCTTAATAGGGGTTTTAGAATTTGGAATAATCAAAAACAGATTTTAAAACAGCTTCGTTCCAAAAAACAAACATTAAATATATTTGAAAATCCTGAAAGATATGTATAAAACAACAATGAAAAAATAGAAGAAAAAGGAGATGAGAGATAAAAGAAAAAAAGAATCAAGTTGAAAAGATAGAGTTGGACAAAAAATAAATAAAATTAAACACTTATTGGGTGATATTAATGCCAGAAAAAGACAAAACGGAAGAGATAACTAGTGAATTGAAAAATGAGTTAGATGAAACCTTTCGAATGATGTCAAACAAAGAAAAAAATTAAAATAGAACAGAACAATAAAAGTTAATCTGTGTAAAGTTAGATTTGAAGAAGTAACACGGAGCAAGGGGAGAAAGAAGTGGAGAACGGAGCAGAGAGAATGACTGAGGAGATAACGGCTGAAAAATCAGAAAACTGGTGAATGATCTCAAATTCAAGAAACACTATAATTATAATTAGAATAAATAATAGTAAATCTACACCTAGAAATATTATATTACAATTGGCAAAAACAAGATATTAAAGAGAAAATCTTAAAAAAAATTTCAATGTGAGAAAAAGCAGATTTCCCAACTTCTCAATAGAAAAAATAGGAGGAAAATAGTAATGGAAATTTTTTCTTAAAAAATAAAATTAAGTGTTAAAGTAAAATAACATCCACCTGAAAATTTTATATCCAGCAAAAATTATTCTTTCAAGTTAAAAGAGAATTAGAGCAATTTTTAGACAAAAATTGAGTTTAAGAGATTTAGTAACAGCATTCCTATACAAAAGAAGTGTTAAAAGAGATTTGCAGAGAGCAGAAACTATCACCAGATGGAAGATCAGAGATCCAGAAAGAAATAAAAGCATAAATAGATGAAAACTAATATCAACTGTAGAAAAATAATGTCTTGTGTTTATATATTTAGAATTAAATCTTAGCAGTAGCATATAAATAAGCAGAGGGAGACAAAGTGCCCTGAATGTCTTGCATTGTCTGAAAATAAGTGTCAGTCAGTATGACTTTGATAATCTGAGAAATGCATATCTTTCTCTAAGGTAGAGAAAGATAAAATAACAAGAGAATATATGACTGTCAAGCAACTGGAAAGAAAATGATGCTATTTAAAAATATATATATATTTTAAAGCATTTCAAATATATTAAAAAAATAAACTTAGATCATCATAAAAAATAGAAATAATTGAATAAAATGATATATGAAACAAATATATCATAAGTATATACATATAAATGTAGTAAGTGCTCTAAGTAAAAGAAAAAAATCTGAATGTATTAAAAATCCAACTATATACCATAAGTGATATTCAAAATATAATAAAAATATAATAAATTTGTAAACATTGAAAATAAAGGATGGAGAAGGATATGACATACAAATATTGATTAGAAAGAGAAAAAAAAGTGTGTTTAGCTCTATTAATAGTAGACACAGCAAACTTGAAGGCAAGAAAAGTTCAAGTGTAATAAAAATAATTCCAATAATTCAAATTAGAATGCAAATAAGAACATAGCCTCAAAAGATATAGAAAAATGTGGACACAATTAAAAATAGAGACAGACCTCTAATTCTGGTGGGATATTTTGAAATATAACTCTCAGTAGTCAACAAAAATCAAAAAACATAAAAGAAGCAAATTGAAAAGTTAGTAAGGATATTAAAATATTCAATAACAACACTCACAAAATTGTCCTTGTAAAGATATGTAAAGTGTGGCACCCCATTGTTGCAGAATACAGTTTTTAATGCGTATATGCAATATTTTTAAAAATTGGCTTCATAATGAGCCATAAAGACAATCATCACAAATTTCAAAGGATCAAAATGATACAGAGTATGTTCTGATTGCAATACAGTTATTTTTTTTTAATTAGTAACAAAAAGCTAGAAAAATATTCTTGTGTGTAAAAGTAATCTCTTGTAACTAACCCAGATGTCAAAGAAAAGTTAGCAATAGAAAATTAAAAATATTTTCAACTAAAAGAAAATGAAATACTGCATATCCAAACACGCAAGGAAAGCTTTTGGCCAGTGGGATAAGTTCAGTCACATATATTAGAGAATGAAGAAGGTAGAAGTCAGTCATCTAACCATTTATCTAAAAATTTGAGGAAAACAAAAATGGTAAAGTAAGCTCAAAGAAAGAAAATGATGGAAATTATATATAAAATTATTAAATACGGTAAAGCTAATTTAAAATGGGCCTTCCCTGGTGGCTCAGCAGTAAAGAATCTGCAGGAGACTAGGGTTCAATCCCTGAGTGAGGAAGATGCCCTGGATAAAGGAATGACTACTCATTCCATATTCTTACCTGGACAACTCCATGAACAGAGGAACCTGTTGGGCTATAGTCCATGGGGTTGCTTAAAATGAGGAACACAGTAGTCTGTTATCTGGGTACACTTAAAAACAAAATTAAAAGACCTGTAGTAAGACTGATTAAAATGAGAAAGACTGCAAAAATAATTAACGTTTAAAAGGAAAATATAAACATCGCTGCAGAGACTACTCACATTAAACAGAACACAAGAAGTGTTATAAACATGTTTAGCAATTTAAAAATTTAATTAAAACAAAAAATTCCTTAAAATAGAAAAACTGACATAAGAAACAGAAAAATATAAATCCATAATTAAATGTCATTGCACACACAAAAAAAAAAATAAAAAGAAGAAGAAAGGGAAAGAGAAATTAAAAAAAGAAGGAAGGGAGGGAGGGAGCAGAAAAGGAAGTACAAAAAGAAGTCAAAGGTCCAAATGGCTTCATGGTTGAATTCCACCAGAATTTCAAGGGAAGAAATGCCAATTCTGTAACAGAAGAGTAAAAGAGAAATTTACTCTTTAAATCTTTTCTTGAGGACAGCAGAAATTCATTACCAAGATCTGATTACAATAAAGTAAAATTATTTTAACAAATGAAATTTTAACAAATGAAATACAGCAAAATAAAAACATAATAGGCCATGATAAATATTTGTATTGGTTCAAAGTAGGTTTAATATTTAAAGGAATCATTGGATTTACGGCATTAATCAAATGAAAGAAAAATTTTTTGAACATTCCAGTGGAGGCATCCAGAGCTTCTGGACACCATTTAAATATGTATCAACAGTAAGAACACTGTGGTATATAAATATTAATATGTGCATGCATGCTATGTCGTTTCAGTGGTGTCTCTTTGCAACCCTGCAGATTGTAGCCCACCAGGCTCCTCTGTCCATGGGTTCTCCAGGTAAGAAAGCTAGAATGAGTTGCCATGTCCAACTCCAGGGGATCACCTAGACCCAGGGATGGAACCTGCGTCTCTTGCAACTCCTGCATTGCAGGCAGATTCTTTATGCTGAACCACTTAGAAAGCCCAAATATTAATGCAATAAAATACAATTCAGCAGTAAGAATGAACAAGCTAGAAATATATACACAGAACAAGTTGCACAAAGATAATGCTGATCAAAAAAGCCAACACGGACGAATAGATGTTGTCTGATTTCATTTATATAAAGTGAAAAACCAAAAATTAAACCAGCTTAGGTGGTACAAAGAAAGGAAAAGGTGATTATATAAGTGCCAGAGTAATGAGCACTTTTAGAAAGAGCTACTATTGTTGTTGTTTAGTTGCTAAGTCATGTCCAAATCTTTTGTGACCCCATGCGCTGTAGTCCTCCAGGTTCCTCTGTCCATGCGATTTTCCAGGCAAGAATACTGGAATGAGTTACAATTTCCTTCTCCAGAGGATCTTCTAGACCTAGGGATCAAACCCGTGTCTCCTGCATGGCAGACAGATTCTTTATCACTGAGCCACCAGGGAAGGTGGCAGAAAAAGCTATAGGAGGTGTAATTGAGAGGGAGCAGCTTCTAGGATGTTCTATTTTCTGACCTGGGTGGGATTATATGGGTATTTATTTTGTGATAAATCATTGAGCGACTTATCTTTGTTTTGTACAGTTTTTTCTTTTGCATAATTTGTGGCAGTATTTCATAAAACATCTTTATCAGCCATATACCACTCACAAGGAGAGCTGTAGATTATAGTATCAAAGGCTATATCACAAATGTAAAAAACTGATATCTCAAGAATTAGTATTCTAGTGACTCAAGTTAGCAAATGCAAAATATCCCCTTTTCTTTTGCCTTCCTTCTTACTTATACCTCATGTAAGGACTAAATCAGCATAGAGACATACAAAATATAAAAGCTCTACCCCATATAAACAGTAATTCTTATTTAATATCATTTTGAAATTCTGCATACTTCACAATTAAGAGAACAGTGACGTTAGCCACAGAAAATACACCAAAAGATTTTGCTCATGCTGTAATTTTGAGAATTGTGCTTGAAACATGAAGCATAAACATAAAATCACAGCAGATAATTCACAAATTACAAAGTGAATAAATGAGTTTACCTGTGTAGTTTTAAAAACAACATGAAAATTGCACTGAATGCATATTTTTTTAATCTGCTCTGATGTGCAAATACTTTAGCAAACACTCCATTCACTAGTTAGATTTTCACTTTAGATCTATCAAAACCAAGATGCTCCTCATGGAAAGAACCTAGGCATTATTTTCCCTTTATTACTTCTAAAAGCACCCATCAATAAGTTCTTACTAATGGTTTCTTTTAATTTTGAGCAAATCAAATCTGAGGCAAAATCTGAGATAAGAAAGCATATTTGGAGAAGAAGGACATGAGTTAGGAAAGTTGCAGTTGAAATGGGCAGTTTAGAAGGAAAGTCTCATGCTAAAAATACCTCTAAATTTGAAAGAAAAAAAAAATGGTAGCTTGTGTCAATATAGAATTCCACCAGAACTCAAACATTTCAGAAATATGGAAGTCATACTTTACCATATAATTGTTGTTGTGCATTCATTAAGTCATGTACGACTCTTTGCCACCCCATGGACTGTACACGCCAGGCTCCCTGTTCTTCATTGTCTCCCAGAGTTTGCTCAGATTCATGTTCATTGAGTGCATGATGCTCTTTAACCTTTCCATCTTCTGCCACCCTCTTCTCCTTTTGACTTCAATCCTTCCCAACATCAGGGTCTTTTCCAATGAGTCAGCTCTTCGCATGAGGTGGCTAAAGTATTGGAGCTTCAGCTTCAGCATCAGTCCTTCCAATGAATATTCAGCATTGATTTCCTTTAGGATTAATTGTTTTGATTTCCTTGCTGTCCTAGGGACTCTCAATGGTCTTCTCCAGCACCACAATTTGAAAGCATCAATGCTTTGGCATTCAGCATTCTTTATGGTCCAACTCTCAGATGGGTACGTGACTACTCTACGGTATAAATTCCAAAAAGGTCGAGGTGGGTGAGATTTGAAAGAAGATGAGAAAGTAAAACAGAGAGGAAAGGAGCAGAAAAGGAGAAAATTGGAGAAGTTCTGGAAAGGGACACAGTTTTTATGAGATTCTGAGCAGAGGGCAGCTACATAGAGGACTAGATACTGAGATAGAAAATTATTGTGCCCAAAGTCAAACACAACTCATCCCACATACATACATAGTGATTTTAACATTTGGTGGTTTTTTCCTACTCTTTTTTAGGTTCTTTTCCCAAAGAGGTCATTACAGAGTATTGAGAAGAATTCCCTGCACTACACAGTAGATCCTTAAAGTTAGCTCTTTAATATATAATAGTGTGTACATGTCAACCCCACTCTCTCAATTTCTCGTAGATGCTCTCCCCTGCTATAACCAGAAGCTTGGTTTCTACATCTAAGACCCTATTTCTGTTTTGTAAATACATGCATTTGTACCATTTTTCTAGACTCCATGGGTAAGCCATAACTGTGTGTGTGTTACTTGCTCAGTTGTGTCTGACTCTTTGTAATGCCATGGACTGTAGCCCACCAGGCTCCTCTGTCCATGTAATTTTCCACACAAGAACACTGGAGTGGATAGCCATTCCCTTCTCCAGGGAATCCTCCTGACCCCAGGATCAAACCCGAGTCTCCTGCATTACAGGCAGTTCTTTACCGTCTGATCCACCAATTTTTTTCAGAATCATAAAGATGCAGATCTGACTAACTTCTATCAGTCAAGAGAAATCCCTTCTGCTGTGATTAAGGGGAAGATGGTTTAAAATGGCTCCTGGCAGAGAAATATAAAATTATTAAAAATAGAATCCTGATGGGAACCATTTAGCAGTTCAGGTCAAGTCCTGCAAAGGGCCAGCCTCCAAGCACTCTGTTCCTCCAGCAGAGAGATTAGGGAAGCTCTTGGTCCAGGGGCAGCAGAGGGCACTCCAGGCCACATCAGGTTAAGTTGTGGTCACTTTATCTCTTGTTGTTGACGCAAAGTCCCGAGGCCAGGGCCCAGGGTTTTCCTGCAGAAATGTGTTTACAAGCAGGTCAAGGACTTGTAGACAGATAACCATTAGCAAAACAGCTTTTCTATTGACAACAAAGCAAAGAAAGGTGTGTTTGCAGATGAATTATCACTTGCTTCTTAAAGGGGAAAAAAAAAAGCTCAACCAAATCACTAAATCCCAGCTTTCTTACCCCAGGACTTAATTTTCTGAGTAAAAAGAACTGCTTCTTGTTTTTCTCACTGTTACATTCATACCTTACCAATGCAGAGAAATCTGCAGTGACACTTTTTAGCCTTCAGCAATGCCAATAAATTATCCATTTGTGTCTTATTGAGATGAAGAAATGATTTTATGCTGGAGTTAGAAAAAAATGAAATAGCAAGAAAGTATTTAAATCTCTTGAGTAAGCCTTGGGAGTACTTTATTGCCAGGGAAAGGGGATTCTCAAAAAACAGCTGAGACTTTCTGGTTTGAACTTGTGTCATGATCTTAGGGCTGCTGATATTTGGGGTGAAATTCTAAATACATAAGGACTGAAGACAGAAGAAAGGAAAGATCCTAGGAAATAGAGGCAAGCGGAGGAAAAGCAAAAGAAAAACCAATCAACAAACAAACAAAACCACTTCAAACAATAAAACTGCAGGTGATCAGAACCCACAGGAATGGAAAGCTTAGCTGTTGAACATGTTTAAAGCTTTGAAGACTGTAGCTTATTTCAGCTCAGAGTGTGATGTAACTGGTGCATAGAAACTGGGAAGAAATAAGCCTATCCTGACATGGCTACTTTTATGCTAAAGAAGGGAACTGGCATTTTCACTAAAGGAGAAAAATCTGAACTTGGAAATCTGTGCATGGGTAAATATGAGCTGTCTCATTAGAAAGATACTTCTCAATTAGTTTTCTTTTCATCCCTCTTGCTTTTGGCTTTTCAGCTCTCTTATGCACAACCCCCTCACCCACCCCCCCCACACACAGAGTTCTGCACTAGCCAAGGGTCAGAAAGGTTCCTGCCGATTTCTCTCCATAGAAGTCCTGACAATGTGGCATGTGCAGCGTCCACAATGACATGCCACTCAAAATCCCTCCCTTCCGATTGTCCCTCCCTTTAAAGGAGACAGCCAACGTGAATGAAACACTTTTTTCCCCAGGGACGTCTGACTTGCTTTTATTAACCCAGATACAAAGTGCCACTCAGAGGCTTCGGACAGTCGAATTCTTTATTTCCTTAACTGGCAATTCGTTTGACCCTCAAGAATAGTATTAAAGCTCCACCGTGTTTCATATTATTTATTTTATGCTCCCACTGCTCCACAAAGCATGCTTCTAAAAACATTGTCATGTGCCGTAAAGTCTTATTGCAAGGACGTTTGAAATGGTTTCATCTTAACATGCTTCTGTCACTCAAATTGGAAAACTTTATGCTAGTTCCTTTCCAAGCTGTTAAAGATTAGCTTGATGTAGATAAGACTATTCCCCAAACTCATTATCTGTCTTCCAAATGCACCTTAAGGACTCCTTAATAAAGTCAAGGTTACGCGAAGAGTATCTTACTGAAAACCAGTGAATGACTATTAATAAATCTGCATTAGAGAGGAGTTATTTCGTCTCTGCCTCTCATCTTTACAATGAATGGTCCTTCTCTTTTATTAGGTTTTTCAAACAATAAGGCTATTTCTTAATTTTCCCTGGTGGCTCAGATGGTAAAGAATCCACCCGCAATGCGGAAGACCTGGGTTTGACGCCTGGGTCAGGAAGATCCCCTGGAGAAGGAAATGGCAACCCACTCCAGTATTCTTGCCTGGAGAATTCTATGGACAGAGAAGCCTGGTGGACTACAGTCCTGGGGTTGCAAAGAGTCAGACATGACTGAACGGCTTTCACTTTACTTCACTTTATATTACCAACAAATCAGTAGCAACCGATTGGAAGAAGCTAGAAAATATCTCCACCAGTTTATAAACAGATGTAGGCCACCTATTCTACTGTATATGTTACATAAATATCTTTGACCTCTATGTCCCCCAAAATTAAAACTCCACCCCACCCCACATCTTTCTTACTAGCTTATAAAACACACACACACACACACACACATACATACACACCTTCTTCCTAAATAAAAACAGGAATAGTTCCCATCTGACCATTATGCTTTTAGTTCTGCTAGAAGAAAATTCCAGTCCATATAATTAATGTAATAGGTATCGCTCCAGTTTGTACAGATTTAAAAATACCATGGACTTGCAAACTCAGTAATTCTACTGTCACCTGTATCTCTAAGTAACTGGAATTTCACCCAGTGTTGTTCCTACTATTTCATTTCAGTTCAGTTCAGTCACTCAGTCGTGTCTGACTCTTCGCGACCCCATGAACCACAGCATGCCAGGCCTCCCTGTCCATCACCAACTCCTGCAGTCCACCCAAACCCATGCCCATTGAGCCGGTGATGCCATCCAAACATCTCATCCTCTGTCGTCCCCTTCTCCTCCTGCCCTCAATCTTTCCCAGCATCGGGGTCTTTTCAAATGAGTCAGCTCTTCGCATCAGATGGCCAAAGTATTGGAGTTTCAGCTTCAACATCAGTCCTTCCAATGAACACCCAGGACTGATCTCATTTAAGATGGACTGGTTGGATCTCCTTGCAGTCCAAGGGAGTCTCAAGAGTCTTCTCCAACATCACAGTTCAAAAGCATCAATTATTTGGCGCTCAGCTTTCTTCACAGTCCAACTCTCACATCCATACATGACCCACTGGAAAAACCATAGCCTTGACTAGATGGACCTTTGTTGGCAAAGTAATGTCTCTGTTTTTCAATATGCTGTCTAGGTTGGTCATAACTTTCCTTCCAAGGAGTAAGCATCTTTTAATTTTATGGCTGCAATCACCATCTGTGGTGATTTTGGAGCCCAGAAAAATAAAGTCAGCCATTCTTATGTAAGAATCACCTCTGTAATGCTGGAGTCAGGCTTTCTAACTTTCCCACAATGCTCCTGCTTTCTTCACCAGACTGAGAATCCCAGAGTTATTTGGAATGTGGCTTTATAGTGTATCCTAAGTCATCAAGTGTTTAGTCACTCAGTTGTGTCTGACTCTCTGTGACCCATGGACTGTAGCCCACCAGGCTCCTCTGTCCATGGGATTCTCCAGGCAAGATTACTAGAGTGGGTTGCTGTTCCCTTCTCCAGGGGATCTTCCCAACCCTTGGATTGAACCCGCATCTCTGGCACTGCAGGCAAATTCTTTACCATCTGAGGCACCAGGGAAGCCTCCTTATGAGAATCATCAGGAGGTTCTCTCATAAGGTAAGATTGTTTCACAGTGGAATTTTTACATATCTGCTTTTACCACATACACCAAAGTGTACGCACATCTTTAAAGACTTCTGAATGACAAAGAAATGTTTTTTTAAGCAGTTCCTTTCTGAAAAATGTTAGCCGGCTCAAATCTTTCAGTTGAAAGCTTTTTACCAGGGTTCTTTCAAGCACTGGCTTTCTAAGAGTGATTTTCTCACCTTTCTGATGTAAGTCTAAAATCCAGTGTATGTGAATCATCTGTATTTATTGATCATGTCAGGGCAAGCCAAAAGCACCATCCGCAGACATATAATCCTATTAATGGTAATAGAGCTGCAGCAGGGCAATGATACATGGATCCTACAAAGGCTGCTCCAACTCGACTCCTGGGAATGAGTCTGGACTCATAATAATGTTGCTTAAACTGCACCTTCACACACTTGAATATGAGTAAATGGAATCTTTGTTCCCTGGTTACGTCTTCTCAATCGAGAGACTCACCCACTGTTTAAGGCCTTCCTGGGAGCCTGAGTTCCACACCTCAGTTTAGAGCCCACAGTCGGCAGCTTTCCCAGTGGGAAAGGACAAATCTGGCTGCACGTTAGTGAGAAAAACATGAAATAAAGATTCCTCAATGTGTCTTCCATTTTGTTCTCTGAAAGATGTTCTGGGCTGTTTTGGTTCTGCGGTTCTCCCAAAGGAAGCCAGCCTTGCCTTCTGTCTGCCTTCTCCCCACGCTTACCTCCCGTGTGATGAACAAGAGATGGAGAGGAAGGGCAAGTGCCAAGCAGGCCTATGGGGCAAGCAGTAGGGCAGCGGTGTCCCGGCACCTGCTGACGGCAGCCCCCTGCAGCAGAGGGTGTTCAAGGGTGCGGATACGTACGGTCACTCCAGATGGTCCCCCCACGGCCAATGCCAGCGACCTCCGGGGGATCCGTCCTGATGCGGAAATGAATAACTCACAGGAAAAAAAGAGATTTAAGAGACAGAGGTTGCGAATGAGCCTATAACTGAAAGCCTTTAAAATATTTTTATGTCCTGTAAGAGAGAATCGTAAAAGCAGCACATGAGATAAAGAAAATATCAATGACATTTTATACATTTTAAATTAGTGATAATGAGTACTGTATATTTTAACTTCCATTTGCCATCTTTTACATGCTGTAAATTTTCAGGATCTTCCTCTGGCTTCTGCTTCACTGAGACACTTGGAGATTGAAAAAAGAGAAAAAAAGTGTATCAAAACATATTTAAAAACAACTTAAATATCATGTATTTTTTCAATGCCTTCTGGAATTTATGATTCACTGGGGTCCTGAGACCAACTCTTAAATACAAGCTTTTCTTTGGCTTCAGTTCCAGCCTTGTTAATCCACTTCTGAACCATCTAACCAGAGACAGAAAAGTATAGTGGTCAAGTAACACATTTACATTTAGACCTGAATTAAAACCCCACATTCATCATTTGCTAGCCATTTAAATTTCTATAAAAGTGAATAATAAAATTAGTAATTAACTTCCCAGGTGGTATAGAATGGTATAGAATTGGTATATGAATACAATAGATATATGAATATGAATAGAATAGGTATATGAATATGAGTAGGCAATGGTATAGAATCTGCCTGCCAATGCAGGAGAGGCAAGAGACATGGGTTCAATCCCTGGGTCGATAAGATCCCCTGGAGGAGGAAATGGCAACCCGCTCCAGTTTTATTGCCTGGAGAATCCCATGGACAGAGGAGTCTGACAAGCTACAGTCCACGGGGTTGCAAAGAGTCAGACACGACTGGACTACTGAACACACCCACAGTAATTGAAATTAAGGAAAAATGACATGATATATTTTACACAGCTATTTAACAATGTACAGCTTTGTTTTCTGATCTGTAAAACTGGACAATATTACTAACTTCAAAAGCTTATTGGGATAATTAAATTATTTAAGAAACATTTGTCTTGTCTCGCCGATCATAGCCAATAACTAGTGACTGTTCTTGCCCATACACACATGCAAACATACACACATACATAGCATACATGGCTAGCTATATGTGTGTTTATAGTTAGACCAAATTCTTGATATTGCATAAATATATCACTGATTACTGTCTCACTTACTGGATCTGATGCATGATGGTACGGGGCTCCTGTGGCTTCAAGTATTGATACCTCCTAAGTACCTGGCATTGGAAAGCTTAATTTAATCTATCAGCCAGAATTGCAGAAGGCATAGCTCATGGTAACATTCCTAATAAGGTATTTGGTATCTCTCTACCCTGGTGGCTCAGATGTAAAGAATCTGTCTGCAATGCAAGAGACCTGGGTTCCATCCCTGGGTGGAAGATTCCCCTGGAGAAGGGATGTCTATCTACTTCAGTATTCCTGGAGAATTCCATGGACTGAGAAGCCTGGCCAACTATAGTCCATGGGGTCACAAAGAGTCAGACACGACTGAGCAACTATTTTCTTTTTCTTTTTTTGATTCAGACATAGTCATTTCTCTCTGTAAATAAATTAAAATGTATATATGCTTTATATATATATTTAATACATATATATATAATTTCAAAAGATTTTACTTTTAGTCATTCTAGTGAGTATGATTGTGTGTTAAACTTCTGTTTTCCTGATGATTACACTGAGCACTTTCTCCTGTGTTTACTATTCATTTTCATATTTTCATATATTTTTTGATGAAGTGTTTGTTAAAATTCTTTGCCTACCTAACTGGGTTCTTTGTCTTTTTACAGTCGATTTGTAGGAGTTCTGTAAAAGTTCTGGATACAATTTTTGTCAAGTATGAGATATGTCATATATTTCCAGTCTATAATGGAACCTTCTGAGGAACCAACATGATTTTGAAAAATTCCACATTTGTTAATTTCATGGTTACTGCTTTATGTGTCTGTGTGAGAAATTGACTTTCACTCCAAGGTTGTGAAAATACACCCCTTTATTTTCTTCTAGAAGCTCTGTGGTCCGGAGTTCACATTCTGGCCTTAACTCAAGTGAGTTTTGCGTGTGGAATAAGATAAGGATTGAAGTTAACTTTTTTTAATGTGTATTAAGATGCTCTAGGAATATTTGTTTAAAACGTTTTCCCATCCCTCATTGAAACTGATTGAAAATCAATTGTCTGTATATATCTAAATCCAACTGGGTGTAGCTTATTCAATTTGTTATCTACATGTCCATTTTTAAGATGAAACTACAATACCTTGATTAGTATAGTTTTATAAATCTTAAAATCAGATAGTATATTCCTCAAGCTTTATCTTCTTTTACAAAACTGTTTTGACTACCTAAGTTCTTTGAATGTACATATACACTTCTAAGTTAGCTTGTGTGTGTGTGTTTACACTAAGTCACTTCCGTCGCATCTGGCTCTTTGTGACCCTATGGTTATAGCCCGCCAGGCTCCTCTGCCCATCGGATTTTCCAGCCAGGAATACTGGAGTGGGTTGCTGTTTCCTACTCTAGGAGGTGTTCCTGACTCAGAGATAGAACCCGCCCTGAGTCTCTTACATCTCGTTTTGGCATGTGGGTTCTTTACTACTAGGGCCACCTGGGAAGCCCAAATTAGCTTGTAAATGTGTACAAATTAGCTTTCTGGGACTTTGACTGGGATCATGTCGTACCTATAGATCAGTTTGGGGATAACTGATACCAACTTTATTAATCTCAAAAAACTAGCATTTGACCTTACTGATGTTCTATATTGAACATCAATATCATTGATGTTCTATATCACTGATTTCTGATCTTATTTTGATTATTTTTTTCTTTTACTTATTTTCGGTTTAATTTGCTTTTGTTTTTTCATTATCTTAATGTGGAAGTTCAACTTATTGATTTTACCTCTTTTTTTAATTTGATCTATAAACTTTTAAAGTAATAAAGTTTTCTGTTAGCATTACTTCCACCGCATTCAACAAATCTAATATATTCCCTGGTAGCTCAGACGGTAAAGCGTCTGCCTACAATGCGGGAGACCCGGGTTCGATCCCTGGGTTTGGAAGATCCCCTGAGAAGGAAATGGCAACCCACTCCAGTATTCCTGCCTGGAGAATCCCATGGACGGAGGATCCTGGTAGGCTACAGTCCTTGGGGTCGCAAAGAGTCGGACATGACTGAGCGACTTCACTATACTATACTATTTAACCCAAAATATTTTCTAATTTTTGCTTGTGATTTACTTTTGGATCTATATTTTATGTAGAGATTTGCTGATGAATTTTCAAATACTTAGATAATTTTAAGAAATATCTAATAGTGATATCTTATATCTCATCCCTATTAATTTCTAAGAACTAATGTGGTCAGATGATATAAACTGAATGATTTCATGTTTTCAGTATGTATTAAACATGTTTTAGTATCCATCCTATATTCTGTTTTAATAAATGCTCCTTGTATATTTGTTAAATAGTGAAAAGAAGTGTTAGTCTATCAGTTGTGTCCAACTCTTTGTGACCCCAGGGACTGTAGCCCACCAGGCTCCTCTATCCATGGAGTTCTCTAGGCAATATTTGTTAGATAATATTCAATAAATGTTAACTAGATCACATTGGATAATAACACTTTTGATATCATCTGTATTTTTATTGTTTGTTTGGGTTTGGTTTTTTTTTTGGTTTGCCTGTTTTATCAGATATTGAGAAAGTTTGTTAAAATCTCAAACTATGCTTTGTGTTTAGTTTTCTCTTTATTTTTGTCAAATTTTCTCTCATATATACAAAAGTTTTTTTTTTTTTAATTTTTTTTTTTTTTTATTAGTTGGAGGCTAATTACTTCACAACATTGCAGTGGGTTTTGTCATACGTTGATATGAATCAGCCATAGAGTTACATGTATTCCCCATCCCGATCCCCCCTCCCACCTCCCTCTCCACCCGAGTCCTCTGGGTCTTCCCAGTGCACCAGGCCTGAGCACTTGTCTCATGCATAAAAGTTTTAAAAGGGCATACACAATTAACATTGTTATAGATCTTAATGAACCTGATCCTTTCAACATTATAAAAAAGCAAATTAGTGCTGTTTATCAAAGCCTACATCGTTTAATATTAGTATAGGCACACCATAGTACATGCTTTTTCCACACATTAAATTCAAAATAATGTTTGCTTATATTTTTTAAAAACATATGTTTCAACTTTTTTTTCTTTAATTTAGTCTAGAAATATATGTTTTTTACTAGACTGTCTAATCGATTGACAACATAATTAATAATATGATTAAATTAAGCTCTTCTGTCTTGAATTTTTTTTATGTTTATACCATTTCTTTCCTGCTTTTTTGTTGTCTTTTGTATTAAGCATTTAGCTATATTTCTGCACTCTATTTGATGAATCTTCCAGTGATTGCACTATTTATCTTTAAATAATCATTGTCTACCTTCAAATAATATACAATTTTTAAAACAATGTAAGAATTCTAAAACTCAATGCAATTCAATCTATCTTCCTCTCACCCTTGTTTTTTTTTTCTTATATTTTGTTGTTATATATGCTATATATCATGCAATATAGTATTATCATTTTTGCTTTAAAAAGACATGAGTCTTTTAAAACTTTGTGTCTATATGAAATGAAAGTTCTACAAAAATAAACCTTTTATGTTTACCAAGATACCCTTTCTGGTACTCCTTAATTTTTCCTGAAGAAGATCCTCAGTTCCATCTGCTGTTATAATTTTCCTTTTGCTAAAAAAAATTCTCATTTTACCATACATTATAGTGTTAAATTTTATATTTCAATTGCTCGAGATTTAATTCCAGCTGAAAAATATTTTTAAAATGTTTGGAGAAAACCTCTGAGTTTGAAGTACAGGAAGATAATATGAATTTCTATTTTCTCTCCACCCTCCCATATGAACACTCAGGAATAAGAGTTCCATTTCACCATCACTCCAAACAATGAATATTAATCAATGATATTTCAGGCACCAGGAAAATACCCACCTGCCTGGCACGCAAGAGTCCCTCTGGCATTTGAGCATCTTATTTTGGGGTGACAAATAGCAAAATGCCTCCGAGGTCTCTGTTAGAAGATACGTCAAGGATGTGTCAGAGGATGTCAGGCCAGCTATTGGTCTGTGCCCAGCAGGACACATCTACAGAGGAAATTAAAGGCTTCCTGGGTAATAATTTACCTGGAAGAAAGAAGAAAGTAAGTACAAACACCACCAGCCACTAAGAGAGTCCATTCCCTCAGTCTCTCCAGGAGAAAGGATAATGACTCTGAGTCATGAATTTTCTTCACAAGAATATAAGGAAAATCTCTATGGATATGTGTAAGAAATTTAGGGATATGTGCTCATAAGAATATTACTCTGAGTGTGACAGTTGTATGTGGTAGGCCAAAAGTTCATTTGGGCTTCCCATAAGCTGCTATCAGTTCAGTTCCGTTGCTGTCATGCCCGACTCTTTGAGACCCCATGGACTGCAGCACGCCAGACTTTCCTGTCCTTTACCAACTCCCGAAGCTTACTCAAACTCATGTCCATTGAGTTGGTGATGCCATCCAACCATTTCATCCTCTGTCATGCTTTACTCCTTCGGCCTCCAATCTTTCCACGAATCAGGGTCTTCTCCAATGAGTCAGTTCTCATCAGGTGACCAAAGTATTGGAGTTTCAGCTTCAGCATCAGTCCTTCCAAAGAATATTCAGGATTGATTTCCTTTAGGATTGACTGGTTTGATCTATAAGCTGTTATAGAAAAACCCAAATGAACATTTTGGCCAGCCCAATATTTATATGCACATAAGACTACAGATACTTGAATTATGTAATGATAATGACAGAAACACTGAGAAAAAGATTGTTGGATTTGACTGAACACAGATGTAAACGTCTAAGTTCTAATTAAAACTTGGAAGTTAACTAAAGCAAATGGTTAACTCAGGAAAAATCAAAACTAAAAAAAAAAAAAATAATAATAACTATTACATTTAAAAAGTTTTTAGAATAGGATATCTCTTTTAGAAACAAGTGAAAGCAACTTAAAAAAAAATCCTTAACAAAAGAAAAGAACATAGAAAATAAACATATCAAGGGTATTTAAAAATGCCTAGTAGTCAAAAAATGCAAAGGAATATAATAATAAGATGTTTTAATTATAAAATGGTAAAGCTGTTTTAATGATATATCCAACATTATAAAAGTCCATTCATAAAGAATTAAGAAGCTTTAAGAAATTATGTTTTTATCTATTCATGGGAATCTATACAGCCATTCAAAACTATTTAAAAAAAAATGACAGCATAGAAGAAAACCTATATTCTAATGTCAAAGAAAAAGCAAGTTACAGAGCACAATGATCTCACTTAAAAAAGTGGTACTATATAAATCAACAAGACTGTAAGGATATATGCATGTAGCTCTTATCAATATGGAAGTTAAATTTCCGGGACTGTAATGAATGAGAAAACTGCAATTATATTAAGAGTTAATGGGAAATAACAGGCTTTACTGGAAAAACAATAAAATGCATTACACTTAAAGTAACCTGTTACAAAGTGAAAGAGATATGTAGAGTTAAAAAAATATCTGCTTTTGTAATTAATCATACTACTGATTTGCCATCTTCAATCTTCCGGTGAAATGTTATTTTTAACACCATTTATGGGCAAAGACAATCTATTCCACTAATTGCATTTCACCTACACATTATTTGGATTTGAAATTTTTTAACATTTATTAGTGTTTTATTTTTGAACCTGTGTTTCCCTTTTGTATTTTTTTTAACAGATATCAGAAATTTAAATACTCCTTTGGCTTTTGTACACAGTCACATTTTTCATGTCTCTTCTGAAATTTTTATATATGAAAGGGATGGAATTTAAAGAGGTCTCATCATGCTACACTTATTCAAGGAAATTGAACTGAATGCTATATATGTAAATGGGTTGTAGATTTTAAATTTTGGCATGGTAAATACAAAACAATATCAACTCAGACCTTTGGTTGGCAAAGCTGAAATTGGCAAAGGATTATGATATCTCAAAATATAAATCATGATTTTCTGAGTAGAATTATAAAGATTTTTTTCCCACTGTATTTTTATATAATTTTCCAAATTTATAAGACAGCATGTCATAATCAGAAAAAAAAATGAATGCTATATATCTCTTTCTATATATATATAGATATAGGTTTGTGGTTATTTGCGGGGAAATAGCTCTAGAAATTATTCTGGAGGTGCACTAGCTGGTAATAAGCGAGTGGGGTTCCCCTCCCCCCACCAACCAGAAGACACAGCATCTTACAGTGTCATTTGGGGGTAATGGGAAGAGATAAATTTGTGTCTTCTAGCCCTGAAAATATCTTATTTGTCTGGTCTCAAGAAGAAACGTGTAATAAAATAATTTGAGAAGTCAATAGCAATTGCCCACATAGGTATGCCCAATTTCATGATGCATTTAAAGCTTAAAAAAATTATTTAACCTGATGCTAGTGCAAATGAAGTTTGATGTATGAGTATGCCAATTCCCATTGAGATTGCCATTTTAAGAAATAGTAATAAAAATCCAAAGGAGAAAAAAAAAAAAAAGAAAAAGAAAACATCCTTTCCTTGGAAACAAAATTGGATTTTCAGCACTTTGCAGTTTTGAATTTCACATGAAGATGACCTTAAAAACATGACCATTAAAACAGTTGTTAGAAAAGTGTATTATTTACACGGCATGCACTTTTGAAATAGAGGTTACAGGAAGACATAATCGGACCGTACAGTGTAACCTACTTTGAAAGGTGTAGGCAGCATAGCAAAAAATGTCCTTACATCACACTTGTCAAGAAACAGAAGTTTTATTACCAAGGAATTTCACTTTTGCTGCTTATTCTTAACACTAGCCCAGGGACTGAGCGGATTTGTTGATCTAATATAGATAGCGATGTCTTGAGTTTGTTCAGATTTATATGGACAGCATCTGGGGATCAGGAATTACATTTAAAATGTAATAAAATGTCCCCGTGCACTTTAACTTACAAATACTATACTTAAAAAAGTAAACATCAAATAATATCAGGTATCTTTCAAGAAAATGTTGACATAGCTCAAGGAGCTCATACAGATATCTTTGAATCATTTCTAAGTAAACTTAATAAACTCATTTTCGTATTCTATAGCTGTACATTAAACGATCATACCTGGGAGAAAAAGAGATACCAAAGCATATAGTCTCATTTGCTCATACTACATGCTTTCTAGTTAAAATAAAAAAGATGTTTTTCTAACACTATCAGAAAGATCCATTCAAACTAAAAGTAAGCACATATAAAGGGCAATCTATTACCAAGAGACTACAACAAAGTTATCAGTAATCACATTAAAGAGCAAGAACACTCACAGTATTCTTGAATCATTCTCCTGAAGCATTCATATCATAGTCAGAGTTACTATTAGACTCTGGTGTTCCAGAATAAGGGCACTTTCATTTAGTTTTTTAAAAAATCTTTGAACCAAGAACCCCCTCCTTATATTTCCTTAATGGCAAAACTAGGAAATTCACTTAAACTGGATTAAAATACAACTGAACTAAAAAAAGAAAGAAAAAAAAAAATAGTCTCCATTTTTCAAATTGCAAGCTTGACTTTTGTTTCTATGTCTAAGCTACTATTAACAAGAACCTTCCCCCCACTACTCAAATCCCAATCCACTCATCCTCCCACTGTGTTTGATTCACAGCCAGACCACTGAGGACTCACAATTCTCTTGTTTGGTTGCTAAGTCAGGTCTGACTCTTTCGCGGCTCCCCTGTCCATGGGATTTTCCAGGCAAGAACACTGGAGTGGGTTACCATTTCTTTCTCCAGGGGATCTTCCCAATCCAGGGATCGAACCCATGTTTCCTGCATTGCAGGTGGATTTTTTACCATCTGAAGTATGGGGAAGCCCATACTTCAGTTAGGAAGGTAATTAAGTGGGCTGGGAAGAAGGCTGCAGTTTTAAAGGCTTGCAGAGTTGAAAACAAGTTTCTATTGGAATAGCTAAATGTAAACAACTTTAACAAACTATACTTTGAGGAATGATATTTTTAGTCAGGATTTTTAACCTATGGAACCTCACAGCACAGTGAGTAAGTGCAAAAGCAAACAAAACCTGCTTTATAGTATTTGAAGATTTTGTTCTAAATATTTATTTTCATTTTAAGTAACATTAATAGAAGTTTGTTTACATTTAATAAACTGCTTGTGGCACAGAAAGTTACCTTCTAACACCAAGATATGGACCACCATCATCATATTTCACCCAATTCCATTTTGACTAAAATATTTTTTTTAACTAAAATATTTTAAAAAAGCCTGCCTATGAAAATTATAGATCTATATTATATATACTAAAACTTATAAGATTACTGATTTATATAATTTCCATCTTAGATTATAGATCTAGAAGGAGTTTGACAAGGTTTATATATCCTTTTTGATAAGGTTTATATACCCTTAGTTCAATTTACTTTTAATGGAAGAGGGGGAAAAAGCTTTTTTTTTTTTTTTTTTTTTTGGTCATTTAGAGTCAGTGTTCTTTCTGAAAAAACACTGAATGGTGTGAATCTTTGTGTGTAAGTGTGTACTGGTATGTGAGAGAGAGTGAACACAAAAATGGGAGGAAGAGAGAGAAAGAAAGAGACAAGAAGTTTTCTTAGATTTTCTTCAAAGCCAAACCTTTTGCAAAGCATTCCACGAAATGATTTTTCATTTTGCTGCATAAATTGGGAAGCCATGCATATGGTATATGCGTGAACTTTATGTGACTTAGAACACAAAAACACTTACGGAGCATATTTTAAAAGTAGAGCCTATCACCTCTGAACTGAGGACATTTCTTCCAATATTTGGAACCAAACACAGAGTTCCTGGCAGTTAAACTATTTCTCTTTAGAATTCATCAAAATGAAATAGCTTCTGTCTCTAAATTGCAAGCTTCAAGGTGTCCATCTCCTATGGGTACAGTTTGCACTCAGTATCCAAGGGCTCATGCCTCCTTGGATTCAACCAACTGCATCTCTATTAGTTTATTGGATGTAACAATTCCATCTGCAGTTAGTTGCATCTATGGATGTGGAACGTGGATACTGTCTACCTGCGCTGTGCCATTTCATGTAAGGAAATCGAGCATCTGCAGATTTGGGTATCCATGGGGTCCTGAAACCAATTCTTGTGGATGCCCAAGGATGTCTCTACTCTGATGACATCAAAGAAACATTATTTCTGAGCACCTTTTGAAAAATTAAATGAACATAAATAGCTTTAATATGATTATTTATTTGGAAAACATGTCTTCCAAAGCCTCCTTAGGCAAGTTGCCACTCTGGGAGTGAAAAGAAACAATGATGCCAAAGTTACCTTGTCTAGGACACTGATTTCTGCTGGGCAGAAATGAGTGTCAATGCCTTTCTTTTATTCATCTAATTCAACTAGACGCCAGGCACAACGTTAGGTTCTTTTCAATATCTGACAGGAGAAGTCTGAAGAATCCACTTGAAGTTCAAGACTTCTAACAGTTTTACTTTATATGGGATAGTTATTTTGTTGATGGAAACAATGCACCGGTATTATTAACTCATAAGGTCAGAAAAATGATACTTGAGTTTATGATAAATATCAAAAGTTAAGATGAAAAACTATTCTAGAGATAGAAGATGGAAAATAAGAAACCCAACATCAATGTTTTGAAAATTTCAAGAATTTTGAGCTATCAACAAAAAATTAAGCAAAAATGCAGATAATTAAGATCAGTGTTTTTGCTCAGTAAGCCCTGTCCTACTCTTCACCACCCCATGGACTGCAGCACGCCAGGCCTCCCTGCCCCTCACCTTCTCCCAGAGTTTGCCCAAGTTCATGTCCACTGAATCGATGATGCCATCCAACCAGCTCATCCTCTGTCGCTCTCTTCTCCTTCCGCCTTCACTCTTTTCCAGCATCAGGGTTTTTTCCAATGAGTTGGCTTGTTTGCATCAGATAGCCAAAGTATTGGAGCTTCAGCTTCAGCGTCAGTCCTTCCAATGCGTATTCAGGGTTGACTTCATTTAAGATGGACTGGTTTCATCTCCTTTTTGTCCAAGGGTCTCTCAAGAATCTTCTGCAGCAGCACAATTTGAAAGCATCAATTCTTCAGTGCCCTGCTTTCTTTATGGTCCAGATTAACCAGGTAAGAATCCCTTTATCTATGTATCCATGTATCTCTCTATCCATCTATGTATCATCTATTTATCTATCTTACCCATCTATCTGTTAAAAGGAGCATAAAGGAAATCAGCTTTATAAAACACAATAAAATTTTATTTTATATTCAAAACTCATGGGAATTTTATTAAATCATGATCAATGATGGGTTTGTGATATTCTCTTGTGAGCCAAGACAAGAGCAAGTACTTATTAGTCCCTGCATTAGCCACATTTAAGGAAAACATCAACTGATAGGAAACATGGTCTCTATCAAGAGAGAAATTACAAAGTCCCAACACTCTCATTTAATGAGATTCTATTACTCTTGGGTCATGTGCAGGATTTAATAGTGTGTGAGTTACAAATATCTAGAGGTGCCTCACAGCAGAACAATTCTATATTCTGTGTTTTTCTATTAGTATGTCACCATGAAAATTCCAGTCTTACTTTTTGGTCATTACCTTTTCATCTGTGAAATTAGGGTATTAGACAAAATGGTATATAAAGGCACTGCTAGACCTAAAATTCTGAGCATACTTTTTCTATTTTTAATCTGGTTTTAAATTTTTGACTTTTTATTGTCATTCTAGGTTAAGGGATCAGGCAAGACATTCCAGAGTACAAATTATATCAATGTTTCACCCTCTATTCATTATAAGCATGAACAGCAAAAAGTAGATGATCTCTGTAAGATTTATAAAATGCATTAAAGTAGAATAGATCTGTATGAACTTTAAGTTTTTTCCTAATCTTAAACATTATTACATTATTAGGTGGTCTAAGTTTTCCTTCTTATTCTCCAGATAGTTCTTATAAAACTGTGTTTCAGCTATCACACAAAAAGTGCTGCTAAAATCAGGAAAATTAAAATTGAAAAAATGCAGAAAAGTTATGCTGCTCTAAGAAAAAATTTCCTCTTGCATGTTCTTTTTCTGTGCTTGCCCATTTGTATGCAGGCATACATTTGCATTTGTAATCATTTTATAGATAAAATTTTTGTGTTCGTTTTTTACAATTTAACTTTCATAAGAATCATTTTCTTACATTGTTCTGCATCTTTGCTTTTCTCTTTAGGGCAACTCCTACTACTTAGAACTACTTTCTGGAACTGGAAATATCTTCTCAGGTAGCAGTTAAAATTTTATTTTCCCCTTGCCCTTACCAACATTTTTGATACCTTGCCTTATGGAAATAGAGATAGTTATTCCAATAATAGATCAACAGGTATTTTAGACCTATTCTAATTTTGATAGTACTGAATCTAATTAGCAGACACATACTTTAAAAGGAATAGAAAACATTAAAGTTGGTACAGATGGAAACAATAACAATGATTAAAGGACAGGAAAATGGGACCCCTGAGGAAAGATAAAAGGAGATGAAATTATTTGTTCTTCAGAGAAGAAAAGCAAAAACTGAGGGGTAGTTTTATAATGTTCTTTAAAGAATGTGCAGAATTATCATAAGAATGAATGTTTCTAGTTGTTTCTTCCATTTTGTAATAGCACATGGATAAATGGGTTTAAATTGTGATTAAGGTGGTCATGAAGATCCTGTGATGGCTGACATACCTCTGAGATGGGGCTCCGAGAAACGGTCGACCAGGAAATAGTTGAGTGGTGGGCAGCACTCAGGTGTTTCCCACCTTGCTAAATCACCATATGTTGATTATAAGTTGTTGCATTATCTCTTCCTTCAGAGCACTGCTTATTTTCCAGAGGGACCAGTATCTATTCTCAGTAATTATAGCCTCTGATTAATGTATCCGTGTTGCAGACACCTAACCGTTGCTATGAGGTATATCACAGTGGGTACCAGGCTGTGAGTGTGTGTCCTCAGTCGCTCAGTCCTGTCTGCCTTTATGCAACCCCATGGACTATAGCCTGCCAGGCTGCTCTGTCTGTGGATTTCCCAGGCAAGAATACTGGAGCAAGTTGCCATTTCCTCCTCTAGGGAATATTCCAGACCCAGGGATCAAACCTGTATCTCTTGTGTCTCCTGCATTGGCAGGCAGATTCTTTACCACAGCACCCCCTGGGGAGCCAAACTAGTTCCCAAGTGGATACCAAACTAGTTCCCAAGTGGATACCAAATTAGCTCCCAAGTGGATACCAAATTAGCTCCCAAGTGGATACCAAACTAGTTCCCCACAGGAGATTTGGCCTTCAGTCCCTACTCCTTTTACCTGGGTGATTGAATGCTGTTCAAGCATTCAAGATCCCAAAACAAAGAATTTTACTTAATATTATTCTGTTTCTCCCACCATCTCTCTTCTGCTTTAGTCAGTCTAATCAGCATATTCAGCCAGCTGCTCAGATGTGTATTCCACTAATGAAAAATTTTGGAGACCTTATGATAGGAAAAAATACATATCAACTAGCTATTAATTTCTCATATGTTATAATTTTTTCAGTTCAGTTCAGTCGCCCAGTCATGTCTGACTCTGCAACCCATGAACTGCAGCACACCAGGCTTCCCTGTCCTTCACCAACTCCCGGAGCTTGCTCAAACTCATGTCCATCAAGTCAGTGATGTCATCCAACCATCTCATCCTCTGTCATCCCTTTCTCCTCCCGCCTTCAATCTTTCCCAGCATCAGGGTCTTTTCTAGTGAGTCAGCTCTTCACACCAGGTGGCCAGCATATTGGAGTTTCAGCTTCTTCATCAGTCCTTCCAATGAATATTCAGGGATGATTTCCTTTAGGATAGACAGGTTGGATCTATCAATAATTTTTTAAAGTAATTATAAAATATCCTTTTAAGAAAATTACTCTCTTGGAACCATTTCTTGTTTGCCTTATTTTTAATCCTTAGAATTATATGAAGTCTCTAATATTATCCACAGCTCCCATACCACAAGAACAGAGACCTATGACTTCTCTTCTTTAGTGGGTTAAAAATTGTTCTATTTCTGCACTATGATTCTTTAAATTCTTAAAAGCAGTAATTACCCCACCATTTTAGAAAGGCTCCATTTTATAACTATTTACCATGCAGACTCTGGGCTTCCCAGATGGCGCTAGTGGTAAAGAACCTGCCTGCCAATGCAGGAAGATGTAAGAGACCTGGCTTTGATCCCTGGGTCGGGAAGATCCCCTGGAGGAGGGCATGGCAACCCACTCCAGTAATCTTGCCCTAGAGAATCCCATGGACAGAGAAGCCTGTGGCTACAGTCCACAGGATAGCACTGTGCTCCACGCTCAGTGGTCAGGACTGCCTTTCCACTGGGAAGCAACATTGATGGTTTTCCTGTGAATGACTGTATTATCTACCTTGTAATGCTCTGGTCCTGCCATCTCCATGCCACAGCACTGCACTGGGTTTAGGGCAGCCGAGAGTGGAGTTCGAGACTTATGTGATACTGTATGATATCACTTACACGCAATTTAAGAGCAATACAAGTGAATGCACATGCAAAATAGAAACAAACTCACAGATATAGGGGCTTCACTGGTGGCTCACTGATGAAGAACATGCCTGCCGATGCAGGAGACGCAGGTTTGATCCCTGGGTCAGGAAGATCCCCTGCAGGAGGAAATGGCTACCCACTCCAGTATTCTTGCCTGGAGAATCCCATAGACAGAGGAGCCTGGCGGGTCCATGGGGTCACAAAGAGTTAAGTGACTTAGCAACTAAACAGCAACAGCTACCCCATTATAAAACTTTCTTTTCAGTGTCCACTATTAAAACAAACAAAAACAAAAAACTATATTCATGTGTTTAATAGACTATGGTGATTTATGATCAGGATATCCCTCTCATATTGTACAAGTTTTCAGATGTACTTCATTTATTCTCTCTTCTTCCTCTCATCACTATCAACTACATCATCTGCCCTCTGATATCAAGAAGTCCTATTTCATTAAGACTTTAGCCAGGACTTCCCCGATGGCTCAGTGGTGAAGAATCCGTGCCCATGTGGGAAACATCAGTTCGATCCCTGGTCCGGGAAGATTTCACATACCTTGGGGCAACTAAGCCTGTGCACCACAAGTACTGATCCTGATATCTGGAGCCCTCGAGCCATAACTACCAAAACCTGGGCACCCTGGAGCCTGTGCTCAATAAGAATAGCCATTGCAATGAGCAACTCCCCACAAGAGTAGCCCCTACTCTACACAACTAGAGAAAGCCTGCAAGCTGCAATGAAGAACCAGCACAGCCAAAAATAAATTAAAAAAAAAAAAAAAGACTTTAGCCAAACATAAACATTACTACTGGAGAAGGAAATGGCAATCCACTCCAGGATTCTTGTCTGGGAAATCTCATGGACAGAGGAACTTGGCGGTCTACAGTCCATGGGGTTGCAAAGAGTCAAACATGACTTAGCAACTAAACAACAATAAATCATTCCTACATTTCTCTCCCTGGGAAAATTTCAGTGTCAGATATTAAAATAATAATAAAAGCTATCTCTATCTCATCACTCTAGATTTGAGCCCTGGCTCAGCCACTCTGGTTTTGTGACTCTGGTCACGTCACTTCTTCACAGGCCTTAGACATTAGTATCTTGACCTAGAAAGCAAGAATTATAAAACACAAGGTTTTAAATGGGTTAATACATTTAAAGTGTCCAGCAGAATATCTGGCAATTGCAGAGCTAAAATAAAGTTTTAGCCATCATATCCCTGAATTCACTGAGTTAACATAATAGGAACTTGGGACTAACATACATACATTGCTATATATAAAACAGATAACAACAAGAACCTACTATAAAGCACAGGGACCTCTACTTAATATTCTGTAAAAACCTATATGGGAAAAGAATCTGAAAAAAATGAATATAAGTATAACCAACTCACTATGCTCTATAGCTGAAACTAATTGTTGTTGTTCAGTGGCTAAGTCATGTTTGACTCTTTGGGACCCCATGGACTACAGCATGCCATGCCTCCCTGTCCTCCACTATCTTCCAGAGTTTGCTCAAGTTCATGTCCATTCAGTCAGTAATGCTGTCTAACCATCTCCCTCTGCCACCCTCTTCCCCTTTTGACTTCAATCTTTCCCATCATCAGGGTCTTTTCCAAAAGTGGGCTCTTCACATTGGGTGGCCAAAGTATTGGAGCTTCAGCTTTAGCATCAGTCCTTCCAATGAATATTCAGGGTTGATTTCCTTTAGGATTGACTGGCTTGATCTCCTTGATTAGCTGAAACTAATATAACATTGTAAATCTACTGTATTCTAATAACATTTTAAAATAAAAATAATCATCAAATTAAATTAAATACAGAGAGAGTTTTATCAGCTACAAAGCTCTGATTGTTACTGATAATATTTTAACCACTGTTGGCATTTATCTTCTTTCCTGTTTGCATCTCTGTGATTCTATACACTTAACACAAGGATTTTTGTGAACTTTGTGTCAATCTTCATGCTTCAAGCAGATTTGCCAAGAAGAATTTGGGACACTTCTGTTTTGCAATCTCTGGCCAGCCCTTGAAAAAGGAGCCTTGGCATACCTGCTGTTGGGATGTCTCTCAGTTTTAGATAGAGGATAAACTAGGAAATTCAAACAGACTGGAACTACCTCACAAAGTGCAAAACACACCTTCTTATTTTCTTTGTAAGTTAATTAATAACTCAGTAAATGTAACTAACCTAACTTGGACTTGTGAGAGTACAAGACTTCTATCCCTAAATTGCAAATTAGAAATGAGTTTAATAGGGTACAGGAACCAGTGAAGGGGGCCCACTGTGTTCTACTATCTCCTGATATTAAAGATCAAATATTTAGGAGATGGTGAGCTATGTCCACAGGACTTAGAGGTAAGTTTTAATGGTGTTACACTGGATATACAAAGTATGTTGCTAAATCTCTTTGAGAAACAAGGGGAAGAAAAATGTTGCTTGATATAAATTTCTTTTAAATAAGATTGATTTTAGTTGTGATTGAGAAGAGGAAAAAATGCACTAGCAAGTGAAAAACAAACTTTGGAAGCTGTATTTTAAAAGAAAATTTCCTCTTTAAAGGCATATTTATAGTATCAGATTGAATTAACATATTTACTATGAGGTAAAAGGTTTTGTTAATGGTTTCTTGTGTAAACTTAAGAAGAAATATGTGGAATAGAAATAATTATCCTTAGGTTAGAGATTAAAGACTGAAGCCCTGGTAAGGAAATCAATTAAATAAAACAAACAACAATAACAAAGTCCCATTATTCTGATATTCAGTCCAACACCATTTAACCAATCTGTCTGCTCCTCAGTTACAATGTGTCCTTGACTGTGATTGTCAGAAGCCTGAAGAAACGATCCTACAGTAAGATCCAACAGTATGGAGCTAACTGTTCTACTCTATGACTGAGTTCTTTGTAGATACACTTCCTAATTTTTTACAGGCATCTCATTTAAATGAACTTATACCTTTAAGTATATAAGGAATGCCAAAATTAAACAGTTAATGTGTCTGGAGTATAGTAGATGGACAGCAAGTTTTATTGAATTATACTCTGTATGCTTTATCAGTTCTGTTTAGTTGCTCAGTCGCATCCAACTCTTTGTGACCCCATGGACTGCAGCACACCAGGCTTCCCTGTCCATCACCAACTCCCAGAGATTACTCAAACTCATGCCCCTAGAGTTGGTGATGTCATCCAACCATCTCATCCTCTGTCATCCCCTTTTCCTCCTGCCTTCAATCTTACCCAGCATCAGGGTCTTTTCCAATGAGTCAGTTCTTCACATCAGGTAGCCAAAGTATTGGAGCTTCAGCCTCAGCATCAGTGAATATTCAAAACTGATTTCCTTTAGGATGGACTGGTTGGATCTCCTTGTAGTTCAAGGGACTCTCAAGAGTCTTCTCCAGCACCACAGTTCGAAAGCATCAATTCTTCGGCGCTCAGCTTTCTTTACCATCCAACTCTCACATCCATACATGACCACTGGAAAAAATATAGCTTTGACTAGAAGGACCTTTGTTGGCAAAGTAATGTCTCTGCTTTCTAATATGCTGTCTATATTGGTCATAGCTTTTCTTCCAAGGAGCAAGCATCTTTTAATTTCATGGCTGCAGTCACCATCTGCAGTGATTTTGGAGCCCAAGAAAACAAAGTCTCTCACTGTCTGTTGTTTCCCCATCTATTTGCCGTGAAGTTATGGGACTGGATGCCATGATCTTCATTTTTTGAATGCTGAGTTTTAAGCCTGCTTTTTCACTTTCCTCTTTCACCTTCATCAAGAGCCTCTTTAGTTTCTCTTCACTTTCTTCCATAAGGGTGGTGTCATCTGCATACCTGAGGTTATAAATATTTCTCCCTACAACCTTGATTCCAACATGTGCTTCATCCAGCCTGGCATTTTGCATGATGTACTCTGCATATAAGTAAAATAAGCAGAGTGACAATATTCAACCTTGACATACTCCTTTCCCAGTTTGGAACCAGTCTGTTGTTTAATGTCCTGTTAACTGTTGCTTCTTGAGGTGCATACAGATTTCTCAAGAGGCAGGTCAGGTGGTCTGGTATTCCCATCTCTTGAAGAATTTCCCACAGTTTGTTGTGATCCACACAGTTAAAGGTTTTGGCATAGTCAATAAAGCAGAGATATATGTTTTCCTGGAACTCTCTTGCTTTTTCTACGACCCAGTGGATGCTGGCAAGTTGATCTCTGGTTCCTCTGCCTTTTCTAAATCCAGCTTGAACTTCTGGAAATTCTCAGTTCACGTATTGCTGAAGCCTAGCTTGGAGAATTTTGAGCATTACTTTGCTAGAGTGTGAGATGAGTGCAATTGTGTGGTAGTTTGAACATTCTTTGACAGTGCCTTTCTTTGGGATTGGAATGAAAACCAACTTGGAGAAGTGAATGTTTACCCACTCCAGTATTCTTGCCTGGAGGCCTGGAGAATCCCATGGACTGAGGAGCCTGGGATCACACAGAGTCAGACATAACTATAACTGTCAGTTTTTAATTATATTTTACATGTATGTGTTTTTAAACACTAAACTAGTTTGTACTATACTTCTCTTTTAAATGAGCTATTTTCATTTACTACATCATAAACATTTGTCCATGTCATTAAATGATTTTCTATGGGCTGATTGTTAATATCAGCAAGTTATGGTAGGCTTTCATCATAGAGGCTAATATTATAGGCTTTCCTTTTTTATTAACTGTTTTCTAATTATAAAGCATTATTATAGCTGGGAGATTTTCATTTTAAAAACTTATTCATTATCAAAGATTTTAAACTTTTGTAAAGTAACCAAATTAACAGCAGAGTTAGTATCTAGTGTGTGTGTACATGCTGAATTTGGCATCATCAGAATTATGTACATTCTGAAATAAACTGTGAATTTTTCCATCTTTTTACCTAATTTCTTTACTTTCTTACAGACCATGATTTTCTCATTTCTCTTGATAAGTTTGAAGCAAGCTACCCTTCAAACTATCTTGACTAAGTGTACTTTTTTAGTCACTGTTACATTGTTCTAAAGTTATTGATATATTAATGTTTATAAATTTAATTTTGGTAATTTTTGCTTTCTTATAAAAATCTCTGTTACATTGAGGTTTTCAAATTTATTAATATTGATTAATAAAATTTAAAATATGTATCTTTTCTTTTCAAAAGTTTTCCCACTGTATATTTATAGACCCTTTTCCATATATAATTTTGCACGTTATGACCTTTCATTTTTTAAATTATGATTTCTAGAGAGCCTTTTACAGAGAAACTCCCAAAAGCTATGACCTCTGATGTTTCTTCATTTTAGAATTTTGAGGTATTTTATCGCCAATATTATATATATATATATATTTTGGTAAGTTTTCCAAAGAACCTGATAAAAAATGGTACTCTTTGGTTTTGGGAAATAATTCTCAATATACTTTAAAAAATTAACATTAGTTTGCTAATTCTTCTGCTAGAATTGTACTTTTGTTTCATATTTATTGGAGATACTTTTTCCTAGATTTCCATGCTTTGTCATTTGGCTCTGTGATTTTTTAGTACTATAAAATTATCTGTTTAATATTGTGTCCTGAGTTCTTTTTTCCATTCTTGCTTTTCTGTGTGTGGTTCATCTTGATTTGTGTAACATAATCTGGGGCTTCTTTTACTTTTCCTTTATGTATTTTAGTAATATCCCTTTATAATAGCGTAAAATTCAATATTGTTCTGTGATTCAAAATTTAAAGTGAATGAAAGCCACTCAATCATGTCCAACTCTTTGTGACCCAATGGACTGACTATACAGTCCATGGAATTCTCCAGACCAGAATAATGGAGTGGAGCCTTTCTCTTCTCCAGGGTATCTCCCCAGCCCAGGGATCAAACCCAGGTCTCCCGCATTGGAGGTGGATTCTTTACCAGCTGAGCCACAAATGTATTTGTCATTTAATAGAAAAGTTTAAGGCAGTCATATTTGTCAACTTACATTTGTTCTTATCATAGTCTACTAAACTTTCTGAATTTTCTGTTCCCTTTCTCTCTACTTTTTCTTTTTTAATGTCCCCATGATTAGTTGGTTCAGAGAATTGTCACTGTATAGTTGCCCTTATGATTACCCCAAATCTACTAGAATCTAATTTTTTTCTAATTAAGCATGTCAGGGGCTTTCCTGGTGGCTCAGATGGTTAAGAATCTGCCTGCTAAGAGGGAGATCTGAGTTTCATCCCCGGGCCTTTAAGAACCCCTGTTGAAGGGAATGGCAACCCATTCCAGAATTCTTTGCCTGGGGAATTCCATGGACAGAGGAGCCTGGCAGGCTACAGTCCAAGGGGGTCCCAAAGAATTGGACATGACCGAGTGACTTTAACTTCACTTCAAGCATGTCAAGATTCATATTAAGAAATTCAGCATGCTTTTGCATCTTTTTCCCCATTCCTCTCTCCAATTATTGGTTTTTACTTGTACAATATGGAATTTTTCCATATTCTAATTAAGAAACCATTGTTTTTGCATGATTTATGCTGAATTTTTTTCAAATGTTTTCTAATGCATTTGTTCATTCAAATCATTGAATATCTCAGACTTTCCATTGCAACAGTCTTTGTTTTGATTCACCTCTGAATCAGCTGAGCTACATCTCAACTTTGCCTTCTCCTCTAAATTTACTATCTGCTGAATCCATCAAGTCAATGTCCTGCTTCCACTTTCATTATCTTTTTATAGAGGGATTTTTCTTTAGTTCACACTTCCTCCTCACTCAGCTATCTGTTTCTCATTTCCCTCTGCCTTATAAACTCTATTCACCTGTCTGGGTCAAGGAATCTTGTTTGTTTCCTTGTTTCCCACAGTGTCTTGGGTGTCCTGCTTTCTCATGGGAGAATTGTGACTCGCATGTATCATTTGCCCTTCATTTACAGAAATTCTTCAAAAGCCATTTATGTAGCTAGCACACCCCTAATTTTGAGTATTTCTTGTTTCTTACTATATATCTTATTTATTATTTCCATGTCGGATTACTGATAAAATACAGGACACCAAGTTAATTTTTATTTCAGAGAAACAACAAACAAATTTTTCAAATAAGTATGTCCCATGATTGTTTACTGTTGTTGTTTTGCTAAATCCAGCAATGTGATTTCCAGTGGAAATCTGAGTGGGAGATAAGGAGTTAGAAACTGTGCCGTCTACCCAGAAATATACCTTTTTCCCTACCTCCCTCCTCCCCTTTGATTTATCCCCTAATTTATGTAGTGCATTTAGTACTTAATATTTAACTTATGAGAAATAATGACAGCAACCTGCCTGGATAGGCTCCTAAGAAGTCCATTGGCCCAGTCTTAAATTAAGGCTCAAATTCTACTCAGCCCAACTGAAAAGAGTTCTGTGCTGGATGTGACAGAACAGCAAACTCGATCGAACAGCATCCAGAAGTGCCCATTGGTCACACAGCCCCTTCATTTTATTATAGCATGCACGGACAACCTTGCTTTGCAAGGATCTGACGTCACTGAGGAGCGCATAGGTGAGCCTGTGAGCTGCCGCAAGCTAGGAGAATACACACTGCTCCTGCCAACTAAAAAGATGCACAGATGTGAGAGCTGCAAGTTCAGTTTTAAAATCTGGGGCAAAATGAGGACAGCAGCTCAGGAGACAGCACCTCAGGCAGCAGTTGAGCAACTGCTCCAAAGAGGCAATGAGGGAAGGTCAATAGATAAGATCTTGGTGAAGGAGTTCAGCGCCATGAACCTTTACTTTACAGAAGTGTTCCCACTAGTCATGAGGAGCTGATGTCACCATGAAGAGATTTAGTGACTTTCTAGATTTGAAGAGATGCAAGGATTGGAATCATGAAATCAGTTCCTGAAAATATCTAACCATCTAAAGACCTGTTCTACCGGTTTCCCCAAAGCCCGGAGTGCCTCACTCTCCACCCTGAATTCCCCCCAAGGGGGTGTTGAAGGTCAGCAGCTTCAACAGCACAGCTTTCCATCTCTCAGAGGCAGATGGCAAAGGCCCTTGTCGTTTAGTTGCTGGCAAATGTTCTCAGCAAGTACCAGTTTGTAGTTGACACTCCACAGATCTCATTGTGGTTTCCTCCAAATTTTTAAATTTGTGATTTGATTTTGTGCTTGTGATTTGTCTGTAGTGCATGGACATATCTTGTGCATGATTTGGGAATCACCTCATTCCTAATATGATCAGACATTAATTTTTTTGCCAAACTGATGGATGTCAAAAGGTATAACATTATTTAATTTACATTTCCCAAATTATTAAGGATATTTAATATCTTTTCAAGTGTTTCTTGGTCAACCTAATTTCCTCTTTAGTTGAATTACCTATTAATTCTTTTTGTACATTTTTGGGAAGTTTATCTTATTTTTGTTATATGCATGTGTGCTCAATCATATCCGATTCCTTGGTACCTTATGGTCTGTAGCCCACCGGGCTCTTCTGTCCATGGGATTTTCCAGGTGAGAATACTTGAGTGGATTACCATTTCCTCCTCCAAGGGATCTTCCTGACTTAGGGATTGAACCTGTATCTCCTGTATTGCAGGCAGCTTCTTTCCTGCTTGAGCCATCAGGGAAGCTATTTTTGTTATGAGTTCTTTATATATTTTACAAACTAATCCCTGTGCATTATATAGAAATATATTCTCTCAGTCAAGTCCTTCTCTTTAACTCAGTTTATTGAATCTTTGGTTACTAAGACTATCAAGTAGAACTCAGACTAAAGTAGAATTTAAAATTTGAAGATTCAATAGACTTATCTACTTCTCATTTTATGGAAGAGAAAACTGATGGTGATAAAATATGTATTGGGTTGACCAAAACAGTTTGTTCTAGGATTACCCTATCAGTTGGTGGTTGGGGAAAAAAAAAAGAAAGAAATTAGATCTCTTGATTTCTGGGTTAGTATATTGGAGCTATGCCAACATATTCTTCACTGGACTCTGGTTAAAGTTGTATTCTTAGAGGGAAAAAAAAAAAAAATATATATATATATATATATATACACATACACATACACACACACACCAAAACCCACACTCACATCCACTACTAATTCATTGTCTTGAATTATTCATATACTAATTTTTTTTCAACAATGGCTACACTCAAGTGTAAAGTACCTTTTGAGAGGTTTCCTTTTCTTCCTCTGTCTTTCCTCTGCTAGGCCTCATTTGATAGCCATGAACTGTGGATAAAGAATAAATATGGCTTTTCTGTACCCTAGGACTCTCCTCTGCCTTATTTATGTCTGACCTGGTACAACACTGCTGACCTTGGAAAGTTTAATTGAGGCTGGAGTTATATGGCTCAGCTTGAGGCCACCTGAATTTAGAGGGTGTGACATACACAAAGACACACACACGTTGAGGATAGGACAGTCTGATGCGATGATGTATGCGTGTGTATCTTTAGCTCTGCTGAAAATGACAGCAATGAAAAAACCTATTGTGATTGGTATTGGGCAGAATTCTTATGAAACAATACAATATGCCTACATACTTCTATAATTAAAGCAGAGTTTATTGGCTAAAGAAATGCAGAATTACTTAAATATGGAAGCTATCAAGATGAAATAAAAAGCATAGACAGTTGTAACTAATTCAAGGAACTCTGTGAAATATTTCTGAACCATTTTATTAAAAGTTCAAGTGACTAATAAATGTTGACATTTCCACTATGTTGTTAAGATAATTTAATAATATTAAAAAAAAGTTTCACTAATTTATTTATTTTAGATAAGCATTTAAATTTTTTAAAGCTATCCTGTGATCAATTATGAAAAAAAATGTTTTATTGTGTTTAATAAGATTATAACCAAGATTTTAGATCTGATTTGCACATGAAACTAGAGACATTGCTACTGAAAAGAAAATATTAAGTTAATGTTTTATTAATTTACTTGATTTGTAATCAGTTACACTCCTAGCCATTTATTCCCTAATTATCATTTTACTACATTGTTGGTTTTGAACTATTTTAGTACAGATGCCACTGCAGGTAAATCTGAAAATTAAAGCAGGTAATGTTATTCACAGTACTTTTATCTAATTAATTAAATAAATACCCTATTTTTCAGGGATATTATTATATATCCTCTGTAATTAGTTAAGAACATACCAACACCCAAAAATACATAGCAAAATATTTCCAAATTAAAGAAGAACAAGGTCAAATTTTTATTTCATCCAGCATAATTAAAAGTAGTTCTGAAAGTTATCTTAAAGTAACAACAGAACAAAATTAAACAGATTAATAGATGATATTTGCAAACACATAATTTATATATATTACATATAGCATAGCACACACACATACATATATGAAAAAATCTCTAGAGAACATACTTTTTAATAACTAAATAGCTAAAAAAGATTTATTCTTTTGCTTTCATATATATAAATATATTACACATATTTTTTTTTTCCCTACAGATAATGTCATAAGTATGAACAGTGCTCTGAATTTGTGAAACACAAAGGAAGAAGTTTAGCCACAGGTCATTCTAAATTCACACACATAGAAACTGGACACACAGAAGCAGATAATTACACCCATATGCACCCATATAAACTCTTCCACAAACAAAGTTTATAACTGTAAGTGAAACTCAAGATGTCACCAAATCACAGCATAGATTCATTAATCAAAACATTAAGTAAAACTATTTTAAAATTAGTTCTCAAAGGGACAAGACCTCTTTTGGTTAGCAATTATTTCTCATATAATATAAACAATGAATATACAAACATCTCAATAATTTTTAAAATTTAAAATCAATCATCACACCAATTTATGTAAGAGAAAATTAAGAACTTATGTCCACCTTCTTGCCATGAGTTCCAGGATCTGTAGATTTTGTTTTGCTAAGAGTTTCAGATAAATTACATTCCCCTAATAATGATTATGTTCTAATTAAGAAATCTGGATTGATAAATAAGAATAATGGTAAGTATGGTTATCAGCCCTTGCCCAGCATTATGTGCCAGATACTATTCTAAACACCTTGCACATAGTAATTCATTGATCGTAGTTACTTATTAATCAAACATTCTTGCTTGCCCTAGAAAGGAATTTTACTTGACTATACAGAGATAATATAGAAGCAGATTTTTTGCTTAAATAGTAAGACACAGGGAGAATAAGGTGTTCAGCCTTTATCCAGCCTCACACTGATTTCTTATTCTGGGTCAGATCCCAGAAGCCACCACAATGTATGAGAATTCTGTTTTAAAATGAATAGAAATATTTTTTGATACCACATCTTAAATTTTTTTAGTAAGAAAACTAAACAGTTTGAGAGGCAAAAGAAAAAATAAAGTGGACAGCCTTAAATGTTCTAGCTATAATGACTCGGCATCTTAATAATTAATTTGGAGAGATTTGACTTTCATTTTCCATGCTCCACATATGCCTGGATTTCTCAATACCTTCTGAATACCAACAACATCCTAGGTCCATAAAATTTTTTATTTGATAATGTTAAATAGCAAGATGCTCAAAATTTGAAATTTTCTTTAAAAATAGGTATTAGGTTATTACATTGTAACTGTCACAATTGCCTATATGACCTATTCCTGATGGATTTTTCGTTTTGTTTGTGATGGCTAAATTCACTAATGATTTGATACCCAGAGCTATATGTGTAATTTGTAATATGTGACCCATTTATTGCACTGAATTTACTATGCTTAGGAAGGATCATTGCCACAATCAATAGAAACTGTTACTGAAATTTGATAATACCGGTTCCCCCCTCAGTGTGGCAGGAACTGCAGTTATAAAGAATTATGTAAGGTTTGCTCTATTTCTCAATATTGAGATATATACATACACATATTTTTCTACCCAAATTGGTTTCTTTATTAATAGTGAAGACTTTTCACACATATCGCTTGCAAAACACAAAATTATAAAAATAAACTAGCAGATATTTAAGGGCAAATGCGAAGATTCACATTAGATCATTAAAGATTTTGTATACCTTTGTATACTGTAAGTTATCATTAAATAAGGTAGAAATCAGCAAGTATCATATGCCACCATTTATATTTTTAAAATGAGAAATATAGACAAATACCCTCTCCTATCATCTGTAAATAAATGCTTTAAAACAGAAATTTAACTAGATAAATGTTTATATATATATATACACATACATATATATAAGCATATCATATAAGAACAAAAGATAAAATCAAATAAAATGGCTTGAATATCTACTATCCAAATAGGGTGCACTTTCCCTTCCATGAGCCATCCCAAGACAGATATAAACTGAGTGTGTGGGACGCTGACAGATGTGCTGCATTATGCAGGGAGACGTTTTATGACTGAAGGCTATTGCCCTCTAGAGATGCTGCAGACACCATGGACCACTTCACCTGAGGCCACAGATCACACTCAAGTTGCCGGCCCCAGAGGCCTTATCATCCCAGGGAACCACTAAAGTCCGTTTTTGTCAAGATCTCAATTCTTTTCCTTTCCTTGAGGTCAATAAAGTCAAAGGCACTGAGGTGGCCCACCCAGACCTACGCACATTCACTTTTGGGGGGATTCACCTTAGTAAAACCTATCTACCTTAGGTCAATTTAAATTCCACCATGAACATGAAATATCAATAAGTTTCCATTACTTACAGAACCTTTGAATCCTTAGAGAATTCTATACCTTTAAAATAATAATAAAAATGATAAGATAAAAACACTATGAATTTTCCCTAAAGAGCATCTTAAGCAGAGTTCCTGCCACTGCTTTTTTTTTTTTTTTAATCTGTGTTTTGATTCCTGGTGATTTCTATTCAGTCACTCCTGCCTTTATCACTAGGCTTCCATGTGGGTTTATGGGATTACTTTCTTAAGTGTGTAAATAAGGTCTATTTATTCAAATGACAAACTTTACTGAAAGATCCACAAGGCTTCAATCTGAAGCTGTCACATCTTTAACATGGCCCCAGCAAAGTTTATTTTTGCAACTGTGAATAGAATTCCAGCACTGATGAAGATCCTACACATTTATGATGAGTAATATAGGAACAAAAGTACTGGGCCTGGAAAGAAATATTTTTGGATTTCTTATTTATTACATTTTTAATAGAAACTCAGGGAAAGCCTTATCAGCTGTCATTTGGTTTAAATTCCACAGTACTTTTTGTATTTGACCAAATTCCCTTATCTCTTATTTCCTTGTATTCTGCTGTGCCAGCCTCCTAGCAGTTGATATACTTATCTGTGGTTTTATAATAAAGTTTTAGCTTCTACTGAGGGAAAAAAGGAAAAAAAATAGAAAAGGAAAAGCTGCTCCTCAGATACTAAATATACAGGCAGCTTGCGTCCATTATATGGCTTTGAAATGGTTGCCTGTTCTTGGGTTTATTTCTGAAGCTTTGGGGGTTAGTTCCATACATCCAATTAAGAGGAGGTCACTGTGCCCAGTGTCATAGTCTCCGCTTTATTTATAGAACAAGAGATGATCCAGTGTACAAGGTGTAAAAAGGGGAGGAAAAATGTATACACACACATACAAACACATATCAAATGGCAAAACAGAAATAAAAAGAGAGGACAGAAAGAATGGAGATATATATATAACTGATTCTATACATGTGTGTGTGTGTATATATATATATGTATATATATATAAAACTGATTCACTTTGCTGTACTCCTGAAATTAACACAATGTTATAAATCAACTACACCCCAATAAAAATTTTGAAACAAAACAGATTAAAGTTGAAACAAGGAGTGGGGGGGTGGTCAGTCCAAAACAAACTATTATCTCTGTCTCAGAACTGAAGGGAAACTGGATAATTTTTGGCACACCAACCTGATTTGATATTAAGTACTGTATTTTAATCCCCATTCAAAAGGTAAAATTTAAAATAAACAATTTACAATAAAATGTGAAAAAGTTAGATAGCTTTGGGAATCCAAACTATCTAACATTGTGATAGGGTATGGATTCTAAAAGTCTCATAGTCCTCATGCAAGGAGATGAGATATATAACTCATGAACAAATGAACACACTACTCGAAGTAATTGTAGACAGTGATATTCTTTCTCAGACGGTTTGGAAAGGTGAGTCTTCCATGCCGCTGACTGGTCTAGAGAGATCCAGTCCAACAAGCAGTTTGCTAAGTATTTACAATGTGCTAGACTCTCTCCTCGGAGAAGGCAATGGCAACTCACTCCAGTACTCTTGCCTGGAAAATCCCATGGACGGAGGAGCCTGGTAGGCTGCAGTCCATGGGGTCACTAAGAGTCGGACACGACTGAGTGACTTCATTTTCACTTTTCACTTGCATGCTTTGGAAAAGGAAATGGCAACCCACTCCAGTGTTCTTGCCTGGAGAATCCCAGGGACAGGGAGCCTGGTGGGCTGCCGTCTATGGGGTCGCACAGAGTTGGACACGACTGAAGTGACTTAGCAGCAGACTCTCTCTTGAGGACTACTGGCTCTTGCTTAGATTAGCAAGGTATAATTCTGACCTACAATTTAGAACTGTTGTGCCATACATATATATGCACACATCTCTATACATATGGGCTTCCCCAGTGGCTCAGCAGTAAAGAATCTGTCTTCAGTGCAGGAGACATGGGCTTGATCCCTGGGTTGGGGAGATCTCCTGGAGGAGTGTATGGCAACCCACTCCAGTATTCTTGCCTACAAAATCACAGGGACAGAGGAGCCCAGGAGGGCATAGTCCATAGGGCAGAAAAGACAAGACTGAAGCGACTACATATTTATGCATACATATAAACTCATATGACCTACGAACCTCACTTAATTCACCTGTAAAATGGAGACCCTACCACCTGCTTGAAGAAAATAAGCAGAATTCATTTGGAGTCCTTGCTGAAATGCATATGATCGAATGATTTTACTGGCTCTGTAGATGCATATAATCTTCTAAGAAAAGTGGACTCCCATTGAATTTCCTTGAGAAAACAGCTCTGCTTTCCAAAAAGCAAACTTGGATTCCATGATTGTTCTGAATTATGAGGACTCAAAATACTCAAAATGGAAATTTTTAAGTGCCCTCTAAAATATCCCTTCTGAGTGCACTTGGCCCAGTTTGCCATGAAGGTGCAGTTGCACGGTGCAGAAAACACATACTTTGCTCCCAGTCAGGAACTATTGGGTGCTGCCCCGGAGCCTGTGATCTTGGAAACAGACAAGCTGCCACTTTTCACTGGCAGTAAATTCACCAAACCTTCTCTATGAATGTGCACAAGAAAGATGGAGGGTCTCCTCCTCCTTGTCTTCCCCAACAGATGTTTTGCCTCCGTGACACAGTACAATAAAACTGCAAAATAAGAAAGGCGGGACTCGCACTGAAACCTCTGGATGCTTCTGCAGGGAACAAACCGATTAGATTATTTCCACGATCTTCTGCTGTGTCAGAATGTGACAACTATACCTTTTCATTTCCCAGCCAGCCTTCAGGAGGTGGAAGATTTAGTATCCTTTCGCAGACTTTAAGTCTGAGAAACTTCTCCTTATGGCTTCTGATGAGTCCTGGAGGCTGGGAAAGAAATCAAGTTGCTTGAGATTGGCAGCAAAGATTCATATTAAGCTGCTCCCATTTGCAGCAGAGACGCTGGTGGCACTTTGCAAATATTGTCACCATTGACCCGCAGAGGTGGTACATCTCCACCTCTGAGCACCGCTTTCATGTCAGCAAATGAGCTGTTTTCAATCCCTGTTCCACATTTTTTTTTCCTGCTATTTTGTCAGGTTCCAAGCTGAGACTGTCAACATTACTATAACTTGTGATCTCGCACAGCCATCAGTTGAAAACGATTTCCATGCACATTTATTCAGGCCAAGCCACAAGCAGGAGGTCCCAAGGTGGCAGGTTCTTGCATTACTCTAATCCAGTTACCACTGAGTTAAAATGCTTTCATTACAGTTTCAAACCCCCGGGAGAAAGTAGGTATGACAAGCTGGCCTCTGCTTATTATGTTTTAAACCAAGATTGACTCCAGGAAAATAGTAGCAAGATTGAGCTAGTATATTTTTACCTACTTCCCTTCTTCTGTCTTTCTTGGTTCGTGTTTTGAATGCTTCTTAATTTGAACTCTCTTCAAGATCATTGGGCCCACCTTGCTGGAGATTTGGAGAGCAGAAATACAAGCAATAATTATAAATACATTACTTATTTCTGAAAAGTCCTTTGGAAACCATAGATGTCTTGGGCAAGCTTTAACCTGCCCCTCGGCCCCTCTGCTCAACTCAAATATTTTGAAACTGTCTAAACTTATTCACCGAAGCAGTGGTGAATTATTAAAAATTAACTACTTTCTTAACTACTTCCTTAATCATTACAGATGAACACTCTAAATCAAATATTTAAGGTATAATTTGATGTAAAGCAACTTATTTATTCAATTAATATTTATGAAACAGCTACTTAAATGTAAGTACTGTGCTAAATCTGCTACCTCAAAGGAGGAGATGTGACCGTCATGCCAAACTTTTCTGGGCTTACAATCTTCATGGGCAAACTGGGCAAATAAGCATTTAATACTTATAATTTAAGATATGTGCTATAACAGGAGAAGGAAAGAAGCTGGGAAGTAAACTCTCAAGGTGCCTTTAGAGACCCATCTCAGAGAAAAGCTATGAAAGCTTCCTGCAGGAAATAACGCCTATGATATCCCTAAAGGGATACAATATGTTTTAGAGGAAGAACGGACCACTTTGATGTGGCAGGATCAGCAATGCTTAATAGAGAAAGACTAGGAAGGATTTTGAAAGAGAAAACAAGCTAAAGTAAACTTCAGCTTATCAAATGCACATTCCTGCAACTTCATATGCATCAGCTACTAATGATGTCCATTTCCGAGTATCTGAAGCTTATGTCTTTTAAAGGTCCAAACTTTACTACTCTATTTTTGCTTCAGCCAAAGACCTCTCTCTTAAAGGCATCACCTCATTCTTTGCCTTTCCAATCAGGAAAGCCCCAATAACTTCTGCACTTGTCTAGTGAAAGAAATGAGAAATTATTATGAAAGTGACTTCTCTTCCCATCCAGTTTTTAAGATCTTTGAAATTCTGGATCTTATTTTTTATGTTTTCTGTACTCTTAGGTCATATTATGTACTGAATTTTTATTTGTGGGATGAATAAGCTTGAAGGAATGCACATGTGCATATGTGAATTTATGTCATGAGTTGGAGGGACAGAAAGGAGACTGCATGGCTAAGGTGGAATTAGTGCAGGACAGGGGAAGAGGGAATGATATCAATTAGAAGTTGGGTGTAGACAGAAGAGGTGAATTCTGCAGAGCTGTTGGAGAGACTCCGTTTTCTATTATGAGGGAGATGGGTGGGCCCTCAATTCCAGGGTGGTAAGTGATATGATCTGACTGCCTTTTGATAATTGTCTATCAGTGTACAAGAGTGGTAGGTGGAGTTGGAGGGTGGCGGGTGTTAGGGAGGAGGGATATTGCAACAACCGAGTGAGAACTGGGGGTGGGGGTGCAGAGTGCCAACAGTCGAAGTGATGAGAGGTGGTGAGATTCTGGACAGACTTTGAAAGATGATGAGGCTTGCTGATGGACCAGAATTTGGAAATCAACAGAAGAAAAGACACAAAGAAAACACAGGAATTTTCATTTCAGCAAACTATCAAAAGACTTCATTTTTCTTGGGGGAAAAAATGAGGCATAAGAAACCAAACCCAATGAAAACAAAACTTCTGTTTTCTCATCTTGGAGAGTAAGGGAGAAAATAGATTTCTTTATAGAAGAACAATGAAATGGAACTTCTGGGTTTCAGAGTTGAGAATCGACTTTCCACAGACTCATGGCCCGCGTAATCATGGAAGAGTCACTGAACTGTGTTCAATGTTCTTATGCATAAAAAAAGAAGTGATAATAGCACATACTTCACAGAAGAGTTGTGAGTCCAAAATAAGAAAATCTGTGTAAAATGACATCAGAGTGACTGACATAGTCATCGCTCAACACTTATCAGAAAAACAAACTGCTTTTGTGAAATGAGAGAAAAACTAACCATTTCAAAGGTGATGAAATTTCCCATAAACCATGAGAAATTGTCCTCATATTAGCAGGTAGATAATTTCCTTTTTTGCGAAATAGATTCTTAGAAACATTAAGTTGGGCACCTAAAATTGAGAGGTGTTGATAGAATATAAACAGTGTGGTCCCCATTTTTCAAAGAACATATAGCTTAGTGGAGGGGACAGATGTGTGTACAATATTATGTGATAGTCAATGAAAATTGAATGAGAATAGTGATTTTTTTCTACCGAGAGTGGAATTAGCTTGATTACAGTTTCTAAATGGGAATAAAAGCTTTAGACTATAGTGATGGTACTTGCTAAACAAAAAATCAATACATGTGACCTGAGAAACAGTCATGGGGAAGAACAGAGTCAAACATTTGAAATCTGGGCTATCCTATAAAGTTCAACATTGATAACAATTTTAATGTGCATCACATCATAACAATGATTACACAAAGTACTATAAAATATGTCGGCCTTCCAACATTCAAATAGCTAAGCTCCCCTCTCGGAATAGGCCACCTTTTCCCTAAGAGAAACCCAGAGATACAGTAAGCCAAGTTCTGAATCTGGAGTGCTTATCTGAACTAAAATCAAAACCTTCAAGTTTGTTGCCTTGCCATTATTAATGGATGCTTAACACCCTGCTAAGCTGGGCTAGCACTCAGCTGTTTTCTTAAAGTTGGTTGAATAACTGGTATTCTTCCTGCTCACAAAGTCTTTGTTAATGTGCATATTGCAAAATCATCCTGAGTAAACAGTCTGTGTCATCTGTATTGAAGGGAAGTAATGTATGGATTAGTGCATAATAGCCTGGGTTAGGGAGAAAAGTGAGTCACTAAAGTAACTGGTTCAAAAGAATAAATAACTAAATCATTATCTTGATGCCTGACTTAAAACGCTTTAGCTCTCAAAAGCATAATGTCTAAAATATAAAGGCCATTGTGTAAAGCCCCATTATGGACTGCAGTTTGGTAGTTTATGATGGAAAACTATGGGCTAAGCATACACTTAAAACACAGGATTTAGAAGAAAAAAATGGAAAGGAACTATTATGATTTTCAGCTAAATTTCTTTTTCCCTAATGGTGAAAATTAGAAGCCATTGCCATGAAAGAGATATGGTATGTAGAAATAAATTGCTTTACATTCAGATATTGATCTATCTGGAAGCATCTTCTTCAAAAGGATTTTAATGCATTTATTGTATCTATTCTCCATTTCTGGTACATGGGACCCATAGAAATTTTACATGCCTGTCATCAAGGACATCATAATTAAAGCAGGTATGGCAAATAGATTTCAGGGATGTATCAGTGACAGTGGTCAGTAAAAGCTGCCTCTGGCACTGTTTTGAGTGGAATGCTGACTCAGCAGGAGAGATTATTGTGATCCACTAGTCAGATCTGGCAGGGATGTTGTAACAGAAGTGAAGACTCAAACATTAATGTTTGACAACAGTGATCTAGTGGAAGGAGTAGACAAAGATGTGCAATAAAATGCTAAAGGAAGTGCTCTGGGGGGATACAAGAAGTGAGGTGGTCAAGGAAGATACTTTAAAGGGGAGATTACATTTGGTTTGAGTCTTAAAGGATGATCAAGTATATAACAGCGTTATAGACTGAATGTGTGTGTTCCCCCAAAATTTGTATTTTGGAACCCTAATCTTTAATATTTTGGTAGGAGGAGATGGGGCTTTGGGGATAAAATTAGGTATAGGTGAGGTCAAGATTGTGGAGCTGCCATAGTGAGATTGGGACATTAGAAGAGGAGGCCTGAGGGCCCGCTTCCTCTCTCTCTTAGCCATGTAAGGATATAGCAAGAAACCAACTATCTGCAATGAGAAGGAGAATCCTCACTTCATACTGAATACGCCAGCTCCTTGGTCTTGGACTCTCATCCTCCAGTACCATGAGAAATAAATACTTGTTTAAGTCACCTGATGTACAGCGATTTCTTATGGCAGCCCAATCTAGGATAAGTCAGTAGATGATGTTGCGAAGTGCACTCCTGAGGAAGCCAGGACTATTAAGCACACTTAAAGATAAGAAGGGGCATGGATTGTTCAAGTAGTTACAAGAAGTTTGATATTTCTGCAGGACAGAACATAAGCTGAACTTGCCATGCCCAATCTTCCCCAAGTTCTCTTGATTCTAAGTCCTATTATTTCTCAAACCTATTTCACTCTCCTAATGTCAGCCATCACTCTAGTCTCAAACATTATCAGTTTTTACCTAAGCCATCACAATGACAACTGGTTTTGCATATCCACAATTTATTCATTCATTCCACAACTTAATGAGGCATCATTGACATACCATGAAACTCATTTGTTTTGAGTGCACAATTCAGTGATTTTTAGCAAATTCAAAATGTTGCATAACCATCATCACATTCTAATTTTAAGGCATTTTCATCACCCCAAAGATCTTTTGTGACTATTTGCAATCACTTCCTACTCCCTTCTGCCACTTCATGCATGTTCAGTCACTAAGTAGTGTCTGACTCTTTGTGACCCCGTGGACTGTAGCCCACCAAGCCCCTCTGTCCATAGAATTTCCTAGGCAAGAATACTGGAGTGGGTTACCATTTCCTCCCCCAGAGGATATTTCTGACCCAGGGAGTGAACCTAACCCTAACACCATCTTTAACCCTAACTCCCCCCACTGAATCCCCAGTCAGATACTAATCCACTTCTGTCTCCATAGATTTGTTTTTCTGAGGAATTTCATGTATATGACATCATTCTATAGGTAATAGTTTGTGTCTGGTTTCTTTCACCTAGCATAGTGCTTTTTAATTTCATCCATGTTGGGACATATATAAGTACTTTGGTTTTTGTGTGTGTGTGTGTATTTTTTTTTTATTGCAGAATAGTATTCCATTGTATGGATATATCATATTTTATTTACCCCTTCACCAGTTGATAGACATTTGGACTGTTTCTACTTTTGATTATTGTGAATAATGGTACCATGGACATACACATACATATTTTGGTGTGGACATATGTTTTCATTTCTCTTGTTTAGATAACTAGAAATGGAATTTCTGGGTCATATGGTAAATTTAAGACACTGCCAAGCTCTTCATCAGTGACTGTACTATTTTATATTCCCATCAGCAATGGGAAAAAATATTCCTATCTCCAGTTTCCTGTCAGAGGTTCTTCTCAAAATTTTTATGACATGAAATTTTACAACTGTGTGTGAAGAATTTCAGTGGCTTCTAGCTGTTCTCAGAGTAAAGAACCAAATTCTTAACAGAGCCTATGAGGTCAAAGAAGAGGTCTGGTCCTTGGTCACCACTTTAGGTCACCTCTTCATTTCTTCACATCCCCTTCCTCTCTACTCCAGCCATAGTAGCCTCCTTTCAGTCCTTTAAACATAGTGAATTCCCACAAGAGAGTCTTTGGAAATGCTATGTCCAAGGCTTGACTGTTCCCCCATATTTGCTGGTTCTTTGCTTCCTTAACAATGTCTACCCATCAGTTATGTATCAGATCAGGTACCATTTGCTCAGCAAAATCTTCCTTAACTCCCCAGGCTAGATCAGATTTCCACATGCTATATTTTGCATTTTATTGATCTCAGTTTATAATTGTGCATTCATTTATTTAATGGCCTTTCTCCACCAATAGAATCTAAGCTTCTTGGAGGAGGGATCATGTTAGCCTGCTCACAATACTATATAGGAAGCATCAGTAAATATTTATTGAATGAATGAAGAATGAAGAAAATGGAAAGAGGGGATTGGAGAGGTAGAGATGGATCAGATCACAAAAAGACCTTGGACATCTTTTGTGGGGATGTGTACTTTATCCAACAAGTTGGAGAGCAGTTAGTACTTTCAAATGGATAGAAACAGATTTATATTTGAATTATCTCACTTCAGTTTCTTTATGAAGAAAGTATTTAAAGAAGTAAAAGAAACAAAGCCTACGTTAGAGGTGGACACTGAGAAAGGGTTTCGATTCAAAAAATACTAAGATGTCTTCAGTTTTCTAGCTTGATAAGACAGATATAAGCTACTTATCAATACAAGAAAATGATTATTGTACAATTGAGCATTTGAGTCTGTGAGTCTGGACTGGATAAAGAAATAACTAGCATAAGTAGCCTATAGATTATCATAAAAGTCTTAAAAGAGAGTATAGGTGAATAGACCAAAGATGACAAAATCCTGGGTAATCCCAATATGTAACATACCAAGAGTTGAAAGAAAGAATGAAAGAAAGAAGAAATCAGCAAGCCAAGAGGAGTCTAAGAAGAACCATGAGAGAGTAACATAGGAGAAAAGTGCTATGACATAAATCTAGGCAATGATTTTTGGATATGATACCAAAAGTATAAGCAAAAAAAATTTTTTAAATAATCAAATAAGACTACATCAACTAAGAAGCTTCTGCACAGTGAAAGAAACAGTCAACAAAATGAAAAGGCAAGCAACAGAATGAGAGGAAATATTTGCAAGTCACACACCCAATAAGCCTTTAAAATCCAAAATATGTGAAGAACTCATACATCAATAGCAAAAAAAAAGAAAAAAATGAACAGTACAATTAAAAAGAAGGCAAAGGACCTAAATAGACATGTTTCCAAACAAGATATCAAGTGACCAAAAGGTAAATGAAAAGGTGCTCAACATCACGAATCATTAGAAAAATGCAAATTAAAGTGCCATGAATGTCACCTCGAACCTTCTATAATAGCTATCATCAAAAACACAAGAGTAACAAACTAAATGTCCATCAACAAATGAATGGATAAAGAAGATGTGGTATGTATAAAAAATGGAATATTACTCAGCCATAAAAGAGTGAAATACTGTCATTTGCAGCAACATGGTGGGACCTAGAAATTATCATATTAAGTGAGGTAAATCAGAGAAAGACAAATATCATATGACAATCACTTACAAATGTAGTATAAAAAATGGTACAAATTAACTTACAAACCGAAATAGAGCCACAGATGTAGAAAACACACTTACGGTTACCAAAGGGGATAGTGGGGGTGGGAAGATAAATTAAGAATTTGGGATTAACATATACACAGTGTTATAGATATGGAATAGATAAACCATGAGGCCCTACTGTATAGCACAGGGAGCTATGCTCAATACCTTGCAATAAACCATAATGGAAAAGAATATGAAAAAGTATATATGCATATGAATAACTGAATCACTTTGTTGTACCCCTGAAACTAACACAACGTTGTAAGTCAGCTGTAATTCAATTTTAAAAAAAAGACACAAGATAATGAGTGTCAGTGAGGATGTGGGGAACAGGTGTGCACTGTTGGTGAGAAGGCTAATTGGCATAGCCACTGTGGAAGACAATTTGGATGTTCTAGAAGAACTTTAAAATAGAACTACCATTTTATCCAACAATCTCGCTTTTGGGTATACATCGTAAAGAAATGAAATCTCTACCCTTAAGAGATATTTGCACCCTTATAGTTATTGCAGCATTATTTATAATAGTCAAGATGTAGAAACAACCTGTGTCTATCAATAAATAAATAAATAAAATGCATAAAGGGAACTTCCCTGGTGGATTGTGGCTAAGACTCTGCAACCCGAATGCACTGGTCCTGGGTTCGTTCCATGCCTGGTTGGTGAATAGGATCCCACATGCCACAAGTAAAAATCCTCACCATGACAAAGATCAAGAGTTCTGCATGGCACAACTAAGACCCACCACAGCCAAACAAATATTTTTAAATACACACTTTTAAATATATGCATACATATGCTTACTCTTTATATATATATGTATATGTATATTCACTGTATATATACATACTTACTATATATATATATTTAGTAAAATATCAGTACTATTCAGCCATAAAAATAAGGAAATTCTGCTATTTGTGAGAGTATGGCTGAAGCTTGAGGGGGTTATGCACAGTGAAATAAGTTAGGTAGAGAAAGACAAATACTGCATAATCTCAGAAGCAGAATCTGAAACAACAAAAGTCATCAAAACAAAGATCAAATTTGTGGTTGGCAGAGGCAGAGGTAATAGCTGGGGGAACTGGATGAAGGTGGTCAAACTCTGAGTTAGAAGGTAAATTAAGTCCTGCAGGCGTAATTAATAGCATGGTGACCATCTACATCAATTGTTGTTTAGTCACCAAGTCATGTCCGACTCTTTTGTGACCCCATGGACTGTAGCCTACCAGGCTCTTCTGTCCATGGGGTTTCCCAGGTAAAAATACTGGAGGGTTTGTCATTTCCTTCTCCAGGGGATCTTCTCAACCTAGGAGTCGAGCTCACACCTTCTGCATTGCAGGTGGATTCTTTACCATTGAGCCACCATTGTTTTGTATATTTGAAAGTTGCTAAGAGAGTCTATATTAAAAGTTCTCATCACAAGGAAAAAACATTTTGTAACTATGTTGGGTATTGGATGTTAACTAAATTTATTGTGGTAGCCTTTTCATAATTACACAAATATAAAATTACTGTTATACATCTGAAACTTGTACTATGTTATGTGTCAATTATAGCTTCATAAAACTGGGAGAAAACAAAACAAACCCAAGAAGAGTCTAAGGAGGACCAGAAAGGAGTAACATGCTGAGAATCATTACAAGAGAGCTTCAGTAAGGAGGGATAAAGAGGTCACCATTGCCAAGCACAATTAGTTATCTCTCAAATAAGGGCTATGAAGGTCCATGGTTTTACCTGGGGGGAGAGTTGATCAATAGAATTTTATCTGCCACACTGTTGTATCTAGCAGTGCAGAATGCTTTCTGATAAATTTTCTGTGGTTTAGTAAATGCTTTATTTTGGGTTCACATAAGAGTTTGTTTAGGAGATAATTTAGAATTAAAAAAAAGAAAAAAAGAAACTTGAAATGGAAAAGCAAGACTTCTTAACTCTGCCCAAGTTTCTGTCTTGCTTTCTTCCTTCCCAATCTGTTTTGACATCAAGACTACCTTGTTTTGTCAACTGTGCTGGAGACAGATAAGGATGGCAGGTATGCAGCTTAGGAATCATTAAGTCTCAAGTTGTCTTGACATCTGCCAGTAGCTAAAACACTTTGTTTTTAAGTCTGAATTATCTGCTCATTCACTTTTCTTGCTATTCAAGTTTAGTGACACAGCCAAAAAATACCATCATCACCCATAAGAAAACTACTGTAGCAAATAGATGCATTTTAAAAAGTCCAACTACCTTCTATTTTTAAAAAAAAAAATTTGTAAAAAAAAACTTATTAGTCTAAGTCAATCAAATTCACATTTAAGGCTGTTCTCTTATGAACTGTCAAAAATTAAAAATCTTATACTCAAAAAAAGCAATCATAAATTTAGAGTGGTACTCCATAGACATTTTCATAACTCAATTTGAAAGTTTAGCAATTGGTTATGTGGTAAATCTATGTACCAAAAATATCCTCATAATTTGGACAATCTCTTTAAAATTAAAAAAAAACACATTTAATATTTAAGTAGAAAGGCTATTTTAAAATAGTAGCACTAATAATTCCATAGATGTGTTATGAAATTGCAAAACTAATACCTACTTATTTTCCAGCTTAATAGAGTATTCAAGTTAATCATCAGGTACACTATAAATCAGACAATTATTTCTAAAAATAGATTATTTTTCAAACATTTAAGAAATTCTCCTTGCTAATATTTCTCACTTTGGGAATTAGATTTTTGAAAGAAATAGTTTTAAAGTGTTCCTTTGGGGAAAAATTTAAAAATTATCAGTAGACCTCAAAAATTAGAATAGCTATATATCAACTTGGTTGGATATGAAATGAAATTAAAGCTTAGATTTTTTAACTGAGGTCCAAAGAAAAATATAGAACTCCCATATAAGAGAAGAGGAATGCCCATATACCAAGTCAAAGATTTCTTTAACTTTAGGTGAAGAATTTGTGTTCAAAAACTGAACAACTTGAATGTGAATCACCTCTCCTCACTCATATGGTAAAGAACACTGGGAAAGTTACTCTACCTATCTTTTCCTGTGCAATGCATCTTATAATTCTATTATAGTGTTTTAATGATATAAGGTTGAATTGAATGTGTAAAGTACTTAGAAAACTGTTGATGCATACTTAATATTAAAACTTACTGCTCATTAATATTATCACTGGAAGTAAAATTTCCCAGAATTTTGTTGAAGTGTCCTATAACAAGGGATATAACATCTGAACATTATTACCTTTCAGAGTCATGATCTACAAATTTAAAATAGAAATTAAGTTTAAATATTAGAGTGCCAACAAATCATGTAATATAATTTCTGAGTGTACTACATTATCATATCCTATCTGTTCATTTATTTTAGATAAAACCAAGTTTTTATTTTAAAATTGTCAATGAAAATATGGTATCAATGGTGTTGATTAGAAAGATCCAGAATATGCTCCTGGATATAAGGAAAGATGGTATAGCAGGCTAACTCTTGATGAAAACAATTCAAAAATCTGGAAGATATATAGATATAGATATAGATACACACATGGCATCATATATAAATATGTGTAACAATTATATGAACCACAGACACACACATATCACACATCCAATCTAAGTATCCAAGTGCTACTTAAGCAACAAAGATAAGGAAGCCAAGATTCCAGAGATAAGGGAAGCACAGAGAAATTAACCTCTCATTTGACATCATTTTTCTCCTTGAAGCAATTTTTTATTCCCAAGACCAATTGATATGCACTGCAGAAAGTGCCCACGGAGAGACTGAGGATCTGAGAGACTGAGCAGCACTTCGGGCAGTCCTTCATAGCCAGTTTGACAGTACTGGAGTTCAGAGCCCAGAAAGTCTAGGGGCTCTCCTAAACAGCCAGGGTTCTGAATTGGGAACTCAGAATACACAATTTCTAGTGTTAAAGAGAAAGTGGAAATAAACTAGTTCTGAAAAAGGCCTAAGCTCAGCATTCAGTTCAGTTCAGTTCAGTCGCTCAGTCATGTCCGATTATTTGTGACCCCATTAATCGCAGCACGCCAGGCCTGCCTGTCCATCACAAACTCCCGGAGTTTACCCAAATTCATGTCCATCGAGTCGGTGATGCCATCCAGCCATCTCATCCTCTGTCGTCCCCTTCTCCTCCTGTCCCCAATCCCTCCCAGCATCAGGGTCTTTTCCAATAAGTCAACTCTTTGCATGAGGTGGCCAAAGTATTGGAGTTTCAGCTTCAGTGTCAGTCCTTCCAATGAACACCCAGGACTGATCTCCTTTAGGATGGACTGGTTGGATCTCCTTGCAGTCCAAGGGACTCTCAAGAGTCTTCTCCAACACCACAGTTCAAAAACATCAATTGTTCAGCACCCAGCTTTCTTCACAGTACAGCTCTCACATCCATACATGACCACTGGAAAAACCACAGCCTTGACTAGTCGGACCTTTGTTGGCAAAGTAATGTCTCTGCCTTCTAATATCTGTCTAGGTTGATCATAACTTTCCTTCCAAGGAGTAAGTGTCTTTTAATTTCATTGCTGCAATCACCATCTGCAGTGATTTTGGAGCCCAAAAAATAAAGTCTGACGCTGCCTCCACTGTTTCCCCATCTACTTCCCATGAAGTGATGGGACGAGATGCCATGATCTTAGTTTTCCGAATGTTGAGCTTTAAGCCAACTTTTTCACTCCCCTCTTTCACTTTCATCAAGAGGCTCTTTAGTTCTTCTTCACTTTCTGCCATAAGGGTGGTGTCATCTGCATATCTGAGGTTATTGATATTTCTCCTGGCAATCTTGACTCCAGCTTGTGTCCAGTGTTTCTCATGATGTACTCTGCATATAACTTAAATAAGCAGGGTGACAATATACAGTCTTGATGTACTGCTTTTCCTATTTGGAACCAGTCTTTTGTCCCATGTCCAGTTCTAACTGTTGCTTCCTGACCTACATACAGGTCTCTCAAGAGGCAGGTCAGATGGTCTGGTATTCCCATCTCTTTCAGAATTTTCCAGAGTTTATTGTGATCCACAGAGTCAAAGGCTTTGGAAGAGTCAATAAAGCAGAAATAGATGTTTTTCTGGAACTCTCTTGCTTTTTCGATGATCCAGTGGATGTTGGCAATTTGATCTCTGGTTCCTCTGCCTTTTCTAAAACCAGCTTGAACATCTGGAAGTTCACGGTTCACATATTGCTGAAGCCTGGCTTGGAGAATTTTGAGTATTACTTTACTAGCGTGTGAGATGAGTGCAATTGTGTGGTAGCTTGACCATTCTTTAGGATTGCCTTTCTTTGGGATTGGAATGAAAACTGACCTTTTCTAGTCCTATGGCCATTGCTGAGTTTTCCAAATTTGCTGGCATATTTAGTGCAGTACTTTCACAGCATCATCTTTCAGGATTTGAAATAGCTCAAATGGAATTCCATCCCCTCCACTAGCTTTGTCCATAGAGATGCTTTCTAAGGCCCACTTAACTTCACATTCCAGGATGTCTGGCTCTAGGTGAATGATCACACCATCGTGATTATCTGGGTTGTGAGATCTTTTTTGTACAGTTCTTCTGTGTATTCTTCGCACCTCTTCTTAATATCTTCTGCTTCTCTTAGGTCCATACCATTTCTGTCCTTTATCGAACCCATCTTTGCATGAAATGTTCCCTTGGTATCTCTAATTTTCTTGAAAAGATCTCTTGTCTTTCCCATTCTGTTGTTTTCCTCTATTTCTTTGCATTGATTGCTGAAGAAGGCTTTCTTATCTCTCCTTGCTATTCTTTGGAACTCTGCATTCAAATGGGAATATCCTTCTTTTTCCCCTTTGCTTTTCACTTCTCTTCTTTTCACAGCTATTTGTAAGTCCTCCTCAGACAACCATTTTGCCTTTTTGCATTTCTTTTCCATGGGGATGGTCTTGATCCCTGTCTCCTGTACAGTGTCACAAACCTCCATCCACAGTTCATCAGGCACTCTGTCTATCAGATCTAGTCCCTTAAATCTATTTCTCACTTCCACTGTATAGTCATAAGGGATTTGATTTAGGTCATACCTGAATGGTCTAGTGGTTTTCCCTACTTTCTTCAGTGTAAGTCTGAATTTGGCAATAAGGAGTTCATGATCTGAGCCACAGTCAGCTCCTGATCCTGTTTTTGCTGACTGTATAGAGCTTCTCCATCTTTGGATGCAAAGAATGTAATCAACCTGATTTCGGTGTTGACCATCTGGTGATGTCCATATGTCGAGTCTTCTCTTGTGTTGTTGGAAGAGGGTGTTTGCTATGACCAGTGTGTTCTCTTGGCAAAACTCTATTAGCCTTTGCCCTGCTTCATTCCATACTCCAAGGCCAAATTTGCCTGTTACTCCAGGTGTTTCTTGACTTCCTACTTTTGCATTCCAGTCCCCTATAATGAAAAGGACATCTTTTTTGGGTGTTAGTTCTAAAAGGTCTTGTAGGTCTTCATAGAATAATTCAACTTCAGCTTCTTCAGCATTACTGTTTGGGACATAGGCTTGGATTAGTGTGATATTGAATGGTTTGCCCTGGAAACGAACAGAGATTAGTCTGTCCTTTTTGAGATTGCATCCAAGTACTGCATTTTGGACTCTTTTGTTGACCATGATGGCTACTCCATTTCTTCTAAGGGATTCCTGCCCACAGTAGTAGATATAATGGTCATCTGAATTAAATTCACCCATTCCAGTCCATTTTAGTTCGCCGATTCCTAGAATGTCGACATTCACTCTTGCCATCTCCTGTTTGGCCACTTCCAATTTGGCTTGATTCATGGACCAAACATTCCAGGTTCCCATGGAATATTGCTCTTTACAGCATAGGATCTTGCTTCTATCACCAGTCCCATCCACAACTGGGTATTGTTTTTGCTTTGGCTCCATCCCTTCATTCATTCTGGAGTCATTTCTCCACTGATCTCCAGTAGCATGTTGGGCACCTACCGACCTGGGTAGTCCCTCTTTCAGTTTCCTATCATTTTGCCTTCTCATACTGTTCGTGGGGTTCTCAAGGCAAGAATACTGAAGTGGTTTGCCATTCCCTTCTCCAGTGGACCACATTCTGTCAGACCTCTCCACCATGACCGGTCAGTCTGTGATGGCCCCACACGGCATGGCTTAGTTTCACTGAGTTAGACACGAATGTGGTCCTGTGGTCAGACTGGCTAGTTGTCTGTGATTGTGATTTCAGTCTGTCTGCCCTCTGATGCCCTCTCGCAACACCTACCGTCTTACTTGGGTTTCTCTTACCTTGGATGTGGATTATCTCTTCATGGCTGCTCCAGCAAAGCGCAGCCGCTGCTCCTTACCTTGACGAGGGGTATCTTCTCACGGCCGCCCCTCCTGACCTTGAACGAGGAGTAGCTCCTCTGCGCAGCCGCCGCTCCTTGGACATGGGGTAATTCCTCTCGGCTGCCGCCCCTGACCTCGGGCGAGGGGTAGCTCCTCACCGCCACGCTTCTGCGCGCATGGTCCGTCGCAGCAGGCACGCTTAAATCAACTTAATTGATGATTGGATTAAAAGAAAGTAATTTACTACTTCTCAGACAGTTAGCTAAAGCAAAAGTAAATTCTCACTGAAAGAAAATGGCATCTTCCAAAGCCTCAAATTGTTTCTATATTTTTATTTTTTCATATATAAGATCAAGAACTCAGTAAAAGAATTTATTAGATTTACAAGAAAACCAACTTACCAAAAGTCAACAGAAAACACAATGAAAATAAACCATAGGAGTTCCAGATATTGGAATTATCAGTCCTGAATTTTAAACTAATAGTATGTAGCAACCAAGAGGATAATATCCAAAATTACAAGCAGTTAATAGAATTTAATATTGAAAAACTGTTACTGAGTCCCAGCACGTACTTCTCACCACATAACAGGCCAAAAAAATTGAGAGCTGAGTTGTTGGGGCAAGAAATAGTGATTTTACTCAAAAACTGAGAAAGCGGTGGACTCGTGCTCTGAAGAACCGTCTTGCCTGAGTTAGAATTCAGGCTTCTTTTATACTAAAATGGGAGGGAGTAAAGTCAAACATTTCATGGAGTATGAGATTAACAGATGCAAACTGCTACACATAGAGTAGATAAGCAACAAGGATTTACTGTACAGCACTGGGAATTACATCCAATATCTTATAATAAACAATAATGGAATAGAATCAGAAAAAGAAAACTGAATCACCATGCTGTATGCCTGAAATCAATACAATACTGTAAATCAACTATAATTTAAAAAATAAAATAATGTTCAAGGTTAATATTAATATCTACAAGATTTTAAAATTAAATGAAATTGAGATGAAGAAAGAAAAATTAGAAATTCTTTAAGTTAAGAGTAAGATAACTGAAATTAAGAACCCAAATGATGCACTTATCAACAAATTAAACAACTTAAAAGAAGATTAGTGAATCAGAAGGTAGTTTAGAAGAAAATATCCAAACTGGATAACCCAAAGAGGGAGAAACATGGGTAGTACAAAAGCAAAAAATAGTGTAAGAAAGCTATGGAGTATAATAAAAAATCTAGCACATTTATACTTGAAAGCCAGAATTTGAGAAGAGAAAATGGGACAAATACATAAATCAAGAGTTTAGCTTAAGAGCTTTTCAAATATGTTTAATACATCAATCCCCAAACAAAATAAATACAAAGAATGTGATATTTGTGTTTATCAGATCAAAATTTCTGAAAATCAAGAACAAATAAATCATCTTAAAAGAATCTAGACAAAGGATATACATCTTTAAAAAGTGAGAATAAACTTGAGAATAAGCCTCTCAACAGAAACACATGTCCAGAAAAAAGTGGACTATGATCCTTAGAGTGCTGCAACAAAATTTCTAGCACCAACATAGAATGTTATACCCAGTGAACATGTACTTCAAGATTGAAAACAAGATATAGAAACTCTCAGATGAAAATAAAAAATTTATTGCCAGCAGTTCTGCATTAAGAAACATAAAAGTGTGCTCTTCAGACAGAAGACAGATGACTACAGATGGAAGCATCAAGATACAGAAAGGAAAGGATTGAAAAAAGGAGGTAGGTAAACAGATACAATTATACATAAATAATTAAAATAATATATTTTTGGATTTTAAATATAGATTTAGGTAAAATACATTTCACTTATAACACAAATAACATGTACAAGTTGAAAAATCCTGAGGTTCTTGAGTGGTCCTAATATTGTTAAAAATACTACTTTTAATAAGAATATGTGTTGGTAGGTCTAGGTAGTAATAAAATAATATAAAGGAAATAAACTAAAAGAAGAACAGGGAATTCTTTGTAGTGGGGAGTGGGGACGGGAAACATGGAGAAGGGCCAAAAATAAAAATAGAGACAAAGGAGAGTGAAACTAGATTAATAGAAAGCAAATAATAAAATGAAAAATGAAAGCCATTGCATATTAACAGCTAAATAATTGTAAGTACAATAAATGTTCTCATTAAAAGATGATTTTCTCAAACTGTATAAAGTTCTATATGCTGTTTATCAAAATACATTAAACATAAGAAAACAAGAAACCAAAAAAACAGTGCAAATAATGTTAGAGATCTTTAAGTCATGAAATACATCTATAGATAAATAAAATTATTTCATAATATTAAGAGGGCAATTCTATCAAAAAGATTAAAATATTTAAAAACAAGAATGTAACAAACAGCATGACTGTAAGTACAAAAATCTAAAATTGACAGCGCTAAAAGGAAAAGTAGATTTTAATGTCTCTCTCTCAATACCTAATAGAGCAATATAGCAAAAATTCAGTTAAAATATAGGATATCTGAACGTAATTGGCCATTTTGACCTAATCAAGATATTCAGATAACACTGTATATAACAATAGTATTACTTTTAACATCCTTTTCAAGTTTATGCTGCCAAGTTTAGCTAAAATTACTCATATCATTAACAAATCTAAAAAATGTTGAAGTTTTTTGAAATAATGTATAATTATTTACAATGTTATAATTAAACTAGAAATTGATTTTGTAAAATGATACTCTAAATAATGTCATTTATTTGTAAATAAAGCATTGCACTTCTTAATAACACCTAACGCAAAATTTCGCAATATAATTAAAAAATATTTTGAACAGAATAGCAGTGAGTATATGACATTGTTTAATTTGTGGGATGACTATCATGCTGAGAAGAAAAAAATTAGCCTTGTATATAGACTTGAGAAAGGAAGAAAGGCTGAAAATCTTAAATATCTTTATACACACATCATGAAAAGTTAAAATATTGAACCTAAAGACAGTAGAGCACAAGGAATAATAACAAATATTAATTGAAGACATAAAAAAATAAACATACAATAGGATCAAATCAGCCAGTTGTTATATATCTGAAAACAATATTTAAACTGTTAAAATTCTTACAAGATTGATCAAGAATAAAAGAGAAAAGGCACAAGAATCAATATAAGAAATAAAATGGGAAATGCAATACAAATATGTACAAAAAGGCATGTTTCAGAAGGTCGTCAAGACATTTTCCATAAAAGTCCCAAACTCTGAAACTGTCCAAAAGTCCATCAATGGGAAAAATAAATAAGCTACAGCATATTTCTACAATGGACTAGTATACAGTAATGACACTGAAAAACCACTACACAGTTTGTTAGGTGGATAAATTCAATCTTGTCCAGTTTATACTCATCACCTAAATAGCCCTTGGGTGTCTGGACTGTGGTGTGTGTGTGTGTAAATATATATTTCTATTTATAGATGGTACGTGTATGTTTATATTAGCATATATCACAGATTATTGTGTTTTTTTCAAGACAGCTTAAACAAACTATCCCCTTAGATCCAGACACATACTCAAAATCATTTATTATTATTTATTTATTCTTGGCTGCATTTGGGTCTTCCTTGCTGCCTGGGGGCCTTCTCTAGTTGCGGAGTTGTGTTGAGCAAGGTTGGTGAGGTGTTGGGAGGTGGGGAAGTGGGAGCTACTCCCTAGTTGTGATGCCTGGGCTTCTCTTGTTGTAGAGAACAGACTCTGGGCACACACAGGCTTCAATAGTTGTGGCACACAGGCTTAGTTGCTCAAGGCATGTGGAATCTTCCAGGACCAGGGATTGAACCTGTGTCCCCTGCATTGGCAGGCAGATTTTTAATCCCTGGACCACCAAGGAAGTCTGATACTCAGAACGTTTTTAATCAATACCATGTATACATATATTTTTATTAAGAATTTTTAAATAAAATTTTATTTTAATCTAAAATAAAAATTCCCTTTACTTGTGCAATTTTAAATATATGGAATATGACAAATAATGTAGTCATAGCATAATGGGTAAAAAAAAGCAGAAATCAGAGAATACCTACTGTATGATTCAGTTATATACATTTTATACAAAAGGAAAACTAATACACAGCTTTAAGGTTTGATTATTTTTGTAATAGAGACAGGGAGAACACTTCTGTGATGATGGGGAAATTCTATTTCTCAATCTTGGTGACAGTTACTTGTGAAAATCTTGTACAAATTTATTGATGTGATCACTTATGAGTTGAGGACTTTCCTGAATTTATGGTATACTTAAAATAAAAATCCTTTAAAAAATAAAAAAAAATGTCCAAAGTATCATATTTCCTTTAGCACTGTGAAATTATAAATTTAGTTATAAAAATAAGGAAAAGCATGTAAAACTTATTTGACAAAATTCCACTTCTAATTCACATTCAAGCTATCATTCACATTATCTCTAAAGAGCATTATAAATAAGTAGGATTTTAAAATCAACAAAAAATAACATCACAAAGACTATTATTGAAAGCAATACTCTCTAAATATGAAGAACTCTCATATTTGCCACTTTATTATTTTTAAAGAAATATAGTATAGAGTCCCCTGGAGAAGGAAATGGCAACCCACTCCAGTATTCTTGCCTGGACAATCCCATGGACAGAGGAGCCTGGCGGGCCATGGTTCATAGCATCACAGAGAGTCGGATATGACTGAAGCAACTAAGCATTGTGTGCAATATAGAGTCATGCCAAATAATTTACATTATCCAAAAGTTTAGATAGATGTAATAAATGTATATGTGTATATTTGTATACATACACATTATATATTTGTGTACTTGTATATGTGTATCTATGATAGATGTATATATGAACAAATATATATGTGTATGTATGTGTGTATGTATGAACACACATAAAATACTCACAAATGGTTATACATATGGTACAGAAACATGTCTTACTTTTTTGAAAACTTGTAAGTTTCATTAAAATCTCAAACATTCTTTATGTCAGCTGAGTTCCCCTTCATTTTCACTCATACTGATTATCTTATTTATCTATGGCAATGGTACTTTTAACTTCTTAAGGACCTGGCATACTACTACCAGTGATCAAATTCAGTTTAATAGTACTGTATGACAACTGTACAATGGTATAATACTATTGTTACACTATTCAATTGCTTACTTTTTCCTCCTCAGTACTTGTTTTGAATCTGTATTTCTGCATGTTATCTCTTCTGGTTTTGTCTCCCTGCCACATGGCACTTCATGGTATTCACCCACTAATTCTAGCCACTGACTCCCAATGATAAGCATTTTGATATGGCTCAGATGGTAAAGAATCTGCCTGCAACATAGGAGACCTGGGTTCAATCCCTGGGTTGGGAAGATCCCCTGGAGAAGGGAATGGCAACCCACTCCAGCATTATTGCCTGGAGAATCCCATGGGCAGAAGAGCCCGGCAGGCTACAGACCGTGGGGTTACAAAGAGTCAGACACAACTGAGTGACTAATATTTTATACTTTCCAATTTCTCACACCACAAATATCGCTGAGGAAAAAAAACAAAAAAGCAAAAAAAGTTCATGCATGCCCACATATGAACCTGAATGAGAATTTTCTTAGTATTTTTTCCTAAAAGCAGAAGTGCTGATCTATCTGGAATGCACATATTTACTTTTTCTAAATACCACCAAGTAGCTCTCTAGAGCTGCTATGTCTATCTGTACTCTCACCAGCAGAGCAGAGGGCTACCACACCCACATGTTACTTGCTACCACTGAGCTTCCTAGATTTTTGGTGGTTTATAGATAAATTGGTATTTAATTGTCATTTTAATTTGAATTTCATTAACTTGTAAATAGTTCTATATCCACTTAAGTACACTGCCTATTTACATCTTTGCCTATTTTCTTCTTGGGGTTGAAGTAGCTTTCCTGTTGATTTAAAAAGAGTTCCTTGTACCATATTTCCAAGACACTGATTTCTTGAGAATTTTTGACATTTCAAATATCTTCATCCATACTCTCTTATCTGTCCCTTAACTTTATGAATATTATTGTTTCTTAATATTAATTTCTGATTCTAAGTAAAATCAAATCCATCGTTTCTTATAGATTTGTCATTTGATTAGTGTTTCTATGTTAAGTCGCAAAGATTATCTCGTATATTTTTTCATTAATTATAATTTTACCTTTCACATGTTTTCCACATGGTTCTGCCTTTTCTAAATAACTTATGTGATGTAAAAATATAATAATTTTCAGTTGAGCATTCTTTATTCTTCTCAATGGCTATATAATATCACATTATATGACTACCCTTCAGTGTATTTAAGCAGTATGCAGTTAATGACTATTCAGATGATTTTTTTAGGCTTTACTAGTATACTCATATAAAGAGTATCTGTGGCGTTGCTAGGCTGATATGTATATATGTTTTTTGTTTTGATTTATTGTCAAACTGTCCTCTAAACTACTGTTCTATCTGTGATGTTCAATGAAAGTACCCTTCATATTTCATGCATATAAATATATAGACAATCAAAAGTTATCTACAATTAGAGATCAATCAAGATAGCAGAGTGAATGGACCTGAAGCTCATTTCCCCCATAAACACTTCAAAAATATACCTACATGTGGAACAATTCTCACTGAAAACTAACTGGAAACTGGCAGGACGCCTGTACATCCAAGTTCAGTTCAGTTCAGTCGCTCAGTCGTGTGCAACTCTTTGCAACCCCGTGGACAGCGGCATGCCAGGCTTCCCTGTTCATCACTAACTCCCGGAGCTTGCTCAAACTCATGTCCATTGAGTTGGTGATGCCATCCACACTTCTCAATCTCTTTTATCCTCTTCTCCTGCCTTCATTCTTTCCCAGCATCAGGGTCTGTTCCAAGCAGTCAGTTCATCACATCAGGTGGCCAAAGTATTAGAGTTTCAGCTTCAGCATCAGTCCTTCCAAGGAACATTCAGGACTGATTTCCTTTAAGATGAACTGGTTTGATCTCCTTGCAGTCCAAGGGACTCTCAAGAGTCTTCTGCAACACCACAGTTCAAAAGCTTCAATTCTTCGGTGCTCAGCTTTCTTTATAGTCCAACTCTCACATCCATATATGACCACTGGAAAAGGCATAGCTTTGACTAGATGGACCTTTGTGGTTTGCTTTTTATTATTTTGTCTAGGTTGGTCATAGCTTTTCTTCCAAGGAGCAAGCGTTTTTAATTTCATGGCTGCAGTCACCATCTGCAGTGATTTTGGAGCCCAAAAGAATAAAGTCTGCCACTGTTTCCACTGTTTTCCCATCTATTTGCCATGAAGTGATGGGGCCGGATACCATAATCTTAGTTTTCTGAATGTTGAGTTTTAAGCCAACTTTTTCACTCTCCTGTTTCACTTTTGTCAAAAGGCTCTTTAGTTCCTCTTCACTTTCTACCATAAGGGTGGGGTCATCTGCATATGTGAGATCATTGATATTTCTCCCAACAATCTTGATTCCAACTTGTGCTTCATCCAGACAGGCATTTCACATGATATACTCTGCATATGTTAAATAAGCAGGGCGACTATAACAACATTGGCATACTCGTTTCCCTCTTTGGAACCAGTCTGTTGTTCCATGTCCAGTTCTAACTGTTGCTTTTTGACCTGCATACAGATTTCTCAGGAGGCAGGTAAGGTGGTCTGGTATTTCCATCTCTTTAAGAGTTTTCCACAGTTTGCTGTACATCAAAAGCTGTAAGAAAGATAAACATGCAATCTGGTAGGAAGGGAAGAAGGCAATCAGGGCAGGATCTGTGCCCCTGGGAGGGGACCCGGAGGAAAAGGGAGACGACATGGGCAGACACTTGCCCTGAGGAGTGAGCAGTGAAAGTCACAGGCTGGTGCCCAGTCCTGGGGTCCTACACCAAGGAGACGAGCTCCCCTGGAGGGGTAGAGGATGACTGGGACTAACAGGAGAGCTGTGTGAAGCCTGGACTCCACTCGTGAGGAGCTTGTCCTGGCTTGCTCTCAAGGAGGAGTTGACCCCAGGACACAGAGGTCACCCAGTCCTGGGGTTGAGCCTGAGTGGCAGGTGCTTTCGTTCTTGGCACTTCACTCAAGCACCGCAGCCCAGATTTCTGAGAGCAGCCATAGCTCGCCTCCTGATACATGCCAAGGGGCCGTTCGAGCCCACCGACCCTGCAGTGGGGTCCACAGCATGGGGTGCGTGTGGAGCCTGGGGACAGGGAGAGGGCTGGGAGGGACAAAGGGGACCTGCCCCTGAGGCTGCGTGTGAGTGGAGTGAGGGAAACAAAGGCCAGCGCCTGCATAGGCGGTGCAGTGGGGACAGGTCAGACCTTCGTGGTCAGCATAAGCCGAGAGCTCACGTGGACCCCACTTGCTTCAGCACTCACCTCTGGCTCTGGCCTCAGCCTCTCCATGACCAGCCCTACCCCCCTACCACACGGACAACTGCCAGCATCAAATCCAGCTCTCTCACCAGAGGCACTGGGAATACACAGTCTCTGTAGGAAAGCATCCACTTAAGGACACCCTTTCAAGACAACAACAGGTAAGTGTTTGACCTAAATTCATGGAGGAAGAGAAAGTTAGGCAAAATGAAAGAGCAAGAGAAAACTCCTGGAAAAAATTAGGAAACTATCAGATAAGGAATTCAAAGTGTTGATTGTAAAAATGTTAACTGAATTAGGAGAAAGAATAGATCTACACATTGATAATTTTAACAAGGAATTAGGAAATATATAAAGACTCAATCAGAAATGAAAAAGTCAATAGCTAGCATAAAAAGACATCAGAAGGATTAACAAGATTGTAAATGGAATTATTTTATTTTAGAGAACTAATTTCTGAGAAAAAAAAAGTACATCAGAAGAGATGAATAACAGACTAAGTGATATAGAAGAATGCAAAAGTGATCCGGAAGATAGAATAAAATGGAAATTGCTCAATCAGAATGGCAAAAAGCAAAGCAAATTTCAAAAAATAAAAACAGTCTAAGAGATTTCTGACTGGGATAGCATTAAATGCACCAACATTCACATAGTAGGAGCCCCAGAGAGAGGAGAGAGAGAGAAGGGTATCGAAATGTATTTGAAGAAACTATGGTTGAAAACTTTCCAAACCTGAAAAAGGAAATAGATAGAAAATACAGAGGATTCCAAACAGAATGAATCCAAACAAACCCACGCCAAGACACATCATAATTAAAACAGCAAAAGTTAAAGAGAATACTAAAGTTGGCAAGAGAGAAACAGAGTCATATATAAGGGAATCGCCATAAGTCTATCAGCTGAGTTCTTTGCAGAAACTTTGCAGACCAGAAGGGAGTGTCAATGATATATTCAAAGTGCTGAAAGGGAAAAACCTGAAACTTAATATATCCTGCCTAGAAAGATTCCTATTAAGAATAGAAAGATAAAGGACTTCTCAGACAAGCAAAAACTAAAAAAAATTCATACTCTACCTTCTCCAAAAGAAATGCTAAACGGTCTTCTTTAAGTGGAAAAGAAATAAGAATTTAACAGCAAAGGGAAATCCTCACTAGCAAAGGCAAATATATAGAAACACTGGGGATTAACCGCTTAAATAAGCCACTATGAAAATTAACAGACAATTATAAAAGCAACAGTAACTACAATCAACAACTAAGGGATAAACATGCAAAATATGATTTCAAAGCCACAAAGGGGAGAAAAGGGGAGTACAAAGTATAGATCTTTTAGAATTTGTCTGAATTTAAATGGCAATCTGTTTGAAAGAAATTCAGTTCATTTCTCAGTCGTGTCCAGCTCTTTGTGACCACATGGACAGCAACTCGCCAGGCTTCCCTGTCCATCACCAACTCCCAGAATTTACTCAAACTCATGTCCATTAAGTCGGTGATGCCATCCAACCATTTAATCCTCTGTCTTCCTCTTCTCCTCCCACCTTCCATCTTTCCCAGCATCAGGGTCTTTTCCAATGAGCCAGTTCATCGCATCAGGTGACCAAAGTATTGGCGCTTCAGCTTCAGCATCAGCCCTTCTAATGAATATTCAGGGTTAATTTCCTTTAGGATTGACGCAGTCCAAGAGACTCTCAAGAGTCTTCTCCAACACCACAGTTCAAAAACATCAATTCTTTGGCACTTAGCTATCTTGATAGTCCAACTCTCACATCTATACATGACTACTGGGAAAACCATAGCTGTGACTAGATATACCTTTGTCATCAAAATAATGTCTCTGCTTTTATTTTTAATTAATTAATTTATCTATTTTAATTGGAGGATAATTACTTTACAATATCATGATGGTTTTGGCCATACATCGATGTGTCTCTGCTTTTTAATATGTCATCTAGATTGGTCATAGCTTTTTTTCCAAGGAGCAAGCATCTTTTAATTGAAACAAGTAGATGTAGTTACAGGTCAGTGTCAACTTTGTAACCACAAACTAAAAACCTACGATAGATACACAAAAAGAAAGGAACTAAAAGGAAGAAACACAGACATACTACTAAAGAACATATTTGCAAATGATGGAGCCTACAAAGGGTTAATATCCAAAACCCTTTGGATATTTGGATATATAAATGACTAATACAACTCAGTATTAAAACAAGGAAACAAACAGGCCAATCAGAAAACGAACAGAAGACCTAAACAGAAATTTTCCAAAGATGATATGCAAATGCTAATGGGAACATGAAAACATGCTCAACATCACTAATTATTAGAGAAATGCAAATCAAAACCACAATGAGATATCACCTCACACCTGTCAGAATGGCCATCACCAAAAAACCTACAAATAATAAATGCTAGAGGGATGTACAGAAAAGGGAACACTGCTACACTGTTGGTGGGAATGTAAATTTATGCAGCGACTGTGGAGAACAATATGGAGGTTTCCCAAAAGTTAAAACTAGAACTTACATATGATCCAGCAATTGTACTCCTGAATATATATATAAATATATGTATATGAAAACACTAAAAAAGATGCATGCACCCCAATGTTCATAGCAGCACTATCCATAATAGCCAAGATATGGAAATAACCCAAGTGCCCATCAACAGATGATTGGCTTAAGAAGATGTGGTATATATATATATATATATATATGTAATGGAATGTTACTCAGCTATAAAAAAGAATGATATAATGACATTTATAGCATGAATGCACCTATAGAATATTATTTTCTGTGAAGTAAGTAAGACAGAGAAAGCAAATACTATAGGATATCACTTATATGTAGAATCTAAAAAAATAAAACACGTATGAAGTAAGATATAAACAGACTCCCAGGTATAGGGAAAAAAAAAAAAACCTAGAGGATATAACAGGAAAAAAGAAGGGGGAGATGCAAGATAGGGGTATGAGATTAAGAGAAGCAAACTACTGTACATAAAATAGATATGCAACAAAAATATATTGTATAGCTCAAGGAATTACAGACCTTATCTTGCAATAACTTTTAATGGAATATAATCTATAAAAATACTGAATTGCTATGCTGTGTACTTGAAACTAATGTAATATTATTCCACTACCCATATTATTGCTTGATTTTATTTTTATTTGACAGCCTTAATTTTTTCTTTACATTCTTTGTTGTGTCATATCATCTTCTTGTTTTTCAGTTGCTCAGTTGCTAAGTCATGTCCTAATCTTTGCGACCCCATGGACCACAGCACATCAGGCTTCCCTGTCCTTCACCATCTCCCAGAGTTTGCTCAAACTCATGTCCATTAAGTCGGTGATGCCAGCCAACCATCTCATTTTCTGTCACCCCTTGTCTTCCCGTCCTCAATGTTTCCAGAATCAGGGTCTTTTCCAATGAGTTGGCTTTTCACATCAGGTGGCCAAAGTATTGGAACTTCAGCATCAGTCCTTCTAATGAATATTTGGGGTTGATTTCCTTTAGAATGGGCTGGTTGGATCTCCTTGCTGTCCAAGGGACTCTCAAGAGTTTTCTCCGGCACCACAGTTCAAAAGCATCAGTTCTTCGGCACTCAGCCTTCTTTATGTGTTTTTATACATTTTCCCTGAAAAAGAAAAGACTGTGGTAGAATGATAGCAGACACATTAAAAGAAAAAAGATCTCTAGGAAACATAGTAATTCCTAATTTTATTCCTCCCTCCAAGGAGGTACAAATAAAAACAGACTACTGAAAACCTTGCAGCCTAATATATTCTACTTATACTTCATATTAATAGACCACACTAAAATCAAAAATATCACTTGCAAAGTGATTATCTACCCTAACCACATTCACAATTATTTTTGTAAGTATTTTCACCAAAGGGCTCTTGTCTTATCAAACAAAATTATATTAATTATTACCAAATATTTTGAAGGTACTTAACAGTAATTTTGACCAGAAACCACATTTGCTAAAATGAGAAAATGTTTAGCATTTGGTCTACTTTGAAAGACAGATTTTAAATTATTTGTGGGGAAAAATACACTCAGCATATAAATATATCGCTAACTCATTTTTAAACAAAATTAAACTTTTTATTTCAAGTCAGGAAAAATCTCCTATACGAATGAAATATTTAGTGGCTGAGCTAAAATGCGACAGTATTGGTACATTTTTCTTGTAACAGCATGTTAGCAAGCATATAGGTGACAGGCCTTTTTAGTCATTGTTAGTGGGACTGTAAAATGATATAAACTGGTTGGAATAAAGTTTGACAACACATTCAGTACATTAAATATAGGATGTAAGTTAAAATACTATGAGAGTATTAAATAGAATGTTCTGTGGTGTTATCGAAGAAAATATTTAAAATTTACTAAATTTACTAAATTAAAAATTACTAAAATTTATTAATGAAAAATAAGTTTTTTAATAAACACTTTACACATATACTCTTTCCTTTATTTTCCAGTGATTAGGAAGTTATATATTCTGTCTACTCTTCTATTAATATCAATCATGAAATGGTATTTATTTAAACCCCAAAGTATGTTGACTCAACTCTCTTACTCCCGATTTCCTATTTCCTTTATATTTCACAATAACTTCAAATTTGAAATTTACATTATTATTGACAAACTATTTTTACTTTATTAATCTCCCTCTTCAAGAATAATTTAACATGTATATTATATTCCTTGACTATATTTTGTGGTCAATATTTGAAAAAAAAAAGCCTTAAGCTTTAGGAATTTCATTTTTCACCACTCATTTTATTTACATCATATTATTTCAGTTCTTTTATCTGTTATTTTGATTCATTTCTCATTTGGTTAGAATGTGTCCTCAATTTTTTCACAAAAGTTTAAATGGTCTATTTTCTGGGATCCTTTGGGTCTGAGAACATTTTTTTCTATCTCATTTGTGAATGAATCATAGCTTCTCTTTATTTAGAAACCTTGAATGACAAATTTTTCATTCTCAAAGCATATGCAGATGTGGTTCTCTTGTGGGAAGCATTTATGAAAAGAAGAAATGTTTGACAAAGGCTTCTCCTCCCTTTCTCTGTTACCTTGTGGTTTCTGTGCTACAGTTCATAACACTATTTTCAAATGCTGATTTTCCATTACAATAAGACTGGATGTAATTCTCTTGCCTTTGATATCTTTTGTAGGCATTTGGTGAGTCTTCATTCGAAGACTCACTTTTTCTTCATGTCAGGAAAATTTTCTTCTATTGCTTCCTATTATTATTTTTCCATTTGCTCTATTATTTTTCTGTCTGTAGTTCCCTGCCATTTTTGTTGTACTCACATACTGAAATGACCTATTTGTAGACCATTTTGGCTCTTTTTTCTTCCCCCTTTAACTGGAAGAAAAAAACAGGGAATATAGGGGTATAGTAGTGTTTACAGTCAGTGATCTCTTAGTGGTAGGATTAAAGGTAATGTAAAATTTTTAAACATTTTGTATTTCATGTGTCCAAGTTTTAAAGACATCTACAAATAATATATATATATATTACTTTTGCAATAATAAAAAATGTTTTCAGAAATAAAGAAATAACTCGAAGAGGACACATAAAAATTATAGGGATGGCATTTCATTGCAATGATTAGTGACCAACTCTGGCTATACTATTATAGATTCTTGTGTTTTAAAATCTGAGGGAGATGTAAGATTCAATAAGTGATTTAGTGATGCTAATAATTATCATTATAATATCAGACAACAGGGGCTTCCCTGGTGGTTCAGTTGATAAAGTATCCACCTACAATGCAGGAGGCACAGGTTTAATCCCTGGGTTGGGAAGATGCCCTGGAGAAGGGCATGGCAACCCACTCCCATATTTGCCTGGAGAATCCCATGGAAGATGCCCTGGAGAAGGGCACGGCAACCCACTCCCATATTTGCCTGGAGAATTCCATGGACAGGGAATCTGTTGGGCTACTGTCCATAGAGTCACAAAGAGGTGGACGTGACTGAAGTGACTGAGCATGCACACATGCATCAGACAACAAACATACAGGTAAAATTAGAGAAGAGAGATTACATTGCCCGAAAAGGTAACAGTAAGATGAGCTTAAAATTATTTTTCCAGAGTGTGACGGGCTTTGGTACTACAGTCATATATTTTGAACCCATGATATGAACCCCAGTGGAAAGTTTAAGACACTGTAGCTTTTCCCCAACAATAAGGAGATGATTTTAGGAAACTTCCACAGTGGAAAACTTTGCAGTTAAGGAATTTATGACTCAGCATGAGAAATAAAACTAGAATAAATTCCTGAAATCCCTCAAAAATCTATTTAGTTACAATAATGAATGGTGCAGAAATAATAACAGTTGATATCTAAGCCTTAAATGTATAAGGATATATATTGAGCTCTTAATTTCCATTTATTCTTCCAAACAGTCCAGAAATATTTTAGAATCTCCTCTAATGCTGCAAATACTTTTAAAGTGTTTTTGATCTGTTTTGCACTAATAGACAAATTAGTGATATAGTGTTTATAGTGATGAATTGCTTTGTATTTATGTTCTTGCCTATGTCTGGGTCTTCTTCAAACAATGATGACTTTTGGATTCTAATATCTGGAATTTTTGACCCCCACCTACCCCACTCTGTGTCCTGTCTTCATCAACATTTACTGGGTTAGTTTCACCCTTTACCTTCTTATAGATGATTCCAGAGTGTGGCTGTAAGTGCCTCCTTGGCATTCCTTCTGTTTTTCTTCCTCTTTTTCTCTCATGTTTCAGTATTTTTCTCACCTGCACTGAGCCAGGAAATTTGACACTGCACACAATTCTATACATGTTCTCAGCTCAGGCCACTTTTCCTGCCACAGAAAAAGTGGTTGACCAGGTAAATCACTCAAAGCTCTGCTCACTGGGAAGAGCTTATCTTACTAATGGTTTTCAAGCCACCTTTGACTATGGCTATGATGCAGCCCATCATCCTTTCATGGCTTTTCCCTCGGAAGATGATCCCTGATCATTATCTTTGAGATCTGGTTCCTCTATCAGCTTGTCTTACAGGAGATCCCATAAACTCATTGATGAGAGTTGAGATGGGGCCACTGGGCTCTCTTGCAGCATATTTTGTCCCTAGGAAAACCATCCCTGTTTCATGCAATTAATCCCCACATTTCTCAGTGACTCAAAGCACCATCTGATTCTACTTAGGCTCTATCTTACATGTTCCTTTTCCATGTAATGTTAGATCCCTGTGCTGCTTGCTTGATCAATATATAACTAAAAGAAGCCAGTTCATGATGGAAGTTCTAGATCCATGGTCACTTGTTCTTAAACATTCTATCTCTTTCAGCACATAGAAGGATGCTGATATTTAATTCTTCATTGCAAATGTCATTCCCTTGTTTCAGAATCCTGGGGTCTTGCACCGTGACCTTCCCATTGAAATTTGTCAGGCACTCCTCTCAGCATCACTTGTCACCACTGACATGATTGTGTGACCCAAGTAGTTGGAATGCAAGCCCTGTAGCCTGCTCCCGAGGTAGGTCCTTTTCCTACTCCAGGTTCCACTCAAAAATGATGGAATTTGGGTCAAAGTAAAGTTCCTAGTTGTGTGAATTTTAGTAAATTGATTATACGCATTAGGTAGCACCCTCAAAGACTGCCCCTTTACTTTGTCCCTAGGAAAAATGGGCCCTCTTTCATCCAATTAATAATCTCTTCAATTCTCTGTGAGGCAAGGCCCCTTGGGTACCACCCCGATCTCACTCACTGCGCAGCTGTCCCCGAATACTGGCGGCTGGTGCCAGCACCTGGGATCTGTTGCTCTGGGACTCCGACATCCCACTGCTGTCAGTGAACGAGCTCCGGGTCAGCCTGCAGAGCAGAGTTGATGACGCAGGCGCCTTTCTCACTGGCATATTCACAGCAGCCTCGTGAGTACCGAGTCCTCCGGGCCCTGACTTAGAACATAATCTTCCACCCTCTCCAGCATGGGCTGCTTTGCTGAGCTTTTTAGTTCCTTCCTCAACCACCTGCCATAGACATTCAGCTTTTCAACTTCACTCAGTGGGGCCATATTGCTTTCCAGACTTCCAGAGCCAGCCTCCCAACAAGTTTGCATCATCCCCTGGTGTCGAATCCTACATCCTGACAGACAGACCCATTCTCTTCACTCTTTCCTATATTCTAATCACCTTGATCAAGCACCCTCCAAATCCAGTCTGCAGGTGCCCCCCTGGTTTTTGCCTGTATATACTGGTTTCTTATTGCCCCTTTGGCACAAAGTTCTCACCAGGCTCAGGACATCTTCAGTAAGCTATGAATTAACCTTGGTTTTTGGTTTGGCAGCCAGCAAAGGAGGTAGTGGACCCAGTGGATTTAGCGGTGAGAACCCCTGGCCTCTTCCCATACAGGGAGAATACAAACTCTTAATAGCGAGAGATCAGCCAATTCTCCAGGCTCTGAGAGCTTGGGGGGAGGGGGTCAACTATCTAGGGTGCATGAGATCGACAAGGGGTTAGTGCACATGAAAAATTAAAAGGAAAAAGGCAAAATTTGACAGGAGAGCCTCTGACTGTGATAAAAATCTGACTAAGAACAATCACGCCAACAAAGAACTCCAGTGCAAAAAGACTGCCTTATTGAAGGACCCTGGTACTTTCTGCCACACTTGGGCATTGACTGGGGCTGCCTGGGAGGACAGTGGTCTCAGCTGGAAGGCTGAAGTGGTCCCTGGAGTCACAATAACTGCAGGTTGTCAGCTGATTGTGGTCCTTGCCTCTTAATGGCAAGGTCTTCTATGAAAGAAAGATCTCCAAGGCAGAGTCCATGGCTGCCACAGCCAGCAAGGTCCTCCCATGATGAGAACTTAGGGAGGAGGTATCAGTTTTGTAGGTTTCATCTCCTATTTTTCTCCAGGGCACAAGCTCATGGAGAGACACAGAGACCAAAATAGCCCAACACCACACATTGTTCTTTCTCAGGGATCCATCATCCAGTTTTTTGCAAGTTAAAAATATGCTCATAAGATTCAACTGCAAAATAAATACAAGAACTAAAATTATTTTCTTCAATATTATCCACTCACTGTCTATTGTTTTTTACGACAGGCATAGCTTGTTTTATTGCGCTTGCTTTAGTGCAATTTGCAGATATTGCACCTTTTGCAAATTGAAGTTGGTAGTAATGTTGCACCGAACAGGTCTGTTGATGCCATGTTTCCGTCAGCATTTGCCCACTTCATGTCTCTGTCACATTTCGGGAGCTGTCTCAAAGTTCAGTCTCAAACTTTTTCATTATTATTACGTTTTTCTGTTGATTTGTGGTCAGTGAACTTTGGTGTTACTACCAGGACTCACTGAAGGCTCAGATGATGACTAACATTCTTTAGCAATAAAGTATCAGGGATCTCCATGGTGGCTCAGACAGTAGAGAATCTGCCTGCAATGCAGGACTCCCAGGTTCCATCCCTGGATCAGGAAGATCTCCTGGAGAAGGGAAGGACAACCCACTCCAATAGTCTTGCCTGGAGAATCCCATGGACAGAGGAGTCTGGAAAGCTACAGTCCATGGGATCACAAAGAGTTGAACAAAACTGAATGACTAACATTTTCACTTTTCAGAGTTCCATGTGCTATAACAGTAAATTCTAAAAAAACTAGGTTATTGGAAAGAAAAAGAAAAACACACACTGGGACTTCCCCGGTAGTCCAGTGGCAAAAACTCCACGCTCCCAAAACAGGGGGCCTTGGTTTTATTGCTGGCCAAGGAAATAGATCCCACATGCTGCAACTCAGAGTTAGCATCCTGCAACCAAAGAACTCATTTGCCACAACTAAGACCCAGTGTAGTCAAATAAATATGGTTAAAAGTAATAATAATAAAAAAAAATAATTAAAAACATGCAAGATGTGCCTTGCTAGGTGCCAGGCCTGTGCTTCTCCTACTCCGGGTCATGATTTACTAGTGGACTGAGAAATAAGCCCAGTGGGTTGTGACCCACTTTATTTTTTTTAATAGAATGAGATAGGCTGGAACAGAAAATGCCATTCTGTCTTTTGCACAGTAAGGGTAAGTATCTTGTGAGAGTTTTGTTTCCATTAGCTGTGTGTGTGTGTGTGTGTGTGTGTGTGTGTGTGCGTGCGCACGCTCACTGGGTCACACTGTGCTAGGCCCACTGAGCGCCGGCAACAGGAAGTGCATCTGAAACCAGCCACAGGACCTGATCCTTGCTCCTTCTTCAAATTAATTTCCACATGATTTCTAAGCCTAGGGTCAGACTAACTGATACATCAACATACTACATTCTATCATCTCTCCCCATCAGAGAGGAAAAAGAGCTCTACGTAAAGGCACAAAGAGGTTTATGACAAGTAGGTATAACCATGAGATTTTTAAAACACTCTTAAATAACAGGCAATTTACCCCCAAGCATCATAGTTAAGAGTCATTCGACTATGAAGATCAGAGAAAGTCAGGGTGGAACTTGGCAACTATTACAATGACATCACGTGTGCATGAAACTTCCATGTTAACTACAAGCACTGGGCTACAGTTTTTAAACATGCAGTCTTTGAAAAAGCTCCTTTGGAATTCTGTGTTTTTATATAGTGAAAGCTGTTTAAGTTTCAAAATGAGTTGTATTTCCCTTCCAAGAGATAGCAAAATATGACTTCTTGCTAATGACATATTAAAAGAGTATGCTGATTATAAATAGTGGATTTATTTTCCTTAAGACAGTAACATTTTCAGGAGGAATATGGTTACTTATAAAATGGAAACCATATCAGGGAATGGAAAAAGTTTGCAATTATGACTTAGCTGGCACGACCTTCCTTAGAAGCTTGACTTGTGAGTACCCTTGACCTGTGAGTAAGATTGCCTTCTCTAGCTCACGTGGTTACCCAGCAGGATAAGAAGAGCTGATACTTATTTTTCTGTTATGTTTTCTCCTCAACTATGTTGAGATTTTTCTGTTGTGAAAAGTGATCGAGGGGCTTCCCTGGTGGCTCAGTGGTAAAGAATCTACCTCTCAATGCAGGAGACACAAGTTCAATCCCTGGTCCAGGAAGATCCCACAGGCTATGGAGCGACAAAGCCTATGTACCACCACTACCGAGCCAGTGTTCTAGAGGCTGGGCCCGCAGCTACTACTGAGCCGACACGTGCCCTAGAGACTGTGTTCCGCAGCGAGAGGAGCCACGGCCACAAGAGGCCCAGGCAAACTAGAGTGTAGCCCCTGGTCAGCACAGCTAGAGGAAGGCCCAGGTATCAACAAGGACCTAGGTCAGCCATAAACAAATAAATAATTTTAAGTGATCAAATCACAGCTTAAGCTTTTACCCCAAATCTACCACATCTGCTTTAATGAAAACCAAACCTACCACATCTGATTTAATGGTAAATTTAATAAAGTTTAAAGAAAGTTTAGTCGCTCAGTCCAGTCGTGTCCGTCTCTTTGCGACCCCATGGACTGTAGCCTACCAGGCTCCTCGGTCCATGGGATTTTCCAGGCGAGAGTATTGGGGCGGGTTGCCATTTCCTTCTCCAGAGGACCTTTCCGACCCAGGGATGGAACCCGGGTCTCCCACACCGTAGGCAGACGCTTTACCATCTGAGCCACCAGGGAAGTCCTAATTTACCAAATGGCATCTGGACACAGCACCTTATATTCTTTTATTATTGATGTCACTTTTTTGTTTGCGTTTGCTGTTTCTAATCCCAGAGCTGCAGCTGCCTCAGAGAAAAATAACTTCATTCCATGTGGGTATCCTATCCAATCCAAAAAAAAAAATTTAAAAGCATTTCTGAATTAGGTATTATATCAACTAACTTGAAACATATATATCCGTTTTATTTAAAGCACTAGGAAACTGAAATATTATAAAGGAGCATAATGCTCTATATTAATGGGATATAAAACATTAGACTCTGCTGTCTATATCTGTAAACATTATATACAATAGAATAAAAGGGTCAAAAGAGTGGTACTTGGGAATAGCCCTTAATCTATAATGTCTTTGGGACACATCTTGACCTTTAAAAATAGCTCTTCTTCTTTTTAAGGGGGCAGAGTTAGCATCCACAGTTGAACCAGGAAAAAGAAGAGCTCCACTCTACAATCTTTAAACTCACCTTTAGAACTGAGCATTTTTATAGAGGGCAACTTCCCATTTGCTGAGGAAATAATATCCTGGAAAATGAGTCAGAAATAAATACCCTCAGTTTAATGCTATATAAATACATTTGCCATAGGTTTCATTAAATATTCATGGTACACACATGTACAGGTCAAATTACCTTTAAATATTACATTTCTTTCCAGTGGTAGAAAATTTCAGATTTATTCCATGTTTGGAAGGAGCAGTGATGGGACACATGCGTTATTATCTGCCAGCAAACTCAGCTGCTGGTTTCACTTAACTCACCAAAATGTGAAATAGCCTCATGTCTTGACTCTGTCCTAGAAATCACAAATGGAACTTAAAGCCATTCTAAAAACCTAAGTATTTTACTTTAAATACTTTAAAGTATTTTACTTTAAAGAAGAAATGGATTTTTTGGTGCCTCCTGAGTAATATGCCTCAGGCATGTTATACAAATCTCAGTTAAAACAACCACACCTGTGAAGTAGGACTGATCATCCTTTCACATAATGCAATTGATGAAAAAAAAAAAAAAAAAAAGATGTTCAGACCAACATGTTGCACGTGATGGGAGGAAATGGCAGGATCTTCATGGAAGCAGATCCTGTTCCTGACAAACCATGATTGCCAAGGTCCAACAGTTCAAGTGCATCTCTTGCAAGATCAGTCGTCACGTGGGGCCCTGTAGATGACAGCGTTGGCGGAGCATTAACAACTTGAACTAATCAAGCCTCGGCTAACGTTCCCTTCCCGCACAGCAGCACGGAAACGCTCTGGATTCAAGTCTGGAGGATTTTTCGATCTGGACCCTGTTCTTCCTCTGACTGATGTGCTATGTTTAGTCGCTCAGTCATGTCCGACTCTATGTGACCCCATGAACTGCAGCCCGCCAGGCTCCTCTGTCCATGGGGATTCTCCAGGAAATAATACTGGAGTGGGTTGTCATGCCCTCCTCCAGGGATCTTCCCAACCCAGGGATTGAACCCAGGTCTCCCGCATTGCAGACAGATTCTTTGCCATCTGAGTCACCTTGAGTTACTTGTATATTTCATATTCTTCTGACTCTTTTTTTTTTTATCAAGGGTAAACCAGGAATAATATTATAAGTACTGCCAATATCATAGTAGAATCAGAGGATCGGCTGAGTTGATACATGGGGTCGCTGCATGGAAAATGCCAAGTCCGAAACTGATGTAGGGCTTCTGTAGGTCTCATCATGCACCCATATCTGGTAGCAGACTGGTCCAGCATCTGGCCACAGAAAGTTCATATGAAATCAGCCAAAAAGAACTGACTCTCTCCTTTCCTCACAAATCCATTCCCATAGGGTCTCAAATCCTAGGGTCAGTCTACCTGATAGAGCAAGACATGACATCCTTCTGTCCTGCTGCTCAGAGAAAGAAAAAAGGGTTCCATGTAAAGGCACAAAGAGGTTTATCACAAGGCACAACCATGACATTTTAGCACTGTCTGAAAAAGACCTCAACTTCACCACCTCAACCTACGGCGTCACCTCTATGGAGATGACTCCCATATTCATTTCCAAAGCCTATTATTCTCAAAGTGCCTCCAACTGAGAATGTTGATGTTTCCATAAATAGGCTTTACAGAGAGTTACTGAGCCATGTGGGGACCGTGGAAAGAAGGCATTCAGCATAGGGGTTTAAACATATTGCCAAGTTGATTAAACAATTTATCATCCAAACTGGGAGACTCTTTGAATGCTATTAATAATTATGCTGAGACAAAGGGTTTACACCAGGACTATCCCAGGCACAGCAAGAGGAAGAATCACCCCATATATACCTCAATAAAAAACCATCCTATTTAGAGAAACATTAGTGTGTGTTAACCGTCTCCCATCCTGTATTTATGGGTTCAACTGCTCTGCTAGTTACAGAGTCGTATTATCAGAGAAAACTGCATGGGAACTGAAAAGTAGGAATAAAATCATTTCTTATATAAAAATAAAAATAAAACCATTTTACTTAATCCTCCATGCTTATATATATTTTAGGAACTCCATCTTAATTTTCTTTAAAAAGGCAGCTGGATTATATCTAATGAAAGTGTTATTTTGATAAATGTAAAAACTGTTAAATATGCCACAAAGTTTCTATTTCTTCTCTCTCTCTTTTTTTTTTTTCTTAACATGACAGTTATGTTAAAAAAAAAAAAAAATCAGAAGTGGTTCAGAGGTCTTTGAACCTCAGAGAGGCTCTAGATAGTCTTAGGCCTGACCTTTCCTCTGGTTCTGTCAGTGTAGTTTAATCTAGCTGGACATTCACAATTCCGTGTCTTCTCAAACCCAGGATGTGTGTGTGTGTTCAGTCACTCCAGTAGTGTCCAGCTTTTTGGGACCCCATGGACTGTGGCCCACCAGGCTCCTCTTTCCATGGAATTCTCCAGGCAAGAATACTGGAGTGGGTTACCACGCCCCCCTCCAGGATATCCTCTCAACCCAGGGGTCAAACCCACATCTCCTGTGTCTCCTGCATTTCACGTGGATTATTTACCTGCTAAGCCACCTGTGAAGCCTAAATTCAATATAGGTGAAACCAAACTCCTCTAAGGCAGGTTCATCTTTCACGTGACTATGACAGGGAATATAAGATCGACTGTGTCTGGGTCCACTGTCTTTGGGGCCAACACCGGCCCCAAATGTCATAGAGTAACACTGCAGATCTGAGCTACAAGGGGAGCAGAAAAGAGGGGAGATGTAAAGGAGAGCCAAGGCCAGAATCCCTGTTTGGTGTCACTTCCAGTGGCTTCTGTTGCCTGTGATTTCTCATCCTCCAAGGGGCAGGGCACACAAGCTGCATTGTCAAGGCGAACTCCAGGAGCAGGGCAGGGAGCCAGACACCTGAGCCTTGGCTGACAGTGTAGAGCGGCTCAGGCAAGTGGCTTCTGGGGAAGGCAAGGTGACAAGGACGCATGCTGCTTCCCCATCTGACACTTACCTGCGGCGCCATCTGCGGCACCTTCTCAGAGCCGGGAAGTCTTCTGGCCTCTGGGGGAAAAGACAGCTCTCAACTGCAACCCCGTAGACCCTGAGTCTGTGGATGCCTGCTCTGAAATAGCAGTGGCAATTTCTAGTTCGTAAAAATCCCACCGGGATTCTAGCAACACACTTTGAGGATCGCCCAGCAGGCTCCCATCATGGTGTAACAGCTCTCCCGTACACAACTGCCCCGTTCTGCCTGGTTGAATGAATCACTTTACACACCCATCTCAACACTTACACCTGTCTCATTTCATGCCCCACATGTGCTGTCTTTACATTTTCAAGGCTGAGTTTCATAACACTGTAAGGTGACCGTTAGCATAGAAAGTGCCATCATGGAAGGAAAATCACTAATAATCAGCCAAATTATAATTAGTCCTGTAAGGACAATGCAGTAAGTACCCTGAAGGATGCTGGATGAGGGGGCCCACAGGGCAACAACACAGTGCCCATTTCTCGGAGTCGTGATCATTTCCCTAAAGATTCTCCAGCCATGGGGCAGAGGAGGTCCCTGGGTGCACTGGTTCTCTGGACCAGATCAAGTCATTAAGCAGTGTCTCTCGTCTGTCTAGTTTATCTGTCCTGCTGATCTCCATGATGGAAGTGGAATTATTACAACCCACGAGGAAGGCATGATCAGTCACCCGGGTGGCTACGTGAGAAAGAAAGAAAGAAACTTCTATTCCTTCAAACTATTGTCTTTCAGGTCACCAAAACCTGAGCTGCATCTAATTACTACAAGTGCTCTATGCATGTTTTTATGTTTCATCTTTAAAATGGGACATTTTTCTCCCACTTGCTTGTCAGAACACTAAATTTCCAAAAATTCAGTTCTTAACTCACATAACCAATAAATAGAATGCTTCCCAGGTGGCTCAGTGGTAAAGAATCCACCTGCCAATGCAGGAGATACAAGAGATGGGGATTTGATCCTTGGGTCCACCAGCTCCAGTATTCTTGCCTGGAAAATTCCATGGATAGAGGAAGGAGCCTGGCAGTTACATTCCATGTGTTTACAAAGAGTCAGACACAACAGACTGAGCACACACACACTCGTTCAATAAAATATCCAATCAATATTTAAGCAAACTTTTTTTGATAAGCCTACATGTGAAAGTTTTGCCCTAATATTTGAATATTTGCTGTTAATAATAAAAATATTCTCAATTATTATTTGAAAATCTTTTTGGTTTCTAGAAAACTACAGAGATGAGTTGCCTGGATTCAGTGTCAGTCATTAAATTTCCAAAATGCTGTGAAAGTAGGAAATTATTTAACAAGCAGAATTTTGCTTTTTAAATAAAAATGAATAATTTATTATGTTTGGAGGAAGCTTATCTTAAAATAAGAGCTATTGTCGGTTACATAGGTTATTGCAAAATCAGACCAAGATGCACAGAGAATCACAATGTTAGTGGCCTTGCCTGGCAAACAGATTACTTTATAGAAAATTTTCAGACAACTGAATGGCTAAATTTGTGTCTTTTCCATGACTAAATTATTTTCTTCTCATAGACTCAAACTTTCTTGAGTATAGAATCTCTGTCAGTTTAGTCCTTTTATCTACAAAGCACCTCACATATTTCTGAGCATACAATAGAGGCTTAAAATATGCTTATATTTAACTTATATAATATTACAGTCCTAACCTCTGAGAATCAAAAGTATTTGCATCGTACTTTACAAATCACTTTTATAAATGATAGTTTTAGGTAAAATTAGGAGAATTATCTTCAATATAAATAAGCCATAGAAGCTAGAACTGAGAAAAATGTAGAGTTTCCCAAGATGACATGGTTTTTAAAATCTGTGTGTTGACGAACTCAACTTATATCATTTGACTTGAGTTCCTACAATCTTGGTTTATATGCAACTGAAGACTTTGCTGAATTAATGAATTAACTTCAATCAATCAATGAAATCATTGAAAAGTAAGCAGTGAAATCAGATTGTGAAGCAACAAGGTAGTTGATGATAAGTACCAAGGTTATTATTTATGTGTTCTTCATTATTTTTTCTAAACAAGAGTGAGGTGGATGAAACACAGGACAAACAAAATGATACCTCCCAAAACAGCAGTCCCACCGTCATCAAGGGGCATGTATGTTTCTTTACACTCAGAGAAGTTCAGAAGAGCTTGCTTAATGGAAAAGACTCACAAAGAACTGAATAGTTTGGCATCACAGACCAAGTGGTTCGTCGCTGGCGATGACCACTGTCACAAGACTGGATTTAGCTTCAGACGTATTGCGTGCCATCTGGCTCCAAAGAGCAAGCCTATTTTTATAATATCATATTTGCAATAAGAGAAAACGACACACATGTTCAGAGTTGGACGGGCTTCCATTTTTAACACGACTGACTTTCGTCTTCCTGGGGGCCCCAAAGTGGGTGGGCTCTTTTTCTCTGCTCTGAGTCTTATCTCTGTTAAGTTGCATGATTAGGATCCCAAAGTCACTGAACAAATAGGGTAAGATTCTCCATAACAGACCTCTGGTTCATATACATTTCCCTGGCTTTTGTTCGAGAAGTCCGAAAACAGCTATCATCTCCACACTAATAATATCCTTCAGTAAATGATAAAGCCAAGTCCAAAGTAAACCAATAAGCTTTATCGGCATGTCAAAGTGATCCCCTTACAGCTCTGTACTTGCCAACTGCGCATCCTTTTCCTAGACACAGCCTCGATGCACATTAAAAGGCACTTACTAGAGCGGGTGTTTGTTTGCCAAAGGAGAGCAGGCTACACTCTGCTTCCAGTCACCCCGGTCGTCACTCTCATCACAGGAAGATAGGTGTACTTTACAGCCAGACTCCTTCCTGGATGACCTCTTGACTCAGAGTCTGGGGGAAATTCAGAGCTTCCTGCCAAGTGGTTCTTGCTCTTTCTGCTTGTTAATATTAACTGATGGACTTCTCGGAGGGAGGGTGAATTTCTTACCACGAATCCAGAGAATGCCGCGGTCCACCAGCTACTCTTCCATCCCTGTTGTCAGAGGAGATGAGTCAAGAGGGATTTGCTCACCCCGTTCATCCTAACAGATGGCCCTTCCCCTGTATTCTGAGAGAAGCTGAAAAATCAATCCGCATTCTCTCTAATTCCAAATTAGGCAAATGAGTGTGCTGGCCTTGATTGCTGGGAGCAGATTTAGCAAAATGGACACAGTGAAAAAGGTGAAAGATGTAAAATGTTTAGAAAGGCCTGTATCTCACCTCATTTAGAATTCTGTGCCCCTCCTCTCAGTTCTTTTATTTTAATTAATTTTGATAGGAGTCTAATTGTTTTACAATGTTGTGCTAGTTTCCATCATCCACCTCCCCAACTTTTGGCATAAAAATGATGCTTATTTATGAAGGAGTGAAAACAATAATATTCTTTTCTTTCCTTTTGTTTTCTGGGTGTGTGTGTGTGTGTGACTTTGCCACGCTATGTCCAGGAAAGGTGGCTGTATACAGCATATGCTTGTATAAGTGAATGTGTAACTATAAAAACGTGTCCGTTGTATATACATCCCACACTGATATAGCATGTGGGTCTGTGTAGCTAATAACAGGAACATTGGGTAATAGCAATATGTTTCAGGTTTTCTTGGAATTTTTTTTTTTTTTTTTATGATTGTAGATAAATATTCCCCCAGGAATGAATGGCTCAGGGAAGGTGTGATGGGATATGAAGCCTTTCGTCATAAAATCCCCATATAAAAATCCTGTCTAGATTGATAGGGACTGAAGTGTATATCACACTGTTGCTGCATCGGTTTCATTCCAAACACAGCATGCTCCTGAATGATCTGTCATTACCAGCAGACCTGAAGGAAAGGAGAGCTGGAGAGAGAAACCTCTCATTGCCACCTATAGGCTGCAAAAGGAAGGTCCAGGGGACAGCCACCTTGCTCTGGGGAGCAGCAGAGAAGGAGAGATGTTCTAGAGTCCTCCAGTTTGTATTCACATTGACTTCGTCTCACTCCTTTTTTCAAAGATCACTTCTTGTGCCAACATCCGGCCCAGATACAGTAGAGGATACTAAGGTACAAAAGAAATATAGTCCTCATCTTTGGCTACAAACGTGAAAAATAAATCTATCTCTCATGTTCTAGGCACTGGAGAGAAGCCACAGTGAACTGAGGACTTGATTGATGGTGGTGACAGAGAGGGCTTCCTGGAAGAGGTGATATTCAAACCCTTGTAGAAAATACAAGGCCAACACCCAGGTAGAGGGGAGGGGTCGTATTCTAGGTCACAGAGCATGCATACGCAAGGGGGCAGCAGTATAGATGATATGTTACATGTTTAGGGACCTACAGTGAGTTCTACATCTGACTTTGTCCTATGTGTGAATTTTTTACAGTATGTGGGAGGGGAATAGTGTGGCCTGAGATGGTGCTAAAAAAAACTGAAGAAAGATGGACTATGAAAGGCTCAAGGACTCTGCTATGGTTGTTGTTGTTTAGTCACTAAGTCATGCCCGACTCTTTGCGACTCCATGGACCGTAGCCCTCAAGGCTCCTCTGTCCATGTGATTTCCCAGGCAAGAATACTGGAGTGGGCTGCCATTTCCTTCTCCAGGGAATTTTCCTGACACAGGGACTGAAGCTGCATCTCCTGCATTGGCAAGCAGGTACTTTTACCACTGAGCCACCAGGGAAACCCCATGCTATGGTACTTGCAGTTTATTCTAGACTCAGAGTTGCTGTCCCTAAAATGAGATCAGCATTTGCCGAAAGTAAGAACCTTTGTTATTCTACCATTTTAATTGACAAGTTTGGTGGTGTCTATCCAACTCACACTTTCCCTTTCTTTTGACTCTCCCCCTGCTCCACAGAAAGGCCCCTGAGTGGTAGGTCATGTGTGAGTTTTACAGTGCTGCTCCTCTGACTACCATATGCAGAATTATCAGATACCTGGCCCAAGTTGGGCCAGTCAGCTTCTTTCTTACATGAATTTCTTTATTGTAACAGAAAATTCCTGGGAACTGAGTTTACTAATGACAGATCTCAAGAAGGAAGATCTGGACCTCAATATCGATGTTTCCATGCTTTCTGATGCCACTTAATTCAGCCCCATCTTGACAACTTCAGTATCCTTCATATGAATACCCTTTTTTGAATAAGCTAGCTCAAGTTATTTTCTGCTGATTTGCAAAGCAAAGACTACTGATACAGTTGATTTCATTTTTAGTGTTTTATTATTTATCTCAGTGATTTTTCCCTTGACAGACAGCAATCTATTCCCAAGGGGGGGAAAAATTGTTCCAGGTATTGCACTCACACAATTCCCCAGAGTGGTAACTAACTAGTTATGCCCATCAATCAACAACCCACTGAATCAAAGGCTGATTTTTTTCATTAAAATTATATCACTCAGTAACCTACTAGAAGGAAGATCCAAATACCAAATCCTACTTAAGAATTAGAGAGATATATCCATTTCTGTGTGTAAGTCCATTTATATGGAGCTGGTTTTATCTGCTCATTCATGTGTTTAAGAATTCATGTGTTTGAAATGCATTTTGCATCTACTTAACAGCTAAAAGGAAATTCTGAGCAGCCATATTTACCATTGTCAGGATCTCTGTAAATTAGCCTAGTTATGAGAGATCACTTGTACCCAGGGAAGACATTCAGTAGCTCTCACTGTGGCTCAGCATTTCAAATGAAAAGCTTTTTCCATCAATATGATTCCTTCTGCCCTCTCACCTTCCCTCTTCCTGAGCTACCATCTGGGTAGAGACGCATGAAGGCATTGCCAAAAATTGCTGTATCAAACAATAGGTGTCACTATGTGACAGCATGCGAAAATTAAGCTGTTACCTTGGTGACCAGGCCAGAATAAAAGCGTCCCGTAGACTTAGATTTAGTATAGAGAGACCTGGCGGCTGGGTTGGGTGGGGCTTGTACTCCAGCCAAACTGACTCACACATCATAACGTCTGCTGTCCAGTGGGCCCCCGTGATTGGAAAGAGTCAACAGGGAATATCTTGCTAGTGTCCGGGAGCCTGAGATAATGAACTTGGAAAGCCTTTGTCTATTAGGCAATTCTAAAATCCTTCAAATCAAAATGCAAGTTTCAATTCTATATTCTCTTCAAGGAAAAAACGTAACTAGCTTTCATCTATAACACCATCATCTCATTTTAAAAAGGTTTCGGTTCTGAACCACCTTTCTGTCTATGAGATAGAGTCCGAGATATGTTGAAATGAGATTGTTAAGAGCCCAGACTGTAGAATTTTCTCTGGCCATCCAAGTCACTCAGAAAGCCCCAAGCACTCTCTTTTTCCATGTATTATAATAAAACAAATTATTCTGGTGTCACAGACCTTGAATACCTACTAACCTTGATAAGCACTTACATCTAAACAAAAAAGGAATCAATTTGCATTTTCCTTTCTACTGGCTAACATAATGCTTCATTTTACAGTCGCCATTAAGGGTTATTGCTATCTTTACATACCACATTAGGCAGTGTGTGTCCATTGTTCATGCATAGTTCCATCAGAATGTTTCAGGTTGAAGGCATTTTTACAATGATGCAGCTTTTGTCCTGTCCCAACGCTATTATCGTGAATGTATTTATCCCAACAGGTCTCTTCGAAACTGGAAAACTGTCCCCTGTGAGAACATGTCAGGGATCACCTTCCTTCACAATCAGAATTAACAAAGCTCACACTACTGTATATAAAATAGATAATGAAAAAGGACCTACTGTATAGCACAGGGAACTCTATTCATTATTCTTTAATAACCTATATGGGAAAAGAATCTGAAAAACAATGAATATATGTATATGTACAACTGATCTACTTTGCCGTACACCTGAAATTGAAGCAACTTTGTAAATCAACTATACTCCAATAAAAATTAAAAAAAAAAAAAGGAATTAACCATATTTAAAGTCTCACCAAGCCTCAGTGAGCATGCATACATATACACACACACACAGCTTACCTGGATGAGCAGATAGATCAAGCTGCAAATATTCTTGGACTGACCTTAATGAATTGAAAACTGCATAGACCCAAGAAATTCTTTGAAGGAATCATAGCATCTGAAGCTTTCAACCATGCCATGCCTGGCCTTTGAATTAGCATTTTCTCCTCTGATCTATGGCCTCTTAATTTTCTAGAGAAGAGGAAAGAAACCACAGGCATTCATGAAACAAGCATCCATGTATGGGAAGAAATGGGAAGCATACTCCTGCTGGCAACCACAAATAGTTGAGTTAGAATAATTGAGAAATGGCCACTGGCAGGTTGGGTAACACAATTATTATAGATGTAACCTTTGGGGAAGTAAAAGCCGAAAATCTTAACTGAGAAAGATAGATGCACTCCATGAAAAAGAATGATCACCAAAGACCCATTTCACAATGAAAAAGCATATAAGTAGTGGTTGCAGAACACTATTCCAACAATGACAAATAGCTTGGTCAGAGATCAAAAATTAAAGCATAAAATATTGATATTTTAAAATTGAGCTTTCATAATAAAAAACACCAAAGAACCATTTTATCTTGGTATGTTTGGCAATCATATTTTAATGTATATTCAGCTATTCCTTATTTTATATTAGGCCTGTAACTTTTCCCTGCCCTGATTCCATTTCAAATCAAGAAAGTATAGGTCTGGAATATTTTGCCATTGTGAGAAGTCTGAATGAATCTTGAATGTCCAATTCTTAATATCTTTATTAATGAATAATCTTATTGTGCAATGAAGAAATTAGATTCTAAGATTCTAACGGACAGGTAAAGTATCTTTAAATTTTGTTCAGGGCCTTGTGTGTAGTAGTTAATGATGATGGAAGAGATACTGATAAATAAAACTAACAGAAGCTCTGGCAGAACGATTGATCCTTGGAATATATGGGCGTCTTCCAAGGAGTTTAAAATACAATAACATTCCACTCAGAAACTACTCCTTTATGTGTAGGTCCAGTGAAAGGAAAAAAAAAAATACACATATTTATAAAACAAGGACTCTGTGACAGGGTCTAGAGTAAGCTCCAGGGAAGCAGAAGGGAAGAAGACTTTGCACCTGCTCTGTAGAATTTTCCAGCCCAGAACAGAGTCTGACAAGAAAGCAATCAAAACACATATAATGTGGTAAGTGCTTGATTTCCCCATGCAAGACTGAAAATCATTTGCACATCACCCTTGCCTTAATCTTCTTGATTATCCTATGAACCAGGTGCTAACTATCATCTCAGTTCACACTGGGACATTCTGAGACACTGGGAGATGACCTATAGTTAGGTAGGAGGTCTAGGCGTGGACCTCCGTTTCCCCACTCCTAGCAGCAGGGAGTGGTGGTGATTTTCCACAGTGTTTCTACAGGAGTGTTGAGCCTGCGGCTATGTCTAAGTTTCTCCCAGAAGGATGTAAAGTCCTGGTGAAGCTGCTTAATTTCACTTACGCTGGCTACTTCACCTCTCAGCTCCACACCGGATTGGGAATGCCCATCAAAAGGTTGGCAGATTCCATGAAAGCAAATTCAAAGAATCTGAAGACCAGGGACTGTCATTCAGAAGCTCTCCACATCCTCAGCCTATCCTCTTATTATAGTGCCAAATCCAAGTTTACTAAAAAAGTTAGGGAAACAAGAACTCTGATAAAAAGGGAGTGATTGTTTTGTTTTGTTTCATTTTTCTGAAATAAAAATACTCTTAAGATGACTGGAAGCTCCACCTAAAGGATTTTAAAATAAATTTTAAAACCAATAAAAATTATTTAGGAGTAAATATTTGTATTAGTCAAAGACTTTCCCTCTATGAAAGGATTCCCTGAAGATTTCCTCTTAATGGTGTACTCCCTTGGTGCTTCTTAAATGATATTTACAGAACATTAACTACTCACAAAAAAGCAGGTAGAAAAAAACTGCCAAAGTATGAGAATCTCTTATTGATTAGCCAAAATTAAGAAAAGGCTCCCTGAGAGATAGAATTCAGTCTGCCAGAAGTGAATTTTCACAATGAATTTTGGAATAAATCCCTGATGGCAAGATTTCTTCCTTGAATGCAAACAGAACAGATTTTAAGAACATTATTTTTAATGCTAAAGAATTTGGGGATGAAAATATTAAAATTTTTCAAACTATTACCAGGGTATTGATAATTAGGAGATTTTTACATTTTTAAAAAATTCAATAAATAACATTATAATTAAAATACAAATGCATAAAGTTTTGCCACATTTCTGCTTGATCCCTTAGCATTGACTTGTAGAAGTAATAGATAAAATGCACACTTTTTTTTTTTTAATATTCCTGACCTAAATTATTCAAACACTTTTCAGAAATATCTTTGTGACCCAAGTTAGCATCACCACAAAGACCTTCTCACAGAAACTTCCCAAGAAGTGGGCATGAACATTTTAAAAGGCTTCCTAATACTAGTTGAAAACGGTACTTCTTGTGATTTATTTTAAAAGAGTTTGATTGCAAATTAAGTTGAACATATTTTTTATTTTAATTAGCAATTCATATTTTCTGCTGTAAACTATCTGTAAACTATTTGTATTTTCTGTTGTAAACAGATAGTTTACTTTGTAGTATGTTCCTGTTGAGTCTCAGTAATTCCTTATCGATTTGTGTGAGTTCTTCACTTATCAAGAATGACAGTTCTTTTCATATTGGTTACAAACAATTTCTTCAGTTAGATGTGTGCACTTTTATTTCATTTGTGAAATTTGTAACATGTACTTTTGACTTTTTCACCAATTTTTACCTAGAAAGTGTTTTCTCCATGAATTACATAAAGAAGTTATTTATGTTTTCATCTGTTGTTTTCAACATTTTTTCCTATTGTCTTCAAAATTTTTCTTTTTAAATGTTTTTACCAGTGGATGAGTCAGGCTGCTCTCCTAATCTCTTTGAAACTGTTTTTTGCTTCATAATGCGGAAATTATAATAACTATTTTGTAAAATTTGGGGAATTCTGTGAAGTGGTATTGGAAAGCTCTTTTTTGTCCTCAGAAGCTGACAAAACTGAAATTTCAATAGTATTTATTATTATGGCTGACCAGAATCTGATATGCCAAAAAGTTCCAACAATCTTGATCAAGCAAAGCAAAACAAAGTGCATCTTTCATAGCTTTGAACAACACAGAAGTCAGTATGCTTTGGCCAGATGTAAAATAATTAACTTCATACGAGCATCTTTGAACCAAATCTTATGATGACTTTTTTACCCTTTTTTTCCCTTGTTTAATTTTTTTTTTTCTCTTTAAAAATCACCTCCAAGTAATGCACAGAAGAGACTGCCCCACCCCCTCGCCTCACTGCCCGGTTTAATATGGCTTGGACTGTCTTCTCATATCCCCAGCTCCTATATGAATCATTTTCAGCACTGAGTTCTGATCATTATATACAAGGTCACTTTTTAATTAGAACAATATAGTAAAACATATGCTCGCAAGATAAATGAGGTACAAAACTAGCTGTGCTACAGTGAACCCTTTTATTGGAAAGCCCTTAAAAATAATAAGCGTCATGTATAGTCCAGGGGCCTTTGCAACATATTTCAGTACAGCAAAGTGCCTGCCATAGTGAATGAATACCCTGTTATAGTGAACAATCATTTGGCAGCATAGGTTATTTTAATGGACACATCACTTTAAACGAAGCCTTCACCATCTGTTCTGCCCTCTAATTACAGATGCAAAAGGAACATAATTCACAATTGCATCATAAAAAAGTAAGATATAAGTGATTTAAATGCATGTGGATCTTCCTTATTCAATGCAGTATGCAGCTGTTATGTTGTTTTCATGTTTCAAACACAAATGAGGATAGGAATCGTTCTTCTCTGATGGACTGAATTCCCTGATACAGGACATTTTGGGGTGTGAATAAATGCAAAAGCACCTCCTCTTCCAGCACTTCCTATCACATGAGAGACAAGGCTCTTCTATAATGCATTCTGTGTTCTGTTACCATGTGTGATGGAGGGCATGTTTGTGCTAAAATCTAATTTTTGGTTGATTCTTTATTAGGCTTTCTCATCTCAATGACTGCTCAAGTACTTGTACTTGTGATAACCAAATGGTTGGCTGTAGGTTGATGTGTTATAACAAAGAAATCCTCCTTCAGAGTAAGATGAGGACTTGGTTACCCCAATAAGCATGTTGGTAAATCTTACAAAAACCCTTTTTGGTTTTTCAAGACCAACTGTTTGGAATTACAAGCAGAAAGATGGAGCTCCTTCCCTTTTCCCTAATTTTTAAAAAATACTTCAAAACTCTGTCATGAATTCGTAAGTTAAGGATTACTTATTTGGGGAAGGATATTTTAATATACAAGCTTGAAGGTGAATTTAATTCCTTACTGTAAAACTTCCAGTGTAATTTAGTACTGACACAATCACTATGAATCCAGAATATAATTCTGTTTTCTAAAGACAAAATTTGTTAAATTCATCCTAGAGATGCTCAATTTGTTTTCAAACAATGAAGCTGGATAGTCAAATGAAATGTTAATAAGGTAAAATATTTTATTCTTAGAACTAATTGCTGGGGGATTGGTGCTAAAGAAAAATGGAATTAATTTGTGAAGAGTGCAAACAGCTTAAAAAGCTAAGAACATTATTTAAAATCCATGCTATAACCCTGCAAATTATGAGAAAAATACCCCCTGCAAAAGTTTATACTTCAGATTCTCTGTGGTTCTACAATGAATGAGATGCAGTTCCATAGTCATTACTAATAAACAGGTGCTTTGAAGGTGCTAAGTAATTTTAAAAATCCATGTTCCCCCCAAAATAAAGTTTGTATTTCTAATTTATTTAACAACTTTATTTTACAGATTAATCAAACAATATTTAGATAATCTAAATATCAACATTTCAATTATTGTGTTCAAATTCATGTCCTTTGCGTTGGTGATGCTATCCAATCATCTCATCTTCTGTTGTCCCCATCTCCTTCTGTCTCCAATCTTTCCCAGCATCAGGGTCTTTCCGAATGAGTCGGCTCTTCACATCAGGTGACCAAAGTATTGGAGCTTCAGCTTCAGCATCAGCCCTTCCAATGAATATTCAGGACTGATTTCTTTTAGGATGGACTGGTTGTATCTCCTTGCAGTCCAAGGGACTCTCAGGAGTCTTCTCCAACACCATAATTCAAAAGCATCAATTCTTCAGTACTCAGCTTTCTTAATGGTCCAACACTCACATCACAATGCTCACATGACTACTGGAAAAACCATAGCTTTGACTAGGCCCACCTTTCTGTTGGAAAAGTAATGTCTCTGTTTTTTAATATGCTGTCTAGGTTGGTCATAGCTTTCCTTCCAAGGAGCAAGCATCTTTTAATGTTGTGGCTGAAGTGACCATCTGCAGTGATTTTGAAGCCTAAAACAATAAAGTCTCTCACTGTTTCCATTGGTTCCCCATCTATTTGCCATGAAGTGATGGGACCAGATTACATGAGCTTCATTTTCTGAATGTTGAGCTTTAAGCCAACTTTTTCACTCCCCTCTTTCATCAAGAGGCTCTTTAGCTCCTCTTTGCTTTCTGCCATAAAGGTGGTGTCATCTGCATATCTGAAGTTATTGATATTTCTCCCAACAATCTTGATCCCATCTGTGTTCCATCCAGTCTGACATTTCATATAGTGTACTCTTCATAGAAGTTAAATAAGCAGGGAGACAATATACAGCCTTGACGTATTTGTTCCCAATTTGGAACCAGTCTGTTGTTCCGTGTTTGGCTCTATGTTTTGGCTCTGTGTTCCATGTTTGGCTCTCAGTTCATTGTTCCATGTTTTATTGCTTCTTGACCAGCATACAGATTTCTCAGGAGGCAGGTAAGGTGGTCTGTTAGTCCCGTCTCTTTAAGAATTTTCCATAGTTTGTGGTGATCCACACCGTCAAAGGCTTTTAGCATAGTCAATGAAGCAAAAGTGGATGTTTTTCTGAAATTCTCTTGCTTTTTCGATGACCCAACAGATGTTGGCCAATTGAGCTCTGGTTCCTCTGCCTTTTCTAAATCCAGCTTGAACATCTGGAACTATTCAGTTTACACACTCTTGAAGCCTAGCTTGGAGAATTTTGAGCATTACTTTGTTAATATGTGACATGCATGCAATTATGCAGTAGTTTGAGCATTCTTTGGCATTGCCTTTCTTTGGGATTGGAATGAAAACTGACCTTTTCCAGTCCTGTGGCCACTCATTGCTGAGTTTCCAAATTTGCTGGCATCTTGAGTGCAGCACTTTCACAGCATCATCTTTTAGGATTTGAAATAGCTCAACTGGAATTCCATCACCTCTGCTAGCTTTATTCACAGTAATGCTTCCTAAGGCCTGCTTGACTTGACATGCCAGGATGTCTGGCTCTAGGTGAGTGATCACACCACTGTGATTATCTGGGTCATGAAGATCTTTTTTGTATAGTTCTTCTGTGTATTCTTGCCACTTCTTCTTAATATCTTCTGCTTCTGTTAGGTGCATAGCATTTCTGTCTTTTATTGTGCCCATCTTTGCATGAAATATTTCCTTGGTATCTCTAATTCTCTTGTAGAGATCTCTAATCTTTCCCATTCTATTGTTTTCCTCTATTTTTCTGCATCGATTACTTTGGAAGGTTTTCTTATATCTCCTTACTATTCTTTGGAACTCTGTACTCAGATGGATATATCTTTCCTTTTCCCCTTTCCCTTTTGCTTCTCTTCTTTTCTAAGCTATTTGTAAGGCCTCCTCAGACAACCATTTTGCCTTTTGCATTTTTTTTTCTTGGGGATGGTTTTGATCACCGTCTCCTGTACAATGTTATGAACCACTGTAGTCTGTATATTTTAATCCCAAATTCCTAATTTAATTAAATTTTTATGATAAATTATGGGCTAGGAGAACTTCTGTTACCTGTCACACTGATTTTTAATTCTTTGTAAACTTCAAAGTCTTTTTAGGATTTTTTAAACTATAGCTTGAGAGGAGGTGAGTGGGGGAAATTTAGAAGGTAAAAAATATCTGTTAAACATTTTTACTTTTCTCTGTGAACCAGCTATGTGGACATATCTTATAATTGTAGATTATATACTAAGTAACTTTATAACTGTAGAGCATTAGAATGGATCAAATATAAAAAACAACAAATTTGGTGTTAGCAACCCATATGTTCAGACATACATTTAAATTTTCTTTTTATTTTTTACATTATTTTTATGATAGCCAAAAATTTAATTAGTAATAAATGTGAATTTCAGGGAAGTCAAGCTGAAAGGAATTGTGTCTTTGATAATAGTGTCTACATCTAAAACCCTTTACATTATTTTTACTTCAGAAGATTTCAGAAAAGAAAGTCAAATTAATATTTCTGAACATGCAACTTTCTGGACAAGACTGTTTTCAATAGATATCATTCAACGGATCACTTCTTTTATTTAAACATGTATTAGTTGTCCTTGGAAAGGACAAATGAATCACCAGCAAAATAGATCTTACCTTACCTCTCTATTTTTCATTTAAATTACAAATAATTTCTTTTTTTGCATAGTTTTCAGTTGCATTCAGTTTAAAGGATGTGTGATTTGTTTAACAAAAAAAAAAATTGCTAGCTAAACATAAATTCAGCTTCATTTTAGAAATTCCAAAGCTATCAATTGCTAGTAAAGTTCAAAATGAACTTAAACATAAATGTATTTATTTGTTGAATGGCCTGTAAGTGAATCCATTTGGGGATGAAGGACACTAATAAGGGTCAACTTGGAGGTGAGAGAGTGTAGGGAGTCACAGATAGTTTCATCAAGCAGAAGACACTGTAGCTCACCCTCCCACAGAAGACAGTCATATGTGATACATGAGAAGCAATGATTTCTAGTTGTATATTAATAAAGTACAACAAAGTCTTTGCTCTGGGAAAATTACCTGAATCTAGTATTATAAGTCCTTTACTAAGACCACTCAGCCCAACATGCTGCTGCTGCTGCTAAGTCGCTTCAGTCGTGTCCGACTCTGTGCGACCCCACTGATGGCAGCCCACCAGGCTCCCCCGTCCCTGGGATTCTCCAGGAAAGAACATTGGAGTGGGTTGCCATTTCCTTCCCCAATGCATGAAAGTGAAAAGAGAAAGTGAAGTCGCTCAGTCGTGTCCGACTCTTAGCGACCCCATGGACTGCAGCCTACCAGGCTCCTCTGTCCGTGGGATTCTCCAGGCAAGAGTACTGGAGTGGGGTGCCATTGACTTCTCTGCAGCCCAACATACTATCACATTAATGCTAGAAGCATGGTTGTAATTTTGGTCACTGAGAGCCAATGACATTTACAGACCCTGTGTATGAGTGGTGATGATGGACGATGCTGATGATGGTGACACTGATGATGAGGATGATGCTGATGAAGACGATGAAGTTGATAATATCACTGAAGATAATACTGCTGATGATGATGATGACATTTAACAAATACGAAATGACTATATGTTAAACTTTTTTCTTTTCTAATTAACTTTTTGTTGCATTTAATTCTCTCAACAACCCTGTGAGAAAGTCACTGGAACATTAGAAAGGGCATACCACCCAGAATGAGAAGCTCTAGGGAACATCCCTGGTTCTGTTAAAAGTCTTTACTAACTTTTATTGGCCCATGGGAAGGAGTGATGCTGAAGCTAAAGCTACAGTACTTTGGCCACCTGATGCGAACAGCCAACCCATTGGGAAAAACCCTGATGCTGGGAAAGATTGAGGACAGGAGGAGAAGGGGGCAACAGAGGATGAGATGGTTCGATGGCATAACTGACTCAAAGGACATGGGTTTGAGCAAACTCTGGGAGATGGTGAAGGACAGGGAAGGCTGGCGTGCTGCAGTCCATAGGGTCACAAAGGGTTGGACACAACTCAGCAGCTGAACAACAACATTGGCTCACTTATACCAGCCTTAATTCCTTATGTTGTAAATCCATTCTTACTTAGCAAATATTTGATTAGGGTAATTGAAGGAAAACTGATTCAAAAGTATTCTATCTTGAAATTAATCAAAAATTTAAATGTCATTGCTATTTAATCTATATAGGCATATACACAGTATACATACTAAGTAACTTATTTCCCCAAAATCAAAATAAATGACTAAATCAGTATATATATCTAGAAATGATGAGAAAACAAAACAATAAAAAAAGACCCTGAAATGCAGCATCTCTGCACTCAAGACAACAAAAGGTAATTAAGCATCTATCAACATACAGCTGCTATATGAAAAACACTGGGTTAGATGCTATGGAGAAAACAAAGAGAATTAATATCTGTCCTAAGGAGTGACCCATCCAATTAGGAGCGCAAAGATGAACTCATAGAACTACGACAATATAAGACTGAAAGATAGAGCATTTCTAATTAGTAACAGGGAAAATACCAAAATCACTTTCCTCTTCCTTTAAACTTCCTTCATAACATTTATTTCAACTGGGCAGGAGTCATCTCTCCCACCAGGCTTTCATAATCCTTTGTCATTCTTTTAAAACCTGTTCTTCATTGGACTGAGCCTGTTTGCACCTCTGTTTCCACATATATGGAATGGAATACCGAGTAACAGCCTCATAGGGTTATTGTCAGCATTCATGCATCAATGACAATAAATGATTAGAATATTTCCTAGCACATGAGAGTGTCTTATTGTTACCACCTACCCCTCTACTGAATTTCCTGATGTGATTTGTAAACTTCATACCATCTTGTTCACAATTCAAACAGCTCCTAGAAAATGACAATAGGTATTTTATGTGTTTTCTCAAATGAGAATAATGAAGTATATGATAAAGACTAATGGCGCAATTGGTATCCAGAGGGTGCATGTTCACTCATCTCTAGAGAAATCAAGGCAGACTTGCTGAGGAATGTGAATTGAAAGGTACAAGGGAACAAAAACTACCTCCTTCTGGATAGGAAACTAGATTGAGGCACAAGACACTGGAACACACATAGAAGAGAGGTGGCTGGAATGGAGGAGTGTGTTAGGTAAGTGGTGAAAAAGAAACTCACCTCGGGTGTTACTGCAGTAATCTAGCAATGAATATTTGAGAGCCTCAACTAAACAGGGCCATTGCAATAGGATAGAGTCAGGATGTAGAAGCAAGACTCAATAGGAGCAGATCGCTGCTGGCACACAGGGAACAAGACGAAAAGAGAAGAAAAAAAAATCAGAGATGCAACTACATTTCTGAGTTTGGATAACAAAAGAAATGATAATTATAGGAGTGGGAAAATGAAAGAGAAAGCGGGGCCTGCTTTTCTAAGGGGACAATGGAAGTGAGTTTCACATAGGTGGAGTTTGAGGTTCACAGGTCATCAAATTGGACATGTTTACTAAGTATGTCATATGAGGTTGAATCACTGAGGGGAAAGCAAAATGAGAGAGTTGGAAACAACAATTAGCCCTTTAATGCAAGTGATCCATGTCCTTGTAAGTTCAGTATCAAGATTCATAGGTATTCACAGGCTCTTAACAGAAGTCCCTTGGGGCCAACATCAAGGAGAAGAGGGACAAAACCAAAGCAGCCATTCTTTTCAAATAATTTTTATTGGCATATGATTGCTTTACAGGGTCATGTAAGTTACTGCAGTACAACAAAGTGAATCAGCTCTATGAGAACATATATCCCCTCTTTTTTGTGTTTCCTCCCCTTCTAGGTCACCAGAGAGCACTGAATAGCGTCCCCAGGGCCAAGCAGTCACTTCTAATTTGTTATCTATCTTATGCATAGTAGTGTATATATGTCAGTCCCAAACACCCAACCCATCCCATCCTTCCTTTCCCCGTGTGGTGTCCATATCTTTGTTCTCTACGTCTGTGTATCTACTTCTGCTTTGCAAATAAGATCATCTGTGCTATTTTTCTAGATTCCACACACATGAGTTAGTATATATAATACTTGCTTTTCTCTTTATGACTTACTTCACTCTCTTCATGCCCCCTTGACCTTGGTTCTACAAGGATACAGAGTTTGGGACCTGCACTGTGCTTGCACAGACAGAGTTCTCTTCCTTTTCCCTGAGGCCACAGTCTAGCTCGAGGAGACAACGTTAGTGAGACAAGATAAGGCATCCTGGCTCAGCTCAGCTCCCAGTACACACACCAGAGGGACAAGGTGGCCCACAGTCTGTATCAGCATAAATACAAATGGGCTGAAACAGATCTTTTACCTAAAATAAATGTCAAATAGTATGCAAATAAAAGGATATTTTTGTCAGAAAGACCTTGGGCAAGGCAGAACACAAATGTTTATTTAAAAGAATTTTTAAACTCTGATTCAGGCTAGGAAAGTCAGGCCAGTCACTGAATCCCATGGGACAAGCACATGCAAGGGTCTCCACCCAGCAAGTCAGCTTTTAATGGTGTGTTTACAAAACCACGTGTCCTCAACTAGAACTAAGAAAAACTCCCCAAACATATCAATTCCAAGTGCATGACCCAGGTCTAAATAAAGAAGAGAGGAAATGCTTGGTCATGTATATACATCAATTTCATAGACCTTTCCAGTTGCAATACCAACAATACTTAAAATTGAGATTGTATTTTTCAATGTTCACTTATTTGTTTAAACATTCTTACTTCCCATAATTATAATGGGAAAAAATGCAATCCGCTGTTAGAATATAAGGGACAAGAAAGAAAGAAAGAAAGCAATCATACAGATATATGTAGTTTGTTCATCTTATAGATAAGAAAACTGAGGGAGATGAAATGAGTGTCCAAGTTCAATGAAGAGAGCCCAAGACTGGACTGGATTAGACTAGAATTGAAGCCTTCCCAGAACCCAACTCATGAGCTTTCCCCCACAAAATAGTTGCCTCTCAGGAAGAAGAGACTCAGAAGAAAACATTAAGAGGTATTCCCTACCCTAGGGTTTGACAGATAACTTCTGATGGAAAGTTCCTTCTGTGTTTTGAGTTAAGAGATAGAAATAAGATGGATAGCATAAGGAAAGAGGAGAGTCAAGGCTAATCACTTTGCTGCTTTCGAGAAGATCTGCTTAGAATGTTCAATCTCTATTTCAGAATTTTGGCAGTGAAAACCTGTGAAACAAGGTACTCTCTGAAAAAGAATGGACTAGAAGAGGCAAAAAACAGACACAGAAAAGTGAAACAAATTTCCCAGTAGTTCACATCTTATCATCCCATGAAAATATCCTAGACATAACCTACACTTTTCTTTCCTATAACTACACAATAGGTTTCTGTTTGCTTCTGTTCAGCTTTTTTTTTTTTTTTTCCCTGCTATAAGGAGGCTTAGCACTTCTTATCTGAGAGTTGCCAAATGATATTCTACGCAGAATGTCAGTTTGAGAGTCTGGAGGGTGAAGGATGAAGAGACCCCAGAGGAATATCCAAGAGCCCAGAGAAATGAAGACCCAATGGCTCTGGGAAGAAGAAGGGGTCATTAGGCAGAGGCAGAGGGACAAAGTTACACTCACCTTGCAGTTTGCCCCATAAACCATCTCTGATATATGAAAATAGAAGTGTCACTCTGAGATAACTTGTAGGTTTCTGGAAACAATCAAGGCTCTATTGAAGTGTAAGTGAATATGACTAGATCCTGGAAATAATGAATTTAGGAACTCCAGAAGTGAAAACAAAAAGCAAAGAATGAAATCCACCTCCTTCAAGACAAAATGCTTTTATCAATAAATCAAAATTATTCCCGACTTCCCAGGTGCCTCAGTGCTAAAGAATCTGCCTGCCAATGCAGGAGACTCAGATTTGATCCCTAGGTCAGGAATATCCCCTGGAAGAGGAAATGGCAACCTACTCCAGTATTCTGGCTGGGAAATCCCATGACAGAGAAGTCTGGTGTGCTATGGCCTGTGGGATTGCAAAAGAGTCGGACACAACTGAACACACATGCAGAAAATTATTGCCACATAATTGTTCAAAGGCAAATCAAGTTCAAAACAGATATTCTATGTTCATGACATGTATCAGCGACAGGACTCCCTTAAAGAGGAGGTTAAATGAGTGTAAATGGAAGCTAGTCAATATGTTCTCTATTTTCTTTCTTTTTTTAAATTTTATTTTATTTTATTTATTTATTTTTTTTTAGTTGGAGGCTAATTACTTCACAACATTTCAGTGGGTTTTGTCATACATTGATATGAATCAGCCATAGATTTACACGTATTTCCCATCCCGATCCCCCCTCCCACCTCCCTCTCCACCCGATTTCTCTGGGTCTTCCCAGTGCACCAGGCCGGAGCACTTGTCTCAGGCATCCCACCTGGGCTGGTGATCTGTTTCACCATAGATAATATACATGCTGTTCTTTCGAAACATCCCATCCTCAACTTCTCCCACAGAGTTCAAAAGTCTGTTCTGTACTTCTGTGTCTCTTTTTCTGTTTTGCATATAGGGTTATCATTACCATCTTTCTAAATTCCATATATATGTGTTAGTATGCTGTAATGTTCTTTATCTTTCTGGCTTACTTCACTCTGTATAATGGGCTCCAGTTTCATCCATCTCATTAGGACTGATTCAAATGAATTATTTTTAATGGCTGAGTAATATTCCATGGTGTATATGTACCACAGCTTCCTTATCCATTCATCTGCTGATGGGCATCTAGGTTGCTTCCATGTCCTGGCTATTATAAACAGTGCTGCGATGGACATTGGGGTGCACGTGTCTCTTTCAGATCTGGTTTCCTCAGTGTGTATGCCCAGAAGTGGGATTGCTGGGTCATATGGCAGTTCTATTTCCAGTTTTTTAAGAAATCTCCACACTGTTTTCCATAGTGGCTGTATTAGTTTGCATTCCCACCAACAGTGTAAGAGGGTTCCCTTTTCTCCACACCCTCTCCAGCATTTATTGCTTGTAGACTTTTGGATAGCAGCCATCCTGACTGGCGTGTAATGGTACCTCATTGTGGTTTTGATTTGCATTTCTCTAATAATGAGTGATGTTGAGCATCTTTTCATGTGTTTGTTAGCCATCTGTATGTCTTCTTTGGAGAAATGTCTGTTTAGTTCTTTGGCCCATTTTTTGATTGGATCATTTATTTTTCTGGAATTGAGCTGCAGGAGTTGCTTGTATATTTTTGAGATTAATCCTTTGTCTGTTTCTTCATTTGCTATTATTTTCTCCCAATCTGAGGGCTGTCTTTTCACCTTACTTATAGTTTCCTTTGTTGTGCAAAAGCTTTTAAGTTTCATTAGGTCCCATTTGTTTAGTTTTGCTTTTATTTCCAATATTCTGGGAGGTGGGTCATAGAGGATCTTGCTGTGATTTATGTCAGAGAGTGTTTTGCCTATGTTCTCCTCTAGGAGTTTTATAGTTTCTGGTCTTACATTTAAGAAACTTGTTTCTCAACTTGCAACTATTAGTTTTTAGAGTAAATATGTTTACTTTAAAAAGTCATAGAAAAGAGCTAATCTCAAACAGTTTCCCATCAATGTGATCTCTTCATATCTTAGCCTCAAGCAGTGTTCTCTAAAATGAGATTATAGCACAGTTTTAGAGATAGAGTTCTTGAAATAACTTGAATAAAGCATATATTCTCAAATGATGCAAAGAGGCGTTGTCAATAGAAGGAGGCTCTAAACTGAGAAAGCTACATTTTATAAACCAGCTAATGTGTGATTGATCTGCGTTCCACTGTTAGGGTTTAAATGGATTGATCTGAGTTCCACAGTTAGGGTCTGGCATTCACATCCTAACTGTAACCTTTCTTCAGCTTGAACATGGGACCTGTAGGGATTTGAGCTAGCACACCCTTCTCTCTGTGTACATAAAATACTTTTGGAGAGCTCTTTAGAACCTGTATACTCTGAGACCCTTAAGTCCACTCTGAAGACAAGAGGTTTAACTTGAGATGGATGTTTGTCATTGAGAATGGCTCATAAATCATCGTCCGTTGAGCCTCTTTAGAGGGTGAAAAGACATCTGAAATAGCATCCTGCATTCAGAAGGTCTAGAAAGACACCCAGGAACAGTGATTCTCTCTAAGCAGTTAAACTTGGTCATAAGCCATCAAGAGTGTCCTTGGTGGCTCAGTAAGTAAAAAATCTGCCTGCAGTGTGAGAGACCTGGGTTTGATCCCTGGGTTGGGAAGATCCCTTGGAGAAGGGCTTGGCAACCCGCTCCAGTATTCTTGCCTGGAGAATCCCCACGGACAGAGGAGCCTGGCGGGCTGCAGTCAATGGAGTCACAAACAGCCAGACACGACTGAACGACTAAGCACAGCACATAAGCCTTCAAATCCAAATGGGTTCGGTGTTCTGGATTTCAAATTTTCTCTTCTAACACAGATAGAAATAATACAAAAAAGTTTACCTATCCTGCTGCAAATAAAATAAATAAAATGCATCAAGTAAAAACTAATGATGAAGAAAATAATAATAAAAAAAACTAGCTATTACAACAATCAAACCCCAACATACCACACAGCTGTGCCCCTGCCTTTAGCACATACAATCCTTAAATGATTGCATTCAACTTACGTGCGTGTTTTAAAGTTTTATTGCCAAAATGTTCCCAGAAAGGTATTGTGCTGTCTGGCCTTGTGATAATCAGAGACACCAATGTGAGTTGCTGCCTTTTTTTTTTTTTAATCTTTTGGATCGTATCAATGTACATGGTTTTCAGTCTTGCTTCCTACATTTGTTTTTTCCCCTCTAGGACCATTTCTGGGGATCTCAAGAGAATGAAAGAAACCACTGTGACCAAGCTGGAATGCATGAAAACCATACCACCTCCTCACAGAGGATGAGGAACAGGTCCCATGACTCTGTACTTGCCCCGGTCTTCCCTTCCCTCCAGCTACACGTCCACTCTGCACCCTCATTGCTACCCAGGCCAACTCTACCCTAGCTCCCTGGCCAAAGGGAAGATGGCTATATCTCCTGGGGCCATGATGTGAGGCCTGAGAGGAAGTGTTGTCTTGGGGAAATAGCAAGATTGGGTGACTACCTTAAAGTCAATACTATTTATCTTCACCTCTTGTCCTGTGGGTCGACAAAGGCGCACCACTGTTAGACCCAACCCCCCTGCACAGCTGCAATAGAAAGAAGGCAGGGACTTGTACTTTCAAGTGTCAGACCCTTTGTGCCTGACTACTAGTTTATGAGGCTGATGTCAAGCATGGCAGTCAATGAAGTCTTTGTCCTAGGTGTACAGGGCAGGACAGTGGAAAAACTGCCCCCTCTTATATCCCAGGCTCATCCATCTTCCCCTCACCCTGGTTCTCAACTTCTCTGTCTCTTGAGCCGACAGAGAGAGGATCCCTCCTGGGTTAATGTACTGGAAAATTGCTCTGCATGTTTATGAGGGGGTCCCTTCCAAATGAAAGAAAAAAGGAAAGGGAAAAAAAATGGGGAAGAAGAGTCGTTTTTTCCCACTGAACTCATTGGCCTTATGCATGTGGGTCTGACCCTGATTAAGAAAATCTCAATGCCCTGCCAGGAGCTTTATTGTCCAGTTTGGCAGAACACACTTCCGATTGAATTTTTTTTTTTTTTTTATTTATAATCACAAAGTGGTTTTGAACAGTGACTCCCATCACCCATCCCACCACCACTACACACACACACACACACACACACACACACATCTAAGCCCTTACCTTTAAAGAGGCCCCATCCACTCACATCCAGTTTTCCTCAGAGCAATCTATCCTCCTCTTTAAAGCTGGTTTCCCCAAGGCAATTCCTTATAAATAGCAAACATGTTGTTTTCATACAGTTACATGGAAGTTGGATTGTGTGAACTTTGCCATGGACTTGGGCCCCAGAGGGGTCCTTCCATGAAATCACATTTGCTTATTTTAACTTTCTTTTTTTTTTTTAGCTAAAAATAATATTCTGTATCTCCAACCTCTTCCTTCACTCCCAAATATTATTCCTCCATGCAAGGTTTGAGGCTAAAATTAAATGTCATGTAAGTGGTTAAGTCATCTACTATGTATCAATTATGTATGCTCCATCTACAGCAGGCCAAGAGATTTTTATAAAACTAACCTGAGACCTTCCAGAAACTTCTGAACAAAAATCATGGAAATTGGAAACACAAGATTATAGATAATTGTTTCCTCTAGAAGCCAGCAGGCACACAGCAAGTGTTTTCTTTTTTTTTTTTTTTTGCTTGTTTGTTTCAGAAAATGAAGAAAAAAGAACTTAGCAGCTCAAGTGCATCTTCTTGTTTCTTCAGCCTGATTTTCAGAAATTGCTTTATGTTTCCATGGATTATTAGTTTGGCCAGAGAAATTGGAGATGGGGAAATATTTGCACGTAAAAGCTGTAATTCATTGGTGACAGAAGGAAATTTTTTTGGGAAATTTTTGGAAAAGTCACAAAAGTGACTCAAATTAAAAAAGTTAATCAAAGAGAAGAATTACTATTCCACCCTCAACCCCCACTCCAATGGTGGGTTCTGTCCTGGTTTTGAGTTGATGACACCAACCTTGAGGCAATCCTACATTAAAGTTAGAATTCCCTGGCAACTGAATGACCAAACTACTTTTCCTGTTAGGAAGTTTTTTGCAGGAGGTGACAGAGCACAATTACAACCGATTCTTTTATTCTATGTATGATGTCCAAAACCGAGAAGTTTCTATGAAACAATTCGATTCCAGCATGTGAGGAATTTCCTGGGTTGTTGATTTTTTTTTCTCTCTTTCTCACTGTATATTTTTTACCAAGTTTCCCTCTGATTGAAACCTAACTTTCTTTTCTGCAATTTCCAATGCTCTACCACTGACAACAACAGGGCTCATTTAAATATTTTGCAAGATGACAAAAAGAAAAGGGGGAAAGCTGATAAATCAGGCTCAGGAGAGGGGGTAGGCATTAAGTCTAACACAAACATTAATAGGCACCCCTAATCTCTTCTCCCGCCTCCTGTGATAGAAGGAGGTCAGAGCGCCTGGTCCCCACGCCTGCTCCCTCAAGACCGATAACAAGCAGATGTTACTGTAACACGCTCAGGGAATCAAGCATAAATATGACCCCTGACCCCGGCTGTCAGCTGATCCACTGGGTCTCTTAGAAATAGACTCTTCACTTTGCTGAGTTCCCCCTCTTTCCCACCAGACCCCTCCCCGGGCCTGGCGCCCCCACCTCGGGCTTCTATGCCCGTGGCTGCCGCCCTGGCCTTGCACAGTTGCGCTCGGCGTAACCTTTCTCTTCACGGAGGTCAAAGGCCCAAGACCTCAGGCCAGCCTCTTTTCTTGCTAAAGGCCAGCTGATGAATCATTCCCAACTTGAAGGGAACAGAGGAGCGGGGAGGACTCTGAAGGCCTTTTCAGAGAAACAACTGTGGCCTATACATCAGCATTTACACTGCCTTGACACTTGCAAAACTCACGTCCCTCTCTGAGAACCACAGAAAGAAGGGGGGACAGAGAGGTCTCACTATCAGGATGGAAGAAATAAGAAGGAAAGAAGGGGAACATGATACCAGGCTTCAAGACTGTGTAATTGGAGGCTGTCCAGAAAAAGAGAGAAATGTAGGCATGCACATGTGCACACACACACACACACACACACACACACACACAATCTTTGCCCAGATTTCAGCTGGATCAGAGTTATTTTTTACAAAGTGAGAGAAAAAGAGAGCCTGAACGTGCTTTTCCCCTCAGCCAAGAGAGTTTGGTCACCAGCACTTTGTTGAATAACTCAGAATTCTCTTGCCTATTATTTAGAAAAGTAGCAATCATCTAACTTTGAAAAAGGCAACTCTCTATATGCCTCCTTTAAGACAACCCCCCAGGAGTAGAATCAGCGGGGAGGGATGGGGTTGGAAGCTAGGAGTGATGGCTAAAACACCTGGAAAGCATTTTGTTTTTCACTGCTTTATTCACCCTACAAAGTTCTAGTTCCAGTTTATACTTTGAATCTGTGAGAAGTGAACCTTTACCCTGGAGTCATTCGGGTGTCTTCAGTAGCCTTACAGTAAGGCTAAGGTTTGGAAATACTTGGGGAGAGCTCAGAAAGGAGTTAATACAGGCCCAGTTGTCTGTCCAAGGCCCCCAGAATGAAAGGAAGTATAAGGTGCAGGCCAGGAATGGAGACGCAGTTGTAAAGAATGGGTGTGCAGACACAATGGGGGAAGGGGGGTGGGATGAAGTATGAGATTAGAATTCACATTTATCTGCTCCTATGTGTAAAACAGACAGCTAGCGGGAAGCTTCCGTACAGTATGCGGAGCTCAGCTCAGGACTCTGTTTTGACCCAAAGGGGAGGGATGGGGGGTGGCTTGGAGGGAGACTTAAGAGAGAGGGAATCTGTGTATGCTGATAGCGGATTCACATTGTTGTAAGGCAGAAACCAACACAACATTGTAAAGCAATTATCCTCCAGTTAAAAATGTCTTACAAATCAATGGTAAACTCAAAAAATTAATTAATTAAAAAAGAGGGAGGGGATGTATGTATATATGTAGTTTGTTCACTTTGGTGTGCAACAGAAAAAACACAACAGTGTAAAGCAACTACACTTCAATTTGAAAAAAAAAATAAAATGCTCCGAAGAGGGGCTCTACAGGAACTGCACTGCTTGAACTAGAACTTGATGTTATCAGTTTTTTCTCTTCCTTTTCTGGCTTATGTTTTCTCTAAAATCTCCTAATTTAGACAAAACACTGACCCCGCTATTACTGACTCCATATGGCAGATAGAGAACTATCACACTTTCAACTCTGTACTCCACTGCATTATATAGTTGTTCGTTTATTTTTTCATTCAATAGAAAAGGCACCCAACGTCTTTTAGTTGCTCTAGGGGGCACAGAGATAGATAAAACATAAACTTACCTGACAAGAGTTTGCATCATACTGGAGGAGATCAGGCAGGAAACAGAAAAAGATAACAATGCAGGGTGTCATAACCGAGGTGCTTACCAACTTCTATGACAACTTGAAAGATGATATCATTTGAATGATGTCTTAAATAAGAGTTAAGAATGGAACCCACAAAGATATCTCTATAATGTTCCCATAGAACATAGAAAACAAAAGCGTGAAGGAACAAAATGCGTCCAATGAATGCCAGCATGTTTGATCTGACAATTACAAGAAGGGACACGGAGGAGAATGGCCAGGGAGAAAAGCCAAAAAAATGTGACGATCCTCTGGAATTGGGGAAATACGAAGCCAAAACATCTCAGTGGATTGCATGTCTTTGGACCTGTCAGAGGTTGGGTGTCCTCCAGTTCCTACTAGCATCCTAGTATTACTGAGATGTTTTTCCTGAAGGTGAAGAGCATTCCAGACTCATAGACTGAGAAGCAATTCACTCTTTATAGATCAAAAACTTAAATCAAGTCCTTAAACAGGATTTTTGATTAGCTAAACCTATGAGATTTCCCATTCATAAACGAAAAGAAAAATGAAGATCCAGTCATGGCTTCCCTCCTCTTGATGTCAAAGCATCAGCTCAAAGAGTATGCCCTGTCATATCTCTGGGCTCTGACTCCTGCACCAGGCCAGTGACTTTGGCTTCCTATAATGCTTCCCACAGCAAATGTTAGCACAATGATCTGCTTGTCTATTACGGCTCTTATTAACATCATTCATGGGCATCATGTTTAACATACCATTTTTAAAAATATGGTAGGTTATTCAAATCTGAGAAGTTGAAACTAAATATACCAATGAAGTAGAAATTCTAGCTTAAAAAAAACCTGAAGACCTGTATCAACAAATTAAAAAAAATAGAAATCATACAAAATACATCCTCAGGCAACCATGGAATTAAAGTAAAATTAAAATAACAGAAACCAGTGTTTAGAAATTAAACAGTAAAAATTAAACCAAATCCATGGATGTGTAGAAACCCATAATGGGTCAAAAAGAAGTCATCAGAAAAACTGAAAAAATGTTTTGAACTGTATGAAAATAAAATACATCTTACCAAAACTTGTAGAATATAGTGAAAGCAGAGCAGAAAAGATTTATAACATTAAATAGGTATATTTGAAGAGGAGAAATACCTAAAATCTACATGTAGAGAATGACAAAACACAGTGGGGAAAAAAACAGAGATCTAAATAAGTGGAGAGATACTTTGTATGTATGAATTGAAAGATTCAGTGATGTTAGTATGTCAGATATACCCAATTTGATCTAGAGATGCTGGACAATCTCAATCAAGAATCCAAGTCCAAGCAAACTATTTTGTACAAATTGACAAACTGTGTCTGAAGTTTATACGGAAAGGCAAAAGCTTTATAATAGTTTATATAATTCTGAAGAAGAAAAGCAAAGTTAGAGGACTCACATTATCTGACTTGAAGTTTAATATAATGCTGTAATGTTCCTGAAAGCATGATATTTGTGAGTTAGAGAGCCCAGAAACAAGCCCATACAAATATAGACAACTGACTATTTTTTACAAAGATGCAAAGGAAATCCAATGGTTAAAATATAATGATTTCAACAGGTGATGTAAGAATAATTGGCTATCAGTATGCAAAAAGTAAATAAGTCAATAAGTAAATAAAAAAGAACAAACCAGTCTCCCAAGTAGAAGAATTCCAAATAATTCATGTGATACTCCAGTCTCAGTGAAGTGGATCATAACTCTCCATTCCTTTCGTGTGTACCATGCATAGTGATTTTCTCTCAAAGAGAGTAATATGAAAAGGGGAAAAATAATAACTTTACAGTAGAGAAATCTGATGAGTCACATTAATAGCAGATACCTTTGATAAGAGGTGATGAGAACGGCACTTTTTCTGGATTATCTTCTCACCCAAAACCTGTAATTCTAGTTTAACCACAAGAAAAACATCAGACAAATCCCAGTTGAGCAGCATTCCATAAAATATATGACCAGAAGAGAAGGTGTGTTCAGTCACTCAGTCCTGTAGGACACTGCAGCCCCATGGACTGCATTCTGCCGGGCTCCTCTGCCCATGGGCTTTTTCAGACAAGAATATGGGATTGGGTTGCCGTTTCCTGCTCCAGGGGAACTTTCTGACCCAGGGATCAAACTTGAATCTCCATCTCCTGCATTAGCAGGTAGATTCTTTACCACTGAGCCACCCAAGAGGCCACCCAAAATACATGGTCAGTACTCCTCAAACCTGAAAGGTCATTAAATGGGGGAAAATCTGCTTTATGAGAGAAAAATGTCACAGCCTGGTATAAAAAGGACATTGGGCAAAAACCTTAAAAAATCTGATAAAGCATAATTTTAATTAATTACAATGTATAAAATATTGATTCATTAATTGTGATAAGTTTATCATACTAAGGTCAGATGTGAATCATAGGGAGAACTGGGTATAAGATTCATAGGAACCCTGCCTCATTTCTTCAGTTTTCTATAATTTTTAAAATTTCTATTCTAATATTAACATAAAATTTTGATAAGGACTCATTTTCTTCAAGCAAATAATTAAATGATTTTTGCTTTTCCCTTCACCAATCTTATGAAGCACTACATTTATTTTTTCTATGCTGAATGAATGAAAAAGTGAATAGTTGAATGAATAAATACTTTAAAAGAAAATTTGAATCTTGAAAAACTTAACTGATGATTTTAACCTTTATCATGGTGACTCAACCAAGATATTGTTCACAACGAACACTTTCTGAACATTCAGATAGTTCTCTAAATGATAGATGTAACACACAAATGAAAAAAGTAAGTTGTAGCTTATTTCCACCCAGAAAATCTGGCATAAAACCTTCTTAATAGATTCTATTTTCTATTATAATAAAAAATTGTTACCAAATGCACTATCTTTTTAACAAAAAAACCAAATTACTATATTAAGAATATAAAAAGAGAAATTCTATAGACAAATAAGAAAGCATAATTGCAAAGGAGCTAGTCTTTTTTGTCCCACTATCCCTTTTCAGGTTGCTGGGAGAAATATCAATAGCCTCAGATATGCAGACAATACCACCTTAATGGCAGAAAGCAAAGAGGAACTAAGACCCTCTTGATGAAGGTGAACAGGAGAGTGAAAAAGCTGGCTTGAAACAACATTCAACAAAACTAAGATCATGGCATCCAGTCCCATTACTCCATGGAAAATGATGGGAAACAATGGAAACAGACTTTATTTTCTTGGGCTCCAAAATCACTGCAGATGGTGACGGTAGCCATGAAATCAAAAGATGCTTGCTCCTTTGAAGGAAAGCTATGACAAAACTAGACAACATATTAAAAAGCAGAGACATTACTTCTCTGACAAATCTCTGTATAGTCAAAGCTATGGTTTTTCCAGTAGTCATGTACCAATGTGAGAGTTGAAACTTAGGAAGGCTATGTGCCGAAGAATCGATGCTTTCAAATTATGGTGAAAGAGAAGATTCTTGAGAGTCCCTTGGAGAACAAGGAGATCCAACCAGTCAATCCTAGAGGAAATTAAGCCTGAATATTCAACTGGAAGAACTGATCCTGAAGCTAAAGCTCCCATACTTTGGCCACCTGATGCAAAAAGCTAACTCATTGGAGAACATTCTGACACTGGGAAAGACTGAGGGTAGGAGGAGAAGGAGGCGACAGAGGATGAGATGGTTGGATCACATCACCGACTCAATGAATATGAGTTTGAGCAAACTCTGGGAAACAGTGAAAGACAGGGGATCTTAGGATGTTGCAGTTCATGGAGTCACAAAGAGATAGCCACAACTTAGCGACTGAACAGCAACAATCCTTTTTCAGGGATAACTTGAAATAGAATCAGGAACTCTAGAAGAGGTGAGAAATTTTCATCAACTTGCTCTGGTCATTGAAAATTCTTCAGTGGCTAATAACTCAGAAAATGCATTCATTCATTCAACACAATTTTCCAAATATGCATGATAATGCAGATATATAGTTTAATCTTGCTATTAAAGAATTTAGCCCAACAAACATATTGATCTCAATGAGTTCCTGAGTGTAATGTACTGATAATGCTACAATGTGTAACAATAAAGGAGACCAAACCTGGGTCCAAAGGAAGCAAAGAGCTTGAGTGATGAAGACTCTTTGGTCATCTGGGAGCCAAGAAAGGGGTAAAAATAGAAGAGAGGCCTTAAATTGTATTACGTCACTCCTAATTCACCTGCTCAGTTACTCCTTATAACTCATGTGCTTGTGTGCCCACTAGTCCCCTGGGGAAGTTTTCTGGCTTTGCCTCTCCTGGCCTTTTCCTCTAGGTTATAATGATCATGTGCAGAGTTCCCTGAAGAAGTTCCTGGTTCTCACACAGCAGTGATGATCAAATATATATATACATATATTTTTAATGTGTTATATTTTTTTCTACATGTTTATCTTGTGAATAAAAAATGTTAACCTGTTCAAAACACTATCTGATGAGATTGTTGGCCAATTGTGAACTTATTAAATAAAAATGTTCTTAGATGCAAAAGTTTAACTGTAAAACACTAGCCTCTGGAGTTGAACAGAAATGTTTAAAATAAGTGAAAGACATGATAATAGTAAAAAAAAAAATTTTTTTTTAACTGAATTTGCAACATGAAGAGACCAATTAATTGTATTATGTTAAATAACGAAATCATCAAGCATCTTGTTTTCAAAGAATACTTAAGATACAATGATATTTCAAGACATATTGTTAAATGGAAACAGAGGAACCGTGGATGCTTTGATTTTATACACACACATGCACACATATACATGCACACTATATATCAGAAGGAATGCAACAATTGAACAAAATGAAAAGAGAAAATTTTAGTTCATATTTTCATAGTGATCCTATATTTTCTGAAAATTTTTCACTTGAACAGAAACAGTCTTAAATTTCACCTATAATAAGAACTTTATGTATACCTAAAAAAATATATTTTTTATGCTTTGAAAAATCACATTTACTCAAAAGAAAATGTGATGTTCCTATGTACTTGCTATTGGAAAGAACTGTTTAGCCAAATCGCAATAAAGAGATCAATGTTTGGGGGAAATACCATTTTCTTTTTTAATGATCCCTATTCCATTTCATGGGTAGGGTGGATCATGAGGGCCAAATGTAATGAACAAAGCACATTTACTTTGGAAAAGCAAAATAGTACATGTCACTATTATTATATATGCTCTATAAGTGGAGGTTCCAATTCATTTCTCCATGTGTTTTTAACCAATCAGACTTACATATTTGTCATACATTTTAGCTAAAGTACTCAACTCACTTTGATTCCAGTAGATATCCCTGACTTTTTGAAAGTTTGCTTTACCATACTCCTGTTTTTAAAAAAAGGCTTTTATTAGTTCCTGTTTTGGATAACCAAAAGAACTCAAAATGGAATTTACCTTTACCCCCCACCCCCAACTCCAACAAAGACAAAAAGCAAAAATAGAGTTCAATATGTATTTCTCAGTGAACCATTACAGACTTCACACATCCCAAGTATGAGAGGAACACTGCCAAGCTCCTTCCCCAGGAACAGCACTGAGCATCTCAGTGTCAAGATGCCATAGCTCTGAGCTGCATCTCTGAACATCTGTGCTTTGTCTTGATTTATTTTATGCATCCATTAACAAGTTTGTCCTAAGGTAATTGCTTCTCAGCTTTACACCATTTCTGCTTACTAAAGGTTTCATAGGAACAGTCTACTTTGGCAATCTGTATTTATAGGAAGGAGTAAAATAAAAGTTATCCTGTTTCTATTTTTGACAAGAATTTTCTTTCTTTCTTTTTTTTTTCAGGTAGCAGCAGACTTTAATGAATGGAAGGGAAATAAAAGGATGGGCACGATCTTTCTTCACAAGTCTTCAGTCCTGACAAAATCGGTTTGGAAAATGCATTTCACTTTGTCACCACTCTTCCTTCTTTTGCCTACTGCCCTGGCCAAAGTTCACACACTTTCTTTGATCTGCTGTTCTGAGCAAATCTGAAGTGAGATGTTATTTAGAAGAAAAAAAACTAATGAGACGCTATTTGGCAGTGAAAACAATTTCCAGGGCATGGAAATCTCACCCAAAAGTCAAGACTCTTGCTAATCAGGAGCCCTTAGGGCAGTGGGCTGGAGCTTAGACCTCTCTGAACCACTGGCCTTAACGGCTACCAGACCCAGCCCACTGAACGCTGTTGGCCAGACATCACCGCAGAGTCAATAAGAACTCATAATGTTTCTTTTTCTTTTCTTCAACTTGATCATTACACAAAGGATACTCACTAATAAATGCTTCCATTCTTCCAGAATATACTTTCACATGGACATTCATTTCATCTCTCAAGGGCTGGATTATCTCCATTTTCCAGTTAAAATGTTTGAACTGACACTGATGGGGAGTGGGACTCACCCCCAGGTTTGTCTGACCCCAAAGCCTTTCATCTTTCTTATGTACTTGAGCTTCTTACTGAAGCCATCTTCTGTGTAGGGAGGACAGTAATGGATGATCATTTCCAGTTCTCAACCTTTTAACAGGCTCTATCCACACGGAACGAGAAGAAACAATTTGGGGGCTGGGTGAAAGACAGGAGAGGTGTGTGGTACAGTGGAGATACCCATAGAATCAAACTGCATTGGGAAGTCAAGAGGTAAGATGTTGCTTTCATGTATGTTGCGGAATCTGAAAGATTTATCAAATCATGTCTGGGACAATGAGAGTTTCTGAGCTGTATTTTAGGTAGCTGTGTGGAGAATTGCTTAGAGAAGGTAGAGATTTGCAGACTCAATTAAGAGATTAGTCTAAACAGTAGAGCAATCTTGAAGATCCAAACCCATGTCATCTAGTTGAAAAGGGAAAACACATGACAAATGAAAACAAGTTACCAAGGTGATATTGATAGGAGTTAATGACAAATAAATATCAGTAGAATAGAATATATGTGGGCAACAAAAAGGATCTCTGAGACCACAAACACATGAAGTTAAAGTGAAGATGAAAATATTAGGAGACAATAAAACTGTAATTTTTCAGTGAAGAAGTCATAATTCTGTTTGAGACTGGAATTGAATGCTTTAAAAAATTACAGCTAAGAGGTGACCTTCTAAAGATCAGTGAGCTATAGATTCCTTTGATATAATCTTATTCATATTCTATAATGTTGCCGATTAATGTGGGGGGGTTGGCATAAAGCCATTAGAAGAAAATCTGACTATGGCTAAGAATAGTTCTAGACACATGGTGGGATTAAGCAAGAATGGGACACTGTGTACTAAAAAGTTGGATATAGCTTCATGGGAAATGGCAAATACTTGGGAAAGGACATTGAGAAATCCTTGGGGATATAAAATAGGATCAATGAAATTCCTTGGTACTACATTTTTAAAACCCCATGAGGAAAGAGGATAGACAGATGGTTCTTTAAAGCTAGGATAAATTTTTTTTTCATCTAAGAAAGAAAATCCACAATTGCCCTTAATTTGCCCTCAATAAATCCATAAATAGACTCATCCTTTACTAAAATAACATAGTAATGTTTAAATTTTGAATATCATTCTAGTACAGCAAATATGCCAACCTCTTTGATGTTGCTCTAATTGACTTGAACAAAAAATATAAAAAATAGCTTGGATTGCAATTTTTTTTCCATAACAATGAAGCATATTCACCCAACAAGTCTATGTGCCTGTGCATATCTTTTTCTTAAGCAGAAATACATACAAATGTTGCAGTCTGTCAATATGATATATTGAGAAGCATCTTTGTATAGATTATGGTGGCTGATGGAATATATAGCATTGCCTCCCTTTCAAGAGCATTAACTCCTCAGGTTGCTGTTGAGTTCATAAGAATTCAACTCAAAAAGAAGCTCCTAAAACAAATGAAAACTTGAAACCTTATCTTCCTAATCCTTGGGGATGCCTAATCCTTAGACAAAGATCTTAGGAGCACTGCATATACCTCAAAAATGTTGGTGGATTTTATTTCTATATTTTATTGATATCTGCATTCATGTATTGTGAAATTGATACGTGCATTTGTTCAGCATATGACCATTTATCCCAAGCTTAAGCATGGATATTGTTCTCTGAAGACAACTCATTTGAAAATATCCAGTTGACAACACAGTCACTCTTCCTCATGGAATTTCTGATATTCAGAGACTTACTAGTTTACTCAAATTCATTAACTCAGTAAAAACACTAACTCGACAAATATTTATTAGGCACACATTACGTAAAGCACATCAGACAAATTAATCTCTTAGATGACTTACCTGGTTGTTTGACCAAACTCACTGGAGAGATTTGTAAAAATGGTGAAACTAATTATGTGTGTAGAAACAGCAATGCAATCAATATCTGAAAAGACCTAGATGTTTAATGTCAGTAGGCATAACGATCTGGGAGTTTTATCCAGGTGATCAAACAAGTTTCAGATTATTAGATTATTTGTTGTCCTGAAGACAACTGATGCCATGTGTCAATAAATCACCAGTAGAATGAGGACTTGGAAGGGAAGCATTTGCTCTTATGTTGCCATGGGGTACTGGGTGTGTATTCATTAGTTCTCTGTTTCGATATGTCCTTCAACCATTCATGCAGCATACTCTAACAGAGTTACACACATGGCCATATGGCCGGTGAAAGCTACCTTCAGTAACAAATGCCACCAAAGCACAAGATTTCTATTATAGAATAAAGTATGGAAAACACATAATACATCTTTTTAGGTAAGATTGTAATCACTGCCAGACTCATACTCTTTCTCTTTCCACTGCTCCTTTCCCTTCTAGTTGTTCCTTTCAGTTATTTATTCAAATATTTATTGACTCATACAACATTCTTGGCATCGTGTTAGGAGCTAGGGATACAGAGGTGAGAAGATGGGAGAAAGTGACACCTAAACAAATATCTGAGCAGTGTGCTCCATGTGATGCTGGAGGCTCACAAAAGATAAGGTGGGAATGCAAGGAAGAGCATGCTAGTGCTGGGGAGTGTCTGGATGCCTTTGCTTTTCCAGGGCTCCTTTAAGACTTTATGGACACAGAGTTAATGACTGAAGAGGAGGGTGAAAAGTGAAGAGACCCATCCTAGGCATTTCATAGGATAGTTAGTACAAACTGGGAAAGCCATAGGCCTAAAGCCCAGGTATCATTACTTTAGGTCTGGTGTCATTGACACTATACTATATAGATCCACAGCTACTTAGAGGGCCTAATTTTTTAATCTATCTGACTTCATATTTCACCAAGGTCTTCAGTGCTATAGGGCGTCCCTGCCGGCTCAGATGGTAAAGAACCTGCCTGCAATGCAGAAGACCCGGGTTTAATTTCGGGGTCAGGAAGATCCCCTGGAAAATGGAATGGCTAACCACTCCAGTATTCTTGCCTGGACAGAGGAGCTTAGCAGGCTACAGTCCACGGAGTCACAAAGACAGAGTGACCAACACTTCGTGCTTTAATCCGGAGCTCTTTGAGATTTGTCTTCTGTCTTCATGTCCAGTGCTTTGCATAGCACTAGTCATAAGATACATGCTCCGTACGTTTTTCTGAATAAGTAAGTAAACGAAGGGACTGAGTACTGTAGATACAAACAAGGGTGTAAGCTTCCCTGGGGCTCAGTGGTGAAGAATCTGCCTGCCAATGCAGGAGACACAGGTCTGATCCTTGACCAGAGCAGCTAAGCACATGCCCCGCGACTACAGAGCGTGTGCTCTAGAGTTTGGGAGCCGCAACTACTGAGCCCAGGCACCCTGGAGCCTTGCTCTGCCACCCGAGAAACCACTGCAGGGAGAAGGCTGGGCACCCCCTCCCCGCAACCAGAGAAAGCCCGAGCAGTAACGGTGACCGATCATGGCCAAAAATGAAAAAATAAAATTCTTTAAAAAGAGAATATAGGTCGATGATAGACAGACAGACAGGCAGATAGATACACAGATAATAGAGATCAGAAGCACTTTTGCATCCCTCAAATTATTCCAGACAAAAACAGTTCTAAAGCTGACACTACTAGAGGTATTGCAAGATATTTTGTTTTGTTACTTTCACACAAAATTTTAACAGACCAGTTTTGACCATTGTCAATCCTCATTGCCTGACCAAAAAATTAGAAGCTCCTCTCTTGTCAATGAGATATTAAGTGTCAAATTATTAAGAGTAATCCAGAAAAGTCTTAGCACTAAAACTCCGGCAGCAGAAAGGCCACAGATACATGAAGCTAAAAATGTGAATGAAAGGGTAGTATTCTAAATGTTCATAATTATTGCAAAGAAAAATTTACTGACATTGACTCTCAAGTTTTGCACTTTTTAATCATGATATTTTGGGGTATTAAACATGTACATTTAATATAATTATATTACATTATTAAATTGAACACAAAGTCTCACATACAGTTAATATTATTTCAAAAGAATCATAATATAAGGGTCTAAATTTTATCTACATATATATTTGAAGGAAGAACGAAACAAATTCATCAAACTAAGCACAGAGAAGAAAGAGAAATTTCTGTGAGAGTCTTGTGCATTTAGTAATATTGCAGATCAGAAATTATGGTCACATGAATATTAAAGTATATTTTCCAGGCTGAGGATTATTGGCAGTATATCTAACTTCAATTAAAATTTTGACTGGCCTGTTAAATTTTTACTTTTATAATTTTTTAAAAATTAGATGCTAAAAGAGATCATTACTTCTCTTCACTCTTCACACATACATATCATCAATAACATTCTTTCTTTTTATTAAAAAAGAAAAGAAAACTTTGATAATGTTTCCAAAGACCCACAAAATTTTTCTTTTCCCTCACTCCAATGAGGACAAAAAAAAAAAAAGTCTAAATCTACCCGATAGAATTTCTGCAGCTCACTTAAAGAATTCCACCTTCTCAACACCCTTGCATTTAACTTAATGTTTTTCAGATTTCCAAACTCTATTACCACAATGCTAAACAAATAACTATGGTTCAAAGGTCACAGAAAGAAACCTATTGGGTGAAAGGTTGAGTAACTTGAAAGAAAAGTGTTACAGCTCTAAGAAAGAGGTTTAACAGGTTTGGGACCTTTTGCCTGCTGGCAACAGCCCATTCTTTCTTATTTTGGCTATTCACCACTAAGGTGTTAACTTTTTAGCCGCTGTGATTTGAGCTTTATTACGTTTTCTCCTTCCATTTACTTATTAAGTTAGAGGAAAGATTACTTCATGGCCAAAACAATATTTCAGATTTTATGAATTAGCTTGCCTTAGGGAAAAACCAAGTGAAATTTGTAGTCTAAATTTGTTCTCATATTTATAACCAAATTAATTCTGTAAACATGGCTCTTCAGGAACACATTGAACCATTCAGGTTAAAACAGATGTTACTCATCCATGTAAAAACCTCAAATGGAATTCTTTCTATGTCTATCCACTCAGAAGGGGAAAGGAGGCAACCAAGCGTTTCCCAGGGAGACCAAGGGCATATACAAAAGTTTTACTCTCATATTTAACTTCTTCTTTTCCTCTTGCTTCCTTCTTTGAGATTTTGGCAAAGAAGAGAAAGAAAATTTTGTAAAAATTGTTTTCAAGGACTAGATGGCTTACCCATGACTTTGAATGGAAGATAACTAACTAGTAATAATACTAACTCCTCATAGGGAGCCACAGACTAACGGGGATAAGAGGAAGCCGATGGGTTCTTGGAGAGATGATAACATGGAAATTCAGTCCTGGTGAATCCATTCACCCTTTCACTCACCTTTCCTTCATCCTGTGCTAAGTGAGGTCCCCAAACTTGTAAGACACACAGCCAAGTACAAAACATGACATCCACTCATAGAAGAGTCCTTGGAGACTGAATGAATAAAAGAGAATTTATTTCAGATGGTTGAATGGAAATAGACACTCAAGTTCAAAGAATGTTTCCCTTTTTAGGTTGGCTAAAACTGAACTGTAAGAAGTATTACACTGTTTCAGATAAGAAAGATGTAGAAAAAGACTTCCCAGGTTCAACTGTGGCCTAGGTTTGTACATATACGGGTTTGAATACCACATATTCATCAGTTGTGTTAACTTCTGCTTGTGGCTAAACAAAGAATAGCCCATGGCCACTCCACAGCCTCATAGTAATTCATGGAATTAAAGCTAAATTACACACCTAGGTCATTTCCACCGATTCGATATATTTTCAAAATCCAATGTAACAGTGCTGTGTGTGCTAAGTTGCTTTGGTCGTGTCCAACTCTTTGCGACCCTATGGACCATAGCCCACCAGGCTCCTCTGTCCATGGTTTATCCAGGCAAGAATATTAGAGTGGGTTGCCCTGCCCTCCTCCAGGGAACTTCCCGACCTAGGGATCGAACCCACATCTCTTACATCTCCTGCGTTGTCAGGCAGGTTCTTTACACTAGAGCCACCTGGGAAGCCCCTAATAGGGGGGAGAGTTTCTTTCTACCCTGCAGGTTGAATTTCCCCTTGAGTAATCTACAGATGCAAGATACGGAAGGTGAGGTCTGTTTTGTCCATCCTGGATATATCTCTAGTGTACTCAGACTTTTAAAGAACTTTCTAAGTTATACTTTACACTTTTCTTCTTATTTCATTTTCTTGTTTTATTATAAATATGTTTGCTTATACCTTTCACCCCTTAAATAAGTCCCATTTAGGTATATGAGCTGGTTGAAAGTGGAAATGGTCTCATTGGCTTTTAGATGCTTGAATGTTAGTGCATGTTAGTGTGAACAGTTCAATATTTTTACCTGAATATGCCCCGGAGGAAGTGGACCACGATTTTATAACTGACATGGCCATTTATGATAACTTCAGCCTGGAGTTGGTCTTTTGAATGTTTTTAGAAGAGAAACTGAGCGTGGTCCATGCCTTTCAAACCGAATCAAGCCAAAAGTCAACATTCACAAAGTTATTTTAGAAGTTATCAGTCCCCAGAAGGTTCATGGTCAGCTTGTGCTCTGCTGACACTTGCAGCTTATGACTTCAGCCAAGACACTTGTACATGGTGTCGGTAAGAGACTTTTCAGATGGGCCAATCCAGGATCAGACCACAAAGAAGCAGGACAAGAAAAATGCAGTTTTTCCAGCAATATCTCTTCAAAGGGGCCAGAGACCCGCCCAGCAGGACCTTCCAACAGTTCCTCCTTCTAACAGGAGGCATTTAGGAGTTATTCCCTAAAAACCATGCCCACTGTTTTAACCCTCACTGCTGAAAAGGAAGGAGCAGCTCACTAAGTTTACAAGCAGTCCCTGTATTTACCAAGAGTTATGTTCCTGGAAAAGGCATTGAAATTCACAATGATGTAAGGAGAATCTGATTTTCCCATTGAAGCGATGTTGTAACAGGGGACTCTGTGTCTAAGAGCCTGTTGCTTGATGACTTACAGAAATGACAGCAAACACCACCTTTAATTAAATGCACAACATATTTAAGTGCTATAAGGTGTAAAGCTTTTCAAGGTGTGGGAAAAGCATTTAAACTGGGAGCGTGATGACAAGTTCATTTACTTTTATAAAATTGTATTTCTTTAAGGCAATTTCTGAAGAGGGTAAGAGACAACGTGGAAATTAAAAGGTTCAAAGCTGACACTGAGAGAGATGATACGCAAGACAGGCAAAGAGGAATATGTATCGTCATGCAGAAAAACCCAACATGACGGGCACAGGCCTGCAGAACGAACCACAAGGGATGACATGACGTGATTGGACACGGAGCACCACACAGGGAAATCTCAGTCTTAAGCTTAAATAAGACATAAATAAAAAATTAAACAGCCCATGAGCAAGACACCTAGCTTCCAAAGGTCACAAGTTCAATTGCAAAAGCGACTGAGACAAGGAAGGAAGGAGAGAGGGAGAAACAGAAGGAAAAAGAAAATGAGAAAGAAACAAAGGAAGGAAGGAAGAGAGAGAGAGAAAGAAAGAAAGAAAGGAAAGAAGGAAGAACAAAAGAAACAGAATGGAGGGAGGGAAGGAAGGAAGACTGACTGATTAAAGGCCGTCTGGCTAAATGTGCGAGATTTACTATTTTTCTAGTGAAGATTCCTTTGCTAGTATTTCAAAAGGAAGATGTAAATGAAGTGTAGGCAGAACAGAGATTGCAGATAAGTTTCTGTAATACTGTATTTTCAGAGTATTAGATTGAATGTGGTGGGAAGGATGAGACAGAAGACTTAGTTACTTGCCAACCAAACTAACTCAAAAGGTAAAAGAAATTCTTTGCAAATATGGAGAAGACAATTGAGAGGTATCTCACATGTTCCTTTATCCTCAGTGTGGTATTATAAGAATGACAGAGGATCCAGTGTATATTCTCCATACACTTCAACAGGATCAGGAATCAGAAAACCCAGGAAAATAGGATGTTTTCTTACAGTCTGATAGAAAAACAAGTTGGTGTTTGTCAAAATTCTTTGAAATAAATGATCTATTTTTCCATGAAAGAATCACAAAATCTAAGCAAATTATATAGAGACACATCTAGCTTTTAACTTAGTTAAGCTTAACTCAAATACAGATACAAATACCATGATTTTCAATAGTTTGTTTTAAGAAAGCAGCTCCCCTTTACATTTAAACTGTGTGCACATGCATGTGTGTGTATGAGCCTGTGTATTGGAGCTCATCCCTCCTTTCTACTTCTTTTCTAGTCATTTAAGAAGCAAAGATTCCTGTGGGAATGCAGTTTGGTTTCTGAATCCAGAAGACCCAATCTGTGGAGGACACGTTGACTAGTATAAAAAGATGAAATCCAGGTGCTTCTGGTGAAACCGTGAAAGAGACTGATTTTGTTTCTTCCTTCTGGACACACAGGCCATCTATGTTTCACTGTCTCCCTTGAAAGTGCTTCTGGACATGTGGCTGGGATGACACCAAAGGAATGTCAGTCAGCACAGGGATGCGGACCACTGTCAGATTGGCCAAGGAGAAGCCACCAGCAACAGTCCTTCTGTTTTTTTCCCTCATTCCACCCTTCTGGAGCAATCGTGGTAGCTGCAGGTTTGATGAAGAGTCACAAGATGGAAAAGACTTGGGCCTCTGACTTTCTTCTTGGTGGATACCACCTTGGAATTTATGTGATCTAGAAATAAATTATACTGTATTAAGCCACTGATGTGGGGGAGAATCACTGTTTGCAGCAGCCATCGTCACCTTGACCAAAAAATTTATTCCACCATTTTCCTTACCCTTTCCCACTTTTGTGCCATCTGAGGGTTTGAGTCCAGGAACATCTGGATCTAAAGAACTCTGAGCAGCCTCAACTATGTCATCAGCACTTCCAGGTACTCACTTTGATGTCTGATACCTGTCACAGAGGTATTGCATGAAGGCAAATAACGTCTTAAATTCTCTACTCTGTTACTCTGTTTTAGGCACTTTCATAGGCCTCTACTATCCTTGTGATTATCATTTTCAGGTCAGTGAGATACAATGAAGAAAGGTTAAGAGTTATGCACTGTGTAGCTCAGACAGTAAAGGATCTGCCTGTAATACAGGAGACCCAGGTTCAATCCCTGAGTTGAGAAGATTCCCTGGAGAAGGGAATGGCTACCTATTCCAATACTCTTGCCTGAAGAATCCCATGGACAGAGGAGCCTGGTGGGCCACAGCATCAGACACCACCGAGCAACTAAATCTCTGGGAGACACGATTCACATGGGTTCATGGATGCATGCATGCTTAGTCGTTCAGTCACATCTGACTGTTTGTGAACCCATGGACTGCAGCCCGCCAGGCTCCTCTGTTCATGGGATTCTCCAGACAAGACAACTGGAGTGGCTGCCATTCCCTTCTCCAGGGGATGCATAATGCCCTCTAAATTTGCTCAGTGAACAACACACACAAATCAAATATAACTTAATAGGTTGCATCAAGAGAAAGAATATTCTTTCCTCATGACATCTTTGCAATCTTCAGTTCCTGGCACTATTTCTCTGCTTTATCTTTCCTGAAATTTTTCTCTCCTTGGGAAGGCTGAATCCCTTTAATGAGCTTTAGAGTACAGTCCTCTTTCTGCAATGGAGACTGTTTACCCCTGGATTGCTAGATCAGTTCTTCCTTGCCACTAAAAAAGTATGTAATTCACTGGGAAATGGGAAACTTCCAGCCATTAAAAACTATTTTCTGTTTCTCAAAAGCAAAGATTTCATTAGGAGTGTTAATAACAGAAACAACCTATGATGATCTGTCATATTAAAAAAAAGAACTGTAGAACAAGCAGGAAGAAAACACAAAATTTGTTTTTATTTTAGTTTATTTTTTATTTATTTTTATTGAGTGAAATTTCAAGCTATTTATTTTTTAAGTTTTATTGGAATATAGTTGATAGGCAGTTTGGTGTTAGTTTCAGATATACAGCAAAGTGATTCCGTTACAGGTATATATACATGTGTGTATATATTATGTATACATACATATATACATAATTATATAAAAATATATATAAATTCTTTTTTAGGTTCTTTTTCATTACAAGTTATTACAAAATATTGAGTTAAATTTCTTGTGCTATAGAGTGGGTCCTTGTCGGTTATCTATTTTATATAGTGTAATCTATATATATTAATCCCAAAGAATTTTTTAGAAGAAAACATGTCTCATTAAATTATCAAAGAAGGAAAAAAATACGCGGAGGCACGATTTATCTTTGTAACCTCACCTTAAGTTCTCAGGCACCTGACTTTTCAGTTGTCTTGTGCAGATCTGGCCCCTTACAAAATTCCTGGAAAACTTCTCATTGGTCATAATTATTCTCAGGACATTATGGCCATGCCCCTTTGCAGGTTTCTCCTACATGAACTGAAAATTAAATGGGGGAAAAAATCTACTCACAAAGATAAAGTAAAATCTGTCAGCTTAGCATTTTGTTTTAGGCATTACACATGCAAAAATTTTACATATTCCAACATAAGTTGTAAGGTTCTAATGATTTTTTTTTTTAATTGCGACAATTAAGATGGTATAGTTAAACAGAACCCTGCTAAGTGAGGGTATGAACCATAAAAATCTCAAAAGGAGTCATCAGACAGAGCCTCCTGCAGCTGGGAAGCATCAGGGAACGGCGGCTCGCACCCAGCAGCCCCAGCACAACAAACAGCTGTGGGAGGCTGCAGAAATGACAGGCTTCCACAGCAATCTGGAAAATGTACGGCCAGTCCTCGGAGATCACCAGAGAGGACTGGATGGATCACCAGGGTAAAGAAGTACGCAGTGATCATAACAAAGGAAAAAGTAAATCCATGAGAAAGACGAAGTGATCATTTTATTTAAAGGACAAATAAGGCTTTCCATCACATTCTCCTATATGTGGGATAAGCCAGTGAAGATGGACTTCCTGGTGGCTCAGATAGTAAAGAATCTGCCTGCAATGTGGGAGACTGGGCTCCGTTTCTGGGTTGGGAAGATCCCCTGGAGGAGGGCCTGGCTACCCACTCCAGTATTCTTGCCTAGAGAATCCCCATGGACAGAGGAGGCTACAGTCCATGGGGTCACAAAGAATCGGACAGGACTGAGTGACTAAGCACAAGCAAGTAAGATACTGAACTATTTCATTTTCTTCAGCTTCCTTAACTAGCTGACTCAATTTATAGCATTTATTGAATATACGCTAAGTGCCAGGCACTGCTCTGGGCACATGATCATCATTATCTAACATCGTTATTTAATATCAGTCAATCAGAGGAACAATATTTACTGAGAACCTTCTTGGGGGGAAGTAGTTAAAGCCAAATGCTGCAAGGGAATACAATAAAGATAATTTTTCAGCTTTCCCAAAGCTTGTTGGCATAATTGGGGAAATAAACGTACAGACACACACATTGAAAGTACAAATTAATACAGTGTTGAGTGATAAAAGATTGACAGGAGACTGGGTGGTGATCTGGAAGGATGGGCTGGCCAGTCTAGAGAAATTTCCACATTTGAAAACTTAAGAGGGAACACATGTAGAGTGTTCAATGGGAACTTGTGCTTCCCCCAAAGGGCTGAAATCATTATGGCATGTCAGAATGAAGAGGAAAGGCTAGTGCTTATCATTATGATGATCATTTTCACATATATTTATTTACATAAAGCCCAGACCTAACTTTCAACTTTTCATGTTTTTCTGTTCATACACACACAAATAAATGCACACAAAATTCATCATATTAAAAATATTACTTGTCAGTGGTATGTTGACTAATTTTGGCAAAAAAAAAATTGTGATTTTTCTGTTTTCCATATTTGGCTATTTATAAAGAGAAAATTAAGCATATCATTGGCTATTTTCCCTTTAGCTACTTTCCCTTTTTTAGTAAAATGAACTCAAGTATTTGTCTAAAAATCTTAGATTTAAAAATATATTTTTAGGTTTTTGAAATGAACAGATAATTGAGGCCCTAATAAAATGTTTATTTTGTGAATCAGCTTGTCATATCAGTTTTGTTTTGTTTTTTTTTAAATTTCTGTGAGCTAGGGTGGGGTTAAGACTACTCACCTTACTATGCATGTAATTAGGGCACAAATATGTGCCACTATATACACTGTACAAATGTTACTGAATTTCTAATTTGTTACATGCGTGCTCAATTGCTAATTGTGTCTGACTCTGCTACCCCACAGACTGTAGCCCACCAGGCTCCTCTATCCATGGGATTTTTCAGGTAAGAATACTGGAGTGGGTTGCCATTTCCTCCTCCAGGGCATCTTCCCAATTCAGGGATCGAATCCATATCTCCTGCTCCTCTTGCATTGGTAAGCAGATTCTTTACCACTGCCCCACCTGGGAAGCCCCCCTAATTTGTTATACCTAAATGAAAACTCCTACCTTGAAGGATGATTATTACACTTTCCCTGTAAGAATAAAATACCACCAAGCAGCACACCTTGGGGAACAAATATGCATCATACTTTCTTGAAATTTGCACACAATACAGGTCAGGTTGTTAATGAAGCCATAAACTATACTATGTCTGAAGTTCTAAACATCACTTTATTCAGTTGGCCTCGTGGTTAAGAGAGCAGAAGATGTTTACTGCCAGAAGCCACCCTCTGGCCCATTCATAGTCAGCTCTTTGTAAATAAACATATAACCTTTGCAAGGTAATTTAAGGCTGAGCCTTAAAGCCTTAAAGAAGATGCTAAAAGTGAACTGAGAGAGAGAGGGAAGATAAAAAATCTCATGAATAAAGTAGATGGCTGCAGGCTAGGCGGTTATTAAGTCCCAAGCTGTTTTTCCTTCACTTTTCCTTACCACCGAAATAAAAACAATTATTGCTATGATGCTCTAAAATTAGAACACATTTGTCGTTTTTAAAGGCAGCTACAACTGAACTCGAGCTCAGTGGTAAAAACGGAGGCAAAGAAAACAGTTGTGCCCCAGGTCTGCCCTCTTGGAGTGTGGCATCAGCCAGGGAAGAGAACTGTCAGCCAACAAGAGTCTGGGGTTTATGCAGAGGGACATGGGTGAAAAGTCCTCGTAAAGGGGATTTAAGAAATCCCATTGGATGGTTTCCTAGGGCAGGGGTGCTACAGCTTGCATCACTATTACACAGAGAGCTCTGCTAACACTGACTCTGTGGGGATTGGCTGTAGCCCCACTAGAACGGCACGCTTTATTATTCCAGATGGCCAACCTTCAAGGAATGTGCTGGTGTGTTCGAGAAAACCCAGAGTTGTTAAACAGCTTTATTCCCTGCTCTCTTCTGCAGCTGCTCAGAGAGAGCTTTGCCTAAATAATCAATTATTAATGACCAAAAGCCTCCACCTCACTTAGGCTAAGAGGGAAAAGTCAAAATGGGTAACTGGTTCAATGACCAAAGTGAATTAGCCAAAGGAGGCTTTTCTTCGGAAAATGCAATTGTGTCTGCCTGCCCAGCCCACATTTGCCTCAACTTCCTTAGACATCTCAGCCAAATAAAAGATTTGTCCAGTGCCCTTAATTACTGAGATAATTGCCTTAATTCTTTCTTTACTTTGCTAATGTAGCTCTGGCTTTGAATCTTATCCTTTATCCATTAGATCATTGTAATTGAAAAAACTGGATTATGACTCAATGAATCCTAACCTAGCCATTTTTTAGCAACATGTGAAGAGTGGGAAGATGATGGGTAGATAGATAGATAGATAGATAGTGGAGAGAGAATATGTGTAGATAGACTATATATAAAGTTATATTAAATGCATATTAAATACATAATATATATGTATATATATAATATATATTCAATCCTATGCATAAGGAAAGAACAGATTTCCAAGGCAGAAATACTCCCATATGTCCAAGCACAAATTTTGAGATGGCTTAAATAAGGAAGTCAGTGTTCTGTCATGTAAATATTTTATTGTGCTTACAAATAATCTAATTTTCCACCATAAATTCATTTTAAATAAAAAAAAAAAAAGCTAAGGCTGAGGGATGTTGACTCTGAGAATGGAAAGACCTGATTTTATGCCTTCACTAAGTGTTGCTCAAGTCTGTGGGTCACAAGTCTTCTGAGGCTATGAATACTCTCCTTGCCTGCCTCCCACTACCATGAGGTGAAGGGCAAGTTCCACCTTGGGATGGAAGACAAGGGTCGTCCTGTATTCCATCAGCCCACCAGCCTCCATTTGTTTTCAGGATGAAGTCACAAACTGCTGGCTTTTAGTGTGGCTCCTGTGGCGATTCTGAGAGAACTGGCTTTCGTTTTAATGCTATTGTAAAATGTCTAGAGATGCTTAGCTACAAGGCACTATAAAAGTTTAAGATATTATTGTTCAAAGGACACAGCAAAGCTATTCATAGCAAAGATTCAGCTGACTGCAAAAGCACAGAGGCTGAAGAGGAGGAGAATCCAAGACGGCTTCTGTTATCATTTGTTTTGTTGTTTTAATTTTCAAGTCTTTCCATCAACAATTTTGCAGGATATAGCTAATCATGGTGCTATAAATAGGGACTTCACATCAGTTTTTGTTTGTTCCAGGGAAGTTGTAGCTTGAACTGAACTAAAAAGCATAAAAGTATACATCATCCTCAGAATAATCCAAGAAAGAAAGATGTATTATTAACCAACAGAGCAAATATCTTGTTCTTAATTCTGGTCCTTAATTCTTTCTTTGATTCAGTCTGTGGAAATGATGCTTCTTTTATCGCATCTTTTCAAATATCTATATGATTTGTCCAGATCCATCTTCCTGGACAATTCAGATTCAAAACCCTCTGGGAATCGAAAGATATGTTTGAGTGTTCAATAGCATTCCCTCAACACAATCCCTTAACATCTTTTAGCTGTAATCATGGAATTGGCTTCTGGGCATAAAATACCGAGTAAACATGAGCATGGTGCCTGCCCTCCTGGAGTTCAGTAAACCAGGGAGACACACAGTCATCGTGTGAGCACATAGAAAAGCATAAAGTTCTAACTGATGCTATGAAGTGGCCCCGTGTGTGTCTAAAATAGGATATATGACTTAAACAAAGAAAGCTTTCTTAAAAATCACAAGTGAAAGTGAGAAGAAAAAGTCGCTCAGTTGTGTCCCACTCTTTGCAACCCCATGGGGGCTCTTATAGCCCCCCAGACTCCTCTATCCATGGGATTGTCCAAGCAGGAATACCGAAGTAGGTTTCCATGCCCTACTCCAGGGGATCTTCCTAACCCAGGGATCAAACCCAGGTCTTCTGCATTGCAAGTGGATTCTTTACCGCCTGAGCCACCAGAGAAGTCTAAAATCACAAGAGCTAATATTTATTGAAACTTTTTATAAACTATAGTTGAGACCCAGGTTTGATCCCTGGGTTGGGAAGATCCCCTGCAGAAGGGAATGGCAACCCACTCCAGTATTCTTGCCTGGAGAATTCCATGGACAGAGGAGCCTGGAGGGCTACAGTCCATGGGGTTGCAAAAAGTCAGACATAACTGAGTGACTAACACTTTCACTTTGAACAGGAATGATTCATGGCAGGCAGATTCCAGATCCTTCTCTAGGACAGCTGATCTCTACCTGATGGTTTGACATTCCAGGATACTTCCATCTATCTCAAAATCCTTATCTCCACATGATGTACCCTACTTTGCTACAGCAGAGGGAGAAAGAATAATGAAAACAATGCTGGCTCCTAAATACTTTCACCAGGGAGGGAAATATGTTGCTTATCTGTGCATTTCAATCACATGTCCATGACTAATTTCGAGTGAGATCCTTTTGTGTGGTCAAGTAGAGGAGAAGCAGAAACATGAGCAAGTATCGGCACCATCTAGCACTATAAGCCAAGTACAGGAGAGGGCAACTTTTTTCTTTTTAATTGAAGTATAGTTGATTTGCATTCTTGCTTTAGTTTCAAGTGTGCAGTAAAGGGATTCTGTTCTCTCTCTCTCTCTCTCTCTCTCTCTCTCTCTCTCTCTCTATATATATATATATATATATATATATATAATATATATATATATTCTGCTATATATGTGTGTGTAATATATTTTTTTTCAAATTTTTTTCTTTTAAAGGTTATTACAAAATGCTTAGTCTAGTTCCCTGTACTATACAGTAGGTCCTTGTTGCTTACCAACATTTTGTTATATAGTAGTATGTGTATGTTAATCCCAACTCCTAATTTATCCCTCCTTTCATCTTCCCCTTTGAAAACCATACTTTTTCTATGTGAGCCTATTTCTGTTTTGTGATTATATCCATCTCTATCAGTTTTTTTTTTTAGATTCCATGAATAAGTAATATCATATGATATTTATCTTTTTCTGTCTGACTTCACTTAGTATGATCATCTCTAGGTCCATTCATATTGCTGCAAATGGTATTATATTGTTCTTTTTTATGGTCTGAATGTATTCCTCTGTGTGTGTGTGTGTGTGTGTGTGTGTGTGTGTGTCTACACACCACATCTTCTTTTATCCATTTGTCTGTCAGCAGACATTTAGAATTTCTTCCATGTCTTGGGTATTGTAAATACTGCTGCAGTGAACATTCAGGTGCATTTATCTTTTCAAAGTATGGTTTTCTCTGGGCCTATGCCCAGAAATGGAAAGACTGTCTTGGCATAAATGTCATTGTGTACAAAGACCCTCCTGTAGGGGTGGAGCTTGGATACTGCAAAGCAGGTGGAAGGTTAGTTTGGCCTGGCAGATACGAGTTAGACCATTCACAGTCCATCCTACTGTGCTTACCACGTTTAGCAAGTATTCAAAAGATCCAAGCGTGCCAGGTCCCATTCTAGTCACATATTCTGCACTGGCTCCTCACCAAACTAATGCCACATTTTATTATATCCAAGACACCATCAACTGTCAGTCAAATCTTTAGTTTGTGTATTATTACAAAAAAATAAAAATGAAAAAGCCACTACCAAGAAAACTATGGCATAAGCTTTCTTATCACTTGGAACATTTAGTTTATACTTACTGAGAGGATAATTTTAGTCTATGTATTTCAGTTTCTAACATCTATTGTTCTAGTTGTGTGTGTGTGTTTATGCCAAATAAATGAATTGAGGAATACTGCTACTTCTTATTTTCAGAACATGACTCTACTGAAGCACTTCTTTACTCCACATCATTGAAGTCTATATCTGAGTTTTCATTTCCAGTATTGTCCACAGTGCTATCAATACAGATGGTGAAGTTATCTTCTAACAAAATAACTAACTGTCATTGGTGCTAGGCGGCTAGGCTAGCTCTCCAGTTATGAAGAATTAGCCTACTCTTGACTCCCAGTTCAGGAATGTAACTAAACACGCCTGACTTGTTTTCTCTCCTCCCCCATCCATATCTGTTTGGATCCCGATGATTACAAGGACTGCTCACTTTTGCTTCTGGAATTCTTGAAAGTCAGTAACAATCAGTCTGCTAGTTTTGATGCTACAGTCTAAGATGTTTACATATGTGACAGGCAATGACAATTATATCACAACTGCCACTTGGACAGTAGCAATTATAAGATATTGTCTATTGTAAGACATCGTCCAATTTCAAGAATATTAAAATGTTAGAAGATCTTGAAATTGAATAAAATATGGCAGTAGTGTTTACTGTCTCCTTACTTATGGCAGATATTGAATCTAACACCATCTATTAACTCATTTAATTTTGCAACAGCCCATGTAGGTGTTATTTGATAGATAACACAAAACTTGGCAAAAAAATGGGAAATTCTTATAACACCTTGTCCAAATCATGGATTCTGGTTGAGAACTGAGAACTTTCACCCTGATACATTCAACTCTCAACATTGCAATACACGGCTGGAGGGAGAAATTATTACAAGCCATCTACTGGTGGCCAATGAAAACTCAAGTCTATTCACACTGCTAAATGGCAGAAACCAACACAACATTGTAAAGTAATTTTCTTCCAATTAAAAAATAAATTTATTTTTTTAATAATTAATTTTAAAAACCTTCAATGCTATTGAATGACTTTCCTTACTCTAATTGGTGAAACTGAGCATACTGTTCAATATTTTTTATTTGGTCTACATGCATGCTAAGTTGTTTCAGTCATATCCAACTCTGTGTGACTCTATGGATTGTAGTCCACCAGGTCCCTCTGTCCATGGGATTCTCCAGGTAAGAACACTGGAGTGGGTTGCGCCCTCCTCCAGGGGATCTTCCCAACCCAGGGATCGAATGCAGATCTCTTATGCCTCCTGCGTTAGCAGGCAGGTTCATTACCACTAGCACCACTCGGGAAGCCCAACTGGTCTACATAGGCTCAATCCAAATCTCTGTTTATAGATAATTGCCACCAACATTCTAGGCCTGGATTTTAATCCTTTCCTAAATGGAGAAGTTGAACAGGTAAAACACGGTTGTTTCTTTTCACTAGGGTTTGTTGCAACGACAATGCAAAAATGGAGAACTAGAAATATTCTTCTCATTGCTATGGAGGAAATGACTTTGATTCAAGCTCCTAAAATACCCTCATACATCTTCAAAGAGGGGTGAACATGGTGTGCCCAGGGGTGGATCTTCTGTGAATTTCTCCTGGTTCAGAGGAGATAGGAGGAGCCTCTATTTGATTCACTCTGTCCAGCTCCTAGTGAGCTGTCCTTTTCCTGAATATACATCCTTCTGTCTGGGTCAGGTGTAAAGACAGTGAGACAGTTAAGCAAATCTTGTATATACTCATAAGAGTTTTTGACAGTTTCTGTTATTCCACATTTCCAGCCTACCATTCACATTATTATGAAATGAATACTTACCCCCTTGCGTTAATCTATGTTTCCACCCTGATGACAAGGTGAAATTACCCATTAAGAAAAAACTAACCAGAGGTGAAAAAAACAAAGTTCTCTACTTCTCTTTTAGACCTCACATGAACTTGACGAGTTCAACTCCAATCCCAAATTTGGACTTTTAAGCTCAAATTCCAGGTCCTTTTAGCCCAAATCTGACATCTTTATGCAAATAAATAAGGGCTTAAAGATGCTTTTAAAAAACTTCTCTCGGGTTTTTGGATGTTAAAAATGTTTTATTTTTTTAAAAAGTTCAATGAAGTAAGCTTAAATGAATCATGGGTCAAATTTTCCTTAATATACTCTTGGGTTCAAAAATTAAGGAAAAGTACTAGGGAAAGTCAACCCTGAATATTCATTGGAGGGACTGATGCTGAAGTTGAAGCTCCAATACTTTGGCCTCATTGGAAAAGACCCTGATGCTGGGAAAGATTGAAGACAAAAGGAAAAGAGGGCAGCAGAGGATGAGATGGTTAGATAGCATCAGCAACTCAATGGACATGAATTTGAGCAAACTCTGGGAGATAGTGAAGGACAGGGAAGCCTGTCATGCTGCAGTCCATGGGGTCACAAAGAGTCAGACCCAGCTTAGTGACTGAACAACAACTAGGAAAAAACTTTCCCTGGTTGTTCCAAAATAAGAGCATTTGGGGGAAACTGGCAACAACTGACCAGTCTAAGGTATAGCCAGTTTCAGCCATCTCTTGTGGACAAAACCAGAACTATCATTAGAGAAAGCACAGAGGATCAGGATGGAAGATGGTGGAGAAATAATACTGTTTTTTTGTTTTCTTCCAGAACTTGAAGTTTTGTATTTACACATGATTATTTCATTCTTGTAAGAAAAGAATAGATGTATATTCTAAAAACATCCTAACTTGGCTTCTCATGGTATATTAAAAGCATACTATGGAGGCACAGTCTCAAAGTTTGGAGGTTTAACCCCAGGGAGAGAAAATTATGGTTCTCTCCATTTATCCATGAACCCTGCAGCTGGTAAGACTGCACTCTGTTAGTAATTACACTGAACAGATGAGGGACTTTTTAATTCTTTTTTTTTTTTTTTTTTTTGACCTGCCGTTAAACAAAATTTGCTTGTTTTATTTTTGGTTAAAAAATGATGAGGCAGCACCAACCCCAGTTTCACCCCAGAGCTGTTGATTTTTTCCCCCCTCCTTCCTAATTTGTTTCAGACTAGGAGTGCAGAGTCCCATTTTAGTGGGAAACATTTGCTGCCAAGACCTTCAGGGGTTTTATCTGCAGTTTATTTTGTTAACTACAAGCTTTAGATTGTTGTGTTTTTTTTTTTTTTTTTCTTCTTCTTCTTCTTCAAACTTTGCAACAGAAAAGTTCATCTTCAGATTTTAGGAAACAAGTTTAAAGCAAAAAGAAAGGGAAGGATGGGTTTGGAGTAGTCGAAAATGTCAGCAGTGGTCTAAAACCAACGATATTTATAAAGCGGAATCATAAAATAATACAAATGAATTCACTGTCTTAAAGGTTTTGGAGCCTGGTCCACACTCCACTCCCACCCTTCCCCTTGTAATTCAAATTTAACACTAATAAAAGAGAGGAACTAAAGATAATTGGCTAGAATCAAGCATTACATAGCAGGCATTTCACAAGCTGACCCAGCTAAGCAACTCCAACTCAGTGCATTTTAACTTATTAGTTCAGAACAGAAAACAATGGCTCATGAGGTGGAAAGAATGTGGTACAACACCCCCATTGCCCTGGCTGGTATTTATAAAGTTTTGGCAGAATTTCATAGCAAATTTTAAAATAATGTGAAAGTGGCCTGTTTCCGGTTTCTACCCTGCACCATGCCTGTGCTGAGGATGTTGTGGTCAGGGCAAGTGGCCAAGGATTTTGCCTGGCAACAGGAATGGAACAGACAAGTGCTAATAATCCTCATGTATTTGTACAGTGATTTCTTATTTGATGTTTCAAGGAACTTCATACAGACCCTCTCATTTGGTTCTCATCACAAGCCTGGTAGACCAAGCTGGCTTTATTTTGCTGCTGATGAAACCAAGACTAGCAAAGATGGGGGACTTGGTCTAAGCGATGTAGTTGGAAAGAATGGCTGTAGACAGTTAATACACTTTCCTGACCCTTCAGTCAGTTCAGTCCAGTCGCTCAGTCATGTCCTACTCTTTGCGACCCCATGAACCGCAGCAAGCCAGGCCTCCCTGTCGATCACCGACTCCTGGAATCTACCCAAACTCATATCCATTGAGTCAGTGATGCCATCCAACCATCTCATCCTTTGTCGTCCCCTTCTCCTCCTTTTCTCAATCCTTCCCAGCATCAGGGTCTTTTCAAACGAGTCAGTTCTTCGCATCAGGTGGCCAAAGTATTGGAGTTTCACCTTCAGCGTCAGTCCTTCCGATGAATATTCAGAACTGATTTCCTTTAGGATGGACTGGTTGGATCTCCTTGCTGTCCAAGGGACTCTCAAGAGTCTTCTCCAACACCACAGTTCAAAAGTATCAATTCTTCAACGCTCAGCTTTCTTTTCTAGTCCAACTCTCACATCCATACATGACTGCTAGAAAAACCATAGCCTTGACTAGATGGATCTTTGTTGGCAATGTAATGTCTCTGCTTCTTAATATGCTATATAGATTGGTCATAACTTTTCTTCCAAGGAGCAAAAGTCTTTTAATTTCATGGCTGCAGTCACCATCTACAGTGATTTTGGAGCCCAAAAAATAAAGTCTGCCACTGTTTCCCCATCTATTTGCCATGAAGCAATGAGAACAGATGCCATGATCTTAGTTTTCCAAATGTTGAGTTTTAAGCCAACTTTTTCACTCTCCTCTTTCACTTTCATCAAGAGGCTCTTTAGTTCTTCTTTGCTTTCTGCCTTAAGAGTGTTGTCATCTGCATATCTGAAGTTATTGATATTTCTCTCAGCAATCTTGATTCCAGCTTGTGCTTCATCCAGTCCAGAGTTTCTCATGATGTACTCTGCATATAAGTTAAATATGTTAAATAAGTTAAATAAGCAGGGTGACAATTTATAGCCTTAACATACTCCTTTCCCTATATCTGACCCTTAGACCAAATAATTTTCCTTTGAGATTCAAATGTGGAATAACTATCCCAAATCCTCTTTGTTACCCTCTTTCCTCACTGACCCATCCCAGAATCACACAGGGCTCTGTGTAACTCTCCAAGAGTACCACTGGAAGAATGAAATTCCAGTGGGTATACTTCAGCAAACCATTCACTTGGTCACGAGGCTGACCCACTGTTCCATAGAAATTATAGCTCTCAACTCACTGATCAATACTCGTTTAAAATCAGTAAAACAAATCATCTCATTTGGAGACCCACGTGAAAACTTCAGGCTAAGGGCATCTTCTGCTGCTGTCATTAAAAACCCAAGTAAATTGGCCAATCTGTAAAATTCTGGAGGAAGAGATGACTTCCTCCGTGTTATACATTGTATCAGGTGAAACGGGTGCTATGCCCACCAGGTGACTGGCAGTGTGTCCAAAGGAGTAATGGTGGACTGGAAAGAAGAAAGGCTTGGGGCAAGAAAAACCTGGGTTGGTGTCTTTTTTCTCCCATTTAGCTGTTATGGGACTTCGGGCATATTATTTTGTCTCACTGAAACTTAGTATCTTCTATAACACCATTCATTTAATCTTACAGCATTCTTGTGAGGATTAAATAAAACAACACATATAATGCATCCTCACAATGTTATCCCCTTTGTTGAATTCTGTTTCAAATATTTTAACTCACCAATACTCCTGAAAGGAACTCTTTCTTCTGCTTTGGTCTTCCAGATGTAGTCCTGGCTTGTAGCTCTAACAGTTGAATTGTTTTGTGACCAAGTTAGATAGTGTAATTTGCATAAAATAAAATGGCACTGATTTGAAAAATATGACACAGTTCTGTTTTGTTTTTCTAACAGGAGACCTGCCCACACACTGGTGGGTTGCAGTAAGGATTGAGTGAAGTGGGAAAGAGGTAAACATGTAGAGAAGATACTACTAAATTCTTTAAATATACTATTTCATTGAATCTTCTAAGCAACTCAGCGTGGACAATTAAGCAGTTGTATAATTATACAGCAAATAGATCAACGATTTAGATAGCCAAATTCAATAATTAGGACTGAAAGTATTATTAACTGAGTTTGTAAATGAATCCTTCAGGTATTTATCTTAACTCTCTGCTTCTCTTTGTTCACCGTAAATGTTCTGCCATATGATAATTTATCCTGTTAACTTAATTGGCACTAAGGCCCAACCAGATAATTCAAATCTAAATTATTCACATTGTCTTTCATATTATCCCAACACGAAAAGGATATTCCCACTTCCCTTTGCTTTCTGGAATGAAGTTTCATCTAACATGACAACCCATCTACTGAAAAATTGTGAGCATGTATTCTGTCTGGTTTGTCCCATCTTGAGTTAGGAGGAGGATAAAACTAAGTTTTCTAGCTTTAAAAATTAGATCCTTGACCTTGGGAGGGTGATCTGCATTATCAGCTATTTTAATGCCTTGAGCCAGAGCATTTGCTGCAGGTTTCGATATAAGATTATTCCAAGATCCTAAGAAACTAAAAACTTCAGTGAAATTTGGCAGGCAGTTATACTGAAAAGTTATAGTAGATATGTGGTTATGTGAGAACGAAGGAGTATCTACTTAAAATATAAGCCAAGTCTTCCATTTTAGATGACTTTTCGAAGTTGAGGTTTCCTTCAAAACTAAATATCATAATACAATCCTCTAAGAGGGGAAAGAAAAAACAAAACACATAGAGCTAAAGCTATAAATTTTTTTAAAAATCCCTAAAGACTCATCATCATTATTTTATTCTCCTCCACCAAATGTTTTAATTATCTGTTTAGATACTTTTTCCACTCTTGATATATACTGGATTTAATATAAAAGTAATATATTCATGGATATTACTACTTTTTTGAACTGGAGAACGTTCTACAGAACATCAAAATACACTGATAAATACAGCGTAGATTTCATATATACAGTACATTTCAAGAACTAAATAGAACTAAAATTAAAGCTGGGGAGATTCAAGAATCAACATATGTCTTATGCAAAATAAAACTGTTAATTTCATACAATCTTAAAAGCATTACTCAATTTTATAACCACAGAAATGTAGGATTTTAGACAACCCTATGCCATTTCAAAGTTGTGGTTTTGAGTATTTCCAGTTCAAACCTCTTTCCTAGATTAAAATTAAGGCATTCATGTACCATTTGGCTGGGGTACCTACTTAACTGGAGATGAAAGGTGATTCTTTCTAGAAGCATGCAAGTATATGAGGCGTTTTTCGCAAACATACCAGGTACATGCCACAAAGTGTAGGAACTGGGCCAAGAATTTAAAATAGAATTACTATATTTTCTCTTCTTCTCCCAACTGTATTTTCCTTACACACGTTGAACCACCGAAGGTTGAGGGTGAAAGGATTTCAGACCTACCCATTTTAACTTGCTGTAAATTGGATCAGTTCAGCCAAATTTTCTTACATGCAAGAACAGATGGTATGATATTTTATCATAAAATGACTTTTCCTTTGCTTTACTGTAAAAAAATTCCAACCCCAAAAGACAGTATATTTTTCACAGACCTGTGGCCTGTTATAATATGAGCTTGTTTTAGCTCCCTGATCTAATTTGTGGTTGAGTATGGCTTTTTTGTGTCTGCAGATGTACAAAACGAAAAAGCCCTTTTGCAAATGGAAATATCTTTTTCTGTTTGCACGATATATGTGTGTTTAAGAAGAGGGAAAAAAGAGTTTACCCACATTTGTAAGTGAGGTTCCAATTGTTCAGATAATGGGCTCCCTACTTTACTTGTCAGCACATTGTTCTTTCACTTAAAATTAATTATAGAACATTCTCGAATGTGTACTTTCTGCCTGTGTGTACACAGAGTGGACAGTTGAAGAAATTACTGGAATATTTCCAGCAGAAAAATACTTTATTTAAAACATACAATTGATTAAAGGAAAGCAGAGAATTTTGTTTGAATTATTAAGAGAACCGTATGCTGTTAATTTCCTTTTTGTGTGAGTGGAGTCATCTTTTAAATAATTCATATTTCCTTGTGACCAATTTTTCTTCTTTTGCTCATATGTACTTTAGAGATGATTATTGAAGCTGAACCTGTCACACCTTACCATGAAAATTTAAGAATATTCAATGAATTTCACAATACCCCAGTATTTTCATTCTTCCTTCTGTCTACAAGGTATGTTCTCTCTCAGCCTGTATCACATCTATACCACCAAATTGATAGAGTTAAAGAAATTCAGTGGCTTTTTTTTTTTTTTTTTTTTTTGTGGGGGGTTGCTGTGTATGTGTGTGTTTTGTTTTCCACTTGAGAAATGGAGAATTTAGCTTTTGTTTCTGTTTCACATCTAGTTTCCTTAGAAGATGCAAAGCTGTTACCATATGAAATTCTGAACCAGGAAGGGGAGAATGAAGCCAAATCAAGGTATCCATTTAGCATGAATCTCTTTACAATGTGTGTTAATTAGCAATTGTAGGTGGTCTTGGTAGAGAGACGAATAAAGACGAATAATTCAACGGGACAGAAGTCACAATTCCCAAAGTGGACTTGCTAATCCCTAGGCAGTATCACAGTAACAAGAACATACCGTGTTGTTTGGCTAAATTCCTCGATACACCTACTCCCGAGGTGAGGAGGGCATTCAGGCTTTGCAATCCAGGTGCTGTCTGTCAAAAGCACCAAATTTAGTCCCAAGCAACTGAAGGAAACTGTGTCAGGCCCGTCTCGAAGCATCTTTCTGATTCACAGCCAAATGACGATGTTCCATGAAGGGTTTGCAATAAAGAGTAATATGTTGGGGAAATTAAATCATGAATTGGAGCTGTTAATTACACACACGTTGGTTTAAAGCCGAAGCAAATACTTCTATCTGCCCTTTGTTGCCCATTTTGCATGCCTGCCTGTTCTTCTACTGCTCGGTCTGTTTCTCTCTAATCTACCGACCACTTCCACTACCCAATGCTACACACTAACACAAATGTAAAATGTAAATTGTGGCCTAGATTGCTGCTACTCAGGTGTGGAGAGAGATGCCAGCTTCTGTAACAGCCTAGGCGTGCCTGGGATCAGCTTCCACGTCCTCACTGACGGACAACCTCTTTTCTGATCCACCTCGTTCCTCTTTGGTTTCCTATCCAAGTTCACTCTTTGGCCAATCATGTGCATTTCACACACCTATTTACCTGTGCTTTCCTTGACACAGAAGAGAGCACATCTACACTTGAGCCTTCCAAGCCAACTTACTTTACTTTGCATTGAAATTCCCTTCTTTGCTTTTTCTTCCTCACAAAGCCTGACATGTGATTTAGCCAACGCTTCCCTCCAGCAATAATTATCTATCTAACCATGTTATCCCCCTGTTGTTAAGGTATGATTGATCATGATAATATACTAACCTAACTCCCATCCTTGTCCTCTAAAAGTTGATTATCAAAGAAGAGGTTTAGAAATTCTGAACTCTAAGGCACGTTAAAAAACTCTAAAGTAAAGTCACTCAGTCGTGTCCGACTCTTTGCGACCCCATGGACTGTAGCCCACCAGGCTCCTCCGTCCATGGAATTTTCCAGGCAAAAGTACTGGAGTGGGTTGCCATTTCCTTCTCCAGGAGATCTTCCCCACCCAGGGATCCAACCCAGGTCTCCCGCATTGTAGACAGACGCTTTACCATCTAAGCCACCAGGGATGCCTCAGTCAAGTCAAAAACTCTAAGTCAAGCTAAAAAAGAGAACACTACAGGCCACGGCACAGACATGCCAGCCCAGTGTCCCTGGAGGATGGTGAGCAGGTCATGGTGGTGATGAGGCAGCCTGAGTGATGAGGCAGAATAAGGTGTCGCTTCTCGGCCTTTTGGCTAAGATCAAGTATAGGATGGGGGCTTCCCAGGTAGCACAGTGGTGAAGAATCCACCTGCCAATGAAGGAGATGTAAGTTCGATCTCTGGGTCTGGAGGATCTCCTGGAGGAGGAAATGGCAACCCACTCCAGTACTCTTGCTGAGAAGCCCCATGAACAGAGATGACTAGTGGGCTACAGTCCATAGGGTCACAAAAGAGTCTGACAGGACTGAACACATAAGGTATAGCAGGAGAGGAGCTGAAAAGAAAGATGATGCTCCAATCATGATGATGCTTAAGCATTAAGAATTTGGATTTCATCCAGTAAGCAGCAGGAGGAAATTGGTGGACATTTTTATCCAGAGACAGTACTCACTTCATTTTTCAAAAGGGGGAAAAAAAAAAGTTCTGACGGTGGCTGCAGAGAATTAACTGGGGAAGGGAAAAATGAGTGAGAGAAAAGCTGTTGCCACCATTAGGACGAGAGATGCCGTGACCTAGTTTGAGGTAGTGGGAGTGGTGAATGGAGAGAAGGGTGTGCCTGGGAGCATTTCTAAGACAAAGTGATGGAATAGTACTTAGTGTCCTATTGGTGTGATGGGTGAGAGAGAAGGGTTTATAGCAGATAGATAATGACCTCCTTAACTAAAAGGGCGGGAGAAAGAACAGATGTTGCTCAGTAGTATCCAAATTTTCAGTTACAATGAATCTGAGGCACTTAGGAGTCCCCAAAACAAGATGCCCATAGATCAGCCATGCCCAACCTTTTTGCCACCAGGAATCCATTTCATGGAAAACAGTTTTTTCACAGATGGAGATGGGGGTATGGTTTCTGGATGATTCTAACTCATTACATTTATTGAGCACTTTATTTCTATCATTATTACATTGTAATATACAATGAAATAATGATACCATTGTCACTTGCCCCTCACTGTTAAGCTTTTGATATGAGCCTGCAAGCAACTGGTCAATCCTCTCTGTTAATGATAATCTGGACTTGCAGCCTCTCCCCAGGGCAAGCATCACCGCCTCAGTTCCACTTCAGATCCACAGGGACTGGATTCTCATTAGGAATGAAGCAACCCAGATCCTTCACATGTGCAATTCATAGTAGAGTTCTAGCTCCCAAAAGAATCTAATGCTGCTTCTCATCTGACCGGAGGGGAAGCTTTGGTGGTAATGCGAACCATAGGGAGTGGCGGTGAATACGAGTAAGCAGCTCCACCACGTGACTCACCTCCTGCTATGTGACCCTGTATTGGTCTGTAGTCCCAGGGCTTGGGGATCCCTGCTTCAGATAGTTGAAAATACAGCTGGGTTTGGAAGAGTCAGAGCTGAAGAAAGACACAGATGATCATCAAAGCCACATAAGTTCTTCGAATTGCCTACAATGAGAGTGGAACGTGAGCAGAACTGAAAACAGAACCATCAAAACTACCAGCATTTAAGGAGGCAGTGGGGGGAAAGCCAGTGATTGAATCTGAGAAGAAATTAATTTAAGAGAAAATCAGGGTGGGAGTTTGGAGTCAGTACATGCAAACTTACATGTATCAATAGAATGGATAAATAACAAGGTCCTCCTGTTCTGTACAAGGAACTACACTCAATTTCTTAGGATAAACCATAATGGGAAGGAGTATGAAAAAGAATATATATATATATATATATACACACACACATGCACATATATATGTGTATGTATTTGTACATGTAACTGAGTCAATTTGCTGCAGAGCAGAAATTATCACAACATTGTAAATCAACTATACTTCAATTTAAAAATAGATTAAAATAAAATAAAATCCATTATCAAATAAAAGTCAGGTCAGGGTTCCTGCTATAACATCCAAAGAGTGAGCTTGCCAGCTGAGGGGCTGGAGTGCAGGCTACAATGGAGTGTGTAGACTCCACTGCTAGGTGTCAAAGTGGGCATCACTTGATCTGAAAGTTTTTCTTCCCTGAAAACTGTTACAACCCCAAACAGGCTTTGGGAGTCAGTATCTAAAAGTTTCATTTGAGTTGGGAATGTTGGTTTTGAAACAAGCAAAATAGGATGGGGATTTTCCAGATTATTCATATTATTCAGTCCTTAAGAATGCACTCAGCAGTAAATTAAAGCAAAAGTATTCTAAGCTTAACTAACAAATAGAATAGTATTCATTTTTGTGTTTCATTTAACAAGCATCAAGCTGACCTAAGTTGTTTTGCTTTTTTTGTGTATGTGGATTTGTTTTTTCCTTACTGATGTATATTTTCACTTTTATTTGTTATTAGCTTGAGAATTCTGAGGACTATTTACTGTGATGGATGAACAATCAGAAAAAATCATTACTTAGGTCTGTACTGGGGAGAAATACTGTGTTACATCTATGGTGGATACTTCTGTTCTCAAACTAATGCTTTATTTATTTAGCTGTTCATTTTGGAAACACGAAAAGCATGTTTTAAACTCCCCAAATTAGCCTTGGGAACAGATGAATAAATATGAAAACAATTTATCCCTTTAACAGCCTAATAAAATATGTTTTCATTATGCTAACTGACCCTGATAAATTCAATAGCCATCAGTTAAATATATCCATCATCCTGGGGAAGTATATCCAAATGTTTATTCATTTTCTCATCCTCAGTGAGCACTGGTCACATAATGATCACTAACTGTAACATCTATAATGTCATACTTTTTTGGCTTTCAGTTTTAAAAAAGAATTGGTAAGGTATTGCTTCACTTCAAAAAAAGAAAGCTTTGAAACCTTACTTTAAGCTATTTTCCACATTTTGATTTAAGCTCATTGGGTTTCTCTCCAGTTCCTTTAGATTTTCTCAACAGCCACCTCTCTTTTACTGTTACAGAATTAACAGTATCACTTTGGTTTTCTAAGTAGGAAGCACCAGACACTGACTTGCCTTTCAGATGGTAGAGATTAAAGCTGTGAATTCAGCTCCTCACTGTCAGTAGTGACAACCATATTTTCTAAGGATGCCCAATGGATAGTATAGCACATGGAGCATCAGTTTTCGTTCCTTACTCTGCACTTCAGGAGGATGAACCCTCGGGATGAAGGAAGGAAACCCGAACCTCTGTAGATGTGGGGTAACCTGAGTGCCTCGGGCTATCACAGATTCCAGTGAGGGCATCAGTCAGGACCCTGAGAACCGCAAGCTTAAAGTGAGCCTTCCCACAGTCAGACCAAGGCGGCCACTCTAGGTCGGCCTCAGGAGCAGGCTTGGCGGGACATCGTGGCGACTCTCCCCAGTGAACAGAAGGGTACGGTTACCTGCACGTGGCTAAGACGCAACCCAGGAGAGGCTCTTCAGCCACTTCCGGTTCTTCATGCAGTAGCGTGTCACGTGGTTTTCCCTTCTACCCCTCCCCAACGCGGCATCGGCATCGCCGCTCCAACCGCTAAAACCAGGACCACGTGCTCCTGTTTGCACATCTGGCCTGGGCAAGCCTGGCTCCAATTTAAAAACCTACATGTTGGTCCAATTTCATTATTGGACAAGGAAATTCTGTTAACTGGTGGGCTCATTTGCATATCATTACCCAGAATGCCTCACAGATGTTTTGCAGACCCGGAGTGAAGAGAGGATGGGGGAAAGAGATGTTTCTTTAGAAACAGAGATGTGTGTGTATGACACTCAAAATTCTTTCCCTCTGTTTTCTATTAAGAAAGAAAATGTAATACAAATTTATGATATTTTACCTGAGAGAAAAATTTTCACCTGACTTTCAGGAAATTTCAGGAAATTTAAGCAAATGGAGACCAGAAAACACTAACCACCAGGTAATTCTCTATTTATGCAGATAAAAGATACAGCAATAAAAACTTCCATACTTTATTTCAAACATTGTCCCAAGAACTTTCTTCTTTCTTGGTCATCAAAACACTTTTTTTTTTTTTTTTAAGTGATGTTAAGTTGATAAAATGAAGGGCCTCGGTGGAACTAAAGTTTGATAAAAGCCACAGTAAGGAAGGTTTTTAATTGGATAAGTGGCAGCCACATCATTCTTCTCTTCAAACCTGAGCTCATTTAGTCACAATGTAAACTGTATTGTTTTCTGAAAAATATCTAAAGGACTCTGGGCAACAGCTGGGAAACTAGGCTCTTGGTACCAAAAAAAAAAAAAAAATTAGACTACTTAGACTGTCCACGGTTAAAGATTTCAGGGTTGGTTTCTCTGCTTACATTTTACATTTTTTTATGCTTTACATTTTATTTTACAAAAGGAAGAAATGCTTCATCCACAACAGAAAGACCCCCAAAAAAAGAAGAAAAAAATGAAATAAAATAATACTATAATTGCTTTGGGGACTGAAGTTAAAACGCAGGTGTTTTGAGGGGAACATAAACATTTTTTCCTAAATGAGGCGTTGAGGGCTGGGAGAAGGGCAGTAAAATTAGTGGAATTACTGCCTGATTTTAACCAGATGATTGCTGCAGTTGGACACCAGCGAGTTTTCATTAGGGACTCTAATTTACAAGCCATTCAACACATTCCAGTGGAACACAACAACTCCCCCAGGTCCTAAAGAATGCCAGCTCTCCCACTTTATGGCAGAGATGCCGAACTGCAAGGCTTTTAAAGGCCAGCACGACAAGGGAATGGAGCTCAGTCGCTGTGACCTGGAGATGATCACATCTCATCGTGGTCTCCCAGAAGGAGACCATAGCAGGGAACCGACTCCGGACGTGCACGTCAGCCGCAGTTTGGGAACATATGGGCCCTCTGTGGTGTGCTAGCAGCCGTGGTGTGTCAGGAGATGTCCATGCGATACTCAAGGAATGTTGTTTGTTTGCACAAACGAGTGATAGGTTCCCTTCTAATTTGCAACTAGAAAATGATGTCTAACCTTTTTCCCTTCGACAGTCAGTATTGCTGGCTGGCAAGATAAACAATTTTCTAATGCTCCATGGCATGGAGTCAGGATTTCTGTGGCCTCCCTGTCATGCGTTGCATCTAGTCAGTTTATGTATTTTTATTGCGATTTGTCAGGGCTGGAAAGCAATGTGGCAAGGTCAGGAGTTCAAGTTCTGCTCATCATCTCAAACCTGCTCTAACCTCAACAAGGTGAGAAATTGTACGAAATCATCCCAAATCAAGCTCATGTCTAAACGAGGAGGCAGCAGTGTGTCTTGGCAAAGCCTGAAGAGCTTTTTATGTAATCCAGAAGACAGACAGAGCAGGTCTAGAGCAGTTGACATCCTGAATATCTTGGGATCAAAGCCTGGTGTCTTTAAAGCCTTAGAAATAAAACTTGCAGAAATTAACACAGTACTAGTTGGAAGAGTTGGTCAGGATCAAGCCACTTAATCCTTCTATAGTCACAGAATCACTACAACTATTGAAAGTAGCCTGAAGTTTGCAGGGTTGTAATTCACTCACTGAGCACTGGTTAGATTTGGCCATAATGCTAGGAATAGTTGGCAATTCATTTGTCAGGTCATATTTTCCTGACAAATACCATTAAAAAAAAATTCCTTAAAAAATTAACAATAGAGCTACCATACAATCCAACAATCCCACTCTTGGGCACATATACAGAGAAAAACTTGGCTCGAAAGTATACATGCACCCCAATATTCATTTCAGCATGGTATACAGTAGCCAGGACAAGGAAGTAACCTAATTGTCCATTGACAGATGAATTGGTAAAGAAGATGTGGTACATATATACAATGGAATACTACTTAGACATAAAAAAAAATGAATAATTCCATTTGCAGCAAGATGGATGGACCTACAGATTACCACACTGAGTGAAGTGAGTCAAAGACAAATACCATATGCTATTACTTATATGTGGAATCTTAAAAAAAAAGAAAAGAAAGAACAATACAAATGAGCTTATCTATAAAACAGAAGCACATTCACAGACTTAGAGAATGATATTATGGTTAAGGGGCAGGGAAGAGGGTTAGACTGGAAGTTTGGGATCTACAATTATGCACTGCTATCTATTTAAAATAGATAACCAACAAGGACCTACTGTATGGTACAGGAAACTTTGCTCAATATTCTGTAATAACCTAAGTGAGAAAAAATTTGAAAAAGAATAGAAAAAATAAAATAACTCAGGAACGCATCTATCAGTCCTTCAATGTCCTGAAAATATCCAAGTGTGTCCTGATTAGCCCTATTTGATCTTTCCCTTTTATCTGTTTGCTTCTGCTGGTGGAAGTTGATAAAAACCATGATCTAGAGAATCTTAATGCTTGTGTTTGTTTATATTTTAGTTACATGTGATTCTATACTGTGGTTGAAAATTAAAGATTGTTCTGCACACTAGTCAAGTACTTCTTTGGTAATTGGTCAAAAACAATCAGTGTTAAACAGCCAGTTGAGAGTCTCTTTTGAGGTCACAAAACCTCAGAGCCTCATGTTCTGAAACTTGGATTTCAAGAGCTGGTATTAAAGAAATAAATATTTAATAAGTAGATAGGTCATTGAAGGTACAGAATCTCTTTCTATAAATTAATGACTGAGAATTATTTAGTTCATATTATATTAGGGAGGAAAGAAAGTTAATAGTTTTTCATTATTTGGTTTCTCCAATTCTATGCTAAAACCAAAGTATTTGTTTCCAATCACAGAAAACTAACCTTTTATACATTTCTGAAAATTTGACTTCTGACTTGTCAATCAGGCCATTGTGATTTTCATACTTGCCTGTTAAATTGTTCAGGACTTTTAGTGAGAAGAATCCTAGATAGTGAATTTTGAGGTTATCATTACCTACTTACATGACATGAAGAATGCCATTATCTTGAGAAAAATCATCAGATGTCCACTTCATTTCATGCTTATTGAATGGTCTGGCCACTGGAAGTCCCTTTTAGGCACCAAAAGATGTCCCAGAATATTCTGTGGAATACTTTTTGATTATTCATATTTTGGGAAATATCTTTAAAATATTTGCCAAGGCTTTATTCATGCTGAACTTGATTACTTTTTCTGATATTTTATTTAGCTGCAATTTAAACCCAAATTGTTCATTACCAAAAAAAATCAAAAGCTCTATAATAATTATTTTTATTTTTCTCTTTGTCATTTCAACAAGTATACTTTTAATTAGGTAACTCAGCTGTTAGGAAATTTGTATTTTTACATTTGAACATATCTATGTCAATAGTTGTCTGGGTAGTCTCAGGTTTTTGGAAGTAGGGGTATGTAGGGCAGCAGGAGGGGGAAATTAGGACAGTGAAGAACCCTTGAAAGGAAAGAATAATAGTATTTCTCTTTTATGTTCCTTTATAAAGTGACTTTATACAGAATTTAACTTTTAAAAAAAGACAGAAACTCTAAGAAGAAGATAAAAATAATTTGTAATCCCACAACCCAGAGAACTGCCATTTTGCCATATATCTTTCTAGATTTTAGAACTATTGCTCTCATTACATTTGTGCTGCTTCATAACTGGTTTGTTTTTTAAAAAATTTAATAGTATATTAAAGACACTTTATCATGGAAGACTTTTCTGAACCAAGATTTCTGATAACTATAAAGGTATTCCATTATATGTATAAATTGTACCCCACTGTTTGGGTTTTGGACATTCACTATTATAAATAATACCATGTAAATGAAAAATACATTGTGGTGGATATTTTATGTTTACTCTTTGGTTACAATTCTGATTATTTCCTTGGGGAAATTTCAAATATAAAAACTTGAATTTTTAGGTAAAGCATATGCACTTGCCTAGGGCTTTTGATTTATGTTAACAAATTGTCCTCCAGAAATGTTCTGCTACACCAATTCTCACACTCATCAGCAGTGTTGGGGAGAGTATTTTGGCCCACAGAGGGTTTTGTTTGTTTGTTTAATCTGTATGTTTAGTAAGAAATCTATGAAAGCTTCAGAACTACATTCTCAACAGGGTAGATTATCCGTTCTGCTTCATCAGTTGCTATCTGTTGCATGCAAATAATAATAAACCCCTTTGACAGACTTTGTGTTGTCCATTTAGTTCACATCCCTCATCCAATGTGATGCTTACAAGAATTCTGAGATGTGGGCTAGGTCGTCATCCTCCTGGGTTCAGATGTGAGAGGGGAACAGCCTGCTAGTCACAGGCCTGTTGTTATCATTTAGTCACTAAGTTATGTCTAGCTCTTTTGCGACCCCATGGACTGTAGCCCTTTGTCCATGGGATGTCCCAGACAAGCATACTGGCTTGGGTAGCCATTTCCTTCTCCAGGGGATCTTTCCAAACCAGGGGTAGAACCCAAGTCTCCTGCTTGGCAGGCAGGTTCTTTACCGTTGAGCCATCTGGGAAGCCCAGTCACAGGTCTACCAGGTATCAAAGCCTGGCCTCCAACTGTGATCTGTTTTATTTCAGACTCCAGGCCCTGGACTAGTACTAACCTGCCTGCTTATGTCTTGTACTGAAACCTACCTATTAACCAAAGGTCAAACATTTCTCTCTGTCACGCTCTGTGGCTTTGCCACTGACTGGTTGGTAACCCAGGACAGGGAAGCTCTCCCTAGAAATGAACATCGAAAGGCTAATCAACTCCATCTCCAGATTCATGTTTTCACACCTTTTAAACTTTTGCTTCAGCCAGGGGGACGGGCTGCATCTGGGCCCTGTTCACGCTTCCTTCGGAAGGCCTGCTACAGGAACAACAAACACACTGAAGAGGCTTCTGCCAACAACGCTCTCTGAGCTGCTGAAAGAAAAACACATCACCGAAGGCAGAGGAATGTTTAGCCTGAACTCAAAGATGGAACTTTCTTTTCTTCTCCTATTTTCAAGTTGTTGGCCCTGTGATGTTTAAACTTTACCCAAATGTATGTGCAGCCAGATGGACTATGAGATTATTGGGATTTGATCAGATAAACCACAAACCTGGATGAGCTCATGTTATTCCAGATGCATTATCTCCTAATCTTCAGGAAGAGGCTCATTCAGTGTGAAGGGGCATGGAGAGACCGTCCCTGATAGAACAGGAATAGCCGTGTCTAATCCCCACTCTGCCTGGGAAGGAAAACGTTCACCTACCTCCCATGTCAGGGCAAGAAGCAGAATTCCTCTCAAATTCTTTAAACACTGCAAAGCAAAGATGGATAGTCATCCCTAAATATGATTCACTCTGGAATTACTAAAAATGGAATTCATTGTACCAGAAGGAAAATGATAAACAATTTTAAATTCCAAAGACAAGGGAATGTTTTTGGTTTGATAACCCCAAAGAGTAGGGCTTCTGACAAGAGCTGGGAGAACATACATGTAATAATTAAATCTAACTAGTTTAATCATTGGAATAATCAGGTATTTAAGAAAATAAATGCAGTAATCAATTATGAAAGTGATTTTCCATTTAATATAGAATGTAATATGTGTGTAAATAGTTTTCAAACAGCCAAGATTCAGTGATTTACTTTTTGAATAATTTTTACCATGGCTTCACTGCAGACTTTTCATTTATAAAGGAAAAATGAGTATGCATTCATTCAATGAGAACTTATTAAAAGCCAGCATTTTCAATTCATGATTCCTATACTCATGGTTCTTGCAATCGTGTGGATTGTAACTTTATTGACATGTTTTATGGATACAATTAGCTTTTGATAAATGTTCTGAGTTATTTAAGTCTAAGAGAAAGTCAGTGGATCTCTTCTGAGAAAGCATTGTCTGTCTAGTGGATAGATCTTTATACCAATCTGCCAATGTTTCTCACAGCTTCTCCAATTTCAATGTTCTCATCTTTAAAATAATGAGGAGACAGAAGGTGGGACTAGCTGATCTCCAAGTACCCTTCCAGTTCTTATAAAACATGATTTTATGTATTTATTGAACAATCACATTGTATAAGATGCTAACCTGCATATAGTTTCAGTTCTGTCCTGATTTTAAGAGTAAAGCAAGATGGAACCATGAGATACTAAATGTTCCATAATAAATTTTTAAAGGTTCTCCAAAGCAGATAGCCCCTTGGTTATTCTTTGAGCAGTCAAATCTTCCTGAAGCTCATAGAAGAAGCAAGTTGCATTCTTCTAAACCAACCCAATTTTGATCATTTTCCTAACCTCATATAATCTTTCTGTTGTTATATCTCAATTTTCCATTTGTGAACCATTTCTCTGTGGGTGTAATCATTATATTTTGTTGGCGATTCACTCTTCCATTATTACTGTTTTTTTTTTTTCCATTATTACTGTTTTTAAGGTATTATATTAACCCCATTTGGGGTGCATGAAGATGTATATTTGGCATATTGCTGAGTTCAGATGGGTTGGATTTGATTGTGGTCTGAAAGGCCCATTCCTTTACTCAACAAGGGTGTATTGAAGTCTTACCATCCCGTCACTACAACCCACACATTGGACAGTCAATTAGATTTATTAATTAGTCTTTATTAGATTTATTCTCAGGGCATGAAATAGATAGATATTAGTTGAGTTAGTGACTACCAGTCTAAACTAGCTTGACCTGGGACTTTCCTGGTGGTCCAGTGGTTAAAGCTTCACCCTCCACTGCAGGGAATGTGAATTCAATCCTTGGTTGACCAGCTAGGTCACATGGTTGACCACATGCCTTGCAGCTGAAAAACCAAAAAATTAAAAAAAGAAGTAGAAGCAATACTGTAACAAATTCAATAAAGACTTTTAAAAGTGGTCCACATCAAAAAAATCTTTTAAAAAAATTTAAAGAATAAAAAATAAACTAGCTTGACCAAACTCAAATCTTCCATCAGATTTTTAGTGTTCTGTTCAACTGCTTCACTTCCCATTGCTCTCTTACTCTCAGTTGTTTTTTTTTTTTTATTCATCCTTCTTTGCACTTTCTTTCACTTTTCTTTAAATTTTTCTAATAACAAAGGATTTTTTGTCAGCTATTAAATATATGTAATAATACATTGCACTTATATTGTTCTGTTACTCAGAATCCTTCAACCACTTCGAATCAAGGTGCAAATATTGCAGCCTGGGGTTCAAGACTCTTCATAATCTACGGCAACTCAAATTTCCAATCATATTTCTAAATAATTTCTTTCTGTTCAGCCATAATCCTTTATTTTCTCCTGAATATATTGTGTAGGGTACCACCTCCATAACAATAGTTTCCTCAAGCTGCCTTCTCTATGCCATTCTTTTAGACTTACCAGACTTTTAGGCTGAAATTGCAAAGCTGATCACCTAAGTATATAAGTGACCGACCTGTCTTCAGTATTCTCACAAGATTTTTTGTTTTGTCCATAGGATGCTAAGTCAACTGTTTTCTTATATTTTCACCTTTTTATATGTTTTCTGATCTCATCCAACCCAAGATGATACATCTAGTAATTGGTCAAGCTAGTATGCAAATAGTCATCAGCGAGGTTGCAAATCCCCTGCTCTTTCTACTTATATTTAGGAGAAAATATGAAAGGAGAATTATCAGAATTTAAAGACTAATTTTAAATGGAAGACAGAGAGAAATGAATACTATCAGCAGAAATAAGGAAGACTTTTTATGGGTTTTAAAGATTCTTTATAGGAGCTGACTCATGGGAAGAGACCCTGATGCTGGGAAAGAGTGAAGGCAGGAGGAAAAGGGGACGACAGAGCACGAGATGGTTGGACGGCATCACCGACTCGATGGACATGAGTTTGAGCAAACTCTGGGAGATGGTGAAGGACAGGGAAGCCTGGTGTGCTGCAGTCCATGGGGTCACAAAGAGTCAGACACAACTGAGCAACTAAGCAACAACAAAAGCTCATTCGTAGAACTGATATCTATGACAGAAGAGGTCACAAGCAGACATAGCTAATAGGAATATAGAAATTTGTGATCACAGCTCAAAAATGATCATAGATGATCAGCTACAGGCCTAATTATGTAGATTATGAAGTCATGATAGTAAGAGTCATGGGATTTTTATTTTAAAACTGATCTTAGAAAGTAGCTATCCATCTCCTTTATATTCCCGATGATATCTCAATATGAGGCCAGTGTGAAGGAAAAATACATCATTAAGAAGAAAGGAAGAGCAAAGGACTGTGCTTTTAACAAAAATCCATAGTTTGAGAGCATATGGAAGAAAAGAAACTAGGAGAAGAAAAAAAGAAATAGAAAACCAAGATAGCTTGGAGTCATGGCAACTGTAACATTCTCTGATATTAATATAGATTGTATCACCTGATCCTATTTTCAGACCCCAAGGATCTTGCATCTACAGGTCAAGATAATCACCACTGTCAGAGTATTTCAGGTATTAGAAACCTCATGCAGGAGGTATTTTTGGCACCTGTTAATGAGGATTCCTCCAACAATCTTTTAAGAGCCAAGAGTGCTTTTATAAACAAAATTAATTTATTGAAATATTAGCCTAAATATTGATAAAATGTATAGATAAAATGCATAAAGATCCTGAGGTTACTAGAGTATTAGTCTAATATAAGAATAAATCAAATGAAAACTTATCCCAGATTGAATATTTCAGTGCTATTTTCAATATGTACTGCCTTTTAAGAAAAGTTCTAGTATACTTTTAGCCACGAGAGTCTTATTATTGTTCCTTCCCGCATCAAAAGCATCTGGGAATATATATACTTTTGTCCTGTCCCAATAACTTTCCCAACAGTTGACCCTAGAGGGTTTTTTTCTTTTTTTTTTGGTATTTGGAAATCTGGAAATATATTTCTTGACAATTTCTACTGATAATCAATGACTCCGGTTGCTTTCTCAGACATTAAGTTGTTAACTGGATGCTCATCCAAATATCTTTATCTGAGACAGCCGTCTTCAAGACCCATGGTAAACTAAAGAACATGTTACAGCAACAACTCTGGTTGTCTACCTTGTATTCACTCTCTCTTTCTTTCTTACTGACAGAATCCAGGTTCCCCAGTAAAGAAAGTGTATTTCTCAGCCTTCCCTGCAGATAGAGGTAGCCATGGGACCAAGTTCTTGCCAATAAAATATTAACACAAATTGTTGAGTAGGGCTCAGTAGTAGGATCTAACTCAATATACCTTTGTCTGTGTCACCCTTTCCAGTCTTCCTGACCATGATGCAGATATGATGACTATAGATGTAATAAGTCATTCTGCAACCATAAGATAAGCAGATCTGTGCTGAAGATCTGGTGCAGAAAGGCAGAGCCAGGTCCCTCTCCAGTTTCTAGAAGCACCGTGTTTGAAAGAAAAAAACAAAATCAAATTGTTTAAACCACTGAGTTTGTGAGGTCTGTTGTTTAAAGCCAAGTACAAATCCTAACTGATTCTAACAGATCCTAATATGTGTACGCCTCTGTGTGTCATCACATACGAATGTACATTCATGCCATGCGTTTATTCTAGATAGACGGAGAATTATTGTCATCAAAGTCTGTTCTATCTCTCTAAATATCTTTTATATTTATCTGGAAAAAATATAGGTCCTTTTATGAGGTCCTCTCCAAAGACCTGTAATGTGACCCATTTATCTAACTAATCAATTTACGTGTGTGTGTGTTCTGTCACTTCAGTTGTGTCCGACTCTTTGTGACCCTAAGGACTGTAGCCCATCAGGCTCCTCTGTCCATGGGATTTTCTAGGCAAGAATACTGAAGTGGGTTGCCAAACCTTCTTCCAGGGGTCAGACCCGTGTCTCTTACTTCTCCTGCACTGGCCAGTGGGTTCTTTACCAGTAGCACCACCTAGGAAACTCAATCAATTAATAGAAACACTATAACCCAAAGGGACCTTGGAAACTGAAAGTGAAAGTCGTTCAGTCATGTCTGACTCTGCGACCCCATGGACTATACAGTCCGTGGAATTCTCCAGGCCACAGCAATTTTATTTTCTTGATGCTTCTAGGCAGCATTTAACAAACTATGAACTATTGATTACTAGTTTTGTCTTGCTAAATGTTCCTTAAAATTTAAATGGGTTCTCTAGATGTTGAGAGTCATGGTATATATTAAAAATCTTTCAGGGAATGTGCACCAGAGGAACTTGCTTAACTTTGCCTTTTCTGAAGTTATCTCAATATAAATACTTCTTTTTCCAATAAGACCCAAACATCCCTTAGCACAAGCTGGCAGTAAACTGGGGGAGGTGCTTAGACCTCTTTGAATATCTGACAGGAAAACACACAGTGAGTGATTACTAAGCAGTCCTGTTCTGAACATGCCCTCACAGATACCAGTGGTGTTTGTATTATCAAAATCTACCTCCAGGAGCTCAAGGACAAGGAAAAGCCCATCCGTAGTGCTGGTTCTTTATTCGATGTTCCTGTGGCCTCTAGCCTAATTTTAACCTGTTTTGAGTCCCAACATTTAGCTGATGTCTTCAAAATAATACTAGTGTCTCCTTTGAAGAAGGTAAAGAAATGTTAATAATATGCACCTTGACTGGTCTTGTTTGCAAATATCCTGTAAATATATGTAACTTGAGAGTGACTGAGCGAATTCGCTGTCTTTCAGATGCCCTGCTTTGTACTTGAAGTGCTAGTTAACCTTAGCAAAGAAATTATTGTCAGCAATAAATATTTACTTTTCAAAAATATCCTGAGGAGACTTGAAACAATATGGGCAAATCTCTCTGGTACTGTTTTTTCATTTAGAGATGACAAAAAGTCTGGGGAAGAAGTGACAGTTTTAAAGGCTTTAAAAATATCTAATGCTTTAGGTTTGAAATTGGCAGTGAGCCAGGTCCTGTCTTAAAGGGACAGGCACTTTATTATACTTTCTAATTCTTCCAAAGTCTGTCCTTAGGATATATGAGCTGCCTCTAATATGACTACTCTATTCTCATCCTCTAGTGGTATACTCTGCTCTCAGCTCATAAATTGAAAATTGAGGACCTGTAAATCAGGGCAGACTATTTCAGAGAGCCATTGTGAATTTCCAGTCAAATCTTCCAGTTTATCTTAAATATTTCATCTTAATGTCACCTTAAGAAAAGTCTTTGATTCAAGTAAGTTACAACATCCAGTTCTAAACTGATTACACTTCTCTCCTGACCTTCTGCTAGGAGACTGCTTGTTAGCATTAACATCACTGCTGCTGACCTAGTATTGAACTAAAGGGAGGGACTTTTTAAAAAAATTATTTAATGATAAACAGAGTCTACTAACGGCTCTATGGGAAGAAGAAAATGAAAGTATCATTTTCTGTCATTATTTGCTGTTTATATTTTTAATGCCATTTTGCTTTGAATACCCAGGGTAACAATCAAATTATTCGGGGTCTGAGTTGAATGATTTGGGTTATACACTAAATCATCTACTCCTAATTAGTTGCCAAACATCTGTTGTAAAAATTAAGCTTATAATTTTCACTTTCTCAGTATATTCATAAGCACGTGAGCTTTTGCCAGCTGTGATGGCCCTGGAATGGAATCTGAAAAAAAAATTGTTTGCCTCATTTTTCCTTCTTTGGAACCCCACTGTTCAACAGGTTAAATGAAATTGAAGATACTTCCATGTCTGTTTGTTGATACAGGCATCAACATATTCCACCCTTACTCACCCATTAACAAGCTGGATGTTGAACTTTCTTGTCATTTGAGCTAGCATTTAATAACTTGTCAGTTGAAAGGGCTTTAAGTAAACATTTTCATGTAATATTTAATACAATTCAAGAGTACATGCCCTGAGGCCAAAGATGAATAGACAAAAGTAACAAGCCTTCCTCTTTAGTAATGCATATATATATATATATATATATATATATTTCTACACATCCTAATCCTTTAGTCCTTGAGACTTATAGGCAACAGCCTTAGATCCATAAGAATCCAAAAATAAATAAGGTAGTGATGTACGTGATTCCACTTCCTATACAAGAGCCTCTTAATTGCCTCTCCGCAGTCTCTCCAGTTAGCTCCCACCCACAGAATCAACAAGGAAGCAGGGGCAAGGTTATTCGATTTTTTGCCAAAATAACTTGAGATTAACTTGATTTTGAAACTTAAAAACTTGTCAGGTATCCAGTTTTCCCAGAAAGCAAGAATCCCACTTGGGTCAAGGTTGGGATGGTGGATGAACTAATGAGTCCACACCAGCCCTGCAGACCGGAGGCCAGCTTGATAGCCTATATCAAGTCATAAAATTTCAGATGACTGAGGCAGGGCTGGTAACAGTCACATGTAAACTGGGCAGAGATGTGAACCAATAGAAGAGAAAAGACTAACAGCAAATTGGGACACTCACGCTTCTACCACTTAATGCATTTGAATTTCCAATTTTGAAATAACTGTGCCAACCAAGCAAAGAGAACAGAAGACGCCAGTATGAAACCTTGGTCTTGATGACAAATGTGAGCTAGGGCAAGGGCTATAAAATGCAACCTCCCTGTCCAACCAAGAAACAGAATAGGTTTTAAAGATGAGTTGCATAGGGAATGACATGGGCCATCATTCCATACAATGGATTCATTGTTTTTATGTGCTATTAAGGAGTCCCTTAAAAGAATTAAAAAAGTAAAGCAGAGACTTGATTTAGATTTTTGTCTAGTTTGAAATTTGAGCTGCCTAATATAGTTGCTTTTGTAATTTCAAAAAATATATATATGCCAATGACATCACTAGAGGACACATAAAGCACTTTGAAAATAAAAGGAAAATATATGAATCAGAGAGCATGACAATGGAATATCATCTGTTGTCATCCAGATGTCTAAATAATCTCTATAGTTTCATTGCATACTGTTCATTATTACCATCCAAATTTCACAGTGTTGCGATTTTTTTTTTTTTGGTTTGTTTTTTAGTTTTTTTTTTTCTCCCCTAAAGGCCTTAGCCAAATTTCTTGTCCTTGTTCTGGGCCACTTGCAAAAAAACACCTCTCTCTTCTTTCTCCTAAATTTAAAAGAGTGAAGGCTGCACCTCATAACAGTTCAGTTGGCACAGTAGACATATTACTCACTCCATCGATTGCCTGAGTTTCCACAATGATTTCTGCAGTCCTCTGAATTTCAGGGAAAATGTTTTTCAGAATTTATCTGAGATATCAGGTAAGATTTCATTTCTATAGTCATTATATTAAGTAAATTTGCTTTCAAGAAAGACATGAGATTATTATCCAGATTAAACAAATTGTAAATTAGAAAAAAATCAATGTTTATCAAATCTAAATTGTAAATTTATTTCAACAGTTGTTGAGAATTTCACTATTGATCTACAAATGCATTTCCTATACTTAGGTAATTCTCAAAATTCGAAAATCTGATATGATAGTGACCTATCTACTGAATCCACTCTTTCTACCTCCATCATGTAGTCAAATGGCTTCTGCCTGAGGAAAGAATCCAGTGTCATCCTTATGCTGTTCCCTGCTGGCGAAGAACAAAGTTGACTTCAAAAGAAAATCATTGTCATGAGCCATTTCTAGTGTGGAAGCCAAAGAGCCTTTTTTTCACAAGTATTATTTAAAAGGGCTATTTTATATTAACAGGCCTTGGTATCACACCAACTGTGGTTATAGAAAGGATAGAGTCAGCACCCCACAACAAAAGCCTCAAAGAAAAAGTCTTGAATATAACCTCCAACTTATTGAGTTTGATAGACTGTGTTTGTGTAATTAAATACATTACAGATTAGATCTGTCAAAATGTATAATCCTTAATGAGAACAATGCAGGATGACAACATTGGAGCTATTAAGTTATTGGTCCTGGAAACTCCTACATTCATTGCTCATTAAGCAAAAGGATGTATTCAGCAAACAAAAATGCTGGTCTTTCACACGAATGGTTGTCACACTGGTACTAATACTTCCTCGCATGAATTATGGACAGTATTCAAAATTGTTTTCTCTTTTCCTCTTTCAAGTCCCTAGCTTCTGATTTCCCTCAATACTCTTCATATTTAAAAAAGAGGTGAAGACACACACAAAATAGATGGTTTTTGTTTGGCTTTCTTCTTCACAGTGGCTGATCCCCTTTCCTATATTGGGTTGAATTGAAAATCATCCCACTCTCCCGAGTGTTGATTACACAGTTATCCCAGAGCCCAGGCCTTCCCAGAGAACACCCCAGCCTCCTTTATTTAGAAATGGCTTTAAAATCCCCAAACACCTATGTCAGTCCCACTCAAGGCCCTTCATTCCTTCATAAAAACACACTACATTATTAGTCCAGTGTACCATACCAACAACACATGAGCTGTAGCATGTAGGCACTGGCAGAGAACACAGCAGAATCATTTTTATTAGGTTTTGCCTCAGCAGGAAGGAGCAGAGTGACCCCCAGATGCAAAACTAATGGGCAGCAAACAAAGAGGGTAAGACCGGGTTTTTCTTACAAATCAACAGGCTCTTGTTCCCTGGAATTGGTATCTGCCTCACATCCAAGTGACCAAAGTGTTATACCTGGCTGGGTTTAATTTGTTATTTATGTCAGCTTTGCATATTTGTAAGGTTCAAGGGTTTATTGCCCTGGCCTGACCTTGCCAAGTCAGAGTTAACATGTGGTTCTCTGGTAGCAGTTTCTTTCTAATAAACTTTACTTGAAAGAACATGTGTGATAGATTTTGCTCATGATTAAAAAGAACAGTTCTATGTTCATTGTTCCCCAATTTGGTTTTGAAGTTCTGCTGAAAGTCACCTCTGAACTTAAAAAAAAAAAAAAAAAAAAGGAAAATATTGGGTATTTAGAATATTCTCTTTTAAATTTTATGGCAGACCTTTATTGTACTTTCTGTTTTAGAATGTCACATTATTTGTGGCTGTTCTAAAAGATGCATGTGATTACATACAGCCAAGCTAAACAATAGGCTTCCAAATGGTTAATAACATTTGAAAAATAGTTTAATTTTGGTTGTGAGAATTATTGAAGTTCATTTAGCAATCTTTGGTTTAGAAAAATTGAAACATAGTTCAATTAATATGCAAGTAAATATTTTGTTCACCCAACAATAAGATATAAAACAGCAGAACAAGAGAGGGTTATCTTTAATGTGCCTCGTTCCATGTCATTATTCATTTTTGAAAGCTACTTTGAAGACAATATATCTAATCTGTAATAAAATTTACTTCAGTAAAGTTATTTCAGTCTTTCAGATTCAGAATCCAACTTCCATAGTGTCAGAAATTGGCTACTGGAGAGGACTCCCATATCTAGGGTGACCTGACTTGATCTGGTTTGCCAGGGACTTTCCTAGTTTTAAAATAGAAAGCTCCATAGTTCAGGAACCCCCTTGGGTCCAGGCAAACTGAAATGATGAGTTATCCTACTCTCCCACGTCCAACTGGAGAAGTTTCTGGATCCTTTTTCTTTAAGTTAATCCAGGTACCTGATAAATAAGAATAGTTTCTTGAAGACTAATGGTCAGAGACACTAACTGAAATCTAAATAAATTCATCACTCTGTTCCTCAGAATGAAAAAGAATGGAACTTCACCTTAACCTGTTGAAGCTGACATCAACAGTCAATTGTTCATTTTGGTTCATTTCACAATCATAAATTCACTTAAGCTGGGTAAAAAGCATCATGAATACTTTCTGCTTGTTGGTTTTCTTGCTTAAGTCTTTCTGTCCTACTTTTGATTCTGATTTTGATATCCTGAATCCTTCATGAGGACCTCAAACCATGGCACAAGTATCATTATGCTTCTGTTAAAATTAGGCAGTAGGGAGTGGCAGTCAGCTTGTCTGGATGAGGAAGGGATGTGCCCTTTTGGAAAAACATTTATTTTCTCCAGAAAACCAGAGTTGAAAACTGGCACCCAGCTTTGCAGACACTTATTCTGATAGAGTCCTTACCTTAGATAACACAATCTTTTCTGGTTGTATATGGATAAATGATGCTGTGTTATGTCTTATTATTTAAAAATTCATATATGATTAAGCCAATTATCTCTGATAGCTCAGCTGGTAAAGAATCTGCCTGCAATACACGAGACCCTGGTTCAATTCCTGGGTCAGGAAGATCCCCTGGAGAAGGGATAGGTTACTGACTCCAGGATTCTTGGGCTTCCCTTGTGACTCAGCTGGTAAAGAATCTGCCTGCAACGTGGGAGACCTGAGTTCTATCCCTGGGTTGGGAAGATCCCCTGGAGAAGGGAAAGGCTACCCACTCTAGTATTCTGGCCTGAAGAATTCCATGGACTTGTCCATGGGCTCACAAAGAGTCAGACATGACTGAGCCACTTTCATTTTCACTAAAAATAAAAACAATTATCACTTCTACAGTACAAATAACAGTCAAATTAGTCCAAAAGCATATGATCTGGGAATTAAGAAAAAAATTATTTGGAGATTTTAAAATATTTAGGAGATGTATATTTATAACATGCCCATTTAAGATATTTTAAAGATACATACATATATATATATAATTTTATGCATATATGTAAAATTTGGAGATATATCATATATATGATAAACACTTCTTTATCTATTTGTAGAAATGAAAATGAGAAAGTGAGAGATTGAATGGAGAGAAGATAATTATTAAAGTTGATTGTGATTTGAAATCTTTAAAAAAATACTTCAAGGTACATTATTTTTTCTGAGTCTTTGCATAATATGGAGGAAATTATGCCTTAGCAGGGGAACTGGGTGACATCATCTCTCTAGACCCTCCAGCCTCACCACTTACACTCCCATGGCCCTTCCTCTTCTCTGCTGTCATCTGTTTCTATAGCTGGAATGCAAATACACACAAACACACTTCCTCACCAGAACCCTGTACTCAGGAGAGTGAATGTTTGTATGTACCTAGAAGATGGGGCCACACAGTGGGGAGACGAAGATCTGATGTGAACTGGACCGTAAGTGTGTTATTGGAGGTTTGCACGTTTCTTTGAAGTATATAGCATTAGCCACTGTCAGGAGAAGATACAAAGCCAGACAGTAATTGCAATAATGGAACAGACAAATGGTCTATGTCCCCATTAAAGTCATCAACACCTCTAATTTTTGAAAGAAGCTTGTTGGAAATACAGTAATTGTGATTATGTTATCCATAAAGGCTACGGGTGCTCAGCACTTTTCAGCATTCCCGGTGCCTTTCTAGTATCCTTTGGAACAGAGCTAAGTCAATCCTAAAGCTAAAGCACAATTTATTCATGAATTACCTTATAATGAGGGTGTTTTATAATGTTTAAAAGTTTAATACAATATCTAAGTAACACTTTCCATGTATAACAATTTCTCTTTCTTTCTGAATTTTATTTTTAATCTCTGCTTCCAAGTTCTAACATACAGATTTGCTCCAAAACCAGAAATTCTGGCCCTCCTCCACCCTAATGCTGTGTTTAACCATCTTTGTAATTATGCTTCCTTGAATTTCCTTCATCATTTCTCTGTGGGCTCTTCTGCTTTCCCCGTAAAGCCTCTCCTCTTCCTCCTTGGCCTGCCGTTCTTCTTCTTGGCCTAATAATTGTATTTCATCAAGATCACAGTTGAGAGCCAATTGACAACATGACATCTATAGGAATTTGTAGAGAGTATGCCTCAAGGTTTTAGGAAGAGAGTCCTCAATTTTACAACAGATCTGCAGTGTCTTTCTCAAAACCCTGAAGACATAATTCTTGTGGTAAATGCATTTAACTTTCCAGGAGTCAAAAATACCAAGAAAACCAGTCTCGTTTTGTGGGCATTGGGAATTTTGAATTGACCATGTAGAGTGAAACATGAGCCATGATGTTCCTAGTTCATGCCAAAGCATAGAATCCTTCCAGATAGGAGGAATGTCATCCCATAAATGACGTAAATTACTGGTACAAAATTAACTTGACGTGAGATGTCATCAGCTTACTCTCTGTTACCTTTCTTCTAAGTATGCAATTCTTCATCTGAGAAAAACTGTTGAAACTACACACCATCTACTGGAAAACCTCATTATTAACAAGATCCCTTCATTCAGATTCTCTGGATCTATCAAAAGCTGAAACGCCACACTTTGCCGTTTAATCTTTAACAAGGTCCTAGGCCATTGAAACCAGTGCAAAGTGAAATTTATGGGGAAACATTTAACTGTTAAATTGTTCTCTGACTCTTCCCAGGTTACTCTCCACTCCAGCGAACCCTCTTTTATTAGCAAGAGTAAATATAGAAAAGCCTACTGTTAAAACACTTAACAGATCTCCTCTGTCAAGGCCTTGAACTGCAGTGACCACTCCGTTTGGAAGCTTCTGCTTCTCTTTTTCTCCCTTTGTTTAAAATATGCTGACCACGCAGTGACCCCTCCTAACCCATCGGTCGAAAATTACAACCAGCCACACAAACAAGCAGCTCGGGGTCAGAAGGAGCAGGGTCTGCTAAAAGTTAGTAATCATACATTAATTCCCTGACATAATTAATCAAAATGAACCACCGTTATCTAGCAAGAAACCTTTAACCTATTACAAAGGGGTCAATTTGCAAACCACTTGAGGCTGGGAGTTTGGTACAAATAGCATACGCCCTTCAGCCAGGATGCCCTAAGTAGGGAAAAATGCCTTTGAAGTTCCAAATCTACAAGATTTAGATATAATTTCATCAATCAAGTTAAAAGCCTGCCTCCCTCCAGAAGGATTCTGGGGAGCTCTGTCAACCAGCTTCATGGAGTGGTGACCAAAAATCCATCTGCCAGGCTTTTTCAGTCCCAAGCTGGCTAGAGTTGGTCTGACCTGACAAAAGAGCCATGGGTTTATCAAATTGAAGAGGAAGGAGAGAGATTTGTGGAGGAGTCTGTTTCCTCCTCATGAGAAGAGTGGTAAATGAGATGTGTGTTATGTGCCTGAACTGGTTATATGCCTGTTGACCTTTTTGCTAAATATCTAGTACTTAGACGATGAAGTCTGCCAGGTGTTTGGAATTCCTATTCACATTTGCAGTCAGAGAGGAGGAAAAACATCCAGAATTAAAACTCTTTAACTGTCATTCAGAGATTTTTTTTCTTTTCTTCTTTTTTATTTTTGTAGTTTTCCACGTGTATAAAGGGAGAGTTTGGCCCCTGTAGTAATGCAAGCACCCTAATGGGATATGCATAGGTGTTCATTAAGCATGAACCATGGTCCTTTGGACTGTATGACTCTCACCAATGACTTCTGACATCTTCAGAGACTGATCGTGTTTCCTTTTTGCTTGGTATTGCTATCAACTCTTGCAACCCTGTGGACTGTAGCCAGCCAGGCTTTTCTGTATATGGGATTCTCCAGGCAAGTATACTGGAGTGAGTTGCCATGCCCTCCTCCAGGGGAATCTTCCCAACCCAGGGATGGAAATCGGGTCTCCTGCATTGCAGGTGGATCCGTTACCAACTGAGCCACCTGTCAAGCCCCGGTGGTTTTTTCCAACGGCTTCCAGTATCTTCAACTTGAATTGGAGTCTTTCATGTGCTTAGAAATGTATTTCTATCTTATCATCATTTCAGAGTTTCAAAACATTACAAACCAAAAAAAGACACGACACATTGAGTCACCATCTATGCTTTAAAAAGAGAAAATAGATCAGTATCCCTGGTCACATATTTCAAAGGAAAGTGACGTAATCAATTTCAGAATTAATGTCTGTCAAAGCATTGATAGAACTCTAACCAGGGTTGCCTGAGAAACTGATCCCAGTAGGAAGGCCGTGTCTTTTGTAATCATGTACCTCAATCCTGGACAGAAGGTTCTATCCATTACAAACAGCTTTTCGTCCATTTCTGTTTTATCTTAGTTTCCTATTATTGAAAGAAGTACTTTCCACACTGTCAAGTCAAGCATACATTTTATTGAATTTGATCATTTCAGTGGGCCCCAGACGTCTGCTAGGAGGTTCTTCAATATGGTAAATATCATCATCTAGACCTGTGTGCAGGGCAAGATGGGTGACGCATTTGCTCTTCCAAACCAAGAGATACTCGGAGACACTATACTACTCACCTTGCCTTCTAAGTCATGAATCTGTTTTCAAGAAGAGGAGAGGGAGGCCCAGGGAGATTAAATACATTAACTAAGAACCCAGATTAGCACGTGGCTGAAGAGGTATTCAGATCTAGGCCAGTTTGTCTTCAAACCAACCCATTCCCACTATGTCCAGTTCCTTTTATAATATGCAGCATCTGTCGCATCTATCCTTTTTTACATTTTTAAAAATTATAAAAATAACAAGTTGCAAAAAAAAGAAAAGTTTGTGTAGAGATGAAGCATAAAAAGAATGAGCCAGAACATCCCTCCATTTTTCTAAGTATAACTCACCACCCAGAACAAGAAAGAGGGGAATAGCACTCCTCCATGTCCTACCTAGTTTATTTTTTCAGCTCCAACAGCAACCTTTAAAACGCACTTCGCTCTCACAGGGTCAAGCCCTGCTGGCCCTCTTTCTATTCCTAAGACGTATCAAGTCTGTCTCCTCCTCAGGTCTTAGCCCTTGCTGTCCCCTCTACCTGGAATGTTCTTCCTTTCACGTGACTCTGCTGGTGGCTTTGCACCCTTCTGATTTCACTTTAAACATGCCCTCCCCAGAAACGCCTTGCTTGGTACTCGCATCTGAGTCCACCCTTTCCTCTCTCATTTGGCCATCACATTATCTTCCAGTTAGGTTTTGTCCACTGCCATGAATCCGATTCAGCATCCATTGCTTATTGCGTTTGCTTGAGCCCTCTTCCTGCCCTTCCCCCTCCAAAGGCAGCACAGCATCTGTCTTGCTGACCATCCCATTGCCACCTCCCAGCACCATGCCTGCATGAATGAGTGAATGAATGAGTGACTTCTGGCAAAGTCATGCCCCGAAATGGAGTTTGGGGAAGCTCATTCCTTTACTCACTTGCTCACAGGGGTATTGAGGAAAGAGCGCCAATGGCTCTACAAAATTCTCTGACTTGATAACTGGAAGCAAGGAGACGGACTCTTCTTCTTTGGCAAAGCTCTGAGGCATGTCAACCCTGGACTTTGGACTTTCTGCTCAGCACCAACATTAGGAAGTTGTGCTGTCTTTTCTGCAAAGGCATCTCCGAGGATGTGGATGTCCATTTTTGTGCTGTTTCACTTTTCACTTTATACATTCATGCTTTCTTTCACTGCTGGAACAAACAATCTTGCTTCACCAGTACATAGAACTAAGAACACAGACGCTAGCTTATGTCTGAGAGCCCCCTCCCCATGTCAGGATTGTGACAGACATTTTTCAGGACCTCCTAACAAGAAAACCCCTGACCTCACCCTGCAGTTGAAGGAATAGAGCCTCAGCAAGGATCAGCAACAGTCCTTCCCTGGGGGCTCAGCAGTAGAGAATCCGCCTGCCAGTGCAGGAGATGCAGGTTCGATCCCTGGGTCAGGAAGATCCCCTGGAGGAGGGCATGGCCACCCACTCCAGCATGCTTGCCTGGAGAATGTCCTGGACAGAGGAGCCTTGCAGGCTACAGTCCGTGGGGTCGCAAAGAGTCAGACACAACTGCGAGACTAAAACAGTGGCAAAGGATCAGTAATGCCTGTGAAGTGGCCTAACTGCACATTGCATGCCCCGCCCCCACGCCAGCCAGCCAGCCACCATTCGGAACAGAACACAGACAATACCAACAAGCCCAGAAATGCTAGGCTACACAAAAGGCCTGCTGGGCCAGGCTCACAAGTGTCACCATGTGAACACAACCCAGTCAAACTCACCAGTGATTCATTTCCGATAATATCTTACTGTCATTCACCCAGTTAAGGAATACAAAACTAGATTTTCCCTTCCCAACAGGCTGCCTGATGGCCCAAATCCATGTCCTCACCATCCCACGGGGACCCATCTTAGGATACTGATGGGCCTGCCGGCAGGGCACTCCTGCTTACACCCGCCTGGGCCCCTCCACTGTCTGTGGATGTGCGGGCAGGGAAGATGGGCAGAGGGCCTGAGAGCCCCCTACCAGGGCCCAGAGCGGGAACAGGAACCATGAGGGCTCTCGCAGAGGCCCCTGGAAGCTGTTCCTTGAAAACATCCCTGAATCCACATTGAGGAGAACGCTGACTGTGCTCCTTCCTGAGAGGAGATCACAGGTTCCAGCTCCTCCCAACCCTCGGGCCTTCCCCGCTAAGGTGCCAGGTTTGCATCCTCACGAGCCTCTGGACCCCACCCAGTACCACTCCCACCACCCCCGCCTCCAGTTCAGTTGCTCCTGGGAGACCCCCTGCTGGGAATCCGGAGACCTGGGTCTCCCTGCTTGCCCATCAAACTGCAAAGCAACGTGGCTGGGAAAATGTGTGGATGAAATACAGTGCTGGGTGGCCGGCAGTTCCCCAGCGCAGGGCAAATGAGAAGGCGGGTCAGGATGGTCCAAGCTTCCGTTGCCCAGGGATGCAAAAGAGCATTGGGATCTTAGGGGTTGTCCGTACCTTCCCTCTGCTTCATGTCAGAAATTTTCCAAGGATGTGAGGTGGAGGACATGAATTTATAAATTTGCAAAGGCTTCACACCTTGAAACAAGATCTTGATTTTACTGTTGATCTGCAAAGAAGAAGAAGAAAAAATTAAAAACATCCGGGAAGAAATTCTGAAATTACTACTATTCTCAGAGCTACTCGTTACAAGCAACTCATCAGAACCCTTCTAAAAATGTCTAGTTACATGTTCACCCTTAACAAAGAAAGAGGGAATCATTGTCAGTTCAATTTATATTTTCCACATTCTCCCACTAAAGCAATTTTTTTAAGGAACAATCTTAGGTATTTATTTTATAAAATAATTAAAACCAAATAAAGGAGACTTTCTGTTAAATGGTGAGAACTTTGCGTACGCTGTAAAACTCAGCTCAAAGAAAAAATGTTTAGCACGTCACGATGAGTCATGGTTTTAAACATTATTCACAAAAAAATTGAGGATACTATAGTGTGTACTCCCAAAACTAAGTGATATCTGCACACAGAGGTCAGCGGCGGGGTGCGCGGGGGGCTTCAGACTGATTTCAACACTGCCTTTTGGGGAACCTCCTGGTAACAGATTTGCTAGAATCACAAGAATTTGAGTTCAGACCCCAGCGCTCCTCCAACTAGCTGTGTGACCTTAAAATAGTTATATGACTCTCTAAGCCTTCACTTCACCATCTGTAAAATGGAGACATTAATCCCCACTTTATGAGCTTATGAAAGATCAGAGGGTGTGTGTTGCACCTATGAAGTGGAAAGTATTATATTCTGTGAAGATTTACCCAGTACAAAGGCAGGATAGTTGTCATTTCTCCAATTGTACGTTTCTTTGAATTGAATTCAAGTTCTGACTCTCCTGGGCTACATCATATTCTAACTGTTCACAGATGAGGAATTTGGATTTGAAGCTACGCTACAGAACCCAGAGGGAATTCTCCCTTGGAGGAATCAGCTCCAGTTATTAAAAATACTTTTTTTTCCCCCTAGAACAGCTATCCCCAGACAAGGTTTCATGACACTCCAGGGTGTCTCAAATGATCTCCAGAGATATTGGAAAATTCTCAAGTTATTCTCAAATAAGAATCATCTCTTTTTCATATGTTTGCTTCAGGTTTAGAATTATCCTGTGCCTTATATAGACCTATTTGGTTGGGTGAAAGTGCTATGGAATGCAGAAAAAAACTTGGGTATCAAAGTGCCAAAAACACTGAGAATCCTTTGAACATATAGCTTTTTTTCCCCTTAATTTCACATTGTTAGGATTTCCATATTTCTCAACCTGGCTAAACAAAAGTGGGATGTATTATGGGGCTAAAAACATCAGAAAAAAACATGATCCTGTGCTGGTATCTGAGTGTATATTTAAAAGCTAGAAGTGTTCATTTTTCTCACTTACGCAGTGGATCATCACCAGGGTGATTCCTGCGTGACTCAGCCGTCATAAGCCAGTGTACGTGGTGGAAGCCGGTAGATGCAGAGCACACAGTTCCTTCCTCCTGGAGCCTCTGTTCTCAGATTGAGAGTCCGTCTACCAACACAGGCAGCTCTAGCCCCACTTATCAATGGCTCCCTAATGTCTCAAAAATGGAATAACTGCTGGGGCAGCAACCTCAAGCTTCTCTGAGTAAGGCTTAGCCTCCTGACATTCATTGCCCCCAAATATTAGAGATAACAATTTTCCTAATTATATCCAAGACAATTAAGAAAATCATGTAAATGCCTCATAGGCTGGGTTCTCCTCACTCCAAAGATGTTAGCTTAAGCAATGATACTCTGCCTAAAAGTAAAATCACAGCACAGCACAGAGATGTTGGCAAGCTTTTCAGAACCTATAGATGCTGATGAAACAGAGAGAAAGGGGGAGATGGAGGGAGTGAAGGAGAGAGGAAGAAAGAGGGAAAGAAAGAAGCAAAGGAAAGGGAAAGAGAAGGAAGAAGGGAGAAAAAAACACAGCAAAGAAACAAAAAACTACTTTCCTTTAAAGCTTTTTTAATCGCATATGCAAAACAAGGACTTCTATCATTTTAAATGATTTCCAAAATGAAAACATTACTAACTTGGCTTGAAAAGTCCACCTAGAATCTTCCTTTTTCTGACTGGTAAGAGCTGAGTAGATTCCCTCCCTTTGAAAATGTGGTGAGACTGTTTCATTGTCAGTGATACAAACTCTTTTCTGATACACCCTCCAGCTTTAAATGGAACCAGGAAAGAAAGGGGTTTTTAGAAAATGATTACTGTCGAAATTAAATGCAAAACCAGTGGTTGGCACAACAACACTGGTTTTAGGGGGAAGGGGCAATTGATTGTAGAGTTTCCTAAGAAAATCCATTTCTGAGAGAAGACAGGAGCCTGTCGATGGTGAAGTGTGATAAATAACATTTTTATATTTATAAGGAATGCCATAGATAGAAAGAGTCTCCCACCAAGTCCTAGGGATGCTCAGTCTCTGGGTTGCTGCTGATTGTCTGAAAGTTTTCATTTTTATCCGTCCAAAAACCCTCGCATTTTTCCCTCCACGACCAGGTCTCCCGGCTCCTCCTGGTTTGTGTCACAAGTTCAATTAGGTTATTTAGACACTTCGGACATTTAAATTCTTTGTTTGTGTATGTTTAAAATCAAGGGAAAATGTCATGGAAGGTTACCAAATCCATGTAATTTACCCAAGAAATGAGTCTACTGGGTAAATACATATTGAGGCAATTTTTAAAGTCATATTTATTTGCTCTACACACCTCACTCTGTGGAATAAATAAATATTTGAGCTGTGCACTCCGTGTGTTAAAGCACCTCATGAAAATGTATGTTGACACTGCATGTGCAAAAAGAATCTCTCTTCTAAGTTTTATATCTGAGCTGTTTGACTTTGGGGGAAATAGGAAAAAAGAAGCAAATGGAACCATTTTTTATGGATGTAATCACCTGGCCACATTCTTGACACCCCCCGCCCCACCACCTCCCAACCAACACCCATCAAAGCTGATTTGAGATTGGCGTCTGAAACTTTCCACAATTTTCCCCTTTTCTTTTCAAAAACAACTTCTTCTGCACCAAAAAATGTGCTTTGTAATTAATTCCTTTCAATCCGGCCACACCTCTTTCTCCAGGAGGTATCGAGTCATTTTGGGAGAGTCACGTCTCAGTGTTAGATCCATTTAAATGGATGGATCTTAAAGTCTGGAGTCTGCTTCCTTTGTTCTGTCCCGGAGACCTGGGAGTAGTACCCTTCAGACATTTTATTGATCATTCTTCCCCTTTGCCTCATACATGCTAATTTACCTCTGTAGCAAAACAATCTTATTATCATGTTAATTAGTGGGAGGGCTGTTGAGGTTTTCCACTTCATTACCTACTAATTTCAAGATAAATGAATCCACAGGTTCCTAAGTAAATAAGGTCACCTATCAAGCACTTGTAAACGTGTTTGTAAACAGGGAGGGGGGGTGGGAGGCAGAAGGCAACATGTTTGGTTTTCAAATGAGTGGGCTGGTTGGGTTTGGCTTTTGGTAGGGCCAGGGGTCCCACCGGGGGTGGCCCTGTCCCTGAACTCATTTGTAATGGATAGGGAACGTTTGCTATCCACCTGGCTTCTCAGTGGGGCATTTCCTTTAGCGCTCTCAAAGGGCTCTTTGTGGCCTGATTCATTCTGTGCGCTGGGCGCTCATCGTGGTCGCTTTTGTAGAGAAAGCCCGAAGTGGGCAGGAGAGCTTTGAAAGGGGCTGGCCAGTGGGTGGTGTGATTACAAATCACCCTGCTCCCAGGTTTCCCACCCTTCCTCCCATTTGGGGGGCTGGGTTGTTCCTAGTTTCTCTGACTTGAAAAGTCAAAGAATTCTTACAAGGGGCATTAGAAAATTAGGCCTGCTGATTGCAATTTTTTTTGTTGTTGTTAGCAGGTTTCATTAGATGGGGGGGGGGGGGGGGGGGGCGGGGGAACCTTTGGGAGATTTCACCTTAAATACCAAAGACTTTAAATGCCAGAGTGCCTGGGAATGACTCTTTTTAACCTTCTATCCATTTGTCTTTTTAAAAAGTCAATACAAACGAAGAGTTACTGTCTCGCCTTTTAATCTGTGACTGATGCTCGCACTTGAAAAATACAAAGGAAAGAAAAGTTTTATATTTTTATCCACCAGCAGATCCCCTTTTGGAATCTGGGGAGGGTTCTTTTTTGTATGTGGAACCTCCAGGGGCATCCTTGCCCAACAATCTAACTGGCATCCGAAACACTGAATTCTGCCTTCTTTTTTTTTTTTTAATTAAGATAATAAATTGGTCTTAAATTATCCCTGAAATCAGGCCAGTGTTGATTACAATGGGGCTCACGCTGTGACAGCTCAAGATGATGTTATTTTTATTCCTTTTCAACGAGATCTTAATCTCTCCCTGCGTGTAAACAAATTGTCACTGTAACCTTGTTCTAATCTCCCAGTCCAAGACCTTTAAAGCGTTGGGAGATAACAGATCAGGCCGCGATTTCATCAGCTCTTCAGCGTGGGCCGACAGGACGCGGCTCACTCCCACTGACTCGGTCTTTAAACGGTGAAGGAGAGTTAATAACTACATCCTACATGAAAAGCGCTACGGAAACCTTTGAAAGCAGTATGCGCCGTGTAGTTAGAGTTTCGAAAATGCAAGCCAGAGGTCTGGGTGAGAAATGCCGTGGCTTCCTGGAGGGCTGGAGTCTGCCACTTACTTGCCCGTCCTGAGCGCTCCGTTCCCAGGAGCCGGACGGTGGGACGGGCCGCCAGCGAGAAGGTTGCAGAGAAGACCCTCAGAGAGAGACAGGGAGAGCCAGCCCCAGGAAGGGAAAGAAGAAAAGGGAGGTAAAGAGACTCAGTGGGTGTGGAAAAAAAAATAAAAATAAAGTGAGGAAGCTGGGGAAAATGACCCAGCAACTTGTCAATGCAACCGACCGACCCCTTTGCAGTCTTTTCACTTTTTTGGCTAGTGAGCAAAAACATTCCGGAGGGAAAGCGAATCGAATTACCTTCCCAGGCATTTGAAAATATCAGTGTGTGACTTTCTCTTCAAGAACTTCTCGTTTGCCCTGAGAGGGACAGCCTGTACGCCTTCTGTTGAATGTCCCCAGACACTGGGGAGCAGGGGGCCATCACCAAGAAGATGCCTAGTGAGGCACAGCTCTGAGCCCCTCAGATGAACTGTTTGACTTGTTTGTTTTGAAGTCAGGGAAGAGACAGACCCAGGGCGTTGCAGGCCTGGTGGGCCTGGCAGGAGATTGAAGAGTCCCTGTGGAGGGCTTTCCCCAGACTCCAGCAGAGCACACCCCACAGACATCTTCAGATCCACACTCCTTCCCTCTTTAGGTCTTCCCAATCTAACTTCCCCATGTCCTCTGACTCCCCAGAATTGCTTGGCTAATTAGATTTAAAAATAGGACAAGGAGGTTTAATGGGTGATTTTCTCTTCAATTAGTAGGGAATTTTGATCACCGAAAAGGGCTTCCCTGATGGCTTAGACAGTAAAGAACCCGCCTACAATGTAGGAGACCTGGGTTCGATCCCTGGGTCGGGAAGGCCCCTTGGAGAAGGAAATGGCTACCCACTCCAGTATTCTTGCCTGGAGAATTTCATGAACAGAAGAGCCTGGTGGGCTACAGTTCATGGGGTCCCAAAGAGTTGGGCATGACCAAGCGACTGACATTTTTGATCACCAAAAGGAGTGCTTCCACATACAGAGGGTAAGCTCTCAATTTGCCTGATTCCTAAAGAAGATGGTTGGAAAATAGATGCATTTTCCTTGTATAGATGTATTTTCCTTGTATTTTTGAGTGATAAAGTCACAGACTGGTTCAGCTGTGTAGCCTCTGAGGATCTATAAAACAGGGAAACAGCAACATCTTCCTTCCAAACTATTGCAAAAATAAGGTGAGTTAATATCAATAAAATATGAAAGATTGCCTTGCATATTAAAAATAAATAAAATGAAACTTTTCAAAGCATGTTAATTTTTAACCCCTCACCACCCCACCCTTCAGAACACACTAGAACCTGAATTTAATTTACTCATAGAATAAAAGCATTTGCTTTGAGGTCTGGGTAAACACCTTTGCCCCCGCAGACAAATGGGTAGTTTATAGGAGGAGCTGCTTGGCGATTTTCAGGCATGCTGTGAAAAATAGTCCTGCATGGAGGAAATTTTTTTCCTGGGTCAGGGGTTTTTCTTTTTTCTCTAGTTTCTCCTGAGACGTTTTTCCTCTTTAAGAAACACTGGCTTTTATAATATTAGGTGATGTTTAAGTACCTGCTGGGTATTACTCTGCTTAATTTTATTTTTCATTAAGTCAAAGGATTTGCACATAATTGGTTTCCCTCCGGGCTTCGATACCCACCTGTGGTTAGCAGCCATCATTGGCATATAGCATTCAGACAAAGGTGGCTTTGCTTCTCTTTCTTTCTTTCTTTTTTTAACAACTCTTGGAGGCTTACATCAGGTCATTGGTTTACTTCATTTTTGACAATAATATTTATTGCACTTTTCTGAGTATAAGAGTAATATGTTCGTTAAAGAAAGTTTGGCAAAGAAAAATCTTATACATGCAATTCTACCTTTTATTGAGCACTTATTATTTGCAAAATCCTTGTAAAACTTAAGTCTTGCAGGCTTGCCCACTTAATCTTCATAACAATTCTGTGAATTAAGTAACTGACTCAAGTCCACAGAATTAAGAGGTGGAAGAATCAAGAACGTGGATCTGTCTTTTTCTAAAAAGAATGGTTTTTAATCCCTACATGTGATATTATCTGTGATAAGTAGGCAGACAGGCAAGAGGCATGCAGTTATATAAAGAGGAAAAATAAAAGCAACAAATCTGTTATCAACTAGGTGAGGGAATCTTTCCTTCTAAAGTGTGATTTATTGAAGGATGTGTTTAGACTCAGATTCGATTTCTGGGTCAGGAAAATCCCGTGGAGGAGGAAATGGCAATCCACTCCAGTACTCTTGCCTGGAGAATCCCATGGACCAAAGTCTATTGGGTCACAAAGAGTCAGACCAGCTGAGCACACATGCAAAGTGCAACTTATTGAAGGATGTGTTTGGGTCATGCTGGTTGAGAGCATAAATTTTATGTCAAACATGTAAATATTGCAATTCTGTTCTTACCACTCATTAAGAGCTAGACTTTGAGTATCTCAGTTCATTCAGATTGTTATAACAAAATACAACAGATTGGGTGGCTTATAAAAAGCAGAAATGTATTGCTCACAGTTCTGGAGGCTCAAAGTCCAAGATCCGGATGCCATCAGGTCAGATAAGGATCCTCTTTTGAGAGACTGACTTATTTCTATATCCTTATATGGTAGAAGGGGCTCAGAAACTCTGTGGGATCTCTTTTATAAGGGCACTAATTTCATTCATGAGGGCTCCACCCTCATGACCTCTTACCTCCCAGAGGCACCACTTCCTAATACCATCACCTTTGGGGGTTAGGATTTCAACATATATATTTTTGGGGGGACACAAATATCCAGACTATAATATTAAATTACTTACTCTCCTTGCCCTCTCTTTCATCATCTGTAATATGACATTCAACTCACAGTTGGCATGAGGATTCAATTTAAAAAAATGTACAAAAGCACCTAACATGATAATATGATAACTAAAACATGGGAGAATGCATTACACACACATACTACATACATGCATATATTACAAAATCAGAATGACACCCTATATAGCATTCATTCTCTAGCATGTCTTTTTTAAATTTAACATTATATCTTGAACACTTCCCATTTCAGCTAATATTCTTTTGACAGAAATATTTACTTCTTGCAGTTTCACCACAATTTAATTTAATGATTCTCTTATTGTTGTGCATTTAATTCATTTCAATTTTTTTTGTGTGCCATTTTGAGTATTTCGATGTAATCATCATACATGACTCACTGATTATCTTCTGTATATTTTTTCCCTCAGACTAAAACTCACTGACTTAAAAAAAATATATGCACATTTTCAAGGTTTTCCATGAATACAGCAAAGTGCAGTTCTGAAAAAAGTGAGTGTAAATTTACACTCTAATAAGAACACTTTGCCTTGGTCAATAAAAAATTGCAAATCTAATATGTATCAAAGTATCTTTTATATTTTAATTTTCTTTTCCAAATAAGCATGATTTTTATTTCTTTGGTTACCACTGTCAGTGAAAATTTTTTATATTTCCATTGTCTGATTGCCTAAAATTTCTATTTTCAATATATGTCATTTTACCAACTTTCCATTGGTTTATATACGTGATTTTTTAATGACTTGTTAATAGACTTTTTTCATTTTAATTGCTTTTAATTACATATATGTATATCATATGTAATTTCAACATTAATGTAGCTAAATGTCTACTTTTGTACTTTCTCTCACTTGGCATTGTACACAGAAGAGAGAGAATATAGTCATCTATACTCTCTCCCAATTATTTTATGACTTTATATCAATGGTTACTGGTACTTGAGTTTTGTTTCCCTTTTAAGGAAAATATTGACAAAGGACTTACTTAATATACTTCTGAGGCTGTATATACATTATCTCATTAAATTCTAAAAAAAAAAATTGTAAGGCAGCTGTTAATATATCCTTTACACAGATGAGAAACTGAACATGCTCTGAGTCTAAGAAACATCAGTTGGCTGTTATGATTCAAATTCAGGTGTCTTTATCATAAGGAAGTGATGGGAGTAGGAGGGAGTACACGACTCAAGAAAAGCTAGAAGAGTAGAGGGATGGATGAGTGGTTGGATGAATTAATAGTCTAAAAAGGCAGTTTAAGAGCCTGACAAAAATGGTTTTCTCTCCTTGGTAGACCACTAGTCTGATTTAGAGTATAGTCATTTCACAATCTTGAGCCTTCAGATGAGGTCGTAACATTATGATGACAGTCGTAATAGTGTCATAGAGTCAAAGTAACTGGTGTGGGTGAGAGATTACATACTCTGTGAGACCAACCATTAATCCTTTTGCACCAAAGCCAGTCTGCAAATGAACATTTTCCCTGGATGTTTTGTAGTGGTCAAGACCAAATGACCATGAGGCTGGTTGTCCAGGTGTGAGTCTCAGCTTCCTAGCTCTGTGACATCAGGCAAGTAAGTTACTAAACCTGTCTGTGCCTCAGTTTCATCACCTGTAAAATGGAGATAAAAAGAGTCTCTGTCCCAGACCACTTTTTGTTTTTTCTTTCCCCCAGATCAATGAATTAATAAATGCAAACCTCTCTAACAATAATAATGCAAACACGAGGGCTTACTTGGTGGCTCAGATGGTAAAGAATCTGCCTTCCATACAGGAAACGGGTTCATTCCCTGGGTTAGGAAGATCCCATGGGGAAGGGAATGGCTAACCACTCCAGTATTCTTACCTAGAGAATTCTATGGATAAAGGAGCCTGGGGGGCTACAGTCTATGGGGTTGCAAAGAATCAGACATGACTGAATGGCTAACACTAACACTAAATAGGATCTGGCTCTCAGTTCAGTTCAGTTCAGTTCAGTCACTCAGTCGTGTCCGACTCTTTGTGACCCTATGAACTGCAACACATCAGGCCTCCCTGACCATCACCAACTCCCAGAGTCCACCCAAACCCATGTCCATTGAGTCGGTGATGCCATCCAACCATCTCATCCTCTGTTGTCCCCTTCTCCTCCTGCCCTCAATCTTTCCCAGCATCAGGGTCTTTTCCAATGAGTCAACTCTTCACATGAGATGACCAAAGTATTGGAGTTTCAGCTTCAGCATCAGTCCTTCCAATGAACACCCAGGACTGATCTCCCCTAGGATGGACTGGTTGGATCTCCTTGCAGTCCAAGGGACTCTCAAGAGTCTTCTCCAACACCACAGTTCAAAAGCATCAATTCTTCAGCGCTCAGCTTTCTTTATAGTCCAACTCTAACATGCACACGTGACCACTAGAAAAACCACAGCCTTGACTAGTCGGACCTTTGTTGACAAAGTAATGTCTCTGCTTTTTAACATGCTATCTAGTTTGGTCATAACTTTCCTTTCAAGGAGTAAGCATCTTCTAATTTCATGGCTGCAATCACCATCTGCAGTGATTTTGGAGCCCAGAAAAATAAAATCTTCCACTGTTTCCCCATCTATTTGCCATGAAGTGATGGGACCAGATGCCATGATCTTAGTTTTCTGAATGTTGAGCTTTAAGCCAACTTTTTCACTCTCCTCTTTCACCTTCATCAAGAAGCTCTTTAGTTCTTCTTCACTTTCTGCCATGAGGGTGGTGTCATCTGCATATCTGAGGTTATTGATCTTTCTCCCAGCAATCTTGATTTCAGCCTGTGCTTCCTCCAGCCCAGCGTCTCTCATGATGTACTCTGCATATAAGTTAAATCGGCAGAGTGACATATACAGCCTTGACATACTCTTTTTTCTATTTGGAACCAGTCTGTTGTTCCATGTCCAGTTCTAACTGTTGCTTCCTGACCTGCATACCGGTTTCTCAAGAGGCAGGTCAGGTGGTCTGGTATTCCCATCTCTTTCAGAATTTTCCACAGTTTATTGTGATCCATGCAGTCAAACAATAAATGTTACTAATTATTATCTTCATTATTTTCTTTCTTAATATAGTCACATGTGATTTGTAAGGGTAACTGTTTCAGAAGCAGTAAGAAAATTGCAAAGAGATCTTCCTGGTTCAGTAAAGTGGCCCTCCTTACTCCCAGCTAGGGGTTGGAGGAGAGGGGAGGGGGCAGAAATGTAAGAACAGAGAACTACCTAAATGGACTATGATTAATTTTAAGAATTCAGTCTTTTGGGACACACATGATTATTCCGAGGTTAAGTGAGTTACATTTAAGTTTCCTAAAATTGCTAGTCACAGCTTAGTTCATATATAAAAGCTCGTGATTTCCGTACTCATGCATCATAAGGAGGATCACATTTTGAACTCGGAATAGTTTTACAACAAACACACCTGATGGGCTTGGCAGTATCGACATTCTTATTCAGAAGTAAAACTTAAGGAACCATTGATTCAACATCATTATGAGCCTCTAAAGCTAATTCTCTGACAAGTTGGCATGCACGTGTGTGTGTACATGTGCAGTGTAGACACAGCCCTAAGCTTTCTAATGTTGGAAAATCCACGGTGACAGCAGCAGCTATATTCTAGTCACTTGTTTAAGCACAAGGAGACTTTATGGGGAGAATTCCTGCGATCATTCATCCAGAAACGCTCTCGCCTATCTTATCCCCTAGAAGCTCAGCTGCCCAGCACGCACAGAGCGTAGCCCGCACAATCTGAGGCAGCAGAGACACCCACACAAACAGAAGTGGCCTGAGATAACCACAGTTTGAAGTTTACAATAGAGACCCATCCTATCTCTGGATAAGGAGCGTCTCTGGAGACTTATTTTTCTTCTCGGATTTCTGAAATCTCTTCCCCTCAAATGTAATCTACGTTTTACTCCTTCCACCTACCTCCCCATCACCACTATTCCAAACAAACGCCCAGGAACGTTGATAGGAGGAGAATGTTTGCACTGGTGAGAGGCTGGGTGATAAGTCACTTTATGCTGAACTGAATAAAAACCAAGAAAGTCACGACATCCCTTAGTGATTTAATTTATCAAAGTAAAAAGCTTAATCATTTAATAGCTTCATTGAAACAACACCAGACGATGTTATAAAAACAATCATCCAGGTCTTACAAGAAATTGGTTTCTTTCTGGTACTGCACATAAGGCAAATTGAAACTCTGTACTAAAAAACTTAGAACTGCTCAGATGACAGCCAAAGGGAAAAGCAATGACAATGAGTGGTTGAATCTGTATTTTAGCTGCAAATACACCTATGTTTATCGGAACATGAAAAAGCTATCAAAGAAAAAGACAATTTTAACAAAAGAATCTTGTGTATTGCCTTTTGAAGGAAAGTATAATACCATGAAAATCAAATAATATATTTTATAATTCTGTCTTTCAAACAAACACAGATGTTTAGAACATGATGTGATGTCTGTGAGCGGGATAGGAAATAAAAACATTCTAGACTAGTAAGCACTATAATAAGAGGGAGTTTCATTTTTTTTTTTTAAGCAAAATCTTAGAGGACTGGATATACTAACAGGTTGCTTTGGGATAATGGAAAATATGATCTCATTAGCACCAGGTTTGTTATTTGTTCTATAACAAAAAAAGTAAATTACAATATATTAATGCAGTTAGTGTTGTTTTTAATGTGCATGGGGATACAATAAAACTTTTATTAGGGAAGTGTGATAGCATGTTTGTGCTATAGGATCAACATCCAGCACTGTTTCAACAGCCAATCATGTGGCCCAATGGAACATTCTCATAATGATGTAATAAAATTTGACTCTGATATTGTAAAATATGTTTATGGTAAGGCTGTTGGGATATTTTTATGCAATCTTATTAGAGCAGGTGCCTAAACCTATTATATTTTGTAGTCCAATTTCAGTGGAATTTTTTAAATGTCAAATTCCTAATCTGGGGTTTGAATGCTGAAGTGATTACATTATGATGCATAATCTAATATGCAGCCCCCCTCCTCCAGGCCTCACTCATATGGGAGAGCATGCAATTGCCATCTGCAATCAGAGGTCTTCATAGGCATTTTGTCATCTGCCACAAGACCACTGGCCACATTGTGGAATTCTTCCCATGCGCCATTGGCCGTTTTCTAAAGTGATGATTGCAATGTCTAAAACAATGTAACTCCATTCTACTTTCTTAGGTCCTCTTGATTGAAGACAGTGTATTCTTCATTATTTTGCCTCTCCTTTTGCTGGCCGCTTTCCCCCTCTCACTCATTCTTCAGACCTCAGCAGCAGATGTGGGGCATGATACATGCCCATGAGTGGCAAGGAAATTCAAAGCAAAGATATGAATCAGAACCAAAGGGTCTTCTCTCTGTGAACACAAAAATCCACACTGTGGCCCCTCATAGGAGCCATATCAAATGGCTTATTATTCATAGAGTGGATGTTATTTGGGTGCTTCTACACTGATGCAGTGCAACACCTCTGTCTTGGGAGACAGAAGCTGTTAGTTTTAGAACTTCCCTTTGGCAAGTCCTCCCACCTCTCCATCCATTTCTGGTGTAGAACACACAAGGGCTGTAACTACCAGCAGAGTTCTCAATTCCTTTAAATGTACAATTCTCTATAATGATTTATATATCCCATCACATTTCCTTGACACATTACCATCTATGAAAGCACAAACTGAATTTAACGTTGATTCAACAAATAATTTTATATGAGCACAAGTAGGTGTCTAGACACTTAACTCCATGGTGGAGATTTGGTGATGATCAAAGTCCCCACTCTTATGGAGCTTGCATTCTAGAGGAGTCACTGAAATACCTCTATCTACATCTTAGGAATAAAGTGAGGATCCGTCTCCCTCCCACATGGCTTTGGAACTCTATGTAATTTCATCTATTTCATCATTTAATTATCTTCATTGTCAACATCAAATTCTTTTTAAGGAAAGCAGGAAGGTGCTTACATAAAAAGAAATAATAATTTTGACTCCTATAAAGAGCAATGCCTATGTCTAAAAGCCTGAAACCTCAGTATAAATTATGATGAGGATTCAGGAGAAGAAAGGCCATGGCATCTTAAAAAATTAAAAATAAATAAAAATTAAAAAGCCTCATTTCTTTAATTGATGAGCATCTTTAATGGAAGAGAAGAACAAGAAGCTCAGGGTGGAATAGTTATTGCAACTGACCCATTGAAGAAGGTCATTTAGGAAGAAGCATCAATAAGGCTTTTTAAATCCTTCCTACTTGTAATGCACAGAGCAAAGCTTACAGGAAAACCAAGCTACAAAAATTACAAATGGTAATGCTATTATTTGGCACATAGTTGCCAAAGGCATTCGATATAAAGATTTTACAGAGGTGTCAGCTGATATATAGCAAACACACAAACAGTCTCAAACACTGTAAAATAGGCGAGGCGAGCTGGGGCAAAATATTAGGCATATGAATTACATTTTTTGCCATGTAGACTGAGAAAGTGCTTGCGAAGCACTGTAGTTAAAATGAGCAATAAATAGCAGGGTTAATGCTGCCAATGACTTGCTGGGAGGGGAGGTTCCAGCCACGGTAATTTTGGTTTTTCAAACCAGGTTTCTAATCCAAATTTTGGATAAAGAAGTGATTAGATTATTTCTTCCTGGTCTGTTACACATTTAAAATAGGTTTCAATGTGCTCCCTCTTTCTCTCTCTCTCTTTTTCCTCTTTTTCTTGCTTTTATTTTTTACTATGAGGATTCATTTGGGGAGGCAGATATGTTGAAAGGAGAACACGGAGAGCTTTTTAGGATTCACCTTCCCCCCCAGCAACAGACACATAACCCCCCTCCAAGATAAGGTCTTGCTCTGGAGGTCAAACATCTGTCTGCCTCTCTCCTCCCCATGACATTTCTGGATAAGGAGAAAGGTAGAGACAGAACCTCACTGGGGTTGGAAAGCGTCCCAGCAGAAAGAAGCCATTCACTTTCTCTTTCCCCAATTCCTCTTTCTGGGAAACATCAGCCTGCTTTTGTGAAATGTTACCCAGTGTTAGAACTGCAGACTTCACTAACTCCATCTCAGCCAAGGCAATGAAATGGCAAATATTTTCCACTGAAATTGTTTATACCAGTCCTTGACTTGACTTTGTAAATCTAGTTAGAAGACACCATCTTTGTTTAAATTCAAGTAAAAGTGGTTTCACATTCACTGGAGAGAGAAATTTAAATAAAGGAGAGTGGGAGACAGAAGAAGAGGACAATCCTTCTGTGTGTGGATCATTTACTCTAGATTTTTGCAGTTGCAAATAGAAGATGATGTGTGTGATTCTGAATAAAAAAAAAAAAAAGAATTGATGTAATTGTGGCATTCATGGCTTCTCCGGTGGCTCAGACGGTAAAGAATCTGCCTTCAATGCAGGAGACCCCGGCTTCAACCCCTAGGTCGGGAAGATCTTCTGAAGAAGAAAATGGCAACCCACTCCAGTATTCTTGCTTGGAGAATCCCATGGACAGAGAAGCCTGGTGGGCTACAGCCCACAAACTACAGTCAGACACACGGCTAAGCAACTTTCACTTCACTTTTGGGATACATGTGATCATCCTGAGTCTGCTAATTTCATTTGGACTGATCCTACTGTGAATCAGTGAATCCTTGGAATTCACCCAACTTCGTTTTGTAGATGGGAGCCCTATTTTATAGATGGAGAAGCCAAAATCAAGACAGAAGAGATGATAAGGTCGGAACCTAAACCCAGGGCAGTGGCTTCCAGTCAGAACTTTCTCCATGTCGGCTAGCCCACAAGGATTGCGGCGGGGCAGAGGATACTGCTGGGGCCTCTCTGGGCAGGGCAGATGGCACCTTAAAAGTTAGCATTTCAGTTTGGATCTGTAATAAAGCTTGAATTTTCAGATGAGACCAACTACAGAAGCCCATCGAGACCACATATATGGGGCAGGAATGTTCTAATCATCTGAGTTCTTGACAGACAAGACCTTCCCTTGTCTACAGTTTGACAGTCTGTCACCCCAGGCTGCAGAAGAGGTCCAAGGTGACATATGATCCTGAGACCTTCCTGTAACTCTGAACTTGGGCACAGGGATGTCTATACATCTGTGCACATCAGGTGTCTGACCTGAGAACCTCAGTTATTGTTTGTATTTGTCTAATCCTTTAGGGTTTACCATGCACTTCCTATTATGTTACATACTATTATCTCATTTTAAAAAATCATCAGAACAGCTTTGACAAGTGAGGAAAGTGAGGCTCCAACTTGAAGTTCTAGGTGTGCAACTGCTTATTCAAGTTCTGATCTTTAGTGTGTGTGTGTGTATGTGTGTGTGTTCAGTCATTGTGTCTGCTGACTCTTTGGGACCTGTGGACTGTAGCCTGCCAGGCTCCTCTGTCCATGGGACTCTCCAGGCAAGAATACTGGAGTGAGGTTTCCATTCCCTTCTCCAGAGGACCTTTCTGATCCAGGGATCAAATCCACGTCTCCTACATCTGCATTGCAAGCAGATTCTTTACCACTGAGCCATCGGGATTCCCTGCTCAGCCTACCCACTTTCAAGTGATTTAAATTGAATGAGTTCAACAAAATGGAAAAAGATGAAGTTGCCTCTTCTAACTAATAATTATTCTGGAAAGTGTTTTTGAGCAAGGCAAATACTATAGGAGATAATACTTTACATAAAAGCATGGATTTACAAGACAGATATATTTGAAAGCCTTTGCTTTGGACTGCAAAGGAACCCCAGCTCCAGACTACCACTGCCTTTTGCTAAATAGTTACCTCTCTTCAAATTTTGGCTCCTTAAGGAAAATAAAACCTTAGTTTGCTCATATTTTATGAGCATATCTGCTATACGAACTAAAGTAGATCTTCCAGAGTTTGAAGAAGTAAAACATTATTTTTATAAATATATTTTGACTACTTATGATGTGGTAGATTCGGTGTCAGATGCTCTAAATCCTGAGAAAATAAAGCAGCCCTCCCTCCCAAAGACCTTCAAATCCATTTACTATCGCTTTCTTCCAAGCACAAAAGTGTGTTTTGTTGATGATTAGCCATGCAAATACAAAAGCAGCATGAAATATCACAAGATTCAGATAGTCACAAAAAGGAAAGTCTCCATCATCTGAAAGTTCGAGGAAATGTCTGGTAGTGAAGGGGACATTGTTGCCTAAGTATCCATCTATAGTTATTAAAGCCAGTTTCTACATGAGGTACATGAACTTCATATGGGATAGACTTTCTTATTGGAATGAGCTAAAGCACATTTTTAAAAAGCATATCAGAAAGCACGTAGGTGTGAATGCTGTTATTATAGGAAAAGACAATCTCATTTGTAATATCAGCATGAGATCCTCAGACCATAGCACTTTTTTGTATTAATGACAAATGACTTTGGACCCTCCTCATCACTGAGGTGGGGAATGGTTGCTGTGAGAACCAGGCTGTTTGGCTGTATTTTTACACATTCACTTTTGGAATCAATTAGCCATTCTATTCTATTTTAAATCACACACACACGCGCATCCCAAATGATCTCTCTGCCACCTCCTGTAGAAACAAAAAACGCTGTGACCTGGAAGTCACTGTCCCAACCAGCTCAAACCACTCCCTAGCCTTATTCTTGGTAGTTCATCTGTTAGGCTCTGAAGAGCCTGGAAAGAGCTACTTAGACTTACCATGAATGAAAGTCTGACATCTCACAATGTTCTTGCAGCCCATGAGCTACTGAAAACCCACATGTCTCCAAACAAGGGGCCAACTGCAGTCCTAGGGAAGGTGGGATACCTGATCTTGACCTGCAGGGAACAGAGAAGGAAGGATGCTCAGAAAGACAACAACTCAGCCTTCCTCAATTCCTTTTTATTCCTAGTATTGATGATTAGCTGCTATTCAGTCGCTCAGTCATGTCTGCCTCTTTGCGACCCCATGGACTGCAGGATGCCAGGTTTCCCTGTCCTTCCCCATCTCCCAGAGCTTGCTCAAATCCATGGCCATTGAGTCGGTGATGCCATCCAACCATTGATTATTAAGGTTGGAGTCAAACTGTAGGATAATAATAAAAATCAAGACCACTCCAAGGCATTCCTCACTCCAAAAGGATGAATCCCATCCTGAAGATTGAGGGAAAGCATTTTAGAATAACTTTGTGTGTGTGTGGGTGTGCATGTATATGTAGTCATTTTAAGGATTTATTGCATTTAATTATAAGGGATGTTGAACAAATATTTTTTTATCATTTTAACCATCATTTTTTTCTTATGACTTTGTATTAATAATCCTCTGGAGACTCATGTTTGAAATTTGATTCTTTCCAATTTCCTTTTTTTGTTTTTTGCCTCTCTTCACTTCCTTGTGGGAACCCACTGATTTACTACGATTGCTGATTACATCCTGGTCATATGCTGGGCTGTAGCAACCTCAGGCCAGGAACTTAGGAACAGTCACATAGGAAGCAGACTTGCTTTCTTCTTCTTAATAAAGTTGATTCTCATATCTACAAACAGAGAAATATCTAAGAAAGCAATTTGCAAAAACATGTAGACATGAAGATGAGTGAATGATGTGTGAATTCACTTCTGATGAGTGAATGAGTCCAGTCCTACAAAAAGTGTCACCCCGTTTTCAGAGCTGTCATACAAAGGCATTTCTGTCTACCTAGATCATAAGAGTTATTCCTATGCCAAATGCATGGTGCATTGCAAAGAACTGGTACAGGAAAAGGGAAAATGTCATGTATCAAGAAAAAGAATTTGGAATAATTTCCTTATATATCATGCAACTTAATTGATTATATGGAAACAAGGTTATGATTCAGATACTCATTTGTCCATGCCTATTTTGATTTTTAAAAACCCCACACTGCACAAGCTAAAAAAATAGTCATATGCCTAGCACTGAATGATTTGGATAAGCCAGTGTTCCAATAGATAGGTTGTTTGGTTTATGGTTTTGTTTCTAAGTCAGTACAATAGTCCTCTTGTTTCTTTTAGTTGAACAGTCTAGAGAAAATCAGGTCATTTTGCTTTGCACTGTTTTGATTTGATTGTGGTAAGAACACATAGCATGAGACTGCCCTTTTAACAAATATTTAAGTATACAATATAATACTGTTCCCCCTAAATACAACCTGAAGAAATCCCGATTTTTCCTTTTCCTTTTATTTTGTAGAGTCTATTTAAGGACAGCTCTGCTTGCCTCTGCCAATTCTTCCCTTTGCACAGCCTCACACCCATTCCTACTCTGTCAGAGGGACAGCTCTGCTTACACTGGCGCCCCGTGTCACTTTGACGGGAGAGCTGCTCTGTCTCAAAGCTGAGGTGTGAAGGGAGGAATTAGTAAGCTGGGGTGGCCAGAGATCCCTCGGAGGTCGGGAACGCCCAGCATTCAGTTTCAAGTCGTTTGCTCTGCTGTGAAGCTGTCCTTTGCTCCCAACAAAGCGCACAGTTGGCTGTGTACACCAGTGTTGAGTGTAAATGGGTTCTGGAAAAGTGGTGCAAAGAGAAGGTTCGTGTTTGAGTCAGGGGGAGCAGAGGCAAGACGTGTGAGAGATGAGACGCTAGTGAGAGCGGGAGTTCAAGAAAAGTCAGAAGCAGATCAGAGAGGAAGTGATCAGAGGCGTCTCTGAGATTTGGGAGGTAGCGAGAGACATCAGATTTCCCACCATAAGTAAGATGGAGCTTTGGGCCCAACTGATTTCCAATATCCAATAAAAATCCAGTTACGTGTGAATATCCAAATGTATATGTGAGTCACACATTTATTCAGACATAAATTAAAAGATATATGCAAACAAGTAGCTTAGTGCCTGGCCCATGGCAATCCATAATAAATGGTTAATAGTAACAATGATATTATTATTAATTATTATGCTTTACATTCAAAGTGACAGAGGTTTTCTATTTTCTGTCTTTATCATTAAGAAGTTCTGGCCATGTTACACAATTATCACAGAAAAACAGATGTTGGATGCCAAAAAATAGTGTTGGATGCCAATTAAATTTTCCCCTTCCTGTAAGCCGCATTACAAACTTCCAGAGCTTTTCAGACAGGGCTTAACTCCTGTCGGCCCTGAGCACCAGAAGGAAGTCTTCTCAAACTCTGAAGGACAACAGTTAGGAGAATGGGTGTGATGGTTGCTGTTGTTTGGTAAGTAGCTGCATAGTGAGCGGGAGGTTCTGGGTGGTCTTCCCTCAGGGCCTGGTGTCTATGCCTTTGTTACAGGAGGACTTACACCCACCCTCTCCGACCCCAGAGAGGAGAAAGAGGCTCAAGAGGAACTGGAATTCATCCCAAAGAGAATGAATGACCTCTAACCCACGTTTTACCATGTCTGAAAGTCTCCTGTGGGCAAATTAATTTTTCTTTTGAATTTGAGTCTCTCATTGAGATCATCTTTAGTCAGAGAAAAGCAAAGGGCTAAGAGAAGGGATATATACAGTTCTCTCCAGGATATCCAAGTCATGCAGCAGAAATAACTACTCAGTCCCTGGTGGCTCAGAGGTTAAAGCATTGTCTGCAATGAGGGAGACCTGGGTTCGATCCCTGGGTCGGGAAGATTCCCCTGGAGAAGAAAATGGCAACCCACTCCAGTATTCTTGCCTGGAGAATCCCATGGACGGAGAAGCCTGGTGAGCTACAGTCCATGGGGTCGCAAAGAGTCGGACATGACTGAGCGACTTCACTTTCTTTCAAATGGAAGAGTCATTGTTAATTTCCTAGATGCTAGAATCACTTCTTTGATCATCCCAGCGTATCACAGGGAGCCCATCATTATTAATGATGCTGTATTCCTTTGGCAACCAAATGTTAGCATTCCCATAGTCTCTGTACCCAGGGTGAGCATCTTGTCTCCAAAAGATGTTAATTTATACAAGATGTCACAATGGATTACTGAAAGTTCCAGAAAAGCCTTGGTGGTGTATGGTGTGGTGTGTGTGTGCGCATGTGTGTTACTATGACTAGGGACTTTGGACTTGAAGACAAAACTTTAAATCACTTTTGATACATGGCACCCTATAAACATCAGAAGAAGTCAACAACTGTAAATAAACAAGGCAAAAATAGAAAAATGATGAAGAAAAATTTCAGCTCAATATGTTAAAATCTACATTCCCCAAAGAATGAGCAGCCAGGGGTAACAGAAGAAAAGTGTTTAAATGGAATGATGCCAGATTATTGAAACATATTTAAGTTCCCTAAAAATATAAACATTAAGATTTAGAAGGCTGTGATTTATTGCTCTAGCTAAAAATCCAATAATACATCAGCTGAAGATGGGAGCATGGTCATCAGCTCTTGAAGGGCAAAAATAAGATATACGTCCAGGATGTCTGGCTGTTCCCTCCCTTAAGTTCTCCCACTTATAGCTGAACAGAAATTTCCCCTACATTATTTTTTTCCTGAGAGAAGGCAAGTTCTCTCTGTGGAACATGCAACCTGGACTTAGAACTACACAAGTTCCTTTAAGTCCATCTTCTTCAGCCCTCAAACAAAGCCCTGTGAGGTAAGCATCAGTGGCCCTATTTACAAGTGAAGAAATGGATGATCAGAGAAGTTAAGTAACATGTCTGAAGTCACACAGCAAAGGAAAAAAAAAAAAAAAACTGGAACTCGAGTCACTGACTACAAATTTCTGCTGCTTTCTTCACTCCCAACCCTTTCCAAATTGACAAAACTCAACATCAAGTTGATTATTTCACAATCTCAGTTTTGGTCAAATTTTGACCCTGTAGATTCTCAGACATGATTATATAGAACTGTTCTATCTCCCAAAGTAGGCTTTTAAATTCTTTATATTAAAAAAAAAAAAAAAAGAATCAAGAGTCAAATACCATCCCTTTCCTTCAAATAGCCACTCAAATAGACTTTCGGTTACTTAAAGTCTCAAAAGGTGATGGCAACTGAGAAAATAATGAAGACTGCTCAATCAGGAAGGCCATCTATTTCAAGCGTTTTGTTCAAACTTTTCTGATCTCACAGGGAAAAACTTCACATGATTTTCAAGAACCTTCAGAAGAAGTCAGCCGTGTCGCTCTTAATAGAGACACCAGTTTAATGCCCAAACTCGTAGAGGGGAGCTGACCATTTTCTAGGCAACTATGTGCAATTCTTATCAGGCGAAGTCCAGCTGCTGTTGGCTAACTAGCTCACCAAAGTGACTCCCCCGGGCCCCAGCTAGGAGCAACTAAAATAAAATGCAAAAGGCACAACACAGATAAAAGGCTGTGGAATATATAGGCCTCATTTTAATAGGGCCTCAGCTCGGGCTCTGCTTTTGCACCCACGGCTAATTGAAGGGGCAACTAGAACAGACACAATTGTAGTAAAGGAGCCACCCCACCACCTGGCTTGCACACACAATTAAATATTTGCACCTGCAGTGGCAGTATGTGTGAAAACTCTCCCTGTAATTAGTTGTCGGGGTAGAAATAGATGTAATTTTTAAAACCCTCTCTAATTCCAATAGTTATGTTTAAATAGATATTTTTGTTGAAACAAGAGAACTCAAAATCCATGCTTTTAAAAGAAACAATTTCATATTGCCTGCTTTTCAGCTAATCCAGGGAAAACAGACCATTTTGTTTCTATATGTAACTCAATTACAGGAGTATTACCGGCATGTGTTTTCAATGGGTTTGGTGTGTGATTCAGTCTACTCAGTTATTCATTCATTTTTCATTTATGTCATTTTATTTATTTGTTCAGTAAACATGCTAAGCATGTGCTATACCCTGGTTCTGGGATATGAAGGAATATATAAAACAGCATATCTGCCTAGAAATGCATGGCAAAGGAAGGAACTAGGGTTGATGTTTTGATCATATAATTATAATTCAGTATGAGTGTATGTCACTTAGAGGTGATGGTACATGCAAAATGCCACATAACAGCTTTCCCAACAAGATCCTCCAAGGAACTTCTTTTTTAAATTATTTTAAATATAAAATTTGAGTTGTTCCTCATTTATGGAACAACATGAGATGTGTCACAGTTTTGACAATAACACAGGCTCTTCACATGAGCTCTTCAGGCTCTTCATCCCACTGTTTAATTCACCTTAAATGCTGTTTAATAACATGAAAGAGTTGTCTATTTTAGACATGCTGGATAAAGTAGAACAATACAGGATTTCAGCAAATAAGCATATTGCCACACTATGGGACATGAAATGCACTGATGAAAAATGAAGCAGCCACTGCCTTCGCCCCCAGGAGAGACAACACGCCAATGTTTCAGTAAACGCTTCCATCCAGATTCATATGATGTCTGTTTATCCATAAAGGACCTTGATACTCTAATTTCTCACCCTCACATTCCTTATATTATTGAAACAGTCAAAGAAACTGTCTACAGCTTTGAGGGCAAATCCGCAACATTTAGATTTCGCGTGGATTGCTCTTCACTTTGTATTTGAAGGGATGATTTCTTACCTCGAAGAACATGGGGCTTTGGCCAAACACATCCTGTCTCCTGATAAGCTGCCCTGTTTAGGGTTGACCTGGAGAGGTTTTTTTTTTTCAGCCCCCGATCCTATGATTACCACGCACTGTGGAATTTTGACACAAATATTTTGAGTGTAGAGAAAATTGAAAAGTCTTTGGAAAGACCATTCTCTCCAGTGAGATGACCCGTGATGGGGCACATGGGCTAGAAAGCTGGTCCCCGCTCTCAGAGAATTACCGGCGGTGGGGGGAGTGGGGGGCGGCTGGGGGCTGGGGCAGCCCTCCGGACCCTGAGGTGCAGCAGCTGTGTGTCGTCTTTGAGGCTGAGGATCAGGCGGAGAATATGAGATAGGCAAACGTTGGCTTAAACGTTCTTCTCTCTTTGATTGTCCTTGGACATCTGCCCCACCTCCCGTCAAGAATGCTTGGCAGCTGTTAGCTCAGAATACCACGGTTCTGCTGCGGCAGCCGCTAGCCCAGTTCTTCTAATACTTTAAGCCAACGAGTCTCTGTTATATGCCCGGCCTGATACACAGCTATGCTAATGCCTTGAGCTAACCAGCTTTCCAGCGGCCGTGGAAAACACAAGGGGAGCGTCTTTGGTGTATTTTCCTCACGTGCTAATTGGCTTTAATTGTTGGCCAATTGGATTTCAAGTTCAGAAAAGAGTGGGCGAGACAAAGGCAAGTGTTAACTCCAAACCGTGGGAGAGCCTGGTCGGCTCTTTTGGTCTCTAATAGAGCAGACTTTATGCAGATGCACATGTCTCCGGGCCACGGGGGTCCGAGGAGGGTTCTCTGGACCATCAGGAGGGTTTCTCAAGATTTATGCTCGTCCTCATCGGCTACACACCAAGCAGGGGACAATGAACCAGAAATTGGAAAGATATTCCTCCGCGCTTGTGTGTCTTCCCAGTAACCATGCAATAGGGGAAGAACTTAAGCATGTTTAGCTCCCTTTAAGTCCCAAAGTTTTATTCTAAGAGCCTTTTTTTCCTATCATTAAGAAATTACCATGGTGAAGGGAGAAAGTGCTGAATTGCAAATATTGAAAATGAACATTTTTCTGCTTAGACTCTTGAGTATAATATGCCATGATTATTATCATCTTATTAAAATGCACATTTCTTTCACCCATACTCCTCAATAGTACCCTCGTGGGAATTCATCTGTGATAAAATAGAGGCTTTGAGACTGGACCCCTGAATATTTGGGCTTTATTAGGAGAGCATAAGACATTGATAGTCAGTTGTGCAAGGGGGTCAAGGACAGCTGGCCTTGATTTATTTCCAGTCAAGGTTATTATGGATTGGTTTTCTGATAGTGAAATGACTTAAATTTGCCATTGATATGAAATGATGTTAGAAACTGGTGACTTATTATCCATTCTCTGAGTCAGGATGTACTGAAGGAGATCACCCCTGTGCTAATTCCCCAAATTCTCTTCTTCTATATTGGGTCTGAAATGTATCTACAAGCACAAATGGTTCTACTGCTTTGATGGAATTGACCAGTCGGTCAGTCCAACAGCTGTCAATTCAGTCACAGAATTTTTGACGTTTTTGACAGAATTGGCCAGGTGTTAGACTAAACCCACTGGTCAATTTCATCAAGAATTGTCAAACCGGTTTCCAAGATTGGAGAAAGCCAGAATCTATATGTCCTTATAGGTATTCCTCTATGTATCTTGTTAACATACTTATTTTCTTATTTTTTTTCTGGATCTTGATGCAGAAACATCATAGTTTACACATATATTCATGTATGCATATAGATGAAGATCTCTGCCAATGAGCAGTGTTCCTATTTTTAATTCACAAATGGTATGGCACAGAGCATCCATCCATGTAGCTGCATTTCCAAATAAAATAATTTAATCACCTATCAATTTATTTCACTAGTTCTTTTTATTTCTAGCCATAATATAGCAGCATGTGGCAAGGGCAGGATCATTACTGCCTGGCAGATCAGCCAAATAATTCCAGCTCAGTAACTTCTGGAGAAAGTTTGTCTCTTTTCTTCTCCAGAAGACTTAGCAAGATCAGAAAAAGTTTATTATGATTGTTGGTCATTGCCTATGCCCAACCCTCACCTCCCACAGGTGAATTTAAAAACGATGAGAGCAAAAATCCACATCTATTTTATTCCCTGATGATTCCCAAATGCCTAGAATTAGTACATTACATCTAGATCCTTGAGCATGGTGCTTTGAAGTTTTTGAACCAGCAATACTCATCATAATGAGTTTGGTCAAGAACATTCATTCTGGGACTTCTTTTTCCTCTCAACTTTCTAAGAACTTTGCATTTGCCTAATTTGAAATACTTGGCTTATTCTGCATTATATTTATGATGTTGTTTTATTTTTTTCCCTAGACTATGAATATCCAGAATATGGATACTGCCGTAGTATGATCCATATTAAGCCAAACACAGGACCTAATAAATAGTGGACAAGAAGAAACATGCATGGAATTAAAAACATAATCACTTATGAATGAAACAGCAGTATTCACTACTAATGACCCATGCTCATTAGAAGAATTCCATGAACATTAATAAACAACACCTACTGTTCTCGGGCAGTTCAATCTGGATGGGTGGGTGGAGAAACGGAAGTGACCAATGAGTGATTAGAAATGAGGATATGATAGTTCATGATGGTCTTGATTAGAACCCTTCACTGACATTAAGCCTAACTGTTCTTAAAACTATCTATAAGTAAAGTCACACACGCTCCAAATGAAAGCCAGATTGTTTTCTGATGCACAATGCTTCTAACAAAGGACACCACTGAGGAACCAACTTTACACAGCCAGCTTGCTCTCACAAAGAGCATTTGATAAACAAGACCTCACCATCTTTTTTAGTGGATGGCTATTTTCCCTCTTCTGCCTCTCTCCGACCTGTCTGATAGCATCATTCCACCAGTCACCTGGCAAGGGGACAGGGAGCAGGACACACACTGTCATTTTGACACTTCTCGTGAGCAGCAGACACATCATTTTTAGACTCTTCACAGACCAGCTGCATCTGTTTGTCACCCTCATTTTCTTTAAAGAATGAAATCCTTCTGAAGAGCTAGATGATATTATGAGTGACTCTTATACTGAACATCAATTTATAGCTCGGGAAACCATTCCTCTCAGCTGAAATATGATCCTTCTCTCCAGCCCGGAGAAGGTCTCGCCCACTTATATTTTCTCTTTCTCAGTGGGCGTCCTAAGCCAGAGTCATCACCCTTTATAGTTTGATCTGAGAAACCTTGTTTTCCCAAGCCACCTAAAATGAATACACTTGTGAGTATTCTGATTAGAAAATCTTGATCCTCAAATCTCTTGTCTTGATTTGTGTTAATAAATACTAATAGATAATGACTGCGGGGGACATTTACTGTATATTCACCTGCAATGTACAGAGCATGTTATACGGATTACTTCAATTCAATCCTTCCAATAAGCTTACTGAAAGTGGTTTTTTTTTTTTTCCAATTTCATACCTCAAATTCCTTCCAGCATACCCCAGGCCACCAGTACCAGCATCACCATCCACCACCGTAACCAGTGAGACACTGGTGTAAAAGTCTCAGGACACAGGAGAGAGTCAGTGATTAAAAGCTAGCAGTGAAGTTCAGGGCTGCTGTTTGATCCAAAATACAGCTTTTTTTTCCCCAAGCAACGTCAGTTAAAGTCTGCCATTGCATCTAGCATTGCTCTGCCGTCAATGCAACTGTCCTCCATTTTTCCTATCTCCATTCACCTTTTCTCAGTTGTGAAAAGTTAGTCCGTGGTAGTTACCGTGTGGCATGGCACCTGATAAAGACAGTGCACCACATTTAATGAATTACTGAAGGAAGTCACAGTGTGGGACTCTGTATTTCAAATGCCCAAAGAGATTTGAGAATCTTTTTTCTGGACCAAGCAGTTTATACAATCAGCATCTCTCCTCTGACATCAGGCCAATAATGCTTTTGAAAAGGAACAAAAGCAACCTTTAAAAGCTAAAAATCACATATGGTTCCGGGCATCCAAACTCTTAAGAGGTTTGTATTTTAGAAGCAATGGTTTTTTCCTTCACTTCCTCCATGGATGCATTTCATGTGAAAGAAATGGCAAGGAATTAACCTCCAAAAAGTGATCTCCCCAGCCAAGTGTGGAAGCCGGCCGAGCAGCACAGCTGTTACAGGGCAAGGCGTCTGTTCTGGGCTCGCCTGACCTCAGGCCCCTGCCTCCCTCTGCCTCTTGGAAATGTCTTGTCTTCCCAGGTGGGTCATTTTCCTTTGAAGACTGGTGCTTGGAAGAGCGATCTGGAAAGCCTCCCGCTCTCCGCCTTTCCCTCTGTTCAGGACAAGACCACCCAGAGATTTGCCTGGAGAAATACTACACGAGCTCTTAGGTCTGTAGCTCAGAAACTAGCCCAGGCTACACAGTGAAGCTCACAGCCAGTCCAGGCGAGGAGAGCGAAGAGGATTAGCTTGGACAGAGTTTGCCAAATAAAATAGAATGTCATATCATGCTGAACCCATTTCTGTGTTCCCCAATATTCAGCTCCATGACTAGGTGGATTTTTAGCAGTTTATGGCAGTAAGCCATTTCTCTTGTAAATATTCCTTGTGACACTAATTCCTCAAAGTTTTGATGCCAACTACAGCATAGTAAGTTCCTGCCAGACTTTCATTATATAATGAGCATCCATTGCTTCTATGGCCCCAAAGAAGATTCCATTAGACAGCTGAGACTTACCTCTCTATACTGAAGCTTCACTAGGGTGGGAACTGGTTGCAATGAGCTTTTTTCATGGATCTACCTCTTGCATATCCCTTCCTTACAACTCCATCAGCTTTCCTCTTTGCATCACCAAAATCTTTACCTGCAATTTCAAGGAAATTCCTGGTACCTAACTGATAATCCAGATGCTTCTATGGTAAGCAGGATTGGGTCTCTGTAGTTTCCTTGCTGGTGATTTTTTTTTCTCCCCCAATGTTTCATTGAAAGGAAAGACCTTCAAAATATTGTGTTGGTTCTGTTTCAGTGAGTTCCCAAATTTATGGGAGGACATCGGTGTCTTTTTTTTTTTTTTTTTTTCTGTTTTGAAAATAATTGCTTTAAAATGTTGCATTAGTTTCTGCTGTACAATGAAATGACTCAGCTATATGTTTTCAAATATTCACCTATCCCCTCTCTCGGACCTCCTTCCCATCCCCGCCCCCATCCCACCCTCTAATCATCACAAGCCCTGAGCTGAGCTTCCTGTGCTTTATAGCAAATTCTCTCCAGCTATCCACTTTAAACATGGAAGTGTATATATGACAGACGAATGAGTAAGAAGATATGATACACATATACAATGGAATGTTACTCAGTCACTAAAAGAAATGAAACAGGGTCTTTTGTAGAGTCATGGATGGACTAGAGTCTGTTAAACAGAGTGAAGTAAGTCAGAAAGAGAAAAACAAATATTGTATGTTAATACATGTATGTGGAACTTAGAAAAATGGTGCAGATGAACCTATTTCCAAGGCAGGAACAGAGACGCAGACACAGAGAGTGGACGTATGGACACAGGGTGGGAAGGGGAGAGGGGGATGACCGGGAGATCAGGACATCAGTGACTTTCCAAGCCTGCATCCTACCAGCCACCACTCTCACCTTGTGGACGACTTACTCTCTTTGCAGCCCTTCTTCAGGGGTTTGCAGCCACAAGGAAGCTTCCTAAGTGACATTCAGAGCAGTTTCAACTCTCTGATACCAAATATCATTGTGCTATTGTTTGGACAAACCAAGCTATTAATATAGAGAGAATGTGATACAGGACCCACCCGAGGTTTATCTCTTAACCATGACAATACAAGGCATGCTATTGCTGTCATGGGTAAGAAGAACATTAAGGGAGAGAGGAAAAGACTTTCCACCTCTTAAAAACGTGCTGCTCCAGGGATGTGGCCTAAACTTGGTAGCAGAATCTCTACTTTTCAGCTTTGGGTTCAGTTCTCTAACAAAATATTCAGTTACACAGTGACTGCTCACGCTGGGCTTATTGTGACCCCATGGACTGTAGCCCGACAAGTTCCTCTGTCCATGGAATTCTCCAGGCAAGAATACTGGAGTGGGTAGCCATTCCCTTTTCCAGGGGGCTCTTCCTGACCCAGGGATCGAACCCCGGTCTCCTGCAATGCAGACAGATTCTTCACCATCTGAGCCACCGGGGAAGTCCCAAATTACTAGGCATATAGAGAAAGGCTCCCCATCCCCAGAGGACACCACTGAGACAGAAGCAGGCGCTCCGTCACCCTTCGTCTATAAAGTCACAGTGTACATCCTACACAAGGTCTTGGAGGTAGTTCTCTGATTGGAGGACTCAAAGGGATAAAGCATGGTCCCTGATCTCCTAATAAATGATTATACGAGGCAAGACAGAACAAAGAGATAGAGACTGAATGAAGAGCATGGATCCCTATAGGTAAGCATTTCTCAGCCTTGACATTACTGATATTTTAGACTGGATAATTGTTTGTGGTGGGTACCGTACTGTGTATCATGATGTGTTCAGCAGCATCTTTGGGTTCTATGCATTAGATGCTGGCAGCCCTTAAGTTGTAACAACTCAAAAAATGTCTCTAGGTATTATCCCAAATGTCCCTGGAGAGGCAGGAGCATCCTCAATTGAGAACAACTGTTACAGGCCAACAGAAATGAGGAAGATGTCAAGTGAGAGAAAACATAAAGTTTGTGGCAAGAAAAAAAGAAAAAGCACATTCCAGGCAAGAGAATCAGAGAAACAAGAGTCCAGGGCCTATGCATAAATACAACCGCCTTGGGCTGGCATTCAAGGTATTCTGACATGGACCCCACCCTATCTATTCAAACTCATTTTGTACTTCAACCCCTCCCGACAGCTCACACTCCAGCCACACCAAATAAATCATCACTGCAACAACACACTCTTGTTTTTCACACAGCCAAGGGATTAGCTATGCGCAGGCTTCCTTTGGTTCAAAAATCAGTTCTGTGCCTTAGGGCTCTTTCATCCTCTAAGGCCAAGCCGGAGTACAGAGGGCAAATCCTCGTGAAGCTTTGCACAACTCCCATGCTTGCATTTCCTCCCACAGTTGTTATGTGGGTCCTTAAAGCCTATCTTCTCCCAGATAAACTGCAGAGATGAAACTCTCTGTCCCCTGTTGATCTTTGAAACTCAAGTAGATGACATCGTGTTCTGCAAATAATAGGCTTAATATGAGTGTTCTTTGAAAGAAAAAGAGGCAGAGGCAAATATGGTTCAAAAGAAACCGGTAGTCTGTGTAATTAAAAAGAAAAAGTCATTTAACAAGTATTTATTGAGCAACTATTATATACTGGCATCATACTGGACCCTGTGGATGGGATGTATGTATTCAGTTGCCTCAGTCACGTCCGACTCATTATGACCCCATGGACTGTAACCCACCAGGCTCCTCTGTCCATGGGATTCTCCAGGCAAGAATACTAGAGTGGATTGCCATTTCCTCCTCCAGGGGATCTCCTGACCCAGTGATTGGACCCAGTGAACAAATCCCATCTCCTGCACTTCCTGCATTGTCAGGCAAATTCTTTACCACTGAGCCACCTGGGAAACCTGTGGATAGGACACTGTTCCAGAAATTGATCATTGTCATTCTAGCACTCAGGTCTAAGTGAGGAGAGTCCAGATAGTATATATTTTAATATAAATTCCAGATCGTAGTAAGTGCTGTAATAATGTTGATAGTCTTGGTGACGTGATGAAGAGAGACAGGGATGGAACTAGGTTAGATATAGAGGTCCAGGGATGCTTCTTTGAGAAGGTGACCTTTGAGCTAAACCTTAATCAATAAGAAGAGTTCAGCCATGTTAAGAGTTGGGCTGACAGCATTCTTGGGAGAGGAAAACTGAGAAGTTCATGAAGTGAATTATGACTCAGATGGTAAAGAATATGCCTGCAATGCCAGAGACCTAGGTTCGACCCCTGGATCAGGAAGATCCCCTGGAGAAGGGAATGGCAACCCACTCTGGTATATATACATTTATGAAAATCATAATCTTTAGGTTCATGGAAATAATAATATTATAGGTTGTAGGTTATAGAGTCCTAGCTTTGCAACTTAGTGAATCCCAAGATGCCCCTAAAAAATGAGAATTATTATTTTCCTCGTTTTTTTTCAGTTGGGACACTAGGTGATTTCTCCGAGATCATACAATTAATGAGTGACAGAGCCAAGTATCAAATACACATCTGCCCCCAACCTGAACATTTTTAAAATTGTCAGGAAAAACAAAACAAAACAAAAAATTGTCAGAAAAAACAAAAACAGATGATTTCTTTCTTTCCAAGACATAACAACTTCCTAATTGTTTTAGTAGTTCTATTTGTTACATTAAACATAAATAAATAAATTAGAATAACTGACTATGAATTGCCTAGTCAATGCAGAGGTGAACCAGGATCCATGCATTTGCAGTAATTCTAATTATGCTCTGGGTCACACACTTTGTAATACAAAAATGTGTTACTATCTCTGATAGCAATTTTCTTCTCTGTGATTGTGAAGAGGAGGCTTCTTGGTACAAAATGCTTGAAATGTGGGAGCATTCCTGTCTTTAAAAAAAAAAAATGACAAAAAACTGGGAACTCACTAACCCCTCACTGGTGACCCTTTGGAAAAGTATAGAACAGCAATCAAAACAAGAGGCAAAGGAGGGACATCCCGCCCTGATCATGGTGGCAAGAAATCAAGAGGAAAAATTCCCATGAGATATGCTATACATGCTTAAAATAAATCCTGTTCCATCACTAAGAAGGAATTGCTAAAGGGAGTCTGCCTTAAACATTCAGTTAAAGATTGGAGCTTGAGGAACTTACCTGGAGATCCAGTGGTTATAACTTGGCCCTTCTACTGCAGGCCACACAGTCTGGACCCCAGTCTGGGTACTAAAATTCTGCATGACCTTAGGCAAAAAAAAAAAAAAAAAAAAAGAGAGAGAGAGAAAATTTCTTCAATGAAATAAAAATGAAAATATTACATATCACCTTAAAAAGAAAATTAAAGGAAAAAAAAAACAAAAAAACAAAACACAAGGATTGGAGCTTGAGCTTCCACTAGTGAACAAAGGTTTGATTTGACTTAGATTTATTTGGATTCTAGAATTCATCTCCACCTATATTCAGGTTTAGGTTACCAGTTGTCAGTGAGTGCACGCATGCTCAGTCACGTCCAACTATTTGTGATCCCAGGGACTGCCAGGCTCCTCTGTCCATGGGGTTATCCCGGCAAGAATACTGAAGTGGGTTGCCATTTCCTTCTCCAGGGGATCTTCCCAACCCAGGGATTGAACTCATGATTCCTGCATTGCAGGTGGATTCTGTAAACCGGTGTAGAGACTAAAGCCAGGGGGTGGGATATTAGCCATTGCTTCCTGGGATGCCCTTCCCAGTCTGTCTTTTCAGAATGAATGCAGACTCCACCCTAACAAACCATGAGTAGCTGGGTCCCGGCTGCTGACGGGAGCGCCGCCAGTTTTCCCCGAGGCGGTGGTCTCTTCAGGAGGGCGTTGGATTACATCGCCCAGCAGCCACCAGCTCTTCCTTTGGCCTTGGCAAACTTCACAGTGGTGCCTTTTTTTTCCTACACAGCAAGCCCCACTAGCTCCTCTTTGGCTGCTGGGATGGAATGCTAGGAGTCAGGGGGTGTGGGGCTCAAATTGATAACTGTGTCCGTTGACTTTCCATTCCTTATTTCACCTCTTTCATTCTGTCGGGGAGCTTTGTCCCAGAGAAGGAGATTATGCAGCGGACTGCAGAGGAGATGGAACTTCAGAAAGATAGAGCGCACAAAAAAGTGTGACAAATTGCGATGACAGGGCTGCGATGGTCGCTTGTGATGGAGTGAAATTAAATCCCTGGCCAAACAATACTGCTTTCTTCTATGTCTATGGGGACCCTTGTTGGGCCTGGATTGAGAGAGAAAGTCAGAAGAGGGGAGTAAGAAAGATGCATTCACCCAGTCAAAAGGATATTTTTTTCCACATTCATTGGATTTACTTTCCTCAACAAAATGGCACTATAACACGTATCTGGATATGTGGCAGATGTATTAACATCCCTAAGCATTTCTATAAGAGCTGAGGTCATCCTTTGTGTCTCACTAGTAATTTTAATGGTAACCCCAAGTGTAAGACGCAATGGACCACATTTTTCTTTCCTCACCTCCAATGTCTCGACTCCCACAGTTCTAAAAAACTGTACTGGAATCCTGGTTAAAAAGATAAGTCTGCACAAGCAGACCCACTTCAAGTCCTTGTTTTTCTAAACATCACAAGCCTGGTTCACCAAGCACCCTCTTTTCACTTCATGGCTTATTTCAGGACCCCGAATACGCATTGGAAAGACTGATGCTGAAACTCCAATAATTTGTCCATCTGATGCAAAGAGCAGACTCTTTGGAAAAGACCCTGATGCTGGGAAAGACTGAGGGCAGGAGGAAAAGGAGGCAACAGAGGATGAGATGGTTGGATGGCTTCACCGACTCAATGGACATGAGTTTGAGCAAACTTCAAGAGATAGTGAAGGACAGGGAAGCCTGGCATGTTGTAGCCATGGGGTTGCAAAGAACTGGACGTGACTTAATGACTGAACAACAATGACCACGGCCCTGAACAGAATTGTTAATCTGCATCGCTGCCTGCCACAAGTGCTTGATAATGTAGATCCAGATTTCCAGGCCTCATTGAACTCAGAGCAGAGAGAAATTGCTTGACATTTTGTTATGAATCCCACCTTTTGAAGCCAACCCCGCCCCAGATACTCATCTCAGCTCACCTCACAAAATCAAAAGAGCTGCTTACCCAAGACCTAGACAAGGAGACGTTCTGGCATGTCTCCCCATCTATGGGAATTCCCTCAAAAGGTATTGGTGTCAGGAAGGGATTGAGTTAAGGTGATTGAAGCTGAGTGGCAGACATGAATCACATTTGTAAAGCATTCTTTATTGTGGCAAAACTCACATAACATAAAGTTTACTGTTTTAGCCAAAGTATACAGTTCAGTGGCTTTTAGATCATGACATTGTGCAACCATGACCACTGTTTAATTCTAGAACATTTTTATCACTCCAAAAATAAACCCCATTTTTGTCACTCCTAAAATAAGCCTGATCACTCCCATTTTCCCCTTTCCCCAGGCCCTGGCAATCACTCATCTACTTTCTGTCTCTATGGAGATGCCTACTTTGGACATAGAAAGAATTGTATACTATGTTTCCTTTCGTGTCTAGCTTCTTTCATTTAGAATAATGTTTTCAAAGTTTATCTATATTATAACATGTATCAGTATTCCATTCCTTTTTATGGCTAAATAATACACCATTGTATGGATATATCATATTCTGTGTATCCATTCATCAGTTGATGGGATGTGGATGGTTTCCACTTTTTGACCATTAGGAATAATGCTGCTAAGAATATGTGTGTACAAGCTTTGTTTGAACATATGTTCAGTTTGTGAATGTATATAACAAGGAGTAAGTCTGCTGAGTCATACGGTAATTCTGCATTTCACTTTTTGAGGAATCACCAAACTGCTCTCCACAGTGGCTGCACCATTTTACATTTCTATCAGCCAGGAATGAGGATTCCAATCTCTCTACACCTTCATCAACACTCGCTATTTTCCATTTTTTAATAACCACCCTAGTAGTGAAGTGATACTTTCTTGTGGTTATTTTTTATTTAAATTGATTTTTTAAATTGGAGCATAATTGCTTTACAATATGGTATTGGTTTCTGCCATACATCAACATGAATCAGTCATAGGTATATGTAGGTCCCCTCCCTCTTGAACCACCCTCCTACCCCCTACCCTCCCTGTGGTTGTGATTTGCATTTCCCTAATGACTAATAATGTTGATTATCTTTTCATGTGCTTAAAGTCAATTTGCATACTTTTATTTTAGAAGTGCCTTTTTCAGTCCTTTGCTCATTTTTTAATGTGATTTGTTCGTCTTTCTGTTGTTGAGTTAATGCATTTCGACAGAACAGTGATAAACACTTCAGAAGATCAACACTGTGGGTCGTAAGTAGCACAGAGAAGAAGTGAGACAGTTTTCACTGTGAGCTGTGGCATAAAACCTATATTTAACCCTCATTCTGTCACTCAAGGGCGGTAGGAATGTAGGCAAGTTCTTACTATCACGGAGTTTCAATGTCAGAGTCTATAGAAGGGCAATACCATGATTGCCCTTCAGGGGTAAATATGAAAATTAAATGAGATATTATACATGAAGCTACTGGTACCATGTCTGGCATAATGCAGTTGCTTGACAGCAGACATGTGGCTTGGATATTCAACTTGCCATTGTGAATGGCGTTGTATATTCTACTTGCCATTGTGAATGGCACTAGGGGGAAAAGGGAAACTGAGGATTCAGGGCTAAATATGCAACCTCCCAGGACCAAACACATTCTGGACAGAATGACTGTTTCCGCTCACCTCTCTGTGGGAAAACCTGGAGACTCAATCCCACTACTCCTTGTCACTTACAAGGAATGGCAGCAAGATACAACTCAAAACAAACCAAACAACCAACCAAGCAAAAACTTGGAGAAGGATTTGAGGGGAGTATTTTAGCTCAAAGTTTATAGGCTTCTACTCTTAAGTAATTCAAGCGGCCAGTTGATAAATATGTATTAAGCATCCACTCTATGCCCTGGATGCAGATATACAGAAAATCTAGTGCCCGCCGTCAATGAGACATGGAGATGCAGTGAAGAATGGGGAAAGATGAGCCTTCTTATTGCCGCCCTAAAGGGATCAGCCCAGCAACAGGCCGAGTTTAAATCATTATTAATAGAGAACTCTTCAAGTAGAAAAATGCTAGGTTGACAATATCAACCTGTCTAACTAAGTATGTTAAACAGTTGCAGAAAACAATCTTTTGATCATTTTCTTAACAAAAAGTTTCCAGTTTTGTTTTGGCTCTGTGGTTTGGACAAATGTGGTATTTTAACTTTATTAATCAATCAGAAGAGCAGTGTCAAGATGCTATAATCACTTTCTTTTTTGACTGATTTATTTTATTTTCTCTGGTTAAGGAATATAGAGCAACTGATTTAAAAGCTAGTAAATTCTTCCAGTTTAGAAATTATATCAATCACCATTTAATTTATCTAGAGGGGCAGATTTGTCCAAGGAGTACAACAAAATACTGAGTTAGAAAGAGTTGATTTATGGCATAGAAAACAAACTTTTGGTTACCAAAGAAGAAGGGCAAAGGAGGGATAAACTGGGGCTATGAAACTGACAAAAAAAATAAAATGTCGATTGACTAGCACATGAGTTGTGTTCAATAAAAGTGCAAAATATCTCTGTTTTGGTTTTGGTCCATTTATTTAGATCTACAGGTTAAGTTTGGGAAAATAAGGCATATAATTATGGTCAATTGCTCTAGAGACTTAAATGCTGAAACAATGAGGTCAAATTTTTAGTATTTTTAAAGTATTCAGCTTTTGCCATTAGGGTATCTGGATCTACAAAATACTTTGAGCCTTAAATGCTGAAATAAGGAGGTTATACTTTTAGTTTTTATTGCACTCAGCACTTGTCAGGAGGGTATCTAGATCCAAAAAATACTTTTTGCCCTCTGTTCCCACGGCCCACTCACCAACACGCAACCACAGAGAAAGCTGAAAGTGAGTTCAAGTTGTTTGGGTAAACAGCCAGGTAGCCAGGCATCGATTCTATCTACTGAAGTTCACTCTCCCAGTTTGTGTGGATGTTGTCCCTATTATTATAACACTTTGGGTTCATTTGAAAGCAACATGGCTCAAGCTGAGAATATTTTTGTATCCCAATCCTCCCACCATTTCCCTCTTCTGTCCCCTCCTCCTGCCTGTGTACCCCCGCCTTCAGTTGCCATGGCCAGACTTTAAAAACATTTCAGACTTAAAAGGTTAAGATCTAAGGGCTGCTGATTTTATCTGGGCTTTTAACTAACACAGGCAGGTGGATTAGAGATATGTGTACAATCCCTACTCTAGACACTTGGGTAAATATGCACAAGTGCTGGGGCAGCCGAGGAAGCGATCCGATGTTATTGTCTATTAATTCCAAAGTGGAGATTAAAGAAATCAGTAGTGTAAATATCAAAAAGGATTTCCACTTACATATAAGAACGTTACTCAAGCAGGCTGCTCGTTCCAAATTATGTGAAGGCTTTTGGCTTTAAGAAAAGTGTGAATTTGTTTTTGCTTGAAATTTGCATATTTGTCGGTCTCTCTTTGTCTGCAAGGAGGGTACTAACCCTACCAAGAATTCTAGTCACATGGTAACAATTTGTGCTGCTGATAGTTTCCATGTAGCTTTACCACAATAGTATGTATTTGCCAGAGTTGTAATGTAGAGTCAAATTTTATTTTTTTGATCTCTCTTTATGTAACATTTCCTAGAAATGCCAAAATACGGGGTGAAGGAAGCTGTGTATCAAGTTCAGAGCATTTCTAACTTTAGACAGGATTCAATCCCCACCTCGCTCGGCCGACTTTGCCTGTAAGCTTCAGAATCCAGGCTTCAGGGAAGCCACCTTGCGCCACCATAAATGAATACCAGCTGACGACCGGAGAAGTCAAAGGCGAGCCCAGCGATTTTCCACCCTGCTGCAAGTGGGCTGGGACAGACCTTCCTACGCTGTGCTTCAGGGAGGGAAATGTCAATTAAAGTGCAGGTGCCCCAGTTTCAACATAAGTCATCAAGAATCACCATTAGCTTTTATTATACGATATGTGCATTGAAAACATGCACACAGGCTCACACAGGTTTTTAATCAGCCTAGTGGCACAGCCAGCGGTGTAAAGAAAAGAATCTCCACATTTTCAGAAACTGGAATATGAGGTGATTTTTTTCTGCCCTGTATTTTGAGACCCTGATCACAGATCTCAGGCCATCTTTAGATGAGTAGAGACTAGAGTCTCTAGACTCAGAGAACAGAGTTTCCAAATAATCTAACAAAATCAACAGCTACTCTATCACTCTCTTCTGAGTGATTGTGTCCCACAAGGAGAAAACAGAAAAACAAAACAACATTATCAAAATGCTATAAATGAGGATATAGGACATCCCTATATAATACCCCCCAAACAGCCAGTTCTAACTAGATACCTAGTCAATCCACCGAATAATATGCATTAAAACTATTTTGGCATAAGTTAGGTCAAAGGTCAGAGACCATTTAAAAGGGGAGCACCCATATTTGTCTAAAGCATTGGAATTGAGGGGAATGAAAGAGGGGAGTGGCTGCCCTGCAGAACAGGCTTGATTACTGAAGGGGGAACAGGAGTTGAGGAGGAATAAAATAGGAGGTTGGGATTAACATAGACACACTACTATATACAAAATAGGTAACCAAAAAGGGCCTATTGCACAACACAAGGAACTACACAACATAGTTTGTAATAACCTATAAAGGCAAAGAATCTGAAAAAGTAATACATCCACATATATGTATAATTGAATTACTTTGCCGTACACTGAAACTGTCATAACATTGTAAATCAACGACAAGCACTTCAATTCTTTAAAAAAGAAATAATATAGAGGGAAAAAAAAAAGAGAAGTCTTCCTCCATCAAAAACATGACTTCACTACTGGTTGGAGTCCAGTGTGGACAAACATAATCTCTGGTTATCTTTTGAATCCAAAGTTTTCTGCTTTGCCCTAAGACAAGTTCATAATTTCTTCACGTTTTGGTATATACAACTTTCGTGCAATTAGCATAAATTTTCTACAGAACAGCCAAAGGAGGGTAACAGCACAGAAGAAAGAAAGTCATGATTGGGGGGTGGAGGGTGAATGTTAATTTGGAGCCAAGAGTATTTCAGGAGAGAGGAGGCCTGGGTAAGGTGTAGCAACAGGCGTCTTTGCATGCCTCAAATATCCAAGGGGCAAGAAAGAGGCAACAGGAGGGGAGAAACATGGGCAGAAAGGGGACCAGGAGAATTCTCAGGACTACTTTTCTCTAGGCTGAAAATTAGCTCAAGATTTGGTTCCACCAAAAATCATCTAGCATATTGTTAAGTCATACATGCTTCTAGTTGCTGAGTTTGAAACAAATGTAAAAGCCTGATCAACATACTAATAATTTAATTTTCAACTCTTCATGTGGAATTTATCACATAATAGTCATCATTTCATTCTACCACAGGACTACAGTTTCATCAAAGACCTCAACAGTTTTCCAATCCTAACACGTGAAGATATTCATTTGATTATTTTAGCATCAGGAACATAGTAGGCTGCATGCAAACTGGCTAGGAGGTGATTCTGGAAAAGATGGAAGGGCAAACATGTCTCAAAAAGATTCCCCAGAAAACCAGGCCAGATGTGATCTTTGGCAACCTTACCATGAATGCGGTAAGTCACTGCTGAATCCTGAGAAAATTCTAAAGAAGCAATGTTTGCAATTTTACCATCATCATTTGGAAAGTCGAATCTTATTCTCACCTTCACAAAGTGAACAGAGAAAAAAGTCAACAAAAAAATACAGCTGAAAATTTTCTTGGTTTAATATCATAAACTGAAGAGTACAATATGACATTTATTCATATGCTTGTTTTCAAATTCAAACAGAAAATAAATGTAAGGATATGCTTACACATTAGGTGACTCCCTTATTTTTGTGCAAACATTTGAGTCTTTTTACAGAAGGCTGTTTGGAAGCCCAGCTGAGATCTACTGATATTTTAACACTCGTTCACAAAATCTGAAATTTAAAAAAACAATGTAATTTTAATCATCATGAGATTTCTGTTGGTAATTTCTCCAATTTTCAGACACAAAAAGAAACATCAAAGAATGGTAATACATTTGTAGAATTCTCAGGGTGCTTCGGGGTGAGTGTCGGGGGTGAAGGGAGTGAGGAAAAAGAGTGGTAAAATCAGTGACAAGTGATTAATAGTTCAAACTTCCTGATGGCTTTTCTATGAGGAACAGACCCAAGGGGAATAGGGTGAAATAGAACAGATACCCTCAATTAGCTTGTCCACACTCTCTCTGGGGTTCTGAAGGAGTACGCTCTCAAGGTGGAAGGGCATTTCAAGCCCCGAGCTCTCAGGGCACTTCTCACATTGGATGTCTCTGGGTTCTGTTTGGTTATTACCTCTCTCTCTGAGCAGCAAGCAGAGACACTGTTACAAACAGCAGGGTTGTTGTCGCTGTTTAGGTTCTAAGTCTGCCTGACTCTTCTGCAACCCTATGGATTGTAGCTGGCCAGGCTCCTCTGTTAATAGGATTTCCCAGGCAAGAATACTGGAGTCGGTTACCATTCCCTTCTCCAAAGGATCTTCCCAGACCAGGAATTGAACTTGCGTCTCCTGCTTGGTGGGTGGATTCTTTACCACTGAGCTACCTGGGAAAGCCCAAAAAGAAGGGTGTGTGTAGGCAATCCCATGTAGCTGAAAGAGTATTCCTTTCAAGCCCCATGACTCCCAGTCAAATCATTTAACCTTTCCTAGCCTCAGTCCTCACATCTGTGAAATGGAAACTTTATCTTGCGCTAGGACGAGGTTCGCAGGTGAAACATATTAAAACCTGTAAGGCATTATCTGCATGGATGGAACTGTTATTATTCCAGGTTTCTCTCTCTCTGCTCTGTTTAGTTCACATGTGCCCACAGCTAAACAAAAAAAAAATCCAGGACATATGTTTTGTCTATTATGAAGGCTCACTTGTGGATTCAATTTCACTGTCCTCCATGTTGAATCCTTTCTTTTGTCTGCTTTTCAGTTGTAGGGAGGCATTTCACAACTGACCAAATTCAGAGAATCCAACTTAAAAGAAGGCAACTTAAAAAAAGTAAATATGAATCAGTACAAATCTCCAGAAAAATAAAATAAAATAAACCTCACCAGCTTTCGACCACTAGACAAAGTCTCTGGAACCCAATTCAAACTCAGTGAAAAGACAGAGCATTCCTTGAAAGGCGGGGTCGACCTCAAATGTGCACATCCTTTATGTAAAAAAAACAAATTAATTTCGATATCCGGGTCAAAATCAATGGATGGTAAGGGAGCTATTCCAAAAACAAGAGGCTCCAAAAAACAAACGAAAAACCCTCCTCGTGCACCTGCTGGAGACGCTGTGTCGCGGGCTCCAGGTTCCCAGCCTAACCTATATTTGATACGGTGTTGTTGCAGCTGTGGGACCGAGGTGGTTTATTTAAGTGGCTCCAAATGCCTGTCAGTGTGGCAACCAGCTGAATACATAAAACAGGCTCTCCAAACCCTTTATGGCCCAGGGTCAGAGTAAATGGAATAATAAAATCCAAATGCTTTTGTCTCATTTTCCATCACCCAACCCTTCCGCATAAATCTGCAGCTTCGCGGTGACCTTCATGTTCCGTGCGGGATGAGGCCGCGGGTTGGCGATACATTTGGTCTGCGTCTTAGGTCTTTAAAAGCTTTTTCCAATTAATTTTAACTGGCTTCCATAAGGATCAAGTACAGCTTCCTCCCTCCCGTCACCCTCCCCTCCCACCTTTTTAACCAGCCAAGTGGCAGAATGCTCTGGAGTCATACAACAGGTATCAACCCCATTATGCCCCGGATTGCCAAAGACGAAAACCTGATTCCAAGTACCCGGACGTCTTCTGAAAGTTGCTACGTATGCTGATTTCCGCACGACAGAGATCGTCTTGGATTTAATCCGGTGGCCTCATCTCTAGCTGCTGCCTCTCTATGCAAAATGGGAAATGTATTACAAAGTCCTAACTGCAGCTCTGGAGATGAGGGTGTTTGTGTTTGGAGAGAGCTGTTGAGTTGTTTGTGTAGGCATGTGGAAACACAGTGATACAAAACTGCAACGTCTAATACGTTTGTGGTCTTCGGAAGACCAAGAGAGGAAGAGAGAATGAGTATGGCAGAACCTGCGAGAAGCCCAGAGGACTGGAAGAGCAAGGTCTCAAGAAGCTGTGACTTGATGTCTCTTCCTGTCATCAGTGGCCCCTGAACTCGAGAAACCAACAGCCCAGCAGGGAGCAACAGGAGGTGCCTTTATTTTCATTCACCAGAGAAGTTCAGCTTCATGCCACACATTTATTTACTGCATCATTTCTTTGTGCTAACTGTGACTCAGACCTCAATAAGACACAACTTCCATTTGCCCAAGTGTCCTACGTCTACTGGGAAGGCAACGGTCATAGAACTTGGCTAGAAAACATATGTGATTCACATTGAAAAAGATTATTATGTTGGAGAAGGGAGCATTTAAATAAGAACTTTCAGCATGGAGGGGTAAGCTAGGATGGATAAAGAAGCTATTCCAAAAACAAGGGGCTACAAAAAACAAACAAAAAATCCGCCACACATTTCATCACTTTGCATTGCATGCTTAACTAACCCAGAATAGTTAACCATAAAGCAAAAAGAACCTACGTGAAAGTTATTGTTTCAATGGCTGATGAACTAAATAAAACAGAAAATTTGGATCAAGCTTAGGAGAAAAGGTTCCCTGGACTACAGTCACTATCATTCCTATCATCTAAGTTTGATCTGTGTAAGCACCTGGAGTGAGGGATTAAAAGGTCTAAAATATACATACACACACTACTTTACATAAAATAGGAAATCGGCAAGGGCCAACTGTCTAGTGTATGGCACAGGGAACTCTACTCAATATTTTGTAACAACTTATTAGGGAATAGAATTTTTTAAAATATATGTTTATGTATAACTGACTCACTTTGCAGTGTACCTGAAACCGACACAGCATTGTAAATCAACTATACACCAATAAAATTAAAAACAAACAAAAAACAACCCTCAGTCCTTCGTTTCCCCCAACAGTCTTGGTTCCCTAATCACCATCCCCCCATCCTGGCCCCGCCTGCCATCACACTGGACACACTTCCATTTTGTCTTGGTTCTGCCACTTTTCTTTCTTATTTCTAAAGGTCTATTCCCTTTCCTTATATATGCTTCTGCCTCTTCATCATTTTTGCCTCTAGAAAATGCAAGGAATATATAAGATAGGAAACATAAAAACGAAATCTGAAAATATACTTAAAAATTCTGTTGTGTTTTATAAACCTATTGAATGTTGGAGCAAGAACTGGTCCTGGAATCCATTTGGTTTTGACCTCCTTCATTTGGCAAGAATAAAGGAAACCTGAGGAAATAGGTTCTAACCAAGAGATACATTGTCCAAAGCCATAAAATCAGTCAGTGGAAAGGCTGGCTGACCATATTCCACAACTGCCTTGTATTCAACTTTTACTCTGAATTGGCACTATGGTGAGTACTTTCTAAATGGAGCTCCTTTAACTACCGACTTTTCTCTTCAAGAATTCTTCTGCCAGTATGCTGAGTCTGAGTCACCGCGTTTCATCACTTTCCATTCCACACTTAACTAACCCAGAATCAGTGAAACATAGAGCAAAAAGAAGCTATGTGAAGGTGACATTTTTATTGTTTCAATGGCTGATGAACAAAATAAAACAGAAAATTTGAATCAAGCTTAGGAGAAAAGGTTCCCTGGACTACAGTCAATATCATCCCTATGATCTGACTTTGATATATGTAAGGGGGTGAGGAATTGAAAGGTCTAAAGCAATGGATGCCAGAAAAGAGACTTCAACATAAATTTTTAAAAATTGATTAAAAGACTTAGCCTTGTGTAAATCAGTCCTGAAATTATTTAATAAGGTCTTTGAATGATCCCACTTAAAGGACCAGGCATAAAGTCAGCAATGATGGGTCAAAACGTATATATCCTGTGTGTTTTCCTGCTTTGCAGGGAGTTCATCCACAAATGAATGAAATAATGGAATCCTGCAGCCCTTGAAGGTCATCTGTGTCTACTCATTGAATCATCTTCATTCAAATTCAGCATGGATGATTCCATTGGAAAGAGAATTAAAAGATTTTTTTCAAGACAACCACTGAATTTATTTTTCTTTGCTTCTGTTACCATTTTGAAAAACATTTTTTACTTTTCCTTCAGGTTTTAATGGCTCATTTTTTTTAAGTATTTATTATAAAGTATATTTCTATCCATATAAATTTTACTTAAGGTCTTTAGCCCATATACAGTATTACAAAGTATGTATTATCTAAATGCATCTCTTGGGATGCTGATGCTGGCTGTGTGGTGTCATGAGTGTGAAATTTCAGTAAAAATATCCTTGGGTCCAAAATCTACCTGAACAAACCTGAACAGGTTGACTTAAAACTCTCTGATCATCCGTTTTTCTCATCTGTGAAATGTGGATAATAAAACAAACCTTGCAAGGTTGTCAATAAGGATTACATGAGATAACATAAATTATGGATGGATAGTGTATGTAATGAGTCAGTCAGTCAGTCAGTCAGTTCAGTCACTAAGTCATATCTGACTCTTTGTGACCCCATGGAATGCAGCAAGCCAAATTTCTCTGTCCATCACCAACTCCCAGGACTTGCTCAAACTCATGTCCATCGAGTCAGTGATGCCATCTAACCATCACATTCTCTGTCATCCCCTTCTCCTACTGCCTTGAATCTTTCCCAGCATTAGGGTCTTTTCCAATGACTCAGCTCTTCACATGAAGTGGCCAAAGTATTGGAGTTTCAGCTTCAGCCTCAGTCCTTCCAATGAATATTCAGGATTTCCTTTAGGATTGACTTGTTTGATCTTGCAGTCCAAGGGACTCTCAAGAGTCTTCTCCAATACCACAGTTCAAAAGCATCAATTCTTTGGCACTCAACTTTCTTTATAGTCCAACTCTCACATCCATACATGACTACTGGAAAAACCATAGCTTTAGCTAGATGGACCTTTGTCAGCAAAGTGATGTCTCTGCTTTTTAATAGGCTGTCTAGGTTGATCATAGCTTTTCTTTCAAGAGGCAAGCTTCTTTTAATTTCATGGTTGCAGTCACCATTTGCAGTGATTTTGGAGCCCCCCAAAATAAAGTCTGTTACTGTTTCCATTGTTTCCTCATCTATTTGACATGAAGTGATGGGACTGGATGCCATGATCTTAGTTTTTTGAATGTTGAGTTTTAAGCCAGACTTTTCACTCTCCTCTTTCACTTTCACCAAGAGGCTCTTTAGTTCTTCTTCACTTTCTGCCATAAGGGTGGTGTCATCTGCATATCTGAGGTTATTGATATTAGTGTAAGAGGTATATATGTAATGGGTATATAATAACAATCTGTCTCTCTCTATCCCACCCCCTTCTGTCTTACACACACACATACACACACACACATGCACACACACACACATGCATACACACACGTACACATACACACACATGCATACACACGCATACACACACACATGCATACACACACACACACACACATACACACTAATGTGTGACTTTACTGCTGTCTTCTTTTCCCATGTAACACCCAGCTAATTATTGGCAGGCATGAGCTCTTTAGCCAGGTTAAATGCTTTCAGTTACTTTGACTGTCTCATATTCCCTCAAAACCTACATCTCTTCTGGGTTTCCTCCAATTTCCTAATATTTTTCTCAAATAAGTGAACATTACTTTTATTCGTGGGTTAACTAACAGGGAAAAGGATAATTAGTAGGGAAAATGTAAAAATGTTTTCACTCAGTCATGTCTAACTCTTTGTGACCCTACGGACTGTAGCCCACCAGGCTCCTTTGTCCATAGGAATCTCCAGGCAAGAATACTGGAGTTGGTATTCTTTCTCTTCTCCCGGGGATCTTTCTGACCTAGGGATTGAATCTGGGTCTTCTGCACTGCAGGCAGATTCTTTACCATCTCAGCCACTGGGGAAGCCCACTTAATAGGGATCTTTGCATTAATTCAGCCTAATGTACATCAAAGTCTGGTAGCTCACTCTATCTAGAAAGAGCATGGCCAATGTGTAACTTAGGAGAAAAGGATAGTCAATATTATCCTGTCCCCTGGACATGGCCTGGCATGGTCAGAGTTGACCGCCCACTTCCACATTACACAATTAAAAGCACAAGTCCTACCATTTCTGAATTTGACTCAACTGTTAAGTCATGTTCCCCACTTACTTCCTCGGGCACATATCTCTGTTGGTTGTAAAAAATCTTTGTCTAGGCTCCAAGTCCCTTTTGTATATAAAAATAGGACTTTTCAGATGATCTTTTAAAAAAATGAAAGGAATCTGTAACAGAAGAGCCCAGTTTCTCTTAAGTCAAATGTAGATTTTAGAAATAGGGAACCAAATGTTTTGTCCAAAACTTGAAGTCTTCTTCGTGGATGGAGATATCAACAGAACTGAGCAAAGAATCTGGGAAAGAGTAGATTCTTTTCAGGCTGTAACTCTGTTACTTAAACCAGCAAGCCTTGGCTTTCACCCACTCTGACCTCTGGGCATGTCTGTGTGTGTGTGCTCAGTCACTTCACTCATGTCCAACTTTTTGCCCACCTATGGACTGTAGCCCACCAGGGTCTTCTGTCCATAGGATTCTCCAGGCAAGAATACTGGACTGAGTTGCAATGCTCTCCTTCAAGCGATCTTCCCAACCCAAGGATCAAACCCTTGTCTCTTGCATCTCATGCAGGCGGGTTCTTTAACACTAGCGCCACCTGGGCAGCCCACTGAGGAGTGGAGGACAGTTACTATTGGCTCCAGAAAGAATGAAGCTGCTGGGCTAAAGCAGAAACAAACTCAGCTGTGGGCTTTACTGGTGGTGAAAGTAAAGTCTAATGCAGTAAAAAAAGAAAATATTGCATAAGAACCTGGACTGTTAGGTCCATATGATGCTGGCAGATGAGTCCACCAGCTCAGAAGGTGACCAGTTCTATGAAGATCTACAACAGCTTCCAGAACTACCACCAGAAAAAGATGTCTTCCTCATAGGAGATTGGGATGCAAAAGTAGAAAGTCAAGAGATACCCAGAATAACAGGCAAGTCTGGCCTTGGAGCACAAAATGAAGCAGGACAAAGGCTAACAGAGTTTTGTCAAAAGCACATTCTGGTCACAGGAAACACCATTTTCCAACAGCATAAGAGATGACTCTACAAACGGACATCCCCAGATGGTCAGTCCCAAAATCAGATTGATTATATTCTTTGTAAGCAAAGATGGAAAAGCACTATACGGTCAGCAAAAACAAGACCTGGAGCTGACTGTGGCTCAAATCATGAGCTCATTATGGCAAAATTCAGACTTAAGTGGAAGAAACTAGGGAAAACTACCAGGCTATTCAGGTATGACCTAAATCAAACTCCTTATGATTATACAGTGGAGATGATGAATAGATTAAAGGAATTAAATCTGGTAGATGGACTGCCTGTAAAACAATGGACAGAGATTCATAACATTGTACAGGAGGCGGTGACCAAAACCATCCCCAAGAAATGCAAGAAGACAAAGTGATTGCCTGAGGAGGCTTTACAAATACCTGGGGAAAGAAGAGGTGTGAAAGGCAAGGGAGAAAGAGAAAGATACACCCAACTGAATGCAGAATTCCAGAGAATAGCAAGGAGAGATAAGAAGGTCTTCTTAAATGAACAATACAAAAAAAAAAAAAAAAAAATAGAGGAAAACAATAGAAATGGAAATGGAAAAAACTAGATGTCTCTTCAAGAAAATTGAAGATATCAAGGGAACATTTCATGCAAGGATGAACACAATAAAGGACAGAAATGGAAAAACCTAACAGAAACAGAAGAGATTAAGAAGAAGTGCCAAGAATGCACAGAACTGTACAAAAAGAAATCTTAATGACTGAGATAACCACAATAGCGTGGTCACTCACCTAGAGCCAGATATCCTGGAGTGTGAAGTCCAGGGCCGTAGGAAGCATTACTGTGAACAAAGCTGGTGGAGGTGATGGAATTCCAGTTGAGCTATTTCAAATCCTAAAAGATGATGCCATTAAAGTGTTGCACTCAATATGTCAGCAAATTTGGAAAACTCAACAGTGGTCACAGAACTGGAAAGGGTCAGTTTTCATTCCAATCCCAAAGAAAGGCAATGTCAAAGAATGTTCATACTACCATACAATTGTGCTCATCTCACATGTTAGTAAGTTTATGCTCAAAATCCTTCATGCTAGGTTTCAGCAACACATGAACTAAGAACTTCCAGATGTACAAGCTAGATTTCAAATAGGCAGAGGAGCCAGGAATCAAATTGCCAACCTTCTTTGGATCACAGAAAAAGCAAGGGAGTTCCATAAAAACATCTATTTCTGCTTCATTGACAATGTTAAAGTCTTTGAATGTGTAGATCACAACAAACTGTGGAATATTCTTAAAGATGTGGGAGTACCAGATCACCTTACCTGTCTCCTGAGAAACCTGTAGGCAAGTCCAAAAGCAACAGTTAGAATCAGATATGGCACAACTGACTGGTTCCCTATTGGGAAAGGAGTGTGACAAGGCTGCATATTGTCGCTCTGCTTATTTAATTTATATGCAGAGTACATCATGTGAAATGCCAGGCTAGATGACTCACAAGTTGAAATTAAGATTGCCAGGAGAAATATCAACAACTTTAGATATGCAGATGATACCACTCTAATGGCAGAAAGTGAAGAGGAACTAAAGAGCCACTTGATGAGGGTGAAAGAGGGGAGTGAAAAGCTGGCTTGAAAGAAAGTGAGAGTGTTAGTCGCTCAGTTATGTCCTACTCTTTGCAATCCCATGAATTGTAGCCTGCTTCTGTCCATGGAATTCTCCAGGCAAGAGTACTGGAGTGCGTGACCCTTCCCTTCTCCAGGAGACCTTCCCTCCCCAGGGATCAAACCAGGATCTCCTGCATTGCAGGTAGATTCTTTACTGTCTGAGCCACCAGAGGCTTGAAACTCACATTTTAAAAAAAAACTAAGGTCATGGCATCCAGTCCCATCAATTCATGGCAAACAGGAAGGGAAAAAGTGGAAACAGTGACAGACTTTATTTTCTTGGGCTCCCAAATCACTGTGGATGGTGATTGCAGCCTTGAAATTAAAAGAAACTTGCTCCTTTAAAGGAAAGCTATGACAAACCTAAACAGTGTATTAAAAAACAAAGACATCACTGCTGACAAAGGTCCATCTAGTCAAAGCTATGGTTTTTCCAGTAGGCATGTTCTGATGTGAGAGGTGGTCCATAAAGAAGGCTAAGGACCAAAGAACTGATGCTTTCTAATTGTGATGCCAGAGTAGACCCTCAAGAGTGCCTCGGACAACAAGGAGCTCAAGCCAGTCAATCCTAAAGGAAATCAACCCTGACTATTCATTGGAAACACTGTTGCTGACGCTCCAATACTTTGGCCACCTGATGCAAAGAGTTGACTCATTGGAAAAGACCCTAATGCTGGGAAAGATTGAAGCCTAAAGGAGAAGGGGTCAGCAGAGAATGAGATGGTTAGATAGCATCACCAGCTCAATGGATATGAATTTGAGCAAATTCCGGGAGACAGTGGAGGCCAGAGGAGCCTGGTGTGCCATGGGGTTGCAAACAGTTGGATATGAGTTAGTAACTGAACAGCAACAACTAGCAGGTTTAGAGAAATGAAATATAAAATCCATTTTAAATGGATTGCTTAGAACTCCTCTGGTGGTCCAGTGGCTAAGACTCCATGCTTCCAATGCAGGGGGCCCAGGTTTGATCCCCGGTCAGGGAACTAGATTCCACGTGCTGCCATTAAAAAACTCTTCATGCCACAACTAAGACCTGGCTCTGCTAAATAAAGAAATTAATTAGTTAATTTAAAAAAATATATGATTGCTCTGAAAAGAGATGACAGTGTGGGACACTGGCCTTGCCTGAAGCCTTTGTGCTAAAACTAAAATGTTTATGTTGCGACAGATAATTTTTGTGTTGCACAGAAAATTCTAGCTAGAAAATATAAATATCAAAGTGTCCGTTTTCTTTCAGGCCTATAGGTGCTCATATGTGTGTATTTGTGTGTGTGGTTATGGTTGTGTGTTTCTTGTGCTTGTGTGTGTACATTGGTGTGTGTATATTTATGTGTGTGTGATTGTGTGTGTGTACCTCTTCATTTACTCATTTTTTTAGATTCATGTATTTCACATTGGCATGCTATAGCCAATAATAATAGCCAGTAATGCCCTGGTTTTTCATGGTGCTTCCAGACTGCAAAGCTCTTGCCTCCTTTCATCTCTTCCTTTATTTGATACATTTAGGATAAAAAAAAAATCTGCCAGGAAATGTTTGGGGTTTGGATAGAATTTCATTTCACTAATCATTTTTAATTATAATGGAGTTCCACAGAAATTACAGGATAGTATGAAGTCAAAATCTGGGATGTACTGATACTGACTAACACCTGCTCTACCTTAGCGTGACCTGTTTGGCTCATGAAGGCCTCTGTAAATTTCAATATCTCACACAAAGTAACTAACGAATTCTTATTAGATATAAGATGTTTTATATTAATGATCTCAGATAAATTCTCAGTGAAGTTGTAGAGTAGGAATTATTGTGCCCGTTTGTGGAAGAGAAAATTTAATACAGAGAAGTTGTGTAATTTTTCCAGTGAATCACAATTTGGCTGTGGCAAAGCTGAACTTGAAGCTCTTTACCTCAGTGGTTTTTTAAACCTGTGCTCTTTCCAGCACCAAACCTCATTGCTCCCAGTCATCTCTTGACCTTTGGAGGTGTGTATGCGTCTCACTCCTCCTCATAGTCCCTCAAGATTCACTTTTAAAAGGAAGCTAGAGAACTTCAACCATATCCATGGGCTGGTTCCAAAGAGAAATTATTGGTTTGCCTCTGCCTTCATTCTTAGATATGCTTCAGAAATGGTACACCTTAAGTTACCAAAATGATAGGCTCACTTGCTTACCACAGCTTGCTAACAACCCCTTGTTGGCCCTATTCCCAACTTAGGCAAGACCAGCCTATACCAACCATGTAAAAAGCTTATCAGAGATGAGCACGTATCACATCAATTTCACAAGAATATTAAGATAGTTGACTTGGATAAAAAATACTTCAAATTCACTCATTTTCTAAAAATTTTGCATAGATATTACCTAACAAAATGACCACCAAAGGGTGCCATCTTTTTGCTGGAAAGAAGTAGATTTTAATTTTAATTCTAAGTGTTTTAATAACATGGCACAACAAGTGAAAAATAAGCCAGGCTATAGCATAAGAACATGAAATAAAGACAGGGGTGCATGAGGATGTCAGGGGCTATTACATACTCTTACCATGTGATCCAGTGATAGTACTACATGATAGTTATCCAAATGAATTGGAGAATTATGTCTACACAAAATCTGCATACAATGTTGCATGCATGTCACTTCAGTTGTGTCTGACTCTTTGCAATCCTATGGAAGGCTAGGCCTCTCTGTCCATGAGATTCCCCGGGCAGGAATACTGGAGTGACTAGCAGCTTTATTCAGAATTGTCACAACTTGAACAGCCAAGTCACCCTTCAGCAGGTGAATGGGTAAGTAAACTGTGGTATATCCAGAAAAGGGGATATTATTCAGGACTAAAAAGAAAAGGACTATCAGCCACGAGGAGGCATGGAAGGATCTTAAATGCATGTCATTAAGTGAAAGAAGCCAGTTTGAAAAATCTACATCCTGTATGATTCCAGGCACGTGACATCCTGGAAAAGACAAAACTGTGGAGTGAATAAAAAGATCAGTGGTTGCCAGGAGTTATGGGGAGGGAGGGATGGCTAGGAGAAGCACAGAGGGTTTTAGGGGAATGAAACTAGTCTACGTGGTGCTATAATGGTGGATGTGTGTCATCATACACTTGTCAAAACCCATAGAATGTACAATATTCAGAGTGAACCGTAATGTAAATGATGGACTTTGGGTGATTATGACGTGTCACTGTGTGCTCATCAATTATAATAAATGTACCCCTCTGGCAGGGGATGTTGATAATGGGAAAGGTCGTACCTTTGGGGGAACAGGAGATTTATGGGAACTCTAGGAACTTGTCTCCCAATTTTCCAGTGAACCTGCTCTAAAAAATAAAATTGGTGAATTAAAAATTCAAGTTTTCATTCCCTCATTTCAGTCACCAGTCTATAACACTAAAAATAAAAGTGAAGTAATTATTTAAAAGTGAAAGAAGACAACTTTGGTGATGGGGAACTCTCCCATTGCCTAATATCCACTTATTTCATGACCTCATCTCTGGACACAGAGTGGTTTATAAGCCTGCAGCATTCTCCTTTGGCCCAAGTTGGGGTATATGCAGGTTGGCTCTCATGCTCTCTGGCATTGCCAGGCCTCTTCAACTGGTCTATGTCAGAAGTCTGATAACAGGGAGTTCTTTCCAGAAGCTGCTTCTGAAACATCTGGCTGCCCAGATCAAGTGTGCTGGCCATTTAACATTACATTATGGGGCCAATAAAAAAGCCAGAGCACCAAAGAATTGATGCTTTCAAACTGTGGTGTTGGAGAAGGCTCCTGTGAGTCCCTTGGACTGCAAGGAGATCAAACCAGTCAATCTTAAAAGAAATCAACCCTGAATACTATTTGGAAGGACTGATGCTGAAGCTGAAGCTCCAATACTTTGGCCTTTGATGCCAACAGCTGACTCATTGGAAAAATCCTGATGCTGGGAAAGATTGAAGGCAGAAGAAGGGGGCAACAGAGGATGAGATGGTTGGATGACATCACTGACTCAATGGACATGAACTTGGCAAACTCTGGGAGGTGGTGAGAGACAGGGAAGCCTGGTGTGCTGCAGTCCATGGGGTTGCTAAGAGTTGGACTCAACTTGGTGACTGAACAACAGCAGTGGCAACAACAAATGGTCAAACATCTGGCCAGAGCCCAGTAGAGAGCCAAAAGTGAGGTGAAGGAGGATGTTCAAGAGGATGAGATAAGATAGGGAGGAGAGGAGATTTTTCTGAGGTTTGGAGTTTTACTAAGTACCAGTGGTCAAAAGTACTGCATCCCAGTCTTCACTGCTCAGGAAGTTCTACTCATCATGCCTAGCACACTGGTGGGAGTTTGGGGCCCTGGGACAAAGGCAAGCAGCAAGGAGCAGCTCTAAAAGACTTATGCAAACAGAGCTTGATTGAGAGCATTTGTCTTCCATCGAATTATTCTTTTGTTAGCCAGCCACCACATGCTTCTCCTTAAGACAGCTTCATATCAATTTCATTGTTCCACTGGAGATGGAGGAAAGGCTGTGTTGGAAGGAAACATGTGGGGGTTGTCCAGGAGCATCAGCAGGAAATCTCCTCCGCAGAGAGCTTATGGCCAAGCCCAGTGATGCTTTGTGTCAATCACTTTCAACATGGAGGTCAGACAGGAGAAGCCAGGAGACTCTTCCTCTTGAAGGTAAACGTGTGTTTATTGTCTACAGACAACCTCGTCCTGACTACAAAAGAGCACCCATTTCACCTGCGCTGCAGTGGTCTTGAGAAGACTCTACTTTTCCGATGAGTCCATCGGGGAACCAGGCTGAGGCATATAAACAGAAGAAGAGAGAATTCCAAGTCCTTCCAAATGACATGGGCCAGCAGATGATTAGGCAATGGCCAACTGCCTCTCTTGAGAACAGGTAATAAGTATCCAGGGATATCGCAAGAGGCCAAAAGGGAATTCTGGGGCTTTTGTCCTTGGAGCTAATGAAATGGTTATAAATGATCACCGTTTTGGCTTTAGCTTCATCCCAAAGTGACAGAGTACAACCACACCTATGATATTATGCTGAACCCTAAAGAACATGGTCACCATTCCTGAACCAAGCTCTCTAGGGACAGTTTCACAATTCCTATATTTAAGAGCATCAGAAAGATAGACTCACTCCTCAGTCCTTCTTTGGAAACAGCATGGAGGGCCCAGAGCCTCAGTATCACGTGGTCCATGTAGAATGAATCACCAGGACAAAAGTTCTTAGAAATAAGAACATGAGGCCAAATGCCCTGGTAGAAGCAGGAGACGCTAAAGTGATGGTGAATGCAGTGTGTATCTGACTTCCCTAGGCTTTCAGACCTCTGTTCTGTACAGAACTTGGAGCGTTCCCAGGAACTGCTGGTGATAGAGTGGGGCATTTTCCATTTGGAGTGGTGATTTTTATTATTATTACAGGCTTTTGTCAGTATTACAGAAATTGGGGGGAGAAAAAGAAAAGGGACTAATCACAAATGCTATTTACCAAACCACATTAGTCAAAATACTGCATTTTAAAACCCCTTAAGTTGTTATACATCATCATATAAGTCATCGCCAAGTAGTAATACAAATTCTTGAGAGTTATGTTGACATGGAATTTGTCAGCCGAAGTGCTGGAAAATTTACCTCTGCTCATATATCTGTAGTCATATCCTCCAAAGAAATTAACATATCATAACGCTAATATTTCAAGGTAATGTTTTCTCATGAGGATGCCATATTTTATCAGTTAATATCATCTGTGTAAAAAACTATTCAATTACAGTATCAAGCTATATATGATTAATATTGATTTCAGTATGGTAACAGTGACTTTGCAAGGCATGAGAGTTTTCCAGTCCACTCTGCAGAGAACCTAGGAAAAGAAAGATATTCATTTTCTGCTAAATAAATAAAGGTGAGTGAGTTTGGAACTCATGGGAAAAAAAGGTTAATAGATCCACTGAGAGCCAGCTGTCTTTACTAACAGTTCCAAAGCTTTGGAATTCTTCAAGGCAGGATTAAGGTGAAGTTGAGTGGGAATGAAAAGTGGGAATGAGTCCCTTTAAAAGTGCATGCAGATTGGAAGGCTGCAAGCACTCATCATCACAAAGAATTAGGGAAAATTGAAGAAGAATACCTAGTGTATAAATATATGTATGTATGTATATGTGTGTGTGTGTGTATATATATATATATATATATATATATATATATATATATATATATACACTTTTCAATTCTTTCCCAAAACCATATATATAAATGGCTTCCCTGGTCGCTCAGCTGGTAAAGAACATGCCTACCAATGCTGGAGATGCAAGAAACATCGGTTTGATTCCTAGGTCAGGAAGATCCCCTGAAGAAGGAAATGGCAACCCACCCTAGTATTCTTGCCTGGAAATTCCACAGATAGAGGAGCCTGACGGGCTACAGTCCATGGGGTTGCAAAGAGTTGAACATGACTAAGCACGCACAAACACACACACACACAATATGTCTTTACTGTCCTTAGTGTTCCCTTCTTTCACTTTTTTGTTATCATTATCTTCTCAATAACTTTCTGGTTCTCTTACGTCTTTATCACCTGCCTGCCTTCTCTGAAGTTGTACCATGTGCCTTTTAACCCCCTACCTACTCTATACCTCGAAGATTTCCCTCCAAGTTCTAAAAATAACTCCTGAAATCTCAACCCTTCAGAAGGGCTTCCTGACTACTTCAATATTTACCAGAGTGCTGCTTCCTCCATAAATTCATGGCTACTTCTCCAGCCCTTTGGCATCATTTGTCAGTTTGCTTGACGGTAACTTAAATTTACTCATATGAATGAACTCATATTAGTAACTTAATTTCACTCATTTGCACTCATATGTGCAAAGTAAATACACATATCCATGGATTCCCTGGTAGCTCAGCTGGTAAAGAATCTACCTGCAATGCAGGAGACCCCAGTTTGATTCTTAGGTTGGGAAGAATCCCTGGAGAAGGGATAGGCTACCCACTCCAGTATTCTTGGGCTTCCCTCATGGCTCAGACGGTAAAGAATCAGCCTGCAATGCAGGAGACCTGGGTTTGATCCCTGGGTTGGGAAGATCCCCTGGAGGAGGGCATGGATTCAGAGCCCAGACATAAAACAGGTAAGGAGTAAAGCAAAGCAAAGCTTTACTTTGCTTCACTGACAAAAGCATAACAGTAACCAGTGACTATGTAAATTCATGCCACTGATCTTGATGAAACTCAAACTTGAGAAGGTGGCCACCTGAGTTCTGATTTCAAACAAGAAGTTATGAGCTAGTATTCTGCCACTTTAAGTCTAAGGTATAACCAGAGGTATCAGAATATGAGTAAACAGTCTTCATTAATCTGAGCATGTCATTGAGAGGTGATGCCTTAAACTCAAGTGACTTCTGAGTGTAGGTAGTTGACAAATTAAGTGTGTAGAGTCAGTGGAGAACCGTATAGTTTTAAATGGTTAGTAGTAACTTATTTGTTCTACATGGAAATGGTATAGCATTATGATATTTTCTGAAAAGAAAAATCTACATCTGGATTTTTTGTGTAATCTTTCAGCTACATATTAGTTACTAAATATTAGAGATTTGATATAGCTTAAATAATTCATAATCTGCAGTCTAGATCTGATCTAAAGTTTGCAGTTTGATGTAGAACTGTTTACTTCCTGCTCCTTCCCATCGCTCAAAGTGTTGACAGGCATGAAATAAGCGTGGTCTACCATTGGTAGACCACATGTAAAGCAATTTAGATTTATTGCTTTACAATAGCATATGAGATTAATAATAAACAATCTCTTCCCATTTTATCTATGTTAGTTTCCCAAAGTGTCTTCAAGAAGTATTACCTCTACCAACTGCTAACAGATATTTCTTGAAAAAACTCCACTGCCATATAAGTCTTGGAAATGTTGATTAAAATAGTGGAAAGGAGATAGGAGTTCTGAATGACAGTATGAGAAGACCACAATACTCTTTTTCTAAAAATCAGTGATAAAATTGGGCGAAATTACCAAAAACAATCATTTCAATATTCTGAAAATCAATGAAGGGCATCCAACAAACTGAAAAGCATTAATTAAAGAACAACTATTAAAACTCAAGTAAGAGCAGATTTTCTCCTGAGGTTGTTTATATTTCCCCTCTGCCCCCATCTCAGCTCTGTAGATTTCATAATTCTATTAGTGGACTCAGAAGGTCATGAAAACCAATGGCTTCACAAACAAAGAGAATTGACTTGGAGTGGAATACGGAAAAGCCCCATATATAGAGACTTCACTGGCAAACAAAGGAAGAAGACCAGTGATACAGCAAGCTGAGATTGCATTCTGATTGAGGCAAACAAAAAGATGTCAGAAACTTACTAGTAAGGTCTGGGAAATAAGACAGGCACAATTCACCTTAAGAAGCACCAACATCCCACATAACCCTGGCAGAAAGCCTACACACCTGCTCAAGTTTGCACACACTCAAAAAAAAAAAAAAAAGAAAGAAAGAAAGAAAAAACCAGAGAGGTCCCTAACTAACATTGTATCTTTGGTTGAATATGAAGCCTTGTGCATACATAGAGGTGACATGGAAAACAAAAGCCAAAGAAGACTTTTAAATTAACTGAATTTTGAGTGAATTTCCTGACCCCACTCACAAGTCCATCAGCAAAGAGTGAAAGCCTTATTGGCTGAAGTATTTGAGAACAACTCAGGACCAGTCACTGGTTGAGTTACCCATTAGAGTCAGGATAGATTTACAGATTCAGGACAAACTCTAGAAATCCAGAATTAAAAACTAAGTCGAAATTGCACATACCAAAGAACCTTAGAGTGACCAATAGCTGTACACTGTCAGGAAACTGGAATGCAAAGAATTCTGCCTGGAAAATCACTGAACAAATAAACAAATGGCAACAATTGCGTGTGTGTGTGTGTCAGATTGGGGGGGGGGGGGCGGTCAGAATCCAGAGTTGCTAAAATACATTATCCAGTGAGTCTAGTTTTCTACAAAAATATATAGGACATGCAATAAAACATTAAACTGTGATCCATTTGTGGGAAGAATGGTCAATATAAACTGCCTCTGAGGAGATCCAGATGTTAACCGTAGCACACAAAGACTTCAAATTAGTTACTTAAAATATGTTCAGCTAATTAAAGGAAATAATGCTTGAAGAATTAAGGTATGATAGCAAAAACTTATCAAGGAGAAAGTATTAATAAATAGAAAAATATACTACTAAAATGCATATACTATGCACATTATGTACATTTTAATATATCTATAATGTACATTGTGAAGCATATATATATACACACACACATACATATATAAATAAAAAATGAGAGGGACCAAATGGAGATTCTGGAGTTGAAAAGTGCAATATTGTAAAAGTGTAAAATAGATAGCTACTAGGAACCTGCTGTAAAGCACGAGAAGCTCAAATCAGTACTCTGTGATGACCCAGAAGGGTAGGATAAGGGTAGTTGAGAAGGTGGCTAAAGAGGGAGAAGGTATATGTATGCGTATACCAGATTCACTTTGTTGTGCGGCAGAAACTAACACAATATTGTAAAGAAATTTTACTTCAATAAAAAGAACTTTTGCTTTTTAAAAAATGTAATAACTGAAATAAGAAATTTACTAGAGAAATTCAAGAGCAAATTTATCTGGAAAATAAGTCAAAAATAGATCAAGAGAAGTTATTTAATTCAAAGAACAAACATGAAAAAAAATGAATAAAATCTCAGAGACCTATGTTACACTGTCAAGCATATCAACATATATTTAATGAAATTCTCAGAATGAGAAAAAAGTGAGAGTGAGAAATAGCAGGGGAAAAAAATAATAATGAAATTATGGGTAAAAACTTCCCAAGTTTGCTGAATAGACAGAGCACATAGAATTTTTTTTTTGGGGGGGTGGTAGTGAAATTATTCTATATGGTACTATAATGGTAAATCTATGTTATTGTTATCTATTTCTCAAAGGCCTTAAAATGTGTACCCACAAGAGTTAACTCTAGCATAACCTATGGAATTTGGATAATAATAAAGTATCAGCGTAGGTTCATCAACTGTAAAATTGTAAAATGAGGTGGGATGTTGACTGTGTGAAGGAAAAAAAGGTATGTGGGAACTCTCTGTCCTTTCTGCTCAGCTTTCTTCTGAACCTAAAACTACTCTGGAAAATAAAGTCTCTTTAAAAAAAAATCCCAAATTTGATGAATAACCTTAATGAAAACATATCCAAGAAGCTCAACAAACTCTCAGTAGAATAAGCACAAAGATCCACATCCATTCATACCATAGTCAAATGGTTTAAAGTCAAAGAAAATCCTGGAAGTAGCCAAAAAAAATGACTTACCCCATATGACAGAAAAAACAAATAGAAAAATATGGAAGGAAATCCTTTCATATCAATAATTTCAGTAAGTCACAAGGTAGACCATGAGCATAAAATAAGTCTCAACAAATGAATTGGAATTACACAAAATATATTTTCTGACTACAGTGGATTTCAAATAAAAGTCAACAACAGAAAGATTTGAAGAGTCCCCAAATATTTGGAGATTAAATGCATATTTTTAAATAATTCATGTTTCAAAGAACAAATCACAAAAGAAATTAGAAAATATTTTGAATGAATTAAAACGAAAATATTATATATCAAATATATGTTATATATGACTATATTATAAAAGAATAAAAATTGCAAATCAGTACCTAAGTTTATATTATAAAAATCTAGGAAAAGACTATATACTGAAGTCAAAATTGACAGAAGGAAGGAAATAATAAAGATTAAGTTAGAACTCAATTAAATAGAAAAGAAAACAAAACTTTAAAAGAAGCAGGTAAGTAGAAAACAAAAACACAAATAGAAAAATAAAATACAGTTAATTCTTTAACAAGATCAACAAAATGGACAAATTTATAGCCTGACTAAACAGGAAAAAAAGGAAAGAACAAGTTATTATATATCAAACAGAAGCTATCAAATATCAAAGGAGACATCACTATCAATTCTATGAAAGTTAAAAAGATTGAAAGTGTATACTATTAAGACTTTATGCTAAAAAAACAGACAATATAAATGAAATGGGCAAATTCCTAGACAAACACAACTTCTCAAAACAATTTCCAGAAAAAGAAAAAAGAAAGAAATTCTAAATAGGCCTATAAACAAATCATTCTAGTAATTAAGATTTTTTGCACAAAAATATCTGATATAGAGGACTTCGCTGGTGAATTCTATCAAATATCTGAAGAAATAATATAAATTCTTAGAAAAAAACATTTCACTGAAGAAATATGAGTTGTTAGTAGGGACAAAAAGTTAACCAATATCATTAGTTGTCTGGAAAATGAAAATTAAAGTCAATAAGGTACCATGCTATACCTCAGACCCGTTAGGATGGCTATAATTAAAAGACAGACAGCAATAATTGTTAGCAAGGATGTGGAGAAACTGGAAGCCTCATTCATTGACGAATGGATAATGACAATGTTTTGTACAATTCAGAAACACAAGGAAGAAACTATTGCTACATGAAACAACTTGTATGAATTTCATTATGCTAAATGAAAGACACCAAACAACAAAAAAGGCTACATGTTGTACAATTCCATTTATATTAAGAGCCTAGAAAAGGGAAATCTATAGCAACAGAAAGCAGATTATTTGTTGTCTGCCTCTGCGGGTGAGGGGCTTCCCTTGTAGCTCAGTTGGTAAAGAATCTGCCTACAATGCAGGAGACCTGGGTTCGATTCCTGGGTTGGGAAGATCCCCTGGAGAAGGAAATGGCAACCCACTCCTGTATTCTTGCCTGGAGAATCCCATGGACTGTAGCCTGCCAGGCTCCTCTGTCCATGGGATTGCAAGAATCAGACATAATTTAGCAACTAAACCACCACCATCTGTGGGTGGGAGTAGAGACTGACTAACTGCAAATAGTTAGGAATCATTTGGGGTGATGAAAATGCTCTAAAAGTAGGTTGTGAAGGTCACTGCACTTAAAATTGGTGAGTTCTATGTTGTATAATTATACCTGCATAAAACAGCCTTAAAAAAAAAAAAAATAGGGAGGTTCAATTTGTTTGCTGCTTTACTTTGCAGAGTAAATAAACAATGAGCCCTATAAATGTCTAAAAGAGGGATTGACTATAGACCATGTCCCATACTTATCTGACTCATGGAACACTATACACATATAAATATGTCAAATGTATCATATATGTAGTGTGTTATAAATATGAATTATATGAATGTAAATTACACTTATAATGTATAATAATATCTAGATGTATATATAATATTACACACACATTTATATATATAGCTTTTGAAAATTTTTGTTTTAATTTTCTCTTCCATTTGTGATACCGAGGGTAACTTGTGTTCCTGAAGTCCCTGAGAAAATGTCTATAGTGACAGTGCTAGGGTCCATCGAGATTTCTAGCTGTTCTGCTTTTCTAGGATGTAACATGTGCCACTATTGGTCAACAAAAGGTAAGCTGAAGTGTGCTACTTTTGAGTCCTTTAAAAGGCAGTGTATGACTTTTAAGTTTTCTTCCCCTGAAATATGGTATTGGAATGTTTTCATCAATGGTGGAGCATCAATCTACCAGAACTTCTGAGAAAACAACAAGAAAACACCTCCCCTCCTTTCCAATATTCCTTGGACATGAAGGATGAAACAGAAACAAATCTTCATTGTTAAACCACTAAGATGATTGGGTTCTTTGTTATCATAGTGTACCCTAACCTATCCTTACCAGTCTATCCTCCAAGTTCACCAAAGTTGATACAGATACCATTAAGAGATATTAAGAAATATGGACAGCTATAATATTGAAAAAACAATTGGATTGGAAGAATCAGTATTGTCAAAATGGCTATTCTACCCAAAGCAATCTATAGATTCAATGCAATCCCTATCAAGCTACCAACGGTATTTTGCACAGAACTAGAACAAATAATTTCACGATTTGTATGGAAATACAAAAAACTTCGAATAGCCAAAGTAATCTTGAGAAAGAAGAATGGAACTGGAGGAATCAACCTACCTGACTTCAGACTCTACTACAAAGCCACAGTCATCAAGACAGTATGGTACTGGCACAAAGACAGAAATATAGATCAATGGAACAGAATAGAAAGCCCAGAGATAAATCCACGAACCTATGGACACCTTATCTTTGACAAAGGAGGCAAGGATATACAATGGAAAAAAGACAACCTCTTTAACAAGTGGTGCTGGGAAAACTGGTCAACCAATTATAAAAGAATGAAACTAGAACACTTTCTAACACCATACACAAAAATAAACTCAAAATGGATTAAAGATCTAAATGTAAGACCAGAAACTATAAAACTCCTAGAGGAGAACATAGGCAAAACACTCTCCGACATAAATCACAGCAAGATCCTCTATGACCCACCTCCCAGAATATTGGAAATAAAAGCAAAACTAAACAAATGGGACCTAATGAAACTTAAAAGCTTTTGCACTACAAAGGAAACTATAAGTAAGGTGAAAAGACAGCCCTCAGATTGGGAGAAAATAATAGCAAATGAAGAAACAGACAAAGGATTAATCTCAAAAATATACAAGCAACTCCTGCAGCTCAATTCCAGAAAAATAAATGACCCAATCAAAACATGGGCCAAAGAACTAAACAGACCTTTCTCCAAAGAAGACATACAGATGGCTAACAAACACATGAAAAGATGCTCAACATCACTCATTATTAGAGAAATGCAAATCAAAACCACAATGAGATACCATTACACGCCAGTCAGGATGGCTGCTATCCAAAAGTCTACAAGCAATAAATGTTGGAGAGGGTGTGGAGAAAAGGGAACCCTCTTACACTGTTGGTGGGAATGCAAACTGGTACAGCCGCTATGGAAAACAGTGTGGAGATTTCTTAATAAACTGGAAATAGAACTGCCATATGACCCAGCAATCCCACTTCTGGGCATACACACTGAGGAAACCAGATCTGAAAGAGACACGTGCACCCCAATGTTCATCGCAGCAATGTTTATAATAGCCAGGACATGGAAGCAACCTAGATGCCCATCAGCAGATGAATGGATAAGGAAGCTGTGGTACATATACACCATGGAATATTACTCAGCCATTAAAAATAATTCATTTGAATCAGTCCTAATGAGATGGATGAAACTGGAGCCCCTTATACAGAGTGAAGTAAGCCAGAAAGATAAAGAACATTATAGCATACTAACACATATATATGGAATTTAGAAAGATGGTAACGATAACCCTATATGCAAAACAGAAAAAGAGACACAGAAATACAGAACAGACTTTTGAACTCTGTGGGAGAAGGTGAGGGTGGAATGTTTTGAAAGAACAGCATGTATATTATCTATGGTGAAACAGATCACCAGCCCAGGTGGGATGCATGAGACAAGTGCTCCGGCCTGGTGCACTGGGAAGACCCAGAGGAATCGGGTGGAGAGGGAGGTGGGAGGGGGGATCGGGATGGGGAATACGTGTAAATCTATGGCTGATTCATATCAATGTATGACAAAACCCACTGAAATGTTGTGAAGTAATTAGCCTCCAACTAATTAAAAAAAAAGAAAAAACAAACTCAGTCAAAAAATGGGCAGAAGACCTAAACAGATGTTTTTCCAAAGAAAACATACAGATGGCCAACAAGTACCTGAAACGATGCTCAACATCACTAAGTACCAGAGAACTGCAGCAAAACTACAGTGAGGTGTCATCTCACAGAGGTCAGAATGGCCATTATCAAAAAATCTGCAAATAATAAACGTGGAGAAAAGAGGACCCTCTTAGACAGTTGGTGGGAATATAAACTGATACAGCCACTATGAAGAGCAGTATGGAGGTTCCTTAAAAAACTAAAAACAGAACTAGCACATGACCCAGCAGTCCCCCTCATGGGCACATACCCAGAGAAAACCATAATTCAAAAAGACACATGTACCCCAGTGTTCATGGTAGCTCTATTTACAATACCCAGGATGTGGAAGTGGCCTAAATATGCATCAACAGAGAAGTGGATAAAGAAGTGGCATGATGGAATATTACTCAGCCATAGAAAGGAACAAAATTATGCAATTTGTGGAGACGTGGATGGACCTAGAAACTGCCACACAGAGTCAAGCAAGTCAGAAAGAGAAAGACAAATACTGTGTATTAAAGCATACAGGTGGAATTCAGAAAAATGGTATATAAGATCTTATTTACAAAGCAGAAATAGAGACACAGACATAGAGAACAAATGCGTGGATACCAAGGGGGGAAAAGGGGTGGTGGGATGAATTAGGAGATTGGGACTGACATATTTACACCATTGATGTTATGCATAAAATACATAACTAATGAGAACTGACTGTAGAGCGCAAATGACTTTACTCAGTACTCTCTGGTGACCTAAAAGGGAAGGAAATCCAAAAAGGAGGGGATGTACATAGCTGACTCAATTTGCTTTATAGCAGGAACTACCACAACACTGTAAATCAATTATATTCCAAAAAATTAATTAAAAACAAAGAAATATGGGAGCTACTTTTTTCATCCAAGAGCCTTAAACAGTGTACCAATTGTGAATAATACATGTCTATGATTTGTGAACAATTTAGCATGAATCATCAGTCTCCCCACCCAAGCACTTGTAGTCCACTTACTTTCTTACAGGAGTCTAGTTACTTATCAAAAAAGTCCAATCTGACACTGGAAGAAATTTTAAAAAGGAAGAGTATATGTGCATTGCCCAAAATCACTGACAGCGTTTGGCACAGATTATAACGTTGGCTCTAAAACTGCCCCCAATTCCCAGAGCCTGGTTATTCCAAGACAATGTGGGTCAGAGATTCCCTATGGGTCTGGGTGATAGGCAATAATCCTATGTTTCTGAGTCTTACCTGTGGAAAATAGAGCAGAGTGGATGTGGCTAATGATAGCAGCTATGTCACACTTGAGTCAACAAAAGATAAGCCCAGGGAATATCGAGTTTAGTGGGAGAACTCGTGGCAGCAGAGACAGCTCACCCCTGGAGTAAAGCAAAAATAGATGCAATACTTAGACACATAACAAGTGTCCCGCGAGACCCACTAGTGAAATAGACCTGCCTGTCCATTTTGAGCAAATGCACCTATGAATTCAGTGGAGTTTTGACACAGGCTAGTCACTTACAATTCAATCAAAATGGTCAAATTAGTGATGCTTACACTGAGTGAAATGTGCCCTCAACAAACTAACAAGTATGGATGTTGGTCTAAATGAGAATCAGGAGATTCTTTTCCAAAGGTAGGCAACAAAACTCATGGTACAGCAAAAAATACTACAGTTCCTACTGCAGTTAGAAGCTATCGCGTGGTTCTATCTGAGAAAGGCTCAGCCTGTTGCAAGGTGATGGCGACTCATTAGCAATGAGCAGGGAAGAAGATGCTAAAAAATAAAAGCCCAACATCTTTATAATCTATATTTTCTCCTATTATGGCACAACAGTAAGTACTTATCTTACACAAAGCAGGGTACTAAGCTTGTCTTTATTTTATTTAACTCTCAAAACCATCTTGGGAGATCCATATTATTTCTATTTTACTCCTGGAGAAACTGAGGCTGAAGGACGGGCTACTTTGCAAAATTGCACAGTTAACCAGTGACCTCAAGGCTTAATCCAGAGATCCATGTGTGCACCCTGGCATATTTGGTTGGCCTCAGTGTCTTCCCCAATATAGTGGTTCTCTGGATTTACTTTTTGAAAATCCAGCTTACGATCCCATATTTCAAAATCCAAATGTTTGGTCTCTAAGGGAATATCTGGTGACCCAGGAAGGTAGGTCACTCCTTCCACATGGCAGCTTCTCCCTTGAGCTCACCAGTAGCTGTTTCCTTTGGACAGGACATGTGCTTCCTTGTTGTTATTGTTGTTTAGTTGTTAAGTCATATCTGACCCTTTGTGACCCCATGAACTGTAGCCTGCCACGCTCCTCTGTCCATGAGATTTCCCAGGCAAGAATATCAGACTGGGTTGCCATTTCCTTCTCCAGGGGATCTTCGTGACCCAGGAATCGAACCTGAGTCTCCTGCGTTGGCAGGCAGATTCTTTACCACGGAGTCACCGGGGAAGCCCTAGCTTTTCTCTCTCTTGTCCAGCCTGCCCCACTCTTGGTTATCACTTGGCTATCCACGGCAGATATCTGTGTTTGAGCCCCCAGGTTCAAATGGTGTCGATGTGAGAGAGAGAGAGAAATGATTTCACTGTGAAACCTATTATTATTCTACAGTGGTGTTTCCTCACCTCGGCATTCTTGATATTTTGAGCTAAAAAAACTCATTCTTGTTGGGATGCTCTATGTACTCTAGTACATTTAGAAGCATCCTCGGCCTTTACCCAGTAGATGCTAGTAACACCATCTCATTTCTCAGTTGTAAGGACCAAAGGTGCCTCATTGCTAAATATCTTCTGGGAAGCAAAATCATCTCTAGTTGAGAACTTTGTCTTTGAAATACACTTTTGCGGCTCAAGCCATTTTAAAATAGTCAAACAAATAGGATCTGTCTTGGAGGAAATAATATGCACTGTTGTTGATTTCCAGGTTTTTAAAATTGACTATGACTATGTACATGAGTACTTTCTGTGCTATTTTGCAATTTCTTATGTCTTTAACTACTTTTGTGTTATTTAAACATCAAGAAAAAGCTTTCCTCATGGCTAAGTGGTAAAGAATCCGCCTGCCAATGCAAGAGACGCTAGCTCAATCCCTATGTCAGGAAGATCCTCTGGAGGAGGAAATGGCAACCCACTCCAGGGTTCTTGCTTGGGGAATCCCATGGACAGAGGAGCCTGGCAGGCTATAGTCCATGAAGTCACAAAAGAGTCAGACGTGGCTTAGAGACTAAACAACATCACCGGACATTAATAGTTGAGCAAATATTGAATCCATTAATACATACTGAAATGTAGACTTCTTTTAAATTTTTAATCCTGTGTTTTTGATTTCCTTGGGAGTAACAACCCTCACAAATTATATTTCTTTATAGAAAATGTTCAGGAAATATTTACAGAGCAAGGAATTTAAGAGGAGCCCATAAGATTTTAACTTATGTGTATCAGCCACTTGGAAAACTGTTAAAAAAACAAGTTGCTTTTCTTGATAAAGGAATGGACAAACGAAGGAGATTGAGGAGACGATAAAATGAAGAAGGAAGAAACTTGGATTGCTCAACTCAGTTGATCTGTTTAACAGAGGGAAACACATGTCAAAGTAGAGACACAGAAAGAAGGGGAGGAGGGGGGAAGCAAGCTGAAATGGAAAAGAAATTTTTTCTATAATGATTCTCTGTCGTAAACACATTTTGAGCAGATTGTAAAAAAGTAATTCAACTGAAATTAGATTACAAAGAGCATGCAGTACACTAAGTACAACTGTATTATGGAAACGGGAAATTAATTAGCCTGGAAAATGGTATTTCCCCTCCTCTGTAGGAGGCTGAGTCTCTTTGGTGACAGTCTTGGGGCTTTGCCTTAAGGTCCTGTGAGTCATGGTAGCGTGACATTTCTAGGCTTTGAGGCTGGCCTTCCAATACTCACTGCAATTAGTCTCTTGATCTTTAATTTCAGTCTGGGCAGTGACACCTGGATTCATTGGTAAATTACTTTGTTATTCATTGAAAACTGGTTACTTCCAGCTCAGCTTTCCTTTAACCAGCTGATGTAGGCTGTAGCATTTCAGCTGGGCCAGTAATAGTCATAATGATAGTAGATGGAAAAGAACCTGGAAAAGAATATGTACATATACATATTATATATATATATGAATATATATATCTATATGAATATATATCTATATGAATCACTTTGCCATATACCTGAAATTAACACAACATTGTATATCATCTATACTTCTATTTTAAAAAATGATAATGGAACACCTCCTTGTAGGTTTTGTGAAATTCTCCCTCCAAAGTGCAGAAAATGGTTTCTAATTATACACTAATGCATTAATCTGTTCATTAATAATTCTAATAGTCAACAAGGAATAGATCCAAGGAGCATTCCCATTACTCTAATAGCTTATGGGGCCACACTACAAGTCTATTACTTTTTTCAGTGTGGTAGCTTCAGATTTTACTTCTTGATCTGATGGGAAAATGCTTAATGGTGATTTTGTGGTTTTGTATTATGGGCATGTGGCAGCAGTTTGTTTTTTTTTTTTTAATGGATCTATATTTCAGATAAAAGGAGGATAGGAGACCTGCCTGGTGGTCCAGTGGTTAAGAATCCACCTTCCAATGTAGGGGACACAGCTTGAATCCTTAGTCCTGGAACTAAGATCCCACATTCAAGCAAGGCAATGAAGCCCATGAGCTGCAACTCCTGAGCCCACGAGCTCTAGAGCCTGTGCTCTGCAACTAGAGAAGCCTGCTCACCACAACCAGAAACCCACATGCTGCAACTAGAGAGGAAGCCCACAAACAGTGAAGACCCAGCACAGCCAAAAAAAATAACCAACAAGGACCTACTGAAAATTAGATGTTTTAAAAGAAAGCTGGAAAGATCGTTAAGATGCCCCAAGCACTGAATACAGATATCATATGAGGAACTCACATTCACAATGAAGAGACTTGACCAGAATTGACTGCATTGATGGTAGAATTTTTGCAGCCTCCTCATGACGCCATAAGTTCAGCACTGACTTTTTCCCACTGAACATATCAGGAACTGAAGAGTCAAAGAGGCTAAGTGATTCGTTTATGGACTCAAATAAGAGACAAAACTCAGGTTTGAGTTTAAATTTGAAATCTTTGCTCTTGTCACTTTCCACTGCTGCCTGCATCACGAATAATACTGACATCTGTGAATAGAAAGCATGAAAAGAAGTGAAGTGTCCAAGCAGAGACACGCATCCCAGGGCCAATACCACCTGCTCTCCTGCTCAGTTACCTTCCATCAGGGGGAATAGAGAGGCACTTGGCATTGGGGCTCTGATAGCAATCTGATTTCCATCACAAGTACCAGCCAGGAAATGCCAGAACAAGCCTTCTAAAGCCCTCCAACCTCGCACCTGATTTCCTGATACAAAACACCCCCATGCCCACCACTTCTTTAATGAGAGTGCCTTTGCCACTCCCCAGTTCCTCTCATTTTAATTTCTGCTTTGCAGCAAGCTTTATCACCCGGGAGGCGCGGGCCAGGCCATTCTCCCCATGATCAAACACCCTCCTTGTTCCCACTACTGACTGCTTAGGGAGATGTTAACTGATTCCCTGTTTTAAATCTGCAGCACTTCAAAAGACTGTTCTGTCTTTGCAAGCGCAGAGGCCTGGCGCATGGCCACAGTCAGGGAGCTGAGGTTTGCCCTTGAGTCCCAATGCAATCACACAAGGTCTGCCTTCCCCCACTCCCAAGTTCTGAGTGTGTTTGCAAAAATCCTCCAGTGTTTCCAGAATGACAATTGACTGGTGATAGCCAGAGCCATTCAGGTGCTGAGAAACGCCTGTCTGAGGGTGTGCGATTAAGGAGGAATGTTTTCATGTCAGCGGAGTGGGTCTTAGAGAGCCATCACTGTTCTGCGAAGCATGAGGGACGGGAGCTAGGGCCACCTCTGTCTCTCCACCATCTCAGGAAGCAGTCACTCAGCGTGACACCGGGCTCTGGCAGCGCAAAGGTCTCGCAAAGAGACACATGTTCTTCCCAAACACCTGGGGTTTTACAAATCAACCGTCCAGCAAAAAAGATGCTGGGAAAGGGCTGGAGACACTGGAAAGAAGGACATAATGTTTGTCCTCAAGGAGCTTATTTTCTCAAAGAGAAAAAAAGGAGGGACAGATGAATGAATCATTACAATCATGGGTGAAAAATGCAGGGAGCATTATGTACCAGGTTAGCCAAGAGACGTCCACTGGAGCAGCTGTGGGTGTGGGCACATGTCTCTGGCTCCTGTGGGGGTGAAGGTAAGGTGGCATTATCCCGATGGAGGGACTGCAGGCTCTGAGAGCTTGACTCCTGATCCTGGAGTTTCAAAGCATGGGATCCTTGTACACATCCTGGAGAGTGGAGCTGGGAGTGAAGTCTGAAAGGAAAAGTCATCAAGAGAAGACTGCTCCCCAGTGCTGTGTGACTGAACCTGGGTGTATTCTCCAGGGGGCTTCTTAATTTTCTCTCCTGAGAGTGGAATGGTTAGTTCTCCATCTTAGAAATATCCCTCTAGTTGCCATACTGAGGCAGATTCTGAGCCTGTGAGACCCAGGGTAGCGAGGTCAATGAATGGAGTTAAAACACTTGTTCCAACACAAGGCACCTGGGGCCTGAACACCAGGAACTCTGGAGCCCATAAGTCTGGCCCCCATCAGTCTTATAAGACACATTGATCAGCGTGGTGTGATACTTGCAGGAAGTGATGAACTGAGGGTGGTGACTCCTGGTTTCTGCGTTGAGTACCAGAGAAAAGAAGCATATAAAGAATGGCACATACTATGTTAAATCTCCACCAATAGGCAGGTGGATTTAGAGGTCTTTGAGTATTCCAGTCATGATCTTAGGTGAGACCTTGGAGTTTGTAGGTCTAGATATGGAAGGCTTGAGAGTGAATAAGGTTGCTCAGGACTGTGCCAAGGACAGAAATTCCAGGAAGCATATTTTTCAATGGGAAGGGAACACAGAACAGTCTAATGTCCTAGAGGTGTGGGGAATGTGCCATAAGAGGTGAAGACCGCTGAGGGATGAGTTAAGGACCCTCAAGGCTGCCCTCTACATGACATCCCATGAGGTCAGCTGAGCCTGTTTGGGTGTCCCTCGAAGCTCAGTGATCCACTGAACACAATAACCCATGATCATTCCTGCCTGGTTTACAGGGCTTTAGAGAGATTTGCAGATACTGTTTATAAAGCATTTGGTGAACAACAGGTGTTCAAAACTAAGCATTACTACATTATTTTTATTGTGCAAATTTGTGTATGTGTATGTGTGTGTGTGCCTGCACATGGGATGGATATGGATAAGCATGAGAAACCCCTGTTTTTTCCTTCACTCTGATCTATGGAAGATTCAGCATTTTATTCTGACTAGTGTAAAAAAACATGGAAGAAGAACAGGAGGACAAATTGTCCAAGCACAACCCTACTGTGGTTCACACAGGCAACAAGGAGAAGACAGGACAGAGAACTAAAAACTGTACTTTGGGCCAGTGCATCAGCTGGGTTCACAGCCTTGGGGCTAGCAGCACAGGAGCCTTAGGGGAGATCAACAGGTAACTTCTCTTCTCTCCCGGCTCAAAGATTTGAGCTCCTTATGAGAGATCTACTCATGATACTGAGAATAGCAACTGTTGATCCCACTGTCTTGCAAATGGGCACTTAAAACCAATCTTAAATTTTTCTAAGAAAGTGTAGACATAGAGAAAGCTGAGCATTGAAGAACTGATAATTTTGAACTGTGGTGTTGGAGAAGACTCTTGAGAGTCCCTTGGACTGCAAGGAGATCCAACCAGTCCATCCTAAAGGAGATCAGTCCTGGGTGTTCATTGGAAGGACTGATGTTGAAGCTGAAACTTCAATACTTTGGTCACCTGATGTGAAGAGCTGAATCATTGGAAAAGACCCTGATGCTGGGAAAGATTGAGGGCAGGAGGAGAAGAGGATGACAGAGGATGAGATGGTTGGATGGCATCATCAACTGGATGGACATGGGTTTGGGTGGACTCCAGGAGTTGATGATGGACAGGGAGGCCTGGCATGCTGCAGTTCATGGGGTCACAAAGAGTTGGATATGACTCAGAGACTAAACTGAACTGAACTGAGACATAAGATTAAGAAATAGTAAAAGAAAAAAATAGATAAAGTGTTTGTATGAAATTATTAACACAACTAAATCTGTTGTCCCTAAACTTTGAGATTGTTGATAGATATATCAACCTAAATATAAAAGTGGACCTAGGGCTGTCACAAGAGGCACATTCAGGTGCTGCCCAAGGATGTTTAAAATTCAGCTGTTTCATGCATATATATGGAATCTCAAAAAATGGTACTCATGAACCAATTTGCAGGGCAGAAATAGAGATGCAGATGTAGAGAACATCTTGTAGACACAATGGGGGAAGGAGCATGTTGGATGAATCAAGAGAGTGGCATTGACATATATACACCATCTATATGTATAAAATAGATAGCTAGTGGGAAGCTCCTGTACAACATGAAGGGCTCAGCTCAATGCTTTGTGATGACCTAGAGGAATGGGACAGGGGGGATGGAGGCACAGGAAGGAGGGGATATATACATATATATGGTTTATGTATATCTATATATATTTATATGTGTGTGTATATGTGTATACATATGTTTATATGGGATATATATATATTCCATAAGTATATATATATTTATAGAATCAACCATAAGTTTTAGGGCAGAAATCAACAGGACATTGTAAAGTAATTATCCCTCCAGTTAAAAAAAGTAACATTAAAAAGAAAATCCAGCTGTTTCAAAGGAATAGGTACTGTGTCTCTTCAACCAGCATTACTGCTCAGTGCTCCTTTTTAGAATGAGCAATTACATTACGTAAGAAGTGTAAAAGAACAATCCATAAGAGGAAGTAGCTATACAAAAGAATTTTCACACTTTCAGAAAAAAAATTACCTCTTTGCTTGATGAGTATGATTGAAATAAAAGATCCCCTAAATTAGTGCAGTTCCTGGAAAATGTCATAAGAAAGACAATAGACAATGAAAAAAAGAAAATTAAGTCAGGCCTGGGCTATGCCAAAGAAAGATTGTTTAATTAAACAAAGAAATAAAACAAAATTAATGTACAGGAACTTTTCTTCATATAGACAGAAAATAAAGCCTGACAGTTGAAGTAGGAAAGTTTATGGTAACTTTTAAAGGAAAAAAAAGAAAAAGAGAAGACAGATGACTGGTTGATTTCAGATGGCTGATAAACTTGCACATAGACTGATATTTCTTATTGCAAAACATGAGATCATAGGGCCATGATGACTGAACGGGTCATGGAATGAGGTCAGTGATATGGTTCCAAGAAAAATTAAGTCAAAAATCTACAAACAATAAATGGTGGAGAGGGTGTGGAGAAAAAGGAATTCTACACTGTTAGCAGGAATCTTAAGTTGGTACAACCACTATGAAGAATAGTTTTTGGTTCCTTAAAAAACTAAATAGAACTGCCATACGTTCTGGCAATCTCACTTCTGGGCATATATCCAAGAAAAAACATAACTTGAAAAGATCCATGCACTTCTCTGGGTGGAGAAGCTGGGAAGGAAACAAGGGGGAGGGCTTTCCATGGTGTGAACAGAGAGGTCAAGCATAGCCAGCCAGCATGGTGAGTTGCTGCAAGATTCGGAGGTGGGGGAGAGCAAGATGGTGGAGGAGGACGTGGAGCACATCTCCTGGAAGCATCAGGAATGCACCTTCAGACACAGAAGTGTATGCAGAACGGCAGCTGAGAGCAGACAAGAGGACCTGACCAGCGGAAAAGAATATATAAAACCACAAAAACTTGGTAGGATGAAGGAACTAGGGGTAAAAACAGGGGTGTTAGTAGGACTGGACCTGCCCTTGGCTGGTAGTGTTATGCCCGATGTCCGAATCCCCGAGCGGGAAGAGAGGAGGCCTCCAAGACAATGCAACTCGCAGGAAGGGAAGTTTATTACTGACTCGAGCCAGGACTCTCCGCCCGCAACCAATGCAGTGGTGCGAGTCAGCCCAAGCTGTTACACAAATTTATAGGGTGAGAAGCGGATTGGTTACATGTTTGTTTGCAAAGCAATTTCATTGGTCAATACTTTCGTGCGCACGGGACTTTCCTGGGGGTTTCCGCCCCCGTTCCTAATTTCCTAATTGGCAAACAGCGGTCAGTATTAAGTGAAAGCTAATTGGTCCTAGTTGGCAAACAGTGGTACCAAGTAGGAAGGTCTACTCCTAATCTAAGCTGCGTTACTTCTGCTCGCCTCACAGTAGGGGAACAGAAGAAGAGGTCCCATCCTCACCTCGGGGCAGTTGTCTGAGTCAGAGGAGAAACATTTAAGGCTGAGAGTGAAATAGCTGATCTGTGGCAGCCCAAATGGAATGAGAATCAGACAGTCCTTGCTTCAGCCATACATATGCTGGACAGGGTTGTGGGTCCCCTGGAAGGCACAGCAGCTGGGAAATGGAGTTTAGGGATTGTGGAGCAATCCCAGGGCGAGGGCTGCCGTTGACTGTGGCGAGACGGATCGAAGGGATGTGAGAGAGGAGATTATGGTGGGAAATGCCTGTGGAGGAAAGCCAGGCAGCCATGGCAGCAAGGCGATACTGCTAAGTCACGTGTAGGGGGTGGAGCCATCACCATAGCCTCTCTCCCCCAACAGGCCAGCATCTGCAGCTGAACAGCAGAGAGGCTGGCCCATCAGACGCCTGACGTACTGAACTACAGAGTAGGACCCCACCCAGGGTGCCCCATCAAGTGCCTGATGCGCCGATGTACAGGGTAGGACCCCAGCCAGGGGGGCGCCTCTGTGTGCCTGATGTGAGGAACAACAGAGAAGGACCCCAGGCAACAGAGCCCTCTAAGTGCCTGAACGGGCAGAGCCATGGAGAAAGACAGGCCAAAGAGGCCTTCTGATGACCATAAGAGGCTCAAAGAAAGACTCTGATCAGGCCGTAACTCCTGCCGCAGAGGCAGTCCATGTCCCCATACACTTGGCGCCGCCAGGGTCCCCACAGGCAAGCAGCTGCACCACCTTCATGCCCAACCCTCACTGGGGCAGAGCTGCCACAGGCAAAAAATATCTTGTGTCTATGCACGCAGGGTTGCTTCTGTAGTGTCCGACTTTTTGTGACCCTGTAGACTGTGGCCTGCCAGGCTTCTCTGTCAGGGAGGGGGGTTCTCCAGGCAAGAATGCTGGAGCATATGGGCCAATACTAGCTGCCATACCCTTCTAGAGCACTGTATTTCCTGCTGCCCTAGCCGCCAACCCCCCTGAGTACCTGGTGCTGCCAGAACCCCTGCAATTCAATGTGCTGCAGCACCTCCACACCTGGCCCTCACAGGGGCAAACCCAAGTCTTCCAGGGCAGCCTCAGGAGGAAATCCCAATGGATGAGTCACATGCAGAGATGGAAATAAAGCCACAATTGAAACCCAGGGGCAGTGTGGCTAAGGAAGAAGACCCAAAACCCTCCCATCAGCTGTGCAAGCTTCAGATTAAATCCACATGATCAACTAGGCAGACTGTCTATGGACTAGATAAAAGGACACTGAGAGCTCCCACAAAAGAAAATGCACTAGTTCTGATAACTGTGGGCATTGGAGGCAAGGACACACAGCAGTAGGACCAGATCAGCATCTGAGCTGCCCTCACAGCAGGTCCAGAGATCAGCAGTGTTGGGGGGCATCCTAGGGAGGAGAGGTGGTCTGTGACTCCCAGCGAGGGAAAGGACTCTGACAGCAGAGACTCAAGAAAGATATTTATTATTCTTATGTTTTGACTTGTTCTATAGATTCTCTTGGATTTTTTCTTTTTTGTCCTTCCCCCCCGCCTCTGTTGTAGTTGTCAATTTTATTGGCACTATGAAATCTAACTAAGCTTTTGAGGGGTTTTTTTTTTTTCTGTCACATTTTTTATACTTGTTATAAACCTCTACCTCTACATTGGTCTTTTGTGGTTCTGTGGAGTTTTCCTTTTTTTCTCTCTCTTTCTCTTTTTTTAATTTTAATTTTTCAAACCTATTATTATTTTTTCTACATTTATTCCTTTTTTTGCTTTCCCTACTGTTCTTTTCCCCTTGCAGCTAATCTTTAATGTATATGTCTTCTTTATCTATCTCCATTTAACTTTGCATATCTATTCTTTCTTTCCTTTCCTCTTATCATATTTGTTAGTTTTATTTTCATTGCTTTATTCCCCAGTTGGCACCTTGCTTTAGCTTTGTTTCCCAGTTTGTGCTTTACTTAGTTTTGTTCTGGTAAATATAATTTTAGGTATCCTTTGTTCACTGAGTCTATCTATTGTACTTTATTTTTGTTGGACTGTTTGATTTTGCTTATGGGTGTATATGTATAGCTTATATTTAGTCACACTTTTTATTGTTGTTATAAACCTCTGCTTTTGTGTTGGACTTTTGCAGTTCTGTGGAATTTTCTTTTCTTTCTTTTTCCCCTTTTTTCTTTCTTCTTCCTTTTTTATAATTTTAATTTTTAATTTTTTAAGCCTGTAATATTTTTTCTACTTTTATTCCCTTTTTTGCCTCCCCTACTGTTCTTTTCCTGTTGCCACGCATCTTTAATGCATATAAATCTTGTTTATCTACCTCTATTTAACTTTGCATATCCATTTGTTCTTTCCTTTCCTCTCAACATATTTGTTAGTTTTATCTTCATTGCTTTATTCCCAAATTGGCACCTTGCTTTAGTTTTGTTTTCCAGTTGGTGCTTTAGTTAGTTTTGTTCTGGAAGATATAATTTTTGGTTTCCTTTGTTTGCTGGGTCAATCTATTGTACTTTATTTTTTGTTGGACTCTTTCAATTTTGCTTATGGGTATATATGCATATGTGCATATTCAGTCACATTTTTTATTGTTGATATAAACTTCTGCCTCTATGTTGGGCTTTTGCAGTCCTGTGGAGTTTTCCTTTTTTTTTTTTTTCCCCCTTTTTTCTTCTCCTTCCATTTTTTTCTTCTTTTCTCTTTTTTATAATTTTAATTTTTTAAACCTAAATTTTTTCTACATTTATTCCTTTGTTTACCTTTCCTACTGTTCTTTTCTCCTTGCAGTTAATCTTTAATATATATAAATCTTCTTCATCTAGCTCTATTTAACTTTGCATACCTATTCTGTCTTTCTTTTCTTTCTTTCCTTTCCTCCCAATATATTTGTTAGTTTTGTTTTTGTTGCTTTATTCCCCACTTGACACCTTGCTTTAGTTTTGTTTTCCAGTTTGTGCTTTAGTTAATTTTGATCTTAACTGGTAAATATAATTTTTAATTTCCTTAATTTGCCAAGTCAATCTACTGTACTTTATTTTTGTTGGACTGTTTATGCTTTGCTTATGGGTGTATATGTATATGTGTATATTCCATTACTTTAATTATTATTTGCCTGATTCTGTAACTGCCGTTTGTCTGGGGTTCATCTTTGGTTTCTCGATTTTTGATATTTGTTTTAATCTCACTTAAGGACATAACAAACCACTTGTGGAATCTTCATTCCTGACCAGAGATTAAGTCCTGAGCCTTTGGAGTGGGAGCACTGACTCCAAGACCCCAGACTACCAGAGAACTAACCCTAGGGGGTATCAAGTAGTGAGAACTCACACAAAAGAAACCACTTGAATACAAGACCAGGCATCACCCAACCACCAGTAGCACCCTGTGCAGGATGCCTCATCTAAACAACAAACAAAACAAAAATACAAACCCAATCATCAGTGGACAGGATTACCACCTCACTCGGCCTTCATCAGAGGAAAACAAACAAACAAAAACTCAGCACAAATCTCACCTTATATGAAGCTTACACAAACCACTGGACCAACCTTAGGAGGGCAGAAACCAAAGGGAAGAAAGAACTCAACCTTGACGCCTGGGATACAATAAGTTCAAAAAAAGAAAAGACAGAGAAATGCTGCACAAATGGAGGAGAAAACTAGAAACACAGAAGTCCAAATAAATGAAGAGGAAATAAGCAAACTACCTTAAAAAGAATTCAGGATAATGATAGTAAAGATGATCAAAATCCTTGAAAACAAAATGAAGAAAATGCAAGAATCAATTAACAAAGACCTAGAAGAATTAAAGAAGAAACATGAGATAAACAACACAATTACTGAAATTAAAAATAGCAGAATATATGAAGCAGAAGAATGAATCAGTGAGCTGGAAGATAAAATGTTGCAAATAATTTCTGAAGAGCAGAATAAAGTAAAAGGAATGAAAAGAACTGAGGATAGTCTCAGAGACCTCTGGGACAATGCACCAACAATCAAATTTATAGGGGTCCAAGCAGAAGAGAAAAATAAAGCATATGGGAAAATATTTGAAGAGATTATAGTTGAAAATTTCCCTAACATGGAAAAGGAAATAGTCAATCGAGTCCAAGAGGCACAAAGAGTCCCACATAGCATAAACCCAAGGAGAAACACACTAACACACATACTAATCAAACTGCTAAGCTGCTGCTAAGTCATGTCAGTCGTGTCCAACTCTGTGCGACCCCATAGACGGCAGGCCACCAGGCTCCTGTCCTGGGATTCTCCAGGCAAGAATACTGGAGTGGGTTGCCATTTCCTTCTCCAGTGCATGAAAGTGAAGAGTGAAAGTGAAGTCACTCAGTCGTGTCCAACTCTTAGCGACCCCATGGACTGTAGCTTACCAGGCTCCTCCGTCCATGGGATTTCCCAGGCAAGAGTACTGGAGTGGGGTGTCATTGCCTTCTCCAACTAATCAAACTAACAAAGACTAAAACACAAAGAAAGAATATTAAAAGCAGCAAGGGAGAAGCAGACAAATAACATACAAGGGAAACCCCATATGCTTAACAGCTGATCTTTCAGCAGAAACTCTGCAGGCCAAAAGGGAATGACAGGACATATTTAAAGTACTGAAAGGGAAAAATCCATAATCAAGATTACCGTACCCGGCAAGGATCCTATTCAAAATAGATGGAAAAATAAAAAAACTTTTCAGAAAAGCAAAAGTTAAGAGAATTCAGTACCATGAAACCAGCTTTACAACAAATGTTAAAGGGACTTATATAGCCAAGAAATACAAGAGATGAAAAATGATCTACAAATCAACTCCAAACAATTAAGAAAATGGCAATAGGAGCATATATATCAATAATTACTTTAAATGTAAATGGATTAAATATTCTAACCAAAAGATACAGACTGGCTGAATGGATACAGAAACAAGACCCCTATATATGCTGTCTACAAGAAACCCACTTCACTTTCAGTGAAGTGAGAGGATGGAAAAATATATTCCATGCAAATGGGAGGCAAAAGAAAGCTGGAGTGGCAATCCTCATATCAGATGAAATAGATTTTAAAATAAAGATTACAAGAGGTAAGGAAGGACACTACATAATGATCAAGGGATGAATCCAAGAAGAAGACAAAACAATTGTAAATATCTATGCACCCAACATAGGAGCACCTCAATACATAAGATAAACACTAACAGACATAAAAAGAGAAGCTGACAGTAACACAATAATAGTAGGAGACTTTAACATCCCACTCACACCAATGGGTGGATCATCAAAACAGAAAATTAATAAGGAAACACAGGTCTTAAATGATACATTAGATAAGATGGATCTCATTGATATCTTCAGGACATTCCATCCAAATGAAGAAGAATACGCCTTCTTCTCAAGTGCACATGGAACGTACTCTGGAGTAGACCACATCTTGGGTCACAAATCAAACCTCAGTAAACTTAAGAAAACTGAAATCATGTCAAGCATCTTCTCCAACCACAAGGCTATGAAACTAAATATCAATTACAAGAAAAAAAATTGTAAGAAAAGCAAACACATGGAGTTTAAACAACACATATCTAAATAACCAACAGGTTACTGAGGAAATCAAAAGAGAAATAAAAAAATTTCTAGAAACAAATGACAATGAAAACATGACAACTCAAAACCTATGGGGTGCAGCAAAAGCAGTTCTAAGAGGAAAGTTTATAGCAATACATCCTAACTCAAGAAATGAGAAAAACATCGAATAGACAACCTAACTTTACATCTAAAACAACTGTAAAAAGAAGAATAAAAAAAAAACCAAAATTAGTAGAAGGAAAGAAAGATCTGAGCATAAATGAAAAAGAAATGAAAGAAACAATAGTAAAGATTAATAAAACTAAAAGCTGGTTCTTTGAGAAGATAAACAAAATTGACAGATCTTTAGCCAGACTCATCAAGGGAAAAAAGAGAAAAGAATCAACTCAACAAAATTAGAAATGAAAAAGGAGAGGTTACAACAGACAATGCAGAAACACAAAGGATTATATGAGACTATTATGAACAATATATATGGCAATAAAATGTATAATCTGTAAAAAATGGACAGATTCTTAGAAAAGTTCAATCTTCTAAGACTGAGCCAAGAGGAAATAGAAATTATGAACAACCCAGTTACAAGCACTGAAATTGAAGCTGTGATCAAAAATCTCCCAAGAAACAAAAGCCCAGGACCAGATGGCTTCACAGGAGAACTCTATCAAACATTTAGAGAAGAGTTAATGGCTATCCTTCTAAAACTCTTTCAAAAATTTGCAGAGGAAGGAATGCTTCCAAACTCATTCTACGAGGCCACAATCACCCTGATACCAAAACCAGACAAAGACAAGACAAAAAAAGAAAACTACAGGCCAATATCATTGATGAACATAGATGCAGAAATCCTCAACAAAATTTTAGTTAACAGAATTCAACAACACATAAAAAAGCTCATACACCATGATCAAGTTGGGTTTATTCCAGGAATGCAAGGATTCTTCAATATATCCAAATCAATCAGTGTAGCACACCATATTAACAAATTGAAAGATAAAAATCATATGATCATCTCAATAGATGCAGAATAATCCTTTGACAAAATTCAGCACCCATTTATGATTAAAACTCTTCAAAAAATGGGCATAGAAGGAACCTATCTCAACATAGTAAAGGCCATATATGATAAGCCTACAGCAAACATTCTCAATGGTGAAAAGCTGAAAGCATTCCCCCTAAGATCAGGAACAAGACAAGGGTGTCGACTTTTGCCACTATTATTCAACATAGTTTTGTAAATCTTAGCTATAGCAATCAGAGAAGAAAAGGAAATAAAAGAAATCCAGATCAGAAAAGAAGAAAAGCGCTCACTGTTTTCAAATGACATGATACTGTACATAGAAAATCCTGAAGATAGTATCAGAAAATTACTAGACCTAGTCAGTGAATTTAGCAAAGTTGCAGGATACAAAATCAGTATGCAGAAATCACTTGCATTTCTATATACTGACAATGAAAACTCAGAAAGAGAAATTAAGGAATCAATCTCATTCACTATTTCAATGAAAATAATTAAATATCTAGGAATAAACTTACCTAATGAGACAAAAGAACTGTACACAGAAAATTATAAGACACTAATGAAAGAAATCAAAGATGACATAAACAAAGGGAGTGATATTCCATGTTCCTGGGTAGGAAGAATCAATATTGTGAAAATGGCTATACTACCAAACGCAATCTACAGATTCAATGTGATCCCTATCAAATTACCAATGACATTTTTACACAGAACTAGAACAAAAAATTTCACAATTCATATGAAAACACATAAGACCTTGAATAGCCAAAGCAGTCTTGAGAAAGAAGAATAGAGTGGGAGGAATCAACCTTCCTGACTTCAGATTATACTACAAAGCTATAGTCATCGAGACAGTATGACACTGGCACAAAAACAGAAATATAGACCAATGGAACAATATAGAAAGCCCAGAAATAAATCAGTGCACCTATGGGTACCTTATTTTTGACAAAGGAGGCAAAAATATACAATGGGGCAAAGACAGCTTCTTCAATAAATGGTGCTGGGAAAACTGGACAGTGACATGTAAAAGAATGAAATTAGAACACTTCATAACACCATACACAAAGATAAGCTCAAAATGGATTAAAGACCTAAAAGTAAGACCAGAAACTATAAAACTTAGAGGAAAACAAAGGTAGAACACTCAGTGACATAAATCAAAGATCCTCTATAACCCACTTCCTAGAGTAACAGAAATAAAAACAAAAGTAAACAAGTGGGACCTGATTAAACTTAAAAGCTTTTGCACAGCAAAGTAAACTATAAGCAAGGTGAAAAGACAGCCCTCAGAATGGGAGAAAATAATAGCAAATGAAACAACTGACAAAGGATTAATTTCCAAAATATACAAGTAGCTCATACAGCTCAATGCCAGAAAAACAAACAATTCAACCAAAAAGTGGGGGAAAGACCTAAACAGACATTTCTCCAAAGAAGACATACAGATGGCTAACAAACACATAAAAAGATGCTCAACATCGCTCATTGTTAGAGAAATGCAAATCAAAAGTACAATGAGATATCACTTCACACGAGTCAGAATGGCCATAATAAAAAAGTCTACAAGCAATAAATGCTGGAGAGGGTGTGGAGAAAAAGGAACACTCTTGAACTGTTGGTGGGGATGTAAATTGATACAACCACTATGGAAGGTGATATGGAAATTCCTTAAAAAACTAGGAATAAAACCACAACATGGCCCAGCAATCCCATTCCTAGGCATATACCCTGAGGAAGCCAAAATTGAAAAAGACACATATGTCCCATTGTTCATTGCAGCACTGTTTACAATAGCTAGAATATGGAAGTATCCTAGATGTTCATCAACAGATGAATGGATAAAGAATTTGTGTTACATATGCACACAATGGAATATTACTTAGCCATAAAAAGGAATGCATTTGAGTCAGTTTTGGTGAAGTGGATGAACCTAGAACCTATTATACAGAGTGAAGTGAGTTAGAAAGAGAAAGAAAAAGAGAAATATCATATTCTAATGCATAAGGAATCTAGAAGAATGATACTGAAGAATTTATTCACAGGGCAGCAATAGAGAAACAGACATAGAGAATAGACTTATGGACATGGGTAGAGGGGAGGAGAGGGTGAGATGTGTGCAAAGAGTGACATGGAAAACTGCATTAGCATATGTAAAATAGATAGCCAACAGGAATTTGCTGTATGGCTCAGGAAACTCAAACAGGGGCTCTGTGTCAACCTAGAGGGGTGGGATATGGAGGGAGATGGGAGGGAGGTTCAAAAGGGAGGGGATAAATGTATACCTATGGCTGATTCATGTTGAGATTTGACAGAAAACAACAAAATTCTGTAAAGCAATTATCCTTCAACAAAATAAGTAAATAAATGAAGAGAGTTGGAGGTGAGCCAGAAAGACAGATGAGGACCAGCATGTGGTGATGTTTATTTGGACTTCCCCCTGCAAGACAATAAGGAGTTTGCTGAGGTTGAAACGAAGTACCTGATGAGGCCAGATTTGTGCAAAGCGGGGCATGCAGGGTGGGCCTGGGTGGGGAAAAGTCAAGACAGGGAATCCAGGTAAAAGAATCACATTAGCTAGAACAGTGAATGTGGAGGGCTGGATGGGATGTAACAGTGAGACTGGAGGGGAAGGGGCAACTTTGGGAAACCCCACTCAGTGGAGGGGGAAGGAATGTGTCCACAGTGGAGTGAAGTCTGATACAGAAGATGACTAAGTAGCTGTTCACCGTGGCTACCCCTCTGGGACTCTGTGATCTATTCTGGGCTATTTCCTTCCCCTCCTTCCTCGTTCACCTACTCAAAACCCTCAGGAGCTACCCTAGTGGAAATTCCCCCTCCCCATCATACTGTCAGCATGTCTGGCCCAAGCTTCAAGAACCTGCCGCTTGCCCTCTTACAACTGAGGACCAGCCACATTTGCTTGGCTTGAGACAATGAGAGTTGGAGAAACAGAGAGCATTTTTTTAAGGGGAGGGAAGAGATGATGACAAGGATGAAGAAGCAGAAGATAGCCATGAGCATGGGCTGGGTTTTGAACCTGGGTCTAACATGGAACCTCTTCAGGCCTCCTGTTTGGAAAACGAAATGACTACAAAATATATTCTAAGATTTCTGACAACCCTCTCTGAACTAACAAACCAATGATTCTAGAACAGTGAAAAAAATAGCTGTTGCTCATGAATTGTGTATTACAGAGGAAATAACAACCATGTCTAGATTTCAGATATGACCAAATTAACTTTGCAAAACTGCCTAACTAAATCACAAATTAAATGAGCTAAGAAATGGAAAAGTTACATGAGTACATGTTTTTAAGACCTAAAAAGCACACAATAGTTTTAAGATTCAGAATCATTTAGCAGGAATCAATATCGAATATAGAAACAAATTAGCAATAATTGCTACTCTTAAGGAATAATAATTCTGTAACCAGAAACGATATATGAAATTAATACTAAAAATTACCAAGGAATTATTTAATTATCTGACTTATCAAGGGAATACAATCAGATGCTAGTAAATAGAATTGAACCTTATATTACTTTACTCTTATGTGTCTGTCAAACTGTATGTTTCAGAACAAAGAAGCAATGTTGAATCAATACATTATGTGAATGATACATAGTGTGGACACTAATTATCTGTGCTAATTAATTTAATTTATTTTATTGTGTCCTAGGTTCACAGAGGTACATAAATGGCAAAATATTTGGGGACATCATGCAATGAGGCAAATGTTAAGGAAATTGAGACCCTTTCATGAACTTCAAAGCAAACGTGTCAATAAGAAGATTTATGAGACAGCTGTTATACAGAACTCCACATGCTAGTGAACAGTTCTCAAATCCTTTGGAAAAAAAATAATTTTTACCTAAACACTGAAAATCCTTTCAAGAGCATTAAGTACAAACACATAGTAAAATAACTTACAATCATCAAGTGAGCACTATGTGCCTGACACTCTTCTTTTTTTAAACAGTGAATTTTAATTTTATAGTTACATATAGTATTGCAAAAAGTCAGACATGACTTAGCGACTGAACCACAGTACAGTATGTTCCATAATCTTTTTTTTTTTTTTTTTGGCTGAAGTATAGTTGATTTACAATGTTGTGTTAATTTCTGCTATACAGCAAAGTGGCACAGTTATATGTATATACATTCTTTTATATCAGGGTAGCAATTATTTCTAGAGCTTCCCTACTGGCTCATGGTAAAGAATCTGCCTGCAATGCAGGAGACCCAGGTTTGATTCCTGGGTTGGGGAGATCTCCTAGAGGAAGGCATGGCAACCCACTCCAGTACTCTTGCCTGGAAAATCCCCACAGACAGAGGAGCCTGATGGGCTACAGTCCAAACGGTTGCTCGAGAGCTGGACACAACTGAAGTGACTAAGCAGAAACAGCAGCAATTATTGCTAATTTAGTTCCATATTCGATATTGATTTATACATATATATGTGTGTGTGTGTGTGTATATATATATATTCTTTTACATATTCTTTTCCCTTATGATTTATCACAGGCTTTGAATACAGTTGCCTGTACTATATAATAGGGCCTTGTTGTTTATCCATTCAATAGTCCATATCTACTAATCCTAAATTGATACTATTCTAGGTGTCTTACAGAAATGAACTCTTTAAGTCATCACAACCACCCTAAGAAATTGAGACTATACTCCCATTTTAGTAAGGAGATAAGGTATAGGAAGGCTCAGGACAATATAGGTCACAAATATCTGAGCCAGGATGTAAAGCCCAGCAGCCTGCTTCCAGAGTCAATGCACTGCCCTTGGCATCAATCTCAATAATTCACTGGTCAATGGGAAATTCATGCCTGAGACTCCTAATGGCTGCTAGAAAATCATGGTTTGAGGAGTCAGTGAGAAGGAAGGGTGTCCCCACCCAGTCTAAGACTTTTATTTGGAGCATTTTGAGTACCTCTGTGAAGACATATGCTAGCTGGTGGCACCAGCACCTTCCAAATAGCTGGGTCAGGCATTTCAAACCTGGAGAGACTGGCTTTACCATGTACATGAGGCACAGAGAGTTCACTTTAGGATAAATCAAATAATCAAATTTGCCTTGCTGGTACTGCCCCTGTCGTTCCTGCCAAGGCTTCCATAAATGGCATGGACAGAAATATTGTCCACAACAAGCCAGAGAAGACAGCCTGTCATTCCTAAACCCAACTCCAGTGACTCACTAGGCATCCAGAGCATGTTCAGCTTGTCCTTAGGAAAGAAAAGTAACTCATTCCTTAGGTTTCCCATGACAAGATAATTTATTGTCCAAATCAGGCACTTTTGAGAAGGAAAAGGGAAACTATTAATAATGACTGCAGGAAAAATAAAGACAAAAGCAGAGATTGCTCCATGCACACTGGGACATACCATCATCACACTGTCCATGGTTTATTTTTTTCATCTCTATTATGATGCATTATGTCTTTTCCCAGTTTGGCATTCCTTAACTTCAGTTTTAAGCTTTTTCATGGAGACAGAGATACGGCCATGGTCACAAGTCAACAAAACCATTTCTCAGAAGCAGGTACCAATAGACCACAAGGCAAAGAGGAAATGTCTTCAGGTGAATCTGATATCACATGGCCTCTGGGTCAACTCTTGAGAATTTGCATTCATTGCAAAACTACATGGAAAAAGCCTGAGAATCTGTCTGATTACTAAATCTTTAAAGTGGATCAAGACTTAGTAATTTGGAGAATTTTTAGAAACTTTTCATCATGGCTCTGCAGATCCAGTAGGCATATTCTATTCATTCATTCACTTTTATACTGACATATTTTAAAACAAATATCTATCATAATTGGAGATTGAATGCTTCCTTTTATTCCTTTTACTCATGAAAATAATCTAAATTCATTCATTCATTTACTCACCCCAATTGTCTGATTGTTGACATGCCAAGTACTGTGCTAGCTACTAAGAGTTACCAGTTAAGTCAGATAGACATCATGTCCATGCCCATAGGGCTTGCAAAAACAGAGACCAGTACTATGAAGCAAATTGTAAGGATATAAGATGCCAAGTTGAGAAATAAGAAGAAGGATATTTTGTTGTTTATTTATTCTACAAATATATATAAAGTATCTACTCTGAGCCAGCAATTTTTCTAGGCCCTGAGATTTCAGTGGTTTTAAAAAAGGGCCATGATTCCTGCCTCATGGGATGTACAGTCAACTGGGGAGGACAGACAACAAACACGGACAGACAACAAATACATAACTCAGCACAGGTTATTTTAGATTGCAAAAAATTGCCATCAAAGACTCTAAACCCCATAAGGCAATAGTGCAGGGGTTGGCAAACTATGCCCCCCTCCAAAGTCAAACCTAGCCCACTTGCTGCCTGTTTCTATAAATAAAGTTTTATTTTAACAGGGCCACGTCCCATCATTTACATTCTGTCTGTGGCTTTCTTAACCATAAAATTGCAGAGCTGAATAGTGGCAACAGAGACCATCTGGCCCACAAAACTTGAAACGTTCACTCTAGGGTCCTTTAGTGAAGAAGTTTGCTGACCCTGCAATAGAGAATAATAGCTGATGACAGATGAGGAGAGAGGGGAAATCCTGCATAAATTGAGGAGTCAGGGAATATTTCTTTACAGATATGACATTTAACCAGAGGCCAGAAAGAGAAAGAACTAGTCGCAGAAATCAATGGAGAAAGAGCCTTCCTGTCAGAGGAAATTATAGGAGCAAAAGATCCTAGGCAGCCAAGAGGCCCAGAAGCTGAAAGGAGATGTGGATAGCTTGAGTGATGAGGGAGGAACGGGATGGTGGAAGAGGCCAGGTTAAAGAGGGAGGCAGGTACCTGATTCAAAAGGCATTAAGACTTGTGATGCGATGGTTGGCATGCATCCTGAAAGCAATGGACAACTTGGACAGATATTATATAAGAGAGTAATGTGATTTGTTTGGAAATTTTAAAGATTGCTTAGGCTGCTATTGTAGTCAGAAAGGTAGAAGCAAAATGCTGAGAACATTAGGATACTATATCTGTCATCCAAGTGAGTGGTAATAGAGGCTTGACCAGTAGAGTGGCAGAGGGTTTTGGGAACTTGATTACAGGGAAGCATATTGAAGCAAAAGTTTTCTATACTGTTAGTGTCTCCATCACAATGAGTGTGGGTCTAAGATTGGTAAGAATGGTCAGCCTGCTTTTTTTCCTGCTGTTTGAAAGAAACACTTAGAGCCAGTCTGATCCTGACTCTCCTTGAACTTCAATGCCCAAAGATGAGCCACACTGATTGATAATTTGTCTGAATGGGAATATCATTGTGATCATCTCAGAGCCTAAAATATAGAGGGCTAGAGAGGCATGGTAACACATTGCGGTACAGTCCTGTCTTATCTTGGGATCCCCAAGAAAGTAGAGTCTGAGACAGGGCTTATGGACACCACAAACAGAAGCTAAATAAGAAGACCACACAAGGGGACATGCTTGACTTGATTACTGCTGTGGCTCAATTCATCTAGGGCCCTCCAAGGAACCCTTAGAATAGATTCAGAGATGCTAAGGGGAGAGATGTCAGGCTATCACCAAAAGCTTGTCAAGCTGTCAACCTCTCTGCTCCATCAATAGCTCAAGTAAAAAGTGAGTCTAAATCATGTGATGAGAGGCACAACAGTGTCCTATAAAAACCCTTTATGGACTGTGAAGGACTTATAAATACCTTCTCCCATTTGACCTTCATAGGGTTTTACACAATTCCTTAGCAAAACTTAACATCCCCATTTTATAGATGAGCAAACTGAGCCTCAGAGTTACCATGGAAACAACAGAAGCAGGAATAGAATCTACATCTCATCCTCAGCTGGTATTTTTTGCTCTACACTGGCCACTTCCCCCTAAATAACTGAACAAAAGGCCAGTACAACAGAGGATCAAACCGTTGTGAGTATGAATGTGGAATAAAGAGGACAAAGGCTAATTTTTGCTGGGAGGTGAGCAATGGGGGAGACTCGTGAGGACGCCATCGTGTTCCGATGAGCAGGTGTTTGGTAAAGGTGCCCTTGATCACACTTTCAGTATTGTCAATACCGAGAATAATGCCGTAGCTCAAAGTCCCCCATTTCCAGCCTGAGTGATCCCAGGCTTTTTGGTCTCTGCCTATGATAACATCAGTTTCTCATTCTCTGCCAATTCCCCCGTTTTGTTACAGCTTTCCTGGGCCGAGGGGTGGAGAGAGGCTAGAATGCAGACACCGTCAGTGTGGTTAGAAATACTAGCAACTATTTACTATTTGAGAAAAACAGAATTAGTCCACATTTGTAAAGAAGCCTCCCAAGACGGCAGCTGCCCCTGGGCCTTGTCCCCTCATCAACTTAGGGGACTCGCCTTGTGTGCTTAAGTCTACAAATAGAGCCCATCGAAATGGTAGTGACCACAGAACCATCCCCTGTGTTCCCACACTTCATGAGAAATCACCTTTGGATTTTCTTACTCTCCTTGGCCACAACTCACCTGGCAAGGTGGCCTGGAGGCAGCATGAAAGATCACACAGGAAGACTGTGGTGACATGGCCACCTGGTCCTCCCAGGCAAGAAAACGAAATTTGCCCCAAAGAGTAAAAAATAACCTTATTATAAAGAGCAGTCTAGATTCTATACTAATCTACATAAAAGGAAAGTAAATCATTAGAAAATCTCATCTCTGAACTGCCATTAATAATTAGTCATGTGAGACCTCACTTTAGATCCTAACTTGTATCTCTGAAGCCAACTTTCTCTATGATTATTGCAAATTTAAACCAGACATTAGTGTTTAGGATCCGCATTTAAAGATTCTGATTGGCAATATTATCCTTGCCCCACAGGATGACAGCACGATATAGCGTGAAGAACATAGTTTCAAAATGATTGTAAACTCTACTGCATGCGTGTGCCTGACATCAGTAACCCCTCTGAGCCTTGAATTCCTCCTTTATAGAATAGGAATACAGAAGAACTAGGTGAGCAGGGTCAAGCACATAGTAGGTGTTCAATGAACTCCCACTTAATATTGTTAATAATAGCAGTAGCGTTACAATCAAAAAGAAAACATGCCTGTCCAGTGACCCACAAGATTTCCCCAAATTAACATTCTGGAAACCAGGCTACTCTGTGTCAACCGGGCATTTCCTGAACAAACACTTTCCGCTGCGACTGAATATAAACCAGCTTCACTCTCCTCCCAGCAAACCTTCTAATTATCTCCACTGTTTACAGCACCCAGCCCCTCCGCTACCAAATTCTCCATTATTCTGACAGCCAACAAACTAGACCTATTAGAACTCAGCACAACTTTTGCCTAAGGCAGGAACTTTGTGAGACCACAAATCGTCTTGGTATTAAAAGTCGGTGCATAAGAACTGCCCTCAGCTTTTGCGCTAAATTGCTGGTTTGAAGACATTCATTGCAGTATATTGTATTTCCACTATATTTTGCTTTAATAGACTTTGTGGTGAAGTGTATAAGAAGAGTTTTAAAGCCTGAGGTAGCACACAGCCAACTTTTTTTTCCCCCTTTTATATATTTTTCCATCTTTTGTTCTTACCTTATATTGTTTTGTTGCCTCACATACATAAAACAACCTGGCAATCACAGAACAATCCCCGGCAGTTAGTTGGAGGCGCATATTGACTTTACTATTAAAAGTTGAAACAATCAAGCTAAAGAATCTGTGGTGTGTTTTTCTGCTACTTGCATGAGACTTTAATTTTAAAACGAATGGAAAATATCCCCTCTGAACGTAATAGTGATTTCATCGACCTTGGTTTATTTCTGTGCTTTCCCACCGCTTGCCTAGGACAACTCTGCACTTACAGAGAAAAGTGGAAGAAAATATTCACACAGCATTTTCATCTGAGAGTGCCAAGGTGCTTTATGGCCTTGATTCTTTAATTCCAGGTCAGTTTATGGGCTGAATGATGCCAACTCACCTTGCCTTGGTTTAAGTAACATACATCATCCCTTTGTTCACCTTCATGATGCCATGGCAACACCCAGGTATCCTGTATCCATCACCCTAAGTGTGTATGCATGCTCAGCTGATTCAGTTGTGTCTGACTCTTTGTGACCCCCTGGACTGTAGCCTGCCAGGCTCCTCTGTCCAAGGAATTGTCTTGGCAAGAATACTGGAGTGGGTTGCTATTTCCTCCTCCAGTGGACCTTTCCAACCCAGGGATTGAACTCATGTCTCCTGTATCCCCTGTAGTGGCAGGCAGACTCTTTCTCACTGAGCCACCTGGAAAATCCAATTCCTTCCCCACACCTAGATAACTTACGCAAGTTACATAACAACAGGCTCTATTGCTCATGCCTTTTCCACAATTCAGACTGTTAAAATCAGATGCATGTATGTATAGAATGTTTATGAACGCTTAATAGGTTCCCAGCTGCCTAAGGTCACTTGAGGACACAGCTGTGCATCTAGGGTACATGTGCTGGAGTTGGAAAAGCCTCTGTGGTTAGTTGGTATCCACTGTGTGCCTAGCGCCCAGTGCTCAGGAGTTGGAAAGGTCTCTGTGGTTACTTTGTAGCATATCTGTGAGTTATCCTGGGACTCACTGGGGTGTATCTGGGATGGGGTTTAGAGATCAGGTGCATCCTTTTCAGCTAGGCCACCCCTTCTTGCCCATGCCTAACTTCCTACCTCACATTTCCCTCAAGCATATGGACCCCAAATAATTAGGAATGCCCATTGTTCATTCTGGCTACTTCTTGCTGTCCTGGGACAAAGAGGGGCCTTGGGTATCCATAGCTGTCAAAGAGAAGGGCCAGTAAGCATTGCCAATGCCCATTCAAGACAAAATGGTATGAGACGTCATCAGTGGGGTCAGGGGTTGGTATCCATGTTGAATCAGAAGTTGAGCCTGTATCTTGCTGACCTGAGAAGAAAAACACCGAGAAATAAACCATCACCCTATGCACTAAGGATAGGGGAAAGTGAAGCCTATGTGCTCTGTCTTCATGGAACATATGCCTCATCTTCATGGACTAGAGTCTCCTTTTTAAGGAGCATCAAGGCTTGTAAGAGAGAAGAGGATTAAATAAATAACCATGCAAAATACATCTATAAATATAGATGCCTTTTTCATATGCATTATCAGAGGATCAACTTTGGATATGAGGGACAGAGAACATCATGCAGAAATTGACATGATGAAGGATTGAATAAAAGTCATCTGAAGGAAGCTTATAAGAGAGAAAATCACACAGGAAAAGGCCCCAGGGCAGGAAGGATCAGTAACCATTGAGAAACCAAGGTAAAACCTGCTCTGAGGAACAGAAGACACAGGCAAGGGAAATGGGCAGTGAAGCTGGAAAGCGGAACAAGTTTAAAGCAAGGGGACCCTGGAAGTGATGATGGAGAGGGGAGAGTTTATTCCAAGGACAGTGGGAAGCCACTGAAAGGGTTTCAGAAGGGAAGTTACATGACCCACTGTGGGAAGAATTCCTCTTCCTCTGTCTTTTGTATGGAGAATGAATTGAAGGGAAGCTGGAGGAGAAGATGAGAAAACCATTTTGAGAGAGATGGGTCCAAGCGAGAGAGGATAGTAACTAAACTCAGGATTTGGAGAAAAGATACTTAGAAAAGCAGAAGATGCTCAAGCGACTTCAGAGGAGTCTAGATATGATACTGAAGAAAGAGACAGTCTCTAGAAGACCCCAAGAGGTCCAACTGAACGACTAGTGGGTAGCAGTGCAACTCTTGAGACAGGAAACACTAGAAGGAGCAGATTTGAGAGTATGTCAAGTGTTCAATTTTAGATATTTTAAGAGTTTATTTTGAATGTGGGTAATCAGAACCCAGCTCCAACTAAAGAGACATCTATTGGAAGAGAACTGAGATCTATCACAGAGTTCAAAAGAGAAGTGATATCTAAGAAAAGGGAAAGCCCGGGCAGCCCAAAGATTCTGGCAGCAGGAATTCATTGACCTTCTCAGCTCTGGCGTTGGTATAACTCCTCTCAGCAGCTCCTAGTCTCTGTCTCTGTCAGTTGCAAGTGTCAAATATGGGAAGAGAAGGCCTAACTGATCCAGTTTAGGCCAGGGACCCATTCCTGTTCTTTTCTAGTCAACAAGGTGTAAGGAGACATTATATCACAAATATGGCCACTCTAGTCACATCAGTTAGAATGCTATGATTAAAAAGTCTACAAATAATAAATGCTGGAGAGGATGTAGAGAAAAGGGAACCCTCCTACACTGTTGATGGGACTATAAGTTGGTGCAGCCATTATGGAAAACAGTATGGAGGTTCCTCAAAACACTGAACATAAATCAACATATGATCCAGCAATCTCACTCCTGGGCATATATCCAGACAAAACTAGAATTCAAAAAGATACATGCACCCGTGTGTTCATTGCAGTGCTATCTACAATAGCCAAGGTATGGAAACAACCTAAATGTCCAGCAGTAGATGAATGGACAAAAATGTGGTAATATATACACACAATGGAATACTACCCAGCCATTAAAAAGAATGAAATAATGCCATTTGCAGCCACAAAGATGCAATTAGAGATCATCAGACTAAGTGAAGTAAGTCAGAAAGAGAAAAGCAAATACCATATGATATCATTAATATGTGGAACCTAAAACAGGACACAAATGAACCTGTTTACAAAAGAGAGACAAGCTCACAGAACCTGCTCATGAAATAGAAACAGACTCCCAGACATAGAGAACAGATCTGTGGTTACCAAGGAGAGAGCTGGGGAGAGACGGACTGAGGGTTTGGACTTAGTAGAGGCAGACTATCACACATAGGGTGGATAAATAGCCAGGGCCTGCTGTAGAGCACACAGAACTATCTTTGATATCTTGAGATAAGTGGTAACATGGTGGTGGTTTAGTCACTAAGTCATGTCTGACTCTTGCAACCCCATGGGCTGTAGCCCGCCAGGCTCCTTTGTCCATGGGGATTCTCCAGGCAAGAATGCTGAAGTGGGTTGCCATTTCCTTCTCCAGAAGCCATAATGAAAAAGAATATAAAAAAGAATGCTATATATGTATAACTGTATCACTTTACTGTATAGCAGAAGTGAACACAGCATTGTAAGTCAACTACACTTCAATTAAAAAAAAAAAAAATATGGCAACTCCAGCTTCACCCATGCAATTTGGCCATACTTCTCAGGAAAAATTGTGAGTTGGAAACTAGGGAGACACCCCAAATATCTCTTGTATGTGTATATAGCAAAGCTATATCTGTATCTATGTAATTTTATTTAACCTTTACAAGAACTCTCTGAGGTTGATCTTTTTACAACCATCCTCTAGGGAAGGTCACTAAACCCAGAGAAGCTAATCAGCCTCCAAGGGCACATACTTAGTAGGTGGTGGAACTGTGAGTTAAATCCATGTTGGTCAAGAGTACTTTCAAATTCAGATGGATTCAGTCTACACTCACAGCTACTCAAAATGTACTTTCCCGGCTATGGCCTTCTTATGCAAGATGTTGAGCATCCCAGAGGAGGAAAAAAGAGATTTGGTTAAGTTTAATTAGGTTCTAGTTGATTCATCAGACTTTTGGAATCCGAAATGTATGCCTTTCCACTGATGAGTAACATGATCATTAGAAGGATAAAAGTGCATTTGCTCAGAGTTAAACACAAGATTTGTAAAACAACATGACTGGTTCTATTTCCAATCCTGGCCCAATAAGTCATTCACACTGTTACTTTAGAAGACCAAAAGAAAGAGTGGCTATCTCCTTCTGAAGCTGTCATACAAATTATTCACCAGTCTTTCCTTGAATCCTATGATAGATAGATGAGATTCATCCTGACTGAGGTGGAAAGAATAGAAATACCTCCATCACTATGAGAGGGAAAAGAGTAATCACATCTAATAAAATACTCTCCATCACATAGCATGCTCCCCTTTGTATTAAATGGAGTTGTGAATGGCAGTGGAAAATATATTTGTTGTATCATAAAGAAATCCCAGACATATGTAGTATGTTGACCAAAGCTTCTCACACAAGAATATAAACTTTACAAGATCAGGGCCTGTCTTGTTCATTGCAGGACCCAGGGTCAAAACCAGTGTCTGGTATGTGATACCCAAATGTCTAGCACATGCTTGCTTGTGGAAGGAGAGAGCAACTAAAATTGCCCAGAGAGGTGTCAATCTAGATGTCATTTTGTGAAGTCCTTCTTTTCAGAGTTTTCTGAGTTTATGACAACACAGTAAAGGCAAATTCTATTTATATAGAATCCAATAGAAAGTCAGTTTATAGGAAGGCAATGAAATTGAATACAAGAATAGACAATTTATCCAAAGAAAACATTAAAATCGTTTGCTTCCAGTATTTTCTTTGTTCCCTTTATCAGCTTTTGTCCATCCCATCTATTACACTAATAGCATTGATACAGGTGAATGGCAACCAACTCCAGTATTCTTGCCTGGAGAATCCCATGGACAGAAGAGCTTGGCGGGCTATAGTCCATAGAGTCGCAAAGAGTTGGACCCAACTGAAGTGACTTAGAACACACACAGTGAGAGGTTGAATAAATGCAAGCAAGTGAAAAAACAACCAAAAAACCAAGTGAACCATCCACTCCTAAAACATTGCCATGTAAATGCTGATGCTCTCAAATATTTCTCTCCTGAGAGGTAACCTATGTTTCCAGAGGATCTAGATGTTTCATGGGTTCTTCAATCAAAAACAAAATTCATTGTCTTATGACACAAGCTTTTGTATTCTACTATTTAAATAACCATATGCCCTCTTCTCCCCAAGGAACCTGAACTTGAAGCTCAGGTCACCATCAAAGACCCCCTCCACCCCCTACCTCAGATTAGAGACTGAGTCTTGGCAAGCCTACTTCAGCCATCTCTCCACTCTTCACACCCCTTCCGGTTGTCTTTGAGAAGCTCTCACTCCAGTCTAGAGTATCTCTTTTCTAGTCCAATGTATTAGCCTCATAGGGAATCCTCTGCCTTTGACCTCTATACTCTATTTGCCTGCTAATCTTCACCAAAGTAAAATTTTGCAGATTAGTGTGTTCCCTTCATTAAACAAATTTTATGGTGTTTAGGTACACATGCTGTCAGGTACACACTATTTATCCTTGCCTATAGCTTCTTCTTCTTTTTTTTTTTTTTTATTAGTTGGAGGCTAATTACTTCACAACATTTCAGTGGGTTTTGTCATACATTGACATGAATCAGCCATGGAGTTATATAGCTTCTTCTATAATTTCCTATAATCTGGCACCAAACTAAATCTTTCCAGCTTATCCTCTGACCCACTTGTCCTTTGTTCATTCATTTATGGACCTGCAGCTCTCTTGCAGGTCCATAAATGAATGAGTTAGAGGTAAAGACTCAGTCCCTGCCCTCAAGAAGAAGTTCAAAGTCTTGTGGGGAAAGTCTCGAGCAAGTAGTCATGGCCCTATGTAGTAAGGATGAAGATAGACAATTCAGAGCCTTTTCAAACTGATAGCTGTTTCCCAAGCTTGTGGGTTTTTTGTTTGTTTTTTTTTTTTGATTACACACTTCACTTCTGTTTGCAGGTTATCCTTATCCGCTTATCACACCCAAAGACTATTCCTTCAACAGCCAACCTAACCTCCAATAACTGAGTTGATTAAGGCAACTTTTCTTTCTTTTTCACCTGGAAATCAAATATACAGGCTTCTAGGAATTTCAGCTACTGGTTATCTAACTCAGCAAGGAACCTGCAAATACTTATTAAATTGATATTGCAAAAAAATAAATTTCCTAGAAATTGTTTCATTTGGAGCATTCATTTAAAAAAATTAGATGAAATAAAAATATTGATCCTTAGGTTTTATCCCAGATCTACTAAATCACAGTTTCCTAGAGAAAGCCCTGATAACAGGTGTGTTTAACAAGTTCATCAGGAGAAGCTTGAGAAATGTTATTTTGGGTCAGTGATTCTCAAGGTGAGGTGCCCTGGCTAGCTGATAATGAGGAGGTAAGGCTGATGCTTCTCTACCATGAACCACACTCAGAGAACCACTCTCTTAGGCCAAAATTCTCTTTCCCTGGCAGTGTTATGAGACAGTATTGTCACAACAATCCCAGTGCAGGGGGCGTTGCTACAGAAAATGAAACCAAGGCTAAGCGAAGCTACTTGATTCACAGACATGAATATAACTGCATTGTTGTTGGTAAGACAGAGGTGCTGATATCACTGCTACTCTTCCTATACATCCACAACACAGCATATGTGAAGTACCCTTTGCAGTGCACGAATCAGGAAGCCTTTAACAAGTGCGTTATAAAGACAGATCAAGAAGACGGTCATCTGCAAACCAGAAAGAGAGCGCTCATCAAAATCAACCAACTGGAATCCTGATCGTGAACTTCTAGCCTCCAGAACTGAAACAGACATGATTTCTGTCTCCGTCACTCAGAAGACACATAATCTTGACTACCTTCCACTTTTTCTTTCAGAATCCACAGCCCACCCCTTCTGAGGAATAAAACAAGGGAGGTGGAGCGGACCAGCATGCTACACTGAGTTGAAAGAGCTTTTCAAATGTATCACTCCTACTGCAGGCTAGGTATGGATGTTCCTCTGGAAGGGAAGATGGTGAACAAGGAATGATCAAATAACAAGTTCCTCTCCTTCCTACCCCTGGCCCTGTCTCTGTCATCACCTGGTAAAGGGTTAAAAAATGTATATTCTCAGGCTTCTTTCAATTTGATGAATGAGAAATTTCTGGAGGTGGAGGGCTGAAGCACATCAGCTGTGTTTAACTGGCCCTGCCAGAGATGCTGCCACATACTCAGATATGAAGTCCACTCTTCCAAGTGAGTCCCTAGGAGAAGAAAGTTAAATGCTGGCCTGATAAATGGAATCTGGGCTGCCTGAAAGCCTAAATATATCCTCATAAGAACTTTCTTTTTTGACACAGAATGACCAAGGCTTTAACTGACCAACAGAAACAGAAATTTCAGAAAGGCCATATCATCATTTGAGCCTAAAATCAGAGTTTTCTATTGCATCTGGGTATTTCAGGATATAGCTAAAACAAAATTTGAAAATAATTGATCCAGGGAACTTTGTTGCTACATCCTGAAATATCCGTATAATTGCAGTTTTTGTTTGTTGTCATTGTTATTTTTTATTTTCTTTCAGTTTCTTGGTATTGCTCCTTTTTTCATTTCATTGTATGTATTCATTCAAAAGATGGAAATCTCTTTATATCTTCAATGGTTCAAAATATACAATAAGCTTGACTCCAGTTTATAGAATAAAAAAGAGATTCTGATGGAGCCCTTCCTCATGGACTTCAGAAACCCTAATAGGCATCTCTGTGAAACCCCATAATTATGGAAAAAGCAGTTGACACCCCTGTCCTAGAGAGTATTTCCTTCTTAATTCTCATAGCTATAGACAATTGAGGAGAGAAAACAGGAACTGAAGCACTCAGCACCCGCCAAACAGAAGATTGTTTTAGTTTTGGCTCAACTGAGGTCACTAGATGATGTTTGAAAAGATCAACATATTTAATAGGCTCATAATGACTTGGGATTTAACAAAAAAAGAAAGGAGGGGAGGGAGATAGGAAGAAAGCAAGCAACTCTGAACCACTCCACGGTCTCAAAGGTTTTACTTTTCATCTTGAGATGCCTGGAAGCACTGACTTTTGTTGTCACTCTGGGCCCAGGATGCACCTTCTTTTCCCACGCTGACCTCTGCCATTTCTGGAGGTGGTGTACATAGCAAGGCACAGGGTTACAGCTCTTTGGCAAACTTCTTCACAGCAGAAAAGGCAAACAAAGTTTCATATCACTTCCTGTTTCCCAACAGAGCTGTGCACCTTCCTCCTCCCCATGTCTTTGTTTTTCTGATCATTCTCATGGAAATAAAATTAAAAAAACACCCGGATGTGGTTGGGGGTGGGGAAGAGATTTAATTAGAAGCAGGGAATAATCAGAAACTTACATGGGATGAAATATGTACTCCGTGCTCTTTTCTCTCTGCCATGTCCTTGAGAAATTTGCATATATTCTGTCCAATTTTTTAAGTAATGAGTGAAAAAGTCAAATGTGTATAGCCTTTTATTCATATGTTTTATATTCTTCTTTTTTTTTTTAGAAATCAGATATCCCAGAGAGGTTTAGCTCTGGGGTTATTTTGTGGAGAAGGCTATTTGGGATTAAGATTTTTCAGATGAGGCTAAAACTTTTTTGGTTGACCTCTGACATGACCTTTAGCTCAAGTACCTCCAGGGGATCTTAGGCTTATTCATCTTTATGGCCCCTGCACCCATCATCACAGAGCTGGGTACAGAGTGGACTCAGTAAGGTTACTGAGTCAATGTGAGTTGGAAGTTATAACCTAAAATTTTCACTTGCCATCTGTAAAGATAATAACAATAGTACAGAGCCAAGAAATCATGTCATTTGTAATTTCTTAAAGCCCTTTAAAATTAGTTCCAGAAAGATTGTCAATGGCTCCTTGAAGGAATAAGAGGCAAGATGTACAGTGTTAAACTCTGACCTTTCCAATACAAACTTTCTCCTCTTTTACATATGTATATATTCCCAACAAATGTAAAATGTTACGTTTCAGACAAGAAGGCATTACGCCAAAACAACCAGTCAATGATATAAAATGAAAACAGACTCCTGGAAACAACCAGGAGCTCTGTTATTTTAATTTGCCAACAAGTGATGAGAACATTCTATATAAGTCTCGAAGATGCCCTCACCCTCGGATCATAACCTGGAAATCAAAATGTCTCCGGAAGAAGTCTCTGTAATCTTTAATAAGGGAGTGAATGCATTTTTTGATATGGAACTATTTAGATCTCCAAAGCTAGAAGAATTTTATATGAGGAGGCTTTTTGTCCTTAAGAACAAGTAGGTAGAACTCACTACCATCTCTGTCTTCAGATATTAAATTCAAGGCAGCTATGAATTAATTCCTTTTCATATCCCAACACTGCATTCATTGAGAATTTCTTTTCTTCCAGGACAGACCAGCATGTTCAAAATTCCACCAAGACAGTTTGGCAATAAACACCCTTAGTGAAGCAGTTTGTGAATAATGCAAATCATTCACGTGTAATTAATGAGAGTGTGATTGTTTCTTTAGGCAACAGAGAGGGGAGATAGACCCTGGAGAAGCGTCGCTTTACAAAACATGACCTTAACTAAGTCATGTATTTAAGTATTGTTGGAATGAATGATGGACTCACAGTAGAAGATTTTTTGCTCATGCTTCTGTACATACTCATTGGAAATTCCTCTAAACCTCTTTAGAAAATAAAATTGGACCACACTGTATTGGAATAAGACTTCTCAGATCAGCTCCCAATATTTTGCCCTTGTCAACCAAGGAACAACAACAACAAAAATCTTCTTAGATTCATTCCAACCGCAAGTAGAATCTGGAAGTGGAGGAAGGAAATATTTAGGGGAATGAGATTCAAATTTGGGTTTAGAAGAACATGAAGAAAAAATCTATTTTATTTCTGTGAATCTGAGATTTCTGCAGAGTGGAACGGCCACCCTATTACTGGCTGCATTAAACAGTCTGCAGAAGACGGGAGCAGCAGCAAAACCTGAGGCAAAGCCTCCGATGGGACGTGGAAGAGGAAGAGTCGGAGAGAAACGGAAGGCGAGAGGGAGAGGGTCAGAGAGGCAGAAAGGAGGGCGGCCCTGGGAGAAGACATGAAAAATTAGAACAGGAGCTCAGAGCACTCGGGAGAGCCAGGGAAATGACAGCTGAAATTAGAACAGGAGCTGAGAGGAGCAGGCAGAAGGGGACGGCAGGAACCAAGAAATTTAAGGAGGGGAGAAAAAAACTGAGAGAAGTGGACAGAAAAAGGAGGGTTCAGCTGCAACTAAGAGAACCTGAGATGCGTGTGTGTCCAGTATACGAGCCCAGTGCAGGTCAAAACAAATTATTTGTCGTTCTGAAATGACTCTGAACGGGGGACTGGAACGTACCCCAACAATCAATATTAAATTTTATGCCTGCTGCACCTTTCAAAAGCCTTCAAGAAGACATTGATTCAAGTAAGTGTCACATTTTTAACTGACCTTTGATTATTCACTTTAATAGTTTTGGAGCAGAAGTTTGCACCCTGACTTGGGGACCAGTGAACACGGAGGGGTGGTTTCTAAGTTGTGGTTTTGCAGCTGTGAGGATGTGCTGGTCCTTGTGGTGGGGAAAGGATGCTCCAGCAGAGTGAAGTGCTCTTTTTCATCAAACTGAAGCTCATATGGAGAAGCTGGGATGGGGGTGGGGTCCTTATGTTTTTCATTATAGAGCAGACATTCTTAGAAAGTCAAGAGGCGTGGTGCTCTCTGACTGGTTTGGCAAAGTGGTTGGAGTATTTTACAAGTTGTATTTTGTGGCCGGTTTTACAAGAGGAAAATATCTGATTCCAGTGGAATGGTTTGGGAAACCTGATGGTGGGTTTCCCAGATGAGGCCTTTGCAGAATTAGCCAATCAGGACCCTGGCATTGCGGAGGTTTTTCTGTTTTGTTTTGTTTTGTTAACTGATGTTAAACATCTCTCTTACAGTCAGACACTCACAGCAGGTCAGAATTGGTTATACTAGGCAAAGCTTTGAGTTTGCACTGGATGAAAAAGATTTCAAGCTGGGGTACACCATGTCGTCATGCGTTGTATTTCTTAAAACCTAAATGCCAAAACTAGAGCCTAGGCCTAGAACATACTCTCTGTCATATTGGAAATCTCCCATGGATTGCTGATTGGGTATTTTGGAAATGATCCACCATCTTATCTGCTCCATGTTTGACTTAAATGTTACCTTGCCAGGAATCTGGTGCCAGCTGCAGTTCTTCCTTGATCTGATTCTGAGTCTTTGCTTCTGGCGACTCATTTTTTATCCTCCAACTCTGCTCAATTTGCTGACTTTAGCTTCTTTATTTCCCCTGATAGGGAATCCCAGTCATCAACTTGTCTTGAGGAAGTCGATCCCCAAGATCCATCCCATCCAGGAAAAGTCCCCCAGGCAATATCCTACTATGTCACTGATGCTACATAATATTTGGAGTTAAGGAAAGAAACCCAGGCTGGAGATATGATTTTGGAGTTATCAGTATTTAGGTGATGTTTGAAAACCAAAGTAAAGGATGGAATCACTTCAGAAGTCAAAATTAGATAGAGATGCTTACACACATGCTTGGTAGCTCAGTCATGTCCAACTCTTCACGACCCTTTGGACTATAGACCACCAGGCTCCTCTGTCCATGGGATTTTTCAGGCAAGAATACTGGACTGGGTTGCCATTTCCTTGTCCATAGATAGAGATGAGAAGTAGAAAAACCGGTTCCTGGCATGCTGTGCTGTTTCGAAGTCTGAAGACTGAGGAGGTATCAGCAACAAGATGGAAATAGTGTCCAGTGAGGTGGGGAGAGAGATTCAAGAGAAAGTGGTGTCATTCTATGTGGAAGGCATGTTGACCCTGATGAGTTGTTTCAGTGAACAGGTAAAGTGTTAGAAGCTGTTTTCACTGAAATCTCAAGGATGAGATGAACTGATGGCAGCAAGAACAGGCAGAGAGATGGAGCAAGACCTGGAGAAAGAGTGGAATCACAGGAGGGAGAGAACTTAGAGCATTCAAGTACAGATGAGGTGAAATGCGGGTGTAGGGGAGAGGAGAAGATCACCAGAACAGTGTTCTTGAGTAGGCAGGAAGGGATGGGATGGTTGGCTTGATGGAGGAGTTTAGATTAATCATTCATAGTAACAAGGGGAAAAGTAGGTAGACTACAATGGATACAGACACACAGTAAAATGTATGGAAGTTCTCTGATTGCTCTATTTTTTTTTTTTCTCATTAATTGAATAAGTTCATAAGCAGAGACCGAGGATGATGGAGGAGGTGTTAACAACTTAGGTAAAATGACCTGAACCAAGATTGTGAAAAAGAGGAAAATGGGAAAATTGTAGAAAGTGCCCTGGCCATTACTCCTTCCTTTTCACAGCTAGAATTCTCCAGGGGGCAGCCCCTGGCACTCACGCTGGCTCTATCAGCATCCCTCCTCCTAGATCCCAGCATTAGCTGCTGGATCTCCTGTCACTTCTTCCTCATGGACTCTGCATGCTTTTCCCATTCTTCTCAATCTATCTCCGCATACCTCTCAAAACACCTACACCAAATTATTTCACACCATGGACTTCTTAAAATGCTCCATCATTTTTATGACCATGTAACAACTGGGATGTCTTCTCGCCACCCTTTCCTATTTCCTTCACCAAGTTTTCATCTTCCTCCACTCTTCTCCAAGAGTATGCCTGTCCTCTCCAACCTCTTTCAAGGAGAAATCTTGTTCATTCCCAAAGTTAGCCACACCCTGTACCAATCTCCCAAACCAGTATCTCCGGCCAGACCCTCCCTGCATTCTCACACTCCAAACTACTTGGTAAGCATTTCTGATAAATTACTCTGGCAAATTATGCAGTTGCTGGCTCAAACCAAGACATTTTGAGCCATATTTCTCACGCATTCCAAATCATTTTCTCATCCTGATTTGTCTATCATCATGAGTTCTTCAGATATCTAGGTTGTGAATTGGAAGTTATTTTTATCTTTCCTCTTCCTCTCATCTTGGCATCCCATCAGCTCCCCAACGGGCAGAGCCATTGTCTTCACACCCTACACCTCGCAAGGAGTCTCACACGGGGGCTTTAAATATGATAGTCACTTGGTTATTATGCCTGGGGACTATCATCTAATATTTATGTAAGCTGACGGTTGCCTGTACCATGCTTCCATACTTTCTCCTCTTTCCCTGCTACCATTGCATCATCTCCTGCCCAGTTTGCTTTGAATCCAGCAGTACTGGCAAAGCACATTGGCTGACCTAAAAGAGAGGCCATCCCAGTTCATCACAGATGAGAGGAAGTGCAGGAAATGGAGTGACTAAATATTATAGAACTTAGCATATATTCAGAAAACATCCTTCATGGCTTTGCAAATAGGCAAAAATGTCAAGTCAGCTCTCCTCTGAAACCATTTGGAGACATTTGCAACAATGAATGCATGATTAAGTTTATTGTTTAGTAAACAGTTTGCAGACATTAGCCAAGAAAGAGTTATGGCGGCAGTTTACAAATAATTGCAATTGAATTAGGCAGACTGCAATGCAAAAGCAGTGCAAATAACTTGCCAATTCCATAAAATGTTTTGCAAACAGACTCTGGGAGAAAATAGAATGAGAAAGGCAGAAAATCCAGAAAGGAATGTTTTCTGGGTCTGCTCTGCAGAGAGTGAGAGGATGCCCTCGTATTTTACCACGAGACTGAAGTGCTAGTGAAAGGTGTTTATTTTTGCTTTGCCTCAGAGACAGAACTTGGCTCAGACTTCTGAGGAGGAAAAGGGTGGCATGACTCAGTGATTTGGCAGTTAACAAATTCAATCAAACAAAAGTGGCAGAATAATTTTTAAATGGAGTGTATGTGTTTGGACTGAGGGGATGGTGGTGGGGGAATCTTGGCTTGTGGAAATATATCAGTCACGGCAAGTGCAATCCATGTCCAAGAAAAACCTTTGCCCAAGGTCAGGTAGCCATTATATATCTGGAACATGTTTAATCAAAGGTGTGTATTTTATTAGATATGTATTATACAGCTTATATATTCATATTTTATTACATATATAAAATCTTTTATCAAACACACTATATAACATATATTTAATTAAATGACATATATAGCACATGCACATATATAGTTATGTATAAACAATATATATATGATACAGTATATGTATATATAGCATATGCTTATTATATGTAATACACATTTAATAATATACATATATAATAAGTTGTTGTTGTTCAGTCACTGAGTTGTGTCGCACTCTTCATGACCCCATGGAGTGCAGCATGCTAGGCTTCTCTGTCCCTCACCATCTCCCAGAGTTTGCCCAATTTCATGTACACTGAATAAATAAAAATACATGGCATTTAATAATATATAATGATAAATATATATAATATTTAATGATATATATCATGTCAATGTCAAGATATTCTCTCCTATGCTAGGGGGGCAAAAAGTGTTATATTTGTTAGCCATGTTGTATTTGCCTCTACCAAGCTGTTATATTCATTTCTCGCCACTGACTCATGAATTGAAGATACAAATGCAACTGTAAACACATTAGAATGAACTTAGAAATCAAATGAAGAAAAGCTTACATGATGCTTAAACTTTAGAGTTACTCCCTGAAACTGCTTAGATAAGGATTTTTTAGCCACTTTAAGTTTGCTTTTATGTTTAAAAAAAAAAAAACAGCATCAGAGCTTTCATAAATAGCTGGAACATGATTTAGTGAGAGATTTTCTGGGTAAGAAGTGCCCAGGGGACTCTCGTGGTTAAAGGTTGGCCTTTCGTTTCAAAGTGCATCCTGGACATGTGGTTTTCCTCTGCTAACCACACCCTTTATCATATGCTATTGATTTTGTAACTATCCAACAAGATTCTTAGACTCATGCATTTTAGCAAGAATAGATGATCTAAAATAAACTCATGAGTCCAATCCCACAATTAAGGGGGTGGGACAATTGGTTGATGTAGTGACTCCTGTTCCTTTGGATAGAATCCAAGATCAATCACACATCAATAAGAATTTAAAGCAGTCAGAAGTATGGATTAAGAAAGTGTGTTTCCAAACTCTTCTTTCCAACATTTTGAATTAAACAGCGGATACGTAGCCTGTGGGCTTCTCAGGTGGTGCAGTAAAACGGCAACCCGCTTCAGTCTTCTTGCCTGGAAAATTTCATGGACAGAGGAGCCTGACGGGCTACAGTCCATAGGGTGGCAAATAGTCAGACACGACTGAGCAACTCAGCACACAAACACACATAATTTGTGAATTTACCACCAAGATGTCATAGAGTCTCCATATCAACATGGTAACTGAGTAATGTAATAACTGAGGCTTGGGTAATGGGGTCAAGTATATCATAGCTGGACACTTTATAGCACTGAAACTAGATGCAAAATATACCCATCATTTCCAAAGACAGATTATGTTTCTGCAATGTCTAGCCTCATTTTGCCCATTCGAAAGTTTTAGCATCTACCGAAATGACAGCGTGAGACAGATCAGGCCCACAAATGGAAATCTGGAGTTAAAGCATTTGCAGCATTTTAGTTACAAAGCAATTCTGTAGCTTAGAAGTTGGAAACTAAATTAGAGTACTCTAGATGACAAGGGCTCCAGGCGCCATGATTCCCTTTTACTCTTTGCTCTTGTGTCTCTGAAAAGAGCCAGCATTTTCTCTTTGCCTAGTTTCAGCACTTGTTGATTCCATTAACAGGGAAGATTGGCAAGAAGCAGACAATTATATCTGACATGAATATGGGTATGGAGGGGATTGCTGAAATGGAGACCCTTCCTAATGGAAGAAAGATGACCCCAACCTTTTGACAGATGTCAAGTAGATTGAAGTCTAGTGAAGTTATAACCATTTAATCTGCATCACAAGGGAAGACAAACCATAAGACTAATAACCTCTTTATTTTTTATTCTGTAATTTTTTACTCTATACTCTAGAAAGAGATGAGATTCTCAGCTTGCTAATGTGGGTCAGTATTATTCATCTGGAGTTTCAATGGCACTGGGGCTTTTGTTAGTTGGTGGCCTCTTCTCCGGGTCAAGGAAGAAAAGAAATAAATGAAAAAGAAGTGAATAAAGAAATGATATAAATCAATCCAGGAATCCTAACTTTTCAGTGAGATTTTACCTCAGTTATAGGAATGCAATTTCTGACTCTGTCTTAAAAACATTAGTGACTTATTTAATGCATTATCTGAAAGTAAAGTAAGTATAAAAAATGTACTTGAACTCCATTTGGTTCTAAAATATGATGGGGACAGAAAAATTGATTTTTTTTTTTTTAATAATCTTCTACCTCTTTAAGATGGACGTGTGTGTATGTCTGAGTAAGAATTGTTTTAAAAGCCAGTTTCTTTACTTCTATAGTGCTCTAGTAGAGATGAAGAGGCAGGAGAAGAAGGGATCCCTTGTAACTCTCGCACACTGTCACATGTGTCTTTTACTATTTTCTTTGCCTAGAGAAGAAAAGTGCCAAAATCCACCCTCTGCGCTCATGTTTAGAGTTTATGAATCCAACTCAAGGTCAATTCAGTTTGGTAAAACTTGGGATGTTTCTTCAGTAGGAGAAATTTTCTGACATTAAAATTTGATGACACTCCAAAGTGTAAAGGCAAGGAAATCCTGTCCACTGATGACTTTGCTCTTGACATTTCAAAGGAGTTGACAGTGGGCTTCAGAGAGCCATCTCACTCTAAAGTGAGTGAACTTGACCCGGTAAAGGCACAGAACTATTGGAAAATTCACAATGAAGCAGGCAATAGGGACTTAAAGTCTACCACTTGCTTTCAAGAACCAGATTATTTGTGATATTCTTGAGAGATCAACATGTGTTTCTTGAGTGTCTGTGTGGCGGCAGGCAGTGCATCTTGGTAGGTGCATCTACAAAGACAAAGGATTTGATCTCAAGTGGCTTACAGTTTAGGGAGAAATTCATAGGCATATTCCTTTTCAAATTTATTTGATTGAAGTATAGTTGATTTACAATGTTGTGTTAATTTCTACACTACACAGTGAAGTGATTCAGTTATACACAGATTTATATTCTCTTTCATATTCTTTCTCATTATGTTTTATCACAGGATATTGACTACAGTTCCCCAGGCTGTGTAGTAGGACCTGTTGTTTGTCCATTCTATATGTAACAGCTTCTATCTGCTAATCTCAAACTCGCTATTCATGCCTCCCCACCCCTTCCCCTTGGCTATCTCAAGTCTGTTCTCTGTATCTGTGAGTCTGTTTCTGTTCTGTAGATAACTTCATTTCGGTCGTAGTTTAGATTCTACGTGTAAGTGATATAATATGGTATTTGTCTTTCTCTTTCTGACTTTATTTTAATATGATACTATCTAGGTCCATCCATGTTTGTGCAAATGGCATTATTTCATTCTTTTTATATGGCTGACTAATATTCCGTCATATAAATATACCACCTCTTCTTTATCTGCCCAACTATTGATGGACATTTAGGTTTTTTGCATGTCTTGGCTATTGTAAATAGTGCTACAATGAGCACTGGGCGGGGGGGGGGGGGGGGGGTGGTCTTTTTTACTTAGAGTTCTCTCTGAATATATGCCCAGGAGTGGAGTTGTTGGGTCATACGGTAGCCTTTTTTTTTAGTTTTTTGTGAAAACCTCCATAATATTCTTCACTTGAGATCTGCACCAACAGGGTAGGGGGATTCCCTCTTCTTCACATCCTTTCCAGCATTTGTTATCTGTAGACTTTTTAATGATGGCTATCCTAACCAGTGTGAGGTGGAACCCGATTATAGTTTTAGTTTGCATTTCTCTAACAATTAGCGATATTGAGCATCTTCTCACGTGTGCAGGTATATTTTTTAATGTAAAGTAATAGCACAAGGAGGTCAGTAAAGGAAGACTGGGTAGCGTGCAATGCCTCCCAACAAGGTCTGAATGTTCTTTGCTCAACAGAGCCATCCCCAGAAAGCTCAGCAGTGAGCCAGAAGAAGGAACGCTGTAGACTTCCAATCACAGGGGGTAGTGTAAGGACAACCCTACTGGATGAACTGGCGTGATGAGTTATGAATGCTCCCCAGGAAACTGTGCTGGTTCGGTCCAGGCATTGCATCCCTCATTCTTCACCTGTCAATCATATCCTGATCAATCCCTCCAGCCACATCTTCAACATCACTTTGATCAAGGGGTCTCCTGTAAGCACTCTTGTGTGGAATGGTTTCCTCTTCTCTTTGAAAGACCTCAGCCCCCTCCTTTCCTTCCCTCTTTTGGTTTGTTTCAAATGTTCTTAAACTATACGTACCTCATCTTCTCCCCTTAACCATTCCATTGAACTTGTTTTGAGTGCTTCTGTTAATCCAGAATGCTCCAAGGCTTTATTTAGGCTTCCTTTGTGGCTCAGGTGGTAAAGAATTTGCAATGCAGGAGACCAAGGTCTGATCCCTGGGTCAGGAAGATCCCCTGGAGAAAGGAATGGCTACTCACTATAGTCTTCTTGCCTGGAAAATTCCAAGGACAGAGGAACCAGGTGGGCTACAGTTCATGGGGCAGCAAAGAGTTGGACATGACTGAGTGACTGACATTTTCTTCCTTCTTTCGGTTTGTTTCAAATTTCCTTGCATTATACTTCTTTATTCTCTTCCCCTTAACCATTCCATTGAACTTGTCTTGAGTGCTTTTGTTAAACCAGAATGTTCTAAGACTTCACGTGTGTTGTCTCATTTAATGCTTACAATAATCCCTTGACATAAGTAATATCGTTCACCTCAGCTTACAGATTTGGAAACTGAGACATATCTGGGTTAAGTAAATTGCCCAAAGATACAGCTAATGAATTGAGGAACCCGGTTTCCATCCCAGACAATCTGATATCAGGGCCTCTATACTAAAGCTATTTTTATGGATTTTATTTCCAAAACTAGATTTTAAACCCCATGAGGGTAGAAACCATTACTTGTTTGCAGTTCACACAATGTCTACTCTCTTGACATTGTAGTTGGTGATAACCTATTTATTGAATAAGCAGGTGAATGAACAAATAAATGAATGTGTGAAATCTACTTAGAAAGCTGGTGGGGAAAGTAGCCTACAGAAGATTGAGCAGGAAAGTGACTGACAAAAAGGATAAAATGGTATTTAAAGATGATAAGAAAAGCAATAGAGTGCAAACTTTTCACTAGGTCTTACCAGGAGTCAAAATACTGGCATAAAGATGTAGGCCAGCATAAATGTTATAGAAATGAAATAAAAAGACTGGGTGCTTGAATCATTTTAAAGAGAAATTTTGGTCACTGCATGTAGAGACATGAAAATGAATATTATTATGATGAAAAAAATCTAATTTCCTTAATGGAAAATACATAAGCATTTTATTAAGAACAAAATGTCTCACTATCTTATCATCTAAAAGTTAACAGAATGAACATTTTAAAAAATACTATCAACATTAATCATTGCATGAAAATCAATTTTTAAAAATAGACAAAGCAAGAAAATAGTCATGCCAATTTCACCTCAAAACTGAGGCCCCAAAATATTACACTATATTATCCACTTTGAACTGCCAAATAGTTGATCCATTTGATTGTGTGGACACTCATCACTAATGTAAATAATCCAGTAAAAAACCCAGTAAATAATTGAGTTGACTCAGGTTGAGTCCAGTTCCATCATCACAGGAATCAATTATGTGCTAAACTTTGAGGCGTTTAAAAATTGGGTACTCCTAAAACAATGAGGCGTTCCAGTGAAACATCCTCTAATTTGACTCTATTGATTAATTACTGTCTCAACTCATTCATTCCACATAGATAAACATTACTTAGGTGGCTTTTTATATACCCCTTCTGTCTTGTTTCTTGAGAAACACCAGCATTTTTTGCATGTTCATTAATGTTGCAAGCATCACCTATATTCTATAAATGGTGACTTTGTAAAAAATATAAATTGATTGACAAGTCACATTGCAGATGCCTGTTAAGTAGAGCATTTATTTCTCAGCATAGTAATTTCAAAGGCAGCCCACTACAGATTCATATGTAGTCATCTGGAATTATAAAACCAACACATAGAAAGGAGAGCACACGTTATTGCTTTATATCACATTTCCTCTGGAATTCTTTCAAAAGATAAGCTTGCCCAGTTCCAGTAAAAAGAAATGTATTGATGTTGGTACGTATTTGCTTTTATATTTATTATACCTCTGTGTCAGGAATTGTGTTTGGGAATGATTTTTCCATAGCTTTTTTTTTTTTTTCCAGAAATGCATCTGGCTTTACATATGACCAATGCACATATGAGTGATTCTTCTGTCAGGATAATATGAGACAATTGCTATTGTATGAGTCAATCAGCTGGACAAAGACTGTCGTCAGAGAAGAGTATATACTTGCCATAGCTTCAGTATGTTTTCCCACCTGTCTCCACCAGCAGATTTTCATCTTGTAAAATTTTAGGAGACATTTCTTAAGTTAAATTAGGCTTTTTTTTTTTTAGTGGGAAAAGATACAACCTGAGTTATACTTTAGGTATCAAGTTATTGCCCAATTTTATTAAATGCCTAACACTCAAAACAGCCATTAGATATTAGGAACCTCCATTAGGAAACAATTTCCCCCAGAAACTTAGACATTAAATTTGTAACTTACTCTCACTGGTAGTTGTAGTGTTTGTAAATAGAAGACAAATTCTATCAAAGGTTACTTGAAAGTATTTCTCTGATGATTCAGAGAATCCAAAAGGAACTGTGGAAAGGTGAAAATCACAGGTGTTGTTGGTTGACTCAGGTCGCCTAGCTTTGGGCCTTGGTCTTTGGAGATCCATGACCTACTCGGTCATAGTGAAATAGAGCAGGACCCTATCACCCTTGCCCTACCTCCCCATGTCCTCTGCCTGCCTTTTGTCTGTGGAAAACTTTAGTCAAAGAATAAGTTTAATCAGAGAAATGAGAACATTCAGAAACAAAGGAAAACATTCAAAGGAGAACAACAAATAATAATGTAGTCATGAAACAGAGTCAAGAACCTTTAGTTTCGTCTCAACAGCTATAGATGATATTCTGAACCACATCCTGTGAGCTGTCTTCTAGATACTGAAACCCCAGGTGGAGAAGTTAATCACGTGATGACCAGACAGTACCCTGACATAAGCGGTCACAGTTCTGAGAACTGGCCTCAAAGAAATGGAAACAAAGCAATAAGATTAACTGTACCTAAAATAACCAAGATGGAGCTGGTCAGAACCACTGATGATCAATTTGAACATGACTGTCAGCTGACTGTGCTGTTTCTGCATGTAGCCTCCCCTCCCCACCATGTCTATAAAAGCTGTTGTCCACTGATTGTCAGTGGTGGGAGTCGGCCTTTGGACAGCCGCCTGCCTTGACCACCCCCCAGTTGCCAGCATTTGAAATAAAGCAAACTTTCCTTTCCTTCAACCTGGCCTCTATAATGGCTTTTGAGTGGACAGCAGCCGGACCCCTACCTTTCAGTAACAATATAGCTTCTTTAAACACCAGAAACTTCCATTGCAAAATAGGACTTTATCATGAAAAGATGCTGCTATGATATTGAGATAGTGGATATAATATGCTTTAGAATTTATTCTAAAGTGACATAATAATGTTATTATACTATCTTAATAATAGTCCAGTATGATACATTGCAACTAATCTTAAATGGCCTTCATCTTTCCATTATTATAATTTATGCATGATAAGGACAACTGCAAAAATTCTTATAGATGGATTATATCCTGGGACCTCCTATATTTAAAGTAGAATCTTATCCTTTATTATCAACATACCAACATCTTGCTGATCCATTACTAAGGAATGATGAATATGTGGTGGAGACAGGGACAGGATCTGGTTTTTGCCTTCTTTTCAAGGCCTAGAGTCAAGAGAATGGTTGGTGAGGAACAGACTGAAAGTTACTTACCCACCTCACACTAAACCCTAGCTTTTCTAGCACTGTGCTTTCCACTGAACAAGGCTGTTTCTGAGGAACATTCCAACTGCAGCAACTTGAAGCAACTTCCCCAAAGTTAACCATCTGCAGTGCGTACCTGGGGGCAGGAAGATGCAGCATCCAGGGCCCCCAAGGACAGGGAGCCCAAGAGAACCCAGAAATGTCTGAATTTTTGGTGCAGCAGACACTTCTCTGGAAAAGCAAAACTCACCCTTGCAGCCCCCATGTACAAATTATAGTCACCATTTAAACCATCATCACAGTGTTTGAGGTTAGTAAAACATATTGCTTGAGCTATAAAACATTCTAAACTAGCATTCCAAATGTCTTGCCTCAAGCAAGCACTTAAATTAAAGTTTCAGACAGCTGGCACTGGAATCATAATAACAGTTTTACACAAAGGGATTGGCTAAACATGATTATTGTTTTGATAATTTATCGTCAACAGACATTATTGTGCCCTGATCCTGATGCTTGACTTCCTTTCTTCTCTATTATCAACAGGTGACAATGAGCTTTGGTTCAGGTTATAGACAAGGAATGTTCAATGTCCCGGTCATAGGTAGATCACACACACACACACACACACACAGACACACGCATACACACACCCAAAGGAAGCACTGTATATTGCCATTAATTGTCATAATCTGATCGTTTTTACTGTCTCCTTTCTGTGAAATGCTTTGTTTGTAAAGGCAAAGAATTTAAGGTCTTATTTGTAGCACCTTTATTACGAGAGAAAAAAGAAAAGAAAAAAGGTTGACCTCTTAAACACAACCTATATTCCCTTAGAATATCTATGGAATACTAATTTCCCATGCCTCCCTTTGTGAAATAGATAAAAGCAGAAAGTGCCACAGACTCTCTTTTATACTTTGAAGCATGTATACGACATTGGTAGCCTTGTGTCTGTTTAAGCAGAGGGGTGCGGTTCACCCAGGAGATGGATGGTGCTGACGACAGCTATTTGCCCTTTAGCCGGTTTGAAGACACAATATTTTGCAGCCTTATTAACATATTTTCAAGTATAAGAGATTCTCTGTTCACTCCAACGTGGACCCACTTGGAGGGATTTTATTTGCACCACAGGGAAATATGTGTGATTGACACTGTCATTTTATTTTCTTCCAACTGGACCCATTCACAGACACCCTAGCAGGTTGAGAAATATAATATTATATTTTTATCATTAAAATGGAGCCTAGCAAACTGTCCTGCCAATTTGTGCTTAGTTTTTGTGAAGTAGACTGTTCACAAAGAACATGACTCTGTGCTCCATTGCTAAGTCGTGTCCAACTCTTCTGCCACCTCTTGGACGGTAGCCCGCCAGGCCCCTCTGTCCATGGGATTTCCCAGGCAAGAATCCTGGAGTAGATTGCCATTTCCTCCTCCAAGGGATCTTCCTGCCCCAGGGATTGAACCTGCAGCTCCTGCATTGACAGGTGAACTCTTTACCCCTGAGCCGTGTGGGAAACACACTGCCACTCTCTGAAACATGTTATCAGATGCAGCAAGCATGGTCACGTGCTTTGCCATTTCAATGAAAAAGTAGACATTACTTGTCTTTGGGTGATGAGATGGCCTATAATGCAACAGGTTTTGTTGATCTGTGTCTTTCTGTGCACAAAACACTAAAAAAAAAAAAAAAAAAATGGAAAGAGAAACAGTATCTTTGGATTAGTTAAGAGAGAATGAAAAGGACACTTTTGAGTACCTTTATTTATTTATTTTTTTTTCCCTGAACATGACTTTTCCACTGACTTTAATTAAAGTTTCATTAAACCCTAAGTTTGGAAAGCTTTTAATTGAAAGAGAATTTGCTTACTGGGCATTTTCTTTTTCAGGCTATGAAGAGAATCACTGTAATAAATGTCTCTTCCAACTTGATAGTAAAATTCAACTTTGTCCTACCTTTGCTGAAACTGGCTATAGATGCACTCTTAAGAAATGAGTCACACCACACCAATGATTTTTATCTCATCATAGAGTAGCACAAATTTGGCTTCAGTACACTTCATAAGTATACTGCCTGCTGACAAATTAATCCAATTAGCAAAGGTGAAGGTTTCTAATTGAGGTTAACTAGAATTTAACTGGTCATTGCTAATCAAACCCTCCCTCACCCTTCCTGGAGCCGGGTCCCCAGAGTTACTCTAATAGTCCCATTTTGTCTTCTGATCAAACCAAAAATCTGACTTCAAAAATCACTTTTCAAGAAGGATAGGATAGAGCCAGTTTTCCAAAGCTATGACAACAATGAAGTTAGTAGTATGGTATTTTCCTGCTGTTTGGGAGAGTGAATTTCACTCCCCGGCCCCCACTCCCTCCCCACTCTCCTACTACTGAGAGTATTTTTATATAGTTCAAGTCCCTATTGGTCTGCGGTTTGCTGTGCGGTTTAAAAAGTAATACATCTTTTCTTAGATGTACCCCAGTTTCTGCTTTTTAATAGACATGATAATGAGCTTCTGGGTCTTCATTTCCCAGTGTGCAGAGAGCTCGAATAAATCTTCGATTGTTCACAACCCAGGAGAAGGTTCCGGAGCACTGGGATCCGTGGAGGTCTCTCTAAACAACTATTGTTTTAAGCGTGTTTTTTTTTTTTTTTTTATTCTTAGGTACCATTGAATTTTTTTTTTCTTCAATATATTCAGTAGCATCTGCTTACAATGAGCTGAGACAGAGCAAAATTCCTTTTACAGTGAATGTGAATGAATGAAAGTTCCCAACTGTTTCAGAGTGGCATAATATGCTAGCTGTAATACTGGCTGTAAAAAGATTTCCTAGTAGGTAAAAGGAAAAAAAAAAAAGCTTTACTCAAGATTTTCACAAAAATATGTCTGCTTGGGCTGTCTGGGTTTTGTTTCCTAGATTTCAAAATTTTGGAAGATATTTTATTTCTGTGCAAGACCAAAGGATGCCAATGTGAAAATATGTTTGACCACACTGGGGAGTATTTGTTGTTTTTGAAAACTGATTTATTTACATCTAGCATGATAAAATTCCTTATTAAAAAAATGCTTTTCCAAAAAAAAGCCCAATTCAAAGAACTATCTAAAAACCTTAGAAATATACAATTACACATGCCTCTTAATTTTTCAAATAATTAAAACATCTCTGGGCACTTTCTGTTTTCAGTTTTCTTGAGAAATCCTGAGAATGCAAAGACCTGGTGTTGCCAGGTTTTTTCTTTATAGATAGATAGATAGATAGGTAGGTAGGTAGACAGACAGATAAATTTAATGGAAAATAGGGCTTCCCTGGTGGCTCAGAGGCAAAGAATCTGCCTGCCAATGCAGGAGACTTAGGTTTGATCCCTCAGTCTGGAAAATCCCCGGAGAAGGAAATGGCAACCCACTCTAGTATTCTTGCCTTGGGAATCCCAGGGACAGAAGAGCCTGGAAGGCTATAGGCCATGGGGTTGCAAAGAGTCGGACATGACTGAGCAATGAAAGAACAACAATGGAGAAAATACACTTCCTCTCCCCCTCCCTTTTTTTTTAATTGGGGGCAGTAACACAATGGCATCAGGTATATATTTTTATTTGATCTCAGGTTACACTTAGAGGATCTTATATTACATTGACTAGAATTTTTGTTTACTGTAATTGAAGTGATAGATGATGCTTCTACTAATTCTGAAACAATCCAATGGACATCATCTTCATGTTGCTAAAGGTATAACGGCATCTGCTTCCCTAGCTGATTCGATCTGGCGGAGGCAGAAAAATAGCTTAGTTTAATTTTTTTATTTGTGTCCTTATAAAAAAAAAAGAAGAAGAAAATGGTGACTTGAGCTCATCCCCAAAGCTTTAACGAATTGACTATGATTGAATACTTTTTCTTATTACTGCTCGCTGGGATCTTCTTATGAAATGCACACTTCATTTTTATCCAGGACCTGGGGATATGGGGCAACAGGAGAATATTACTTGAAATTCGGCACACTACTGTCTATAGAAAGCTGCACAGCGCGATTGTGGAAGAGTTATAATTTTAATTCTTTTTACAATGACAAGATTATTCCAAAGTTAAATTATCATTCTCTCTGAAACCAAACAGCATTGTGGCGGTTTTAGTAGGACAAGGTGGCTTATTGTAATTGGTAGGATCTGTAGATTCCTATGCTGAAATTTAGATCTAAGTATTTCCAAATTAATAGGGTGATTGGAGAGGAGGGATATATTTGCAATCTGTTTGGGCTGAAATGGGTACCTGGTGCCACGAATCCTCAGGCAGCAAGCCATCATTACGTTTATTACCGCCTCCGTGATAGCCAGGTCGAAGCACCTGCTCTTCCTCTGGATTCTTCAGGTAATCCCTATCAATTAATTCCTGAAAAACAGTAATGACCTGACACAGATGTGAGCTTCTATAATATTGAAGAGGGATGCCATTGACATTGAGCAGTGGAAATGCTGTACTTGTCAAATCTGAAAGTTTTAAGAACAAGGATGCATAGCTGAAATGAAACAGAAATGAGTTCTGCGACACAACAGAATCTGCTACAATCCTGTTTTTTAGTATGAGTTTCAACTCTGATAGTCTCTGTTTATAGAGTCTGTGTCAATTGTAGGGTTTGATTATATGACTCATTCGGAGATTCTGGGCTTGTGATTTTGTTAGCAGCATCTTTCTCGTTTTGCATAAAAAGGAAAAACAAAGCCAAAGAAGTCATTTTCCCCAGATGATATAATAGGGGTATTAAAATGTATAAATAAGTAAGCATCGAGAATACATATATTTAGGACTGGGAAAAAGCACAAAAATTCAGAACTACAGTAGAATCAAAAGTACAAATTTACTTTGTGTGCACTACCTACCAGCTTATATTTCTAGTATGTGATATGTCTTCTTCCTAACAGAAATTCATGATGAAACAGATCAAACAACTTGGCAAATCTTTCAAAGTGGAAAACTGAAAATTTTGTTCCTGTTTCTCACAATAGCAACAGAGATTTTTTTTTCTACAATCACTTTATACTGTCAGACCGAAAATAATTAAATACATTTAGGTAAGACCAAATTAATCAGATTAGAGCTGTCACCAAGGAAGACTGGAACATGCCTTTCTCTTCTTTGTTTTATGATGCACCTAGAGGAAAGAGCCTGATATTTGAATGTGTGGCCAACATTTAACAATTGAGAGACTTTAAAGAAAAAATATAGATTGTTAATTTTTCTTGAAAATTCAAATCTGGCAACACAGGAGCTTCATTTCCACCTATAAACAAAAGGCTTGATTTGAGCAGCTATCCAACCAAAGATAGTCTCTCCCCCCATTTTCCACAATCTCCACCCAGCCCACTTGCCCACTTAAATTATCAGAGTGATCATCTTGACCTCCCAGTTGACCTTCCCAGCAATCTGTGGTTCAAAATAGGAACAGCCATACCCTCTGACTCTCTCACCCCTCTGGTCTTTGCAGAAATCTTTCTTGGCCGTGTCAACCACCCTACCGTCTCCCATCTTTATTTTCTGGTTTCTACCCTTAGACTTTGCTAGGTCATCCCCTACTCAGGAAATCTCACCTTACTCCAATCCGTGTTTTTCATTTGCCTAAGACAAAAACTTCCTCCTGGGTAGCATTTCCCATTGCTCTCAGCTCTGTCTGTCCTGGTCCCAATTCTAATTCACATTCCTTCCACACTTTGATATATAATGCATTCAACAAAAGCACATGGTATCAAGAATCAAATTAATATTGACTAAAATAAATGTATTTTCAATTACACCATTCTCCTCATCAATTTCTTACATGACATTGCAGAGGACATGCTACAGGTACTCATAACTCCCCTTCGAGCTAGAATTTGGCCCCTGCCATTAGATATTTATATTAATTGGCCATTATTTATATTAATTTCTCTTTGAGTGTTTCTACATTTCATTCTTACTTCTATACCCACTCTCACTAAATAAGACAGAAACTTTGTGAGGTGAAGGACAAAGACCTTTTAGTTCTTGGTGCCCTGTAAGAACAAGGGATACAATACTATGAGCCAAGCCTAGAACCCTATCTTTTGCCTCAGAATTCTCATCACATTTTGCACCATTTGCAATCACTTACTACAGTTTATTTCATATTAAATAGTAATAGTGTATACTGTCCTCAAAGGCAGACATTGTGCCTTATTGAATTTTTTATTCTCCTTAAAGGTAATCACCTTTCTATATATTTAAATTAAGTAAAAGTAAGCTGACGTCAAAGAATATTGACAGGTTCAATGACATGAGAACAACATGAGAATATCAGTCCCTGAGATTAATATTTAAACTCACCAACAACTCATCCAAGACTCACACTCAGAGCTTGAAATATCTGCAGATCCCCCAGGACAAGGAATCACAGGCAGGAAGAGCCCCTGATTTTGATGTTTTCAGTTGCTAAGTTGTGTCTGACTCTTTGCAACCCCATGGACTGTTGCCCACTTGGCTCCTCTGTCCTTGGGATTTTCCCAGGCGAGATTACTGGAGCGGGTTGCCATTTCCTTCTGCAGGGGATCTTCCAAACCCAGGTCTCCTGCATTGCAGTAGATTCTTTACCACTGAGCCACCAGGGAAGCCCCTTGAAGGTCATGAGCAAATGTGCAAGCAGGAATTATTCATAGGACAGGACTCCTATATGCTTTAAGATCATACCCACTATCACCACATAATTGGAGACCAGGTATTTTATACCACTAGTCCTTCCTTTGATTTAAGGCCTTAAATTTTGTCAAACAAATAGACACACATCTGAATTATTTTCTGATGACACTGGAATGGGAATCCGTTTGTCAGTGCATCTAACCTGAAAGAGTCCTTCAAGGAAAGGGGACACAAATGAATATATTTTGATTTAGGAGCTGGGAATAAGAATAAAGTGAGAAGAGTTCTGAAATGGAGAAATCTTGACAGGATAACTGTTACATTAGGGCCAGAAAGGTACGGAGCATGCATGCATATGTGTAAGTCACTTCAGTCTTGACTATTTTTGACTCTATGGACTGTAGCCTGTTAGGCTCTTCTGCCCATGGGATTCTCTAGGTAAGAATACTATACTGGATTGTCATGCCGTCCTCCAGGGAATCTTCCCAACCCAGGGATCAAATCTGTGTCTCATATCTCCTCCATTGGCAAGTGCATTCTTTACCATTAGCACTACCTAGGAAGCCCAAGGTATAGAGTGTGTGTGTGTGCTAAGTTGTGCCCGACTCTTTATGACCCCATGGACTACAGCCTGCAAGCTCCTTTGTCCATGGGATTCTCCAGGCCAGAATAGTGGAGTGGGTTGCCATTTCCTCCTCCAGGGGAATCTTCCTGGCCCAGGGATTGAACCTGCATCTCCTTAGACTCCTGTATTGCAGGTGGAGTCTTTACCACTAGCACCATCAAGGTATGGAGAGAAATTGTTTATTTTTGTAAAGGGCTTTTGTGTGATTTTAAACATAATCATGTGGGGTTGCTCCCCAAACTTTTGCCAAAGCTAATTGATTCAAGGTGAACTGGGGTATCTCAAACACTCCCCAGAGTGCTTTTTTTTTTTTTTTTTCTATTTTTCCTAGACTAAAAGAAAAACAAAAAAAATCTTAAAATCCTATGTCAATTTTTTTTCAAGTTGTATGTTTCATGTATGACTTCAAAATAAGAATGCAGATGAAAAGAACCTCCATTGGTCATTTATGCAGAATTCTTGGGGAGATGACACATCTTCAAAAATGTGTAAATTATTAATCCAGAAGGAAAAGAAAGGCAGAGAGGAAGAATGATTGGGAAGAAGTGGGGAAGGGAAAACAGAGGTTTAAGATATTGCATTTAGCTTTCCCTGTTTCTAATTGTTACACCAAATTCTATGCGTTCCAACATATGCACTTTTCTTTCAGGCTCTCTTTCTACTATACCATTCTGTTTCTTGCTCCCTCTATACCCAATTCACATGTATAACACACACACACACACCCATGCACACACACACAAATTTAGTTTCCTTATTCTGTTTATTTCCAACAGCAGAAACAATAACCAGACGGCCAGAAGATACATCAGACTATAAACTCTTGTATGCATAGCCCCAAAATCAGGTGGACCCATGTGTTTACTGGAAGACACTGGTGTCTATGTCTCTGTCCTTAGGATCTGCCTTTAAGAGTTCACATTTTGTGTTTTGGAACAGGCTCCATTAGAAACTTTGAGGAGAGAAAAGGACAATCTCAAAAAAAAAACAAAAAAACAAGCTACCGCTAGTTATCATTTGGAGGACCTTGAACATGTTTCTTAGACATCATTTTTCCTATTTTATTGACAAAGAAAAATGAAACTGCCTGACGGGATTATTGCAAAGGTTGATAACATGTGAAATCACCAAATAGGGTGACAGACACATAGTGAAAACTATAAATAGCTGTTTCCTCCTTCTTCTCCACCATTTATTTTCTTGGCTATAAATGAGTTCTAAGAGTCCGTTGCAGAAATGATAATAAACTTCGTGTCTTTAACCAAGTCAACACGAATTTTCACTTTTGTTGATCAGGCATATGGAAGACTTGTAAAAAACAGCAGTATAATGAGAAAGATGAAAGATTGTCACAGCTACCTCCTTGAAGAAGGCTTCTGCAGAAGAAGCAGATTCCGTGGTCAGCAGTTCTGTCTTTCAGAAGAAAAAGGACAAAGGAAGTCTCCAGAAATCTATCTTGGGTAGAGACACTCTTTTGAGAGTGTCAATATTTCTTGGATTCTTCCTCCTAGATCCCTAAAAGATCATAGAGGAAATGAAAAAGCATAGAAGTATTTTTTTTCCAAATATATTGCAGTGTCCCTGTCAATATTCACTTGGGATCCACCATTGATTCAGAGATTGTCAGAGGACATGTGGTCCAGATTAATAGCCTAAATTAATTAATTAGCTTCATTGTTTCATTGCCTTCACTTCTCTTCCTCTGTCTTCCTTTCCCGCATCCCTCCCAATTGCTTTTCCTCTGTGTCTTTCCTTTCCATTCTGGAGGAATAATTTACCCATCCTTGATGATTTGTCATTCCCCCAAGAATTTTGCACATATGAGCTGTGAGGTTCTGCTAATTTACGTTCCTATTTTGAAGTCATATATGAAACATACAGCTAGAGAAAAAAATTGGTATGGGATTTTACAATTATGTTCCTTTTATTCTAGGGAAAAAAAGTAAAAAAAAAATATGGGGAGCATTTGAGATAACAATGAGAAACCACCATGCACCCTGAATCAATTAGCCTTGGCTCAATTTTGGGAGCAATCACATGAGGTTGGTCAAGGAATTTACTGTTCCAAGTTCAAGAAGACTCACCACATACTGGGGGGGGAGGCAAAGTCAGTGGGTCAACAGTTATGATTTCTCCAGGATCACCATTTTGATCACCATTTTCTCCAAATCTATTTCTACTGCAGTAAGATGGAGACAAGGAATAATTTACCAGCTGTACCCATCAATTAATTACAGTGACTAAAGGGTCCTCTGAAGCTCCAGAAAGGCATTAGCTTTGTTTACATTTCAAGGAACCCCTCCAATCTAGGTGAAGATGCTATTGGCCAGGCTAAGTTTTAATAAAAAGTAATTACATCCGTCATGCCCTTTCAAAATGGAGGATAAAATAATGAGAATGGAGAGGTGATTCAATACATGGAAATTGAAAAATATATTGAGAAGTCTTTCTTTCTTCCTTTTCCTCTGCATCCTTTCTCCATCAACTACTCATGTCTCCTCCTCCTCCTCCTCCCAGTGGGAAGGCGGCTGAGCAGAAGACAATCACCATGAAAGCAGCTAATCATGGGGGTTTTGCCAGTTAATCAATATCTCTGTGGCTGACCATTGTTTACAGAGGGAAGGGGTCTGCAACATTCTTGATCTCAGATCCTGGAGGGCTGCAAGTCAGGGCCTTCGGCTCTCCAGCAAGCCCACTGCAGCCTCGATTTAATTAACTGCCTCTCCCTGCCCTGGTGTGACTTGCATGGCCGGGAAGGTGTTTCCCAAGGAAATCAGAATGGGGGGCAGAGCAGGAAAGAAGGGGAAAAAAAGGTGAGTTCAGGAGGGCAATGAGGCGGGGGTTAACAACACTGCTTAAGATCAAGGGCTGGAGTGCTGAGATGCTGCCAGACTTGAAAACTTTAATTTACTGTCACTGTTAGCCCCCTTTGAGGTTTATGGTGGTATTTATACACACAGCATCAATCACATGAAACAAGGAGGGGATTTATAGTTTGTTTTAAAGACTGCAAATGCAATGTAATGCAAATAGCTTGCCTCATGGGCATTTACGTTTAATGGGAAAATTACAGATGCAAAAGATTGGTAGAACAAATTTTAAATTGACTTTATTACATCTAGTGCTTTTCAGAGAATACTATTAAAAAAAAGAAAGATATGGTAATGGAGTTCTACACTGTAGCCTAACAACTTAAATTCCACTTAACTGACTTTTTTTTTTCTTTTCTTTCTTTTCTTTCTCTTTTTTACTTATATCTTCCTGCTTATATTACTCTTATAATAACTTTGGTTTGAAAATTCTCCAGGACCATAAACCGATTAGAAATTTCATTTGTCTTTATTTCATTTCAAATACTTTACTTTCTAAGCCCACCCAAATAACAGATCCATGTAACACACCAATATATGATATCACAGTGGCATATGCATTTTTAACCTCTAACCATGACTCCTTTGTATATTAATATGTGAATGCCTTTAATCAAGATTTCAAGTTTTAGGATAGATCAGTTCTCTTATCCTCATTTTCTCAAAACATATTTGTGTGCATGTGCACATGTGTGCACACAAGAGGTAAAATGGTTCTTTGACAACTGAACATTTTTGGTAAAGATCTTTTCCTGACCTATGAACACCAAAAGTTTTCACATGATGGTCATTGAGTTGTTTGCATGGGATGACCTGGTGGGTCAGTTTCTACTTTGGCCAATGCCTGATCCCTTTGCCAGAGCTGACATTTAAATTGGTACCACTTGATCAAAGGAAAGGCAAGGGTTAAATAGGTAGGCCTCAGAGCTTTGCTGTTGCTATTGGATGAAGAAGCTCAATCTTCACCTGCGCAAAAGCAGTCTTCTTAGCAGGTAATGAAAAACATTTCCATGGATAATCTGTTGTTGTTTAGTCGCTCAGTTGCGTCCAACTCTTTGAGACCCCATGGACTCAAAGGATGCAATTTCCTTCTCCAGGGGGTCTTCTCAACATAGGACTAGCCCTGGTTAGAAGTTGCATCTATACTATATTCTAAAAAGTTGTTTGTTTTATGTTGATTTGTTCTTTATTCTGCTCTGTTTTACAAAGGACTGGGGTGGCTTCTAAAGACGCATATGACTCTAAATAGAAGAATTTTGCAGATATATTCTATTTTTTAACTCTGTAACTTTCTCATAAAACCCTATTTTTTAATATATTTTTCTCATATATATATTCATAGAAAACCCTTTCAGTAAAAATACTATTATGAATGCACACATGACTTGTAGAATTGTGCTGTTTTTGTAACCATTTGTTTATATTCTAAAGAATGAGCAAATAAAGTTAGAAAGAAATACACCTTTTCAAGAAAGTCATAGTTTCTTGAGGGTGACAAGGAAGTTCCTGTAATGTTATATTTGTCCTCCAAATCCTTCTGCAGTAAGACTAATAGTTAAGGTTGGATTTTATTGTGCGTAACAGTGAAATTCCAACTAACAGCGGTAAATGTAAGAATTTGATCTCTCCTGTTTCAGGCAAATTAAGGTGGCTATAGTGGCCCTCTTCCACAAAGTTCAGAAGAACTCACATCCTTCCTGCTTTTTTGCTTTTTCATATGTGACTGCCACGCTGAAAGTCACTTCCTGTTTAAGATGGCGGCTTCGTTTTGATCTGTGACGTCTTCACTATAACAGAAGGGTGGAGGAAGGGACAAGGAAGGCCACAATGCCTCCCAGTCCCTGCTTTAAACACATTTCTCAGAGGTTGCATACATTTCTAGTTTCACCTCATTGGCCAGAAATTAGTTACATGGCCACACTTAGCTTCAAGGGAGGGAAAAAAGGTGGTGTTATTTTTTCTGACAGCTGTAAATTCAGTTAAAACTCAGGGATTCTGTGCTAATATAAAAGGTAGAGGGTAAATATCAAGGGATGAACAGCAGTATATAGCAATATATAATAGCAGTCTATACCAGAATCAACAAAATTGTTTTTACCCATTTTTTGATTCATACTAAGGGCTTCCCTTTGGCTCAGCTGGTAAGGAATCTGCCTGCAAGCGGGAGACCTGGGTTTGATCCCTGGGTTGGGAAGATTCCCCTGGAGAAGGGAAAGGCTACTCACTCCAGTATTCTAGCCTGGAGAATTCCATAGCCTGTATAGTCCATGGGGTCGCTAAGAGTCGGACACAACTAAGCTACTTTCACCTTCACTTTTTATTCTTTACATTCACAGTTGGGTTATAATCTGTGTCTACTGAAGATGACCAGAAGAGGCAATTCAGTTGTATGAAGCTTTCATCATCTTAACTCCATCCATGAAATCAGTATTTATGTTTTTAGCATTAATGATACACTATGCTCTGATTTTTAAAAATTGTACAGGTCCAGGCTTGATTTCAAGATCTGTGTCATTAGCTTTTTAGTTTACATCAAGTGCAGTTGCTCAAAGTTGCTTCAAGGCAAAACAACATGCATGTATTTTTCCTAATTCAGCAAACAGTTGGGTGGTTGGGGGACGTATTTGACCTGTTATATCAACACCAAAATTGTCTAACTAGCTTCCAGTCTTCTACTCCTTTATGCAAAGTCATCTGGTATTTACGAAGACCCCACCATTTGCAAGACATTGAGCTTAATCAATTAATTCATTTAATCCTGGGGGTGGAGGAGTAGGTGGTGGGAAGATATGATTCACCACCCCTCTATTCACAGATGACACTCTGAGGATTCCAGTGCTGTGCTTAGCTGCTCAAAGTGGTTAGCGATATGCTAGTTACTATCAGAACCAACATCATTGGACTGAGAAAACCAGGCTGGCTGAAGGAGAACAAATGAGGAACACCTCAAAATGAGTATTTGGACAGAAATGAAAGAAAAAAAGCCATGAAATTTTTATTAACAGTGCAATGTAACTACATTCAAATGATTAAGGCGCCTTAAAAGACAAGTGACCAATTAAGACTTAAACCTTTGATCTGTGAATTTGCTAGTAGCCTTGAATTATTAAAATAAAAGCTAAGAGACACAAATAACTTCATTAAATTGATCTCTCAATAGATAGCAATACACCTGTTAAAGATAAATTATGAAAGGGTAAAATGTCTTCCTATGAAACTGCTTCCTGTTTTTGTTTTGTTTTCCTTCATAAAATTAAGGAGATCTTTCCAAAAAAAAAAAAAAAAGAGCATATAGTTTACAGTGAAAGATGCAGTTTTTCCATTCAAATTTATTTCATCTATAGAAAGCATTAGAATTTTATCCAAATGGGACCTGCATAAAATTCTCTACAGTTTAGGGGACAAGGGTGGGGGATAAGGAAAATACACAAAACTTGTAAGATACACAAATATCTTACAGTTTTACAATATTTACAAAAGTCTGTGACCATGTGAACACATTGTTCAGGCCTCTCCCAGGTCCGGGAAAGGGCCAGGCAAGTGAGGGCCCTGAATCACTCACTGGATGGCAGATCTAGATAATGAGATCCAGTTCTCATCTCTGCTCCAGTTAATAAGCCATGCCCACTAGAGCATCAGTACAGTATCAGCATCTTCCTGCAAGCACCCTGTTTTCCAAACAGTACCAACTTATCCACCAGAGTCAGATTTCATTTTCTACACTTTGGTAGATGCTTCTAAATGTTACAACTTTTCAAGAGAAATAAGAACAAAGTAACCTGGATGGATGTTCAAACATGAATTTGCATCAAGTGAGGGGATATGAGAGGATTTCCCTCTATTATTCTAAGTACTTCAGGAAATTCTAATTTTCCAATAAGCACATCTTATTTGTTCTAATTTTAAAGTAGTTATAGGGGCAGGATTCATCCCAAGAAAAAATGACTGTGATGCATTTTTATAATTTATTTTATTAATGTATAATTGATTTACAATGTTATTTTCTGCCATACAGCAAAGTGACTCAGTTATATACATATACATATATACATACACATATATGTGTGTGTGTATGTGTGTGTGTGTGCTCACTCCGATGTGTCCGATTCTTTGGGGCTCTAGGGACTGTAGCCCGCCAGGCTCCTCTGCCCATAAAAATCAGGAGTATTGGAGTGGAGTGCCATTTCCTGCTCCAGGGAATCTTCCCAACCCAGGAATCAAACCCACATCTTTTGCGTCTCCTGCATTGGCAGGTGAGTTCTTTACTACTAGTGCTACCTGGGATGGACTATATATGCCATATACATATATATATGCCGTATATATATAAATGCCCTATATATATATATATATATATATATATATAAAATGCCCTTATGTATAATGGGCATCCCAGGTGGTGATATATATATATATACATATATATATATATACACATTCTTTCTTATATACTTTTCCATTATGGTTTATTGGAAGATATTGAATATAGTTCCCTGTGCTACACATTAGGACCTTGTTGTTTATCCATATGATAGTTTACATTTGCATATATATATATGCATATATATATATATAATAGTTTACATTTGCTAATCCATAACTCCCACTCCATTTTACCCGTATGATACTTTTTTTTATAGACTAAATATCTACCAAGTTGCCCTCTCTTTTCCTGTGTAATTAGCTATGGAAGTAGTCTGGCTTCTAAAGCAGGAGGCTGAAGCATCATGTAACTGTTAAACACTCTCTACTCTAAACTTTCTGCCGTATCAGTATCACCTAGGACTTTGGGAAAATGTCTTCAGAAAAGCCAGCTGCTGCCACTCCAATGCCATCATGATGTCTTAGAGAGGGGTTCTAAAAGTAACACCACAGAAAATCATAAGCATCGCCTAAGACTTTGTTAGGAATGCACGTTCTTGGGTCCACCCTTGTATCTCCTGAATCAGAAACTCTAGGAGGGAAAACCAGGAATCTGTGTGATGCTGACCTACACTCAAGCTTGAGAACTATTTTCTAAAGAAGTCTAGGCTGCATTCTGGCATTTGGTATGTCTGCCATGCTGTGCTCAGTCGCCTCAGTCATGCCCAACTCTTTGCAACCCATGGACTGTAACCCACCAGGCTCTTCTGTCCATGGGATTTTTCCCAGCAAAAATACTGGAGTGGGTTGCCACGCCCTCCTCCAGGGAATGTTCCTAACCCAGGAATCGAATCTGCATCTCGTGTGTCTCCTGCATTGCAGGCAGATTCTTTACCTCTAAGCTACCGGGAAGCCCACTTGATAGGTTTAGTTCACCCCTATTCAACAGTGGCTCTAATTCATGGACTGTTTTCTGTGATTAAGTTCTCCAGACTTTTCAATTTGGAAATTTTATGTAAAATCAGTGAGAACTACAGATTAAAAAAAAAAAAAATCTGTGGGTATGTTTATATTTCCTTTGCTTTTTTAATTTTCATTTTTAAGTGCAAAAAGGGAAAGGAAATTAATCCCCATATGTCACAATTCATTACAAAAGAAGCCTTGGAAAGATATACAGGAAGTCAGTTAACTGATGACAGAAAGTAGGCCCATGACCATGGTACCCAGATGATGGGGTTTCAGGAGTAGCAACATTTTTAAAGGAATATTTTCTTTTCCTTTTTCTTGTCTTTCTTTCTTTGTTTTTTATTTATTTCTGTGTAAGGACATTCCATTTTTTTAAAAGTCTGTTTAATCTTATCATATTTTTTCTAAAGTATTTTAGTACCAAAAAAAAAAAAAAAGTATATATTTCCAGTAAAAGAGAATGGTTTTTCCCAAGGATATATTGTTGGCAAGCTTATATGAACATTTTAACCACAAATTATAAAACATTACTTAGTGCAGGGTCTTTGCTTGAAAAAAGGCCTTGGACAATTAAAGTTATATATCTCAAGACTTTCGTAAATACCTGTTTTTGCTGACTAATATTCCTTGTTTGTTTGTTTGTTTGTTTTAAAGTTTCTGGTTCTTCATTGAAACTGTAAGCCAGTTTCACTGTCAGCCAGACAGCATTCTCCATGCAGAAATGCTACCATGGCCCTGGCAGCCAAGGCAGTCCTGCCCTCAGGGAGATTATGTTCTAGTGGAAGAAATGGACTATTAAGCCAACACACATTTCTTGTTTGTGGATTTTTTGATGATAGCCATTCTGACTGGTGTGAGGTGACATCTCATTGTAATTTTGCTTTTGGCTCTCACCAAAAAAAATCTACATACAATAAATGCTGCTGGAGAAGGGTGCAGAGAGGAGGGAAATCTATACTGTTGGGTTTGTACTTAGTCACTCACTTGTGTCTGACTCTTTTGCAACCCTTGGACTACAGCCTTCCAAAATACTCTGCCCATGGGAATTTTCAGGCAAGAATGCTGGAGTGGGTTGCCATTTCCTCCTCCAGGGGTTCTTCCTGACCCAGGGATCAAACCCGCAACTACTGTGTCTCCTGCACTACAGGCAGATGCTTTACCCTCTGAACCATCAGGGAAGCCCCCTATCCTGATGGTGGGAATGTAAATTGATGCAGCCACTATGGAGAACAATGCAGAAGTTCCTTAAGAAGCTAAAAATAGAACTAATAGCAATCCCACTCCTGGGCATTGCCAGAGAAAAACAGTCTGAAAGAATACACTCACCCCAGTGTGCATTGCAGCACTGTTTACAATTGCCAAGACATGGACACAACCTAAGTGTCCATTAACAGAAGAATGGATGATGAAGATGTGGTACATAAATGCAATGGAATATTGCTCAGCCATTAAAATGAACAGTGCTACTTGCAGTACATGAATGGACCTGGAGATTGTCATACTGAGTGAAGTGAGTCAGATGGAGAAAGAGAAATATTAGATGATATCACATATGTGGAATCTTAAAAAATGATACAAATGAGCTTACCTATAAAACAGTAACAGACTCACAGACTTAGAGAAGGAAGTTATAGTTATCAGGGGCCAGGGGTAAGAGTGAGTGGGGAAGGATAGTTAGGGAGTTGGGACTGACATGTGCACATTGCTGTATTTAAAATGGATAACCTTATGTCTGCTTCCCTGGTGGCTCAGCTGGTAAAGAATCTGCCTGCAGTATGGGAGACCTGGGTTCGACCCCTGGTTTGGGAAGATCTCCTGGAGAAGGGAAAGGCTACCCACTCCAGTATTCTGGCCTGGAAAATTCCATGGACTGTATACTCCACAGGGTCGCAAACAGTCTGACATGGCTGAGCAAGCTTCACTTTCACAAGCTTATGTATAAAAGGACATACTGTGCAGCATAGTGGAGAGGGCAATGGCACCCACTCCAGTCCTCTTGGCTGGAAAATCCCATGGACGGAGGGGCCTGGTGGGCTACAGTCCATGGGGTCGCAAAGAGTCAGACATGACTGAGCGACTTCACTTTCTCTTTTCACTTTCATGCATTGGAGAGGGAAATGGCAAACCACTCCAGTGTTCTTGCCTGAGAAATCCCAGGGATGGGGGAGCCAGGTGGGCTGCGTCTATGGGGTCACACAGAGTCGGACACGACTGAAGTGACTTAGCAGCAGTAGTACAGCATAGAGAACTCTGCTCAATATTCTGTAACAACCTAATTGGGAAAAGAATTTGAAAAAGAATAAATACATGTATATGTATGACTGAATCACTTTATTGTACACCTGAAACTAACACAACATTGTTAATCAGCTATCAGTTCAGTTCAGTTGCTCAGTCGTGTCTGACTCTTTGTGACCCCATAAATCACATCACACCAGGCCTCCCTGTCCATCACCAACTCCCAGAGTTTACTCAAACTCATGTCCATTGAGTTGGTGATGCCATCCAGCCATCTCATCCTCTGTTGTCCCTTTCTTCTCCTGCCCCCAATCCCTCCCAGCATCAGGGTCTTTTCCAATGAGTCAACTGTTCACATGAGGTGCATAAGTATTGAAGTTTCTCCAATTAACGCCTAGGACTGATCTCCTTTAGGATGGACTGGTTGGATCTCCTTGCAGACCAAGGGACTCTCAAGAGTCTTCTCCAACACCACAGTTCAAAAGCATCAATTCTTCGGCTCTCAGCTTTCTTCACAGTCCAACTCTCACATCCATACATGACCACTGAAAAAACCATAGCCTTGACTAGATGGACCTTTGATAGCAAAGTAATGTCTCTGCTTTTTAGTATGCTATCTAGGTTGGTCATAACTTTCCTTCCAAGGAGTAAGCATCTTTTAATTTCATGGTGGCAGACACCCTCTGCAGTGACTTTGGAACCCAAAAAATTAAGTCTGACACTGTTTCCACTGTTTCCCCATTATTTCCCATGAAGTGATGTGACCATATGCCATGATCTTAGTTTTCTGAATTTTGAGCTTGAAGCCAACTTTTTCAGTCTCCTCTTTTACTTTCATCAGGAGACTTTTTAGTTCCTCTTCACTTTCTGCTATAAGGGTGGTGTCATCTGAATATTTGAGGTTATTGATATTTCTCCCAGCAATCTTGATTCCAGCTTGTGCTTCTTCCAGCCCAGCGTTTCTCATGATGTACACTGCATATAAGTTAAACAAGCAGGGTGACAATATACAGCCTTGACATACTCCTTTTCCTATTTGGAAACTGTTCCATGTCCAGTCCTAACTGTTGCTTCCTGACATGCATACAGGTTTCTCAACAGGCAGGTCAGGTGGTCTGGTATTCCCATCTCTTTCAGAATTTTACACAGTTTATTGTGATCCACACAGTCAAAGGCTTTGGCATAGTTAATAAAGCAGAAATATATGTTTTTCTGAAACTCTCTTGCTTTTTCAATGATCCAGCGGATGTTGGCAATTTGATCTCTGGTTCCTCTGGCTTTTCTAAAACCAGTTTGAACATCTGCAAGTTCACAGTTCACGTACTGTTGAAGCCTGGTTTGGAGAACTTTGAGCATTACTTTGCTAGTGTGTGAGATGACTATAATTGTGCAGTAGTTTGAGCATTCTTTGACATTGCCTTTCTTAGGGATTGGAATGAAAACTGATCTTTTCCAGTCCTGTGGCCAGTGCTGAGTTTTCCAAATTTGCTGGCATATTGAGTGCAGCACTTTCACAGCATCATCTTTCAGGATTTGAAATAGCTCAAATGGAATTCCATCACCTCCACTAGCTTTGTTCATAGTGATGCTTTCTAAGGCCCACTTGACTTCACATTCCAGGACGTCTGGCTCTAGGTGAGTGACCACACTATTGTGATTATCTGGGTCATGAAGATCTTTATTGTACAGTTCTTCTGTGTATTCTTGCCACCTCTTCTTAATATCTTCTGCTTCTGTTAGGTCCATACCATTTCTGTCCTTTATCAAACCCATCTTTGCATGAACTGTTTCCTTGGCATCTCTAATTTTCTTGAAGAGATCTCTAGTCTTTCCCATTCTATTGTTTTCCTCTATTTCTTTGCATTGATTGCTGAGGAAGGCTTTCTTATCTCTCCTTACTCTTCTTTGGAACTCTGTATTCAAATGGGAGTATCTTTCCTTTCTCCTTTTTTCTCCTCTAGTAATCAGCTATACTCCAATATAAAATAAAAAGTTGAGAAAAAGAAAAACAAGGCCAACACACATGCACTTTTAGGTGATGATACCTGGGTGAGGAAGAACAAAGCGAAGGTGGGAGGGAATGTTATGCACTGGACTGTGTCCCCTTTGAATTCATATGTTGAAGTCCTAACCTCCCATAGCTCAGAAGTGACTATATTTGAAAGCAGGTTCTTTAAGGAGGTGATTAAGTTAAAATGAGAATACTAAGATAGGCTCTAATCCAATCTGACTTGTGTCCTTATGAAAGAGTAGACTCGCAGAAAAAAGACCTCTGAATATACAAAGAGAAGACGTCCACCTGCCAACCAAGCTGAGAGACCTTTGAGGAAACCAATATGGCAGACTCCTTGATCTTGGATTTCTAGCTTCCAGAATGATGAGAACATATATTTCTGTTGTTTAAATCACTCTCTCCCAGTCAGTCGCTCCCATCAGGAAGCTTCCATAAGCCTCTTATCCTTTTCCATCAGAGGGCAGACAGACTGAAAGCCACAATCACAGAAAACTAACCAATCTGATCACAAGACAGCCGTGTCTAACTCAATGAAACTATGAGCCATGCCATGTAGAGCCACCCAAGACAGATGGGTCATCAGTGGTCCCCTGGAGAAAGGAATGGCAAACCACTTCAGTATTCTTGCCTTGAGGACCCCACGAACTGTATGAAAAGGCAAAAAGATAGAACACTGAAAGATGAACTCCCCAAGGTTGGCAGGTGCCCAATATGCTACTGGAGATCTGTGGAGAAACAACTCCAGAAAGAATGAAGAGATGCAGCCAAAGCAAATACGACACTCAGTTGTGGATGTGACTGGTGATGGAAATAAAGTCCGATGCTGTAAACAGCAATATTTCATAGGAACCTGGAATGTTAGATCCATGAATCAAGGCAAATTGGAACTGGTCAAACAGGAGATGGCAAGAGTGAATGTCAACATTTTAGGAATCAGAGAGCTAAAATGGACTGGAATGGGTGAATTTAACTCAGATGACCATTATATCTACTACTGTGGGCAAGAATCCCTTAGTGGAGTAGCCATCATAGTCAACAAGAGTCCAAAATACAGTACGTGGATGCAATCTCAAAGACAACAAAATTCTCTCTGTTCATTTCCAAAGCAAACCATTCAATATCACAATAATCCAAGTCTATGCTCTGACCAATAGTGCTGAAGAAGCTGAAGTTTAATGGTTCTATGAAGACCTACAAGACCTTCTAGAATTAACACCCAAAAAAGATGCCCTTTTCATTATAGGGGACTGGAATGCAAAAATAGGAAGTCAAGAGATACCTGGAGTAACAGGCAAATTTGGCCTTGAAGTACAAAATGGAGCAGATCAAAGACTAATAGAGTTTTGCCAAGAGAACGCACTGGTCATAGCAAACACCCTCTTCCAATGACACAAGAGAAGATTCTATAGACATCACCAGATGGCCGACACCAAAAACAGATTGATTATATTCTTTGCAGCCAAAGATGGAGAAACTCTATACAGTCAGCAAAATCAAGACCAGGAACTGACTGTGGCTTGGATCATGAACTCCTTATTGCCAAATTCAGACTGAAATTGAAGAAAGTGGAGAAAACCACTAGACCATTCAGGTATGACCTAAATCAAATCCCTTATGACTATAAAGTGGAAGTGGAAAATAGATTTAAGGGACTAGATCTGAAAGACCGAGTGCCTGATGAACTATGGATGGATGTTCATGACACTGTACAGGAGACAGGAATCAAGACCATCCCCAAGAAGAAGAAATGCAAAAAAACAAAATGGCTGTCTGAGGAGGCCTTACAAATAGCTGTGAAAAGAAGGGAAGTGAAAAGCAAAGGAGAAAGGGAAAGATAAACCTATTTGAATGCAGAGTTCCAAAGAAGAGCAAGGAGAGATAAGAAAGCCTTCCTCAGAGATCGATGCAAAGAAATAGAGGAAAATAATAGAATGGGAAAGACTAGAGATCTCTTCAAGAAAATTAGAGATACCAAGGGAATATTTCATGCAAAGATGGGCTCAATAAAGGACAGATATGGTATGGACCTAACAGAAGCAGAAGATATTAAGAAGAGGTGGCAAGAATACACAGAAGAACTGTACAAAAAAGATCTTCATGACCCAGATAACCATGATGGTGTGATCACTCACCCAGAGCCAGACATCCTGGAATGCAACATCAAGACCTTAGGTCTTGGATGCAATCTCAAAAATGACAGAATGATCTCTGTTTGTTTCCAAGGCAAACCATTCAATATCACAGTAATCCAAGTCTGTGCCCCAACCATAGGAAGCACCACTAAGAACAAAGCTAGAGGAGGTGGTAGAATTCCAGCTGAGCTATTTTAAATCTTAAAAGATGATGCTATAAAAGTGCTGCACTCAATATGCCTGCAAACTTGGAAAACTCAGCAGTGGCCACAGGACTGGAAAAGGTCAGTTTTCATTCCAATCCCAAAGAAAGGCAATGCTAAAGAATGCTCAAACTACCACACAACTACACTCATCTCACACACTAGCAAAGTAATGCTCAAAATTCTCCAAGCCAGGCTTCAACAGTATGTGAACTGTGAACTTCCATATGTTCAAGCTGGATTTAGAAAAGCCAGAGGAACCAGAGATCAAACTGCCAACATCTGTTGGATTATCAAAGAAGCAAGAGAGTTCCAGAAAAATATCTACTTATGCTTTATTGACTATGCCAAAACCTTTGACTGTGTGTATCACAACAAACTTTGAAAAATTCTGAAAGAGATAGGAATATCAGACTACCTGACCTGCCTCTTGAGAAACCTGTATGCAGGTCAAGAAGCAACAGTTAGAACTGGATGTGGAACAACAGACTGGTTCCAAATAGGAAAAGGAGTATATCAAGGCTGTATATTGTCACCCTGCTTATTTAACTTATATGCAGAGTACATCATGAGAAACGCTGGGCTGGATGAGGCACAAGCTGGACTCAAGATTGCTGGGAGAAATACCAATAACCTCAGATATGCAGATGACACCACCCTTATGGCAGAAAGTGAAGAAGAACTAAAGAGCCTCTTGATGAAAGTGAAAGAGGAGAATGAAAAAGTTGGCTTAAAGCTCAAAATTCAGAAAACTAAGATCATGGCATCCAGTTCCATCACTTCATGGCAAATAGACGGGCAAAGAATGGAAACAGTGAGAGATTTTATTTTTGGGGGGCTCCAAAATGACTGCAAATGGTGACTACAGCCATGAAATTAAAAGACACTTGCTCCTTGGAAGAAAAACTGTGACCAACCTAGACAGCATATTAAAAAGCAAAGACATCACTTTGCCAACAAAGGTCCATCTAGTCAAAGCTATGGTTTTTCCAGTGGTTATGTATGGATGTGAGAGTTGGACCATAAAGAAAGCTGAGCAACAAAGAATTGATGCTTTTGAACTGTGGTATTGGAGAAGACTCTTGAGAGTCCCTTGGACTGCAAGGCAATCAAACCAGTCCATCCTAAAGGAGATCAGTCCTGAATATTCATTGGAAGGACTGATGCTGAAGCTGAAACTCCAGTACTTTGGCCACCTGATGTGAGGAGCTGATTCATTAGAAAAGACCCTGGTTCTGGGAAAGACTGAAGTCAGGAGGAGAAGGGGACAACAGAGGATGAGATGATTGGATGGCATCACCAACTATGGACATGAGTTTGAGTAAGTTCCGGGAGTTGGTGATGGACAGGGAGACTTGGCGTGCTGCAGTCCATGGGATCGCAAAGAATCGGACTTGACTGAGTGACTGGACTGAACTGAACTGAAGTCACTCTTCTGGGTGCTAGGTTATGGCAGCCTCAGCAAACTAACCCCAAACTCTTAAAGATGAGAAGAGATGTTCTCTCACAGGAATATCTGTGCACTGACATTCATTGCGGGAGTGAAATATAAATGGGGTGTTGCTCACTCAAGGCCAAAGGACCAGCGCAAGTTTCTTATGCACATGACCTTAGACCAGAGGCTAACCACCTTTTCAATTATTCCTATAATTTCTTTATTCCTGGATGGCCATTTCTTTACAAAGAAGCCAAGTTGAGAGGTAGACGCTCGTTTGCCTACTAGAAAACTCAACTACAGAAAAGACTTATTCTCATAGATTTTCATAATAGTACTGAATTGAAACTTGTATCTCAGTAAAAATTCTAATAAGTGCCTGACTCCAGCCCTCTGATTTGCTCAGAAATGATGGTAATCTTAAAAGTCACATCTAGTTATACCACTCTCTACTTTTATAGTAGAGTGGGCTCATGTGTGCTTTATTTTATCACAAAATGCTATTATTTATTTAAATTTTGTACAGAAAATCTACAGTGATTGCAAGTTGTAAAGTTTCTATGTATTATTTTTATGATTTTAAGTTTTAGATATCCTTGGCTTGATATAACGCTGGTATCTCACTGTTCAGTTAGTCATCTGATGTCACTTTACCCTGGTTTCTTTTGTTTTGTTTTTAAATTTATATCAATAAGCATATCCTTTAGTAGTAGGACGGCTTCTTCAACAGACTGCCATTATGTGTACTTCTCACAATCTGGGATCAGAAGCTCTCAGTCTGCATTGCAGCAGTATTTTGAAACTAATTCAAAGAGGCATTATTCCATGAACACGGTATGTTTCTCCATCTGTTTGTGTCCTCTTTGATTTCTTTCATCAGTGTTTTATAGTTTTCTATGTATAGGTCCTTTGTTTCTTTGGGTAGATATACTCCTAAGTATTTTATTCTTTTTGTTGCAATGGTGAATGGTATTGTTTCCTTAATTTCTCTGTCTGTTTTTTCATTGTTAGTATATAGGAATGCAAGGGATTTCTGTGTGTTAATTTTATATCCTGCAACTTTACTATATTCATTGATTAGCTCTAGTAATTTTCTGGTAGAATCTTTAGGGTTTTCTATGTAGAGGATCATGTCATCTGCAAACAGTGAGAGTTTTACTTCTTCTTTTCCTATCTGGATTCCTTTTACTTCTTTTTCTGCTCTGATTGCTGTGGCCAGCACTTCCAAAACTATGTTGAATAGTAGTGGTGAGAGTGGGCACCCTTGTCTTGTTCCTGATTTCAGGGGAAATGCCTTCAATTTTTCACCATTGAGGGTGATGCTTGCTGTGGGTTTGTCATATATAGCTTTTATTATGTTGAGGTATGTTCCTTCTATTCCTGCTTTTTGGAGAGTTTTAATCATAAATGAGTGTTGAATTTTGTCAAAGGCTTTCTCTGCATCTATTGAGATAATCATATGGTTTTTATCTTTAAATTTGTTAATGTGGTGTATTACATTGATTGATTTGCGGATATTAAAGAATCCTTGCATTCCTGGGATAAAGCCCACTTGGTCATGGTGTATGATTTTTTTAATATGTTGTTGGATTCTGTTTGCTAGAATTTTGTTAAGGATTTTTGCATCTATGTTCATCAGTGATATTGGCCTGTAGTTTTCTTTTTTTGTGGCATCTTTGTCTGGTTTTGGAATTAGGGTGATGGTGGCCTCGTAGAATGAGTTTGGAAGCTTACCTTCTTCTGCAATTTTCTGGAAGAGTTTGAGTAAGATAGGTGTTAGCTCTTCTCTAAATTTTTGGTAGAATTCAGCTGTGAAGCCATCTGGTCCTGGGCTTTTGTTTGCTGGAAGATTTTTGATGACAGTTTCGATTTCCTTGCTTGTGATGGGTCTGTTAAGATCTTCTATTTCTTCCTGGTTCAGTTTTGGAAAGTTATACTTTTCTAAGAATTTGTCCATTTCATCCAAGTTGTCCATTTTATTGGCATAGAGCATGGATTGGAAGAATTAATATTGTCAAAATGGCTATTCTACCCAAAGCAGTCTATAGATTCAATGCAATCCCTATCAAGCTACCAACGGTATTTTTCACAGAACTAGACCAAAGAATTTCACAATTTGTATGGAAATACAAAAAACCTCGAATAGCCAAAGTAATCTTGAGAAAGAAGAATGGAACTGGAGGAATCAACCTGCCTGACTTCAGACTCTACTACAAAGCCACAGTCATCAAGACAGTATGGTACTGGCACAAAGACAGAAATATAGATCAATGGAACAGAATAGAAAGCCCAGAGATAAATCCACGAACCTATGGACACCTTATCTTTGACAAAGGAGGCAAGGATATACAATGGAAAAAAGACAACCTCTTTAACAAGTGGTGCTGGGAAAACTGGTCAACCACTTGTAAAAGAATGAAACTAGAACACTTTCTAACACCATACACAAAAATAAACTCAAAATGGATTAAAGATCTAAATGTAAGACCAGAAACTATAAAACTCCTAGAGGAGAACATAGGCAAAACACTCTCCGACATAAATCAAAGCAACATCCTCTATGACCCACCTCCCAGAATATTGGAAATAAAAGCAAAACTAAACAAATGGGACCTAATGAAACTTAAAAGCTTTTGCACTACAAAGGAAACTATAAGTAAGGTGAAAAGACAGCCCTCAGATTGGGAGAAAATAATAGCAAATGAAGAAACAGACAAAGGATTAATCTCAAAAATATACAAGCAACTCCTGAAGCTCAATTCCAGAAAAATAAATGACCCAATCAAAAAATGGGCCAAAGAACTAAACAGACATTTCTCCAAAGAAGACATACAGATGGCTAACAAACACATGAAAAGATGCTCAACATCACTCATTATTAGAGAAATGCAAATCAAAACCACAATGAGGTACCATTACACGCCAGTCAGGATGGCTGCTATCCAAAAGTCTACAAGCAATAAATGCTGGAGAGGGTGTGGAGAAAAGGGAACCCTCTTACACTGTTGGTGGGAATGCAAACTAGTACAGCCGCTATGGAAAACAGTGTGGAGATTTCTTAAAAAACTGGACATAGAACTGCCATATGATCCAGCAATCCCACTTCTGGGCATACACACTGAGGAAACCAGATCTGAAAGAGACACGTGCACCCCAATGTTCATCGCAGCACTGTTTATAATAGCCAGGACATGGAAGCAACCTAGATGCCCATCAGCAGATGAATGGATAAGGAAGCTGTGGTACATATACACCATGGAATATTACTCAGCCATTAAAAAGAATTCATTTGAACCAGTCCTAATGAGATGGATGAAGCTGGAGCCCCTTATACAGAGTGAAGTAAGCCAGAAAGATAAAGAACATTACAGCATACTGACACATGTATATGGAATTTAGAAAGGTGATAACGATAACCCTATATGCAGAACAGAAAAAGAGACACAGAAATACAGAACAGACTTTTGAACTTTGTGGGAGAATGTGAGGGTGGGATATTTCAAAAGAACAGCATGTATACTATCTATGGTGAAACAGATCACCAGCCCAGGTGGGATGCACGAGACAAGTGCTCCGGCCTGGTGCACTGGGAAGACCCAGAGGAATCGGGTGGAGAGGGAGGTGGGAGGGGGGATCGGGATTGGGAATACATGTAAATCCATGGCTGATTCATATCAATGTATGACAAAACCCACTGGAAAAAAAAAAAAAAAAGAGGCATTATTCCTCGCTTCTTCTCTACAGACTGAAGACCTGCTCTCATCTGGGAACTGCCCAGCTAGAGCTGAAGGCCAAATCTGGCTTGAATTTATCCAAAGAGTGGCTTTAGTTTTCACATTTCAACACTGAATGGGCTATTGAATTCCACTACCACCCCCAACAAGCCTCTTTCCTTCTTGAAGGTTGACTGTCTCCCAGAAAGGAATCTGTAGATTTTTTATTATCTTATTAAAATCTTTGTAATGGACTATGATTAAGTGTTTTATCTTATGCATGTAGTGATGTAGCATTGAACAGAATTAAAGACATGCAAGACTGGTACATGCCAGAAGAAAGAAAGAAAGAAAACATTTTGGTATAATTTTGTATGGCCAGACTAATTTTGAGACATAAATGTGATCCAGCTTATTTATCTTACAAGTTGACCCAATTTGGGGTCCAGTTTGGAGTAGAACAATATGCTTTTGACATTGCTCTAGTGTATCAAGACCTGATTCTTGTGCGAAGTTTTCTTGGGACATATCAATCCCCATAGACATCTCCCCTTCATTATGACCACTGAAATAATGGTTGCATTTGGCTATTTAGTATTTAATGCTCTCCAGTTGCTCCTTACATGCACATTTTGCTTCCCCCAGTTGGCAGAGAGATGTCTGAGTCCAGAAATATATAAGTTCCTTCTGGACCATCCTGACCTCTAGGAGTTTGCTGCTTAATGAGTAGGGAAATTATTAGAAAATGTTGGCTTGTAAGTTAATGAATCATTTTCTTCCTTGAGAGATTTTGCAGGCAGTCGTCACTGTTTTTTTTGTTTTTTGTTTTGTTTTGCCTTAGTATCAAGTTCTACTACTATTACGTCCCTTGAAGGTTGGTATATGCACTTTATTTTTTTAAAATAATATGTAAAAACTTCGAGATTATCTATAAGACAGGAATTTAGAACAATATTTCATTCTCTGAGCAACTTTAGGAAATGAGATTGTATTGGAGGAACAAGCTCCATAAGGACAGAAATATACTCGCTTTTGAATTTTTATGGAGGACATAATGCATGGAAAATAGTAGATGCTTAAAAAATATTTACTGAATAAATGAAGGTGGAGGGGAGTTTTATATGATTTCAAATAGCAATGCATACAGCTATTTCTTGTGTTTGCAAAAAAATATAACACTTCTTTCTGGAATGACTCCCATTTCTTCATATTTAAAGCAAAATTTTTACTGAAATCCTTGGGTCAAAAGGTTGAATCTTTCAAAAGGCATATTAGGAGGGAGGCAGAGGATAGATAATTGGCAAGACTGATTTTCATGAGGAAAAAAAAAATCAAGAATTTTTAGAATTAGATACAACATGCAAGATGTAGAAAAGCTTGGAGAGGAAATAAAAATTCAAGCAACAGGGCTGCAGGCTAAGAGCCTGTAGGTCTATGGGCCAGGACTGGGGCAGAGCATCTTGAGAGAAGGAACTTTAATGACAAATGCTTTTTATATTTTAAGTTGTTTCCTCTACCATAGTGTGAAGTTACTTCTCACATCACCCTGATCACCCCAAACCCTCAATAAAGTCTGTGTATGCATTCATGCCAAGCCTACTGCTAATGCTGCTTGTGAAAAAAGCAAATTGAAGGGACTAGGGACCAGTGTGTACAGAAATGAAGCAATACCTAGTGGCTGAGACCTAGTACTGTGTAGGCAGAGATAGTAGGATCAAAAGAAACTAATCTTCTGGGAATTCATAGAAATCTGAAAAAGGCCATTTTATGCAAATTTGATGCATAACTTTAGGAAAAGTTTTTCAAATCATTTTTGCTAAGCTTTCCAACCAGAGGGTCACCTTAGTTAATATTCAGGCTGCAAATGAATTAATGCTTTATTTTATACTAAGAAATATACTTTCTAAATAATGCATATATTTAAAGTATACTTTTTCTAGTTACAATAATCAATTTCAAAACTTCTAAACTAATATTAGCAAAAAGAAGAAAATGGAAAATGCTCATAAAGTCCTTCCCCTAAATACAATCATTTGTAGTTTGAGTTTTTGTCCAAATCCTAAAATTGTGGCTGCCCTATGACTTAAATGCACTGAAAATGACAAGGTTGCAATTCCAGACCTAATCTTTAAGAAGACCCTTCAACTTTTTCTCTTAAAACTTTTCTTTGCCAAGTGGACAAGCCCAAAGCTTCTTACCATGAAGAAGAGTTGTTAGTTGTCCTAAACAAAGCTGTCTTAGACAAGGCCACAGCTCATCAATTTACACAAGTGTGAAAGAGCCCAGTCTAAATCAGCAGAACGATCTCCCCAGACCACAACTGACTATAGGTACATGAATAACTCTAGTCTTATCCAGAATAACCTCCTAGCTGACCTCCTTCAGACTCATGAGAAATACTGAATGTTAGTTGTTTCAAGCCAATGGATTTTAGAGGAATTTTGTTATGCAGCATTAGCTAACTGCCACATGTCATTTATAGGGAACAAAATCAGCTTCATTAAAGATTAAACTACTTTCTTATGCAACATACCATATAAAGACAGAATCAGAAATTCAGTCCATGTCTTTCATGTCCCCACACAGTAACTGATTTTTTGTCCTGACACATATCTTCCTAAAATAGTTTTTACATATTCCTATTTTTGATACTGTATCTAATTTAAATTTCCCTTTATATTTCTTCTGATGGCTTCAATATTGGATATAATTTTTCTTTATATTAAATGTATACACTGCTTCTCTCTCAAATTTTAACTTTTTCTTCTTTTTGGTGGGTTTAGGTTTAGATATTTCATTATATTCTACGTGTTCTCTGAATGAAAGTCATTCAGTTGTGTCCGACTCCTTGCAACCTCATGGAGTATACATTTCATGGAATTTTCCAGGCCAGGAGCAGGTAGCCTTTCCCTTCTCCAGGAAATCTTCCCAACCCAGGGATCAAACCCAGGTCTCCCGCATTGCAGGCAGATTCTTTACCAGCTGAGCCATAGTTCTATTTTAACTTGAACTCAAAATTTATAAAATAATATTAATATTTTCTACTAATTCAACTTATTTTCCTTTATATACACACAACATTGTTCTTTGGTGTCTGTCATGTTCAGGGATAACCCCAACCCATGACCAAAATCTTGAAGCAGTCTTTAACTTCCTCATCTCCATCGTGATTGATTAACATAGCACAGATTTCCCCTTCCAGATGTCTCAGGTCATCCATTCAAGTCCATGGACACAGCCCTAATACAAGTTGTTTCTACCAGCACATAATGCTTTCAAATTCCATGCCATCCTCTGTCTAGTGGGAGAGAGTGTAAAGCTAAAATCTCTAACCTCCAGAATTTTTTTTTTCAGTTATAGATGTGGATTAGTTCTGTCACTTTGATACCCTTACTAGGATATAGAAAGAAGAAGGGAAGACATTCATCAGACCCCTGACTCCTTTTTGGCTGTCTATGAAAACTAGGCTGTGGAAACAGGTTTGGTAGAAGCGGGGTTCTAGTTTCCAGTCTCCACAAATTCCTGAGTTCTGAGAGGCAGTTGCAACTAAAGCAGTGGCCTCAGAAACAGTAACTTTGCTGCCAGGTCCATTCTTTCATATTCTGGGAGCTTCACTGGATGTCCAATGTAGATCCCATTCCTTCGGTGTTGCTAATAATGTTGTAAATACTTAATTTCTTGTATTAAATTCCAGTTTCTTTTAAATGGCTGGAGTAATTTCTAAGAAGGTGAAAAATACAATGACAACCAATTCTGGAATACAGAACTTTGTCCCCCCAAAATGGAGAATATAGATTTTATTCAAATGTCACTCCATCATTTATAGTTGTTTTTCTCTGAATATAGTTATACCAGGATCAATCAAGTATTGGTGGAAAATGAAAACCTTCACCCCTAATAAATTATAATCTTTAAAAAGGGCCTAGATGTATGCATTCCCAGAAGCACCTCAGGAATTCATAAGAATCTCATTAGAAATATGAGAATCACTGATTTATAATAATTATTCAAGTGTTAGACTTCAAAGAAAATCTCAATAAACAGAAACTGCATGAGTTCCATTTATTATGCCACACTATTAATAACAAAGCATTACATCATAAAAATGCATTACTGAGTTTATGCATCCTACCCACTATATTCTCTCAAAGAGGAAAGGAAAATAACATTACAAACTTGTTAGGCATTAATATACATTATATCATTACATCATTACATAACATCAGGCAATGAATGTAGCCAAAGATGTATTCAGAAAGAAATTTGCAGATGCAAACACTTAAGTTATTAAACAGGAAAAAATAAAGTCAAATAAAGAAGTTAGAAAGAGAATGATAAAATGAAAACCAAGGAAAGTAGGAGAAAAAGAATATAAAACTAAGGCAATATGAATAAATTAGAATAAAGAAACAAAGCGGTACTGAAAATGAATTTAAGAATTGATGTTTGGGGGAAATATTCTAAAAATTGTCAAATCTATTCACAAATAAATACAAAAAATATAAAAGTGTTTTAATGAAAGCATTAAATAATATAGAAAACTTTTAATATTTTGAAAATATAAAAATTTTAGAAACTTTTCTGTGGGTGTATAAACCATCAAAATCAATTCTAAAATGGTTTGTATACATTTGCATGCAAACAGACAAAAGACAGAGGAAAAAATGACAAGTGTTTGAGGATCAACCAAATGGCAACTCACTCCAGTGTTCTTGCCTGGAGAATTCCCAGGGACAGAAGAGCTTGGAACACTCGTCCATGGGGTCGCAAAGAGTCAGACCCAACTGAGTGACTATCACTCACTCACAAGATGCCTACATTATTTTATAGGGCATTTCTTTTTAATTTTCCCATATTATGAGCCATTTTGAAAGAAAGTGAAAGTGAAGCCACGCAGTCGTGTCCGACTCTTTGCGACCCCATGGACTATAGCCTACCAGTCTTCTCTGTCCCTGGGATTTTCCAGGCAAGAATACTGGAGTGGGATTTTAGAGCATGTGAAAAGGGGAAACACTGCTCATTTCATTTTTAAAGGCAATAAATCCCCAATACCATAAAAGTTAGCAAAGATAACACTGAAAGGAAAATCGCAGATTCATCTCAATGATTAATATTATTAAAAATATTATTAAATAAAATTCAACTAAATCAAGTATATTATCACAGTAAAAATAATCAACAATAATTTAGTCCTTGAATATAAGGATGATTTAACATAAAACAATATGCTGATATTCATAACACCAATAGATCAAGGAAATAAAAGCATTACTAAAATAGACTATGAAAAGTCACTTGAAAAATTCAACACTTTTTTAATACAAGATAATTTTATTATATTTTGAAGCCTCTTTCCATTTTCAGTTTTCAATAGCAAAGTTTACATTTACTTACACAACATTTGAGGTTTGCCTTTTAAGTTCACATAACAGTTATAATGTCCCCATACCCCTAATATTAATTTAAATCATTTAAAAGTTTTTCACCAGAATTACCTGCTTTTTAAAGGAGTCAATAAATTTATTTAAAGATAAAGTAAACAACTGCCAAGAAACTGCAAAAAAGCAAATGAAATATTCTTGCACCTATTAAGAGGTTTGCATCAACAAAACAAATATGGAGGACATACCAGTATTCACAAATATCCATGCTCCTCTATGTCAGTGTACCTCCCATCTTCTCAAGAGTAGTCATGGTCGTGTGACTAGTTACTGGCCAGTGCAGTAGTGACCCCTGTCCATTTTAGGCTAAAGCATTTTTTTATGCTTTAAATTAAATTATGTCAAAGCTTAATTCTCCAATTCCCCTTTCCTTGACTAAGGCAAGTGCAATTGTGAAAGCATTTTTTGATAAAAGGGTGTTCCAAGATAAATTCAATATGGTTACTGAGTCAACATACGAAGAGAGAATTGCCTAGACCTGCAGAGGGCTTTGCATGATGAAGAAATAGATGTTTACTGTGTTGAACCAAGATTTGGGGGTGGTTACTGAAAGAATCTGTCCCAGGTAATGCAATCAATATTTTAAAATAACAACTTTCTTCCATAATAGCTAGATGATACAGTGGAAAAAGCTATTACACTATAATAAACATTACAATAAATATTTAAGCATTAACAAAAATATTCATGACTCTATTAAAAAACAAAACTTTACTTAAAATATAAGAGTTTAATAAATGGAAAGTCATACCATATGACAGGAAAGGAAAAATATATTATAAACCTGTCTAGCTTCTCTCAAGTTCATTGATAAATTTAACAAGTTAAATTAAAATTTCAAAGTGATTTTTTTTTAACTCAGCTAAATAGTCACAGACTACATCTGAAAGAATAAACAGTTGAAAATAACTGAGAAATTTTTTAAACTAATGATGAGGATTTGTGCTATCAAACACTTGGAGAAAATATTCACTGTGAATATATATAAAGAACATGTAGCCAAAATTTATATTAGAAAAAAAGCCTCTTATGATTTAGAAATGAAAAGGTAATCCAATTTAAAAAAAATGGACAATGATTTGAACAAATATTTCACAAAAGCACGTGGAAAATAAACACATAAGAAGATGTTAAACTGCAGTAGTCATTTGGTAAATGCAAAATAAAACCACAATGAGATACCACTAATCACATACCAGGATAGTTAAAATTTTTAAAGATGAACAATAGCAAGTGTTTGCAAGGATATGGAACAAGTGTTATATAAAATAGTAAAAAGTACTTTGGAAAAGAGATGGCAACTTCTTGTGAAGTTAAGCATATACTTACCATTTGAGGCTGTAATTTCACTCCTAGGTATTTACCCATGAGGAATGACAATATATTGCGTGCAAAGACTTGGAAGATATCTTAATGGCAACTCTACTCATGATAGGAAAAACAATCCAAGTGTCCATCAAAAGGTGAATATCCAGATAAACAGATTGTGCTGTAACCATACAAGGAAAGACAACTCAGCAATAAGAAGGAATCTACTGACAAACACAGCAGTGTTCCACTGAGTCAAAGATCTGCTGGGTGCTTAGTCACTCAGTCGTGTCTGACTCTTTGCAGCCCCATGGACTGTAGCCCACCAGGCTCCTCTGTCCACAGGGATTCTCTAGGAAAGAATACTGGAGTGGGTTGCTGTGCCTTCCTCCAGGGGATCTTCCCAACCCAGGGATCAAACCCAGGTCTCCCGCTTTGCAGGTGGACTCTTCATCATCTGAGCCGCCAAAGAGTCAAAGATGGCAGACACAAAAGAACACATGCTTTAGGACACCACTTACAGATACTTCTAGTAAGTACATGAGGGAAATTTGGGGGTGAATTGAAGTGCTATCCTGATCATCTACAGTGATAACAATGCATCAGTAGGACACTAAAATGCATTTTTACATGTAAAGCATACCCATATAAAAGGTGTTTTTTTTTTTTAATGAAATAGTCTATGAGATGATCTCAGCTTTCTCTACCCTAAGATTCTGTGGCGTGAATCAATAATTTATGATCAACTAAATGTTAAAAATGTTACCTGCCCCAGAGGCATGATGTCTATCAAAAGCATTCTAATTTTAGAAGGAACGAAGTCTTGAACCAAACAAGCACATCTCCAGTCATGGAACACTTGAGCAAAAGAGAGCAAGATGTTAACATCCCATCACACAGGGAAGCACTCACTGCACCAGGACAGGGGAGAACAGCTCATGCTCTTCAGGTTACTCCGTGATGTCTCGTTAGACAAAATTTAATACTGTTGAATTAAAGGGACAAACAAATCAGTCTGACTGCCATGTTCACAGGGAAGAATCTTCAACTTTCTGGGTCCAACTTAGCTGTTTTCAGGCTTAAACTGATACTTTAAAACTCCTAACTGAAATAAAAATCAATGTGTATGATAGAGAAAGAGCAATCAGAATCAAGTACGAAGAGAAAGAAAGGATAAAATAGGAAAGGGAGGGAGGGAGAAAGAGAAGGAGGGTGGGGGGAAGAAAGGAAAAAGGAAGGAAGTGAGGAAGGAAGGGAGGAAGGACACACGGATTGGGCTGGACAGGGCATCATTTGATAAGTCAGAAAAGGATAAGGCAGAGGAAACAGGAGAGTCTTTTCCTAGAGCAGTTTTGTTTGACTAGCTTAAGTCTACCCTTGGTTATCTTTATCGGGGAACATTTTAATATCAGTCAGACACCAGGGAGAGAAACCATCTTTTCTTTGGAGATACAAAATGGCCAGCCGTTTTCCTTTAAAGTTTAATATTTAAAAGGACAACATTAGAAGCCCAGAAACTGAAGCCAGATTATTTCCAAGTTCTCTTAAGACTTTCCCACTGGCATTTTGATATCTTCACCACTTATTTTTTTTGTTTGTTTTCTTTTTTTTTTTTTTAATTAATTTATTTATTTATTTTTTCAGTGGGTTTTGTCATACATTGTGATATCTTCACCACTTATAAGAAGAGCACCATTTATAGGAAGATTTCTTTCAATAAAACAATTAAATGTTTTATATATCATTTATTCCAAGTCAAGGCCAGTAGTACCCACCGGCCATGCCTCGTCTCTGAGCATGCTCTTTGTATAGACTGGAAGACTAGTGGGAACTTTTTCTCCCAGACTTGGGAAATTTCCTACTAACACTCGAGAAAGCTCAAAGAGGCCATGAGGAGCAAGTTAAAGAGAGGAGGGGCCTGAGAGGAATGCTTTTGATTGACAGGTTAGAATGAAGTTTCTTGTAACAGCTAAGCACCCCTTCTGACAGCAAGGCTGGATTCCTGCGTCCATCACACCTCAGCTCAGGCTGAAGCCTGCAGCATCGCCCAGCAAGCCCGTGGCTGTGTCTTGAGGCAATTAGAAGATCAAACACATGGGAGAGGTAAGGGGCTCTGGCTGGGTCTGCAGTTGAAACACAGGCCATAAAGTTCTGGAAATGAAGGTTTCTCGGCTATCAAGCCAATGATTGCCACATGCCAAAACATAAACCAGATTGCATAATGAGTAGGTTTTTCATAATTTCCTCGAATTAGGTTTTTATTAATGCCTGTCAACAGCAAGTGATAGGCATGCATTGCATTAGCAGCTGCCATGGACCATGCCAGCTCTGATATCACAGCTAATCTAAGGCTTACAGTAAGCCAAGGAACTGTAGGCCCTGTGTGAATGAGATCTCAAATGGTCTGTAGTAAAGGAAAAATAGCTGAGTGAACATTTCATCATTAGTGGTGAATCATTGTTGTTGAATGTAGGTTTAAATAAATTAAATAGATTTCCATCCCAAAATGAATGTCCTCACTTTTCTCCGTTGTTTGCAGACAACTTGATTTAGTGCAGGGCCTCTGGCATCTTTCTGGGATATTTCAAGGGTTCTGGTCTATTTAAGTCCCACCCTTCTTGAGCTTCTCACACACAATCATGAGAGACTCATTACTTCCAAAAGGGATACTGATGATGTGGTTGATTTCAGAGAAGCAATGTCATGGTGGGCTTCCAGACAGAAGAGCTGGAGTGCTACCATTTTTAAACAAGGTATCAGTCCCACAATAAATGAGCTGAACTGATGACTCCCACCCAAAATGATAAAATGGAGACAAAGAGTATTTTACCAAAAGCTAAAGCATTTTTATTAATATCATAAATTTAAAGTTCATGGTTGGAAATACTTTCACTAGATAAAATAGTAGTTCTATGTATAGGAGTCAGCTTAGTAAAACCTAGACATCTGCATGGAGATGAACATTGTGAGGTGGCCACATCTTCAGGTTAAGGAATCCCACCTGCAGTTGTGGGATCAGAGGACCAGATAATGAAAGCAGCAGTCATGTCTGGATGTGAGAGTTGGACCATAATGAAGGCTGAGCACCAAAGAATTGATGCTTTTGAATTGTGGTGCTGGAGAAGACTCTTGAGAGTCCCTTGGACTGCAAGGAGATCAAGCCAGTCAATCCTAAAGGAAATCAGTCCTGAACATCCTTTGGAAGGACTGATGCTGAAGCTGAAGCTCCAATACTTTGGCCACCTGAGAAGAATTGACTCATTGGAAAAGACCCTGATGCTGGGAAAGATTGAAGGCAGGAGGTGAAGAGGGCAACAGAGGATGAGATGCTTGGATGGCATCACTGACTCAACAGACATGAGTCTGAGCAAACTTGAAGATAGTGATGGATAGGGAAGCCTGGTGTGCTGCAGTCCACACATGACTTAGCAACAGAACAACAACAACAATGAAAGCAGAACTTGCTTGGACTTTGGAGTAAGGAAGGTGGATTCTGTACAAAGCACCCCAAAGGCAAACTCCTAAATGTTCCATATAGTATCATGGTGGTCACTGAACTTTTAGCTAATTATTTGAAAGAATGATGTCTTAGGCTGGGTTATTATAATAAAATATGATGGATTGGATGACTTTAACAACAAGTATTTATTTCTCACAGTTCTGGAAGCTAGGACATCCTAGATCAAGGTGCCAGCCCATTTGGTTTCTGGCGAGAGCTCTCCTCCTGGCCTGCAGGTGACTACCTTCTCGCTGTGTCCCGCCATGGTGGAGAGAGGAAACTCTGGTGTCTCTTCTTCTTATAAGGACACTAGTCCCTTCATGCAGCTCCATCCTGAAGATCTCATCTAAACATAACTAACTCCCAAAGGACCCACTTCCTAATACTATCACATGGGCATTAGGGTTCCAACATATGAGTTTTGGAGTTCCAACATATAACATTCATTCTATAACAAATGACTTAAATAGAAGAGAATTGGGAAGAGGAAAGTAGAGTTGGGAAATAAATGCAATAATGAGGAGAAGTGGAAAAAGCATGGATTAGAGGCATGGTATGGAAATGGGTGGGAGGTATGTGACATTTGAAAAGAATTATGAGATGGAATGATCAAAAAGGAATTATGAATTATTTGTCTCAAATAATTGAGACAAAACTGAGAACTGAGGCAATTGTGCAGTTTTCTTGCCAGTTTGTTTTTCTTTTTGTAGCAGTGGAAAAGGCAGATAGGATTGCCTAGTTGAAGGTGCACCAATAGGAAATTCCACTCTCGGTGGAATGTCATTAGCCAAGAACATAGGTCAGAGGTCAACCTTGTAACACACACTTTAGGATACATGAGGACTCAGAGATCCTCTCTGCCACAAGGAAGGTCTCGCCCTCCACAGAGAAGTTTGTGATATACTTGCTACTATTTCACTGGCTTCAGTTGATTCAGTCATCAAAGGGTTCAGATTTGGGACCCAGAAATTCAAGGTAATCTATTGAGAACCCTGAACCGAGGATGGGTAAGCACAGAAGTTTGAAAAGACACGCAGAAACAGAAAACTTGTTGCCAGGAAAAAAGTGATATGAAATGAGGCAGAGATATGAAATGGAAATGCAGTCATCCCGAGATATCCTCAGGATACTGGTTCGAGGATCCCCAGGGATAACAAATCCCTTTATATAAGGGGCTTAAGGATGCTACAGTCCCTTATATAAAATGGCGTAATAGAGTCAGCCCTCTACATTCAAAGTATTTGAAATCAAGTTTGGATGAAACCGCAGGTGTTGAACCAGGAGATGCAGAGGAAAGACTGTAGATTCTCAGTGGTGAGCAATTATACGTGCCAGAGAGAGAGAAAGAAGCCACCTCGTTTCCTGTTCTCTTTCCTAGCCTTTGGGCCCATCCCTTTCCCCAAAGTCTACGTCCCTCTCCATCTTTTCCCTCTTTACTCATTCTTTTCTGTTGAGTAGCTTCAGTTTGTTCCTATCCTTGAAAGAAAGGAATCTTGACTAACATAAGGCTATGTGTTAGCCATGGTTTCAGAAGTCACCAGCTCACCCATGGGTGATAAGAAAGTGGATACACATGATAACAAAGAAATATCCCAGGTGCAAGGACAAGAGAGAAAACCAAGGGATAAACCAAGAAACAAGAGACCTAGCCGAAGTTGTGTTTTAGGAAGCCAAGAAAGTGGCAACTATAGCAAAAGGGGTAGGGCAGACTTCAATGGGAAAATTTTGTAATTACAGTAAACTTGAAAGTGAAAGTCGCTCAGTCGTGTCTGACTCTTTGTGACCCCATGGACTGTACAGTCCTTGGAATTCTCCAGGCCAGAATACTGGAGTGGGTAACCTTTCCCTTCTCCAGGGGATCTTCCCAACCCAGGGATCGAACCAAGGTCTCCCACATTGCAAGTGGATTCTTTACCAGCTGAGCCACAAGGGAAGCCCAAGAATACTGGAGTGGGTAGCCTATCCCTTCTCCAGCGGATCTTCCCAACACAGGAACCAAACGGGGGCCTCCTGCATTGCAGGCAGATTCTTTACCAACCGAGCTCTCAGGGAAGCCCACAGTCAACGTGAGTGTTATCAAATGCTTCTTTTGTCTTTTTGGTGCTAATGGAACACATGTATAGGATCAAAGGGGAGGTTTACTTCCCAAGTACTATAGAATTCCAAATGTTGATGCAAACCCTCCTTCTCTATCAGAACAGAATTCTCAAAAGACTGCTGACTTAGCAGCCAGACTCCATCTCTTTCTCAGCCAGTGTCTTTATCTCCAATAACTATCCAGGGAGTAATTTCTGATAGGTCCTTATTTCCACCAGTTCTCCATTGCCTCCCATTTCACTGGTCGTGACTCCAACTTTTTAGCAACTCTTCAGGCAGATAAAGGTTGAAAATGGAAAACAATCAGTCAGGCCCTTCAAAACTTTTGGCAGGAAAGTATGCTGAAATAATTGGCTAAAAAAGTTATTTATTCACTCTTATCCCTGTTTTCCATTAATACAGAAAATCGTGAATTGACCATAATAAGCATGACAACACCATTTAAAATATGTAGAAAACTATATTTGCATGCATTAAATAACTTTAATTCAATGTCAAATTTAATTTTTCCACGCTGAATGAAGTTGGCATATTTTCAACTGCCAGCTACTCATGTAAGCACATTCTTACCTAGCCAGAAAGTGGGAAAAAACTGCCACACTTTCTGAAGGCAGGATTGAGTCATCTTAATAGATCCAGTATATGGATCAATAAGTCATTGTTAAATTGAAAGGGAAATAGTTATATATTTCTCACTTTACCAAACTACATGACTCCAAATATTCCCAGGAAATTTCAAATATTTGAAACGGCTAATGTTGCCAAAGGTGACTGACTCAAGTTTACATTTGAAAGCCTTGTAAGCAAAAGTCAACAAGTTAAATTAATCATCCAAATTAATTTCTCCCTACTTTTGAAAACTTTTGCAGGAAACCTTGCAAATCTGGCAATGTTGAGTGAGTATGCCAATGACCACAGGTCTGTTAACTGATGAGGGTGATCCAGTTTGTTAACAAGTAAGTAAACTTAGGAAGAAGGAAGAAGAGAGATAGTTAACAAATTTTTAGGTGCCTGGAAGAAAATAGTATCTGTTTAAATGGAGTTTCTTTTTAAAGTAACAAAGCATGTATAGCATTCAGATGTAATATCAAATTAGAATTGAAACTCAGGTAATTTAGAATATTTAGGGGAATAAGGGAGCTGACAGAGTACAAGTCTTCTTATCTCTCTATTTGGAAGTCAAAAGTGGGAAAGACTTTAAAAGTGCTGAAATAATCATCTCAGCTTTGCATACTGGTAGGGAAATACATTGACAAGAGTCCTGAAACCTTTCAAATGCTCTTGCATTTTTTTTTTCCTAAAAGAAAGTCAAAGAGTGAGATCATGATCTTAGCTTCCTCACTCTTCAATGGCCATGGCCAGCCACCTCTCAGCCTCCAGGCCAGGATAGGAGTGGCCACAGGAAGCTGAATTCGCTAACCAAAATGGTGTATTTTGTACTGCTAGGAAGTGGACTCCAGGTAATGAACATTTCAGCAATGATAAATGTGCCAAGATTTTGAACTTTCTCTCTCTTTCTCTTTCACACACACTTGCCCACAAACAGAAGAACAGAGGGAAGTTCCTTCCTATAGCACCCTCATAGAGTCATGTTTTTGGATGGGTTATACAGGTAACACCATAGGCAGCTATCAGAACCTACCTTTCTTAAGAACTCACAGTTAAATGTAATACACTTGTGCAGCAGTAGCTAAAAAGAAATTTCATCAGAGAATTGAACCCCAGAATTTCTTCCCCTGGAGAACCTTGTACTGTAACTTGACTCCATTGAATCCCATGCAAATACCAGACTCTCCTTGGATGGAGTGGAACTGGGCCCTAGAACAACAGTCACTGTTATCTTTAAACCAATATTTACTAAGTGAATTTCATATACAGGGCCTTCAGTCTGGAATAATAGAGGGGTTTCTGTTGACACAGGACAATATGGGTAAATCACAGCAAGCCTTGGTTCAGTTAAATTTTAAAAGTCTAGCTTTTCCTTGAGTCTGGCTCCAAGCTGGAAATGGTGCCTATTTTTTATCAACTACTCATCTCAACCTTGAAAGGGGGGTGGATGGGATGGCATCACTCTGATTGATGACAGGAAACTGAGGCTGAGATAAATTAACTAATGTCCTTAGCCAGCAAACACCCAAATTGGGATCAGAGCTCCATCTGTGAGAAAAGCTGATGGTAGGTATTTCTGCTTCCTCATGCCGCTTTGCAAGCGAGATCTGGAATGCCTCCATCTCTGAGAATCATATAATTTCAGAGGTGATAAAGATTTTAGGGATTATCTCATCATTCTCTTTGATGAATCAAATGCCCCTCAAACTCCTGTGTCCTAAACAAAATTCAGAATCATCTTCTAAAAATCTGGCCTTTTTCCAGTGTTCCCAGATAACATCATCATCTACTGAGTCATTCCATCCAAAAACCAAGGGCCCATTCTTGAGGATATGATCTCTTTCAATTTTAAAACCAACTCACCACCAAGTGCAGTCTACAGTATCTCTTGACTATCTCTTCACTCTGTTGGTCTCGTACAACCAACCATCACTTCTTGACTGGTCTACTACAGTAGCTTGACCTTTTTCCACTCTTGGTCATCTACTCCAAGTTCTCCACCAATCTTTTTCCAACTCAGATTTGACAGAACTTCATTCTCTAACCATATACCTGTCTCTTAACCCTTGTCTCTCTGCCCTTGACCGCTCAATCCCATGCACTTGCCTTGCTTCATCCCCGGAATATTATGTTTGCTCTGCATTAATTCATCACATCTCAGCTCAAGACTGATTTCCTCCTTAAATGGGTCGAGTCCCTTCCACGCACTCAGATCACCATTTATTTCTGTCTCTGCAATTTTACTGCATCAGAGTTGCTTTAAGAATGCTTCTTTCCCAGTTGACTCAAATCCCCGTGAAGGACATGTGCTACCTCTCTTTGCTCACTTTTGACTCCTCAGAATCTACCAGAGTTCACACTATATGGTAGGTGTTCAATAAATATTAATTGAATAAATCCTCCCTCTCTATTTTATAGATCATAAAATCAGGTCTCTTAGGAGCAGAAGTAAATCTCTCAAGGCACACAGCTGGTTAGTGGCAGAACTGGAATTTAAGCTCACAAGTCCCCACTCTGGGTTCAATGTCCCTTCCTCTTTGTGCCATATCCCCTCCCGCCAACACACACTTCTGCTCTGGTTTTATTCCTCTTCTTCTGCCCCATCACCTGATGACACATGTACACTGGCTATATTTAGAAGGTGCAGCGTAGTTAGATTTTCACAGGATGAAGATGGCAAAGACCGAAGGACTCTATCCTCAGAGTCAGTTACAAGGAACAACTCCATCTTCAAAAATGAATCCTCAATAACTTCCTCCATCCCAGCCTTTCTTCATCTTGGCAGGAGGAGGATTTTAGCAGCTCACTACTATCCAATCACTATTGGCTTCAGCATGGAGGGAGATGATAAGTGTGTCCTTCTAGCACACAATAGAAACTGAAATTAATCAAATTAGCCTGAAGGAGCACTTCAATGCCATAGTGGTAGGCACTAGATGCCAAGATCAAAGATGGAAAGCTGGATGAACAATCATGGTTATTTTCAGTCTAGTTTTACCTTGGGGGTAACTTTCTGAGATTTGTTTCTTCATTGACATTCCATTCACTGATGAAATGCATCTGCTTTACTGTCAACATACTTCCAGACACACATACCCATGCGCGCACACACACACAACTTCATAACAGGTATATAAAAGTTACAAAAGTTGCAAACAATTATTGGTTCTAGCTTCTGTATTTCTACTTCAGTTTTGTTGACTTTGTATGGTAGGATCTTTTATTTAGTGTAAAATATGTCACCAGAATGACCAAGATCAATTTGGGTGACTTGTGGTGAATAGTGGCTCTCAACGAGTAATTGGAGTTACACAAATATAATTTCTTTCCAAAGGCTAACCTTCTCAATGAATTTATCCATTGTTCCAACACATGGATCTGCCTTATGGATCTCCGCTCCATGTATGAGAAAGATCATGAGCATTTGACCTCTGTTTCTAATTCATATAGGCTTTCCTGGTGACTCAGATGGTAAAGAATCTGTCTGCAATGCAGGAGACCTGGGTTCAGTCCTTGGGTCGGGCAGATCCCCTGGAGAAGGGAATGGCAACCCACTCCAGTATTCTTGCCTGGAGAATCCCATGAACACAGGCTACAGTCCATGGGGTCACAAAGAGTCAGACATGACTGAGCAACTAACGCTCTCACTTTTTAATTAATATGGCAGTGCCAAAATTTCCAGAAGGAAGCTGTTGGGACACTATTAAAAAATAGCAACTGTGTTTCCAACAACTGAAGTGAAACTTGACAAGAGACTACGTCAGCAGCCGTTTAATAATAGTTTGTATAATAAAATATTCATATCATCATATATTTCCCATCTATTTTTCTGACTAAAATTTTAATTAAGGCAAAAGATATATAGCCTAAGGAAAGCTAAACTGTTTAAAATTATTAACTGCTTGAATACTTGTTGCTATACTACAAGCTGCCATAAAAGAAAAGAAATTAAGTACTCGAGGGATTAAGGCAATTTTGAAAGCTGCACCCCTCCCCCTCCCTTCTCCTTTTAGCTACGCCTAACTGAGCCATAACTATTTTTCTCCACTCAGCCAGACTCCAGCTTTGTGGCTTTTTTAATAACCTGGGTTTTCAAGGCCCTGCTCCTGAGAGCCTTTTCATTTCTGCCGCACTGCCTACGAGCAAATTTCTTCCAGTTGTTCAACAGCCGAATGCCACCCTTTCTGGGTTGCTGAAGCATTTCATTGCAGTGTCATTGACGGGGTGGTGTTCTGTTACAGTGGAATCAATAGCCCAGCGCTTTCCAGCACACCCATTAGCTTGTCCATCAGGGCCTGGGGGAGGTAGTGTAAATCCCAGAATACCAGGGGCCAGGACTTTGCACACGGAGGAATGCAGGCCGGCCCGTGGTTGTCCACCACCTGTTGCTCCACGACATGTGTGAAGTGAATTAACTTTTTTGCTGCAACATGCCCGAAAGGTCAACTGCCATGGAAGCCTGAAGATTTTGGAATATTTTAACTCATGACCACCACCCCCTCAAAAAAAAAAAATCCTCCTCCCCTGATTTGGTCCTGGTTCTGGGACCCCAATGGAATGGATTCTTTAAGAAGCTAAGTTGGACAAACAGGTTGGCCATGGGCAGTGGGGATCAGTCAGGAAGGTCACATGCAGGCGGGGGCAGACAGGTTTCTTCTTTTATTTTTCAAAGTGAATGGTCTGCCTGCTTCTTGATTACACATTAATAGAAAACAGTTTCCACAGTTAATGTGAGCATGCTGTGGGTTTCCGTGTGTTTGTGTGTGTGTGTGTGTTTCTTGCTCAGACTCCCAACAGGACTCTTTGATAACTGAGGAATCAAAAGGTTGTATTTTCCTTATCCAAAAGTTGGACACACGAGATAGTGAAAGCTATTTCAAGAAAGAAATACAAAATGATGATGCTCATCTGCTTGGTCCACCAAAAAGGAGTGTGAATGAAAAAATAAAAAAACAATGAAAGAGATTAGATCATTATTATCTATGAGAACATGATCACAAAGGGATGGTCCTTTTATTTCATGTCAAAAAAAAAAAAGAGAGAGAGAGAGAGGCTTCCAGTTCCACTGTGGAAAGCTATGAAATTCAACCACTTCAAGTGTCAGCGATGCCTTCCAGTCAACCTCAGGAAATCTTCTTACGGATATTTATTATCCAAAGCCACATCACCCCAGACCACAAAAGGAAACTCTGTGCTTAGTTCATAAAGGCACCATGGTCTGAGAAAGGTTTGCTTTCAGCACTTGGAGTTTTCTCTCAAAACCTCCATAAACTCACCACAAACCACAATGTAAACCAGTGGACTTAAGATATGACTTGTTAACCTAATTCCAACAAATTAATTCACTCATTTTAAAAGGGATTTCTGACTAATGATGCAAACGAAATCTCCAAAGCCATGAGAACATTCGTTTGAATTCAAAGGTTGGCAGGGAAAATATTAATCTTTTGGGGGAAAAAAAAAAAAAAACACATAAGGAAAACACTGAATCCTACAGTGCCAAAGGTAATTTCTTTAAAGTTTAACTTACTTTGATTGGAGAAATATGTGCATTTCAGAAGAGAAAATGTATGTAGCCCCCTAAGTCCATTTCCTTGAAGGGAAAAGAAATGGTGTATATTCTATTATAAATTCTCTGGTGGCTAGTCTTTCTCATATTCTATTTGTATGCTTGTCATAAGTTGAATTCTTATGGTTTTTTCTTTTAAATGTAAATATTTTATTTGCCGCCCCCCCCCCCCCCCCACCATTTAGTTTTGTCTGGGGAAGGAAATGGCAACCCACTCCAGTATTTTTGCCTAGAGAATTCCTTGGACAGAAAAGCCTGGTGGGCCACAGTCCATAGGGTCACAAAAAGTCAGACATGACTGAAACGACTTAGCACGCATTTAGTTTGGTCAGTTTGTTGCATTCCATGGGCATTTGTTGCCAACCAAAAAGGTATCTACCACTGTAGCTGACAGTGTAGGGTGTAGGAATACAGGTAAGACCCCCCAAAAATCAAGTATCTGGACTCCAACCTTGAAAAGCCAGCAACACATCAGGCCATGTGTAGTTTGTGCACAGAAACTTATTCCCAGGGTAGTAAACACAGCAACACTAGACATAACTTTGTGTTGCATTTTTCAGAAGTACATTACCCCACTTCTTTCCTACAGCAATTCTTTCTAACTTGGCACACATTTTCAGAAAAAGATTGGGTGATGTGAAATCAAGCACAGTTTCACACTTTGACAAGATGGCACGCTCTGGGCAACTGGTCATCATTTTTCCCTCAAGGGCTCAACTATTGTTAATTTCCACTGTTTTGCCAAATCCCACAGTGGAGCTGTTACTTAGATAACTTAAAACTTACACTATTAAAAAAAATTAGAAATACACAAAGAAGAATTATTCTTTTTTCCATTGATTTTTTTTTTTCTCTGAAAATTTTCATGAACCCCTCCCAGATCCACCCATACCACTTTCAGGTTCTCAAAGTGGATAGGTGATGTGCGTGATGTAGACAGATATATGTATACACCAGAGGGCTGAAAACCATGTTTAGAAGCAATCCAGAACAATATTTCAAATTTCCTTATCAACATTCTATTTAAATTTCTGTTTTCCATTCAAAGTATCTAGCTGAGTAAATTACATTCTGCTTAGTCCTTTAGAGTCATAACTGCACTGCGTGAGTATAAATTTGTTTTGTTTCATAAGTACATGTAAATAACTGTTCTTGACATCTCCTAACAGGGACCAATAGTGGATTCTTACAGATGAAGAATCCTGTGAAGTCTTGCAGTCTTCACTGCAATCTTTCAAGCAGTGTTTTAATTACTCCCTGCAGCCTAGAGTCTGCTTACTGCGCACCTTAGCCAAAGATTGTCCCACTCACTGCCTGTGCCCTTGATGGCCCTTCCTGCAGCAGCCCACACTGTAAACTATGCCCCTTTACAGACAAATTTCTCTTGTATATATCCAGGTGGACACTTCAAGATTGAATAAACTCACAAGCTCTGAAAGAAAAGTTCTAATGATGCTGTTCTCAGCTAAATTTCTGACATTGCAAGTCAAGGGAGATGACAGATGGGGGAATCTTCTTCCCAAATACTGGCAAGCATGATTACATTGTCTATTTCTTCAGCCTCTAAATCATGTCTGACTCTTTGCTATCCTATGGATTTAACACGCCAGGCTCCTTTGTCCTCTAGTATCTCCCAGAATTTGCTCAAATTCATGTCCACTGAGTCAGTGATGCTATCTAAACCAGGCTCCTCTGTCCATGGATTTCTCAGGCAAGAAAGTTAGAGGGGGATGTCATTTCCTTCTCCAGGGGATCTTCCAGACTAGGGATCAAACCCACATCTCCTGCTTGGCAGGCAGATTCTTTACCACTGAGCCACCTGGGAAGCCCTCAAAGAATATTACATTTGAAATATATTATTATTACTTACCTTTCACAATAGAATCAAATTGCCTAAGTTTTGGAATAATCTCAACTGTTCCTCTGAACTTGAGCCCAATCAGCCATTTTACATAGGAGTAGCTACCAATAGATGCTTCTGGAACATGTATATGGTCTCCAATATTTACTTATTTGCATGACTATACCATTGCTTCCAGGGGCGACAAATAGTAAAAAATCTGTCTGCAAGGGAGTAGACCTGGGCTTAATCCCTGGGTTAGGAAGATCCCCTGGAGAAGGGAATGGCTACCCATTCCAGTATTTTTGCCTGGAGACTCCCATGGACAGAGGAGCCTGGCAGGCTACAGTTCATGGGGTCGCAGAGTCAGATACAGCTGAGCAACTAACATTTTCACTTTTCACTCTAGCTGGTGAATTGCCTCAGAAATTCAAGACATGAGGTGATTTGACTCAAGCAACTTTACTTTTTTTCCAGGGTTTTTACATTTTTTATTGGAGTATAGTTGCTTTACAATATTATGTTAGTTTCCGCTGCACAGCAAAGTGGATCAGCCACACATATACGCACAGCCTTTCTTCCTTGGATTGTCTTCCTACTCAGGTCGCCACAGAGCACTGAGTCGACTTCTTGTTAGGTAGCCCGTTAGTCAGTTAGTGTGTTAGTCGGTTCTTGTTAGTTACCTATATGATATAAATTGTAGTATATGCACATCTATCTCAATTTCCAATTCATCCCACCCCCACTTGGTATCCATACGTCTGTTCTCTACATCTGTGTCTATTTCTTCTTTGCAAACATGTTCATCAATACCATTTTTCCTAGATGCCACATATATGGGCTAATGTAAGATATTTGTTTTTCTCTCTGACAAACCTCCTTTCTGAATGGGATTAAAATCTTATCCAACTTTTTAACTACCACAGGAAGTCTGACACGCCAAGAACATCCACAGCTCAAGTACCCTATTCAGAACCTGTCTGTTACAAGGTCTACTATGCAGTCTATTACAGTGTATTTTGTTTTACTCTATTACTGCCTCAAAAGAACTTAACGTGAACTATATAGCTACAATATACAAAGACAACGTAACAGGTAAACAGGCAAAGAGAACAAGGGAAGCGGTCAGGAGGGAAGTGAGGCAAATGCAATTGAACCTAGAGTCCAAGCCCAAGTCTCTAAAATGTTGTCTCAATTGCCACCCACAATGATCTGAGAGTGACATTGTCTCTACCTTGAATAAAGATTAAAGAAACAATTCTTTGGAAAGTTGTAGCAGATACCTGAGTTGAAAATTTATTTTGCCACCTCAGACCCATATGGTAAGAAAATGGGCAGTGCACTGTCTTCTTCATTAGAAAATTTTTATATAAAAACATGCTAATTAGACCTGCTTAAATATAGATCATATTTATCTAATTATCCAATGACTTTAGGCTGAGTTTATTTTAATTTCCTATTATAGTTGGCTTTACATTAAGCATTGCAATGCAATTGTGAATTGCAAATGTGAATTTTTTATCCTGGGCAATATTCTTATTGGATATTTGCTTTATATAATAGTTTTTCAGGAACCAGGAATAAAATCCTAAAATTCATAAAATCCTAGTCCTACAAGTTCTGACACTCAGGTATCAGTCTCAATTCTTGGAGAATCTCTTCCAAATCCCCCAACAGATAACACGCACCCAATTTCTACCTCCATATGTAAAGCAGAACTTGCTTCTCATTTGATTACTTTGTTTAGACGTCTGGAAGAAAGAAGAGGGAGCAAGAGTGACAAGAAAAGAGGATGAGAAAGGTGAAAAGAGGAATGGAGGTTGTCAACAGCGTTCAGGACACCATGTTAATAGTAGTCATTGGTCCCAGCACCTTCAGAATTTTCTGTTTAAATATCAGACATTCCAGGCAGCACCTAAAGCAACTTACTCTAATATCAAGACTGTGGTGACAAGGAATGAGCAAAAGAAAATGAGGTCATGTGAACCTAGTGTTAAAATCTATCCTTGTTACATATGAACCTGCCTTGAGACTTTGGGTCAGCTATTTAACCTCTCTGAACCTCAGTTTAGCCTCAACTGTAAAAGAGAGATAATTAAATCAATTTTCAGGGACATTGTTAGGATGAGGAATAATATACCTCAGCACCTATTAATAGTAGTTAATGGCCCAGGACATGTTAGGCTCTCAATAAAAACTATGCAATATTATTAAATTTCCTGCTCAAAAAGAAATGATATTATATCCCCAGAAATGAATTGTAGCATAACAAATTATAAATAAACCTGCTAACATGAATTTTAGTAATTGTATACTGAGTCCCAATTCTTTAAAAGACTTCCCTGGTGGTTCACTTGATAAAGAATCTGCCTGCATTGCAGGATACCCAGGTTCAATCCCTGGGTAGGGAAGATCCCCTGGAGAAAGAAATTGCAACCTACTCCAGTATTATGGCCTGGAGAATCCCATGGACAGAGGAACCTGATGGGCTACAATGCATGGGGTTGCAAGAGTTGGACATGATTTAAGAACTAAACCACCAACACCAATGTCCTTAAATAAGATCATAACAATAGTATCTTAAAGATGTTAGAGTCCTATTTCCAAGCCTCAGCAAGGCACCCAGATAGAACCACAAGGTTGTCAGTTCAAGGAAACCATAATGCAGAGAAAGAGTGTGGCATTTTTAAAGTAGTGCTTACTGGGGCCTTTAAACATTAGGCTTAGTCATGCATTTTCATTACCCTATTTAACACAGCAAATCTATGAGGTAAGTACTATGGACATACCTACCTGAAAGCTGAAAAAAGTGAGATACAGGGCCTCCAGGTCGTAAATGGAGTTGAAGAGACTCTAACTCCCAGCTGGACTCTGGTGCTGGGAGTTAGCATCTCTGCCAGGATGAATATAAGGAGCAAAGCTACATGTCAAGTGTGTGATGGAAGAGGTATAATGCTAAGGGTTGGACAGAGAGAAGAAAAAATGAAGTCAAAGTGGCAGGACCATCATGCTAAAATCCAGACTTGAACATAGTGGCCTCTTTCAGGCTAATCTCTCCTTTCCTTCTCATAACAATTTCCTACAACTAATTATGAGGATCCGTCTCCACCTGGTGAAGGGGCGTGGGACATATCCTTTCCTCTTTCTCAGGAGTAGATTCTCTCAAAGGCTAAACTCATGTTGAGGCTGGGATTTCTTGCCACGGTCTGTGTGTGGAGCAGCGAGCAGGCTCTCAACATGTTGCTAAGAAGCCTTAAACCCAGATTACGGCACCTCTCTCTCCAGAGTGCTCTTTTTTGGGTTGGGGTGAAAGGTCATCCTCTCAGACTGGCTAGTTGTACTCAACCAATTACAAGACCCCAGTGTTTCTACAAAAGAGATCTTTAAAATTCCACCCAAAGATTTTTTTTTTTTTTTTGCAGCTGACTTACAAAAAGCACAAGTAAGCAAATGGGAACATCAAAAGCATCTTTTAACTTCTAGTATAATTACTAGCAGCACAAATATACATCTAAAAAATTATAAGCTTTCCTTATATGTCCTTTTTTAATAGGCTACATGATATCTTGATTTTTTTTTTTTTATCTTGATTTATTTCACCAAGATTCAAGTAGAAAAAGAGATGAATGTTGTACTTTTGACACTCTAGAACTTAAGAAACCTGAGTGGATACAATGAGGCAATGCTCAGCACAAAACCTCTGGATGGCCTCAAACTCCCAGTTACACATCTTTATTTCCTCTGTTTAACTTGGGGAATTAAAACTGCTTAAATGAAAAGGAGATTCAATTTTGTTTTTTCCTTTCTTTTCTCTGGGCATCATGCAACCAAGGACAGTGACTTGCTAGGCTTTTCCCTCTTTTTGAAGGACAAAATACAAATGTGAGGCTCCAGCCTTAGAAGGTGTTGAGTCAGTGTGTTTTGGGGTCAAGATCGCAGGTCCTGTTGCATGTCTAAAATGCCCTCCTTGAGCCTTAATATAATCAGAGAGAATTTAGGTCAACACTTGTGTCATAATGAATAAGTTTATCCACAGCTAATATTTGGCTTCCCTGAGTTTCTTGAGGGCATCGCATGTCTCTTTTGACAGAGCTCTGCTCTTTTTTTACTTAGAAAAATACATCTTGTTGAGAGGGAAACCACTTTGACAAAAAGAATTACAAAATTGGAAATAAAATGGTTCATTTTAGTCAATACATTTATTCTATCATCTTTGTAATTTCATCCTACAATAAAGCAATCACAATCTTCAAAAACACATCCCAGCAGCTTTTAAGAAATTCTGGATTGCAACAAAGCTGTGCGCTACCATTCTTTAGACTGAGGTCTGGAAGTTAAGTTCACGCTTCTATGCTTTGATATTGCATACAGTGCTAAGTCACTTGAGTCGTGTTCAACTCTGCGTAATCCTACGCACTGTAGCCCGCCAGGCTCCTTGGTCCATGGGATCCTCCAGGCAAGAATACTGGAGTGGATTTCCTTTTCCTTCTCCAGGTGATCTTCCCAACCCGGGGATTGAACCTAAGTTTCATGTCTCATACATTGGCAGGCGGGTTCTTCACCACCAGCACCACCTGGGAAGCCCATGCTGTGAAATTGGGGCCCCAATAATCAGTCACTGGGTTTACAAATATTGACTAAAAACTTACTTTGAGGTCTTGGTGACCTCATGGCAAAACAGAGTGAAGGAATCAGTCCCAGAGGCCCCCAGCCTCCAGGATCTAATGCCTAATGCCTGATGACCTGACTGATGTAATAATAATAGAAATAAAGTGCACAATAAATGTAATGTGCTCGAATCAGCCCCAAATCACCCCCTCCCAGGTCCGTGGAAAAATTTTTTACCACAAAACTGGTCCCTGATGCTCTAAAGGTTGGAGACCACTGGCCTACAAGAAACCTGGGAGTACAATTATTATGTACAGAGGATTCCAATAGAGTGGGACCAATAAAAGAAGAGAGAAGGAAGTAAAGAAATTTTAGTGCATCACATATTTTTAAATATTCAAAAAAAGATAGTGTATATATGTACACATATATACACTATATCCATATATAATGTATATAAGCATATATGGGCTTCCCATAGGCTTTAGTGGTACTAATATGGCATTAGTGGTAAAGAACTTGCCTGCCAGTGAGGAGATGTAAGAGATATGGGTTCGATCCCTGGGTTGGGAAGATCCCTAGAACAGGGCACGGTGACCATTTTTGCCTGGAGAATCACATAGACGGGGAGCCTGGCAGGCTATAGTCCATAGAGTCACAAAGAGTTAGACACGACTGAAGTGGCTTAGCATGTATAAATAAGTATCTATGTGTATGTACATACATATGTGTATATGTGTGTATATATGAGTTTGTGTGTGTGTATATATGTATATAATATTTTAATGGGAAATTTCCAGGATAAAGACCATATATCTGATGTCACCCTGGCCCAGAAAGGCAAATAAATGAAGCTGAGGTGGGGAAAGTAATGTTCTCATGATCCTTGTAAGATCAGCTCCTGAACAAAGTGCAGGAAAGTATCACTTCATACAATAAAAATGCAATGTCTCTATTACTTAGTTTTTTATTGAGATGTAGTTGACATAGAACAGTATATTAGTTTTAGGTGTATGACCTAATGATTCAATATTTGCATATACTGTGAAATGATCACATTAGCATCCATCACCACACATAGTTACAAATATTAATATTTTTTCTTGTGCTGAAAAATATTAAGATCTACTTTCTAAGCAACTTGCAAAATAATACAGTATTATTAACTATGGTCACCACGCTGTACATTCTATCTCCAGAACTTACTATTTTTTAAGAAAGATCTGGGTTGATTTATTCCAAAGAAGCAGCAAAAAAGCAAAGCCCTTGATTCCATTCTGCTCATTGACTGTTTGCTCCGAAAGCCTTGGGAAATAGCTAGTTTATTCCATTCATAGCTGGTTTACTCCATTCCTGACCGAATTCTCAGGAAAACAGGCATTATGAGTGGAAGAATTCAAGAGTCCCGGCGATGGCCATGAAGTACGAGCAGCTCTTTCACAAACCACGTGGAAACACAGGCTTCACAGTAACTATGCTTATTCACCCAAGCATTTGTTGAGTGAGTGTCCAGTCTGTGCGAGGTACAATTCATGGCCCTGGACATGCAACAGGAAATAAAACAGACACTAACCTTGTCTTTTCGGAGTTTAGATACTGGTGGAGAAAGACAGATAGGATCAATTAAGCAAACAATAATTTGTTATGTCAGGCAGCGATATAAAATGGTGAGCAGGAGAAAGTTAAATCCGGGACTAGGCAGGCAGGGGGCACTGATATTTTAGGGAGAGTGAAAATGGGAGATTTTTTTCCAAAAAGTTAACTCCTGGGGAGAGACCTGAGCGAAATGTGTCTGGGTCATGGGAACACATGGGAAGAACATTTTTTAATATTCCCACCCATCCACCCTCTCATCCTGGCAGGAGTGTGCCAAGGACGCGTGAGTAACAGAAAAGAAGTATGAATGAAACAGTGAGCCAGGCAGGGGTTACAGAGGCAGAAGGAAGGGGGCAGCAGGAGGAAATGCAACGGAATCAGAGCGAAACAGGAAAAAGACAATCAAGCTATTGAAAATATTTCTCTTGTGAAGATCTGTTGTTCTACTGAGATGAGCAGTCATGAGTGGGTTTTTAGAAGAGAGACAGGATTTCAGGGCAAGTCTTCCGAGAGGACTGCAGGAGATCAAACACGAGATGGAGGGGGTGATGGGGCCTTGAACCGGAGTTACATGAAAACATCTCCAGAAAAGCCTGAAGCTTCCTCCTCCTCCACACAATAGCCTTTCCAAGAACAGAAAGGAGAGCACAGGATGAATCAGAAACCGCGGTAGGCATTTGGGAGTTCAGTGCCATCTGCACAAAACCCCAGCCAAACGGCTTTCTCACTGGCCCACCCCAGTTCAGTGACCCCACACAGGACTGGGAAAGTGGGCAAACCAGCTTGGTTCCAAATTCCTTGTGTAGGAAGACTAATATTACATGAGTCAATGAATCTTCACTTCTCAAATTTGCCGCAAATGAAAGAACTTCCTCTGCCCCCTCAAAACATCTGGATGCTGCCTGGTGGGCCTCAGATCCAAGTGGAAACATCTGGGTACCAGCCAAGAGGGAGAACTGGGTGGCATCTAAATATGATCTTGCAAAATTACTCTAGCAAAAGCATTAAAAAAAAAAGTGTTGCCCTGTATAAATCTACAGTCTATTTAGAGATGCTTGTTTATTTACTTTTTTTTTTCTGACACCTTCATCCCTGAGTACTGCTAGTATCGTGGGAAAGGGACCTGGTTTTGTGATAAAAGAAATGCAGCCATGTGACCAAGCCTATTCCTATTCATCTATTAACTCCTGAACATGTAGCCTTTCTTGTTCTTTCTGCCTTGAGTAGTTAGCTCCCCCTCTGCAACTCTGGAAATCTGGAATTCATGGATAATTTTGGCCCTGGCCAATCTGAACTCCCACTCTGCATGCTTTTTGTATGACTGGCTTTCACTCAGGAGGCTGGAGAGAAAAATAGAAGCAGTGTGTACGAGAGGAAGAAATGTGTGCATTTGTCATTTTATGCAGTGCGTACTACATTGTCATCACTGTCAAACATAATAAAAGTGCAGGAGAAACACTTAACCATGCATTGATCGGCTCCCCAACTCCGGTCGGGAGTAGAGTAACAGACCCACCCGCTGCTCATCCACCCCCCTACCCTGAGCTTTAAGGCAGAGGGGAGTGAGCTTCCTGTAACTGTTTATTTTGGAAACACTTGAGGAAGCATCTGACTTCAAACTTTCCCATTGTTCAGCTATTGCCACAGAACCCTTTATAATAACTGAAATATAATAAATGTTAAGTTGAACTTGGGTGGAAATGGTCGTTGAACTTTGCTGGTTTGTGATTAGTAGGATTGTTATTAAGAAGGTATGACTTTTGATAAATTTTTTTTTTTAACTCTTTTTCAAACCATATACATTCAGCCTTACTATTAGTAATTACAGTGTAAAACATCATATGTTGAATGGCTCACTCCATTGCAATGAGCTATACTAAGGGGTTAAATTTGTTTAAATTCTTGTCACATATCCTGAGGTACATGGTGCATGCATGCATGCTCAGTCGCTTAGTCATGGACAACTTTTTGCAACCCCATGAACTGCAGCCCCGCCAGGCTCCTCGGTCCATGGAATTTTCCAGGCAAGAATACTGGAGTGGGTTGCCATTTGCTCCTCTAGGGAATCTTCGCAACCCAGGGATCCAACTCACATCTCCTGCATCTCTTGCATTGGCAGGCAGGTTCTTTACCACTGCGCCACCAGGGAAGCCCTGAGATGCATGGTATTATGTGTATTTTGCAGATAAGGAAGCTGAGATGAGAAAGACAAAGAACAGGGCTTGCTTCCAGCCACTCAGAGAGCAACAGACAGGGCAGGGATGTGAGTCCATGGCTGACTCATTCTGAAGCCCATGTAGGAAACACTTGGAGAGGTTGCAGGTTCATGTCTAGAATTAGGAAGACATCTTCCTGCTGAACAAATGTGTATGCTAGACAGCAGAGCTGGAGAATCTTCATGTAACCCCCAAACCTAATGTAGGAGCCGGGATTCAAAATTCTAGGTCCCTTTGCACCTCTCAAGGTGCCACGTGCGTGAAACATACCCGGATAAGAATTTGGTTCAGGCTCCCGGTATAGCTTCCAGTTCTCCTGAACCAGTGGCAACGTAAGCCTCCAGCTCTGGGTTGCAAGGTGAGTTCCCAGCGCACACTTGGCATCTATCAGCTGTAGTTGCAGAAGAGTTCTGAAAGTTTTCTGCTCATCAAGGAGCAAGGACAACTGTCTCCTCGTGCCGCGGAGGATGTGACTGGATCCTCCTTTGTGACTGGATGTAGGATGTGTTTGTGGAAACTTAGCCTCAAATCTGTTTCTCCAGCCCCCCCAATGATTCTGTGAGCTACTAATGTCCTTTATTAAATCTATTTTCCGCTTAGACCAGCTAGAGTAGATTGTATTGTTTGGAACTTACAACCTTGAACAACACAGACAGAGGAAAGATAGAAGGAACTCACATACTCCCTCTGTGCAAGCATTAGTTGCTCAGTCATGTCTGACTCTGTGACGCCATGGACTGTAGTCCACCAGGCTCTTCTGTCCATGGGATTCTCCAGGCAGCAATACTGGAGTTGGGTAGCCATTCCCTTCTCCAGGGCATCTTCCCAACCCAGGGATTGAACCCGGTCTCCTGCATTGCAGGTGGATTCTTTACCATCTGAGCAGCTTGCAGCTATTTCTCTGATGAGCTGTTGGTTTATGCCAAGACTACCACCACCATGACCACCCTTTCCCCCAAAGGAACTGTCTGGCTCCCTACAGAAGGGACTGATGCTTTCCTGTGGGAAATACATCTAACATCTCCCAGCATGGCACAGTGTCAGAAAGCAGAAGTTTGGAGCTGTGTCAAGCTTCTCTATTTGGGCAAAAATAGAAAGAGAACCTCAGTTTTCCCAACAGAAACTCCATCTTGCTGAATATGGATCTGTTCTGTTATCAGTAGATTTGGAAACATGGTTCTTTACAATAACACCCAAATCCCTGGAAATGAAAAATGGCAAAATCATACACAGAGGTTTTCCACTTCCCTAGAGTTGTGTTTATTTCTCTCTGCTGATTCCATACTGTCAGATAAATTCAAACTCCGTTTCATTTCATTAAAGCAAAATCTGTTTAATGTTGTCCTTAGTTAAATAGAAAAGTTTTCCACTCAAATGTTATTCTTGACTAAGAACAAAGGATTAGGGTCAGAGCTGAGTAGGTGAAGTGTACGGTGGCCTTGGCCAGACCCAAGCAGAAAGCTGGGAGAACCCAAACACAGCTCATGCAAAGAGGTATACGGAAGGCGGTATGGGCTATCAGATTCAGTGGGGACATTCTGAAGACTGTGGTCCAGGCAGATGTGTGAGGAATCAGGAAGGGCTTGAGTGCAATACAGGTGAGCAGGTAAGGGGGCAATTCGGGAACTCTAGTAATAGGTGACAGGGCTTCCCCCGGGGGCCTCAGTGGTACAGAATCCGCTGGCAATGTAGGAGCTGCAGGAGACTCAAGTTCTATCCCTGGGTCTAGAAGATCCCCTAGAGAAGGAAATAGCAACCCACTCCAATGTTCTTGCCTGGAGAATCTTATGGACAGAAGAGCCTGGTGGGCTACAGTCCATGGGATCTCAGAGTCAGACACAACTGAAGTGACTTAGCAGGCAACAATAGGTGACTGGTCCTTTTTCTTCCAACCTTAAAGAAGTTATATTGAACACTGTCAACCATAACTTCAAAGTAGCAATGCAAATTTATTCAGGCATAAAGCAACAGAAAGTTAGACAACTTTGGAAGCCATAATGCTCTTTTTGGCCATCAGAGTATTACTTAATAGTGTATTGCTCCAGAGTTTATAAATTCTGATGGAAGTTTTGTATGACAACCTTCTATTCTTTCTATCCTTTGTTCTTAGAACATACAATTGAGAATGGATAATTGAACCTGAACTACCTTGTTCACTTTCAGTTTAACTGCTTAGTCTTGTCAGACTCTTTGTGACCCCATGGACTGTAGCCCACCAGGCTCTTCTGTTCATGGGATTCTCAAGGCAAGAATACTGGAGTGGGTTGCCATTTCCTTCTCCAGATGATCTTCCCAATCCAGGGATCGAACCCAAGTCTCATGTCTTTTGCATTGGCAGGGGGATTCTTTACTACTAGCGTCTTAGAGTAATTCTAGTTCACAGTGAGTATGTTAAGATCCAACATTCTCACTATGTATCTTTTTTATTCTCATTAATATCCAAAAGACAGAAATCCAACCCTAAAGACATCTGATAAAAATGAAAGTCTCAGAGTGAAATACAGATGATAATCCAAACTAATTTTCTTTTTTTTTTGGAAAAAAAGGAAGTATTTTTAATGCTTTCTAATGTTTTATATTTTATATAATTTTTATAGAAACTAACAAACACAGTAGCAAAATTTGCGAACACTTCCACTTCCCAATCTTATTCTATTCCCTCCAAACTCACTCACATTTGCATGTTTATATTACTGATAAAACAGCAAAAAGGAATTTTTTGATCCAATAACTCCACTTCTAAGGACTCAGTCTGGGGCTGGGGGGAAATTATATAGGCAACCAAATTATATATGCAGGATTATATATATTAAAAAACAGCAACAGTCAGAAATAACCTACTTATCCAAGAATAAGGAAGTTATTAATCTCTATTATGTAAAACTATAATAATAATATCATATAATTATTAAAATAATAATTTAAAGAATATTTGAAAGTAGAAAAATGTTTATGAAGTGAAAAAGTAACATACCAAACTGCATGAGAGTGATCCTAGTCACGTGCATTTTTCTCTTAACAAAATTCATATGTGTTAGTGAAAAAAACTAGAAGAGATAATGTCAAATTATTTTTAGCAATGGACTTTTCAGTGAGTTTTTGTTTTCTTCATCGTTTTCCTAATTTTCTTTCTTATTGTATAATATTATTTTATATAATTGGAACAATCAGTAGATACAACTTACAATCACTGAAGCAAATTGAAATACTGACCAGACAACAGCTCTTCACCTGGTAAGAGGGTGGTACTGGCTGCAGCGGGGCAAAGTGAAGAATGGGGGTCTCAGTGGTGAACAGTCTAAGAAAAAAACATATTTTATTGTGAAGCTATTTTCTTCATATTCTGAGAGCAGCTTTCTGAAGATAGCAGAAATCTATTTTTCCAAAGAAGTAGCTAGAAATTATCTTTTGTATTCCCGACAGCCCAGTTCTCTGCCATTATTCCCTCTTGCAATTCCTGCTCTAATCTCTTTGCAAACTCCTCCTGTTTTGTAAAGATGTTCATTCCTCTATGGACCTATCTTATTTGCTCTGTGTTTACCATGGCAGTCTTTCTGTGCCTTATGTGTCCAAACCAAAAGTCTGAGAATTTGGTCTCACTGTGGAAAAAAATATTTGAAATTTGTTACTGTCTTGAAAGGTCTTCCCTGGTGGCTCAGATGATAAAGAATCCACCTGCCTGGATGAAACTGGAGCCTATTATACACAGTGAAGTAAGTCAGGAAGAAAAACACCAATACAGTATATTAACGCATATATATATGGAATTTAGAAAGATGTTAACGATGACCCTCTATGAAAGATGGCAAAAGAGACACAGATATAAAGAACAGACTTTTGGACTCTGTGGGAGATGGTGAGGGTGGGATAATTTGAGAGAAGAGCATTGAAACATGTATATTACCATATGTGAAGTAGATCACCAGTCCAAGTTTGATGCCTGAAACAGGGCACTCAAAGCCGGTGCTCTGGGACGACCTTGAGGGATGGGGTGGGGAGGGAGGTGGGAGGGGGGTTCAGGATGGGGGACAAATGTGCACCCGTGACTGATTCATGTCAACGTATGGCAAAAACCACTACAGTATTGTAAAGTAATTAGACTCTGATTAAATAAATTAATTAAAAAAAAAAAAAAGACTCCATCTGCCAATGCAGGAGACTCGGGTTCGATCCCTGGGTTGGGTAGATTCCCTAAAGAAGGGAATGGCAACCCACTCCAGTATTCTTGCCTGGAGAATCTCCAGTATTCTTGCCAGATGAGCCTGGCAGGCTCTAGTCCATGTGGTCACAAAGAGTCGGACAAGGCAGGCTATAGTCCATGTGGTCACAAAGAGTCGGATATGACTAACACAAGACCTTATACATGTAAGTACTCTTCTGGATCTAATTTCAATGTGTGCTTTGCTCAGTCATGTCTGACTATTTTGCAATGCCATGGACTGTAGCCCACCAGGCTCCTCTGTCCATGGAATTTTCCAGGCAAGAATACTGGAGTGGGTTGCTTTTCATATGAGGAAGATAAAGTTGGTTATGCTCTTGGTCATGATGATGAAGAATGGTCCAGTTTCATTATTTGTAAAGTGGGGGAAGTGTCTGCTTCATGGGTTTAGGGGGAAGAAGGTAATGAGATGATTGTATATAAAGCCTGTAACAATGTCTGGCAATGAATAATTTTTAAAAGTTTATGTCCCATTGTGATAGCTAGTGCCTGGAAGATAGACTATTTGAAAGGAAGAAAGTAATATATAGCAATGTCAATGCAACACCATGGAATCATAGAGGGGCAGCAAAAGAGTGCAGGCTCAAGCTAGATTGCTTGGGTTTGAATTCCTTACTTGTGAAACATTGATCAAATTACTTAGTTTCTGTATACCTCAGTTTCCATACATTGACAACAGTCGCTGCTTCATAGGGTTGTGATGTGGATCATGCCAAGTGGTTCGGAGGATATCTGGCAAGACAGTAATCACTATATATTTCTATTAAGACTTGTTTCACAACAACACAAAGAAATTGCCTAGAACGCAGCACTACCTGCTCTGTGAAGTTCCCTGGGGGCCCAGAATCATGTGATGTGCCATCTGCAGTGTGCCCCCTTCACCCACAGTGGTTTTTTTATGTGACACTTGTTTCCTCTGTCCTTAACTAACCAAGTTCCTGGCTGTGCCTTATTCACTTTTGTGTCCCCCAAACCTAGGACCTTGTCCACTTTCAATGATAAATGTCACTAAAAACAGGCCATGACACTTACCAATTATGGACAACTGATTTTATTATCGTAAGGCTGTTTTATTCCCCTCCTCCCCCCCACCCCACACACAGAAGGTGTACATTTTAGGGTGATTTGGGAAGAAAGGAAATATTTCACTTCATCCATTGAAAGATATGAATAAACCTGAATTTAGGCTTAATTTTAACAAAATCTCTATAAAATTGTTAGCACTTTGGTGATTAAAATTCTATCACTTGCTAATTATAGAAACATTTCCATTATTCTGATTTGAGCCACTGAGAGAACCTTAAGTGGAAGCTATTTGACTAGTTATTTCCACGCTGCTAAGAATATAAACCAATTTCCCCCTCTGTGTCTACAAGTTCCTTCTCTGAGTCTGGGCCTCTATTCCTGCCCTGCAAATAGGTTCATCAGTACCATTTCTCTAGATTCTATATATATGAGTCAATATGTGATATCATCATATATTATTATCACATATAATATCACAATATATGATAATCTTCCTGGCAAACTCCGGGAGATAGTGAGGGAAAGGGACGCCTGGCAAACTGCAGTCCATAGGGTCATGAAGAATCAGACACAACTTGGCGACTGAACAACATATATTTGTTCTGCTCCTTCTTACAGAGTTGAGAGAGTAGCATTAACATATATACACCACCATGTGTAAAATTAAAGGACTCTTACTCCTTGGAAGGAAAGTTATGACCAACCTAGACAGCATATTAAAAAGCAGACACATTACTTTGCCAACAAAGGTCCATCTAGTCAAAGCTATGGTTTTTCCAGTAATCACGCATGGATGTGAGAGTTGGACTGTAAAGAAAGCTGAGCACCGAAGAATTGATGCTTTTGAACAGTGGTGTTGGAGAAGACTCTTGAGAGTCCCTTGGACTGCAAGGAGATCCAACCAGTCCATCCTAAAGGAGATCAGTCCTGGGTGTTCTTTGGAAGGACTGATGTTGAAGCTGAAACTCCAATACTTTGGCCACCTGATGCAAAGAGCTGACTCATGTGAAAAGACCCTGATGCTGGGAAAGATTGAGGGCAGGAGGAGAAGGGGACGACAGATGATGAGATGGTTGGATGGCTTCACTGACTCAGTGGGCATGAGTTTGGGTAAACTCTGGGAGTTGGTGATGGACAGGGAGGCCTGGCGTGCTGCAGTCCATGGGGTTGCAAAGAGTCAGACGCAACTGAGCAACTGAACTGAACTGAACTGATGTGTAAAATAGCTAGCTAGTGGGAAATTGCTATATAATACAGGGAGCCCAGCTCAGGGCCCTGTGAAGACCTAGTGGGGTGGAATGGGGGCTAAGGGATGGGAGAGAGGCTCCAGAGGGAGGGAATATATATATCCTTAGGGCTGAGTCCCCCTGTTGCAGGGCAGAAACCAACACACCATTGTAAACAATTACCGTCCAATTAAACAAAAAAAAAAATATAAACCAACTTTCAACCTGTGTGACTCATGCCATAAATCCTGGGTACGCAGAGCAGATTTCTGTGGGAACCACAGCAATGATATTATGGGACTTCTGGGGCCGGGGACCCTGAGGAAGTCACTGCTCCTCTCCGGGTGGGACTGATGTTCTTTGTACGCAATAGGGCTGACAAACCCGTCTAGAAAGATGAAACAGCGACGGTTGAATAATTCGCCCAATTCAGAAGGTGGCAAACAGCAAGGAGGCGCTGAGGAGATGCCTTTAATTCAATGAGTAACTAAAGTTTATTTGGTTTGAAATTTCTAGATGCTTCCAAAACAGCGCTGTCTAAATTTCCCTAAACAACTACAAGCCATCCTTAAAACTGTTGGCAGAATGGCCCGTTCCCAGGCAGAGTCGTTTCAAACCCGTTCAGCTCCACGGATCTCCGCCTTCTCATATCAAAGGGGGCTTCCCGCTGAGTTTGTTTACACCATTAAATTTCCTCAAATGTAAAGCCGAGAGAATTTTTCCAGGTGTTCAAATTCCTCGAGGGTGGGGAGAGTGCGAAGCCCTATATTAGATCAATACCACGCTACAGTGAAACACAAAGAACCTTTTTCACGGTGTGGCCCCCTCTGGAGATCTCTATTTTGGAGGCAGCCTTGGCAGGGCCCGCAAGGCTGGCTGTCACTCCCCGGTGACACCGATGACCCGGCCGACCACGGCGGGTCCCTGGGCTGCGCAGGCGGCGGCCGCGCCGCCCCGGGTCGGGCCGGGATCCAACCCCGCGCCGCGTGCGAGCTGGAAGGATGCGGCGCACCCGGGGCGGGTCTCGCACCGCCGCGTCCCAGAGATCGGCCCAGCCCGCTCCGTCCCAGCGCCCGGTTTAAACAAGCAGAGATGGAGATTCCAACGAGCGGGTGGAAAGCCGAGCGGGAACCCGCTCTCCAGGGCGGGAACCCGCTCTCCGGGCTTCTCCAGGCCCAGGTGGAAAGAGCTGGCAAGGTCACCCATTCAGTCACCAGGTGGTGCATTTAATTTAAAAGGAGTGTTAACCTTGTTTATACAAAATAACACCAATATGCCGAGATGCAGTAAATCTATTGTCGTTAAACAGCGGGGAGCCGCTGGCGCTGGCAGCCTGCCCACCCGCGACGTGAACCCGGCTGGCACCAGGCGGCGAGCGCGCGGGCCCGGGCCGGGGCTGCGAGCCCGCCCGCCTCCCCGGAGAAGGCCGGAGCGGCGCCCTTTCCGCCCTCCAGATGACTCTTTGCATTCTTGTCAAATATATTTAGAACAAGAGGTGTCCACTTAAAGGGAAACATTTGTTAATCACTTAAATGCAGGCGCTTGGCAGCCCTCCAGTTTCACCTTTATAAATATGTAGGATCGGGTTCCAGTTAAGCGGGGAACTCCCGGGCAAGTTCTCTTTGCTCTCCGCGTCCCCTCGAATTGACCTAAGGTGAATGTCCCTCGCACCTTATTAATTTTCTATCCCAGCGGGCTTTCCGGAGTCGATGCCAGCCTTCTATCTGCTCGTTGACGGAGATAAATAAATGATGCCCGGCCGAGGGAGAAGGAGAGGGATGTTTCTTTAGGCAAGGGACAGATTAAAGTGAAATTCCTGTTGACCGAGGCGCTGTCGACATCCCCCTTGTTTACCAGCAGCTGTCCCCCTTAATGACACTCGGATAAGTTGCGAAGGCGGCCCTGCGGGAGCGGGGGGCGGGCGGTGAAGCAGATAAAAGGGCGTCTGTTTAAACAGACCAGTCCTCGACCCCCGCTCCTTCGTTTAACAATCGGGGAAACTGTTCAGAAGAGGCAAACCCCGGGGGCAGAGGTTTTTAAATCTCCCACTTTTGGGGTTCACAACCTAAAACCCGGGGCTTTAGGTGATGGATATTCCAGGAGTGGAGGCTTGGGGTGGGGGGCGTCTGGGGGGGTGGGGGGTCTGGGCGGGGGCGGGGGGAGGGGTCTGGGGAGGCGGATGGGCGGGGGGCGCAGCTGGGGGCCAGGTGAGAAGGTCAGCGTGAAGGTGTCCTGAAGGACTCTTGGTTTTCTTTGAAAAACAGGGACCCTTCCCCATCCTCCACAAGTCGTGGTAACTAACGCGTCAGAGACAAGGGTTCAGCATTTAAGGGCCGGTTCAGCGTTAGGGGTTAACCGTGTAATTGTTCGGTCGCTCAGCCGTGTCAGACTCCTTGCGACCCCATGGACCACAGCACGCCTGGCTTCCCAGTCCTTCGCCATCTCCCAGAGCTAGGTCGAACTCATGCCATTGAGTCGCTGATACCACCCAACCATCTCGTCCTCTGTGATCCAATAAAATCACTTTTAATACTTGGAACAATCTCCCTCATGAGATTGTGACATTGTAGGGGATCTTGTCTGGCACCCAAACTAACATCGTGATTTTACAGCTGAGAAAGCAATGGCCCCTGAGGCCAAAGGTTTGTCTAGAGTCACTTAGAAGTTAAATGGCAGAATGGGGGCTGGAACCCACTCCCAATCCACTGTTGTTTTCAGATAGACAAAGGGATATAGAAAATATTATGCATATTTTATAATAGATCTACTTAATGTATTTTATAATATAATGTACATACATCAGGCTAAGAGAAAATATTATGCATATTTTATAATATACTTAATATATTTTATAATATAATGTATATACATCAGGCTAAGAAGAGGAAATTTAAAGGCACATGCATATACTTTACATAAGTGTACATATACTTTAAAATTATCTCATTCTACCCTGATGCACTGGGCAGACAGCAGCTGTGTAGCGTGCTCCATCCTGAGAGGGAGCCAAAAACTCTCACCTGGCTTGGGTCCCAGCCTGGCAGATCCTTGGGCTTCCCTTAAGACACACCTCCACCCTGCTTATTTTATGAATACAATCCATTTAAAGATCAACAAGCCTGGAATCTCATAATCTCTTTCATGCTCTAACAGATCAAACATACATGCCTTCCATGAAGCCAATTGGAGAGCAAATTTATTTCTGCTTTTAGAAAGAGAAGAAGGTGTGAAACAAATGATCTTACTTCCTCCATTCTGTTTTGTCACCCATAGGGTGTCTGGTATCAAAGACAAGAGATTTTGAGAGGGGAAAAAAATAAATAAATACAAGGCAGGCAAAGTATTTTTGAGGTGTTCAGAAGAGAGATCTATGTGATTTCCTCAGGAAAGTTCTTTTCAGTATTTTTAAAGATAAACTACTCTCCTACAATACAGTGGTCTACAGTAACATGAGGCTCATCCTATATCTCCAAACTGTATTGACTCTAACTTTCCCTTTAGAGCAAATGATAAAACTTTTCTTTCTCCAAAATTTAAATTTAGATTATAATCTCTTTATGGCATTTTCTTAATTATCAGTTGTATCCCCCTAAAGGAATACATTGAAAGTTCTAATGCCCAGTACCTCAGAATGGGACCTAATTTGGGGACAGGGTCTTTATTTGTCAAGGTGAAGTTGAGGTCATCAGGGTGGGGCCTAATCCAATGTGACTGCCGTCCTTGTACAAAGAGGAAATTTGGACACAGATGATCCACATAGAGGGAAGAAGGGAAGAGGGAGAAGATGCATTCATATGGCCAAGGAAAGGGGCCTAGAAGGGAACCAAAGCTGCCAACACCTTCATTTTGAGTTTCCAGTCTCCAGAACTGTGAGACAATAAATTTCTGCTGTTTAAGCCACTTAGTCTTTGGTACTTGGTTACAGAGCCCTAGAAAACTGGTATATCAATTAATTTTAACCATCTCATTAACTTTAAATATCCTCTAGAATCAATACTTCAAAAACTACAAAATAAATTTTAATGGCTTTAAATTATTTTTAAGCTCTTCTATGTAAAGGAAATACAAAGAGAACTAATGCTTATTATACATCTACTACATCCAGGGTAGGATTTGGGGATCATATATATATATATATACATATTTTTGTTCATTTTATGTGTATGCTTTCAAAATAAAATTTTATCTAATTCTATAGAAGCACATTTTGTGCAGTAAGAACATTTACAGTAAACATGAGTAATTTAACTGAGTACCAATTAAAGGGTTTGTACCTTGCTTAGCATATTTCATTAAATTACATATCATAGAAGGTAGAATCTTCTCTACATTATGAGCAATGGTACTTGTTGAATTCTTCTCCATCATTTTGCCCACATTTTTGATGTGTAATGTAATTGAATGTTGAAAAGTTTATAGTAGGTTTTCTCAAGGACAATGTTGTGAACACAGATTATAAATAAGCACAGTCAGTCAAGAAGGTTTATCAAGTAAGTGCTCTGTATAAAGTCCTAGATGGAGGAGAGGAAAATGTAGAGGTTACAACCTCCTATCTTTGGGTAGCTAAGAATCTAATTGGTGAAAAAGGCCATAGGCAAATAAGAAAGTGCATTAAAATTATACCTACAAAAAATATCTCATCATTCTAAAAGAAAACAAGCTCCGCATAGAGGACCATAGATCTTGTATACCTGCAAAGCTAGTCCCACTTTATACCTGCTATCTAAACTTAAATGTTAAAAGGGCTATCTTTCCTTTTAAAATTGTTTTAAATTTATTTTATTGAAGTATGGTTGATTTATAATGCTGAGTTAATTTCTGCTGTATAACAAAGTGAATCTGTTATATATATATATCTATATGCATATATATATACATATATATATCTATATACATACACATATGTACACATATATGTGTATACACATACACATATATACACATATGTGTGTATATATATATTCAGTTCAGTTCAGTCACTCTGTCATGTCTGATATACATTCTTTTTCATACTCTTTTCCATTATGGTTTATCACAGGATACTGACGATAGCTTCCTGGGCTCTGTATTAGGACCTTGGTGTTTATCTATTCTATACATAATAGTTTGCATCTACTAATCCCATACTCCCAATTCATCCCTCTCCCACTCCTCTCCCCCTTGGCAAGCACAAGTCTGTTTTCTAAGTCTGTGAGTCTGTTTCCATTTGGTAGAAAAGTTCATTTGTGTTGTATTTTAGATTCCATATGTAAGAGGTAGCATATGGTATTTGTTTTTCTCTTTCTGACTTACTTCACTTAGTATGATAATCTCTAGGTCCATCCACGTTGCTGCAATTGGCATTATTTCACTCTTTTTATGGCTGAGTAGTGGTCCACTGTATATATTACCACATCTTTATCCATTCATCTGTTGATGGACATTTAGGTTTTTTCCATGTCTTGGCTATTATGGATGGTGCTGCTATGAATACAGAGGAGAATGTATCATTTTGAATTATAGTTTTGTCTGGATGCATAAAGAGGGCTGTCTTTCTCTTTCAAAATGTCCAGATTTGATTGAAAAAGTCTGCAGTCACCCTAACTCAGGATTTCTCAACCTGGGCACTATTAACATTTTAAGCTGAATGATTCTTTGTCATGGGAGTTGTCCTGTACCTTGCAGGATATTTGGCAATATCTCTGGCTCCTACTCACTAGATGCCCTCACCCAGTTTGACAGGTTAAAATGTCTCCAGTCATTGCTAAATGGCCCTGAAGGGAGCAAAAGAACTACTGTTCTAACCCAAGATTACATAAAGGTGAGAAGAGGGTATGGTACAGAATTGAGGATTAAGCCAGGGAAAACTATCTTGAAACTATCTTGAAAAGGTTAGATTTCAACATCTGTAGATAAGTAATTGGTTGAAGAACGAGGATATTCTTCATATAAAAGAAGAAAAATGAAAAAGAGGAGACAGAGTCAGAAGTACAAGAGAAGGCAAAGATTGGGACATTAAACAGGTTAACCAAGCTACACCTCTATCTACATACCCCTCAACAATACTGGGGGCTTCCCAGGTGGCGCCAGTGGTAAAGAATACACCTGCCAATGCAGGAGATTCAAGAGCCATGGGTTCAATCCCTGGGATGGGAAGATCCCCTGGAGAAGGACATGGCAATCCAGTCCAGTACTCTTGCCTGGGAAATTCCATGGACAGAGGAGCCTGGTGGGCTACAGTCTATGGGGTCACAAAGAGACAGACACGACTGAGCATACACGCCATCATCATCAACAACAATGTTTAAAAAATTGTAAATTTCTAAAATCTCTTAATCCGTGGAGGTCCACAGGCCTTAACATAGTGCACCAGCATTAGCCTGGCTGTGTTGCTTAGCTTCTTTAATATAAATAAAGAAGCAAAGGGTGATAACCCACCCCTTCCTCAATTTTTGCCTGAGAGAAGAGCAGTTAGCAGCATGAAAAAAATAATACTAGCAACTGCTGTTTATTTGTGCCTTTTGTATCCCAAACCTTCTGCAGACATTACCTGGTTTAATCCCCTCAAGGCCTTGGTAAGGGCACAATTCACTTCTCTGGGGCTCAGTTTCCTAAGCTTCAGAGTAAAGGAGGGTGGCATCACATGTGAAGTGTCCGGGCCATGACTTGAATCCAGATCCAGCTACATCAAGCCCATTTGTGTTTACCTTGCGACATACCAGGGACTGGCAAGACAGCAATCAAGGGAACTTCCAGATGAAAAGAACTCAGCCAGCTTAAAGACCAGAGGAAATGATCATTCTTTATACAGAAGCTCTGGAAGAGAGGAGTAAGACTTGCTCTTCTTTATTTCAGCCTAACCTTTAATGACAGCAAGTGTACTAACTCATCAAAATGAAGTGATCACCATCTGGTTTATTTCACTGAGTTGTTTTCCCTTGTGGCTCAGCTGGTAAAGAATTTGTCTGCAATACAGGAGACCTGGGTTCGATCCCTGGGTGGGGAAGATCCCCTGGAGAAAGGAACAGCTACCCACTCCAGTATTCTGGCCTGGAGAATTCCATGAACTGTATAGTCCATGGGGTCACAAAGAGTTGGACACGACTGAGTGACTTTCACTTTCACTTTGGATTAGGAGTTTCTAGACAGGCTGATGTTTAATAGAAGTATAACAATATAAATATGAATCCTGGTTGCAGTGAAATCCCTCCAAATGAAGAATTCAGCTTTTAAATTTTTGTTTAAGACTCTCCCTGGTGTCTCAGACAGTAAAGAATCTGCCTGCAATGCGGGAGACCCAGGTTTGACCCTGGGTCAGGAAGATCCCCTGGAGAAGGGAATGGCTACCCACTTCAGTATTCTTGCCTGGAGAATTCCATGGACAGAGTAGCCTGGTGGATTACAGCCCATGGGGTCACAAAGAGTAGGAGCAGCTTTCACTTTTTTTTACAAGTCTCCCAGGTAAAGATATTCAATTTCCAGAAGCAGGCTTTCTTCCTGGCTCATTTAATTCTTCACTTACTTGGTAAATTTAGCTGCCCGTGTGACTGGGAAGAAGTCAGCTGGTTGGAGAAATACAAAGTCCTCGCAGCTCCAGTCCTGCGAAAAGAATTTCATTTAAATGTAGCCACATGTGATTTGGACTAAGAATTATTTATACCCTCACAGTCCTACATGCCCACTGGATCAGAAATGTGTATGCTTTTTATCTGTCCACATTGAACCAGCATGATGTCTTACCAATGCCATCTCATTGTGTGTGGGTACATGCTCAGTCACTTCAGTTGTGTCTGACTCTTTGCGAGCCTATGGACTGTAGCCTGCCAGGCTCCTCTGTCCATGGGATTCTCCAGGCAAGAATGACATGAGCTGCCGTGGCTTCCTCCGGGGGAAAACCCACATCTCTTATGTCTCCTACATTGGCAGGTGGGTTCTTTACCACCAGCGTCACTTGGAAAACGCCTATCTCATTGTATCCACCCCCAAAACCCTGAGATAGGAGATGTTTATAACCCCAATACAGAGGTGGAAAAGGGGGAAGATCAAGAGAAATTAAAACAACTTGCCTGAGGTCACATTGTTGGGAGGTAACAGGGCCACAGTTCAAACCCAGGTCTACCTGATCCCAGAGCCTCTCTCATTCCACTAACACAAGTAATTCAATGGAAATGCAGCTATTTAGCTTAAGGAAATAGAGATCACATTTCCAGCCAATGCCCAAAAAGAACAAGGTGAACCCTGGATCAAAGGAGAGGTACTGAGACTTTCAGATTCTGGACATGGCTCCAACCAGAACACTTGTTGTTATGTTGTTTAGTCACTAAGTTGTGTCCAACTCTTTGTGACCCCATGGATTGTTGCCCACCAGACTCCTCTGTCCATAGGATTTCCCAAGCAAGAATACTGGAGTTGGTTGCCATTTCCTTCTCCAGGGATTCTTTCCAACCCAGGAGTTGAACCAACGACTCCTGCATTGGCAGGCGGATTCTATACCACTGAGCCACCAGGGAAGCCCTGTCGTGCACTAAATGCCCCACATACCCTCCGAGAAGAGCAATCATTGAGCATTACCATCTTGTCTCAAAGATTTAGTTTCCAACCCTCAGGATGTCAACACTGTGTTAGATTGTGCCTTTCAGTGATCATTTCCAGCATGCATGATGTTGTGAAATGTTCAGGGAGAAGCAGACTGAGTTCCCTGGGATCTGAGCACAGGCTTTTGCTCTTATTGATGCTTCCCTGCATGCCATTGGCAAGGACCCTTGGCCTGGACACAGTTTTGTTCCTAAGTGGATCACTTGTCCACATGTTCTCCAGCCATGTGGAAGGACCCAGCAGTGTAAGCTAAGAGGGAGCAAAGAAGGTGGAGGAGTTCATGGTCCCCTGTTCATCCAGTGCTCACAAGAGTGTTTGCAGTAGGAAGACCCAGAAAATCCCTTGGGTCTGCTGCTACAGAAAAGTCAAGAGTGAGGGAGGGTGGGAACACCTGAAGGAATTCATAAACTTCCAAATCGCTTCAATAAATGCCTATCTGCCATCACCTGAGTAGCAGATGCCTTTCTAGGAGCTAGGGTTGCAGTTGTGAACAATGCAACATGCCCGCCATGGAGCTTATATTCCTCTAGGTCAAGAGAAGACCCAGGAGCAAATTTAGGAGGTCAGAGGATGATATGGGTCAGGGAGGCACAATGGTTTATAGTGTGTTCATGCAAAACCTTTCCAAGGAGGAGACATTAGAGTAGAAAACCAAATTAAGCCCAAGAATGAACCACGAGGATAGCTGGGATTCTGGAATGTTCCAGAAAGAGGCAACCACTAATATAAATCCACCAATGGGAGCTGACATGGTGGAACAATCGATGAGAGAAAGGAAGGTGTAACAGACCCTATGCTTAACTATATATACTATTCCTTGTAGAAATAAACCACATTCATTAATTCTTCTGTTGACATACACCCAGGTGTCCAGTTATTCACAGTCATAAGCTATGATGCACATGATGAATTTCTCTTATGTATGTAGAGGGAAGTGGAATTCACAATGAATGCACATCTTTAGCTTTGTTAAATGTTATCAAGTTATCCTCCACCAGGATTATTCTAATTTATAGCCCCTACAATGGTATATGAAAACTACCTTCTCCTCACATTTTCTCTAATATATGGTGATATCCAATTCTTTTTTTAAATTTTTATATTTTGATGAATTTGAAACAATTGTCATTTTTAATTTTTGTTTCCCTGATAACCAAATATAATCTCCATTTATTTAAGTCTTCTGTGTGTGGCTATTCAATACTATTGTATAATAACCTCCATACAGTTCATCTATTTACTTTCTTGAATTTATTCTTAGACACCTGGTAGGTATTGGGCATGGAACCCTTTAAAGTTCCCGTTTTCTGATTGGTCATTGCTGATAGGGACAAAATCAATTACATGTATTGCTGTTTAAATACTGACCTTGTATCTGTCAAATTTCCAAAATTCTTTTACCTTTCTATCTCCCAAAATTATACTGTCTATGATTATGAAAACTTTTTCATTCTAATAATTAAAGTTCATATTTCCTTTCCCGGCTGTCTAGGCAAGTCTTGTGCTTCCTAGAACCTAGAGAGGGTAACAGCGGAGCTCGTTGTCTTATTCCTCACTTTGAAGGGGATATTCCTGATATTTTACATCAAACATGATTTTTTGCTTTTAATGTTTGTAGATTTCTTTATCAAAATGAGAAGTTCCTTGGGTTTCCAAAAATCTCAGGCAATTCTGATACACTTGTGGAAGTTTAATTGCCATTCTTGGACTGGTATAAGGCAGGTAATGAATGTAGTCCTTTCTCTACCAATAAAATGATGAATACTAATGATATAAATGTCTACATGTTCATACAATTTGTAGAGGATTTACTTGCTAATTGCTCTCCTGTGGGGTAACGTTTGGGATTTTGAGGTGGAAGAATGTAGTGTTTTCTATAAAAATAGTCTCTTTTGAGCAGCATCAAAGCTGCTAGTGTTTGCATTTATAGCCCTACAATGATGGAACTTTGTCGCTTATCTCACAAAAGTAATGTTGAGAGCTCAAAATGTAGAAAAGTATATATCAGAAAATTCTTATAAAAAGTATGAAATTAGTAGACCACACTAAATTGAGTTTTCAAATCTCTTATTCTTAACAGCATTTCAGAAGTAACTTGGGGTTTCAAATGACCTGTCAAAGTAATACCCATGTTCCTAGATTAATTTATTTCAAATGAATGTATTTTTTAAGAACTTTATTGGTAGGTCCAAAAATACTTTCAAGGCTTTATTTTGTTTTCTGTTTTACTATTAATCACATCCCCTTCTTTAATGGTGAGAAATGATATGTTTTTAACTATACATAATTGAAAGTGAAATATGATATAATAATTTAAAACTTTTCAGAAATGCAATATAAACTGTTTGAAGGAGGGGGGATGGATTGAATTATTGGAATATACTAGGATAATCCACAGACTGAATGCATTAAGGAAATAATGTACCTTTAAGAGTCTCAAGGATTAGACTAGACACAGGACGCTATTTTCTTTCTCTCTTGTCTTCCATTCATTCTGCATATCTCTCATCTCTCTCTGAGCCCTCCTCCAGTGTGGAGAACACAGATGGCCTGTATCGTGTTTGAGAGGTCCCTAAGACTAACCCCGAGTTCAATAATTTACTAGTAAGACTCATAATTCTAAGAAAAAGCCATTATTCTCACAGTTATAGTTTACCAAAGTGAAAGGATACAAATAGAACAAGCAAAATGAAGAGGTGCACTGGACAGGGTTCAAGATAGGCCAGACACGAAGCTTCCAGTGGTCCTCTCCCAGTGGAATCGTGTGTATAGCACATATTACTCTAGTGACCGTGTGTGGCAATATACAAAAAATATACCCAACCAGGGAAGCTCACTCAAGCTTTGTTGTCCAGAGTTTTGATTAGGAGTTGGCTGTCTCTAGACAGGCTGAATAATCTTAGTCTCAAGCCCCTCTAGAACTTGAGCTGTGGGGCACATGACCCAAGACCAACCACCAAAAATTATATTGTTAGCATAGACTATCTGGCCTGGCTGAAGACTCCTAGGTAAAGAAAGATGCTCATATCAGGAAGGACATTACAAGGGTTTGAAGATTACCTCACTGAAAGTGAAGGGGGAGAGGGGGCAAAGGGCTAAACTTTTCTTTGGCTAAGACTAATCCTTTACTGTACATCCTGAGTCATGGAGAAGAGTCCGAACAACCCAGGAAGGAAGAATTTTATCCCCTGTTAGCTGCAGTGAGAGAAAGAAGAAAGAGAGGGAGGAAGGAAGGAAGGAAGAGAAAGAAAGAAAAATAAAATAAAATAAACAAGAAGGAATTCTGATAAGCTCAGCTTAGGACACATGCTCACCTCTGTACCAACCACCATGGTTTGTAAAACGAAGAATAGGACCAGCCAGTTTGTGCCATGTCTTCAGCTTTGAAGTCAAAGAACTGGATCAAATACCACAAAAATTTCATGGTTGCCAAGGAAAATAACCACAACCATTACTGCAGCAACAAACTTAGACATTTAAAACGGTGGAAAAGGCACTAGCCTATTATCTTGCTCTTATTTTGGATTAAGTTCTGTTTGCTGAATCCAGGGATCCATTGACCTAAGGCAATGGTCTACCTTTATGTTAACTATTTGATATCAGAGATAGCTAGTCAATTCCTTCACATTTATATTATCATTGGGAAAAAAATATGTCAAAACATGGAAGTGAGTGAGATTTTAGTATTTGTTAATTTTTGCCACTCTGACTAAAACTCAAACTGTTTTCAAAGTTTTTGTTTTGGATACCATGATTCTTATTTAAGCTGTCACTACTTCTGGTGGGAACCAAAATTCCAGCTTTATTGTTATAATCCAAAAATATTATGAGCTTTAAGAAAACAGGAAATTATTAGAAATTTGGATTTTAAAAAAATGTTATCACAAATATCCTTTTATGGCAATTAATCAAATTATTACACCATGATTTAATCCTGTACTTACTGATGCTTTTACAGAGAATAAATCTTAGTATAGAATAAGCTGGATATTGGCAAGTTATAGCAAACTGAAAAGAAATATGTACTTAAAAGCATTCCCTTAAACTCATTTCCTATAAACAAAACCCCAGCTATTTCTTAAAGTGATTACCCATTAAACTCTGGAAATAGGGGTTTCCTGAGATTTGTTTTTATTCCTAAGTTGGAAAAAATATCTTAGACTTAATAGGGTATCATAGGATGTAGGTCTGTGACACCTGTGATTTTAGTTGAATTCACTGATAAACTAGAGGCAAAGCAAATATTAAGATATAAAATTATCTCCCAGGTCAAGGTACTTGGCATATTGCAAACTGAAATAGTAATAACAGTAACTATTATAATAATCAATCTTCTAGCCTCACAACAATGCAATTTTGACATGCTTTTTAAAAAAAAAATGTAAAAGATGCTTGTCAAAGAGCCCCATGCACATGCCCCAGGGCCTTAGGTAACAGGTAACAATGGAGAGATCTGAATCCAAGGCTTACTCTAGCATGTATACTTAACCAAGTAACCTAAGAAAGATCACCTCATGAGATCATCATTATTCTCAGAGTCCCCCTCAATACTGACTCTCACGTCAGTGCTTTCAGCCATCAGGCAGACTTTGCTATGATCACCTGGTCTCCCATGATTTTCCATGGTTTCCTGACTTCATGCTTTGAAGTGTGTGGAAACTGGTGCCATGGAGAAGGTGGAGAGGAGGAAGGGGGGAAAATTCTTGTAGCTGGAGGGGATTCCCTGGTGGCTCAGATGGTACAAAAAGAAAAAAATCTGTCTGCAACGTAAGAGACCTGTGTTCGATCCCTCAGTGGGGAAGATCTCTTAGAGAAGGTAATGGCTACCCATCCCCATATTCTTGCCTGGGGAATCTCATAGACAGAAGAGTCTGGAGGGCTACAGTCCAGTGGGTCACAAAGAGTCTGACACAACCTAGTGGCTAAGTGCAAATAACATTCAACTGTTATTGAGGTTCAACTCAAATCTTACTATCTACCCGAGCCTTGGACTAGGGAGTATATGCTATTGACCACATTACTGAAGACCTGCCAGGTTCTGGTTGGAAGACAGCTGGAATCTATCCATCCGTGGCTCCCAAGTGTCGCGAATGCTAAGCCTCATCTACCCTGAGACTGGACAGCCCTCTGTCAGGATGACCATACACCAGAAACAAACATTATCTGTGGTCACTGTTTAATTTAGACCTTGTTAGTAGTAAAGACATTCCTGATAACATTTGTTAAACCATCTAGTTATTTGTACATTTGCAAGAAGTTGTATGTTTATTTTTCTTAGCTGCTTAAGTTCAATTGTTGCTATTTATCTTGAAGTAAGACTAAATATTTTAGAATTTGGAATGACAAGCTGATATGGCCCAAATTCTTTTACCTCGCCAAATTCTCATTTTTTATAAGGATAGTGTTTGCAAATTTATTTTGGAAAGGCCAGTTGCCTCAGAAAGTCATTCTCAAGCTAAGTGGATTTCTAAAGTCTATATTATTTTTAGGCTGGTTAATCCTTTTTCCAATTCCCTGATGGTCAGGGAACATATAAAAAAAACAACAGAAAAAGTAAGAAGGTCCAAGACAATCCAAAACTAAAAACTTAAGGTTTCAAGTCTTTATAGATTGTCACTCTTCTTGATGTATTGAAAAAGTTTTAATTTAAGAAAGAAAAATAATTCTATCACCAGTGATGTTTTAGGTCCATGAAGGGACTTTTTTAATATAGTCTCAAATAACTTTTCATTTAGTGTCAAGATAAGTAAGTAAAAATAAACAAGTGACAATAATATACTAGCATGTTTCTCAAATACTATGCATTAGATACTTGACACATATCATTTCATTGAATCCCCCTGAAAAGCAATTTTAATCACCTTCTTACAAATAAAGGAACTGAAATACAGAGTGATGGAGGAATTGGTTAAAGTTACAACGAGATGATCAGGATTTGAACCTGGGTTGTGTGTCTTTAGCCTTAACTACTCTTGTTATTGTTCAGTCACTAAGTTGTGTCCAGCTCTTTGCCAAGCTATGGACTGAAAGCGTGCCAGGCTCCCCTGGCCTTCATTATCTCCTGGAGTTTGCTCAGATTCATGTCCATTGAGTCGGTGATGCTAACTATCTCATCCTCTGCCACCTCCTTCTCCTTTTCCTTCAATCTTTCCCAGCATCAGGGTCTTTTCCAATGAGTCAGTTCTTCGCATCAGGTGGCCAAAGTATTGGAACTTCAGCTTCAGCATCAGTCCTTCCAATGAATATTCGGGGTTGATTTCCCTTAGGATTGACTGATTTGCTTTCCATGCAGTCCAAGGGACTCGCAAGTCTTCTCTAATACCACAGTTCAAAAGTGTCAGTTCTTTGGCATTCAGCCTTCTTTATGGTCCAATTCTCACATCCGTATGTGACTGAAAACTGTACTGTACCGATTATGCCGGGAATGCTTATGATGGGGGAAGTCCTGGAGGGTGCGGGCTACAGCAAAGCCTCGGGCCCCCTCTGCATCTGACCTCACACTATCAGAGGTCACTGGAGTGTTCTTGCCCATCTGGTTCAAGTCCATTCAGGATAAGATTAGAGATGTGCTACTATTCATGTCAATCTTGCTTCAAATACTAGATACACCTGTAACAGCAGTAAAACTGGCCTCATTATTTCATTTTAGGTAGTTAGAATTAGAACTTCTTTTTCCCGACATGAATTGAACATGAAACATCATATCTTCAGGCCATAACTGACTTGCTGGTAACAAGGATTACACTACTCATCCATTTCTAATTGAACATTTTCTTAATTTGGTCTACATAGAATCACAGAATTTGGAGTTTTGAAAGTGATCTCTCAGATTCATCCTGTGGATTCTAAGTAAAAGCGATCCAGTTGGTTAGAAATTTACTAGTCCCTTTAGAAGATTTTTTTTTCCACTAGCTATAAGTTGTGTTATTTTTATCATGATCTATATAACCAAGGTTATTCCTAAAGTACACACAGACTTACCATCTGCAATCAGATTTTCTCCATGTACATTTCCACTCAATAGCTGTTTATTTCAACCCCAGATAAAAATGACACCATGTGTTAGGTATATGGTACACATGTCACAAAGTTTTCCAAGTCTGTGCATTTCTCTGGCTTCTGGCATGAGACCAGCTCAGGTGAAATCTCTGCCTTAAGTGCAATCTTTTAAACAAGTGGGAGAATTATCAGCTTCATCTCTAAACACCAGTTTTATAGCTTAGGCTTGCAGACCCCAGCTGTTCCCTCAGTGTAAGTCTGTTGAAATGATGGAAACCACCAGTAAATATCAAAAATCTATTGTTTCCAAAATATCTTTGGAATGTAGCATGCTTTGAGTTTAATAATAATGAAGTGGACTCTTACATTCAATAGCATGTTGGAAAAAATACTTAAACAGTGATAACAGGTACCAGAGACCCACAGCACAGCCCCATATCTGGATTTGTTTGTCTTTGATGTAGCCATGTCAAAAGCCATTAAATCCCTAAAAGCTCTACGAGGTAGAAATATGAGTTGCTGTATTAACACCTCCCAAGGAGAAGACCTCATTTCTGGCCCTAGGTTCCTTCCTACTCATCTCTGGGATCTCCTTCAGGATTTCCACTGGCCTGCACACATAGGATGGTCTCCAGGACAGAAGCGCACTGGTAGAACAGGGAGCTAGAAAAGTCTACAAGATAGATATCTGCCCACCTGTCTTGCAGGGCTCAGATCCAGGAGAGGGCAAACCATGGGATTAAAAGCAGCTTTGGACAGCAACCACTTCCGTACTTGACCTTGCGTGCATACTATGTTGCTTCAGTCATGTCCAACTCTTTGCAACCCCATGGGCTGTACCCTGCCAGGCTCCTCTGTCCATGGGATTCTCTAGGCAAGAATACCGGAGTGGGATGCCATGCCTTTCTCCAGGGGATCTTCCTGACCCACAGATCGAACCCACATGTCTATGTCTCCTGCATTGACAAGCAAGTTCTTTACCACTAGTGCCACCTGGGAAGGCTGTACTTGACTTACAGAGGTCTGGATCCACCAGAGCACAAACCTCAGAGTTTTTGTCCAATATGTCCCGTTATAACAGTGATCCCCAATTTGGGGTCCTTGTAGCTCTTAAGAATTCACAAAGGTAGCGATGAAGGCCCTACAATTATTTTGTATATTTTGTAAAGCCCAAGAAACTTCCCCATTTATCTTCAATTAAGCCACAGAGTGTACTTAATAAATGCAGTGGGATATTTTTCAATTAACGATATTCATGGGGAGTCAGTAGCAGATAATTAAAGGGGTCCTTGATTAAAAAAGAAAACTCAGGAACACTTACACTACTGCAGACAACATGCTCTGAAGAGCTACAGGGGAACACATGCTTGCATGCACACATTCTACATGGTCAGAGATGTGCATGCGTGCATGTATGTGCCAGCTTTGCCGGGTGTCAATATCCATTCAAACTGTAGGTTGATTGTGGCAGCAGTCACTCCCTTTAAGAGAGTGCATTTGCTTAACTGAGGCTACAAAGACCTCAGCAGAAGTATAAAGGGAAGGGATGAGGAGAAAAAGAACAGACAAAGAGAGAAAAGCAAAAAAAGGTCTAAGGATTATCCAGGCACCTACTTGCTTCTCTTTTGCTTTATGATAAGACCTGACCTAATCTACGGCACAGAGGTTCAATGGCAGAGCAAAGAGACTAGGGACAGGGCTGGAAGAAATGGTTTCCTTACCTTACAAATGCGGGGGGGGGGGGGGGGGGGGGGGGAAGAAACCAGTTGTTCTTTTGCATAGAGGATATTTGCAAACAAGGAAATCTCCGGCATCTCCTAGTCAGCCAGGTGTCTACATTCAGTTTGCCGATGTCCAGAAGGGAGAGGAATTGGGAAAGGGAGCCCGTGATCTGGATGTTTGCTGATTGTTCTTTATCTACAGTAGCAACAAATGTGATCTCTTGTACTCAGCGTGTGCTCTGATTCAGAGGCTGCTGCGCCAGAGGGATCCCAGCACTGCTGGCTCTCCTGTGAGGCCCGCGTTCGCTTGGCATGGTGCTCGCGAGCAGATGGACACCAAGCCGTCCTGCCAGGAAAACAGTATGTGCATCATGTCAGTAGTTTAGGGGATGGCCTAGCATCCCAGAACACCAGCCGAAAAGTTTGCATCCTATAGTTTTATGCCTGGGGTGGGGGGCAGGGGGCGGTAAGAAAAACATGGCTAATCCAACTATTTGCATCTTTTCTACTTTTCTAGGATTTATTCATGAGTAGGAAAAAGCTCACAACTTTTGCAGGAAACTGAAATTTTTAAAAAATTAATGCTTAGAATTTTTAGTGTTAGAATTTAATTTTTCCAGATAACTTTTCTCAGTGCCAAAGAACCCCTTTTTCAAAAGAAACATTAGTCAGAGCCTCAGTATACAGCAAAAACAAGCAGCTAGGGTGGCTTATGGAAGGGTGGTCATCCTTACCCTGCCTCTCACAGCCTTCTGAAGCTCAAAAGAACAGGCTTTAAAAACTGCTAAAACTACGATCAACATACATACGCCGCTACTATATATAAAATAGATAACCAACATGGACCTACTGCATGGCACAGAGAGCTATCCTCAATATTTTGTAACAATCTATAAGGGAAAAGACTCTGAAAAAGAATATGTGTGTGTGTGTGTGTGTGTGTGTGTGTAAAACTGAATCACTGTGCTAATACATTTTATATCAACTATACTTCAATCAGAAATAAAATAAAAGATGCTGAAAGACACTGATCCCTATCAAACTGAAAATATCTCCTTCAAAGATACCCATTGATATTTTTATCAAGCATTTCTATCTAATGTGAATAAAGGCATAAATAGGGAAACTTGTGGATATTGCATAAACAATTACTTCCGGGTCAGGTGCTCCCATGATAGTAGGAAGAGCCTTGTGTGGTTCCTGTTTCTCTGTGAGGAGTCCCAGCTTACTGTTCAGTTTTAATAGCGCTGGTTGAGCCCCTGATATCACAATAAATCTTAGGGACATGCAGCTGAAGCCCAGAAAAATCTTTAGTTAGCAGTATAGCTCTAGCTTCTAGGTCAACTCAGGGTCTTATGGGACAAGGAAATGAAGAGCCACATGTCCTGTGATATAACAACTCCCCCAGTTCTAGGCTATTCTTACCAACCTTGAACATACCATAGACCTTATTTCCCCCTAAGCCCAAAGGTTGCCACCAGCCCAAAAACATGCCTTGTTTGACTTCCACAGTATATAATATGATGCAAGAAATGAAATGCACACATAAGATAAATCGTACTTATAAAATAATATGTGTATATAAAAGTACTGTGTATATGTAAAATTATATGCATATGTAATATACGTGGCTTCTTTTAAATCTAGAGATTTAATATTTAAAAATACAAAGTTCCAAGTCAAGGCCTCTATTTTCACATGGAAACAGCAGACTGAGCCACAACTTCTCCCACAGATGTACAAACCTTATTGCTTTTGCGAGGATTAAATGAAATAATGTATACGAATGATTTAAATGTCTCTGGCACACAGTAGGGGTACAATAAGTGGAAACTATTGTTATTTATTTATTTGCCATGCCAGGAGAGGTATTTTGACTTTTCACCCCTGTTTTACATGCAGAGTCCTTTAGAAACCACTTGTAAATTTACATTACCCACATATTAAACATCATATACCACCTGAGGTCTGTTCAGTTCAATCAATTTCTGATATAGGAAAGTAGGACGTAAAGGAGAATGAATGACTTCTTTGTGGATTTTTTAATAATTTTATTTCCTGAGATTTTATGAAAGATAAATATGGAGGGTAGAAATGATATGAAAGCCACTTACATTCTCTTAAAATTTGTGTTCCTGAGAGAGGTAAGTCCAGGGGCTGTCCAACTGCTGGATTTTTCAAGTACTTGGTACAGGTATGGGTTGAATAGAGATGCTAAACAAGATGCTGGATTCATTAAGGGCTTATCTTGAATCCTGAAAATGGTGCCAAGGGAGCCTGGAGGGGTGTGGCTATAGTAGGAGTGTGAATCAAGTGGAACGGTCTGCAGTACCAACAGCCAAATGATTGAGGCCAAAGACATTTCTAAACCAACCAATAAGCCAAACAGTCACCAAAAGTGTTGCCTAGCTATGGAGAAAACATCATAAAATCATGCAAAGAAGGATGGATCAGCCTGCTTGGATTAGCTAACTTAAATACTTCTGGAATTTAAGCAAGGAGAGGAGAAAAAATTAAACTTGTAACTAATAAAAATATTTCCACATGTAACTATTTTTTAAAAACTTCCCAAGACAAGCTGTAAAACAAACACATAAATGAAATGTAGATGTGTACTCAGATATGCGTGTGTTTCTATGCCTGTGAATATATCCATACCTATAAATAAATTAGGTATTCACTAAATATGTATGCTTAGTCGCTTCAGTCATGTCTGACTCTTTGTGATCCCATGGACTGTTGTCCACCACGTTCCTCTGCCCATGGAATTCTCCAGGCAAGAATTTTGGAGTGGTTTGCTGTGTCCTCCTCCAGGGGATCTTACTGACCCAGGGATCGAACCCACATCTCCTGCATTGCAGGCAGATTCTTCACAGCTGAGCCAACAGGGAAGCCCCCTGAAATGTAAAGATGTCAGGAATTTAAAGTGTAGATTATATATGTGATAACTTTCTAAATTCTCAAAGACTCTTCCTACAAAAAGGAGATTCAGTGATGAGACTCTCTGATTGAGGACCAATGTAAAGAAAATGTTGAATATTCCTCATATTCCCCCAAAGAGTGGTATTAATAAATTCCCCAAACCAACCCTACTGGAAAAATGTGAACTGGAGTGGAGGAACTGAAGCTGATACAGGTCACACCAAATTGGAAGGGGCTATAAGTTCTCTTAGGAAACTGGGGAGAAAACTCAAGTTAGACCCAATTTGAACTGCTTTCCAACCATCTCCTTCTCATCCCCAGATAATGGATCTGCTGTAACATCATTTGTTCACATCCTAAGCACACTAGGTCTTTACACGGTCTCTTGAAGGTTTCCAAGTTACTCTCCCCACATGTGTTTGGCTGAATTGAGTCTCAATGTGGTGAAACCCTGGGGAAGGGGCACAGAAGGACCAAAAAATCAATCAACCCACCTGAGTTGTCATTCCTGAGACACCAGGCAATCAGGGCTAGAGAAGAAAAGGAAAGCAAGATACAAAATTTCACTGCCAATGTTCATGTTTTTATCTTTTTCTCCCAATAGGTGGTGTGTCTCAATTATTTTTTTGTTGCTGTTCAGTCACTCAGTCATGTCTGACTCTTTGCAACCCCATGGACTGCAACACGTCAGGCTTCCCTGTCCTTCACCATCTTCCGGAACTTGCTCAAACTCATGTCATTGAGTCAGTGATGCCATCCAACCATCTCATCCTCTGTCATCCCCTTCTCCTCCTGCCTTGAGGGTCTCCCAGCATGAGGGTCTTTTCCAATGAGTCAGTTCTTCCCATCAGGTGGCCAGAGTATAGGAGCTTCAGCTTCAGTATCAGTCCTTCCGATGAATATTCAGGGTTTATTTCCTTTAGACTTGACTGGTTTTAGGTCCTTGCAATCCAAGGGACTCTCAAGAGTCTTCCCCAACACCACAGTTCAAAAGCATCAATTCTTCAGTTCTCAGCCTTCTTTATGGTCCAGCTCTCACATCCCTACATGCCTACTGGTATTATTTTTATATCCTCAAATGGAAGTTTGTGTTATCCCATAGTATAAGCTCAATTAGGTGCTTGAATGATTGCGCAGCTATAACCTGGGCCCCTCTGGGCCTTCTTTTAGAAAGCACAAAGGCACCCATTCATTTTCAGCTCCTTTTGCTAGATCCTCTTTCCCTATTTTAACTCCTATTGTTGGAATAACCCTGATTCTCTCTCTTTTCAGACTATATAGGCATTTCCTCTACATGGTCTAATTCAGGTTTTATTTGGCTTTAAACACCAGCTATCCATTCTTAGGGCTTCCCATGTGGCTCAGTGGTAAAGAATCCACCTCCCAATGCAGGAGACACAGGAGATTCGGGTTTGATCTCTGGACTGGGAAGATACCCTGAAGAAGGAGATGGCAACTCACTCCAGTATTCTTGCCAGGAAAATTGCATGGACAGAGAAGCCTGGTGGACTACAGTTCATGGGGTCATGAAAAGTCAGACACAACTGAGCAACTGAGCACGCACGCGCGCACACACACACACACACACACACACATATGTTTTTAACTCCCAAAGTGCTGTCTCTACATTTTGCTTCTCTACTGAGCTCTAGACTCATGTATTCAACAGCCTGCAGGACAAAGATCTTACCATAACAAGGCCAGATCTTATCTCATGATTTCCCACACCCCAAACTTATATTCTCATCTTAGTATATGATAGTGTACTCACTGTACTTACTATATGGTTTTTTGGGGTTTGGGGGAAAACTATATGGATTTTTCTAGCTGAAAACCCACACGTCCCTGATCCTTTTCCTTCCCACACGGCCAGTAATAACAGAGCCATCCAAAATTCCTTCTACATCCATCACCACTCCTCTCTGACTTTATCACTACAATCCTAGCCCACCGCCCTCTCATTTCATGCCTCCAGTCCTAAAATAGCCTCCTCACTGGTCCCCTGCTGCTACTTCTGCTATCCTAGAGTCCATTGCCCACATGGTGGTCATCGATCTCTAAACAACATAAATCAGACCATGTCACTCCCCAGCTTAAAAATCTCCCTTGACTTCCTAATGCATTTACCATGAAATCTAAACTCTTTAATCTGACTTACTGGGTCCTACAAGGTGCCTCACCTCACACTATCCCATCCCCGACCCTTGTGCTCACTACACACCAGCTTCCAGAGTTGTTTTCTATGCTTTGTAAACATGGCAGTCTTATTTCCATCTTAGAGTTTCTAACTTCCGTCTTAAGCTTCCCCTGAGGGCCCTACCTCTGCCTGGAATCCTCTGTCAAAAGACTTTCATACCAGCTCTTTTCAGTTCAAATTTCATATCCTCAGAGATATTTTCCTGATCACTTAAACAATGCTCTGTCCCATTCCTACAAAGATATCATGTTTCAGTTTATCATTCAAGGTCTTTCTTTTGAGTTGTCAAACTCTTACCATTGTCTGAGATTACCTCTTCCTCCATTTGTAGGTGTGTTTATTTCACATCATTTCCCTTCAGAATATGAGCTTTCTATTCTATGAGAGTCTAGCCCGTCTTATTTAACAATGTATCCCCACAGCCCAATAAAATACCTATCTCAGCAAAGTGAAAGTGAAAGTTAAGTCGCTCAGTCATGCGAGAATCTTTGTGACCCTGTGGACTGTAGCCCACCAGGCTCCTCTGTCCATGGGATTCTCTAGGCAAGAATACTGCAGTGGGTTGCCATTTCCTTCTCCAGGGGATCTTCCAGACCCAGGGATCGAACCCAGGTCTCCCGCATTGCAGGCAGACGCTTTAACCTCCGAGCCACCAGGGAAGCCCTGGTGACCTGTTAAATGAATACTCTGCACGTCACCACCACGTGGGTCCTAGTGTGAAAACAATACCAATAGTAGAGTCACCACCACATTGATCCCAATCTAAAGACCATACCAATAGTAGAGGCAACATAAGTTCTTGTCCTGCTCATTACAGCCTGCTTGACCTTGGGCAAGTTACCTAATTCTTCCAGACTATGAAATAGTAATTAAGGAAGAAGGATGAATCCAGCACCATTGTTGAAGCTGCAAAACAAACTCTTCAAATGGAAGAAATGGCAGAGACAGCTGACAAGGGACTGAAATCTTGGCAAGAGGAAAAGACTAGAGTCCAATATCTTGGGGGTAAAACTGTGCGGTATGTAGGTGATGGGAAAGGCCTGTGAAGATGAAAGTCACCACAGTTTAAGGAACAGCAGAGCCCAGCAGTTACAGTGTAAGATGGGGCTCACCCTCTGGTATTGGGGAATATTCTCTGTGCCCTTTCCTCTTCTATAAGGATGGAATGTCCTTGCCCATTACATCTATTAAATAGAACAAAATGACCTAATCTACAAACAAACATCAGAAAAACATGTATTCTCTATATTAGTTCTCTTGAAAGTGAGCAAATTGCCCCAATGTGTGGAAATATCAAAATTTCTATGAACATTGATGTTGATTTATCTCATTTTCCTATTACTATTTTTGTCTACATTTAATGTGTGTAACATTTTGTTACAGTGGTACATGTAAGATGCATAGAAATGTATATACAAAATCAAGACTACATGCAATTGTAGGTTGTTTTTTTTTTCCTAGTAAGAGTCTTTGGTCAAAACTTTAGATGTGACTGGTTTTAATGACTCATGTAACATCATATTCCACTTTATATTTCAATCATCTTTTTAAGCTATATATGTAGATTAAGTTTGTATAATAAGATTATGCACTTATTAAAGATCAGGCCCTTGTTTCACACATAGACATATTCCCCATAGAGACCATTAGAGCATCTTACAGTGTGGCCCTTAGCACTTCCTAAAATCATCATGCTTATCACCATAATAGGTATACGTATGTGTACACATACATATGTATGTTTTACATAATGTGTAAATTTATGCTTTTCACTGTGCATACCCCATATGTCATATATATACACATGCATATACATAGGATATATTCAACATATAAGATAAGATATATGCATATATTATACACACAAACAAAAGTTGAAAATTTGGTTATCTTTTTTAGAGTCACAATGATACATAATTTTCTAAGTCAACATAAAAGGTGTATGTGATGTTACTATACCTTTGATATTAGGGAAGACTCTGAAAATTCTTTGATCTACATTCATCTGTGCCCCAGATATTGTTAATTTAATTGCCAAAAATGTAAATATAAATTAATGAATAGGTTTTTCAATTGTCATTTTATGGACTGACGAAATGGTAAGCATTTCTTTTGCATATCCATAATTATTTAATGATATCTACACAAAGACTTTTAATTATATGGGAATAGTGATGATAATTATAAAGGCCCACAGTCAACAGATAAAACCTATATTGCTCCAGAAAAAAATTAGTATGTTTATTAAAAATGAATTCTTTCTACCAGTGAATGGCTCACGTGACATTTTTCAACAATTAACGCATAAGTAGCCTTCAGTTTTTGCACTTATTGGAGAAAAGATTGCTGGTTTGTGGAATCAGAAAGATTTTTCTTTCTCTTCTTTTTCAACCTCCTGCCCACTAAGATTTTATGCATCTTCTTATTCTTTTAGTACCAAGCATATGCCTACCACATCTAAGAAAACCAGTAAAAAGAAAATCAAAGTTGATTTCATATATCAAAACCTAATTTAAATTGATATAGTGGAATAATGGATTTACATTTTATATCCTGTGTTTGTCAGTGTGTGTTTACCAGCAACTAAACTGCAGCTGTCTATGGAAAGTGTCTTTTCATTTCTTACCCTTATGTCAACATCCAGAGTTCTATAATTATATATATATGTATATATATTCACCAATATGAATATATTCACCAAGATGAAATAAAAGTCTAGTATTTGTGATAATTTTTAAAATAGTGTTTCCTTCTGCTGTATAACTTGAACTAAGATTGCAATAAATAATGCAACAGAGAAGAGCACTGTCATTTTAAAATTACTGAAAATTAGGACTTCCCTCATTGTCCAGTGGTTGAGAATCCACCTTGCAATGCAAGGGTCACAGGTTTGATCCCTGGTCAGGGAACTAAGATCCCACATGCTGCGTGGCAGCTAAGCCTGCCCACCACAGCTGCAGAATCCATGGGTGAAAGAGTCCACATGATGCAATGAAGATCTTGGGTGCTGCTACTAAGAGCTGGTTCAGTCAAATAAATAGATAAAGAAAATATTTTTTTAAAAAACTACTGAAAATTGATAATTCAGTGTCCTTAGATGAAGCTGATAGCTAACTAAACTGCATCTGACACATTATTGCAATGTCAATAAAGTAGTCTTACTATAATTTCTTTTTCTGAACTTAAAAAGGGAGCTTTTATTTTTGCAAAACTGTTTACCCTTTTTGGCTTCATACCAAAAAAAAATGCTGAAATAACTTCCTGAAATTAGAATATTTCTATATTGCATTTTAAGATTTGGGTTCAGAGAGTGGGGGATGGAGAAATTAAAGCTGGTCAATGAGATTAGTGTTTTAAAAATAAAAGAGAGAGAGTCCAATTAGAAGTATCCTGGGGTTATTAGTGATAACAGTGCTCATATCCAATTAAGATGAAAACCATTTTACCAGCTTAATGTGCCACCTCTGGCAGTGTGGGTTTATTAGTTTTATCAGACTTGAGAACTGAAACTTGAAATGATACGTATGCTGGGTACCAAAGAGACACTGTTAAGACTTAGAGATAATTGGTATAAAATGAGATGCCTCAAAAGTTGTTGATTAACAAGCATTGTGGCTTTTGGAGACAGGAAGCAATTGGTCATTTCAGACAGTGTTTGAAATGAATAAACTCATTGAGCTGTACAGTGACATTGTGAAGTCAGGAAGGAACCATAACCTTCCTTGATGTCCAAACATTCAGTAAAATGGCATATTCGCATGGGCCAAGACAGCCTTCAAGATCCATAAAACAATCTCTATGAAAGCTCAAATGGACAAAAGCCATTGTTTGTGATGAATGTCAGGTTTCTTGTTTTCCCTTCCAGATTAAAGGATATAATAACTAATGATTAGTATTAATAATTAATAAGAAAATCTCTTGCATTATCCCCAAGCTTTTCAAGATAGGCTTCATAACCAGTGAAACTTATTTTTGTTAAATTATATTCCTTAATGCTCTTAGACAATCATTTGAACTTTTCTTTAAAAAAAAAAAACAAAACTACATTTCTATACCATCCATCTGGGTATCACAGAATGATTAAAAGCAAACAAATACATACACAATAAAGCTTCCCACTTAGGCAGCAATAAAATCACTCTTGCGTTGCTTCAATAGACATTTCTTTGGCTAATAAAATTCTCGTCACTCATTTCTGAAGCTGGTTGGGAAAAAGGCTTTATTGTGCTAGTGTAGTGTTCTGGATGCTTGTCTTTGGTAAAATATTCAGTGCACGACCGGGACCATGTAATGGAAGTTGCTAGGGGGAGATGGCCCTGCAGCGAGCCTACACTGGTACCCTGTGGTCTGACACCACTGGTTCTTCTAGGAAGTACTCTGGCACCTCCTCTGCTAAAGTGTTTGACCCTCATGTGAAAGCCCCTTTTCAAGATTAAGGAATGAACATGAGAGGCTGGGGGAAGTGTGGCCCATTGCGGGTGAGAGGATGGCATGATCAAGTAAAGAAACATAGGCCAGATTAGCTAGGTCACGAGATAAATGGAATAGTCCATTTCAGAGAGAACAGTAGGCTCTAAGGTGAACCTTCTTTGGAGAGATACCCTATGATGAAATTTCAAATCATGCTTGTTTCATGTGAGCTTCTCAATTTCATAAAGGAATGAACGCAGATTATTGTGTTTGCAACACGCATTGCTGTTTCCACCAAATTGAAAACCGAGGGTTCTGAATAAACCTTAAGTTAGCATAGATCATATATAACTCTTCTAGAAAACAAAGTAAAAATGAAGACTTTTTAAGTCATTTCAATTGTGTATATGTGTGTGTGTGTGTGTGTGTGTTTCCCATACTTTTTTGAACAATGCCTCTTAGAGCCAAAAGCAGTAATTACTAGTTGGAATTTCTCAAAGAATGTGATTTGTTGGATAGCATGTGTTTTATATGGTTTTAAGGTATATGTATCACTTGGGTGTCAGTAGCCAACTTGTTTCACAAGTACAGGGCAACCTCTAGACAAACATCATGATCAAGATGGCATAAGCATTACCAAAAATGAGTCTTAATGAGTCAATAGATTGATCATACATGTACATAGTTTAATTTATATAAAAGAATCATATATATTTGGTTATTCCATTATTTAACAGTTAAACAGTTATCCAGAAAAATACCAGGAGCTCTAGATGACAGAAGAATTGACCATAAATATAGGAGAGAGAGAGCTTTCCAGGAGGCTCAGTGATAAAGAATCTGCCTGCCAATGCAGGAGATGTGAGTCTGATCCCTGAGTCAGAAAGATCCCCTGGAGAAGGAAAGGCTAACCACTCCAGCATTCTTGCCTGGGAAATTCCGTGGACAAAGGAGCCTGGCGGGCTACAGTCCATGGGGTCGCAAAGAGTCAGACATGACTTAGTGGCTAAATAATAACAACAACAAAGAACAGAGAAAGGATAGCACAGGAGGCAATGTTCACTAATGGTCACAATCATTTGATGCTATCAGTAAATTTAAGCTTTATTAAAGCTAAAGTGAATCCCTAAGAAGTTTTGCTAAGGCCTAGGTCTGAGGTGTGAGGGTATGGTATGGTAGTTCTCTTTTCCTCTTCTCAAATGAAATAAAGGGAGGTAAAAAAAAAAAAAAAAATACAACTGGACTTACTCATTATGAAAATAAAATATCGGCACTCTATTGAGAAGTATTTCACAAAAACACACTTGAGGAAAGGTGATGGGCACAGGCTTGGAAGCTGGTATTGGAATATATTTTCAGGAAATAATTTGAATTTACCTCAAGCTATGAACATAATAAAAGCCTGGAAATACTTTTTCAGGGACATATCCATTGCAAAAAATATAGAAAATCCAGATAGTTTATTTTTGCTTCTCTGATTTTAGTCCATCCCAAGAAAAAAGCAGCATTTTAATAAATATTCTTCCAGGAATTTATCTACTTAAAAAAAAATAGAACCCAAAGCAAAGGTAACAGAAGTACAGATAAAAAAGGTGGGACTACATCAAATGAAAAAGCTTCTGACATGAAAAAAATCAACAAAATGAAAACAATTTATGCATGGGAAAAATAATTGTAAACCATATTTATCTGGTGAAGGATTGATATTCAAAATATATGGAGAACTCAGACAACTTAGTAGGAAATAAAACCCCAAACAATCCATCTAAAAATGCACAAAGAGACTGAATAGACGTTTTTTCCAAAGAAGACATATACATGGCCAACAAGTACATGAAAAGGTGCTGATCGCCAATCATCAGGGAAATGCAAATTAAAACCTGAGATATCACATCACACCTGTTAGAATGGCAATCATCAAAAATACAAGAGATGACAAATGTTGGTGAGGATGTGGAGAAAAGGGAACACTTGTACAGTGTTGGTAGGAATATAAACTGATTCATCCACCATGGAAAACAGTATAGAGTTTCCTCAAAAATTAAAAAGAGAACTACTATATGATCCAGAAATCCCACTTTGAGTATTTATCCACAATAAATGAAAACATGATCTCAAAGAGATGATTCACAAGAGCTAAGACATGGAAACAACCTAAGCATCCCTCAATGGAAGACTGGATAAAGAAGATGTGATACATACACATAAATACATGCAGTGGGATATTATGCAGCCATGAGAAAGAAGGAAGTCTTGACATTTCAGCAACATGAATGAATCTGGAGGACATTATACTAAATGAAGCGTCAGGCAGAGAAAGACAACTCCTGTATGATATCACTGCTACATGCAATCTAAAAAAGCTGAATTCATGGTAACAGAGACCAGAATGATGATGGTTGCCAGAGGATTGGGGGTGTGTGAAGAGGGGGATGTTAGTCAAAGAGTACAAATGTCTAACTATAAGAACAAGTTCTAGGGATCTACTGTATAGCATAGTGATATAGTTAACAATACTGTATCATATATGACAAACCTAGACACCATATTAAAAAGAAGAGACATTACTTTGCCAACAAAGGTCCACCTAGTCAAAACTATGATTTTTCTAGTAATCATGTATGGATGTGAGAGCTGGACAATAAAAAAAGTTGACCACCAAAGAATTGATGCCTTTGAATTGTGGTGCTGGAAAAGACTCCTGAGAATCCCTTGGACAGCAAGGAGATCAAACCAACCAATCCTAAAAGAAATCAACCCTGAATATTCACTGGAAGGACTGATGTTGAAGCTGAAGCTCCAATATTTTGGCCACCTGATGCAAACAGCCAACTCATTGGAAAAGACCCTGAAAGATTGAAGGCCAGAGGAGAAGGGGACGACAGAGAATGAGATGGTTGGATGGCATCACTGACCCAATGGACATGAGTCTGAGCAACCTCTGGGAGATGAAGGACATGGAAGCCTGGAGTGCCTCAGTCCATGGGGTCGCAAAAAGTCAGACATGACTGAGTGACTGAATGATGATGACTATATTATATACAAGCAAGTTGCTAAGAGAGTGGATTTTAAATATTCTCACCCCCCAAAAGAAATGTGGTCAACTCCCCATATCTGCAGGTTCTACATTTTCAGATTCAACCACCTGAAAATTCCAGAAAATTCCAAAAAGTAAACCTAGAATGTACTGCACACTCACCAATGTTTACATAGTATTTACACTGGATTAGGTATTATAAGTAATCTAGAGACAAATTAAAAATATATGGAAGGATGTGCTAGCTTATATGCAAATAATGGACTTGAGCATCCTCAGGGTTTGTTATCTGACAGAGGTCCTGGAATCAAGCCCCTGTGGATACTGCCAGACATGATTGTATTAATTATGTGATGTGATGCTGGTGGTCATTAACATCATGGTGGTAATCGGTTTTGCAGAATATAAGTGTACTGAATCAACATGATGTACAACTTAAGCTTACATATGTCAATTATATCTCAGTAAAACTGGTGAAAATGCTTTAGTAAAACCTCTAGACAGGTATATCATGGGTAAGAGGAGTTTTTAACTTGTTTTTGATAAGTTTTTCAAATTAAAAAAAAAATAATCCAATAGGCATGAAATATAATTCCATATCTAAAAACGTCTTTTATTTCATTTAATGGCTCTTTGCATTTTTTTGCACAGGGATACCAACATTATTGGGGCTTCCCTTGTGGCTCAGCTGGTAAAGAATCCACCTGCAATGCAGAAGACCTGGGTTCTATCCCTGGGTTGGGAAGATCCCCTGGAGAAGGGAAAGGCTACCCACTCCAGTATTCTGGCCTGGAGAATTCCATGGACAGTAAAGTCCATGGGATCACAAAGAGTCAGACATGACTGAGTGACTTTCACTTTCACCAACATTACTGGGCTTCCCAGGTGACTCTAGTGGGAAAGAGTCTGCCAGTGCAGGAGACTTAAGAGATGTGGGTTGGATCCCTGGGTAGGGAAGACACCCTGGAGGCGGACATGGCAATGCCCTCCAGTATTCGTGCCTGGAGAATCCCATGGACAGGGGAGTCTGGAGGGCTACGGTCCATAGAGCCTCAGTGTCAGACACTACTGAAGTGACTTAGCATGCATGCACACACCAACGTTATCAAATTACTTTTTTAAGGAGGTGACATTCAAGTCGTTACCAGTTTTTCAGTGATAAACAACATTGCAAAGGATATTCTCTTACCTTGTTAGATATTTCCTTAAGATAAATTTTAGAATTAGTTTTCAATCAAGAGATATAAGTATGTGGTAATGCCCATATACCAAGATGATTCAATGGACATGAACTTGAGCAAACTCTGGGAGATAGTGGAGGACAGGGAAGCCTGGCGTGCTGCAGTCCATGGAGTTGCAAAGATCAGACATGACTTAATGACTGAACAATGGCAAGAATGATGCCATTTTGACTCCTCCTCACATACTCAGAGTTTAGGCTTGTAAAGAACCTGAAGAATACAAAGATGGGTCATGGACAAAGAAAGAAAAGTAACTAAGTTACTTTAAAAGCCATATGAATAGGCTTACACATGAGGCTCTCAGAGTGAAAATGGAATAGTGTTCATTTGTGTTTGGCATTATCTATTGATGCATACAAAGTCCCAAAATTTAGCAGCTTAAACAATACATATTACAGTAAAGATTCTTCCTGCAATGCTGGAGACTCAGGTTCAATCCCTGGGTCAGAAGAGCCCCTGGAAAAGCGAATGGCTACCTATGCTAGGATTCTTGCATGGAGAACTCCATGGACAGAGGAGCCTGGCAGGCTACAGTGCATGGGGTGGCAGAGTGGGGCATGACTGAGTAGTTAACACTTTTATTTTTTCATTTATTATCCCACAGTCTGTGGGTTAGTTATCAGGATGCAGCCTAGCTGAATCTCTGTTTCAGGATCTCTTTCAAAACTGCAGTCAAGATGCTAGCTAGGGTTGGAATCTCATCTGAAGTTTCAACTGGGGAAGAAGTTACTTCTAGGCTCACTTACATTGTTGTCAGCCAGCATCATTGGCAGGGGGAGAGAAGGTGGACTGAAAGACTTAGTTCTTGCCTGGATGTTAGCCAAAGACTGCCCTCAACTCTTTGCCACATAGGTCTTTCCAACGTGGCATCTTGCTTCACCAAAGCCAGCAAGGGATAAAGTTACCTTGTAAGACAAAGATTACAACCTTATATAATATAATCATTGAAAGAATATCTGTCACTTTTGCTGCATTCTTATTGGTTAGAGACCATTCCTTGGTTAGGGTCCATTCCTTGCAGCTCAGCTGGTAAAGAATCCCCCTGCAATGCAGGAGACTTGGATTCAATCCCTGGGTCGGGAAGATCCCCTGGAGAAGGGAAAGGCTACCCACTCCAGTATTCTGGCCTGGAGAATTCCATGGACTGTATAGTCAATGGGGTTGCAAAGAGTCAGACACGACTGAGTGACTTTCACTTTCACTGTTGGTTAGAATTACATCACAGACCCAAACTCAAGGAAAGGGGATTATCTAAGCGTGTGAATACCAGGAGACAATGATCATTGTGCAATCATCTTACAGTTTGCTTGCCATTGTAAGTTCTGTGGTTGGAGGTGTAAAAATAACTTGAGATATGCCAGTTGGGTATATGTACATAGATGTTATTTCTGGACATGATAGGAAATATTTTCTCCAGCTGTGCAAAGTTGTAGAAAAAACAGTTTGTGTTTTTAATAGCCTTCACTTTTAATCATTTAATTTTCTTAGTTACAAAAATTAATCTGTTTTGGATGTTTCATAATTATCAAAAAACATTTAAATTTCTTAGATGTCAAAAATAATCCTCAAACTGCCCCTTGTGGCTTTCATAATTTAACATATAATTGAATTTAAAATATCTCAATTGGTAGACAGCTGGTGTGTACACACTTTAACTACATTATTTATTTTTTTGGAAAAAATACAACAGTGGTAAAGAATCCACCTACAAGTGCAGGAGACAGAAGAGACAGAGAAACATGGGTTCTATCCCTGGGTTGGGAAGATTTCCTGGAGGAGGAAATGGCAACCTACTCCAGTAATCTTGCCTGGAAAATGCCATAATCAGAGAAGCCTGGCAGGCTACAGTCTATATGTGCATGACAGGTTGCTAGAGTTGTTTGACTCTTTGTGACACTATAGACCATAGCCCACCAGGCTCTTCTGTCCATAGGATGCTCAAGGCAAGAATAGTAAAGTGGGTTGCCATGCCCTCCTCCAAGGGATCTTCCCAACCCAAGGACTGAATGCACACATATTAAGTCTCTTGCATTGGTAGGTGGGTTCTTTACCACAAGCACCACCTGGGACAGTCCAGTGGCTTGCAGAGTTGGACACAACTGAGTGAGTGGGCACATATTAAGATATGGCTTTTATTTCATTTCAATTTTGCTTACCTCACAATGTAGATGTCAGCAATAATAATTATGGGATATAAATGTCTTATTATTGGTATAAATGAAACATTTGAAAAATATTTCTATTAATTTCTTTCTTGAATGTATTTAAAATGCATTTGTACAAACGTGTAATCACAAGGAAGGGAAACTAATGATAAATACTACGGTAGGTGGTAAATTTTCAATATCTCACTTTGTTAACATCTTTAGGTTTTCTTTTCTTATTTCACAATGATTTTGTGCTCCCACAACTGAGAGTCCATCCATTCAAGGCCATAATCTGTAATAGGATGGCAGATGGAGCCCAGGGCAGACTTGCCCCAAAATTGGCCTTTAATCGTGATAATCAGCAGCTTAAATTATTTGTTCGACTATGGAAATGTGTTCTGTCTTCTGACCAATAGGAGCTTCTTCATGTTGTACTGTCCCTTTTTTTTTTTTTTTTTTTTTACAAGATAGGATAAAAGGGCCATAAATCAATGACTTTTTAAAAGGGCTAACCAGAAACTGAAACATTTGTGAATAAAATGGAATTTAATGATAAAGCACAGATTTCACAGCTTCATTCTCATTAAAGAGAAAAGTATTTATGTACCTACTAAATGTTTTAAAATAACTTAGCATTCAACAGCCCCAGCTTAAAGTTGGGAATAATGAATCTGCAAATCATTATTGATTAAGCTGTGAATTCAGGATCGCTTCTTAACCTAAGAAAATCTCTTCAACCATACTTTCTTACTTTTATTTTGTCAAATGAGTTCAATTCAATTAGTAGTTATTGAACACTTATCCAATACATGGTGCTCTAGGAAGGTTAAAAAATACTCAGATTCAATCTTTGCCCTGCTTTCCAGGGAACACAATTCTGTAAACTGAGTCACGGCCCTCTTCCAACCAACCCACACATCTCCCCAAGGCAGACATCTAGGTCATTCTCTTACAGAACGTTTTGCCCTATGGCGTGTGCACATACAGGATGTTCAGGTCCTCAGCAGAATTCCTTGGCTCCACCAGGAGAATAGCCTTCCTCCAGAGAGTGAAATAGTAAGTGTATTGTGTGTGTGTGTGTCTTAGTACCACACTGTCCAACTCTTTGTGGGCCCATGGACTACAGTCCACCAGGCTCTTCTGTCCGTAGGATTTTCTAGGCAAGAATACTGGAGTGGGTAGCCATTCCCTTCTCCAGGGAATCTTCCCAACCCAGGGATTAAACCTGGGTCTTCCGCATTGCAGGCAGATTCTTTACCATCTGAGCCACAAGGGAAGCACCACAGTATGTGTAGGAATCAGTCAAATAAAACAGTGGTGGGAGCCAAGAGTCTCCATTCATGAAGCAGCTAAGGATAGCCAAGGATCCAAGCCCTCAGGTATCTCCCAACTCCTCCTGGATGTCGGGCCTTGGGAGAACCAAGTGGAAGAATACCTAAATGGCTTCTCAAGGCTTCATGGAGAAGACATCTAGAGAAGAAGCTTTGAGGTTTCAATTCTGGTTCTGCTACGTACTCACTAGCTCTATGGCTTTGGACCCAGGACACATTTTAAATCTGTTTCTTCATCTGTTAAAATAAAACCTGGGACTAGTAAATTACATTAATGTTAGGAGGATTAAATAAGGTAACAATAGATAAAAAAGTGAAGTGGATGTAATTCCTGCTTCATTATTCATGATAAATGGCAGCTCAGTAAATATATGATGAGGAGACAATGAGTTCACAGTAATTATTTTTTAAATCTTTTTAATTAAACTCAACTGCATGTATATAGAGGGCTTCCCTGGTGGCTCAGAGGTTAAAGTGTAGGAAAAATACTTTGGCTAGAAGAGCAAAATTTCCAGCAACAATTACATCCCTTGAATCAACCTTATATATATTTTCCTTTGGAAACAACCTACGTGTCCATCACCAGAAGAATGAATAAAGAAGATATGGTACACACACACACACACACAATGGAATACTACTCAGATATATAAAGAATGAAATTTTGCCTTTGTCACAACAGGGATGGACTTGGAGGACATTATGCTAAGTGAAACAAGGCAGAGAAAGATAAATACTGTATGATATCACTCATACGTGGAATTTAAAAAATATGACAAACTAGTTACTAAAACAAAAAAGCAGACTCATGGACAGAACAAACTAGTGATTCCCAGTGGGGAGACGGAAGGAGAGAGTGGAAATACAAGGACAGGGGAAAAAAGCTTACTAAGGGATTATACGAATATAAAATGATGTCCGTGAAACTTTTAAAAATTGTACAGCATTACAGAATTTGAAGACTCTTTCATTTGATTAAAAAGAGAGATTGAAAGCTTTGGTGATGAGAGGAAAATGAAAAAGACCAAAAGGTTTTGGCAAGTGACGATGAAATAAAAAATTTTTAAAAAGGAAATATATATTTACAAGGAAGAGAATTTAAGTTTTCTTGTGCATTTTACGTATGTTTGACACTGTGCAACATATGTATATATGTCTGTTCTTTCTTCTAAACTTAACTAAGGACTTATTATAGGTTAGGCACTGCATCATTTATGGGCCATATTTTATTTTCCTGACAGTCCTATGAGCTGGTACCGTTCTTACTTCACCGATAACAGACTCTGGATTAGGAAGATGAGGGCCCTTGCCCAAACTCACATAGTAAATACATACACTATCTGTCAAGATCCCAGCCTCTGTTCTTTACTACCAGAGTATTTTGACAATGTAGGTTTTGATGTGTTGTCTCTCAGAATCTTCATATTAATCTACACTTCACATGCAGATATTGTCAGAGAATATAAATAAGGAAGCAGAAGCAAGTCATATCATTGGCAAGTACTGAAATTCTGACCTCAAATGTTCTTCTCTTTCCATGTTGCTTCTCTGGGAAATAAAATATTAATAACACTTTATTTAAAATACTAGCTTCTGGAATATTTCTCATTTATAAAGAATGAAATAATATGATTTGTAGTGACATGGATGGACCAAGAGATTATCATACAAAGTGAAGTAAGTCAGAAAAAGGCAGATATCATATGATATTACTTATATGTGGAATCTAAAAAATATGATATAAATGAATGTATGTACAAAACAGAAATAGACCCACAGACACAGAAAACAAACTTATGGTTACCAAAAGGAAAAGGCGTGGGGAGGTGGATAATTTGGGAATTTGGGATCAACATATGTACATGACTATATACAAAATAGATAACCCACAAGGGCCTACTGTATGGTACAGGGAATTATACTCAATATTTTATAATGTATAGGGGAAAAGAATCTGAAAAAAGAAAATGAAAGTGAATCACTTCACTGCATATCAGAAACTAACCTAACATTGAAAATCAACTATATGCCAATAAAAATAAAGCAAAATAATATACTAGCTTCTGATATTTCTGATAGTAGGTCTTTGACCATATTTCAAGGGCTTCTATTTATGTATCATATGTGTGTTCTCCTCTTCAAATTCTTTGTCTTACCAACGTTTCCAGATGGTTCTTTTTGCCCATCTAAATATAAATCACAGCCGCCTTTGCTTCTTTCTTTTCTAAAAAACTCTCCTAGCTCCAGTGATTTACTGCTACCCCGTCACATGCCCAGCTGTACTCTCCAGAACATGCTTGCTCATCTTCAGCTCCTGAGGATTGTAACACAGCCCAGGACCTTCAGAGCCCAGATGCCTGGGACAACACAGGCACACAAAAGCAATAGTGTGAGGCGAAACGTACAAACACACATTCATGGGTGCTGCTGATTCCACTTGAAACATACTTTAAAAAATATTTTTCCCTGTCTTTTTCAATTTTGGTAAGGATGACGTTCCTTAAAAAGAAATACACCTCTCACCAAAAATACTTACGGTTTTAACAAGAAGGAAAAGAGAATAAAATATTTCCTATAGGTTGGGATGGCCAAGTTATTCTTATTTACCTCAGACATGTGTTTGTATTAAACAATTTTTAGGATTTTTTTAAACTTTTGAAACTATCTTCTTATACAATATTTTGAAAATAATAGCAAACAGTAAATTGCAATTACCAATACTATAAAATGTAGTAGAAACAAGATTTTAAATCAGGATTTTAGATTCATTTGCTTACAAACACTAAATATTTTGTCTTCTTATATAAAATAATTAGGAATTTTTGACAAATCAAATATGACTATAAATTTAAAGCATAGGATCAAATTTTGACCAAGTAACAGCTTTAGCATATAGCTTTTAATAAAAGTTGATAATGAGTTTCATGTTCATTGAATGTATTATAGAGGGGTGGGGGGAGAGGGATAATTTCATACAATTTAATCAAAAATTCACTTTTGCATGAAATCAAAAGTTCTTCCAAACTGTGTAACTGTTGAGTTGTAGTTAGTCCTCTCTGACAGTACATTCATTAAAAAAAACAACAACAACAACAGAACTACTCTCTCCAAAAATCTATCCAATGAGGAATTTTGTTAATGGGGTAGATTTTTTCCCCCTTCTTTCCATCTGAATATTTAACATAAAAGTCCTGCTCTATTTTTCAGCTGGAATCACAGCAGTTTCTGTTTCTAACCTGGGAAGAATGTGGTTGGGCCTGAAAAGCCCCCTGTCCTATTGTTAGATTCCCCGGCACTGATCCTTGCTTTTAACATCATAATGAAGGATGCTCTTTAGTGGATTATCTTGAGAAGGGATTAACTCCTTCAAGTCTTCTAGGGGGCAAGGTGTTTTGAGCCCTAAATACACACCAATTGCCTGCTTAACTTTTCATCTTATTTTGAAAACCGCCCAGCTGGAATTCAAATTCTTTTCCATAGAGCTGAATTTTATTAGTAGCAAAGTTGGAGTTGGGGGCAGCAGATGCTAAATATAAGCACTGTTCTTTTAATCTCGTGGGGCCAAATGCTTCAGATATTTCACTGAGACAGGCACGTCAGGATAAGACTCAATCTAAACTTTGCCATAAACTTTGCAAGTGCCTAAATCCTCACCCCATCTCCCAGACCCATGCCTTAAGCCTTCCAGAAGATCCTTCTTTTCCTAGGACCCTACCTTTAACCTCCATTGTCTATGTGGCCCTCGTACCATAGCTTTTAACTTTATCATCCACATTTTTTTTTTGAAGTCATTCTCAAAGTAGAATTCAAATGCCTAGTAAACACACATACACACACTTGAAAAGAGGGCTAATTGCTCTATAATTTATAATCAAGTGGTTTCTTTAGCCTTTGCTTCTTTATCTTAATAACCACTTATTTCTATCTGCCTATTACATTAATACTGAAATCTTGCATTTGTTTCATATTCATCTTACCCCTTATCTAACCTCATTTCTGTTATTAACTATCCTATTGTATTATCACAGGATTTGCTAGGTAGCTCTAAACTTGTTCTTTCTCCTACTTTCTGTTACTTCAAACTTTTTTTTTTCTGTAATAGCTTAAAAAAAATAACTTTTGTTCAACCCAACGAATATTTTTTAACACTGAACACATATATTAAAGGTGTTTGTTAGATGTAGAAATTTGCTTTTAGACACATCTGCAATAAAACTTTTTTCTTGGAACTTCGTCTTTCAGGCTGATTTACTTTTTTAATCAAATAGCAATTCACATCACCTGCAGCTTAAAACAAAATAAGGTATCAATGAATTAGAAAATGCTTTATCGATTGTGTAAAAAGTTTTAAACATAAATATCACCGGAATGACCATAAAAAGATCTTGAGAAAATGAAGTTTCATAATTCGTTCGAACACCAGGTGCATTTTCTTGTGAACCCAATGAAATGAACTCTTATTCTTTGTTTTAGATATATAATAACTGTATTCTAGAGGCTATGCTTTAATTGTAAATAATCCTCCACATTCTTTCAGTGTAAACTCTTTAAAGAGTCATGAATTTTATTTATACTCTCTCTCTCTTTGAGAGTCTTTTGTTTATTTGCTGTTTCGTTCTTTGTGAAATAACACTCCCAGAGGAAAATCCCCCTCTCTGCTTAAGGAATTAGGCCAGAGACAAAAGCAGGGAATTCTTTAAGCCTTGTTTTGTGCTAAGAGAAATGTTTGACATTTCTGTGGAGAGGTGTTTAGTTTGGATTCATTAGGTCTTAGGAACTCTTTTCTCTTTTCTGGCCTTTCAGATTCTGTCACTGTTTTTTTCTGTGTTTGGTAGACTGAAGAGAATTTACCAGGGTGTAATTAGATTTCCTACATTCAAATAGCAAAAATCCAGTTTTAAATAGTTAGACCAAGTATTCCTCTCACTCAGCAGGCCCAAACCTGAATCCCACTTTCTGATACCCATCTGGGTAGAAGAAGAGGCAGCAGCGGAAGCAAGGAAGAAAAAGGCTTTCACAGAATTTTATGCCCTGGTTGAAATAAATCCCTCTCCTAAGCATCTCTAAGCAAAGTTGCTTGACTGTTACTCCCATAGTTCTATCCAGAAAAGCCAAGACATTTGGTTTTCCAATGCTTCATCAAGGAACACTAAATAAATTCAGCTTTAACATCATTTTTTTGATGTTAAAGTTTTCGATAACTTTAACATCATAGGGCTTCCGTGGTAGCTCAGCTGGCAAAGAATCTGCCTGAGATGCAGGAGACCCTGATTCGATTCCTGGGTTGGGAAGATCCCCTGGAGAAGAGATAGGCCACCCACTCCAGTATTCTTGGGTTTCTCCGGTGGCTCGACTGGTAAAGAACCTCCCTGCAATGCGGGAGACCTGGGTTCGTATACGTGGGTTGGGAAGATCCCCTAGAGAAGGGAACGGCTACCCAATCCAGTATTCTGGCCTGGAGAACTGCGTGAACTGTACAGTCCATGGGGTCACAGAGAGTCAGACACGACTGAGTGACTTTCACTTAACATCACTTTTAATACAAAAGGAAATATATTTACTTACTTTTTATTTTATAGCACCTTGAGTGGTCCCCATGCCTTCTCAAGATCATTTGAAGGATGTGTAATGTCTAGCCTTGGAAATGACACATTCTTGACAGGGCATCACAGCTATATATTTTACCTTTACAAACAACAGAGATACTTTGCTAGATTATCAGTTTCATTAGCAAAATTAGTAGAAGCTCAAATACTTGGCTATTCCGCAGATCCTCAAGCCAGAACTAGAGCTTGGACATAGGTATCCTTTTCCTCTTGCATGTGACTTGACTGACCAAATTCAGGATGATTTGCTTTTGAATTTTTGCTGCAGGAACGGAAGCAGAAAAAGGTGCCACTTGAAGTGCCACTCAAGAACATTTCAGAGATTAGAGAGCAGAAGCCACACAGACAGTGTAGGCTTCTTTCCAGCTAAATCCCAACTGATGTTCCAAAGCCTGCCAGTCTCAGCCCAAAGGCCTCAGACTTGCAGTTCAAGAAACATGCCCTCTGGCCACTGCTGGGCCATATGTTCCCCCGACACACCACACCTAGAGAGTGATGAAGTTAACAGGGCAGCTGAAGAGCCATGGGCGAGCCCCCACCAGTGACAGTCTTACTGGAACACAAGCTTTCTTTGGCTGGCTGACAATAACTCTTTGGCAGATCTGGCAGGGAGAGCATTAACCAAAAACAAAAGACAGAAGAAACACTGAAGGAAGGCCTAGTGCCCATGATTAAATAGGGAAAGACCAGATAATAACATCTTTAGTGGATTGCATCGTTGTCAAGTACACCTCCCCAACCCTCCCACAGCCCCCACCAAAGTACCAATCTATCTTCATCAAAATTGTAGAGAACCTGTGAGTCATGTCAACCCAGCCCCATCAACAAAGATGTGTGTGAAGTACTAACTCCCTTCAACCTACTGACTCCAGGAGAGCTTTCACGGTGTACCCCCGTGGATTTTCTTCTGTCATTGAATGTTAAACTTTGCCATGTGTGTTAAAATTAATTCTAATCTCAGTATTATCTAATAGAGTGAAAAGAGACTGTTTCGTCCCTTCTTTTTGAAACTCTAAACTGTACATTGTAGTTCAATTTCTGTGAGGACCTAAAAGTTCATAGCAAAAACCTCTGGGTTTTTGTAGTTCTGTGTAATTGAGAAGCCTTTGAAAAGAAATGTAAAGTTAACAAAAGTAATGGTTGTGATCACTGATTATTTAAGAATGTGAAAGATAAAACTATCAGACTTTATTCACCGAAGAATAAATAGGAAGGGATGAAGGGATAACACAATGAGCACTTATATCAATAAATAGAAGTAATTATTTAGACCATTAGAAGAAAGATTTAATAATCTAAGTGGGAACCATGGGTTGAAATGTAAAAGTGTCCTGTCCTAAAATAAAGAACATAATGGTCTCTGGGGAGAAAATGGGATCAAAAGGAAAAAAAGAAATGTCAAAAACTAGAGCTCATTTAAGTATATGTACTATAGTCCCCCAAATGTCTTCCTTTGAATCAGGTGTTTAAAAAAAAAAACTTAGGGATCAGACAGGAGATTTTCAAAAATGGAAAATGTCCCCAGATCATGATAGAAGCATGGCATGCTACTGATCATTTTCCTTGGGGAATACCTGTCATTCTTGACCGTGAGTCCATTCTTTAGAGAAGCATTGCCATCTTCATCCTCTGCACTGATTCTAGAGCAACAGGAGGAGCAGGAAAGAGAACTAGCTAAGGAGTTTCAATTTCTTCTAACTGAAAGAACAGAGGGAAGAAAATAAATGTCATAGTCCTTAAAGTAACACTACTTTGGGATAAACACTACAGAAGGATAAACTTGTGAGATGGATAAACTTTTTTCATCATATAGAATAAGTTTGAGTTGACCAGATATATATTTAATAGTTGTATTTATCATTTTCTCTCTTATTACAAAACTCCAAGACAGAGAGAAGGGAAGCTCTTTTTGAATATGGAAAGAAACAAAGTTTGCCTGAAAGATGCCTTGGCATATTAATTATTCAATGGCAAGTAGATTGGGCAGAATGCCATTAAACAAAAGGCCAATGATAAGGACATAATGACAGAATTTGCTCTGCAAGTAGGCATCTATTCATACCATATAAAATCAATTACTATAATTCCCACAGGACTTTCTCCCCCCTAAATCTACCAAATATAATGTGTTCTAACATGCAAAGAAAGCCAGAGAGAACAGTCTCCATCTTAACCCTGAAGCTCTTGAGCCTCAGCACCTCAGTGTGAAAATTTAGTGTCTTCATTATTTGCAATTAATTAGAATGAAATGTGCCTCTATATTTTAAATTTTGTGTAAAGATACTTCTTATATTCCAAACAAAAAGAGCTACTTCCCTTGAATAACATTCCTGTGATTTGTTCACTACTGTGAAGATACTAACTTTAAATAAACATGATCTTTAAACTTCTTAATAAAGACAAATTGCCGTCTTTAGCCATTATAAAAAAATGGCAGATTTTGTAATCAGATGTGCGGTTAGAGTTTTGAGACTGTGCAAATTAGCATTTCTTTTCCACAGTAGCTTTGCTTTTCTTACGATGATCAAACCATGTTCCATCCTCCCTGGCCTACTGGCAGATAAGATAGAATGACTTGAGGCATGAAAGATGTGATTATGTCCCGAATAGTCAGTTAGCTCCTAACTCTTCTTCTCTCTGTGTGAGGTCTAAGATGCACAGGTCCACATCACAAGAAAATATGATTGATTTCCAAAGGGAATGGTGTAAGCCAAGCGACACCTATTTGGAAATGGTGTTTTGTTGAACTGTTTCTAGAAATAAGCAAACAACCTCATAAAATTAATCTAAGTAATATTGGTTCTCTACAGAATGGATTTCATTTAGACTCAGATATTTTATGTCATACCATTTAACAGGATAGCATGAAAGTTCATGTTACCTTTCTAACAACTGCAAACACGGCTCCGCTTTCTCACATTATAAGCATAGCACTCTTCAAAATTTGAAGACGTTTCTATAGAAATTTTTTCTTCAACATATGGATTAATATAAAAATAAAATCACTTGCTTACAGGTTCTAATAAGTTTTGGTACAGCATTAAACAAATTCCCAATATAACAAGACAATTTTAAATGTGATTAGATATAGTTTTAAATGTGGTTATCTCACCTCCTTTTTTTATCGTTACAAAATAAAGACTTCTTCCCCTTAGCTTGCCTGTCACTTTTGAAGCCGGAAACATGATGAATTTCAGCACATTTGCCTTGCTATGCTTTATCAAGCTCATTAGAAATGATGCATGATCTGAACTTTACAGAGGAAAAAAATACATGGACACTTTCTTTTTTATCTTCTCTGTTTACCTCTGAAATCATGCTGTTCTACTTGTTGCACCGACTAACTGCCTATTAGGAAAAAATAGTCTTGCCTGCAAAACTCATGCCTTTCCTTTACAATAGCCATAAACTTGAGGTGTTCATTCTCGAAGAGTGATATCTCTAAATTTCTAGCTCAGAATGCTTCATTTTATTTTTCCATTGTCATGCTATGCTGACAAACAACTTCATATATGTGTATAGATTTGACGGTAAAGGTTATTTCTTTAATCCAATTTCCCAGTGTGATACACTTATACTAAAAACCTTCAATGAGAAAGCTTCGGCTTAATGAAATCAACTTTCATCCATAAATTCAAACAAATCTTATTCTCACTTAGAATTATATGGCATGCTAAAAATTCATTTTTAAAGAAAAATTTAAGACTAAGTTTTAAAATGATTGATGCCAAATAAGTTTTAAATAAGTCTTGAAAATCCAAATTTTATTACAGAGATAAAATGTCATATCTTCTTACTTCTCTCTACTGTATTTGAAAATTTGATTTGTACTAAAACCCAGACAGACTCACCATGATGAAGGTCATCAGATAAAAATAATGTTTCTCCAAGTTTAATTCAGTACTTATCAGCTAGAACAATTTCTCTCTAATCCTTCAGATGTTAACTGCTATTGAGATGTAAAATGCAAATGAATATTATTTTTAAATGTTACATACAGAGTTGGTAAAAGTACTTAGGCTTAAAAAGAAGAAAGGTGGCTTTTATAGCAAATAAACTATCCGAATTTCATTTTCATTAATATGTCTTTTATTTCTGGCACTTGTGTTGATGAGTTTCCTTGGTAATAGAATGAACAGTGAGGCACTTACATTAACCATGATAACCAAATTCCAAAATCTTGGAGAAATGCTCTGTTATTGTTTAACATGTTGCCTGGGAGAATCTTCTAGGTGGTCCAGGGGTCAATCTCTACTTGCAAGCATATTTTCAAAATGAATATCTATACTTTTACATCTGTAGTTAACCAGCTCACACACAGAAAGTTCTTGTTTTACGTGTAATAGTTGCTTTACAGTTTCAAGCTGGCTATCACCAACATCATTTCGTTTTCTTCCTTCATTCCTCTTGGAAATGCTCTGTATCAGGTGCTTTTCTGAGTTCTGGAGTACTGTATCCCTGCAGCGATGGAGATGACAGTCTGGTGGAAAGATCAGTCTTAATCTATCATCATCCAATTAGATAAAGGATTAAGATACTTATAACTGAGGAGGCCTGAGAAGGAGGATTCATGAGGTTCTTCAAGCACATGTCAGGGGTCCCTGCTCTAGTATGGAATGTCAGGGGTCCCCAGCCTAATGCAAGGTGAGGGGTTCCCACACCTAGAGCAGGATGTCAGGGGGCCTGGACCTAGCCTGGAGATAACAGGGATCTAGCATGGGGTTTAAAGTTTCTTTCCTTAGAAAGGAATGTTAAAGTGAATTCAAGATTCTAAAAGAAAGCCAGTGGGGCTGAAAGGAAGAAGGGATGAGGCTGACAAGGGTAACAGGGCCAGATCATGCAAAGCCTTGAGGTCATCCCAAGGATACGATTTTTGCTCAAAAACCAGTGGAAAGCCATAAAGAGACAGAGGAAGCTTCAGTGCGAGGAGAATGACACAACTTGGCTTGTATTTTTTATAGATGATTGACATAGACATCCTACAAGGTAGACAAGGTGTGACAGACCCCACTGAACAAATGTAGAGATGACCTTAATACGGAGTTCCTTGTCAAAGGAGGGAAGTGCAGTGAGTGGTTGGTGTGTGCACTCGCTTGCACATGCAGTGTGTACTTGTGTGTCTATATATCTGTTCTTATCATTTCCATCAGAGAGTTCATCCACTATGGCACACATTCAAAATCAAGGCTATGCTTCCCATTATTTTTTGGTGGTATTTAATTTTAATGTCAAGTGGGAAGATATAAATGAGGTAGTTTGCCAACCATAAAAGTCTAAGGGAAAAGTTATCTTTAATTATGAATTTTTCTTTAATGTGTGCCTATTGGTTATCTAAGGAATTTACTGGATACATTATTTTTTGCACAATTTTAGAAGCAGTTTGGCTCAAACACTAGAGTGACATTTGAGTAGTAGCAACACTATTCATTTTAAAAAGCAGATTAAATAGAATATTATAAGCGTATCACAGAATAATTCCTTTATCACATACTACATAATAATTATAAGTAGGTTTTCCAACATTAAAGGAGTATAAACATCAGATCTGAGCAAAATATGGTGTATTATATTCTACTTAGTTCTGACAAGTGGGCAAACACAACTTGAAGGTAGAAAGCCCATTGTGGCTTATAGTAAAGTAGAATGTTTCTCCCTGCTGCTTCTTTTCTTAGCTCTTTCTGTCCTCAGGCCACATGCTAGAAAAGAGTCTAGCTTTGGGCGATCTTTCCCCAGGACCTGGTACGTAGAGTCTATTCACTTCGAGGAATCAGAAGGAAATATTTGGATCCAGCACTTCTCCTTTCAAAGAAGGAAGAATGGAGATGTCACAGGAGCGCCATCTCATTTTTTCAAGGTTGAATTATTGCAAAGAGCAGCCAAGTAGCACAACCTCTGCAATGGTTGTGGTTGTTGTTGTTTAACCACTCATTCATGTTCAACTCTTGTGACCTCATGGAGAGCAGCCCCCCAGCTCCTCTGTCCGTGGGATTTCCCAGGCAAGAATACTCGAGTGGGTTGCCATTTCCCTCTCCAGGTCATCTTCTCAACCCACAGGGATCGAACCCACGTCTCCTACTTGGTAGGTAGATTCTTTACCACTGAGCTTTGATTGTAGAACAACCAGTAACTTCCGTTTTGTGTTATAAACTTGATCAAAAGTGCTTGCAAATTAATTGTCTAATGATTCTGATGTAGGCAGAAGTTGGAACTTACAGTCACACCTACAGACTCATGGTGTCTTTGTCAGTTTGGGCTGTTACAAGACACTATAGTCTGAATGGGGACTTCCGTGGTGGCTCAGTGGTAAAGAATCCGTCCGCAATGTAGAAGATGCACGTTTGATGCAAACGTGGGTCACAAAGAGTCAGGCACAACCTAGCGACTAAATAACAAGAAGAGTAGACTGAGTGGCTTAAACAAGCAGTGCTTATTTCTCACAATTTTAGATGCTTGGGACTCCAAGATCAAGGATCCAGCATGGTCAGGATCTGTTGAGGAATTTTCTGCTGGCTTGCAGAAGGCTCCCTTCATGTAGTTTTCTCAAATGGCAGAGAGAGAGATCTGTTTTTAGAAAGGCATTAATCTCATCATGAAGGCCCCACCTTCATGACCTAATCTAATCCTGATTATCTCCTAAATGCTTTACCTCCAAATATCACTAAGATTACGGTTTCAACATATGAATTTGAGGGGAACACACTCAGTCTGTGATAGACTGATTCAGTCAAGTCCCACTCTTGCAATCCTATGGATCATAGCTCGCTAGGCTCCTCTGTCCGTGGGATTTTCCAGGCGAGAACACTGGAGTGGGTTGACATTTCCTTCTCCAGGGATCTTCCTGACCCTGGGAATGAACCATCTCCTGCACTGGCGGGCAGGTTCTTTACCACTAGCACCACCTGGGAACCAAGACTGAATTACCCCCAGGAATTATAGTAAGATACACCTCACAGCACAGAGTGAAAGAGAAAAACCTACCATCAGCTCTGAGTACTCTTGGCATTTTGGGTCTTCAGGTGGGATTGTTTAGGAGGAAGCTGTATAAAAAAAAATATAGAGGTCAAGGGATTTGGAAGCCAGCAAAGAGTATAGAAGAGGAACCAAGAGCCAAAGGAAGGGTCCTGGGGAACATTAACTCCAGTTACATTGATTGAGCCCCTCTGCTTTGCATAATTTAGCATCAAACTACAGATCACCTCATGTTTCTAATTCCTCTTACAGACAACTCAGGAAAGGGTAATTTAATGCTCTTATATTCAATCATTCACCCAAAATAGAAGCCAGGAATTGAGAGAACCATCTAAATTCTGCCACCACAACCCAAGCAACAAAGCAGCAATGATCTGAATATTCCATCACAAAAATCAATTATTCTGTTTTGTTTTATTGGCTAAACTGCTTGAATCATTGCCCATTTCTTAAAGAAGGTGAGAAGAGTGATTCTTCATGGGGTAGGGTGGGGCAAAGAATAAGCAGGTGACAAGAGAACTTCTCTCGGATGTTCTGAAATTCAGATTCCCAGATGCAAGGAGCTAGTTGAGTGAAAATTGTGTTTTCTGAGACAAGGTGATTCTTCATACATCTGAAAGAAGTCTGCATCCCCATAAGACTGGTGCAACTTCTTGCCACCACCTCACTGAGCAAAGCAGCCTTCTATTGACTGATGTTGAAACCAACCTTCAGTTGGGCTTACAGATACTGTATTTACAAGGCCAGTTTCAAGTTCTGGTTATATTTGTTCTTGTCATCATTGTCTTTGTTTGAATCTAAACAGTCATCTTCATTTGTACTATAGACAGTGTCTCCACATGCAAAAAAAATGCATCTGTTGAAGTCCTAAACCCCCATGTGTGGCTTTGGAAAATGGAACATTTGAGAAGTAATTGGTTTAGATGAAGTCATGAGGGTAAGACCCCCTGATGAGATAAATACCCTTATAAGAAGAGAGTCCAGAGAACTTGCCTTCTCTCTTCTCCATGTGGGAACACAATGAGAAGGCAACTGGGTGCAAGTCAGAAGGTGAATCCTCACTGAGGACCCAAACTGCCTGACACCTCAGACTTTTAGAATTTCCAGCCTCCAGAACTGTGACAAATGAAGTTCTGTTGTTCAAACCCCCCAGTCTATGGTATTTTGTTATGGCAGCTCAAGCAGGCTAATACAGTGTCCCCCAAGGGGACCCAAAAAACCTTTGCAAAACTATGGAAGCTTACTTTAAGATATAATGAGAGAAGTCCTTGAGATTGAAGTAACATGGAACTTTTAAAATATTTGATCATTTGGATCAAAGGATTTAGAGGGCTTTACAGGCTTCCCTGGTAGCTCAGCTGGTAAAGAATCTGCCTGCAATCCAACCCTGGTTGGATTCCTGGGTAGGGAAGATCCCCTGGAGAAGGGAAGGGCTACCCACTCCAGGATTCTTGGGCTTCCCTGGTGTGTCAGAAGGTAAAGAATCTACCTGCAATGCAGGAGACATGGGTTCGGTCCCTGGGTTGGGAAGACCTACTGGAGGAGGGCCTGGCAACCCACTCTAGTATTCTTGCCTGGAGAATCCCCATGGACAGAGGAGCCTGGTGGGTTACAGTGTGGCTGAGTGACTAAGCACAGCACAGAGGAATTTACAGTGATGCAATGACAGAATGTATTCCATTTAACATAGTCAATTTCATTTTGTAGGAATTTTGGGTTACTTGGTAATGCAACCCACTTCTTCACAGATACTATTCCACAACTTATTTGAAGAAATTTTGCATCTGATACAAATACATAGATTTCTTTGATTAAACCAAATGGGATGAGAGAGTTAAATGTTGTGCCAAGAACATCATATGGTATTATACCTTCTACATTAAAAAATAAATGCTTCCAATTTAGAAAAAGAACTCTTTTTAAATTCTTGAAATTTGAAAGTTGATTTCACGTCCGGATTCTCAGTGGGGCACCCGATAACGTTTCCCTGAAGCCCATCTATGTTGGTATATTGGTATGACCATTTCTTTCATAAATCTGCTTTGAAACACAGAAGAGGCATGCTGTTTAAAAGCTGGTGAAAGGTGATTGCTAGCTTTGAAATAAAAAAGCCGAGTCTCATTTTGAAAAGCAAGACCTTTCTCAGTTTGACTGAAAAGCATTAAACAGGATAGAGCGACTATCTCTTGTAATTGTCAGCAGATTGGCAATCTGACATATAATTCTGGCAAACCTGTACTTAATTGCTAAAATATGACTTCCTAGCAACTACAAGTATGTTCTGGCAATGTCAAGTTATCCCAAACCACATGACTTGACTTCTGCTTTAGAATTAAAATTGAAGATTTATCCCAGGTTGAAGCTGTGCCTCTTGCATTCTGCAAGAACTCTATAAAGTGCAGACAGGAAAACGGGATATCGTTAAAGCATTTCGGTGCCCCAGGGGTCAATGTCAGATACAATCTAATTTAACATCTTTATTAAGGATCTCGAAGAGGGAGTAAGCCACATATTAATGAAATGTGCAAATGATATTAAACTGGGAGCTTGTGTAACCACCAGTAAGGACAAAGAAATAATAGAAGTGCACCAAAAGAGGTTAAAAGTATGAGCAGAAAATTATTACATGAAAATCACCTTCTTGGGATTGATAGTTTTGGAGATGAGCACTGGGAGTCAGAAATCTCAAAGTTTGGGAATTAAAAGGAAGAAAAAGAGGGCAACCTTTAGCCAGTATCTAATTAAGACACCAACGTAAACATCTTACATTATGTAAATTTATACAATCTTAAATCAGAAATATCACCAACTCTAAAATTTAGATACAAGCCAACTCAAATGTTGTAACTTAACTAAATACAACATATTATAGATGGCTGTTAAAAATAACTAGTATACCTTAACAATATCAACAATCAGAACATATGAAATAGTACAGAGAGGAAAAATGCCAAAACATAAAATATGAGCATGATGATAAAATATCACGCATCATAAAATACAAGTTTGCTTATTAAACAAACTCTAGAAGTTCTTCACTCAGAAACCATGTTTCCAATAGATAGTAATTTGAAAAAACAGACAAATGTGTCTTTTTTTAAAAATAGTGAAACAGTTTGAAAGCCCTGACGTTTTACCCTATGACTCCTTGCTTTCCCATTTCCACCCAAAGGGTTGAGACATGGCCAAAGCTGTTACTAAAATAGGATGCCCCCGGGGCAGTGTCTGATAACCTGTCTGTCTTCAGGTAGCCTCTCTTGACTGCCTATAACTTCTTGAAATCACTCTCTCTCCCTTCTCCACCTCGGCTTGTTCTTCCATGCCAAAGACTTTGGTCACTCTTAGTTATCTAGTTATTTTGACAAGAAATTTTAAATAAGCCCACACCCTGAAACAATGGTTTGCATTTTAGGGTCACTGTCCTTTCCCTCCATCCCTCAGAATTCCTCAGAGACAGTTCTGAGCTGAACTCCATACAATGAATGCACACAGCGTGGAGCTGAAAAGGAGACCTTCTCTAACCCATCCTAGAATATTTGGTTTCATCACTCTACCTTTGGTGCTGACTCAATAAAAGGTGGCTTCTACTTGTTTTCCAAATCCTTCCATGATCCCTTACCTCTCTTCAGGTTCCAGGAGGAAAAATAAAAGAGGAAAATTCCTTGGTACCCCAGAGATACTGAAATATAAGGTAGATTCAAAGAACTGAAGATGTTGAGGTTCTGGTGTAGGTACTAACGCAGTGGAAACAAATTATTTCATTTGTGCTGTAAAGAACCTAACCAGTATCACATAGACATGGGGTTTAATACCTCTGTGTCAAAGTCTCTCAGAGACAGTGGGGGGCTGCCAGACTCATGGGAAGGGGTAAGTGGCATGTGAGGGAAGACTATAAACCCAAGGACAGGCTGCAGCTAATGTGGGTGGGTGCACTGAAAACCTTCACGGATATGCTTGCCAATGAGGAAGAGGGATTCTTTTAAATATACTAGAAGGAATTATTACAATTACGTGAATAAAATTCAAGGAGAAAACAAGTAGGTTAAGCCTTTTTTATTACACCTTAAGAATTTTATTATACCATAAGCCTTTTTGTGGGCTTAAGATACATAAAGGTAAATTTAAACACAGAAAACACATACTGAAAGAAAGTTTCATTAATGGTTCCTAAATTACAATGAATTAGAATGAGTTTCTCTACAAGAAGTGTAAGGTTTCCTTTAGCTTACTGTCCAAGATCACTTACCAAGTAGACGCTCCATGAAACTTCCTCACTCTATCAAGCACCAATGAACTCCACTCCACTTTAACAGAAGTGAAAAATATTTTCAGAAAGTCATTTCATTGTCTTGGATATTTCAGCTTTTTAAATGTATAATTAGAAAAACACACCAGAAGCTCAACTACAGAAATTTGTTTAATGTTTCCTACTATGATAAAATAGAAATTTTTTCTCCTTAAAGAAAAATAAACTCAACTTACCCATCTCTGCCTTCTTCCAGGAGTACATGAAATACAAATTGTTCATGTCACAGTGCGTCAGAAGATGTTTAGTGCCTGGCCTGTGCCAGTCAGTCTTCTAGATTATTGTTGTTTAGTCTCTAAATTGTGCCCAACTCTTTGCAACCTTATGGACTGTAGCCCACCAGGCTCCTCTGTCCGTGGGATTTCCCAGGCAAGAATACAGGAGTGGGCTGCTATTTCATTCTCCAGAGAATACACCCCAACCAGGGATCAAACCTGGGTCTCCTGCGCTGGCAGACCGATCCTTTACCACTGAACCATCAGGGAAGCTATTCTACAGTGTGGAAATGCCGAGAAACTAGGAATGCAGACCTAGTCCCTACGCTGAAACGTTTTACCGTCAGGTGAGAGGTATTAACCAACAAACAGTTGTCTATCATAGACTATATTTAAGCAATGAAATTAATAGTATCAGAAGGGTTCCAGCAATAACACAAATAACAAGCTACTTGATTTTCAAGTATCAAGATATAAGATCATTAAATGGAAGTGTGCAATTTTTTTTCAAATAACAAAATATAAACTTTCAAAGGTCATCAGAAAAGCCTGAGGCAAATGTTATATTATTCCCTGATATTTAGTTTCCCTCTTTGGGGAACATGGAAGGATGATAATTCCCTGTCCTCTTGAAATCAGGCATGACAATGTGACTTGCTTTGGCCAATGATGTGTGAGGGGAGGTGAAGAGTGTAACTTCTCAGTGGAAGTGTTTAATTGTCAGCCCTGGAGTTCTCTCCTGCTTTTCTCTGGCGATATTGAAGGATATATTGATGGGAAGGCAGAATTCAGAGCTATCACCTGGAAGATAACATCTGGAGAGTCATTTAGAACTGCAAAGAACTTTGCATGAGGCAAAATTAAACCTTTGTGTAAAGGTCACTGATACTTAGGAATGTTTGTGATTGCAGCATAACTTTGCCTATTCTAAACTTAAGGACAAATATGATGTCTTCACTATGAAACAAGTGTCGCTCAAAAATATGGATTAATTCTAAATGAGCTAATTGCAAGCTACTCAAGAAGAATTTATTGGCACAGAATCGTTTAACCAACAACATGTCAGGATTTTAATTTTGTAGAATAATTTGAGTTTTGACTTTTCTCAGCTCACTGCTATCCATGAGCAGTGGTGGAGGATAACTTTGTTATCAAGTGGACCTTCCTCTTCCATCTTACAGGTGGCCTGTGGGTCTACATCTACACATACCTGAAAAACATTTGCAATCTTCTAAAAAAGGCAAAGTGGTTTTAACATTTTCATTGTTAGACATTGAAAGAGATTTTGACCCAAAAAAAAAAAAAAAAAATACAAGTGATCAGGAAACTGTTCTTAAAATTGACTGTATATTTATAATGATGGGTAAAAATTAAAAATAAATGTGTCTAACTAAAGAATAATTTATCATGTGAAACAAAAATGAACACTCTTCTGCATTGAAGATCATTCTCTTGTATCTAATTTGGAGAGATACTTAACAAATAGTATAACAAAGGCTTTCTTTCTATTATAATAAGTAATTGATGCAGACTTACCCATTTTGCCTGATGGATTTCAGAGCTGAGGAATGACAGTTGCTCACTGTACCGTCATTGAAAAGCTACATTCTAGATGATTTGTTTTTTTTTTCTTAAGACATTTGTCTGCTTCTTGAAATGAGAAAACATCCTAGCCTTGTAAGAGCATCAGTATAGCTCTTTTCTTGAATTACCACGTACAGAATTTCAAAAGAACACTGGAGCTCTCGTTTATAAAATCATCGAGAATGACCTAGTAATTGATCTGGACTTTGAGTCAGAGACCTGTGTTCCTGGTCTCCGGACTCAGATCTATTTCTCATCCAAACCATCTTATAGTCAGTCATCAGAGCTACCTTCTAAATATAAAGCTGACTTCATTTCTTCTACTTGAACAACCTCCGAAGCTTCTTAACTGTCTCATGCACAAAGTTCATACTTCTTAGACTACTCCTCTGTCCAAAATACCCTTTGCTCCCATCATATCAAGTGGGTCTCCCTCCCCAGTTTTTTTTTTTTTTCCTCCCCAGTTTTATCATGCTCTTTCATTCTCTTATCTAAGATATGTTTCCTCAACTTCATTTTCTCTAGTGATAAACTCATCACTCAAAACTCACTCATATAGCATCTCTTTGGTAAAGCCAAAGTCACTTGTTTCTTTTGTGGTGCTTGCTCTGGATGTATGCTTGTTTATACTACTGCATCATATGATATACTTCCTATATTTTATTGCAATTATTTAGCTGCTTGTCCAAGTGGACTAACCCAATCTTTTCAAGTGCAAAGAATATACTTTTATTTCATTTTGCATCATGCCACCCTCTATCAAATAGCTCAAGTATTTGGCATACGATTGTGGGTAAATATCTAACAAATGAGCAAATGAGTGAATGGATGAATGAATCAGACCCGAACTCAGCTGATGAGTCTACCAATAATCTGCTGTGTGACCTTGGCCAGATCCATTTATTTCTCTGTGCCCCAGGTTCCTGATATGAGAAAGGGGGATGATAATTGCTACCTGCCATAGAGGGATGCTGTGAGGATTAATGAAATAATTTTTGTAAAGCAGTTTGAGCTCCCTGGAAGAAAGGCACTATGTTGGAACAAAGTGTTATTATAATTATTATGTAGCACCTTTCATCTGAGAATCTCAAAGCACTTCAGAAAACATTAACTCATTAATCTTCCCAATGCTCCTGCGAGAGATTTCCATTATCTCCATGTTAGAAAAGAAGGAAAGCAGACAGTGAAAGGTTAAATGCCTGGCCCATAATGCCATCCTGTGGAATGCCAATTTTTAAGACTCCTTGCTAAGACACAGACCTTTGAACCTCCAGGCATCCTCTACTTGCCTATACAGAGAAAGCCATTGAGCAGCCTCCATGGCAAAGATCCAGTTAGAATGAGAGCTCAGGTTAATACCTTCCACAGAAGAGGGGGTGGGATGGGGCAGCAAGGTGATGACCACAATCCTTCCCTCAACTGTAACAGTGAGAAGAAAATGTAAGCAACGCCTGCAATCAATCGCTCACCCTCCTGCAAAGGCTTTGGCTCCGATCTTTTCATCAGCCCTCTTTTAACTTGACACCTTTCTGAGATGCCTGTCTCTCAGCCAGAAAATGTCTCATCACCTTTGAATACAAAGGTAGCAGTTTAGCAACCAAAGAAATAATCCTAAAATACTGCATTCAAAGGAGCTTTCCTCTCCTAATACTGTTTTTCCTGCTGAATCCCATGAATGTTAGCTGAGACAGGTGGTACTAATCCGCCTTCTAAAAGGAAAAGGAAGAATGTTAGCTATTCTGCATATACTTGGGGCGGGAGGGAAAGCTATAGTTCGGATAAAGATGCTTTACATCAGGAACAACCAGCAAAGTGGAGCCACGTCTATTCATAGCTAACCAGAGAGGCGACATTTGTGCTTTTCTCACAAATGTTCAGTTCATACTTCCTGGAGGCTGTGGTCAAGAAGACTGGCACAATTGGGTGGGCAAATTTGCCACAAAGATACATAGCATATGTGTCTTAATATCCTGGAAATAACATGATCCTGTCTAGAGGCCAGGTGAATTCGTCAATCACCGTTCCAGCACAGATTCTTTCATAGCACCCATTTCTAAAGGAAGCATGTCATTTTGTCTTGGTTTTAAATCTAGAAGAATGGAATTAGTCCCTTATGATGAGTTTCATGCTGACAACTCCTCTGAAACTTTGAATGAAAAATCCCTCAACATCCTTCACACTTAATACCTGTCTCTCTGCCCCATTCATGAGCAAGTCTACCCATCTTGAGGTTAATCACTCACGCACTGTACCACCGGAAAGATCTGAAACTACTGGCCTACTCTTCCTGAACACAGTCTTAATCACCTCTTCACTTCCTCATTGGAAGCCATCTGTAGTTTCAGAAAGAGATTGAACTTTGAAATCAAGCCAATCTGACCGTTAACCCTAGTGCCTGACTATGCACTTCCTAGTTGTGTGACCTTCAGCAAATGTCTGAATCCCTCTGAGCCTCTTTTTGTGGCCTGCAAAATAAGAATTAGAAGCCTACATTGAAAACTGTTTCAGAGATAATTGAAACACACAGTAGTTTCCTTAAAAGGTTGGTGCACTGAACTAACAGGACCTCCAAATATCAAGCAGAAGATGGAGTCTAAATTCACTCAACAAGCACCAGAAGACAAGATGTACCCACAGTGCTAGGAAAGTCATCCCAAAGAAAGTCCCAGAAACAGAAATTAGACCTAGGCAAGGCATTTGACAATGGGAATCCAGCAAATGAAACCAAGCAGGCATCAAAAGGGGTCAGGGGAGAGGTAGAACAGACCAAGGTCAAAGCCTAAACTGGCAGGTAATAAATGCCAGGACAACCGGAAAATTAAGGGTCAAAAAGTCACCCAATGACCAAAGTTTCATGATCTTTCTCCCTGTAAGAAACCTAGATTCGGAGACATCAGGGAATTAGGGGATTGGATTAAGAGTTAGACCAGGACTTATATAAGTAAAATGAGTCCAGGCAATCAGCCAGAGAAAGGACCACCTCACAGAGCTCACATTATAACCCTCCTCCACATCATTCACCTCTCAAATACTTATCAGTTTCCACAGTTAACAGCCCTCTTGGACTTACCATTTGCTATTCTCCTACCATCTTGTCTTGTACAGACTCGGATGTTGAGCTTGAACTGGCTCATCAATGACTGACCCAGGAGCCTCATGAAATACAAGACTAATATTTGCTTCCAGGCCCCATTGACACAATACTGCCCAGTCACCATGCTAACTCAGGTTCCCGAGTCACTGCGAAACCCTTCTCCAGCCACCTTCTGCTTCCTGTGGAGAAGAACGTCACACAGGAGTAGGCCAGAATGGAAATGATTTACCAGAACTCCAGGATACCATTTCATCAAGAACAAGACAATGCAGAAAGTCCTAGCATAGGACATCACACCCAGTCCTCTTGATAAGGATGGCATGCTAGACCTGGGGTGTGGTGAACCCACAGGCAGGAGACAAGTTTCTCTAACGTGGAGTCTGGAAGATCATCCCCCACAACCCTCTACCCTCTGACACTTCACTGATGATCTTTCCTGGTCCCCCGGCTTCAGGTGCCACCACTGAACAGACTCTTTTCAAATGTTCATCCCTCACTTTTAGCTCTTCTCTGGAGTTCCAGGCCCACATTTTACAAGGCTAGCAGGCATTTTTACCTAAATACCTGATGGACATCTCAAATCCATTCATGTCTCTCTTCACTTTTATTAATGGCGTCAAATATCTCTTATATACCAGACTCAAAATGGTGCTTGGACCTTCCAAACTGCAGACTGAATAGCCTCACACCTAGCCCTGGGGCCAGCAAGAATAGAGTCTGAATATGCATTAGCCATGTTGGAAAAGTCTTCTTGGCCCCAACCAGAGACAGTTCTACCACATGTGGGATAAGGGCAGAAGTCTTCACTCAGTGATGACATGGAGCAGTATTTCCGCGGTATCTCTGAGAATGAGTTCTTGCCCAGGAATGTAGATAAAAGGCCCCCAGGGCTCCTCTACACAGACCAAGTGAATTAGAGGTGACTGAGCAGAGCAGGAGTGACTCAGTTAGCTTTAGGACATTGAGCTGGTTCTAAAATTTAACCATCATACTACCTTCTAGCTACTGAGAAGGAATGAGGACTTCTAAAATGAGTTCAATTATAGAGGTGAGGCTAGTGGTAAAAAAACATGCCTGCCAATGTAGGACATATAAGAGTTGCGGATTTGATCCCTGAGTCAGGAAGATCCCCTGGAGGAGGGCAACAATCCGCTCCATTATTCTTGCATGGAGAATCAAACCGACAGAGGAGCCTGGCAGGCTACAGTCCATAGTGTCCCAGAGTCAGGCACAGCTGAAGTGACTTACCAGTGGTAGCAGAAACAGCACAGAGAAGGAAATAAAAAATATTAATAATAACTATAACTTTTAAATCTACTATCCACATATCCCCCACAGGGTCCAGTACATGCTATGTAATTAAATATTTACTGGACAAAAAACAGTACATCTCTGATTTTTAGGTCCAGCCTTTTTTTTCTCTGAAGTATTTTGTTACCTGTGAGATTTTACCTTCTAAGTAGGTTTTGTTTTCCTCTCCACCGTTTAGAATTCTACATAGCAGTTGATTTTCCAAGTGGAAGGTACATTTCATACAGTGACCCAGGGCTATGAACCAGGCTGCATTGTGTAAGCACTTACTTAAATGATGGATCTTTCTGGGTACTTCAATTCCCAACTGAAAAATCAGAATAGCCCCAGGTGAATTTGGTCAATAGAAAACAGTAATAATAATCCCCTCCATCTGTGATGAGCCAGGCACTGTGTTAGGCCCTTCACAGATACTAATCTTTACACAACAAGGAAGACCATATAACTCCCCCTTTTCAATGGAGAGGTTAATCACATAAGAAGGAAGTAGCTCCTGTTCAGTCACTCAGTCAGGTCCAACTCTTTGCAACCCCCCTGGACTGTAGCCCACCAGGCTCCTCTGTCTATGGGGTTCTCCAGGCAAGAATACTGGAGCGGGTTGCCATTTCCTTCTCCAGTAAGTAGCTGAATTAGGCTCTAAACACAGATTCATCTGCTCCCCAAACGGGACTCTTCCCACCATGCAACTCACCCCCCAGAAAAGTATTTGCAATGCTCTCAGACCCCTCTGCTCTGCCTCTTGGGAAGATCCCTACCAGTGTCCCCAAAGTTCTCAGAAATTTCATTCCCCACTCAGATTCCACAGAGGACACATTTTTTCCATTATAGTTTACAAACACTGAAAATAGAAATTAAAAGTCTGTATATGCCAGAAAGGGTAATGAAAGAAAGAGTCTTCCTGGCTCAGACAGAAAAAACCCAATGAAAAGAACACATCATTTTTAACTTTTGAATTGATTTCTTAAACATTAAATTTACTCAACCAGAATGAACATGTCAAAATAGAGAATTCTCCTTGGCGCAGATTTGGAGATTCAACGTGTCATTGAAAATTAAGATGTTTCTGAATGAAATAACTCTTCTGGTAAGTTATGTCTGAACATGACCACTGGAATCTCAGAATTGATGATAGGGAGATAAAAAATGTAAATGACACCTGCCCGGAGGATCCCAGACTGCAGGGTTTTCTGGAGAGAGTGATAGGAAGTTGAATAGCTATGGTTTCGTCTCAAGTAAATTAGCATTTCCTTAAGGGCCAAACTTCTTATTAATGCCAAAAAGCACCGTCAGATGCTTCTAGAATTCAGCTATTTCTAAAGAGTGACATTTTATTTAGGGAAAAAATGCTCTATGATGTTTGCTAAACACACCTAGATTGTTAATATCTTCTGCTATACTGTTGTTTTTAGACTGACAGGTTTTCTTCCAAAGTTGAGAAAAAAGAACAATGATGCAATATTTCTGGGTCAACTTTTATTGACCTATGAAATTCTGGCCTCCATTTAGGGACATTTTTAATTGGACCCTAGATCTCTCTCACACCTTCTGTTCCAAAAAATTCAAGAGAGGCTGCAAATCCATCCAGGTTCCTTCAGCAGGATGACTGGTGGTTTCTGAAAGGGAAGGTTTGCTGCTGCTTCCTTGGCTTTCCAAGTTTAGAGTTACAGCTTTAACTTACAGACAGGTCTGTTAGCTCATGCGTGTTCAGTCGTATCCAACTCTTTTGTGACCTCATGGACTATAGCCCCCAGGCTCCTCTGTCTATGGAATTCTCCAGACAAGAATAATGAAGTGGGTTGCCATTTCCTACTCCAAGACAGACAGGTCTAGACAGCTGCTATAGTTACCCACTGATGCTGGAGTCACTATATAGGACTGAAATTATGCCTGGAGGCAAGTAAGGCTCACACCCAAGGCCAAATAAGGCCCGGGGCAGTGCTAGGTAGAGCAAGAAACAGGGAAAGACAGTGAATTCTTAACTAAAACTGGGCCTTGGAGACAAAAATTCAGATTGCAGTACAGCCAGAACTGAGCCTTCTGGAATGTCCTGTGATTCTGTGTAAGACAGTCAAGAGGTCATAAGAGCTTTTCCTATTGGATCTCATACCATTGGACACATGGTGATCATTTGCTTACTAGTCTGTCTTCCCTACTAAAATCTTTGAAAGGCAGAGACTGTATGAGTTCCCTACATCAACACACCCGCAGTACATAGTAAGGTACCCACCTGTGGGGAAATTAACAAGATGGCGCCAGTGAGGTTCTCCGGCCCCACTCCCTCACGCCCTCTCACCCCGAGTTCTCTGAACAATGACTCTGCATGGTTGTGTAACAGCTGAGATCACTTGCAGCACTAGGAACACACATCACATTGTACCCGCTGAGTCACGAGCCTCTTTTGCTCTGTACAAGTATATAAGCCCCGCCTGAGAAAACCTCTTGTGCTGTTGCCCAGAGAGGATAAATATGTCTGCAGCTCCCACAGCTCCTCACGTTTTCTCCCAGCTTCCCCACTTGTGCCTTGTCTACCCTGGGTTCAGCAAATAGTTTGAGAAGCAAGGTACCGCCAAAGGGTAGGCACACAAAATCATCGCTGCACATCAAGTGTCAACCGGTGATCTGGTTCTGTCTTCTGGATAACATTCATTCATTCTGCAAGTACATATGAAGTCCCAGCATCGGTGGGATGAGTTTAAATGACCCATGAATGCTAATGAAACAGGCCAGGCTCTTTTCAAACTCTCATCACAGAGCAAGTGGTCCAGGCTTTAAGTTAGCAAACTCCATTCTAAGATGCAGAGAGGCAGAAGAAGGAATAATTAGATCCTAGGCGAGAAAATTCTGAAAGAGATGGGAATACCAGACCACCTGACCTGCCTCTTGAGAAACCTGTATGCAGGTCAGGAAGCAACAGTTAGAACTGGACATGGAACAACAGACTGGTCCCCAATAGGAAAAGGAGTATGTCAAGGCTGTATATTGTCACCCTGCTTATTTAACTTATATTCAGAGTACATCAAGAGAAACGCTGGGCTGGAAGAAGCACAAGCTGGAATCAAGATTGCCGGGAGAAATATCAATAACCTCAGATATGCAGATGACACCACCCTTATGGCACAAAGTGAAGAGGAACTAAAAAGCCTCTTGATGAAAGTGAAAGAGGAGAGTGAAAAAGTTGGCTTAAAACTTAACATTCAGAAAGCTAAGATCATGGCATCTGGTCCCATCACCTCATGGGAAATAGATGGGGAGACAGTGGAAACAGTGTCAGACTTTATTTTGGGGGGCTCCAAAATCACTGCAGATGGTGACTGCAGCCATGAAATTAAAAGACATTTACTCCTTGGAAGGAAAGTTATGACCAACCTAGATAGCATATTAAAAAGCAGAGACATTACTTTGCCAACAAAGGTCCGTCTAGTCAAGGCTATGGTTTTTCCAGTGGTCATGTATGGATGTGAGAGTTGGACTGTGAAGAAAGCTGAGTGCTGAAAAATTGATGCTTTTGAACTGTGGTGTTGGAGAAGACCCTTGAGAGTCCCTTGGACTGCAAGGAGATCCAACCAGTCCATCCTAAAGGAGATCAGTCCTGAATACTCACTGGAAGGACTGATGCTGAAGCTGAAACTCCAGTGCTTTGGCCCCCTGATGCGAGGAGTTGACTCATTGGAAAAGACCCTGATGCTGGGAGGGATTGGGGGCAGGAGGAGAAGGGGAAAACAGAGGATGAGATGGCTGGATTTCATCACCGACTCGATGGACATGAGTTTGGGTAAACTCCGGGAGTTGGTGATGGAGAGCGAGGCCTGGCGTGCTGCGGTTCATGGGGTCGCAAAGAGTCGGACACGACTGAGCGACTGAAATAAACTGAACTGAACTGAGCTGAGGCAAGAAAAGTGGTGAGAGGACAAGGACGGGGGAAACAAGGGCTTCTCAAGCACGTGGTCTGAGGAGGGGCTCTACCTGAGATGCTCTGGTTTGCTGCCTGGGTCTGAGTGTGGACAGACAGAGGCTGACAGGTGTGCTGGCCCCCGGGTGAAGCGGGCTCCACAGGTGTCCCAAGCTCTTGATTGCAGGGCTGACGGAGATCGCACCGCCCTAACAGCTGATTCCCTCTCATTACCGCCCAGGTCAGTGTCAAGCAGACAGCTGCTCCCGGCGTGGAACCCTTTGTTTGTCTTGGCAACAAGAGTGAAGGCCCCGTTCAGGAAAGTCCACACTCACCCTGGGACCGCAAAGTCTGGCTGCAGTCCCATGTCACTTTTTATTAGTTTAGTGGCATTTTTAAAAAACCCTTCTCTGAACCTCATTCCTTCATCTAGACCACGGGGATGGTGATTTCTGCTCTTTGCCCCCTAAGTTTCTTGAGGATAAAAGTTCCATAGGTCTTAGGGAAAAGTGAAACATCACAGGATGGCTAAAGGAGAAGATTAGGTGAAGAAAGCAGTTTTCCTCCTAATTTTCTTTTCACAGTGATGATGAAGATGAAAATGAGAGAAGTGGTGGGGAATAACTAAACACATGGATTCAAAAGGATACAATCAATTAACTTGTATATTCATTCAGCAAATTATGAATTACTATAATATCTTTTTAAACTAAAGAATAGTTGATTTGCAATATTGCATTAGTTTCTGGTGATTCAGTTATACATATGCATTCTTCTATTTTTTCTTATTTTTTTCCCTTATGGGTTATTACAAAATATTGAGTATGGTTCCCTGTGCTAAAGATAGTAGGTAATGGTTCGTTATCTATTTTGTATATAGAAGTGTGTAAATGTTAATCTCAAACTTCTAACTTATCCCTCCCCCTACTTTCCTGTTTGGTAACCATAAGTTTGTTTTCTATGTCTGTGGGTCTATTTCTGTTTTTTATGTAAGTTTGTTTTGTATCATTTTTTTTTAGATTCCACAACTAAGTGATATTATATGATCTTCCCCTGACTTCCTTCACTTGGGCATGACAATATCTAGGTCCATCCATGATGCTGCAAATGGCATTGTTATTTTTTATGGCTGAGTAATATTCCATTGTGTGTATAAACATACCACATCTACTTTATCCATTCTGCTGTTGATGGACATTTATGTTGCTTCCACATCATGGCTGTTTTAAGTAGTGCTGCAATGAACACTGGGGAGCATGTATCTTTTCAAATTATAGTTTTGTCCAGATATATGCCCAGGAGGGAGTAGGGATGCTGGATCATATGTTAGCTCTATTTTTAGTTTTTTGAGGGATCTCCATACTCTTCTCCATAGGACTTCCCTGGTGGCTTAGTGATAAAGAATCTGCCTGCAACGCAGGAGACGGGTTTGATTCCTGGGTTGGGAAGATGCCCTGGAGGAGGGTATGGTAACCCACCCCAGTATTCTTACCTTGGAAACCTCATGGACAGAGGAACCTGGTGGGCTACCATCCATGGGAGTCGTAAAGAGTCAGACATGACTGAAATGAGCACATATACAGTTCTCCATAGTGGCTGTCCCATAAAATCTTTTTTTTTTTTTCATTGTGCCACACAGCATGCAAGATCTTAATTCCCCAACCAGTGATGGAATCCATGTCCCCCGAAGTGGAAGAGTCCTAACCACTGGACTTCCAGGGAATTCCCTGTCCCTTCACATCTTAAACAGAACCTCCCCCTGCTGTTTGATGATGATTTCTCATCACAAATAACACTCTCCCACATGAGGCACTCAAGCCAATGGCTTCATATCAATAAAATCACGTATCGGAAATGATACAAATCAGGAATGTGTAACTTTAGTTAAGAAAGCCGTACCTTAGTGAGCAATAATCACATCTTTCTGCTGTATTAGCTTTCTCTTAAAACTGAGGTTGATGCACATGTATTTGAATAAAGTAAAGCATGTAAGAATAGAAAACTGAAATTCTTCAAAGCAATAGTTCTCAAAGTGTTCCTGGACTGGCAGCTTCAGTATCAACCGAGATCGGACCAGAAATACAGATTCCCAGCCCACCACAAGACTGCCGAATCAGGAACTCCGGGGTGGGCCCAGCAGCCTGTGTCCATCCTGCATAAGAAGCTCTCCAGGCGGTCCTGGTCCCGCTGTACCTGCTATAAAGCTGTCAGACGCTGCTAAAAGTCTTTAAACTAGGTTGAAAGAAAGTGAAAGTCACTCAGTCATATCCAATTCTTCAAAACCCCATGAACTCTACAGTCCATGGAATTCTCCAGGCCAGAATACTGGAGTGGGTAGCCTTTCTCTTCTCCAGGGGATCTTTCTAACCCAGAGATCAAACTCAGGTCTCCTACATTGCAGGCAGATTCTTTACCAGCTGAGCCACATGGGAAGCCCAAGAATACTGGAGGGGGTAGCCTATTCCTTCTCCAGGGGATCTTCCTGACCCAGGAATCGAACTGGGGTCTCCTGCACTGCAGGCAGATTCTTTAGCAGCTGATCTATCAGAGAAGCCCTAAGAAGCTGAAGCAGGGTGCAAAGCTCAAATGCAGTAGGAAGTGAAATACCCAAGGGTGGATGAAGAAAGAAAAGGCTTAATTCCTCATGCATTTCACATGTCAAAAGCAGCTTCCCTGATAGCTCAGTTGGTAAAGAATTCACCTGCCATGAGAGAGACCTGGATTTGACCCCTGGGTTGGAAAGATCCCCTGGAGAAAGGAAAGGCTACCCACTCCAGTATGCTGGCCTGGAGAATTCCATGAACAGTCCATGAGGTTGCAAAGAGTTGGACATGACTGAGTGACTTTCACTTTCACATGTCAAAAAAGTCACTTTGATTACCAAAGACTGTTGTAAATTTTATATTTTATATGTCTTTAAAATTAATGCCAAAAACTCTGGTAGTGCCTGAATGAGGACAGAGAAAGTAGTAAGCTGAAAAGACAGTTTCTTTTCTGCATCTCTCCTTAATTCCTAATTCAGAGATCATCCAAAGTACTTTGATCTAAAGTGTTGTGCCTGAATGCTTAAGTTGCCTCAGTCATGTCTGATCTTTGTGACCCTATGGACTGTAGTCCACCAGGAGCCTCTGTCCATGGGATTCTCCAGGCAAGAATACTGGAGTGGGTTGCCATGCCCTCTTCCAGGTTATCTTCCGGAGCCAGGTATTGAACTTGCGTTTCTTATGTCTCCTGCATTAGCAGGAGGGTTCTTTACCACTAGTGCCATCTGGAAAGCCCCTAAAGTGTCATAATCCTATTAATAAGGGGGGAGAAATTGAAAGAAATGACTTAGCGAAGATCCTTTAAGAGCTAAGGTTTCCACATTCTCTATTCAATTGTTACCTATGTCTAATGGTATTCTCATTTTTATTGTCTTGTAAACATTGTAAATAATAAATCATAAACTTGTTGGCTATGGAAACACAACTGATAAATAGAAATTTTCCTAAATTTTTAATACAAATTTTGATAACGACCAACCTCTCACAAACTCCAGTCGAAAGCCAAAAAGAGCTGGCTAACCTCTCTGGAGTTGTACTTAAAAAGCAAGGTCATGATAACAGCCCTTTTGAACGAAATCCTTCTCTTTACACAAGGCCACGTAGCCTTTAAGTCACACCCAGGACTAACACTCAGGGTCAGCCGCAGGGACTGCAAAGTCAGAAGGTGGTCAGCAGTGGCTGCTTGGGTAAATTAGGATTTCTGAAAGAATCCATCCTCAAACTGTTCTGAGGCTCTCTGAGGCATCCCTCCCCCCAGCTTGTTTCATTTGTTAGAAAACTTTCGTGAGGACAACTTTCCATGACTTTTAAGATATATTCTGGTCTATTAATATGGCTCCTTACCCTACCGTGTTCACACCTAAGAACACTCCACTAAATAGACGCCCATTCAATATCAACTAGCGTTAATACCTCTAATTCAATAGGTGCTAATGTGGAAATAATGGTGGCCACATATGGAACAGCTGGTGGTGCACCTACATTGTTGTTTTTTCTTTTTTTTTTTTTTTTCTCTTAATGTGACTATAAACAGATCTGTGCTATGTATAGATTCCCATCTAATCAGATGGGGTCTGTATAAAACTGTTCTTTAGGGCATCGATAAACATTCACTCACAATCTTGGATTACAAACATTTTCATTTCACTTTTTCTAATTCCTATTCACTGTTTTCTATCAAATAAGTCTATCTTGAAAATGATGGCATAGATGGCTGAAGAGTGAAAAATTCAGTATGTTTGGATGCTAATTTCACTGAATTAACAGTGACCAGTAGTTCTGCTCTACCGTTCCATTAGATTGCTCTTGTCCAGAAAGGATTCCATAAGGACCCTGAAATACAATTTTGTCTTCAATTCCATCCGCCAAATTCTTATTGCTCTTCTACTATAGGCGATATTATATTGCTTTCCATCTTTACTAACATTGCATCTAACAGTTCCTCACTAGGGTTGTTAGAAGGGCAGTGAGTTTAGCCCCTAACAGGACTTACTTGAGAAATTATTGGAGAACTGTAGACTTAACTGAGAAAATTAATACAGGGAATTCTTTCTCATATGGCATCTGAGAAATGAAAGCCTGCTGCTGACCTGTGTCTTCTGTCAGTTAGCACTTTCTGTCACACATAAGGCAGGATGAGATTGGAAGCTATCCTAAGAATTTGATGTCTTCCCATTTAAGAGGGGGAAAAGATAACATCATGCCCTGCTTCGAACAGTTGTTTCTCCCCATTGACTGAAATAATTAGGTGTTCTGGCATCTTACCATCTAAATTGTCCAGACAACTTGATCAAACCAGTAGACTTAGAAAACCAATGTCACTTGCTCAAAATAATTTCTTTTTCATCATTAATACAGGTAAATTTTTAATTGAAATATATTTGACATATAACATTGGGTAAATTTAAGGTGCACAATACATTAATTTGATATATTTGTAAACTGTAATGTGGTTTCCATGTGGCAAATAATTTCTAGTCTCTTAGCAAGTTTAACATTTATATAGTTCCCTCTGTTTACCATAATATGCATTAGATCTTTAGGATTTTTTATTCATTTCAAATTTGTACGCTAAACATCATCCTTCCCATCCCCCCACCTTCCATCCCTTGGTAACTACGATTTTCTTCTCTTTTTTATGGGTTTGACTTTTTTTAGATTTCACATATAAGTGATATTATTGTACAACATTTGTCTGAACTATCTTAACGTAATAAACTCAAGGTCAATCCATGTTGTCACAAATGTCAGGATTTCCTTCTTCCTAATGGCTGAATACTATCTGAGTGTGTGTGTGTGTGTGTGTGTGCACGCATTACAACTTCTTTATCCATTCATCCATTAATGGACACCTAGATTATTTCCATATCTTGGCTATGGTGAATAATGGCACAGTAAACATGGGAATACTATCACTTTGATATAGTATTGAAAATAATTTAAATACCTGATAATTTCTCATCCAAAGGGAATAAATATACTTTAGCACAATTAAATTATAAGAATATAAAGTTGTGAAAATTTAACAGTAACCAAAATTCCAAAATGGAAGATTAAATTAAAAAAACAGTCCACCATAAAATAAAATACTACACATTTTTACTTTAATCATTATAACATACGTGACATGGAAAGAGATTTGTGCTATATCTAAATAAAAAAGATTACACTAGTGTATTTCAGTATGATTCAATACTTCTTTAAAAAATATATGTGTGGTATATTTATACATGTTCTCTAAAATGTTAGAAGAGGTCAGTGTGGATGTTAGAATTACACTTTTGAGTTCATATTTTCTTTTTATTCACTTTACTTTTGTAGTATTTCTTCACTGATGATGTATTGCTTTGTGACAAGACTAAAGTACTGGTTGCTCAGTTGTGTCCGACTCTTTGTGACCCACGGACTATAGCCCACCAGGCTCCTCTGTCCATGGGATTCTCCAGGCAAGAATCCTGGAGGGGGTTGCCATTCTCTTCTCCAGGAGACCTTCCTAACCCAGGGACCGAACCCTGTCTCCTGCATTGCAGGCAGATTCTTTATCATCTGAGTCACCAAGGAAGCCCAACAAGAATAAAGCAGTACCTATTAGTTTTACATTTTTAATGAGGTATATTTCTTAGGACATGATTGCTGAAAAGCCTAAAGTTTTGCCAAAGCCAAAGAAAATATCATCAAGAGTGATCTCTAAGTGGGTCTATTATTTCTTAGGAAGCAAGTTTCATGCATGAGAAAACTCCACGTACATTGAGCAGAGTTTACTGTGTATGTCCTTCCAATTTTTATAGCTTCTCGCCTGGCATTAAAGAGACTTCTGTCATTCTCAGGATGTTCCTCCTTGTTTCTAGCTCTTTTTATTCAGATTTCAGAGTCTCTCTATTTGTGAATAGAATTAAGTCCTAAACGTTTGTTACTGAGTTGGTGGGTTGATCTCAGAGTGCATATTCCCGTAAAAACCATGACCCACCTTTATTCTGTTCCAAGATCCATAAACCATACACTTGGAGATAATCATTGTTCTAATGCGTGAACAACTGATTGAAGCTTAGTCAACATATGGAATGTGTAATGAGGTCTCAGAGAATTGGCATGGAAATACAGAAATGAGGGACTTCTCTCCTGCCTTTTCCTCCCCTAGTTTTCTCCCCCTGTTTTAGTAAGCAGGTCGAGAGTGGTCTCTTGGGCCCTGGCAGGGACCCCACCAAACAGTACAGGGCTGGGCAGGGCTCAGTGAAAAGGAAGGGGCTTGATGGAAGCATGGCATCAGAGAAGAGCCCCTGAAGCCAAGGGCAGGGCTCTGAAATCAGAGAGAAGCTCCAGGAGCTGGCTTTCAGAAGATGTTTTGATCCTGAGCCAAAACCTGGGAACTATTCTCATTGTTAACTGGGCCCCTTAGGTGACTTGAAGATTAGCTTCTTGAGGCTTACCACCAAGCCAATAGCAGCCGTCATCCGGGTACCCTCCTCTTGCTCCCCCAACCTAAACCCTTTTAATTGTCTTAAGACTTCACTGCTCACAAAACAGCTACAAGAACAATGACAATAGTAATAATGCCTAATTACACTTCCCTACAGGCTTATGAATTGTAGAGCATTTTATAGACATAAGTTCATTTGTCCTAGAAATTCACAGACATTATGTAAGTTTCCTGATTGTCATTATTACTTTGGAAAAAGACAAAGTTATGGGTATGTGAGACATAAATCTTGTTTCAATCCTTTGTGTCTTCAATGATTCATTTCCACGGCAAACCATCTCCAGACTTTCCTTGGCATCTTATCCAAGGCTGTGTGACTCTGCAGAGCAGGCTGGAGAAGCGGAGGGAAACAAGACACTATGGATGTTTTGATGATGCTTCTGGGGCTGGAAGTGAGAAGATGGAAAATCAGATGGAGTAGGAGGAGAAAGAGGACAGAGAACTCTCCAGGAAGCAAGCCTCTCCCTTCCCATGGGACACACTTCTCCAAATCAAAGACTTAATAGAAGGACAGAGGAAGAAGGAAGATAGAAGAGAAGGTCCTGGCTAATGGACCACTTGTCCAGGTGACCTTTTAGTATATAAAAGAATATGGAACTTCAGTATAGAATGGAATGTCTTTGTGGTGCTAAGTCATTACAAGACACCATACACTCCCTTCCTGTTCCATTTTTATTTTGCTCTGCTGGGATTTCATTGCAGTGGGTCAGCTTTTTCTACCTGTGGCTCGGGGGCTGTTGGGGGGGGGGGGGCGATGCTTCTCTTGTTATGGAGTCCAGGCTTCATTGCCCTGAGACATGTGGGATCTTAGTTCCTGGACCAGGGATCAAACCCACATCCCCTGCACTTAAAGGTGGATTCTTAACCACTGGGCCACCAGGGAAGCACCAGCTTGCAATCCATTTTGCAAACATCTCCTTGCAGTTGGCCAGAAACATTTCCTTACCCTGTGGAGTGCTATCACTGCTGAATGAAGGACTCTAGACTCTGCAGTGTGTTCAGGGAGCTAGTCTCTTTTTATTTTTTGATTTTATTATTACTTTTATTATTGAAGGATAGTTGCTATGCAAATATGTTACAGGTATACAATATGGTGATTCACAATTTTTAAAGGTTATACTCCATTTATAGGCATTATAAAATATTGGATAGATCCTCTTTTTAATCTCATAGGATCTAAGTTGTCACAAATTTGTTCTTACTATTTAGTGATTCTCATTATTACAATAATTCTCCCAGCATGTAAAGATCAATACTTGCTTTAAGAAATGATGCTCCAAACATCTATGTGCATGGTGGTATTTGGGTACATGTGGAACTGGGAGGTCCCTCAGAAAACTCAATAAAGACAATTAGGGTATTTTTTATGGTGTACAACGAAGATGAAAAAACAAAGTAAAATATACAGATTGGCATGTTGCCTCGAATTTCTACTCCTTTGTGCTTGTTAGAGTAAACATAGAGTGCTAAAAACAGGTGTACCACTTTGGTTACATTTGAAATATGTGACGGCAAAATCATCTGAATCATCTCAGACCAGTTTTTCAAGGTATAATCATAAAAATTGCCTGCAGTGCTTATAAATGACACCTCAGCCCCATCTCATACTTTCTGAATCAGAATCTCTGAGGGTGATTCCCCAAATCTGTACTATTAACAAACACCTTAAGTAAATTTAAGGTATGCCAAAACTTGAGAGGTACTGACTGTGAAGGTGTATCAAAATTTGAAAAGTACTGTTCCTGACCATCATTATTAAGAATTTATAGCAGAGACACCCAAGTCCCTGCTATTCATTTTACAGATCTTTCCTGTTTACATCATGAAATTTTTGCTGACTATTGCAGGCATTCCAACAGATACTTCTGTGCTTCTTTTTTTTGCTTGAAATCTCAAGTATGGAAAGACATGTCCTTTGGAAACCTATAATTGAGCTCTCTTATTCTTTACATTTTTAATATTAAATCATTGCAAACATACGGAAAATTATTGATAAGAATATATGAAACATTTCTATACAAACCTAGATAAATTTGTACCTATTAAATTATATTTTGTTACTAAGTGAAATTAAAAACTAAAATCCTTCTGTGCATGACACCCTTAATAATATGCAGTGGGACTTAAAATTTAACAAGAGTCAGTGTAAATTGTGTGTATGATATGTAATAGAACATGAATACAGAATCACTTTATTAAGAATTCTAATGACAAATTTGAAACTTTTAACTTTCTTACTTAAAAGACCACCCAGTTAGACATATAAGTGAAAATAAAGCTGAATATAAGTGTGCTCATTTACAGGTGATAGTATTATATATTTTCTAACTTAATGGCTAATGAAAAAGAGATAATTGGGAAGGAAAGGAAGAAGAGAAGAAAAATAAAAGTATAGTGGGAGGGTGTTCAATCTGGAATTTTTGATGACTAAGTATTACCAATATGTAGTATTAGACTTAGTATCGACTAAGTATTTGATTAATAATAATAATCAAAGCACAAGCTGCCCACGGTTTTCTTTCCTTGAATGCCCCCCTGTGCCCTTGGAAACCTGGTAATGGTCACCTCCATACATTTCCAAACTTGGCACCTCACATGATCTCAATTCTTTTCTGTTTTCCTGAACACACGCACTCAAAATAACTGGCATTATTTCACTCATTTTCATGTCTAAATAGTATTCCATTGTGTATTTATGACACGTATCACATCCTCTTTATCCATTCATCTGTCAATGCGCACTAAAGCTGTTTCCATCTCTTGGCTATTATAAACAGTGAACATTGGGGTGCATGTATCTTTTTTAATTAAAGATTATCATATTAAATGAAGAAAGTCAGAGAAAAACAAATGATAACACTTTACATAGAATCTAAAATATGATAAAAATGAGCTTATTTTCAAAACAAAAATAGACTCACAGACATAGAAAACAAGTGTGTGGTTACCAAAGGAGTTGGCAGATGCAGGCAGGATAAATTAGGTATTTGGAATTAGCAGATACAGTATTATATATAAAATAGATAAACCACAAGGACCTACTTTACAGCACAGGGAACTATATTCAGTATCATGTAATAAACCATAAAGAAAAAGAATATATATATAAATATACATAAAACTGAGTGACTTTCATCTACACCAGAAACTACTACAAAGTTTTAAACTAACTACACTTCAATTTTAAAAAATTCTCCCTCCCAAGAAAAAAATAAATAAATAAAAGTGACATGATAATATCCTGTTATCCTCTGACTTGGAGTATACCAGCATGATAGAATGCTAAAGCCACATGGTGGCCGAAAACAAAGGACTTAGCCAATATCTGACACCCAAAATATTTGTACTGATATATTTATAAAGCGCTTGCTACATGTGAGGCCTTGTAATGCTTATTCTATGCAGTGTTAGAAATTCAACTCATAATCTGGTCACATATAACACCCCAAAACTAAAGGCCAGAAAATGAGGGCTCAGATGAGCTGGAGCATGTATGCCTATTCACAAAGGGGATGAGTGGAGAATCTGGGATTCAAATCCAAATCTTCTCACAAAAGGTTTTAAACTATCCTCAATATCTCTCTATTTTTCATAGAAAATATATGGCATTTATAGGCATACCAGTTGCCATTTTCCTTAACAATCAGTCTAACATATTTGCTCAAATTAGGTCACCCCTCTAGTTGTTTGGCTAGTCTGCTATGGCATATCCTCAGCACCTTCTACTTTTCTATTATGTCCCACTAATTATTTCATCAGATTTTGATCAAGCCCTTACCACATGCCACACTGTCCTGAAGGTCTACCTAGTTTGGTCCACCTAGTTTATGAATATAAATTTTCATGAAAGCTCCATATCTATCACCTGTATTCATCAAAAAATATAGACTGACTATAACTACTCTGCTGCAAACTCTGGGTCATAGCTTCCTATTAGAGATATCAAAGGCCTGTATAGTCAAAGCTATGGTTTTTCCAATAGCCATGTACGGGTATGAGAGTTGGACCATAAAGAAAGCTGAGTGCCGAAGAATTGATACTTTTGAACTGTGGTGTTGGAGAAGACTCTTGAGAGTCCCTTGGACAGCAAGGAGATCAAACCAGTCAATCTTAAAAGAAATCAGTCCTGAATATTCATTGGAAGGACTGAGGCTGAGCTGAGGCTCCAATACTTTGGCTATCTGATGCGAAGAAATGACTCATTGGAAAAGACCCTGATGCTGGGAAAGACTGAAAGCAGGAGGAGAAGGGGATGACAGAGGATGAGATGGTTGGATGGCATCACCAACTCGATGGACATGAGTCTGAGCAAACTCCAGGAGTCGGTGATGGAAAGGGAAGCCTGGCATGCTTGCAGTCCATGGGGTTGCAAAGAGCCAGATACGACTGAGCGACTGAACTGAACTGAGACATATCAATGTTGTGGTTTGTAACTAGCATTTCTGTTCAAAATGAAATAGAATACAACAGAAAACAGGTGTGCATTGCTGGGAGCAAAGTAAACATTACATTGATAACTTTTGCATTTGATTTGCAATGTAAAATCTATTACTTACTGTGGGGTCTCGCCAAAAGTAGTTTGGAAAACACTTCCCTGGTCTAAAGGATCCTGAGAACAGAGTTATATCTTTTGTTTTTCTGCCTCCAATTGAGCAAATGGCGGCCGCTCCTTTGCTTGGGTTAATACCTCTAATTTGGAGAGAAATTTCATAGCTTGTTGATTCTGAATACCAACTTTGAGAATTGCAAATGATGTTCTGATGTTCTTAATGTGACTGTCTATTCCCCCATTTATCAATGCATTATCGGACAATGGACTGTCTGAATAGCATAATACAGTGACTTTTTGTAACGGAAAAAAAAATCATTAGTAATGCACTCATTTATTCCTTTCCAAAACACTTTTCATCATGTGGACATGGTCTTAGCACCTTGAATGTTAATTATCCACTTAGATGATACTGGATATTCCTGTGGGGAAAATATATTTGATGAGTAAGTCTAGGGGAAAAAATGTTCAGAAACTTATCTTTTCAGTGTGATTTATGCAAGGCCAATTATAGAAGGTCACATAAGATAGAAAACTACAGAAGTGTTGCTCTATTTCATGATTATAACCAATTTTCATGAGTCTATGCCTATAGTTGATCAAGTTATTTGTCAAAATAAATCTGTAGAATGGCAGTTGCCAGGGGTTGGGGGGTAGGAGAAAGGGGGAGATGCTGGTCAAAAGTTACAAATTTCCAACTATAAAACAAATAAATTTGGGGGATCTAATCCATAGCATGGTGACTATAATTAATAACACTGTATTATCCTTAAAAGTTGTTAAGAGAGTAGATCTTAAAAGTTGCTGCTGCTGCTAAGTCACTTCAGTTGTGTCCAACTCTGTGCAACCCCATAGCCGGCAGCCCATCAGGCTCCACCGTCCCTGGGATTCTCCAGGCAAGAACACTGGAGTGGGTTGCCATTTCCTCCTCCAACGCATGAAAGTGAAACGTGAAAGTGAAGTTGCTCAGTCGTGTCCGACTCTTAGCAACCCCATGGACTGCAGCCTACCAGGCTCCTCCGTCCATGGGATTCTCCAGGCAAGAGTACTGGAGTGGGGTCTTAAAAGTTAATACTATAAAAAAGGTAATTATGTGAGAGGATGGAGGTCTTAACTAATCTTACTTTAGTAATAATTTTATAATGCGTGTATTAAATCATCACATTGCATACCTTTCACTTCCCCATGTTATGTGTCAATATCCCAATAAAACTGAACAAAACTTTTTAAATCAACAGGTATAGGATAGGCAAAAACAAATGCATCTCTGAAACACATCAAGTCATAATTTGGTGACACAGAAACAAGAACATGATATTAAACATGAACACTGCACCCAGAAGACACAGTGCCTATCCAAAGGGTTTTACTGTCAAACTGATGTGTATGTCAAGTGGAGACTGGCTTTGAAGTCAGAAAAACTCTGGATTGACTGGTGTTGGGGGTAGGATGGGAGAAGGTTTTGTAAATAATACAGGAAACCATAGTTTCAAGAGGAAATCAGTGCTAGACATTGAGCCATCACCAACGCCCAGTGTTAAAGCAGAACATTAAAGATTAGATAAGGGATAAAAATTCACATCTCCTCCAGGTAATAAGACAACCTCTTACTCTGCTGGATAGGTTAAAAATTAGCTTTGTTTTTGCCTTTTCTTGGTTGTAAGTTGCCTTGGCCCAGAATGAAATCAAATGGTGCAGACGAAAAACTACCAAATATTCATTTGAAACTACTTATCTCCACCCTAGGGCTTCCCAGTTGGCACTAGTGATAAAGAACCACCTGCCAATGCAGGAGACATAGAAGATGCATGTTCGATCCCTGGGTTGAGAAGATCCCCTGGAGGAGGGCATGGCAACCCACTCCAGTATTCTTACCTGGAGAATTCCATGGACAGAGGAGCCTGACAGGCTACAGTCCATGCAGTCACAAAGAGTTGGACATGACTGAAGTGACTTTAGCATACACACACCTCCCTCCTATAGAGAGAGCCTGGGATGTTTGTAAATGTTTTCTTTTGCCTCACCACTCATTTTTCTTGAGAAATCTCTGCAAGACAACCTAGAATTACCCTTGGGTTACAAACTATGGGATTTCAATCTGTGATTAGAAAGAAAAACCTGGCCTTTGAGTTGCATGGACTGAGCCTTTTCTGTCAGGATACTTACTTGCAAAACCAAATTTGGAATTAAGAATATGATTAGATTAATTTCAAAAAGACTAGGGAAAGTACAATGATTTGCTCTGAAACCTTGTAAGATTATATACCTTAAGTTTCCTCCACAAATGCAGAATTTTGCCCATTTGGAAATAAATGGACACCTATTTCAAAAAGGCCCAAACATGTCCTGGCTGGTGCCTCCCCACCTATTCTCAAACACTGATTGAAACACAAGGAAAATCCAGAGGAGGAAAGCAGAGAAAAATCTCTCACATTCAAGAGGCGCCCCTCCCTATGTTTACTCAACACTCTTTCATCCAAGGTATTGAAATATTTGTTTCACGTCCTATCTAATCTTTAGTGATGTAAAAGAGACTTGGAAGAGAATAAAGATGTATCAGTATCAACTAAAATTTTCCAGTACCCAGGCATTTCTGTTCATGAGCTATGACTCACTCAAGCCATCTTCTATATGGTGACTATGGGAGTAACTCTTGCTATAACTTGTTGTCCTTTCGCCTAGCCAACTGGTCCCACATTCATTGACTCCCAAAGAGTGTCACAAAGGAAATCTGGTCACTTCAATCTCCAAGACAATATAAAGTACACATTACATATGCTGTTCTGTGCTAAGTCACTTCAGTTGTGTCTGACTTTTTGTGACCCTGTGGGCTGTAGCCTGCCAGGTCCCTCTGACCATGGGATTCTCCAGCCAAGAATATTGGAGTGAGTTGCCATGCCCTCCTCCAGGGGATCTTCCCAACTCAGGGATCGAACCCACGGCTCCTTGTGGCTCCTTCATTGCAGGTGGATTCTTTACCACTGAGCCACCAGGATAGCACATGTATGGACATACATACATACAGATAAATGGATAAACTGAAATGCAAATTCTAACACTAAAATTCATTTTTCTGTAGGGAAAATGTTCTTCCTTAATCAAAAGTCCTGCCGATTATTTTCTCCCCTGAAGTATAGACATTTTCAACAATGGAAAAACATCTAGTTCAGTTCAGTCACTCAGTCATGTCCAACTCTTCACAACTCCATGGACTGCAGCACGCCAGGCCTCCCTGGCCATCACAAACCCCTGGAGCTTGCTCAAACTCATGTCCATTGAGTTGATGATGCTATCCAACCATCTCATCCTCTGGCATTCCCTTCTGCTTCTGCCTTCAGTCTTTCCCAGCATCAGGGTCTTTTCCAGTGAGTCGGTTTTCCACAACAGGTGGCCAAAGTACTGGAGCTTCAGTTTCAGCATCAGTCCTTCCAATGAATATTCAGGACTGATCTCCTTTAGGATGGACTGGTTTGATCTCATTGCAGTCCAAGGGACTCTCAAGAGTCTTCTCCAACACCACAGTTCAAAAGCATCAACTCAGCTTTCTTTATAGTCCAATTCTCACATCCATACATGACTACTGGAAAAACCATAGCCTTGACTAGATGGACCTTTGTTGGTAATGTAATGTCTCTGCTTTTTAATATGCTGTCTAGGTTTGTCACAGCTTTTCTTTCAAGAAGCAAAGGTCTTTTCATTTCAGTCTAACCATTCACTTAAAATCATGCTGACTCCTTGCTTAAAAAAGGTCCTGCTCTCAGCGTCATTCTCTCAGATCAGTCTCAGATATCCTGATGATTCCCACCAAAATTTGGGCTCAGAGTTGCAACACACAAGGTGAACAACCCCTGATCTTTCAAGGGCCTTCCCACAGGTTCACTTTGTCCTCTGATGAGTTAATATGTGAAACAGGGCTGTGCATGTTTGGGCCATTTACTTATTAAAGACATTAAAAGCTTCTGGCTCTTTGACATCCAAAGAAAAAGCAAAGCCATCCAGTGACTCCTGACCCTAGCTTATCAGATTTTGGATGTCACCTTGTCAAGGCCTCATCACTAACTATATAAGGAGGCCAGGTTTTATAGGTGTTTACAACAGTTTAAGGTTCGTGCTGCCCATCTGTGTCAAGCCAAGGACATGCAGGGCAACCAGCCAGGTTAGTGGGGCCAAGCCCAGGAAGAAAGGCACTGGACAGAAATCCTTATCTAATTAAATATCATATTTTAAAATAATTCTTAATCAAAACAAAGCAGAGGAGAGCAGTCTTCTTTCGTAGTTTCCCCTACAGGTTGACCAGTAGTTTGGTGGCAATGGCTTCAAATACTTAAATACTATAGAGATGTCAGCTAGTCAGCCTGAACTCCCTGAATACCTGGAAAATATGATCCCGATATTTTGTTAAATCAACAAACTATTTTTTTTAACCCTAGTTTTCTAAGTGAAAAGACTGTCATCATGTTCCAGGGACAAACCTATGCAAGTTGTCTGAGTAGTTTTGTACACGAGTTAATACAGTGCTCACGGCAATAGTATTTCCTGGGTTTGGCGTCTGGGATTGTGTGCGCATGCGTGCATGCCACGTGCACCCTGGTTTTATCTAAATTGCCGGCAATAGCAATTCACTATCCCCCATATAATTGCTTTCTGTCCGGAGTCAGTGAGTCTGGATTTAACACTTAAAGAAGAAAACAAATTCTTTTGGTAGCTTCAGAAATCAGCAGATCTAAAGTGCATTTGAATACTCCTTTTGATGAAAAGGGATGCTGTGTAGCTGAAATGTCTAATGTCCCATGCTGGTGTTTTTATCTGGTACTTCAAAAGAGGTTCTGAGAGCATCTGCATGAATTTCACATGCCTGAATGACTGGAAAGCACCTGTTCTGTGGGAGGCTAATTCTCTTGACCATTCAATTTAATCTTTCCTAGTTTCAATTTTAAAAGAGCCATCACTTGCTAACAAGATCTTTTGTATGAATGGTCTCTCCCTAAGGTCAAATCTTCAGACTGATATACAGCTAAATTCCACATTTAGACACAAAATGTAAACTATCAAATAATTTGAATTTTCACTCATTTTGCAGCCTTATAAGAGTAAATGCAAAAATAAATGATTTGGTATTACGAGTTTGGTTTTATGTCCGTACACACAATAGCAATGTCATTCAAGCTATTTCTCAGATGCTTAATGAAAAAATTGGCGTCTTTATTTGCCATAATTCCTCTAAGCCTTCTCAAGAGGCTTTCTCTCCTTTGCACACTCTCCTCCCACACACACCCACAACTCTGGCACATAGGAAGAGAGAAAAGTTACCTCGCCAAGTTTCAGAGTGAGAGTCTTTGCCAGTTGAAGTCATTGCTTTCTGCTAACTAACTTTCTCTCAGATAAAGGCTTAGCCTTTGGGGGTTTCCACCCCTCCTCCCTGCTCCCCGCTGGGATGGTAGCTGTGTGTGAGGACCTTCTCTGTGTCCTCAGGGCAGTAGGAAGATGTGGTGGGGGTGGGTCAGATTCACACAGGGACTGTGGATACATCCAGTATCCACATGAGGACTGGCAGCTCTGGCCCCATGCCGAGACAAACAGTCCGTTCTCACCTTGCCTCTGTCTCAGAGGGTTCCTGCACCATTGTGTCTTTATCCTAACTCTGGACCTCTGCAAGGTCATGGCCCAACCCAATACATCCTTATCTCCTCAGGGAGGATTGTGGGAAATTCTGAGATCCATAGACCTCATGCTGAGCATGGATGTGGTGCATATTCAGGGACCTTTTTCAAACTCAGATGCTCTCCTGTGGCTCCAGCATCAGTAGGGTCTTTCTAAGGGGAGTGAAACCATGCCAGGGAAGTTGTCTAGTCCCCCTGCCCTTGACTCCCCTAAATCTCTGGTCATTTTTGACACATCTCCAGATCTGTTCACACCGCTCTGTTCCCTCATTATTGGTTGACCAGAATTTTAGCTTTGCACTTGAGTTCCACACATAGTATTTACATTTTCCAGTTCCCTTTACATCTATATGGTCAGATGATGAAGTTCTAGCTAGTGAAGCATTGATCAAATTGGGGAAAGTATCCTTAAAGTTATGGAGTATGGGCTTCTTTTGCACTTTTGTCTTTACTGGCTGGGATGAAGATGAGGTGGATAGAGCTAGAGAATCTTTGTTGGACTATGAGGCAACCTTGGAATGAGGATCATAGTAGAATGTAAAGAAATCTGGAGCCTGGGTCCCTTACACTGTGGAATGTCATCCTATCCTTGAACTGCCCTTTTCCAGGCAACTGTACAGGAGGAAAATACATTTCTATCTTATTTCAAGCACTGTTACTCAGAATCAAGCCTAATCCTTACACATCTCAATCTCCTCCTTCCTCTCTCACACATTCTATCTGAGCTAAAGGGAGGTTCTTCTCCTTCTAGTCTGATTTGCAAAGGCTACCCTTCTTGAGGAATGCTAAGCCTCATGGCTCAGCCTTTTTGATGGAAGTGGAAAAATTTGTCTGGAAGAAATAGGTGAGGTCACTTCCAAGCTTGACTTCAAATAGATTAACAAGAATTTAAAGGCATTTTTATTTTATTTTTCCCAGTGACAGCTGCCGATACAACAAAATCCAATGTCTAATGTTAAAAGCTGAATCTTGTCCTTCTTTCTTGTTTCAGTCCCATTAGAATAATCATAATTTTCCTTGAGGCAACTGAGTCCTTTGGACAGAAAGTTGGTGGTGGTGGTGGTGGGAAGGTAAGTGGGAAATAACACACTAAGGAAGAAGGAAAATGGCTAAATTTAAGAAATCTCATCACATGCACACATACTCATATGCATATGTAGATAGATATGTATCTTATATAATAAAGTAATTCCTGCCCCACCAACCTATAGACACAAAGGAAGTTAATATTAATTTCGAGTTGGAAACCCTGCCTATTTGATATAAAGCCCAAGGAATTTCTCCCCCTAACCCCTCACAGCAAATACTCCTTTCCCCAAGTTATTCCTGGGTGGAGCCTTGCTGGCCAAAAAAGAAATCCAGGAGACACGGCCCCTGAGTGGTCCCTGTCCGTGGTGCAGCCTTGGGTGCTGATACGGGGGCTGGGCTGAAGGCTCACGGCCGCTGCGTTGAGTTCCTCTGTCGAGCACATGAGCTTCAGGACTGCGCATCACGCTCTGTGGCCGCAAAGCCGCTCCTCATCCCACCTTGCAGCCAACACCTTGCTTTTAGAAAGAGGGGCTTCTCCCTCTCAGGGTCCCCCGCTCAGTTCAGTTTAGTTCAGTTCAGTCGCTCAGTCGTGTCTGACTCTTTGCGACCCCGTGAATCGCAGCATGCCAGGCCTCCCTGTCCATCACCAACTCCCAGAGTTTACTCAAACTCATGCCCATTGAGTCGGTGATGCCATCCAGCCATCTCATCCTCTGTCGTCCCCTTCTCCTCCTGCCCCCAATCCCTCCCAGCATCAGGGTCTTTTCCAATGAGTCAGCTCTTCGCATGAGGTGGCCAAAGTATTGGAGTTTCAGCTTCAGCATCAGTCCTCCCAATGAACACCCAGGACTGATGTCCTTTAGGATGGACTGGTTGGATCTCCTTGCAGTCCAAGGGACTCTCAAGAGTCTTCTCCAACACCTTTCTCTAGGGGTTCCCAAATCTGTCAAATGCTTGAGATGTGACACTCCTTTAGTCCATACTGTGGCTCTCAGTCACTCTGTAGACGGCCCAGAAGTGGAAAGTGTTTTCTCCTCGGCTCTGGGTCACTCAAGGTTTAGTGCAGTACTGCTTACACCCCAAATTTCATGAATTCTGTCATGAAAGCACTCTGAATGTCTCTCTCTCTGTAGAGTGACGAGACCTCATGCAACCATTCACCCTGGGGATGCCCCCAACATCCCCCAACCAATGACCCAAGCCCACAAACTCAGCCCCTGGGGGCTGCCCTCCTGCCCACCTGCCTCCGTCCCATCCTGGGCTCCAGCCTGACCTTCCTTCAACAGCTGAAATGCACCCTGCTTCCCCTACTAGTGGCCTGGTACGAGCTGCCTCCTACATCCTGCCTTTGTGTGTATTTATCACTTAGTCATGTCCGACTCTTTTGCAACCCTATGGACTGCAGCCCACCAGGCTCCTCTGTCCATGGGATTCTCCAGGCAAGGAGACTGGAGTGTGTTGCCATGCCCTCATCCAGGGGATCTTCCCAACCCAGTGATTGAACCCAGGTCTCCAGCATTGCAGGAGGATTGTTTAGCATCTGAGCCACCAGGGAACCCCAAGAATACTGAAGTGGGTTGCCATGCCTTCCTCCAGGGGATCTTCCTAACCCAGGGATCGAACCCAGATCTCCTGCTCTGGCAGGCAGATTCTTTACCATCTGAGCCACCAGGGAAGCCTGCCCCACCTCATAGCCCGCCTCGTCTTCAGCCCTTTAAGTGAGTGGCCCCTGGTAACCTTTCACATCACACTGCAAGCATCCCTTACTCAAGGCAACCTCCCCTGTCCCCAGTAGGACTACACATTGCCCTCTTGGTTACTCTCGTTTTCCTCTTGAATGCTTCACACACATCATGCTCTTACATTTGTGTGTGCTATGTCTGTGTGTACACCAGTCCTGAGAGGGGTGTGTTGATACCACGTCCCAGACTTCAGTTCATGCCTTGAATACAGGCACTGTATCGCCTACTCCTTTTACTGAGGGTGGAATGGTAGGACATCAAGGCAAATAATTATAGAATGAATTCTTTCAAAGTAGAAGAAACCTAAGAGTTTGAATTTCTAGACTAAGTCTCCAAACATATAATGAGATTAAGTAAGATAATGATCTAAAATTATTGAGAAGAGAGAAAAGAAGACTATAATTTCAAAGTCATAGTTTTTAAGTGTTTCCGCTGACATATCTATGTTGACACTTATGGAATTGTCCAAACACTTGATTAATTCATTTTTTTAAACTATTATAACCATGAATATCGACTGGATTATGAGAGGTTAGGCAAGCAAGCATGGTTGATCCAACTTGTCTATTTGAATTCTGTAAGCTCACTTTTCCTGGTGGCTCAGTGGTAAAGAACCTACATGTCAATGCAGGAGGCGCAGGTTCGATCCCTGGATCAGGAAGATCCCCTGGAGAAGGAAATGGCAAGCCACTCCAGTCTTCTTGCCTGGGAAATCCCATAGACAGAGGAGACTGGCAGGCTATAGTCCATGGGTTTGCAAAAGAGTCAGACATAACTGAGTGACTCAACAACAAAGCTCACCTTTGCATAGACAAGCCATCGAGCTTTCTTTCTACCAGGCAGTTCTCTGGACTGTCCTGATGGTTGTCATCTCTGTAACCTTTTCTGGAATCTAGGCAGAGCTGTGCAGAAGCTGGCTTGAACAGGCTTTCAAGAGCCCATGTGTGTCCTTCCTAACTGCATTCCGTGGAGCTCACTGGTAGCTCAAAATTGGCTATAGTTGGCTTATTATGGAAATCATTCAACACCACAAAAAGGGCTTTATTTCCAAGGAGCCAGTTGTTAAACATTTACCATCACACCACTGGAAGTAAGGAAATGCATAACCAACCTAGGAATCCTGTCTTTAAATGAGTTAATTTAAGACCACCAGGCCCTGATCATATTACCTCTGTTTCCTTGAAAAGATCATGTATAGTTGTTTACTTTGCATGTTATTTTTAAATCTTGCATGTGTTTCTTTGGTAAGACTGTTAAGCCACAATAAGATAAAATGACAAAATAAGATTAAATGGAGCCTCTGATGTAGAAGTGTCTCATTATAGTAGAGTTGCTCTCCTCTGGCCTTACTGACAATTATTACAGAACTTCTATGCATTTTTTTTCTCATTTGATTGAAAAAATGAATGGCTACACCACTTTAAGATGATGCTCAAATATATGATATCACTTTTATGGAGACTCAAAAAAATGGTACAAATGAACTTACTTACAAAACAGAAACAGACTCATAGATGTAGAAAACAAAGCTACAAGGGGTGGGGGCAAGTGAAAGAAGAGAAAATTGTCCAGAGAACTGTATTCAATAGTCTATAATGGCCTATATGGGAAAAGAATCTAAAAAAGAGTGGTTATATGTATATGTGTAATTAATTCACTTCGCTGTGTACTTGAAACTATGCTCCAATAAAAAAATTTTTTAAAGATGTTATTAGAAAAAAATAAAAGGGATGGGTGGGAAGAGAAAGAGGTAGAGGAAGAAGAGGGTGTGTAGAGAAGGGGAAAGGGATACTGCTGAAATCCACAGGGCACCTCACACCTGTGTTCTCTGGACCCCTACCCCGTGTCTTCTTAGTGGGGCTCTTATTCTCATGACATTTTTTATCTCTGCCCACTGCAACTCTTCTCTTCATCCTACTGCAAAAGAGTTGTCTCATAATAAAGCCTTTTAGAAATAACTATTCAAAGAGAAATTAATATTTAAAGAGAAGTGAAAAAACTGGTTGAGATAAATTGACAAATTCTGTGAATAATCTCATAGTTACCCACCCTGAAGTTTTGGAAATAGAGAAAACTCCTTATATTTATTTAACCAGCCGAGTCCAGCATTTTTCCTTCCTCTTCTTTTAAGCTTTGGAGTAAAACAACTCTAAATTTAAATTTACACCGAATCACATAAATTCTCCATCTGGAGCCCAATTCTAATAATAAGTCCTTTGGGATTGATCTCCCTCTCTGTCTTTACTTTATGTGAATTTATAAATTCATAATGCAGTCTTCTGGCTCTTTTAATGGAGAGGATTTCCCTGAGAGAGCAGAAGTCATCAATGTCTTTAAATACTCACACCTGCACTCCTGAACAGATATGAACATTTTGTTCTATAGGAAGGAGTAGGACAAAAGGCAGTGTGACCTGTGGACAGAGGGAAAGGAGATTGATGTTGAAGAACTTGGAATCAACAGGGTCAGAGCTAACATTTATGATATGTATGGTGTGCTAAGCATTGTTCAAAGTACTTTATATGTAGTAAATCTTGTAGTACATGTAGTACTTTACAGATGAAATCCTTTGACGATTCTAAGGTAGTAACCATTATTATCCCAAGGGTGTTAATCACTCAAGTCATGTCCAGCTCTTTGTGACCCCATGGACTGTAGCCCACCAGGCCCCTCTAATCCATGGAATTCTCCAGGCAAGTATACTGGAGTGGATAGTCATTCCCTTCTCCAGAGGATCTTGCCAACCCAAGGATCAAATCTGGGTCTCCTGCATTGCAGGCGGATTCTTTAACTGACTGAGCCACTAGGGAAGCGTCAATGGCAAAAAAGAATTTTGGTAATATACCTGGGAGGACATACAGGTAAGGAATAGAGCTACAGTTCGAACTCAGCATCCTGGCTCTGAAATGTACATGGCTGCACAGTTTCACCAAATATATATATGAGGCAGAATCACTCAACTACAGCACAGCCAAATAGATGTGCTTCCTTTGCCTAATTATCTTTTTGAACTAACAGGACCAGCCTTTCTATGGGGCCCAAGGACCACCCATGTGAGCAGAGCCTTGGCACTTGTAGAAAATGCAGAGTCCCAGGACCCTGCACAGACCCAGCACCCTCCGTATCTCATGTGACACTGATGCTTCAGAACAGCACCGAGGTTGCATCTAGCCCAATCGGATCTTGAAGGACGTGGTTTCCTTGAGCCACATTCTCCTTGTTTGCCATACACCAGTATCTTTTTTTTTTTTTCTTTTCTTTTTTTTTATTAGTTGGAGGCTAATTACTTCACAACATTTCAGTGGGTTTTGTCATACATTGATATGAATCAGCCATGGATTTACACGTATTCCCCATCCCGATCCCCCCTCCCACCTCCCTCTCCACCCGATTCCTCTGGGTCTTCCCAGTGTACCAGGCCGGAGCACTTGTCTCATGCATCCCACCTGGGCTGGTGATCTGTTTCACTATAGATAATATACATGCTGTTCTTTTGGAACATCCCACCCTCACCTTCTCCCACAGAGTTCAAAAGTCTGTTCTGTACTTCTGTGTCTCTTTTTCTGTTTTGCATATAGAGTTATCGTTACCATCTTTTAAAATTCCATATATATGCGTTAGTATGCTGTAATGTTCTTTATCTTTCTGGCTTACTTCACTCTGTATAATGGGCTCCAGTTTCATCCATCTCATTAGAACTGATTCAAATGAATTCTTTTTAATGGCTGAGTAATATTCCATGATGTATACGTACCACAGCTTCCTTATCCATTCATCTGCTGATGGGCATCTAGGTTGCTTCCATGTCCTGGCTATTATAAACAGTGCTGCGATGAACATTGGGGTGCATGTGTCTCTTTCAGATCTGGTTTCCTCAGTACATACACCAGTATCTTAATTAACAGTCATTTACCACTGGTGCTGTTGAAAAGGAACAAACCGGATGGTTGGAGCTAGAACTACCTGCACTGTGATTAAGACACCAAGTCAGAAAGGGGGAAGAGGTGAGGTGAGAAAATGGCTTCTCTATATTGAAGGGTTGGGTTTTATCCTATGGTAAAACAATAGAACTCGAGTTTTATGCTGCCTTTGCATGTAGTTCAGCCAAATGGGCAGAAACAAAACATTTGATGCTGCCAACTTGCAACATCTTGGGAATGCAAATATAGATGACATTGAAAACCTACCCTGAAAAAAAAGGGCTTCCTTGGTGCCACACTGATGCTGCATGTGGAGTCTATTTTGCTGTAGGGTAAGCTTCACTGTGTTCAGAAAAATAAAAATCGGCATTGTGTATATGTCAATGCCAAGATATAATGATAAGAAAATAATTAACATTTAGAATTTCATTTATTCATTCAGCAAATATTTATTAAGCTCACATTATGAGTGCAAAGACTTATGCTACAAGTTGTTTAGTCACTAAGTCTTGTCCGACTCTTTGTGACCCCATGGACTGCAGCACACCAGGCTTCCCTCTCCTTCACTATCTCCAGGAGCTTGCTCAAACTCATGTCCACTGTGTCAGTGATGCCATCCAACCATCTCATCCTCTGTCGTCCCCTTCTCTTCTTGCCCTCAATCTTTCCCAGCATCAGGGTGTTTTCCAATAAGTCAGATCATCACATCAGGTGGCCAAATTATTGGAGCTTCAGCTTCAGCATCAGTCCTTCCAATGAATATTCAGGACTGATTTCCTATAGGATGGACTGGTTTGATTTCCTTTCAGTCCAAGGGACTCTCTAGAGTCTTCTCCAACACCACAGTTTGAAAGGATCAATTCTTTGGTGTTCAAGCTTCTTTATGGTCCACCCTTCCCATCCATACATGACTACTGGAAAAATCCTGGCTTTGACTAGACAGACTTTTGTTGGCAAAGTTATGCCTCTGCTTTTGAATATGCTGTCTAGGTTTGTCATAGCTTGTCTTCCAAGGAGCAAGCATCTTTTAATTTCAGTCACTGTAAGTTTTGCCAATAGCAAACTCAAAGAAAAAAGGGGGAGATGTCACACTGTTCTTTAATTATATGAAGATTGGAAATACCCTATTAAAAGATACTTTAAATTTCTCCCTAAACAATAATAAACATTTTATCATGTAACATTTTTGGTCATTTTATTTGTACTCATGTTAGAGAATCAAAGAAAGGTCCAAAAAGAATGTTTATATGCAGTCATCTAGACCTTCAAAACCTTCTGCTTTTGGCATACCTATGCAGTCTTCAATGAATGGAGGATGGTGAAAAGTATTTAAATATCATCACTTACATATAGAGATTTATCAATTTTATTTTCACATTCAACTTCTAAAATGTTTATAATCTCCATAAACCTACATGACTTTCAATAGATTTGTTATTTTGAGATAGTATAAGTGAAAACACCCAAGAGATGCTCAGTGCATAGCTTGAATCTAGATATGTCTTCGTCAGACTTACTTACACAATATCTTTAAAATGTTGCAGAGAACTACCTCTTCTTGTCTTTTCATTTCCTGCTGAAGGCATGGTAACCAATTATATCTTTTATGGCCTTAGATCCAGTAAGTGATGCCCCATCTTTTGTGGAGTTTGGAGCTTATGTTAAATATGCCTGTGACATCTAGGTCCAAATTCTGTACTAGAAACACAAAAACAATGTTACAAGAGTATAAACTACAAGCTACCAGGAGTTGGGAGTGGGAGAAAGATGAGTTCTAGAAAGACTTCACTGAAAAGGGAGCATTTGCATTTTGAGAAATAAAGTCTTATTAGGCAGAATAGGTAGAAAAGTATAAGCCAGATAACAATATTGGAATGCTCAAATTCAGGCAAACACAAAACAATGCAGGGTGATTTGGGAACCACAAACAATTCCCCATGCCCGGAGTCTACAGTGAGCACATGCTTTGAGATACCTTTGAAATTTAACAGAGCTAGCGATGCAGGAAGGTGTAGAGGAAGATAGATGCGAAGCTGGCAATGGTCTCAGGCATCAGACCAAGGACCATGGGCTTGATCTTCTAAAGTCAAATGGAATCACTGAAATTTCAAACAAGGAAAGAATATCATGTTTGTATTTTAGAAAGTCACTTTGATCAACAATGTGATCAGGGATTGCCCAGTTCAAGTCTACGGGAATTGTCCAGGTAAAAGAAGACCTGAGTGAGCTAAGGAAAGTGTGAACTAGGAGGGTGATGATAGTGAAAAACTGAAAACTCTGTTTGTGTTAAGCAGAATCGTTTCCCTTATGCAGCATTACCAAATCTAATTAAGGTGAATCTCTCATTAATACAGTACTTCCTATCAGAAATTAACACAATATTGTAAATCAGCTGGACTTCAATAAATACATAAATAGTAATGCAGAAGGGAAAAAAAAGAATGAAAACAATAAATCTTATATCACATTAAAAAATATATACAGTACTTCCTGATTTGACTTAGCTCTCAAATTACTCCTTGGACTAGTAATCTGTTTTGAATCTTTTGGAAGCTTCCAAATAATGTAATGCAATTTCAAGATAAGTTTATTCATGTGTTAGCTTTTTTTTTTTAATTGTATTCTGGATGTGAACTGCTAGATTATAAAACCAAACTAATTACAAACAGATTGAATGAGTGGAACCATGCAGTGGACTCCACCAAACCAAATTTATAAATCTCATACCAGACTCTACAGCTAAGTCAAATGCAATTTTGTAAAACCCAGGAGGTTAACTGGAATCAAAAAGGGCTTTTGCTATTTAGAATTTCTATTTTCTTTGTTAAGTCCTGAGAATTTTATTTGATTTCTTTGATATAGCATAGATGCAGGAAAATGTCACTTTAAGAAAGGCCATTTTTCAATCATTCTGACCTCTCAAATCAGGGCATCTAATGGATTCAATAGTGTCACAACATTTTAAAATTTTGCAAAATGCAGGTATCTTCTTAGCAAATCTTGCTGTCACAAGGTCCCCATAGTCTCCTCTCTACAGCCATCCCCCCCATTCCTTGGCTACAAAACCCCAATTTCCTTCAGGTATTGGGTACCTATATTCTCCAGGGGAGTCTGGGTCCCACCATTGTAGGGGTGGATCCACCATAGAAACTCTACTCCCTTGGCAGGTCTTGACTGTGGAATGAAAGTGATAAAATTCTAACCAAAGTGAAATAAAGCAAGAAAAGTCAAGGTCCTCTGGGAAAGACCTTTGCTCTCTGCCTCTTGTCCGCTCAGAGAGAAGGGCTAACCAACCCTTAGAGCGGCAGCAGCTCTGTAGTGACAGTGGGGGAGAAAACCATCACATAGAGCAAAAAAAGATTGAAAGTCTTCAGTTCTTGATGATGCTGTTGGTCTAAGCCAACATGATGATCCTGGGTTGCTAAGCCAAACTCAGAGCTACCACCCTACCTCTAGACTTTTTATTATATTAGATAATAAATATACAGATAATAATTCAAAAAGACACATGCACCCAGTGTTCATTTTCCCATAGCACTATTTTACAATAGCCAGGACATGAAAGCAACTTAACGTGTCTATCGACTGATGAATAAATAAAGATGTAGTACACATACACAATGAAATATTACTCAACCATTAAAAGGAATGAAATTGAATCATTTGTAGAGATGTGAATGGACCTGGAGATTCTCCTACAGAGTGAAGTAAAACAGAAAGAGAAAAACATGTATGTGGGCTCTAAGAAAACGGTACAGATGAACCCATTTGCAGGGCAGGGATAGAGACACAGATGGAGAGAGCAGACGTGTGAACGCAGGGCTGTGGGGAAAGGGGGTGGAAAGAATTGAGAGGTTGGGATTGACATGCATACACGATGGTGAAAATAGTTAGCTGCTGAAAACCTGCCGTCTAGCACAGGGAGCTCAGCTCGGGCGGGGCTCTGTGATGACCTAGAGGGTTGGGATGGGAAGGGGCGGGACGGGGTGTGAGAGGGGACCAGATGGAGGGGATGTATGCATCCGTATAGCCGATGCACTCCACTGTCCAGCAGAAACTAACACAATATTGTAAAGAAACTATATGCCCAATTTAAAAAAAAAAAAATCTTGATCCTAACAAAGCTGAGTTAGCATTTCTGTTGGCAGTGAAGTACATCCCAGTCAACAAGCCACAGACAGTTACCTGTGGTTGGTCACAGGCGCTTTCATTTCTACTTGGTTCTCATCCTGATTTGATTGCGTCTTCCTCTGAGAGCCTCACTGCCCATCAGTACCATGCCCATTACATAAATGCCATCGATGGTTTTTCCCTCATATTATTCATAATATATTTCTAGGAAAACTATAAGTTATATATTAGATTGCTTAATATGAGACAGAACAGGAAATTACATCAAATATAACTATACCTCTCAGAGGGAGGAAGCAAAAGAATAAATCATTCCAAGTCCTCTGTTGGATGACTCTGGGAGCAAGATAGGTGAGCTGGTTAGGCTCCATTTCCATTTTTCATATTCTTGACTTTTTCTGCAACCTGCTGTTTATAGATCCTGATACTATCTTACAGGCTTGATGGGAGAAATTATGGTTTCCATTATGCAAATGCTCCAATTGAGATCAAGAGAGGTTGGAAGGAACACATCATAAAACTAAAGAATGTATCCATTATATCCAAAACTTTCCCCCCTGGACCATATTGTCTAAAAGAGTGGTTTTATGTGCTAGTATAGACATTATTACTGAGAGAACATTTTTTTATACATATGTATAACACTACTGTTAATGCACCGAGGTAGATTTGGCTTTTTCGTTTCTTCTCTGCCAACTCCCATATGTTCTTTCTGAGTAAAGTTTCAGATCAAAGGTGGAGTGAGCTGAGTGTTCTTTTGTTGCAAAAACATTTGTTCTCCTGTCAGATTCAAGTTAGTCATGCCACACATGTGTAACAAGGACAGCAGAACCCACAGAAATGCAAGCAGGAGTACATCCATGGCCCACTTCTTACAGGCTACCAGTGTGGACACGTCTGTCTATAGGGTCACCAAGGCATTAAGATGGTAATACCTCAGGTAAAACAGTCATTTCAGGAAAAAAAGCACAGAAGGCAAGATGGTGAAGGATTATTCTCTCAACATAAGAAGGCTCCTACCTTTAATTGGATTGATGAAATGCAAGTAAGAAAGACTTCCTCTTCATCACTATAATATTTGGGGCCTTTTAAAAATAAATAACAGAATCCAACTGCAGGAGATAACTGGGTCTCAGAATAAATGAGTCCAAGTTTGCTACAAGACCCTCTTTCCCATCCCCACCTCTACAGTTATCTTCATACCTGCTTCTTGAATTCTCTCTTGAAACCAGTTTTCTCTTCCTTCTTAATCCAAATAGTGGAAAACATCATCATCCACAGTCTATGTGTGGTGTGGATCTGTGTTACTCAGTTGTGTCCGACTCCTTGCAACCCCGTGGACTGTAGCACACTCCTCTGTCCATGGGATTCTCCAGGCAAGAATACTGGAGTGGGGAGCCATTCCCTTCTCCTGGGGATCTTCCCAACCTGGGGATCAAACCTAGGGGATCAAATCTCCTGCATTGCAGGCAGATTCATTCTTGTAGCTCAGTTATCCAGTCTTCAAGATCCCTAGAAGTTGACCCAGTTTGGTTCTAGTGTCTGCCCTTGGCCCAATCACTCTTGCCCCCCGGGAAGGGCTCTGATTGACCCATCTGGAGTCAGGGGTCCTCTTCTGAACCAATAATCCATCACCAAAGCAGAGTGTCACAGAGCAGAATGGCCACCTTTGGTAGCTGTGTCATGACAATGAAGAAGGCAGTGCTCAGGAATGAGGATCTGAGAAGATGAAACTTACAAAATAATGCTTGTCTCCAGTTGGTGGCATAACTTTCAGGACCCCGTGCACAATGAAAATGCGAGGGCCTTCATTCAGAAATCATTAAGACCCTTAAGATGAAATCTTCCCTACCCAGCGATCAAACCCGAGTCTCCCGCATTGCAGGCAGACGCTTTACCCTCTGAGCCACCAGGGAAGCCCTTAAGATGAAAGCAGCTGGTATTAAAAATAATTTGAGACACTTCTGAGTATAGGGTCCTGAGTGTCTGCACAGGTCATATGCCCATAACACTAGCCTCATTTGTGTTCTCTCCTTCCCTTTAGAAGATCAAAACAAAATCTCTTGAGTGATAAATTTTATCAAGTTAGCCTGCATGTCAATAAACAATACACATTTACCAATGGCCTACTGCCCATAATACTGTTGAGAGAGCTATTCCATTTCACATGGGAGAAAATCATGTTTGAAGAAACAAGTGTTTTTACACAAATTTTACGGATTCATCAATTCCAAACCAAGTCTTTAAACTTGAGATCAGGGATGTTTTCACTCTGCATCACAGGATCATGTTTTCCTACCTCCAGTTTAAAGTACTGATTTTTAGACTCGACCCCTCCTCAAAGTTTTCTTCAACTGATGTGCAGTTTCTCTGAATGACAGTAGAAAATCCATGGTGGAGTCTGAGCAGTATGCTTTTATGCCTAGATCAGAGTCATTGTAATACATGAAAATGAGAAGTTTTGCTTCAGATGCTAAAAGATGACAACAAAAATGGAAAAGGGTTCTCATCTTGGAACCACATAATATTTAATGTTACTTAAATGGCCATAAGTATAAGCTAAAAGTTAGCTGAGGTCACCCTGTTCAATTTCCTTCTCAGTATTTCTGTAAATTCCTCAAGACTTATGTGCTTATGGTAACATTTTTATCCCTGAGTATTTCTGTCCACTCCCATACTCTCCCTACCCTCCATATCTCATCTACCATGGACATTATGCTTTTTCTTTTTTAAAATTTATTTTATTGAAGTATAGTTGATTTACAACATTGTGTTAATTTCTGCTGTACAATCGTGATCCATATATAGTTATACATACATGTATCTATCTATCTATATATATACATTCTCTTTCATATTCTTTTCCATTATGGTTTATCCCAGTGTTAAGAGTATAGTTCCCTGTGACATATAGTAGGACCTTGTTGTTGATCTAATCTATATATAATTGTTTGCATCTGCTAATCCCAAACTCCCTAGACATTTTATTTGAACTGTGCTAGTCCAGTATTTAAGTCCAGCTTCTTCATCTTTGTTTACCTAAAACTAGTCACACAGATATTGATACGTGTTACATTTTACTAAAATATTTCATCTTACATTGTGAAAGTGAAAGTGAAAGTCACTCAGTCGTGTCTGACTCTTTGCCATCCCATGGACTATATAGTCCATGGAATTCCCCAGACCAGAATGCTGGGGTGGGTAGCCTTTTCCTTCTCCAGGGGATCTTCCCAACCCTTACATTGTAGTGACACAAATAAATCAAAGATGAGGGTTTGGCATCTGCTTTGTTAAAAGCTCCTTGGACATGCCCTGACTGGGACCTCACACTGCGCCATTCTCCTTGGGTTAGAGCTGGCCCTCTGTATTCTCTTGACTGTCTCACATTTTGCTTTTCTTAACTTTGTCAGAGAGAATATTGGTTCTTTGACTGTTCTGCTGCTGACATATCTTTGCCTCTCCCCAAACTCATAAAATCTCTGCTAAACTAACCCTGCTCTCTGGTATATGTGCAAATTGTTAAAAGAGTCAATAGCTCTCATCACATGGGAACACTTTTTTAATCTATGTGAGATGATGGATATTAACTAAGCTTACAGTTGTGATCATTTCACAGTATATGTAAGTCAAGTCATTGTGACGGACACCTGAAATTTATACAGTGCTATATAGTCGTTATATCTCAATCAAACTGGGGAAAATCTCTGCTAAACTGTTTCTCACTACCTGAACAGTTCACAGAGCATTGACTGTGGTTTTTTTCATTTAAGACCCTCCTCACTCAGTTTGGAGGGGATGGCATCCAAATGGTAATGGTAATACTTATGGTAATAAGTGAAGAAGGGTCTTAAACTGGAACGAAACAGCAGAGACGGGATTTTTAATTGATATAAATCTTGTCACTCACCACAGGGCCAACTAGCCCTCTCCACCATCCCAACTGAAACTTCCTCAAAAAACAAGGGGGGACATCCCTGGTCAGTGGTTAAGACTCCACACTTGCCCTGTGGAGTCAGGGGTTGGATCCCTGGTCAGAGAACTGAGATCCCACATCCTGCACTGTGCAGCCAAAAATAAATAAATATAGATATTTTTTCTTTTTTAAAGAAAGAAAGAATGTCTTTTTAAAAAACAGAAGTGTCCACAGACAGCTTGGGTTTTAAATAAAAATTTAATTTTTACCACATTACACTGGGAACAAGTAAAATAAGCTCTTTTATCAGTTTCATAAAACTTGATTCCATTTTAGCTCATTTTAATCTCATTTTTTTTTTGTTTCTATAGAAACAAAGAAATCAAATCCTAGCATTCAGTGTTCACACATGAGAATTTTCAATTTACAAAATGGTCTTCCTCTATTGTTTCAGTGTCTAGCAAATTCAAATATGCTGTTGAAATCAAGTTTTTATCATAAAAATCTATAATAAAAATACCTCCATTCTCCTCAAGAAAATCAACAGTTAAGACAATTAAACTATATTTTATAATGTTCCTGAAACGATTAATGCCACTAAGTAACAAAGCATTGTACATCACCACCTGGCTTAGTCAACTTGGTTTTCAATTTTTAAGCTAGTTCCTTCTTTAATAATTACTTTCACCTTACCCAATTTGTTATTTCTCACAGCTTTGTAAAATAAAATGGAAATTACACTTGTGTCCATCACAGTGGAAATCTTTTTAAATCCAGGAAGATGTTTTGAGATGTGGTATTGCCAATGGAAGATTTCATACAAAGAAATGTGAAGTCCAGCTTTAGGGTCTGTTCTGAGTGAGCATTATGAAAAAAATGCTATGTTAAGGGAGAGTGAAAGTATCAAAATGCTTTTAAAGGATCCAGGTCTTGTCTTGCCATTTATAAAGCAGATAATTTTAGGCAAGGTATTAACCCTCTATGTGTCTCGGTCTCCTCATCTGCAAAGTGGAAGCACAATCTATTCTATAAAGTTATTGCATGGACAGAATGGATTAGTAATAATAATAGCCATGGTTTGTTGAGTACTTTATAAATACAATCTCATATAATTCGTAGAACTCCATTTAAGAGGGAATAATGTTCTCATTTTTCTGGCAAGAAAATGAAAATTCATCTTATAGTAACCTATCATGGCAAAGAATCTAAAAAGTAATACATATATTTGCATATAACTGAATCACTTTGCTGTACACTGGAACTAACATAACATTGTAAATTAACTAGACTTCAATAAATATAATATTGAATTCTAAAACATGAAAATTCAGAGGGGTTGAGAACTTGTTCAAGTATTAAATGACCCAACTGGAATTCAAAGCCAAAATGTCTGATTCTAAATCTTATGCTCTTAGTGTCTTTGATCTATCTATTATGGAAAGGTTGAAGTATATTTATGTTATTTCATTTTCCTTCTTTTTTGAAAATCAGTGGTTCTCAAAGTTTGGTCCCTGTAGCAGCAGAAGCAGCAGCATCCCTTGAGAACTTTGTTAGAAATGAGAATTCTCAGACCCCACCCCAGGTAGACTGAATCAGAAATATGTGATGGAGTTCAGCAACCTCTCTCAACAAACTCTTAGATGATTGTGATACAGGCTAATGTTGGAGAACATTTCCATAAAGATTATAGAGGAAGACATCACTGAGGAGTTTAAAAATCAAGTCTCAATATAATAACAGACACAAGTGACTATGATACAAATAAAATCTTGAGAAGTGCAATAAGAGAGATCAATGAAGTACCCAGAGAAATAATTCAGAAGGACATGAATTCTGAATGAACTCTCTAGGAATCTGAGCAGGGCTCTGTACTCTCTAGGAATCTATCAGGGTAGGACTTCAACAAGCAAAATGAAATTCAAGTTGAGGCAAAGAGTGCCACCAATATATTGAACACTCTATTTTGCTGCGATGCAAGAAGACTGGGAGATGTGAGTGCTAGCAGACTGAAGACCCGGGAGGAGCCAAGCAGAGACCTTGGGAGCCTGTTCTGTAGGCCATCAGGAAGGTTTGCACCATGCTTCAACAGAGACGATAACTTGGTGATAGCTGTGTTTAGAAAGAGAAATCTGAAGGCTGTGTGAAGGGAGGGAAGGTAAGGGAGGGTGGCAGGGAGACTTGCCCAGAGCTTGACCTGACACCTTATACCATGTGCAGGTCTGAGAATTATCAACACAGATGACAGAGGAATGAAAAAGGCCAAGGAATAATTCCTTCCTCCTCTAGAACATGCTCCTTTAAGAGTGACATTTCTGATTATAAAACTCATACTTCTCAAATATCGAAATCTATAAAATTTAGAGACATGTAAAGATGACAATAGAAATTACTCAAACTTAGAAAATTGCTAATATTGAGGCAAGTCATTTGAAGGTTGTATTTGTGTGTGTGTGCGTGTATGAGAGAGAGATAAATGATAGATAGATAGATAGATAGACAATATCTTAATAGAATTGTTTTTCTTCTTCTTCTTATCACTGAACATAATGAGCACTTTCCTATGTGAATAAAAATTACTCATAAATATTAATCTTAGTGACCATATAAAATTCTAGCCCATAGTAGCCTTCAATTTATTTAGTGATCTGATACTCATCCTTCTATACCAAGGCTTGCTCACAATTCTAAATTTCTAGTCATCTCCACTGGTAGATCCTTGACAGTGAAATTAGGGGTTAAATGATGTAATAATGTTAAGGATCCTATCCTGAGGTTAGCCTTCAGGAGTATGACACTATTTTACTCTTCAAAGTCTGTAAATATATGATCTTACCATAACCTCACCAGCATTAAGTATTATCATTTTATTTTATTTTAGTATTATCATTTTAATTTATCTTGATTCATGCTTTTTTTTTTTGACAATATAATAGTTAGAACCTGCATTGTCTTTTTAACATAACCTGATGGTGACTTGTCTGACATTTTCAGAATATAACTAATCCCCAAATGACCACTTTTCTGATACAGCCATTGTGCATCTATGAGTACCAACACATGCTGTCAGTAGCTATCAATAAATATCCCAAATTATGAGAAACTGCAGAGTGAAGGATCTCAGAGACCAAAAGAATATCCCATGAGAAGCAGGAGACCACAGATAAATCTGGCTTCTGGACCTACAGCAGATTCATTTATTAATTCACTCATTTTAGTAATATACATGGTGATAAATTTGAAATAACATACATAAAGGGCTCCATTGATTATGAACAGAACATTGGGTGCAGACAGGATTTTCTTAATGCATGAGAGGTTAAGAATGATCGCTTTTGATGTTAATTGGAAGAATTCTCTGTGGGTTAGGTGCACTTTTGACAAATGAGTTCGCCGTTAATTTCAGGGTATGGTAAGTAAGTGGTACACTCTTTAAGAACCAGTTTTCCTCTCATTTATCAATATTGTGCCCTATAATGGTATGCTTAAAATTTCTTTTGCTTGTGATGACTTTCTCTAAAAATTAAATTCAGAGCAAGGTCAAATATATAACCACTTTGTTTTTCATTGATAATTAGTAGGTTGCAAAACAGAAAAGGTATTATTATTTCTCTCTGGGTTGTCCTGAGAATCACCTAGCAATCCACAGCTCAGCTCTCAGCATCACTTTCTCTGTGAAATCTCAGCCACTCCCAGGCTAAATCAGCCATGGATTTCCCTCTGTTTCTACAGCTCCTTGCCTCTGTCTCTGTTACGTCACTACGTTGCGTTAGAATCAACAGGAGCCATGTTGGTCTCTCCCACTGAACTGCGAGTGACTGAAGCCAAAGGTCAAGATTTTATTCATCTGCATGCACCACGGTGTCTGTCATCAATACTTTCTTACTGAATGACAGGAAAATGATGAACATGGAAAAACAGCAGCAGTAGAGTACTGACACTCATCATGGCAATGATCTAAGCAAAAACCATGATGAGGATGTTGGCTAAGGTGATGATGGTGGGAATAAGGAGTGTAAGGCTCTTTCGTTTTACCAAAGTCAGTGGAGGTGTATTTTAAGAAAACAAAGAGAAGGAAGAACAGGTTTGTAGCCACTATTGCAATATCCTTTTCCTGGTCGCCTACTCAATACCGTTTTGCACTGTCTTTCTTACTCATGGTGATTCTAATTTATTGGAGCAGCACTGTGTCCAGGTGTTTTAGCTGCCATTCTCTGCTTCCCCTGTAGATCACATGGTCTTTCCACACTATGCAGTAGACATCGGCAAAAATTGTTGGGTGCTGCCTTCAGGAAAGCTCCCCTCAGTTGTCAGAGGTCCTCTGGTTCTGTGATCCTGCTTTGTGCCTGGAATGCCAAAGTAATGGATGGAGTTCTAGCTCCTATCTCGAGAACACCAGAGGAGTATCAGAGCAGGCCGCACAGACCCTTGCATCTGTCTATCCATCTTATAAAAGTGACAGGCCCCATGAGATAAAATGACAGCGCTTACAACTACACTTGGGAATCTCCTAGGATCTGGAGGTCAAACAAGAGTCCAGAGACAAAGACAATACTGACATTTTGAGTTTTGAACATCAGGAGAAGTTTATTTCCGTGAATAAACAAAATTGCTGAAAATAAAAGGAAGGAATAGGACAGCGATTCACAGAGTAAATTGATTTGTTTTGATTTAATAAACTGAAGAAATCCCAGTGAAGATTGTAAGCATAACAGGAAAACAGTGGTGGTCCAGCCCTTGGGGAGCAGGAGATAACTAGAGTAGCAAGAATGGACGGGTTTACCTAGAGATAGTCTCAGGCAAAGAAAGGATGATAAAAAAAAAAAAAAATGAGTCCTGAGCAGTTGCTTTAAGGCTACAGAAAAGGAGTCATCAGAACTGAGAAGAAAAAAAAAAAAAAACAGAAGGCATGTGAGGAGATTTCCAAAAGGACAATGATGCAAAATGACAAAGAAGAATTATTCACAAATCGTCACCGGAACTGGCCCTTGGAAATCAGAGTGACTATGAGGAATGAGCTTAGGTTCTTGGGAATAGCAAGAGCTATGGATTCAAAATCCACGAAGTAGAAGTATTATCCATGAGACTTTTCTTTCAAGAATTTGGCCTCTAAAGAGAGAAAGAGAAAATACCATGTGACTAATACCTTAATGTGATAGTAGGCTAGCCATTTCCCCAGAGTAGATTAAAAGCACAATTTCTTCATTGGATAAAGAATATGACATGTTAATATTTAATCCAGTCTAATATTTACTAATTTCCTACATTTGATATGCATAGGGAATTTCAGGTAAAGAAGCTACCAGTCATATTTTGGGTCAGCCAGATTTTGACTGTGAATATTTATTTTTAAGACAATAACTGTATCATGGAATTCCTAACATAAAGAAATAACTTTTAGAAATAATAAGGAGTATTTTGGAATTAAGAAACTGTGGGTTTAAAGTTTTAATTCCACAGTGATTTTATTATGACCTTTGCATACATTTGCACTTTTTCACCTACTTCTCTTTACTAGCAAAAACTAGATTCCAAAAATTGCCAAGATCAGCATTGCCTCCTATTCAGCATTAGTCCAGAAGCATCTTCCACTTCCTTCCCTATGTCCTTACATTCAGCCCAATCCATATTTTGGGTCTGCCCAAGCAAGCTACGTCAATACAGCTACCCTAGATTCAAAATGACATCACCTCCTGTGCCCACTCATCCAGAAAAAATTCTGTAGTTATGCAAATTTCTGGGAGAAGGGTTCAGAGTGTTCTCAAGGGTCTGTCCAGATCTTGACATGTCTGTATTTGAACTGGCTCCTGGAATTATGAACATATAAACTCACCATCATCACTTCACACATTTATTAATAGCCACCAATTTTTCTAGCATTAACTATGTGCCAAATATTTTATGTACATTCTCTAATTTACTTCACCCCACAACACTATCCCCATTTCACAGATGATAAAAATCAAGATTCTTACTGACTGGCACAGATTAAGAGCTCAAGAGCAGAGGGGTAGAGATTTGTACTCAAGTGTGTTTGATCGTAAAGTTCAAACTTCCAGGAACTCTGATGCACTACCTTAAAGGCAGTGCATGGACACGGAATACTTTTAAAATACTTTCCTCCTCATAATGACCCAATTAAATGGGTGTGATGATTTTTCATTATTGTTATTAATTTTACTCATAAAAAACTCAATCTCGGAAATGTGCTTTCTTCCCTCAGCTAGTAGCAGCTGATGTCACCATCAAGTTCCAGATATCGTCCTCTAAACTCCAATGCCTCTGTTCTTTGAATTACTTTACACTGGAACATAAAGCATGTTCATAAAATCTAGCCTCTGCTATAGTGACAGGATACCTGTTTCACAACCCTTTTGATTATTATTATTATTATTATCTTTGGTTTTTAGTTATCAATCAAAAAAGAAAGTTCTCCTGTGGTTTCTAAAATCCAGTAATCCTCATTAGAAATGGACCAACTGGATTGTTTGGAGCAAGGCTTTGAGGTCAATAATTTTTAGAACCCAAAGCAGAGCAAATCATTTTTAGCTTACTATTTTGAGGGTCTGAAATGTTCAGTTGTGTTTGTTCCTTTGGTCTGCAGCCAGGAACAGAGGCATAAGGGCTCAAATACCAAATGAAAGGGTGTTCTCACAGTACTTCTGGCCAGGGCCAGAGTAGAAATATCGGAAAGCTCACATGCAAAGCTGTTCTTCTGAGAGTTTCATACTAAACCTGCAAAATCAAGATTCTTGCAAAAAAAAATTTTTTAAGTAGTTTTTTGGAGCAAATTCTTACTTCAAACTCTGCCCAACCTGACTATGAACTTGACACATTCATCCATCCCAAGACCATATATCCATATAGATATATATTCTTAAGTAGAAGCCCTTATGCTTGAATAAGTAGCTAATTCTTCCATAAATGTACCTCCACCAGAGATACACTTTGCCACTTTTGTTTTCTATTCCCAGGAGGACATCTTAGAAGCCAAATATTCCACTTAGGTTAAGAGTATCAACCAGGCAAATGATGTTGCCAAAAAAACCTACTTAATTATATTCTGTTTCCTAAATGCTCTTAAATTGGCTTAAGGGAAAAGTGTTCTCCTCCAAAATCAATTTTATTTATTTTTTATGCACCTATATAAAATTTCCACCAAGTTTATTTTTGAGTATTGGCTTAATTTAGTTCTAATCATAACTTGAACTTCTAATTTTATCTCATCCTACTGGTTTCAAGGGTAAAGTATAATCTCAGAAAAGGAAAACGTCTCCTGTATTTACAAAGTATAAGCTGTGAACTTCCACTTCATTTAACTTTTACTTTGGTTTAGTTATTAATTTTATTTCTAAATTGATGGCTTAATTCTCTCTAAATCATTTGAGTTCATAAACTCAAGCAGCTCAAGTAAAACCTACAATAGTTAAATAGAATCATTTCTAACAAAAGCTTATTTAAGCTAGTAGTTCAGGAAAAGAGCAGATACTGTTTAGGATTGGGGCTTCCCAGGTGACACAGTGGTAAAGAATCCACCTGCCAATACAAGAGACACAGGTTCAATCCCTGAGTCAGGAAGATCTCCTGGAGGAGGAAATGGCAACCCACTCCAGTATTCTTGCCTGGAAAATCGAGGGACCGGAGAGGCTGGTGGGCTGCAGTCTATGGGATTTCAAAGAGCCAGACACAACTTAACAACTGAGCCTGCACCCGGAAAGACTGGATCTTAGACCACAGCACTCAGTAAATTTCCCGAGGGAGGCTATGGAACTTTAGAACGTAAGCTAGAGATCTTAGTAGTGATCCCCAACGCATGTTCTACTGAACATGAATAAATAATAATTGCCACTTGAAAAGGAATTTGGTGACTAAATTACTGTGAGAAATGCTGGGTTCAACACATTCAGCCAGTTCACTTACTTGGGTCCTCTTGGAAACCTTCATGCACTAGCAGTCCCACCAACAGACTGGAAGGGAACATCCTGGGCACTGCCAACTGTGACTGGTGGGTGCAGAGATTTCCCACAGAGCATCCCATCCTTCGACTCTACTCTGAACCACAAAGAAACTAAGAGCCACTGAAAGACAAAAAAAAAAAAAAAAAATGAACCTCTTCTAAGCAAGGTGTCAGTAGCACCTGAAATATATCATTATATTTAATCTTCATAACAACCCTATGCAATGGATACGGAATCCTATTGATATTTTACAAATGAGAACACTGAAGTTCAATAGTTCAATGGATTTATCAGTCATTATGGACCTCATTTGCTTTTGAACAGTACAGAGACCAATCTCTGATCTATTGAATCAGAATCTCAGCATTGTGGTCCCCATGAATGTGTGTTTAAGTTGAACAAATTGTTTTGCTGCATGGCTACAATTGAGAACCACTGGAATCAGCCATTTCTCTATGGCCACATATTCTTTTAAGTGAAAGAGCTGAAACTTTGAATTCTGTCTTCTGACTCCCAAGTCCAGTGCTCTTTCTCCTACAACAGGCCGCCCATAAATGATTCTCTGCTTCTGGGTGAAGTGAAACATTAGTCACTCAGTCATTTCCGAGTCTTCGCACCCCATGGACTCTGGCCCGCCAGGCTCCTATGTCCATGGGCTTCTTCAGGCAAGAATACTGGAGTGGGTTGTCATTCCCTTTTCCAGGTTGTCATTCCTGACCCAGGAATAGAACCCTGTCTCCCACATTGCAGGCAGATTCTTCACCAACTGGGCCACCAGAGAAGCTCCTGGGTGTCTCCAGGTAAAACTCTGGAAATTGTCAGAAGGTACACACTGCTTGATTGGTGCCCTTTTCCAGTCATGGTTTGAGGTGCAGCAGTGACTTCTAAGATAGCCAGGTAAACTACATGATTCTTTAGAAATAGAAGTCAACATATTAAATTACACATTGACTTCTTGTGAAACCACATAGAGACATATCTTATAAACTCTGTATAAGGTATTGTCAAATGTGAATGTTTGCCTTTCCCATTATCAAATGGAAGTATTGTTCCATTTATCCTGAGTATTATATATGGATTTTGAATGTTTGCTGACTTGTCCTTAAAGATCTAAATCAAACTATCTTATCAAATATAAAATAAGCCTTTTCCTTTGGCCTCTCTAAAATCCATGAAAACTTTCCCTTTTCACATATAAGAGTGACTTTTCCAGATCTGCTTGCCTGCCCTTTCATTCTGATTGTGAATGTTCCGGTTCAACTCCCATTTCTGCAATAAAACTGCTTGTTAAAAAAAAAGTCAGCAATTATTAACCCATTTGATGCTGCTTCTCCTGATGACAGATCACAATTGGACAGATTCCCAATTCACATACCCAGTTTGTCAAATTAAAATGCCTCAAACTTTACTTGATGTGAACTGGGAAGAGTGTTTATATATATATATATATATATATATATATATATATTTTTTTTTTTTTTTCCTCTAAAGCAGTCACTGTATCCTTAGACATTTTTCATTTTCCATTAATATTCTTGGGCCCCTTATGCTTTGTTTGTGCCTCTGTTAATAAAGAAAGTTTAGCACATCTTAACCAGGTGGAATGCCCCTCTATTAGACCACTTAACAGACTAATGCATTCTCAGTTATTCTTTGAGTCTTGGAATAGAGCAAGCACTCACAAACCTTGGGAAAATGTATTCCTTTACTCTAAGGTGAGCTAAGAAAATTACTTAGCAAAAAATGGAGGGTAGAGTTCAAAGAGAGATTGCCTAGTCCTGTTGTATTTACAGGTCAAATGACTATTTTAGGATGTATTGTGCATGTCTTAGTAATCCAAAATATCCACTGAGTTGAGTTTAATGGCACATTGAAAGCCATTAAGCTGCACTAAGTAAATACCTTTTTTGGTATGTGTGCTAATTTCAAAAACACATTGTTTTATTTATAATGCGCTCTTTTCATATTAGAACCAACTGCTCCAGAAGTGGCCCACTATTTGGATTGAGCAGTTTGCCTAGGGCCAGGAATTGAAGCTTTGTGAGTGAGAGTTTATGCTTCATCGAGGCAAGTTCTGGTTAAGAGCATTCAGACACTGGGAAAGTAAATGCTTTAGGGGTTGTTCATAGACTATAAGAGTTTCATGCAATTCCTGACAAGACAGTGCTAAGGATGTCATTGAGAGTTAAGGAAAAAACCCTCTTTGGCATTACATGCTAAAGTCAAAGTGTTAGTCACTCAGTTGTGTCCGACTCTTTGCAACCTCATGGACTGTAGCCTCCAAGGCTCCTCTGTCTATGGAATTCTCCAGGCAAGAATACTGGAGTGGGAAGCCATTCACTTCTCCAGGGGATCTTCCCAACCCAGGGATCAAACCCAGGTCTCCTGCATTGCAGGCAGATTCTTACCATCTGAACCATGACCCTTTGTATAAGTGGGGCTGCTAAAAATTGGGGATGCCACTTTATGTGGTTTCTAAATAATCAAATTAGAATCACCTTTTTTAACTTAAAAATTATTTGTCAAACCCATTCATTTTATCAGTGAGGAACAAGGAGTACAGACAGCTAAAATGGCATGCCTACTGTCCCAGAGCTACAGAGGAAGAGAGCTAAAGCTGAGCTCCATTTTAACCATCACCATGATTCCCCCACGACAAGCCTTCTCCACGTACCAGAAGAAGCTGTAAATGCAGTTAATAGCTAACACCAATAAAATATCACTGGTTTATTCAGAAACCTACAGTCATGGCTTATTTCTTAAGGATACACATTATTGTGTACCCTATTTCATTGAATGCCTAAAATTGAATCAGTTCAGTTCAGTCGCTCAGTCGTGTCCGACTCTTTGCGACCCCATGAATCGCAGCACGCCAGGCCTCCCTGTCCATCACCAACTCCCAGAGTTTACTCATACTCATGCCCATCGAGTCAGTGATGCCATCCAGCCATCTCATTCTCTGTCGTCCCCTTCTCCTCCTGCCCCCAATCCCTCCCAGCATCAGGGTCTTTTCCAATGAGTCAACTCTTCACATGAGATGACCAAAGTATTGGAGTTTCAGCTTCAGCATCAGTCCTTCCAATGAACACCCAGGACTGATCTCCTTTAGGATGGACTGGTTGGATCTCCTTGCAGTCCAAGGGACTCTCAGGAGTCTTCTCCAACACGACAGTTCAAAAGCATCAATTTTTCGGTGCTCAGCTTTCCTCACAGTCCAACTCTCACATCCATACATGACCACTGGAAAAACCATAGCCTTGACCAGACAGACCTTTGTTGGCAAAATAATGTCTCTGCTTTTTAATATGTTATCTCAGTTGGTCATAATTTTCCTTCCAAGGAGCATGTGTCTTTTAAAATTGAATAATCAGTGTCATTTTTGTCTGTTTTGGGATGACAGCACCACCTTGGGTACCAAAGCTTCAGCGCTGGGCATCATCCAGGACTCTGCACCCCTCTCTCCTCTCCCTCCCATGCACCGAAACCCCAGCAATTCCCACTGCTTTGCCTCCCACCGCCCTGAGCTGACCCAAGTCATTTCAGCCTGTCTCTGGACCACAGACCACAGCCCATTTCCTGATGGGCTTTCCCACCTTGACTGCTGTTCTCCACACAGGTTGGGCAGACACCTTTCAGTTCTACCCAGGCCTTCATATGGTCTACTGAATAAAGCTGAAGCAACTTGACTTGAAAAATAAAGCTTCCACAATCTGACTCTTTTTGTCTCTGTGATAGTATCATCTCATTGTCCCCAGCATCTAGCGTTGGGTACCATAGATGGCATTTCCTTCCACACTCTCCCCACTGTATTATTCTCTTTCTGATGTTGACTTCCCCGACCCTCCACCTGGAGGGTCCTTCACCCATGCCAATCTCACCCAGCTGGTCCACCTAGATAACTCCAGCTCATGCTTGGAGGCTTCAGGGCCAGGCTGCCACCTTCCCTGAGTCCTGCCCTGTCACCTTCCACCCACATTTGCCAGTTAGGTGTCCCCTCAGTACTTCTAGGGGCACTCCACCCCTGCATTCACTGCATATGATTCTCTGTGTGTGGTCTTCACCCTGGACTCCAGCTCTTTGAAGTTAGGAATCGTATCTTATTTATCCTTATCTTGTAAATGCCTAGCACAGGGGCCAGACATCTAACAGGTGTTCACTGCTTGTTGAATAAATGGAGAAATAAAGCATTCCTACCCCAGATGATTTCCTTTCTGAAAATGGGACTATAGCACGGATTCTCATCTTAAGCAAAAGAATGCAAACATTCGATTTTGCTTTTCTTAGGAATTGCAAGCATGTACATTTTTACCAAACTGACAGTTAATACTAAAGGGTATCTGACCTCTTGGTGGGGAAAGGGGGTGGTTCTTGCCATAATACTATTATGACCTCTAGTTATAAGTAAGCCATCCTCTCCTCGTTAGAAAGATGATCAGCATCAAGGATGGTGGTGATGGAAGGTAACCATCATATCCTACTTGCTAGAAAAGTAATCTCAGCCGTGGAGGTGAAAAAAAACTAGTCATATGGAGGTCAAGTAACTTGCGCATTTGCAAGTGTATAGCAGAGTTCAGATTAGAACTCAGGTTGATCTCAGTGGTAAGCCACGTGTCTCCTACTGCACCAGGCTGCCTCAAGCAAGAATATCATCATCTTGAATTTATTCCACAGCCATCCAACAATCCGTGGTAAAATTTAAAAATGTTTTCTATGTGTAAGATTCATGACTCTGCTCATAGAGTATTATATTGAAGAAAGCTTCATTATTTCAAATAGCTTGTGCTTGATTTCTGTAGAGAAAAGAAACAAATAGTGAAAGTAGAGATATAAAAATCCTTGGCTCTGAGCATTGCTCACCCTCTAAAGGCTATGAACCATGGCCTCTGACTCAGAGAGACCCCCAGATAAATTTTGTTCTCCTTTCTCCCTCGTCCAGCAGAGCCCAGCTTTGGAATCCTTCTTCCATTATCTACCCATTGTTTCTTTTACCAACTCCATCTCATTTTAAAGTATCATTTTTTATGAAAGGTAATGTTACACGGTAGAAAACTATAAAAAATTAACGGATAGAGTTAGTATAAAGAAAATACATTATTTCAATAGTTTTATTATTTTTTGTCCATTACACATTCATGGGTTTTTTCATATGGATATGTTCTATAGATGACTCCATTCAAAGCAAACTACTTTTAACACTTTGATCATTGAGGAATTTAAATCAGCCTGCTTTCATACAGGAAGAATTCTTTTCTAAAATATATACCTGTATTGTTGCTAATAATCTTATTCTTTTTATTTAAAAAATCCATTAAAGTTCTCAAAACGATCATATATAAAATTACCTTAAAGTTTGAATGAATGTCATTAGCCCATTAATTTAGTTTCTGAAAGTCCAACAATCAGTATCTGATTGAACACATTTTTCTCAATAATTTCTTTTGATCGTCACTGAATCTGGTGTGTAGAACAGGGCTGGCTTTGCACGTATGCTTTATAAATGCGTGTTCAATGAGAAAACGCTTTCTAGGAGTCTGGGACCCATCATTTGTAGATCTGTGGCTTTTTCTGCTGTGTTTGCACATTTATTTTATCAGTTTATCAGTTAGATTGTGACTAAATTAAACAAGAGAAAAGAAGAAAAATATTGGAAGGGTATAAAAGGCTTATAGGAGCCAAAAGCTGGTCACTTAGGACATAAGAGGACAAAAGATGGGACACAGATTACTGCTCCAATGCTTTGGCCACCTGGTGCAAAGAGCTGACCCACTGGAAAAGACCCTGATGCTGGGAAGGATTGAGGACAGGAGAAGGGGACGACAGAGGATGAGATGGTGGATGGCGTCACCGACTCAATGGAGATGCATTTAAGCAAACTCCAGGAGATAGTGAAGGACAGGGAAGCCTGGTGTGCTGCAGTTTGTGGGGTGGCAAAGAGTTGGACATGACAGCAACCGAACAATAGCAACAATAGTGACTCATCTTGATAGCTCTCAAACAGCAAAGGGACTAGGAACTTTCCAGTTTCTACCCTAAAGACTTTGCACAGAAGTTATATGCATCTGCGTATGTATTCATATATGTGTACTATATGGATATTTGTATAGATACACATGTATATGTCAATATATACAATTACAATGTATGGCTACATATGTAAATATGAATATATACATATACATATGTGAATATATATGGAAATACATATACTTCTTTTTGAAAAAATATATATATTCATTTATCAAGGAGGGCCTTCAACCTCAGTTGTTCAGAACCTACTGATATTCTTTGCCTCCACTGCCCTCCTGCCTATCCATCAGCAGAAGGACAATCCTGATGCATAAAATGTGAATATAGACATTTGCTTTAGAAGAACATTTTCCCAGGGATCTGTTTTATCTCCATAATTCCCAAACCTGTTGGTGAGCTCTATTCTGCTTCTAAGATGAATCAAAACCTTTTGGCAGGAAGATATGATAAAATATTCTCTGATCTGATTCTAAGTCTGTAGTGTCTTACCAAGTTTTCAACAAAAATATTATTTTAAAAGAAGTGGCAAAATATTCAGCAAAATGTCTACTAGCCATTGTGTACTAAAAAGGAGAGACATCACTTTGCAGACAAGGTCCGTCTAGTCAAAGCTATGGTTTTTCCACTAGTCATGTATGGATGTGAGAGTTGGACAATGAAGGAGGCTGAGGGCTGAAGAATCAATGCCTCAAATTGTGGTGCTGGAGAAGACTCTTGAGAGTCCCTTGGACTGCAAGGAGATCAAACCAGTCAATCCTAAATGGAATCAACCCTGAGAATTCATTAGAAGGACCTGAGGAAGCTGAAGCTCCAATACCTTGGCCACCTGATGCAAAGAGCTGACTGACTGGAAAAGAACTTGATGCTTGGCAAGACTGAGGGCAAGAGGAGAAGGGTGACAGAGGATGAGATAGTTGGATGGTATCACCAACTCAGTGGACATGAATTTGAGCAAACTCCAGTAGATAGTGAAGGACAGGAAAGACTGATGTGGTTTAGTTCATGGGGTCACAAGTAGTTGGACACTGAACTTCCCAGGTGGTTCAGTGGTAAACAATCCACCTGCGAATGCAGGAGACATGGGTTCGATCATCCAGGAAGATCCCACATGCCATGGAGCGGCTAAGCCCATATGCCACAAGTATTGAGCCTGTGCTCTAGAGTCCAGGAACCGTAAGTGGAGAGTAGACCCTGCTCACCACAACAAGAGAAAGGCCCACACAGCAAGAAAGACCCTGCACAGTCAAAATAAATAAAATTTAAAAAAAAAAAATAGCTAGACACAACTTACCAACTGAACAACCAAAACAAATGTGGAAAAATCATAAGTGGACTGTAAGGGCCTTAGAGGCAAGACTCAGGAATTCCAGTCTTTATTTTCTTTATAAGCTCAGTACAGACACATGTGATTTTTTGAGGAGCCAATCTGATAAAGCAGTTTGAGCTACAGCATTTTGATGCAACCTAAACATCAAATAATTAACTTTTTATCAAAATTATTAACTCTATATGGAACAGTGAACTTCAACTCCATCAGAATGCCTGCTCCCGGCAAATAATAATATAACCAGTATTCACAGATTTATACTTAGTCTTCTTAGAAAGGGCCATCAATCATTAGAAGAAATAAGCTTTTTTTATTCTAATACTTTACTAATATCATGAAGGCATACCTTTCAGATTCCTGGTTATATCCTTAAAGTTAAAGTGGCCCCATTCCTTGTTTTCAGTTAAGCAATAAAGTGAATGAATGCAATGAAACATATTCTGTTCCCTGTTAGAAACCTGAATCCATGATTCTCAGTTCTCAGGGAATAACCAGGGATTGGGGAAGGATGAAAATTGGGGCATACCATAATCATCAATGAGAAAAGAGGACCTTTGAAAAGTATATGTACTATATATCATAAATGTAGATGTTGCAAAGAAAATATAAACCATCGTTCCTAATATAAACTACAAAAACAAAACTTGAAGTGAAAGTTGCTCAGTCATGTCCTATTCTTTGCAACCCTGGAGTTCTCCAGGCCAGAACACTGGAGTGGGTAGCCTTTACATTCTCCAAGAGATCTTCCCAACCCAGGTATTGAACCCTGGTCTCCTGCATTGCAGGCAGATTCTTTCCCAGGTGACCCACAAGGGAAACCCAAGAATATTGGAGTGGGTAGCCTATCCCTTCTCCAGTGAATCTTCCTGACCCAGGAATCAAACTGGGGTCTCCTGCATTTCAGGCAGATTCTTTACCAACTGAGCTCTTAGGGAAGTCCATAAAGCTTGATTGTATCTTTCTGATTACAACAGATGGTTCTACCAATCTTTAGAGGAGAGAGCTTGAGATCTTTATGGTTTCTCAAAAATAAGTTGGTTTCAAAACTAATGGGAAAATCCTAGCATAGAATATGAACATCTTTGCTTTCTGTAGAGTTCAGAATTACATAACTTTCCTTAATTGGTTTGCAATCAAATAATATACCCACATAGAGGTTAGATTCTCAAGGTAAAACCAAATTTTCCCTTGAAAATCTCTTCAACCACCAATTAAACCATTATATTTTTCCACTGCAAACTCATCTTCCAATACAACACATGACATCCAATCAAAATGGAAAGTAATAAGAAATTGAAAACTGTCCAAAATCAAGATAAGCATTAAGGACAGACCAGGGTCAGGCATTCAGCAGAGTATGGATGTCCACTGTGTATATTAGTTGGTGGTTTTCTTTTTAAATAGGGATTTTACATTTTGGGTGTGCCAGCCAAATGTCAGTGTCACATAGTAACTGCTCAATAAATACTTGTCAGCTGTAGATTTGATGGCTCAGAAATTTGTTTAAGAAAATTTTCCGTTTGACTGCAAGTTTAGTGCAATAGTCCATTCACAGTCAAATTGCTACTGTAGTCAAGAATTTCCATGACATTTTGTCCCTGTAACTTACCAATAATGAAAGTTAAGTATCTCAAATAAGATTTTTTTTCTTTTAAACTTATGTCAGGTGAGCAAGAAATATCATTGCCCACCACACTAGAGCACATCAGAAAATCAGAATTATTTGACATGACATATCCTCTTTCACAGTGATGACCCCCCACCTTTACTGTGGTCCTGTCATTCCTAGGTGACACCTGCTTAGCTTGCAACCCACAGCTCAATGTCTGCCATGCAGCAGCAGATGGCTGGAGGCATGACGTGTTAATGGCAGTGATTACTTTATGAATAGTGACAGCTGATCAGGGACATCATAAAACAATAGTAGCTGCCATCCTGGAAAAGGTGCTAAATAGGGGTGACATGCTTAGTGAGGGCTATACCTCTCTCTTGAACCTCATTATCAATTCCAAAGGGACATACAGGCCAGCCAGGCAATGGCAGATTCAGACACAGAGGAAAGAACCCATCCACCACGAAGATTTCCCTCCACTTTAATTGGGGTGGGGGAGGGTGCAGAGCTTCTAATGTGCAAGCCATTTAGGTAAGTGAAATGTGTGTTCCCAGTTTTACTCTTCATTTGCCATCTTCTGAGCTTGTGGTCTGATACTCATCACTTTTAAGAGATCTGCTTCCTACCACTCTTCTTTCAAGAATCACTGCCTTGAGCCAGGGTAGAAATCACTATGACAGAGTATAAGGAATATTTCTGAGGACAAACAGTACCCTGGACAAATTTCTATCTTTGAGTCATACCTCTAGGAAAAGATGATGTGAAGGAAATCACAGGCAGGCTTATGTTAAGAGTTATTCATTCATTCCAAAACCTGAACACTGGGGAATAAAACAAATAAGGTAGAGGTTCCTATCTTCAAGGAGTATTAGAAAGACATACGTGTAAACAGTCAATTATAATATAGAATCATGATATCATGTTGAGTATAAGATTAGCTTTTGGGTTTTCCCAATTTCAGCAATGTAGATATACAGTTAAATTAATACAAATTATATATACAATTTTATTAATACATTTAATATATAATAATTTAAATCTATATTAAATATAAACTTGTATGTGATTTATATATTTAAATATATATTTATATAGCATATATAAAAACAAATTTATATAAAATTACCTAATAAAATAAATATTCAATATTCCAATGAGCTTATCAAATCCTAGTGACATACTCTGGATTATCAACATAGCATACTAAAATATAGAATTTTTTGCTAGATCAAAGGAACACGAGGACTTCCACTGTGCATGTTGTTTTGAGGCTTCTGGTGGATTTTGCCCATATATTAATTGTTTGTTGTTGTTGTTTAGTCCCTGAGTGGTGTCAAACTCTTTGCGACCCTAATGGACTGTAGCCTGCCAGGCTCCTCTGTCCATGGGATTTCCCAAGCATGAATACGAGAGTGGGTTGCCATTTCCATCTGTAGGGGATCTTCCCGATCCAGGGTTTAAACCCATGTCTCCTGCATTCCAGGCGGGTTCTTTACCACTGAGCCACCAGGAAGGCCCATCTTAATTGTTAACCACATGCAAAAATGCAATATACAAGTGCATGTGTGAGCATGCTAAGTTGCATCAAGGGTATCCGACTCTGTGACGCTATGGACTGTAACCCACCAGGCTCCTCTATCCACAGAATTTTCCAAGCAAGAATACCAGAGTAGGTTGCCATTTCCATCTCCACGGGAGCTTCCCAACACAAGGATTGAAACCATGTCTCCTTTGCAGGTGGATTCTTTACCACTGAGTCACCAGGGAAACTATTTTAATTGTTACCCACATGCAAAAATGTAATATACATAAGGGCATCTAATAGTCTAAAATAAAAAGCACCATATAGAAAAACCTTTCTACTTCTTTAGATAAGGAGGGGTAAAAAGAAACATTCAGATAGATTTAAAGGCATGTATCCTTTAGCATCTGAGCCAAATAAATGGGTACATCATCTCCATTTAAGTCCCACTGAGTTCAGGACATGCAAACCTCAAAGGCCAGCTCACATCATGCCGCACTAACATACATCTCTTCCGTGTGTGTCATCTGACAACAATAGTCTTTTATTTATTTATTTTTTTAATACTTTATCCTTAAATTTGTTTATTATGGAAAATTTCAAACATGCATAAAAGAAAAGAATAGGATCACAAACCTCCATTTATCTATTCACAGCTTCGACAATTATCAACATATGGTCACTCTTGTTTTATCTATATTCCCCCACCAACCTTTTATCCTCCTTCACTTATGAAGCATATTCCAGACATCATATTAGTTCATCCATAAATATATCACCAGTAGCTGCTTGATGATATAAAAGAATTCTGGTACTGTACTTGTCTTTTGAAACAATAGTCTTTTAAACTAAGACTATTATACTGACTTAATCCTGCCCATTGCTGTATCTTCCCTGATTGACTATTCGAGAATTACTGTATTATGTCTGCCCTGAAGACATCTGAAGGTCCTGATACATTTCGATGATTTTACTTAACCTAGTAATTAGTTTACAGAGTTTTATGGACATTTTACTGCTTTGGAGATGACAGATTTTCTTCTCAAAATTAGTTCTGATAGCCAGTCATTTCATTTCATGGTTTATGAAAGATCTGATATATTGGAAAGATTTTCATTTAAGACTGTGGGGGAAAAAAATCTCTTTTCAGAAAAAGAACGCTATTTTGTATATCCTCTCTTTTTTGATTCCTTTTTTTTCACCAATAGCCTATGTGGGATTGTTTATAAGGAAAAAGAAGAGCAGTTTAAGCTGAATCTTGTTAAGAATAATGGGAGTTTTAAATACAAAATGCAGAAAAGTGATTTAAAAATTTCCAAACCTTGGAAAGCGTTACACATGGATGAATGACAAGTAACAAGAACCCCATCATGGGTCTGTTCATCAATGGACAAATATTGATTGAGCACCTCCTATGTTCCTGACAGTGTTCTTAGCACTGAGACATAACAACGAAAGCAGTGAATTCCCTTCTCTCTTGAAATGTACATGCTAGAGGAGGAAAGAGAAAATAAATAAATGAGCAAAGATAAGTAAATAATTACAAACAGGGGAGAAGGATGAACAGAGAGACCAGAGAAAGCAGAGTAGGAACAAGTAAGAAAAAAACTGAACGAGGTGAGGAAATAGGCTGTGCAAAAATTGGAGGACGAATCATTAAAATAGCAAATAATACTGCTTGTGAATAACCACAATTTTTTGTTTGCTTCATTTTTAAGGAAAATAACAGTTTCAGTCAGGTGCATTTCTATTTTGATTAAATACAAGGAAATATTGGGTTTTTTCTTTTTTTAGTTAATAAAATTTGCTTTCTAGAGCAAAACAAGAATTGAGGGGAAGAATATTCCAGAAAGAGGGACTAGCTATGTAAAGTCATGTGAGAAAATGCTGAAAAGTTCCAGGCAACGCGTTTACAGCATAGCGAGCAAAAATCTTAGGATTGCCTTAGAACCTGAATTTCATTGACACAAAATTCATTGACATTAAAAAAAATGAGGGAGATTTGCAACCTAAAGGCAGGTACTCTGGAGTTACTGTGTCATTTCAGCTATGTATATGAAAGTGTATAAAATTACTCAGACCCAGCAGCAAAAAAGCCACTTAGAGAGAATCTTTTTTTTTTTTTTTTTAAGATTTCTAAGACCCAGATAGAATTATCTGTGTACAAATTACCCCTAAAGGCCACACAGAGGTTGTACAGCCAGCTTGCAGTGGAAGATCCAAATGCAGAGAAAATGCTTTGATATTCAATTTGAGGAAACAGCTTCATAATCATTCACTCTTTCCCTTTGCAATTAATTTTTAACTTTAGAAATAGGACATGAATGCTTTATTTTTAAAAAGTGTACGCTAGGAAAGAGAAGAGATTTTCTTTGATTTTATTAGCAGTCTTGGTTCCTTTTCCAGCTTTTCTGAGATAGAATTACTCTGAATGCACATCCTCCAGAATTTTATTGTATATTCTTCTCTCTCTTTCTTTCAAAGTCACTCAGTCATGTCCAACTCTTTGTGACCTCATGGACTATAGCCCACTTGGCTCCTCTGTCCATAGAGTTCTCCTAGCAAGAATACTGGAGTGGGTAGCCATTCCCTTCTCCAGGGGATCTTCCTAACCCAGGGATTGAACCTGGGTCTTCCACACTGCAGGCAGATTCTTTACAGTCTGAGCCGCCAGAGAAGGTCAGGATATTCTTACATACATTTATATGAGCCCATGCAAAATACACTGTTGCCTTATTGGGTTTTTAATGCATAGGATGTTCTGAAACATGCTTATTTCCCCTAACATATTTTTTTAATTGAAGTATTATGGATTCGTGGGGTTTCCTGGTGACTCAATGGTAAAGAATTTGTCTCTTTTATATATGTAGAATTTATCTCTTTTATATATAAGAATTTATCTTTTATATACAGTAGTAGTGGGTTTTCCTGGTAGCTCAGCTGGTAAAGAATCCACCTGTAATGCAGGAGACCCCAGTTCAATTCCTGGGTTGGGAAGATGCCCTGGAGAAGAGAGAGGCTCCCCACTCCAGTATTCTTGGGCTTCCCTGGTGGCTCAGATGGTAAAGAATCTGCCTGCAATGCAGGAAATCTGGGTTTGATACATGGGTTCAGAAGATCTCCAGGGGGAAGGGGATCCACTCTAGGACTCTTGCCTACAGAATCCCAAGGACAGAGGAGCCCGGCAAGCTGTAATCCACGGGGTCAAACAGAGTCGAACATGACTGAGCGATTGAGCAGCAGCAGCACAGTGGGTTCAGGGTCATGTTAGTTTCAAGTGTATATCACAGTGATTCAGTTATACGCACACATATACATGTACAGTGAAAGTGAAGTCGCTCGGTCGTGTCAGACTCTTCGCAACCCCATGGACTGCAGCCTACCAGGCTCCTCCGTCTATGAGATTTTCCAGGCAAGAGTACTGGAGTGGGCTTCCATTTTCTTCTCCAGGAGATCTTCCCAACCCATGGATTGAACCCAGGTCTCCCGCACTGTAGGCAGACTCTTTACCGTCTGAGCCACCAGGGAAGTCATATATATGTGTGTAAATATATGCTTTTTCAGATTCTTTTCCCTTATAGGTTATTACAAAATAATGAGTGTAATTTCCTGTCCTTGTTGGTTCTCTCTTTTTATATAGTGGTGTGTATGTGTTAAGACTGTATCCCCAATGTAATCCCCTAATATACTGCTGAGAGTTGGCCTCACTGCAGAATTTTGACTCATTCTTTTAACTGCTCTGGAGTACTCCATACCAGAGTATATCTATCCATTCCCTTGTGATAAGTATTTAGATTGTTTCCAAGGTTTTACTGCTGCAAACAATGCTTTTAATGAATATTCCCTATACATGGTTCCTCGTATGTACATGTAAATGTTTCTCTAATGTAGCTACCCTATCTCACCATCTTTTCCTGATACACATTCCATTTTCGTCCCTTCTCTCCTCCTCCACCAAGACAAAAATAAACACCACTAAGAGGATGTTGCTTGGGCGCCTTGACACCCAGTCCCAACCCTCAGGTCAAACTGAGTGCGATTATTAAGGGCCACTCATTACCACAAGCAGAGTGGTTCCAAGAGCAGAGGTCACCGCCCTTCAATCTTTGACTTGCATCCTGAGTTGACGATGACCCTTTAGGAAAACATGTGGTGAAAAGTGGCTTTGCCCTGTGAACCAACAGAAAATTGCCCCCCGAGGTGACTTCTAAAGGGATTTTGTAAGACTTGAGCTAGAACTGAATGGGCTCTGACTAGGCGTGGGACTCGGAGTTGTAATAGAAAACATTTATTTGGCTCCAACTAAACATCCTAACACATGTTAGCATTTGCTGCCAATATGCTTCCTAATTAAGAACAACATAAAATCATAGGAAATTCCTGTCTCCTGTCTTCATGCACTTTTCATGTATCTCTGTTTCCCTGGCCTTATTTCTCAAGTATTGCTACCACAAAAAAAAAAAAAAAAGGTTGATTCGAAGTCCTGTTTTGCCAACCATGCAGTGTGGTGTCATTAACAAGATTAATGTACATTCCAGAACTCACCACCATGCATTTTTTTCCCTCCTTAAACAAATGCTGCTATTAAAAACTAATTTAAAAAGAAAAAAAGGTGATAAGCACCCCAGCCCCCCATCCAATGAAAGACTGTACCATTTCGTTGGTAAGGTCTTGTCTGCAACTGATGGAAAACTTCAAAACGGTTTTTTGTTTTTTTTTTTTAAACATCTTCTCTCTAGGATTATCTGGACTGTTGGCCATGTTTGTATATTTTATCTTGTTGAACAGATTTCAAGATGAAGGACAGACTAGGATCTGGTTTTCCTCTTAGGTCCTCCTTCAATTCATGCTAATTTCATCTGAAAATATTGAGATATACACGTGAGTCCTAAACCATCACTCCCCTATTACATACAAATAGGCATTAGGTGATTGCTGCCCAGATAAAGATATTTATGATAGTTCAAATTAAAGCTAGAATCTGTATGAGTTACTCTTAAAAACCCTTGATTTATCAGTCTGGATGTAGTCTTTGACCTTACAGAGCCAAACTAATTGCTTCCTTTCCCTACCATGAGGCAGAAATTAAAATTAAGCAAAACAAAACAAAAAAAAACAGAAAGGAAGAAACCAAATACTCTGGTACATTATACATCAACTGTCTCCCTCTAGTTCTATTTTGTTTTCCTATGCACTGAAATAGACTCCAAAATGGCACAAAAGAAATAAAACCAGAGTTTGAAAAGTTATCTTCAGACATTTGCTATAGGACACTTGAATGATTTTCAGAATTATTAATTTTTTTCAAACGAAACACACACGCCCTCGCTGCCCCTTTCCTGAGATGGCTTTGTACTCATCTTCATCTTTTACCCCCTTCCAAATCTATTTATTGCTTGTTGCTCTTGGCCCGCCCTCACTTTCCATTTTTCATGATTAGTTCTTTATGATCGTGTGTTTCCTTTTCTTCTCCCCGCCATGGCTGCTGGCCAGTTCCCTCTGAGCCCTCAAACTTCCCTTCCTTAATGAAACAAGAGCTGCCTCCCTCCCTGGCTTTTGCCATCCAGCTGTTTCCTTTTTAAAATATACACTCATCTTTATTCAGTGAAGTTCCTGGACAAACCTGACTCCTTTCACAGAAGAGTTGATAATCACATGAGGGATTAAAAAGGTCTTAGGAAAAAGGCATATCTGGAAAATTTGGGGAATGGGCAGAAGAAGGGTAAAGAGAAATGAAGTTTATTTTTGAAACGTTCTTAAAAAAAGAAGAAAAAGAACTTGATTCTTAATATTTTAATCCTTGGGCGGCTCTGGATGTCATGTGGGTTTCGAGCATATTGTCCAGGAGGTCCACCCACACCTGCACAGCGTCAAGGTCCCCACCTTGCCTGTTTCACGTCTTCGGACACGTGAAAGGAGCCTACCACCACAAACTTGCATTGAATAGGATCAGGTGGCGAAAAGGTGCCAACTTCTGGTGCAGCCTGCCAAGTCAAGTCAATGGACTGTAACGCTTTGCTTGTTCAAGTTGGCTTTAATCCCTCTGCAATCTTCAGCATGCCCTTGACATCATGGAAATTACCACCAAACTTAATGTCATCAGATGAGCCCTGCTGTTTTAGAGAAGGTTCCCTGAATAAAACAACCTGTTTACTTCATAAGCTTTCAGATCTGCTCCCACCCCCTAAATATTTCAAAGAAAATGAACAAGCCCACAGGGATCCTCTTTCAATGCCACAGTGGCTGAGTCTTTTTCTGTCTTATAACTGATAAGACCTCATGTGACTGGGAATGAATGCGTATTCTACCCAAGCATCAGTTGAGTGTATTGTGTGAAAGGCCTACTTGATTAGATAAAGAGGTTAATTTGGTAGTTTAAACAGCTATGAGTTTAAAAAAATAAAAAGTTCTCTTTTACATCTGAGGAACTCTCCCTTCTCTAAAAATATTTCTTCTGATATAAAACTTCCAAAGGAATAATTTTTCACCAGAAATAGAAATGAAAAAAAAAAAAAAGCATAAAAAGGAGAACAAGGAAACCAAAATAAAAAAGAATTTATAGTCACAAGAAAAAAATTGTAACTATGTGTGGTAATGGACATTAAGTAGACTTATTGTGGTCATCAATATCCTACAGAAAAATCTAAATAGTATGTTGTACATCTGAAATTAATATAATATTCTACATCAATTATATCTCAATAAAATACATTGTCAGGTGAGATAATCTCATCGTTGTTGTTACTTAGTCTTTATGTGGTTTCCTACTCTTTGAGACCCCATGGACTGCAGCCCACCAGGCTCCTCCATCCATGGGATTTCCCAGGCAAGAATATTGGAGTGGGTTGCCATTTCCTTCTCCAGTGGATCTTCCTAGCCCAGGGATTGAACCCACTTCTCCTGCATTGGCAGGCAGATTCTTTTCCACTTGAGTCACCAGGAAAGTGAGCTAATCTTATCTGAGAACAATTATCAGGTGAGATAATAATCAGCATCTGCAGTGGAAAGAAATGGGATTCCAATAACCTGGTACGCATGGATCTTCACCAATTACTAAACACTTTCACACTTGAACTTCACAGTAACCCCGTTAAGGTAGGGAGATATAAAGTTTGGTGCCAAGCCTTACATATTTTTCAAGAGAGACATTTTCTTGGAACTAAAATCAGAATTTGCATCCTGGATACTGGCAACCTGGAGGCTGTCGTCTACAGGATTTTCCTGAAAGATACTCCTATCTGAAAAGGAAGAGAGACTGAGGGAGGAGGGCAGACCTGGATTACTATATAGCTCATTCTCCAATCAGCTCTAGTAAAAACAGTCCTGTTACCTACCAGAGTTCTTGGCCTCCTTAATCAATAGAAATTGATCGGAGGCCAGATAAGAAATCCAGGCAAGGCTTTACTGGGGCGTCTGCTGCAGCAGGAGGGAGCAAGAGCAAACAGCATGTTTCCTTGCTCCTTGGCTGCAGCGGGGCGAGCTCATTTCTTCTTGGGGTGAGGACAGGGGCAGGTCCCGGCAGCAGGCCAGAGGGTTGGCTTAGGTGGTGTGCCCACCCCTTCGGTGGTGCTGGGTGCAGAGGACATGTGCAGTACCCTACTTTTGCTCCCGACACCCCACTTTTGCTCTTAACTCTTTGGAAGGGGAATTTGGGTTTGTTTGTTTTAATCTTTTTGTATCTAGTCCATGTGCATACATGGGTACTTGGTCACTGAGGGTGTCTGCCTCTTTGCGACTCCATGGACTGTGGCCCGCCAGCCTCCTCTGTCTATGGGGATTCTCCAGGCAAGAATACTGGTGGGTTGCCGTGCCCTCGAGCAGGGGATCGTCCCAACCCAGGTCTCCCGCATTGCAGGTGGATTCTTTACCGTCGGAGCCACAGGGTAGCTCAGTTGGTAAAGCATCTAGTCCATAATTTCTCCCAACTACCCATGCACACAATTATTTTTAGTCTCTTACAGTTTCTTTGTATTCTGTTGTCTAAGGAGACATTTGTCCAGACACAAGCAATGCAGTAAAGTTTCCCAGATCCCAGTCTGTCTCAATTCCAGAATCTCCCCACTAAGAAAGAGACACATCTGTTTCCTGTCCTTACATGTGGCTGCAGACCTAACTTCTGTGAGCCTAAGAACAGTCCTGTAGGTGTGAGATCCCCCAGGGAAGAAAGGCAGGAAGACCTTGGGCCCAGAACACGGGACTTGCTTGATCACAATATGAATACTTGACGTCCTGGCTCCAAGTTCTTTCTGACCCCGTTTCCTTTGCCTGTCTGATCCTTCCACACTGTCTGTGCCCGCCGTTTGCCTGCCTCCAGAGTTGTGACTCATCGCACACCTCATCACACCTGTTGGACTCTGAGGCACCATTCCCGAGACAGAGCCTGACGCCTGTATTGTGTGGGTCCCTCTGGAGCCCAGAGAAATAACAGCCTGAGGTTCACTTTGGCCCTGCCTGCCCACAGGTCCTCCCAACCTTGCAATCAGGCCAGGAATCAGGCAAAAGATGGAGCCCAGGGGTTGTCAACTCACGGGGACTGTACTTGAAAATCAAACCCTGAGAAGCCTGGCAGGTTGAGAAAAGATTTTCCAGGGAACTGATAAACTCTCTATCCCCAAGTTTTGACCACTATAAATCCAACATAGCAAAAATAGCAAGAGCCCTAAAGCTCCCCCTGGATATCTCTCCTCTGAGGAAATGAATCAGGGGAAGAGAATTTGATAGATAGGTTCTTCTCAACTTTCTCTGTGTTACCAATGATAATGTTTAATTCTCTGTTTTTATTTTGAGGATAACCTTAAAAGCAGTAATTATGTCATTTAAAGTTGATCTTCTTAACAATAAAAAAAAAAAAAAAAATGCCCCTCCTGATTGTTTGAGGATTGTACTGCTTTATTGGCAAGAAAGGATTAAAAAAAAAATAGAGAAGGATTTGATGAAAACAGATGGGTTTAGCAAGAAGATAAAGGGGTTTGAGATTCAGAGTCATCATGTGCACAGATCCCTTCCAAGGCCTTTGAAAAGGGTGCTAGCAATTCTGTTTTCATTCTTTGTACCAAAGAAAGTCCTCAAAATTGTATTCTATTCAGGCCCAGCAAAATCTGGATCTGTCTCAGTAATTAAGTTATGGATTTATGTCAAGTGAAGGTCAAATGATGTACCAGTATGCTATAGACTAAAGCCTTGCAGTAGTTTAAGCAGAGGGAAGTGCTAGAAGAATCATCTGATACACTGCATGGAAATATAAGCATGCCAAAACCAAAACATCTTCACCCTACCAGTTGGCCCAGTATTAATGCCATGAGTAGAGATTCAGTGTTAGCAAACAGTCATCCATCACGTTAAATCAATGCTGTTAATTTGAATGTTATGTTTGCCGTTTTGTTTAAATTCAATCTGTAAATTTGTTTTCAATTTGCAGTTGTTTCAAAGCCACAAACTCAAGGACTATGCCTACTTTCAAATCTGTATATACCTAGGTAAGATTAGAATTTTAAATTATTTACATTTAGAAAAAGAAAAGGATGGAAGGAAGGGAAAGAAGGAAGGGAACTCCTTCAAGGACACTTATGACAACTTCAGAGCCTGAGGATCCAAGATTGCCAAGTCACCCCTAGCTGGAACATTTCAAACCCAGTCCAGGTGGCTCAGTAGTAAAGAATCCGCCTACCAAGCCGGAGACACAGGTTCAATCTCTGGGTCAGGAAGATACTCTGGAAGAGGAAATGGCAACCCACTCCAATTTTCTTTCTTTCTTTTTTTAATTGGAGGCTAATTACTTTACAATACTGTGGTGGATTTTGCCATACATTCACTTGAATCAGCCTGGGAAATCCCGTGGACAGAGGAGCCTGGTGGGCTATAGTCCATGGGGTCACAAAAGAGTCAGACAAGACTGAGCGACTGAACTGAACTGCATATCTAGGCTTCACAGCTGATTTCTGCTCCCTTGGCAACTTCATCCCCATCCCTCGAGGAATGAACCCAGAAGTGAAAGCAAGTTTGGAGATTATAGATTCAGACCCTGAGAGGTATCTTGTCCAAGAGGTCCAAGAGGCTTCTTCACATTTAAAGTGTCCCTTTGTCTACTTTGAGATAAACCTTGATAAGTCGTCCACAGCTAAAAATTTGTTTCTAAATTTGGTTTTCCAAATAATTGTTGACGTGGTCTGCAGCAAAACTACCATGTGTATCATTCAAGGAAGTATACTTTTTACTCATGTGATCTTTATTTATGAAAAAAACATTAAATAATCTTCCAAAAGATACAATCCTTGATTTAAATCTATCTCAGTAAGAGAGTAGGTAGGTATGAAAAAGGAAAATATTCTTGCCCTGAGATTTTAAATTCAACTCAGAAGAATCTTCTATTTATACGAACCCTCCTGTTAATCAGCTTTCCACCTGGAATTTATTCACTGTTGTAGACCTGTCTTACTCAGGGTTTGAATTCAAAGATGCTAAACCGAACAGGCCTGAGGGTTGCCATACAGAATAGAAGAAAGGACCACAGACATATGGTTATAGGTCACACAGTTCTATCTTGCTATTTCCTTTCCTGGTAAATCTCCATCTTGCTAATCTCTGTCCCAAAGAAGAGCAAGGAGAGATAAGAAAGCCTTCCTCAGTGATCAGTACAAAGAAATAGAGGAAAGCAATAGAATGGGAAAGACTAGACATCTCTTCAAGAAAATTAGAGATGCCAAGGGAACATTTCATGCAAAGATAGGCACAATAAAGGACAGAAATGGTATAGACCTAACAGAAGCAGAAGATATTAAGAAGAGGTGGCAAGAATACACAGAAGAACTGTACAAAAAAGAACTTCATGATCTAGATAACCATGATGGTGTGATCTCTCACCTAGAGCCAGACATCCTGGAATGTGGAGTCAAATGGGCTGTAGGAAGCATCACTATGAACAAAGCTAGTGCAGGTGATGGAATTCCAGTTGAGCTATTTCAAATCCTAAAAGATGATGCTATGAAAGTGCTGCACTCAATATGCCAGCGAATTTGGAAAACTCAGCAGTGGCCACAGAACTGAAAAAGGTCAGTTTTCATTCCAATCCTAAAGAAGGGCAATACCAAAGAATGCTCAAACTATCACACAATTGCACTTATCTCACATGCTAGCAAAGTAATGCTCAAAACTCTTTAAACCAGGCTTCAACAGTACATGAACAATGAACTTCCAGATGCTCAAGCTGGATTTAGAAAAGGCAGAGGAACCAGAGATCAAATTGCCAACATTCATTGGATCATAGAAATAGCAAGAGAGTTCCAGAAAAGCATCTACTTCTGCTTTATTAACTATGCTAAAACCTTTGACTGTGTAGATCACAACAAACTGTGGAAAATTCTTCAAGAGATGGGAATACCAGACCACCTTACCCTCCTCCTGAGAAATCTGTTTGTAGGTCAACAGGCAACAGTTAGAACTGGACATGGAACAACAGACTGGTTCCAAATTGGGAAAGGAGTACATCAAGGCTGTATATTGTCACCCTGCTTATCTAACCTATATGCAGAGTACATCATCCAAAATGCTGGGCTGGATGAAGCACAAGCTGGAATCAAGATTGCTGGGAGAAATATCAATAACCTCAGATACACAGATAACACCACCCTTATGGCCAAAAGTGAAGAGGAACTAAAGAGTCTCTTGGTGAAAGTGAAAGAGGAGAGTGAAAAACTGGCTTAAAACTCAGCATTCAAAAAAACTAAGATCATGGCATCCGGTCCCATCACTCCCTGGCAAATAGATGAAGAAATAATGGAAACAGTGTCAGACTTTATTTTTTTGGGCTCCAAAATCACTGCAGATGGTGACTGCAGCCATGAAATTAAAAGACACTTGCTCCTTAGAAGAAAAGCTATGGACCAGCCTAGTATTAGTTAAGAAACAGAGTCATTACTTTGCCGACAAAGGTCCGTCTAGTCAAGGCTGTGGTTTTTCCAGTGGTCATGTATGGATGTGAGAGTTGGGCTATAAAGAAAGCTGAGCACTGAAGAACTGATGCTTTGGAACTGTTGTGTTGGAGAGAACCCTTGAGAGTCCCTTGGACTGCAAGGAGATCCAACCAGTCCATCCTAAAGGAGATCAGTCCTGGGTATTCATTGGAAGGACTGACACTGAAGCTCCAATACTTTGGCCACTTGATGCAAAGAACTGACTCCTTGAAAAAGACCCTGACGTTGGGAAAGATTGAAGGCAGGAGGAGAAGGGGATGACAGAGGATGAGATGGTTGGATAGCATCACCGACTCGATGGACATGAGTTTGAGCAAGCTACAGGTGTTGGTAATGGACAGGGAGGCCTGGTGTGCTGTAGTCCATGGAGTCACAAAGAGTCGGACATGATTGAGCGACTGAACTGAACTGAATCTCTGTCCCACCCCTATAATCCCATATCTAGGTAAAAGGGCAGAGCACAATCATTAAGGATCACTACAGATAAAAGAAGGAAGAGTGTTGTTTTTTCTCTTTCCTAGGAGGAGTACAGTTTACAGGTCTAGAAGATATGAATGTAAATTAAAATATAAATGAATCACTCATTACTCCTTTTTTAAGGATACCACTCCACTTAAAATATAGATTTAGATTTAATTTTATATCTATATAAAAGTAAGCACATTCCAATGCTCTTCTCTAAGCAGGTCAAAGTGCTCTCATATATGAATCCAAAGCCATGACGTGCCAGTAGGGCAGGGAATTGCAGATGAAGCAGAATATAGAGGATCATGAAGGAGAGTCAGAAACAGAACTAGATCCAAATCTACCTCAACCACATGGCAGTGACATGATTTGGGGAAAACACTCCCATTATGTGCTTCTCAGAAGGCAGTTGTCAAAATTACATAAATGTAAATTGATGCAGCAACTATAGAGAGCAGTAAGGAGGTTCCTTAAAAAAGACTAAAAATATAGTTACCATATGATCCACCAATCCCACTCTTGGGTATGTATTTGGAAAAGAAAAAAAATAAAATAAAAAACTCTGATGATGAAATACTTGTGTCCCAAGGTTCACAGCAGAACAGTAGCCAAGACATGGGTGCAACCTAACTGCCTATGGGGAGATGAATGGGCAAAGAAGCTGTCAGATATATATATAAATGTTGCTCAACCATAAAAAAGAATGAAATAATGCCATTTGTAACAATATGGATGGACCTAGAGATTATCATACTAAGTCATATAAGCCAGACAAAGCAAAGGCAAATATCATTCAATATCACTTTATGTGGAATCTTTAAAAAAAAAAAAAGATACAAATGAACTTATTTACAAAAGAGAAATAGACTCACAGACATGATTATCAAAAAGGAAAGGGAGGGGGAAGGGATAAATTAGGAGTATGTGCTTAACATATACTCAGCACTATATATAAAGTAGGTAAAACCAAGGACCTACTGTATAGCCCTGGCAACTATCTTCAGTATTTTGTAGTAATCTATAATGGCTCAGATGGTAAAGAATCTGCCTGCAATACAGGAGACCTGCGTTCGAAACCCAGGTCAGGAAAATCCCCTGGAGAAGGGAATGGCAACCCACTCCAGTATTCTTGCCTAGAGAATCCCATGGAGAGAGGAGCCTGGAGTCCATGAGGTCACAAAGAGTCAGACACAACTGAATGACTAACAGTACTACCACTATAATGCAAAAGAATCTGAAAAAGATATATACATACATACATATGTATGTATATATGTATAAGTATATACATATACATATTTATGGGCTTCCCAGATGGCTCGATGGTAGATATCCTGGAGAAGAAAATGGCAGTCCCAAGGACAGAGGAGCCTGGTGGGCTATAGTCTGTGGGGTCACAAAGAGTTGGACATGACTTAACAACTAAACAACAACAATACATATACACACACACACACACACACACGTAATTGAATCACTGTGCTATACACCTGAAACCAGATAACATTGTAATTTTACTTCAATTATTTTTTAAAAAGCAACAAAATGACATTTCTAGAAATAAAGCATTGTATTTAGTACCTAATAGGTGCTCAATAAATGGCAGATGGCTTATAAATATTATTATTATATGGGGGAGGGTAGCTGGAGCTTAAGAAATTGGCTAATTCAGAGTCATTCAGGCCCTGAGGGCATCACAATCAGATAAACATTTGCAATGTGCAACAGGTGGTCAACCAGTAGTCTATTTCATCTGCATGCTACTCTGTATTGTTATAAATTCTTTCCTGAACAAACTCCTTCCTGTGGCCCACATTATAATCTTCATAAACCCTCCCTCCTCCTGCACACTCCCCTACACACACTCACACAAGCAAAAACACGCTTACCATTTGATTACCTGTTGTTTTAGTTTCCCGGAAGGACCACACAGAGTTAAATACAGCTCTGTCCTTCCCAATGATCAAGGCTTTAAATGAGCTAACTTGCCTTGCTTGTCACTCCCTACCCAAACTTGATCGCAAAGCTTTATAAAAGAAAAAGACTGAGGTCCTTCTAGATCGAATGTTGAGCCATTGATGTGTTATCCATTGCTTGAGAGGTTTTGTGTACTGGTACTTAATCCTTGTTTCAGTTACAAGCCCTGTAGGGAAATTTGAGTCCTGTACACGAGTTCTTCATTTATTTCTGAGCCAAGATAATTCTAGGATTACCACTTAGAAAATTAGGAGAACAGACTTCTGCATAGCTACCAGGCAGACAGTATTGAAGAAAGGGGCATGTAGACTACCGCTCTGGTGACAAGGTTAGGGATAGGTATTGTGGTTAAATCCCATTTAGCAACAACATTACACTCATTAAGTGAACACTATATGTGAACAGAGAGACTTCCCCTCCAATTCCTCCTCCCTATTTCTTCTCCTCCTCCTGAAGGCAAGCTTTCACAACACTAGGAACTCCCTGCCTAGGAAATCACTCTCCGGAGTAAACCACAGGCCCAGTAACTCCAAAGCCAGGACGCGCTGAGGACACATGCCAGTCTCCAAAAATCTCCCAGCGTACCCTATTCATAAGCTGTCTCTCTCTTACTTCTTCCCGTGACCTTTATGGCTTGGAAAGTATTCCTTTGTGTTTACGCAAACACAAACTATTCTGCAAGCATCCTTCAAGAATTTAAAGATTCTATTAATCTGATGTCTTAATTGTTATTGAGAAGAGGAAACAGGAGTGTCTTTGTTTCCCGAATGACCACAGGCTTCTAAAAAGTGGCCCACGGAGTTAGAGTCTGCCTCTCAAATTGCAGGCAGCTCTGTGCACACTGGAACTTTAGTGTAACATATTCCCAGACTTTAAAGGAGGCAGGGAAAGAGCATAAAGTTGAGTAAAGCCAAAGTGAGCCGCACGAATCCAAACTGAAGTTTTTCTCCCATTCCTCCATTTGTCTTGAAAACTGCTTTAAAATAGTGCTTCATAGCCATGTATTTCCAGACAGAAGATGTTAACTGGAGTTGCAAATAGTGAAACCATAGACACACACACACAAAAACCACAGACACACACACACAAACACACACAATACTAAACAACATGCATTCAAAAGAGAAAGAAAAAATCTTGCAACAATAAGGAAGAAATAAAAATCAATATAATTCAATGATAATATGTTATGCACTTACTATTTATAAGGCATAGAGAATCCAGACATAGAAAGATTTAACCACTGTCTCCCAAGTGTTTGCTTTGATTTATTCCTTACTCGGAAAGAATAAAGTAATATCCTTAGTAGGAAAGAATATAGAGATATCTATGATACAATCTAAATACAATAAATGCTCCAAAAGGAAGAGAGCACATCCAACTTGACTGGGAGAGAGGCATACAGAACCAAAAATAGCTCCATGGAGCGGGTAGCATTTGAGTTGGACTTTAAGAACCTGGCAAAGCTTGATCTTGGAAAGATGGTCAAATATTCTGCTTGAAGAAATGAGCATAAGCTATGGAGATAGATATGGCAATAGACAGATACAAAACATTTCTGGGAACTTGAGCAATATTTTGGATTGAGCATAGGATCCTTGTGAGTTCAGTGGAAGAGAAAATAGGAAAAAAAAAAATAGATTGTGGGTATCTTGGAAAGAAGAGTTTACACTTAGTTTGAGAGTCCACTAGTAACTGATCGTTTCTGAGCCCTGAAATACTGTGATTAGAGATTATTTTCATGAAGAAAAATACAGTTATAGGGCTTCCGAGGTGGCTCTAGTGGTAAAGAACCCACCTCCCAATGCAGGAGATGTAAAGAGATGTGAGTTTGATCCCTGGGTCAGGAAGATCCCTTGCAGGAGGGCACAGTAACCCACTCCGGTATTCTTGCCTGGAGAATCCCCTGGACAGAGGAGCCTGGTGGGCTACAGTCCATAGCATCACCAAGAATTGGTCACAACTGAAGCGACTTAGCTGCAGGCAAAGATATGTACTCATTCATTTCTTCATTCAACAGATGTTAACTGAACACTTACCATATGCCAATCCCTGGGCCAATTTACCCCAGTTGGGAGGCAAAATTTATAGTATGTGAACCTTACATAAAAGAAACAAATAGATAAATGAAACAGGATCTTTAAGACTTGAGAACTTACTGAGGATAAATGAGGAAAGTGGAGAAATATGATGGACTTCAAGTTTGGGGACCAAAGACAAGGACGGGCATAGGGAGGGACAGAAGTAGAGAAGTTAGGGAGGGAGATGCTGACAGGCCACTGGGCAGGTTCACAGCGGGAGAAGGAACCAGCTTGCTAGAGGTGTCAATACCTCCTTGGACTGAACTCTGGACTCCCCTGCAGAGAGCATAACCAGTACCTAGAATGGTTTGGTGGCAAACTGGCGGAGGAAAGAGAAAGGCCAGGAGTTAGAGAATGCCCATATCAAAAAAAAAAAAAAAAAAAGAGAGAGAGCCTTAAGGAGACCAAGGAAAAACTAGCTGAAATGTAATTGATATTCCTTAAGACAGTAAGAATTTTATTTTTTTAGTTTTTGAACTATCTCTGATGAAAGTTTAAAACTCTCAGAAATATCCATCTAAACAAGTTCAAAAATGTTACATACCCATCCAAGAGATGTAACTTCAATTATGTATGTACCTTCGGTTGATACAACACTGGGAATTGCCCAGAATTTATACAAGGTTTATTGTTGTCAAATTTTTTTCTCCTAGAGGAGCTGCCAAATTATAGTAGCCTTTGTGGAGAAGTGCTGCATATCGATTGCAAACAGGAAAAGATGGATTATTTTTTCCTATCTTTAGTTCAATCACTCACTGCTCAGAAGTTACAAGTATCACACACACTGTACATAAATCTTTCGGACTGTCTCTAGATTTGTAAAGAAGCTGAGTTGACCGAGTTATTTCTGTCCCTAGCTCTTACTTTAACATCTTGCAATTACTAGGTTTTGAACCTTCCTGAAGCAGAAGTTTAAAAAATATAGTGCTTGATAGAAATCCATGGCCTTTGAGTCTTCCCCTCCTGGGAGACAGATGTAGAGTTCCAGGCAGAATCAATTTTGCTCAACAATGTTTGAAGTTGGCAGCGGAAGTGGTCTTTGGAATTTACCAAAACAGGCTGGGAGTTGAACAAGTTATAATCCAGGTGCCTCCCTTTCACATCCACCAGCTACTTTTTCCCTGTCCCCTGCCGCCTTCCAGCTTATTTACTGAGTCAGTTAACAAAAGATAACCTCCCATTGTGCAACCATCAATAAATCAATCGTGTTAATACTATCTTGGAATGTCCCCTACTATTGACTTTCATATTGTTTACATTACACACTTGAGAAAGCCAGGGCCCTTGAGTCGGCGTTAATGGATTCTGGAGGAGCCATTAATACATAGAGCTCTCTTGACAAAATATTTCGGTTTCTCTGAGGTTCACCTGCTTTCTGAACATTGGCAAGGGCCCTCTCCTCCCTGCCAGCACGATTCTGCCACACGGAGTCTGATGAACACTTAGGAAAGCAAACATTTCTGAGCAGTAATGGAACAGTCACTTAGGGCACACCTCCTTCTTTGTGATTTGAATAATCTATTTCCACCCACCCCAGCTCCCCACTGTCAACAACCCTCAACAATCTAGGGAATCAAATTAATCTTCAATTATGTGAAAGAATTTCAGGAACGAACACAGCTCAAGTTACCATGTAACTTGCTGTTGTGAAAAGATTCAGACTGCAAGCAGCCTGAATGCAGCGACTTTTCGTGATTTCCTTTTTCTCCCTCAACAATATAAGGGAAATCTTGCCAGCCCATGATCATCTCTACATGGGGAATCTCAAAACTTTTGAAAGCCAGTTTTAAAATGAATTTAAAAAAAAAGCTTCCTGTCCCCCAACTCTATAAAACCAGGTTAAATATAATAATTATAAAGGTGGATGTAAGGTTTCAGTTTTGTTTGGAGGACTTCCTTTTTTATGACACCAGAAATACTTAAAGAGCAGGTTTTCTCATCACAGTGGGACTCTTCTCCCAAATGAAGGTACTTGGTAAAAGCAGGAGCCACACAGAGATTTCAAAGGGGGCTGGGGGTGGGGGTGGAAAGCCACCAGTCCTGAAACTTCTAAAGGTTCAGATTTCAGTGCTGGCTGCAGACCTGGGCAAAGTTCACTGCTCCCTTTTCATGACATGCTACATACTTTTCAAGTTCCCACTTGCTTCTTAGAGAGGGAAAAATGTGGTCTCTGAGTTCAGGTTGCTAAGGACAGGCTGAGCCCATTTAACCATGCATTCCTTTTCTAAAAGATAGGCGGCTTGTTGTTGTTTTTTCCGCTGTAAATACCAGAGTTTTGATCCCCCCCACTCTAAGCAAATACTTCTGCGACAACTTTGAAGCCTCTTCCACGGTGGGAAACTCAGCGATTTCATTCTGTCACTTTTGCTGCCTGAGTCAGAAGTCTTGAGAAAATGGAATCTCACTCTACTTCGCAGCACATCTTATCAGACACTTGTCATCATTTCTCTGTTGATAATGATGGCTATTTAAAATACACATGATTGTCAGATAATTCAAAAATCTCATTGCTATAAGCCTTTCTTTTCTTTTCTTTTTTTTACTTTCTTTTTATTTTTTCTTTTACTTTGACCTCAAGATATATATGTCTCCTTAAGGGCATTTTGAAGAGGGTGAAAGAAACAGACAGGACTTTGAAAGGGAAAACAGACGTCTAATTGACTGTCCCTTGCGGACCCTCTGTGACCCTGTACTGAATACCTTTAATGGACATGTGTGAACTCAGAGCCTCTACTGTGATAAACAAATTTTCGACCTTCAACTTGTGTTTGCAGCAGCATTATTTATTCTCTTCAAACAAGGACTTTTTAAATGAATAAGTCATTAGCATAGGTATTTTAAAATGAGTAAGACACTAGCATAAATATCTTATGCAAGGGGGAGGCTAAGTTAGTTTTCCAATTTTATAGATACAATTTTTTTAAAAAAGGAATTTGGGTCAATTATCAACTTAGTTCATTTAGTTCATGTCAGTGTATTATTTTCCATTATGCTATAAAAAGCAGAATCCATTTGCATCCCACACAATAGTCACCAAATCCTAAAAGCACAGAAAGTCAGTCAGGAAGCAATAATCTTTACTCCTAAAATTAATAACTCTCATGACATTGCGTATGTGCAACCTTGGAACTTACTGCTCAGTAAACCATCTTAGGTCAAGGTGGAAAATAATGAGTCCATTCAAACCCTTGCATGCTTCCAAAAAACACATTAGATGACTGAAAGTTTTTATTAAGTGATGTGGAAGTAAGGCAGGTAAGGGGGATATACCCCCATTCCTATTGTTGCCAAGAGGCCAGAAGTCTCACTCCACCAGGGAACCCTACATTCCCCCTCTACCTCAACTTCTTGGAAATTGCTGTGGTCCACTACCTTCCCTCTTTCCTACTAGCCTGCATTGCTTCCTCTCTGTTATTCTTCCTTCTCTTCCATGTTGACATCTTCTTAAGCTCCTCATCTAACATCAGTGAGGTCTGCTTGGATATTGCTCTGTGCCTCCACCAGCTCTTCTTCCCATAACCGTCTCTTCCTGGGCCATGATCCACTTAAATACTGTGGTTTCACTTCCTCATCATAAGACTTTTTGGAATTACAGGAAGGCTGAGATCAACACCACATTTTGAGATTCCAGTATATGGAACAATAAAGACACCCTCCAAACAAGGTTTAAAAAATAATTTCAGTTTTAATGTTTAATAGTCATTCATGTTATCTGTGGGGTCCCCTGGTGGCTCAGTGGTAAAGAACCTGCCTGGCAATGCAGAAGACACAAGTTCAATTTCTGGGTCACAAAGACCCCTGGAGAAAGAAATGGCCACCCCCTCCAGTATTCTTGCCTGGGAAATCCCAAGGACAGATCCTGGCAGACTAGTTGCAACCACGGGGTTGCAAAGAGTCAGACATGACTTAGCAACTAAACAACAACAACAACATGTTATCTGCAAATGTTCAAGAGAACAGAGAATATTATTCCAGTTACAATGAGAAACAATGCCCACACTCTTCACTTGGGGCACAAATGTGGGGCTCATGTCCTTCTGGCCCCCCTGTCTAGCCCCAGCCATGACCTAAAGCACTTCTATATCAGATCCTGCTCACTTGGCAAAGATGATTGCTGTTTAGTTGCTCAATTGTGTCCAACTCTTTTGTGACCCCATGGACTATAACCAATCAGGCTCCCCTGTCCTTGGGATTGTCCGGGCAAGAATACTGGAGTCAGTTACCATTTCCTCCTTTAGGGCATGTTCCCAACTCAGGGATCGAACCCGCCTCTCCTGCATTTCAGACAGATTCTTTCCGCTGAGGTAGCAGGAAACCCCACTGGCTAAGATTAATGTGGTGAAATTAAAAGAGTACCAGACTGGAAGCCATCAGGGTACCCTGAGGTTCCATCTTATCTGGACCTTGGTTTCCTCACCTGGAAAATGAAGACATCGCCATAAATGGTGCCCAAGTTCTCTTCTAGTATTTTTGTGTCTTTACACTGTGCTCAGCACTCCAAGACATCATGTCTAACCCACTAGCAGAGAATAAAAAGAAGTAAGCAGACGTCTCTAAAGACAAACAGGCTTGAAAACAAACGTCAGAGACGACCATATAGGACAAAAGACCTGAGAGATGAGGAGGTGCATGTGGAGGTCGACTTTGATGCCTCTTTCCTCTGCAGGCAGCAGCAGTCACGATGGGCTTGGAGCACAGTCATAGGGCATCCCTAACACCGAGATCCAGTCCTAAAACACTCTCACAGCCATCCTGCTGACCAGCATCACCTGATAAGTGACCACAGCTCACAGGAAGAATCACGTCCTTGCTTAGTGCTTTTGGTGTGACCCATTTCCCAAGGCAAAGCAAAGATCTTTCCTCTTCTCCCTTTCTCACATGGGGAACAAATTAAAGTAAACTGATGACCACTCAGCGCCTGCACAAGTTATCGTTAATAAAGTGTCCTTGGAGGTAGACCCCAGATCCAAGATCAAGAGAGATCAGGTAGAAAGAAAACACTCTTTTACCTTTATTAGTATAGGCTAGCTGGCATTAATGATTAAAATATTGTCTGTTTCTTCTCAGATTTCAACATCAGTAGAATCTCACAGTTGCAGCCTCAGGCAATAAACTGAAGGGCGAACACTGATTGTTAGAACAGGAAAGCATCTAAGCGTCTATTAGTTCAGTCTACCGTGAAAAGTCGGAATCCCTTCAACGAAACTCACCCGCATGCCTACGTAACTTCTCTGTGATAATAGCAATAACACAATGATAACTATAGTGATAATAATGAAAAGCACTTATTCCACACTTTCCACGTTGCCACTGAGCACATATATTGAACACTGGCTGTAAATCAGTACTCTTCTTAGAACTAACTTATCGAAGCCTTACAATGCCTCTAATTTATCCATGAGTCGATACAAAAATGATAGGATTAAATAGCTTCCATGGAATCCCATAGCTAGCTAGGAGCTGAGGAAGTGAACTAAACAGACAAGCTCTGAGACCCGTCCCTTTAACCCTATGGTAGCAGGTGGGTCAGGCAAGGGGTTGGGGAGATCCAGGGGAGAACACACAGTTTGTTTCAACACTACTCAATAGAAAAATCTTTAGTTTTCTAGGTCAAATGTGCCTCCTTTTTTCATGTGGCCCACTAGCCCTATACAGAATAATTACTATTCTTTCTTCAGTTTAACAGTCTCTTTTATCAGGGGTTGGAAAACTATGATTTGATTTTTTATGGATCATGAGCTGAGAGTAGATTTCAAATTTTCAGGTGGTTAACAAAATCAAAAGAAGAGTAATATGTCACGACACATGAAAATTATCTGAAATTCAAGTCTCCATGTCCATAAATTTTACTGGAACATAACTATACTTTCTTCATTTTTGTCTGTGGTTACTTTTATTCTACAGCAAGGTCAGAATTGAGCACTGAGGACAAAGACCATCTGGCCCAGGAAAGTCTAAAACATTTACTAGCTGATCCATTAGAGAAAACATTTGCTAACCCCTACTTTAAATCGTTGAAGATAGTTCTCATGTCCTTTCATAAATGTGTTCTTTTGATGGTAACTATCTCAAATCCTCCTCTCTCATCCAGCCTCACATCATCCAGGAAACTCTCCTGTAGAGTTTCTTGGGTACCACATATTCCATCCTTCTTAAAATAGTGTGTTGTGTGTGTTAAGTCATTTCAGTCGTGTCTGACTCTTTGTGACCCTGTGGACTGTAACCTGCCAGGCTCCTCTGTCCAAGGGATTGTCCTGGCAAGAAGACTGGAGTGGGTTGCCATTCCCTTCTCCAGGAGATCTTCCTGACCCAGGGATTAAACTAGGGTCTCCTGCATTGCAGGCTGATTTTTCATCATCTAAGCTAGCAGGGAAGCTGGTAGTGCCCCATGGTATATTCATACCATGGAATATTACTCAGTGATAAAAAGGAATAAACTAGCCAGACTCCAACAACATGGAAGAATCTCCAAAGCATTATGCTGAGTGCAAAAGCCTTATTGAAACACTGTTATGGTATGATGGTATGTATATAAAATTCTAACACAAGCAGAACTCACCTGAGGTAAAAAGAACATCAGAGCAATAGCTGTCTGTAGGAAAATGGAGGAGGAATTAGCCAGGATGAGAATTAAACTTTCTGAGGTTTTGGAAATATTCCAAATCTTAATAATCATTTCAGTTACTTAATTGTATATATTTCATGACACTGTGTCCACTCCAAAAAAAATGCTATAAACAAATATTGAACTCTAATTGCTGATCTGGGTGGTGGAATGTTTCGGAGTGAAGAGGATCGATACCTGCAACTTACTCTGAAATGAGTCCGAAAATCAACATGCTCGGAGAGAGGGGTGGATGGATAGCAAGACAGAGGATGAAGCAAGAAGAGTGTCATGCTCTCTGTGGACTCTGGATGTGAGTAGATGGGCATTTACTAGTTATTCCAACTTCGACAGTCAAAATTTTTCATAGAAAATTTTATTCTTCAAAATAATTTTTTCATAATAAAACAGGAAGGAGGGGATAAAATAATGCTTATTATGAAACAAACTATTTAAAGTATTACACAAAGTGACAGTTACTTCCCTGCACCTGGAAACCATTTCAGTGTTAACTTTTATTTTCCTTGAATATATCTGTTTGAATCATGAAGTATCCCTTCTTAGACATACTCAAGAGAGATCTCGATTATATATAACCACTTGGTACTAGTGATAAGGATGTATTCAATGACAGAAGCTAACTTCACTGCAAGAGGCTGACTAACTTTTGCACCATACACATTCTGAGTCTGTAGTTTATTATTAAAAAATGCATAAAATGAAAGACACAGAAACATCCCCATGAGATGTTTCCATCAAACTCATTTTCAGAAAACAGTATACATTACACAAGTGAGTTTACACTGTTGCCTCGTGGAGCTGTAGAAAGAAGAGGAATGCGTTTGATCATGGCTGAATTCCTGGCCTCTTTAACCTCACCAGTAGGTTGTCATGTATTTCTCATACTACGATTGACTATCATTTGACAAACAATATGCTTGCCACTGTTACAAACATCAGATGAGCGTGTGTGTGTGCTAAAAATTTGAAAAAGTTCTCAAAAGATGCAGCCTAATCTCTGGATTAACTGTTTCTTTAAAGGCCTCTGCAATGTATAATCTGCAGTCTGATTCTGTTGCTTTTATGCAATGCCAATATTAGTAGCAATAACACAATCATGCTTCAACTATTTGGAGGTCAATTAGCTGGAAAATTCTGCTGTTTCTGAATGGAAGCTAAGAACCAAGGAAGTAAGAAAGAAAAATCCCAAAGGCAGTTAGACTGGCTGTGAGACCATCAGGGCGCCAAGCTCCTGTATTCACTCCTGGAAGAGTCTCTAAAGCCGACACTCAAAATCCTATGATCCTTCCACAGGGAAGATTCTAACAAGCCTGGATTCCCAGCTCACGTCTTAGGAGAGGTTGCCCAGAGGTGGGCACAGTGAAAGCAGCAAAAATGGGAAGAATTATTAGCCAGCATTCAAAACTCAATATGCACTGTAACTAGGGAGGATAAATTTACAGGTCAAAAGGGTCCACCTTAATATCACCAATGAGGGGACAATTCCACAAGGTATTGAAGAGAAACTTAAAAATTAAAAAAAAAAAAAAAAAAAAAAGAGGAAGGGCTGCTATTAGGCATCCTCAGGAAATGCTGGTCTCATTGTTAACACCACAACATTTCTGCTATGACTCCAGGGACCACTCAAAAGAACATCATTTTATTCACTCTTCCTTTTCCCGTTCTCCCTTTTTTTCCTTTTATTTTGGCTAGAGATTATAGATGTTATTTTCTTTTCTCTTCCTAACGATGTCCATCAATCTGCCTGTATCTTCTGGTCTAGGCGTGGCTCTGAACTTATCCCACACACTCCATCACACAGATGTTTCCTCTCTGGCCCCCACGCTTCTATTCCCTTTGCATGGCAGTCTGTTGTATACAAATTCCAGGCAACATTTCTAGTTTCTGAGGACAACTTCCAGCTGATCCACAGGATCCCTCCCCTCCCTCCCCTCTCACTTCCGACTTTCTTTTCCCACCTTTTTCCTCTCCATATGGTGGGCCAAGCATACACTCAGTCACCACATCGAAGCCCCACCTGCATTTCCTCTTCATTGCAGAGTTTTGCACTGTTTTTCTGCTTTTGCTCAAGTCAAATGAGTCAGCTGCATGCACACACTCAGTCGCTCAGGCGTATCCAGCTATTTGAGACCCCACGAACTGTAGCCCACCAATCTCCTCCGTCGATGGAATTTTCTGGGCAAGAATACTGGAGTGGGTGCCATTTCCTCCTCCAGGCTATCTTCCCCATCCAGGGATGGAAACCTCACCTCTTGCATCTCCTGCATTGGCAGAGGGATTTTTTTAACAATGCACCCCCTGGGAGCTGGGACCCACCTAAACATCCCCACTCCCGTGTGAGTGAGTCAACCCTCACTACTGGGCTTCAACATGTATCTTTCCTGAGGGACCCCACCAACCTGCATGGGATCAAGGGATATTGTTTTACACACCTCCTCTGGCCAGCCCCTGAGCGTGAGGCCCTGGGCCACCTTGACAGATACCATCTGACGTCCACTTAGTATTGGATTGGAGCCAGTAGATCTGTGTTCATTCTTGACCTCTGCCTCTTGCTCACTCTTTTGCCCCATCATTTAATTTCTCTGAGCCTCAGTTTCCATCTTTGGGATAAGGCCTGTCTCTTACAGGGTTGGGTGGAGTCGATGGGGTCGTGCCTGGGCAGTCTGTTCATCAGCTGTAGGATGTGATGACCTTCTGTCTTCATTTTGAAAGCTTTTGTTCATACTGGAATCCTGGGAGTAGACCTTCTTTCTCTTTTGCATTCTTCATTTCTCCTTGTTCTAACAGGGATTAGCTCATTCTCCACATACCATCAGCAAACTCCCCAGCTGAGAATAAGTTAATTTCCACTTCTGCTGTTTTATTAGAACATGGACTTGTCAGTGGGGAGCCAGACAGGAAAGCGGTTAAGTGCAGTCTCGAATTTGGGGGCAGAAAGCCTAGCTCCATCACTTTACTAGATGTAGACATTGGAAATGTCCACTCAGCCTTGACCGCCTCAGTTTTCTCACCTTTAAAATGGGGACAGGGGACTTCCCTGGTGGTCCAGGGTTAAAACTTCACCTCCCAATGCAGAAAGTGCAGGTTCAATCCCTGGTCGGGGCACTAGGAGCCCACGTGCCATGTGACCAAAAAACCAAAAAAATGAAACGGAAGCAACAGTATCACAAACTATCGACTAAAAACAGTCCACATCAAAAAAAGAGAAAATTTCGGGGATAAAAGGGAATAATAGTAAGCATCCATTGCAGAAGGTGGTTGTGATGATTACAGGACATCCTGGTGGCTCAGTCAGTAAAGAATCTGCCTGCAGTCTGGGAGACCCGGGTTCAATCCCTGGGTTGGGCAGATCCCCTGGAGAAGGAAATGGCAACCCACTCCAGTATTCTTGCCTGGAGAATCCTACAGACAGAGGAGCCTGGCAGGCTACAGTCTATGGGGTCACAAAGAATCGGACATGACTGAGTGACTTGCACTTTCAAAGGTGTTGAATCATACCATATGCAGTGCCTGGCATGAGGTAAGCTCTCAAGGTTCGCCTCTCGCTTACCCGTGATTACCTGTCTTTTCTGCCCCTTCCTCCTTTTCCTTCTTCGTCTCCTCCATCCTCCTTTTCCTTCTTCATCTCCTCCATCCTCCTTTTCCTTCTTCGTCTCCTCCATCCTCCTTTTCCTTCTTCGTCTCCTCCATCCTCCTTTTCCTTCTTCGTCTCCTCCATCCTCCTTTTCCTTCTTCGTCTCCTCCATCCTCCTTTTCCTTCTTCGTCTCCTCCATCCTCCTTTTCCTTCTTCGTCTCCTCCATCCTCCTTTTCCTTCTTCGTCTCCTCCATCCTCCTTTTCCTTCTTCATCTCCTCCATCCTCCTTTTCCCTCTGTCTCCCGTCTCCCCCATCACCCCCCGGCTCTGGTTAGCGGGTGCTCCCTGCACACCCAGTGAACTATCAAGGGAAAAGTTCAGGCCTTGAAGCGTTCCGCAGCTCTACTCCCACTCTGGCTCTGGTCTTGGTGACTCCCCCCTCCTCCGCCAGATTCCTTTCTGGCGCCCTCCCTGAGTTTTCACTGCCTTCCTGATTAGAGCGTATGTCAGCGTGGCAGGATAATTTACTGCTATATTAATTTGTGTTTTTGTCTCCGCGTTTGCCAGCTCTCCGCTCTCCAAAGGAAGCCAGGCCTCTCCGTGCCCCTGACTCAGGGGAGGTTTGTGTTAAGAGGCCAAAGCTGAGACACCTGGCTTTTGTTTCCCCAAAGCCCCACGTTCTGGGAGGAGAGCATGCCAGCCAGGAGGAGGAGAGAGGCTCGGGTCTTTGAGAGCAAAGAGACAGGGAGGGCGGCGGTGGATTTTGATGGATGGGGAGAGGATGAGCGCCAGAAGACCAGCTTCCAGAAAGCCTTGGCTCCCACCCACTTCGACCCCCAGGGATGTGCGTGTGTGGGTGCTCATTCGCTTCAGGCGTGTCCAACTCTTTGCGACCCCATGGGCTGTGGCCAGCCAGGCTCCTCCGTCCATGGGATTCTCCAGGCAAGAATACTGGAGTGGGTTGCCAGGCCCTCCTCCAGGGGATCTTCCCCACCCAGGGATCAAACCCACGCTTCCTGCATTGCAGGCAGACTCCTTACCCACTGAACCACCTAGGAAGTGCTCCGCCCCTCCCGCCCCCACCCCCCCACCCTCCCATCCCCTACCCTCCCCCCCCCCCATCCCCTACCCTCCCCCCCCCCCCCCGGAAGTGACTGGACCACAAAGAAAATGGCTTTAAGGCATGTCTAAATAACCATCTCCTAGACATAGATCACGGGGCTCAGCAAACGTCCCACAACCGATCCCTGCACCAATACCCCCATGGGCAGCAAAGTCACAGAAGTAGTAAAGCTCATGCCCACCAGGACACAGTAACTAGAGGAGACAGGGACGGAGCAAACCAACAAATCATAGCATCTGTCATCTGCTGAGAGCTCAGACTGTGCCAGGCTCTACTCTAGGGACTTTACAAGTGTAAGAGCAGTTGTTCCCCAAGACAACCCAATACTGCCCCACACACAAAGGAAGAGGCAAAGAAAAGTCAAGCAACTTCTTCCAGATCACACAGCCAGGGTGTGGTGAAGCCAGGAGACCAATTCAGGTAGAAATATTAAAAGAGGCCACTGATTTATTGTTGAATGTTAAGAAAGAAATGCTGCATGGGCCAAATAATAACACACCTGAAACCGAAACTGTCCAACCCTCTGAGTCCCGAAAGGGGGGCCTGGGAGTAGACCTGCTTCTTTTCCACTGAATAGCCTCTCTCTAAACATCACCAGCTCTGCAACTCCTCCTGAGTTTGACAGCGATGATGGAAATGCTGTCTTGATTCAGAAGAAGCAGAGGCGCCTATGCTCAGAGTGCGCAGAGTCAAGCACCAATGGAATTCCACTTCTTCCTCCCTTGTCTGTCTGTTTCCTAACTTCTCTATGATATGACTTGACCTTGCCAAGTCATTTGCTCATCTGTAAAATCAAGAGAAAGAAATCGCCTAGTTCAGTAGTTAGACTCATTGGATAGCTGTCCCATAATTAGAAATTATTGCTCTCATTACTGTTATCATTGTCATTATCCCAGTGGTCAGTCTTGTTCAGTCCAACTGCCTTGGCTGCTCTTCCTGAGGACCTCTGTATGTGACTCACTCTCTGTATGAGAACTCCTCAGCACCCGAGGTCTGGCTGAGAAGAGACCCTTGAGGCATCTTTCTGTGCAATGTGGTAAAGGCTACAAATGGGATATTCCCAGTGTCCCCTGGGGCCCCAGGGCAGAGGCCCCATAGGAGACTGCAGGGTGGGAAAGAGGGCGGGTTTCCTACAGAAGTTAATGGCCCGAGTCATCACACACCTCTGCTTCACAGTGGGAAGTGATCTTGGAGCCTCCTCACACCCCCGTCCCGCCCCCAGGAGAGGTTCCTCGGCCCCAGTACACTCCTGACACTGCTCCAGCAGTTCATCTGAGCGTTTTGAGCAATGCAGAACTTGCATCATTCTGGGCCGTGGACCAAGCCAGCAGAGGAGAAGCCAAGACAGCTCAGGGCTGCCGGCACATTCCGTAAACCCAAATTTCCAGAGCTGCCTTGAACCGGGTGTGTAAAGGAACATTTTCCATGTGGCAATTAAGCCTACTGACCACGTGACACAGAGAGGAGATGTAAATACGGGACTCTGATTGGCACCGTTCAGAGCCTCCGATTTCGACGCCCAGAGACAGATCTGCAAGCTATGAAGAGTACTTGACTTCCAAACTCCAGAGGTTGTAAAGGAATGCCTGCTTTGCACATCAGAGGGGGAAAAGCAGAGCCGTGAAGAGCGGTCTTGGGAAAATACTCTGCTTGGTTCCCACAGCAAAAGGTACATATTCAATGAGATCAAGAATCAACTCAACTGCTCTGCTTACCTGTAATTTCAAATTTCCCAATAGACGTCCCATTTTCAAATAAAATGATGTGGGTTTTTACCACATTTCCCCCTTAGAAGCACAGGAATGACAGGAAATTGGGATACTAAACCTTGACTTTGAATTGCTTCTCATTTCATGCCACTGGAAACAGCAAAACACTCCGGACCCTGTGTTTCCTTGGAAAGTCTGCATTCTGTTGCTGGCCCCGTGACTGAACCCACTCATCTGTTCTAGGACACTAGAGTATCTCACTAAGTCAGAACACCCCATGTCTAGCCCAGATATCTACTTATTACCACACTCACTAGGAAAGACAAGCTGAGTTACCCTTTAGCAGAGAAAACCTGAGCAGCATTTATGAGTATAAAGTACAGCATCCCCGTTGGTACAAGAGCCGGGCTGAGAGGAAAGGCATCACACACTCCATGCAAATACCCTCAGCCCGCAGCTGCTGAGCCGAAGGAGTGGTCCAAGGCTCCCGAAGGTTTATCTTCTCCCCAGCCCCCAGCCCTACCTTCACAGATTACGAATACAATCACTTGTGACAGATTGCTCCCCCATCTTCCGCCTTGCATTCTATATGATAAATTCAACACGAAGTGACAGTCACAGCAAGTGTTCAGGGCTGTATCTAAAAACACTCATTTTACTGGAGTTAGAACTCAATGAATGAGAAAATGTGAATGTACACCTAGGGCATATCTCAATACTTTAATCCCTATGAATGCCATAATGGTTATTTATGGCCGAGATGATATTAATATTTTTAATATTTCAATATGGAAGCACTGTGAGACTTTAAAATGGTATTATGCATAGATAATAATATTTCAATGGGTCTTTCCCTGTGCTGGTATGTTAATGGACCAAAGCGGGGGAGAAATGGCTGTTTTTGTCATCTGGACAAAGACTACAGCAAGATGGTCCTATGCTTCATCTCTAAGAAACAGCTCTTCTTCGTTTTTTTCTTTATTATTTTGGGGTGAAAAATGTCTTGGGTTGCTATTGTCTGTTTAAATTAGGTAAATGCAATTAAGACGAGTCAAATATACACAGGCTCCAATGATGGGTAAAATTAAGGTCACCAGTTGCAGTCCTAACCCAGCTGCATTGCTTAATCTCAGCTTTAGCCATTACAAGTGAGCGGAATGGTAATGTCTTGCTAGTTTGGGGGTTAATGTAGACTGACTGGCTAACTAGAAATAAATCCTGCAGGCTTGTTTCAATGTACAAGTGCTTAACACTGACATTTTACTAAAGGTAAATTGGGTTCCCCTCCCCAGAACTGGTCCCTGCTTCCCCCTCCACCCAGGCACAGAAGAAAAACAACTTTGTTTTCTGGTCATTTTCTTGTCTCCCTGTCAGGGAGCCTTGCCTTTGCCATTTGTATATATCTCTCAGTTATTCCAAAACTGAAAGTTTTCAGTCTTAATCCTCTTAAAACAATAGCACTTGTCTTGGTTTCGTATACATAAAGATTATATCTGTGTTACCTGATATTATTTTACTCTGTGAAGGAACTGTTTCAGGCAGCCAAAAGATATGACAAAAACATTGTGCATATGGAAAGAAAAAAAAAAGGTTGACATTTACAATCAGGAGAGAGGTACGGAATTGCAAAGGTCATCAATGAGTAAACAGATATTAATGGTTAGCTGGATAGCTGGTACATAAACAGGTCACATTAATAATTAACACCAGAAAAACTTAGCACTTTCAACCAAGTTGGGGAGAGTAGGTGCCAAGGAAATTCCCCAGAGGTGGATGAGAACACCGTGCCGATTTCTGGTTTGCTAGAGAGGGAAAAATTACTGTTTCATTTTTACATTTCTCACCTGCTCAGTTTTGAGATGGAAATAATAGGAAGTAAGTGGGATCATGGAAGAAAAACTTCTCAGTGACTAATTATTTGAAAAGTGATACTTGGCAGAACATGGCCTATATCTTTGTTTTCCTTTCCTGGCAGTGTATAAAACTGCTGAAGAAAAGTATTTTTCTACTAACCTATAAAGTCTAGAAGTATTAGCTCCCTCATTTTGTTATTTTGACCCTCTGTTATACTGAAACTTGTGAGCTGAGAGGGTTAATTTTCACATGTGCTGGCCAGCATTCACCCCCATTTTCTGTTGTTGTTTAAAGACTATTTTTTAGAGTTGTAATCGGTTCATAGCAAAATTGAGAGGAGGGCATAGAACTTTGCATAGCCTCCACCATTGTCGACATCCTCCTCTAGGGGGGTGCCTCTGTTAGAACTGATGAGCCTACACTGACACAGCGTGATCACCCAAGGTCCACAGTTTACCTTACAGCTCATTCTTGATGTTGCACTTTCTCTAGGTTTGGGCAAATGTTTAATGATATGTGGGCTTCCCAGGTGGTGCTGGTGGTAAAGAGCCCGCCTGCAGGTGCAGGAGACTTAAGAGACGTGAGTTCAATTCCTCGGTCAGGAAGAGCCCCTGGAGGAGGGCATGGCAACCCACTCCAGTATTCTTGCCTGGAGAATCCCATAGACAAAGAAGCCTGGTGGGCTACAGTTCATGGGGTCACACAAAGTCAGACAACTGAAGTGACTTGGCACGCATGCATAATGACATGTATCACTCATTATCATATGGCACAGAGTATTTTCATGCCCTAAAATTCTCTGTGCTCCCCTGTTCATCCCTCCCCAACCCCCCAGTCCCTGGTAGCCACTGGTGTTTTCCTTGTCTCTATAGTTTTGCCTTCTCCAGAATGTCATATAGTTAGAATCACACAGTTAGAACATGTAGCCTTTTCAGACTGGCTTCTTTCACTTAATATGTACTTAAGTTTCCTGTCTGTCTTTCTATGGTTTGATAGCTCATTACTTTTTAGTGCTGAATGCTATTCCATTGTCTGGATGTACCACAGTTTATCTGTCCATTTACCTGCTTATGGGCTTCCCCTGTGGCTCAGATGGTAAAGAATCTGCCTGCAGTGCAAGAGAACTGGGTTTGATCCCTGGGTCTGGAGGATCCCCTGGAGAAGGAAATGGCAACCCACTCCAGTATTCTTGCCTGGAGAATCCCATGGTCAGAAGAACCTTGTGGGCTACAGTCCATGGGGTCGCAAAGAGTCGGGCACAGTTACCTGTTTAAGGATAACTTGATCACTTCCAAATTTAGGCAATCATGAACAAAGCTGCCTTCATGAGCAGGTTTTTGTGTGGACAGCAGTTTCCTCCCAATTTTTTTATTGGGAAGATTTAAAGTCAGATCTGTGGTTACAAAAGGCAAAAGCCGGGGGCACCAGGCAAAGAACCCTGATATGCGAGGTGCCCTCCCACTCTCAACCCCCGACCCCCACACCCACCCCCACTTCAGCGGTGAGGAACTGAGCCTTTCAGAGTCACCCCATGTCAGCCCAGGGCATCACATCTTAGCATTTTTATTTTTTAAGAAGCCAGATTTTTTTTTGTAAAATCTCTAAATTCCTAGACTGTCAACTGTTGACAACTCACTGAAACTCAGCTCAAGCCAAACACTATGCATTTAACTGCAGGTCATATCAGCCCAGTTTAATTGCTCACCTAAATTAAACACAAATAAACAAACAAAAATTCCTGAAAATTTACTGATGAAGGAGAGAGTCCGAGTGTATCTTTAAAGTTTGTTGTACACACTCTCTTTTAAATGCACGGTTCTCTATAGGAATATTCAGAAAAAGAAAAACTAACAAAATAGGACAATAGACTCAACAGAGGAGTGGACTATTAGGACCTAAAGCTTACTTTCAGAACCGTGTGAATAAAAGTCAGACGAGATACATTTTTATATGTGGCCTAATGGTTTACAGATGAGTGAGTAGCACCGCTTTCAAATATAATGTGAGGAAACCAATTTTTAAATAGATGTGTAGTTTGACTATCAAGCCCACAGGAGATGTTGTGACGTGCCCAACCTGAAAATCAAATTATTTAAGGTTGGTTATACTAATAACAGCCTCTAACCAACTGCTCAGGTGAACTATAAAACCAGACTAGCCAAAGGCAGTAAACTGGGACGGGCATGAGAGGAAGCAGAAAAAAAAATAAGGCACCACAGGGCTGGTTTCCTAGTTAAATGTGGGGTTGATGCTGAGATAAGCTGCAGAGGGTGTGTGGGGTCTTATTTCTGAGTGTGGTGTGGGAGGGCTGGGGGGTCTGGTCCCTCTGCCCTCCTCCATGACCGCATCCCCACCCCAAGCCTTCTGCCCACCTTTGGCAGCTGCCCTGGTTCTCATACTCTCTCATGTCTCCTGACTTCTCGGACCTGAAGCCTTCTCCACATCACTCTTACTTGCGACCTGAGCAATTCCTTGTTTGTCCTGTAAAATTCAGCTAGGTCCCAGTGCCTCCTTTTACAGAGAGCCGCACCTAACGCCCATCCCCGTGGTCAGAGTGTCTCTGCTCTGCACCCTGAAGCCCCTCTGCTGGCCCCTGTCTCAGCCCCACCTCAGGACTGCAGTTGTGGGGGCCTCGGGTGCCCACAGCTCTGACCCCGCAAGACCTTGAACTCCTTCTCGAAGGCAGAGGCTAGTGCTTTCTCTCCTGTGAGCCTCACTCACCTTGCTTCGTGACGATGCACTTGGAGAACAGCGCATTAATGTTGAGCACATGTCCAGATGAATAAAAGAAAAGGGCCTCTCGGCAGAAACACTTAGAAAAAGGAGGATCTCACAAGTAAAATCTGAATGAATAGATCTATTGTAGCTTTCTCAGGTCTAAACCTTTCATGTGTCCACTGCAATGACATTTGTGATAGCAAGTCCCCTTTTAAAAAATCTTAGGAATCTTACTAAACACAGTGACAGTTCAGTTCTGCAGATTCCTCATCTGTAAAGTGGAGGCGATAACATGGCCCTGCTAGGCTCAGGGCATGGTTGGAAAGACTGCCTTATAGAATATATGTGAGCATATATGAAAAGAAAGTGAAAGTGAAAATGTACTCGCTCAGTTGTGTCCAACTCTTTGCAACCCCATAGACTGTAGCCCACCAGGCTCCTCTGTCCATGGGGTTCTCCAGGCAAGAAGGCTGGAGTGGTTGGCCATGCCCTTCTCCAGGGGATCTTCCCGACCCAGGGATTAAACCCAGGTCTTCCCTACAAATGATAAAGCCCCATGCAATCTGGACTGAGGAGTTACGCCTCCTCTGCCCATCTTTGTCTGACTCTATTAAAATTCTCTGCCTACTGACCCAGTTTATGTCTGAACAAAGACTGCCTCTAATCTCAGGCCTCCCAGACGTGGTAGGACACCCAGAACTTAGCAAGTGCTCACTAAATGTTCATAATATAATGAAATACACAATAAATATCATGGTACAAAATTCATTCCACTTGTACAAGACACCACTAACCTGGATGGAACATGAAAGAATAAAAGGGAAATAGGAATTATCAAGAGGCTACCATTTACCGGGCACTCTATATATCTGATATTTACCAGTTGAAACTGTAGAATAGATTGTTGTTGTTCTTGTTCAGCCACTAAAATCAATATAAAAAAATTGTACACTAGCAAGAAAACTTGGAAATAAAATTAAGAAAATAATTTCATTTTTTCTGGTTTAATTCTGCTTTCTTTCCATTTTATTGAGGTATAATTGACACATAACACTATATATGTTTAAAGTGTACAGCATAATATTTGACTTACACACATCACAAATGATTACCGTAATATGTTTAGTTAACATCCATCATCTAATGTTGTTTAGTCACTAAGTCTTGTCCAACTCTTGCAACCCCATGAACTATAGCCCTCCAGACCCCTCTGTCCATGGGATTCTTCAGGCAAGAATACTTGAGTGGGTGGCCATTCCTTTCTCCAGCTGGTCTTCCTGACCCAGGAATTGAACTCAAGTTTCTTGCATTCCCAGTCCATGCAGCCACAGCATCCCCTTTTGGGCTTCCCTCATAGCTCAGTTGGTAAAGAATCTGTCTGCAATGTGGGAGACCTGGGTTTGATCCCTGGGTCGGGAAGACCCCTTGGAGAGGGAAATGGGAACTCACTCCAGTATTCTTGCCTGGAGAATCCCATGGACAGAGGAACCTGTCCATGTAGGTGGGCTACAGTTCACGTGGTCTCAAGAGTCGGACACGACTTAGCGACTAAACCACCACCATTCTTGCATTGGCAGGCAAATTCTTGACCACTGAGCCGCCTGGGAAGCCCGTGTGGAATAGATAACATTGGCCTTATTTTCACATGGAAGGAATCTGCATCTCAGTGAGCTGATTATCACACCAAAGGACACAAAGCTACTGAGAAGGCTTAAATCCACACACCACAGTGCTTCCTTTGATGAGGTTTCTGTACCCCAGGAGTTAATAGTTTCCAGTACATCTGATACCATAGAATCAATGACTCCTGGAAGTAAACAAAAACTCAGGGTGCATCTAGTCCAAGCCCCAGATAACACAAAACAGAGGTTCAAAGCAGGGACATAGCCAGGGCTACTGAGACAGCAAAAGGAAAAAAAAAGGCTGCAAAAAAGTCAGTGTGTTTCACATTCACATGTTACATCTTATTTATGTACTATTTTGATTAAATTTATAAGTATATTTTATAGCTTATAAAAGCTTTTAAATCAGTCTACTTTGTTTGATCTTGATATACCTTTATAAAAATGACATATAGCTTCCATTCACACAGAATTAAATCATACATAGCTACAAAAAGTTGTTTTTCCCTCACAAAATACCAGTGACCTCTCTCTTGGAAAATAGGCCAAGACTATTGACTGAAGCCCCAGCAGAGAAAGTATAACTCAGAGAAAGACCTCCTAAACAATCATTAAAGTAATAATTAAATACCAGAAAAGGGAAAAGGCATTTGCTCCCTTAAAAATCGAAAGAAATAATAAAAATAAAATAAACCTCCTGTGAAAATCACCTCCGTCATCTTTAAAAGCCTTCCCAAATTCCAAATGGCTCTGTTATTAGCGATTCTTGATGCATGAGGTAGTCGTTTAAGAATAAATCTTTAAGTAATTCAAAACAAGGACTCTTCAGTAAATAGTTGAAATTAAGGGGGGAGTTAGAGTCATCTGGTTTCCATTAGGATGATAAAATAGTTCACTTGAAACCTTTTACAAGATGCTTTGTTACTGGGAGGTGTCCAGCCATCTCACTCCATCACTAGCCATTTGACACAACATAAAAGGCTTCAAAAGCCATGTTAGGCCTCTTAATCAAAAACTAATTGTAATAGATATTGGGGAGTGTTAACACGGTGACCGCTGGGTTGTAGCTGTGGTCTGGAAGCGGCAGCGAACATTAAACACAACCCCGAGTTGATAGGGCTTATCTCAATTTCAGAGCTAAGTGCTAAGTACTACAGGCCAGTATCTCCTCGCTATTGCTTTGTACCACTTTTGGAGTTAATTGCCCCACAGGCTTCATCTTCTTAATGAAATTTATAGCATTGTCAAGAGAAGTTGGGAGATACGGCTGCAGTTTAGGAGACTTTACAGAAAACAGAGACATAAACAGAGGGGAAAAGAAAATACATAGTTGGATCCTAATGCGTCTGCAACCTTCCCTGAGTGGTGCGGGACTCCCCAGGCCCAGGGGAGGCATTGCAGCACCTTAACTCTTTCAGGCCTGTAATGGAATATTCATGGAGTACAGGCTAGTGGAAAGTTCATAATGCGTGTCACAGGGCCCATGCTAGGCATTCGATAAATACTTAATGATCAGCTTTACAGGATCAGAACTGTTGGCAAGCGATGAACGGGACTCATGGGCTGTGCGGCCCTGTGTCTCAGGTGTGGCTGGTGCCCAGGAAAAATTTTCTGGGTGATGGATGAACGAATAACCGATCTCACTGGAGAATATTTCTCCACCATTTGCAGGATGCTTTCAGGTTTGAGCCCCCGGACCATCCGCTTGACAGTCCTAGTGTTTCATTAATGACTGATTCAGGCCTGGAACTGGCACTTCGGGGCTCCCATCCCAAACTTTTTGACTTCAGATGGACTGGAGAGATGGTCTGTGAATGCCCTTCTAAACCTAGCTATGGAAGATTTTGGAAGTTAAGATTACATGCAATTCTGGATTCTGGATTGGAGCCTGGAACAGAAATTGAAAAAACATTCAAAGAAAAACTGGTGAAATCTGACGGTCTCGACTTCCATTAATATTATCGTACTTGCTGCTGCTGCTAAGTCACATCAGTCGTGTCCAACTCTGTGCGACCTCATAGACGGCAGCCCACCACACTCCCATCCCTGGGATTCTCCAGGCAAGAATACTGGAGTGGGTTGCCATTTTCTTCTCCAGTGCATGAAAGTGAAAAGTAAACGTGAAGTCGCTCAGTCATGTCAGACTCTTAGCAACCCCATGGACTGCAGTCTACCAGGCTCCTCTGTCCATGGGATTTCCCAGGCAAGAGTACTGGAGTGGGTTGCCATTGCCTTCTCCCATTATTGTACTTAATTAGTTAATTTCTTAGCATCATAGGTTAGCATTACAGCAAACTGGGTGGAAGTTGCATAGGAATTCTCTACACTATCTTTGAATTCTTCTGTTACTCTCAGATCGTTTCACAATAAAAAAGTTTTTGACAACAACAACTCCACACTATCAAGACACAAAAGTAAAGTATGCAATAACAAAAAGTGTAGAATGGAATGAGAAATTATATTATCTTTCTCTGCTAGTAAATGATTTTTCTAACTCATGCTTACCCTCTCTGCTCAGTTTTTCCCAGCCCTCCTTAGATTCTCACAAAATTCTACCCAAATCTCTGGCTTCAGTTGTTTTTATATTCATTATTTATGCACATGACAAATGCTTCCACCCCACATTGAACTCACAGAGGAGAATGATGATGCCTTGTTTATCCTCATACCTTTGGAGTTGTTCATTTGATACCATTTGAGCATACATTCACAGAAAGAAAAGCAATGTTTAACAAGAATTACCATGATCCCAAAGATGTTATTATAGAAATTGGATGGTTGATTTGACTGCTTTGAAAGTATCCAAAATAACAATAGCCATGAAATTAAAAGACTCTTGCTCCTTGGAAGAAAAGCTATGATGAACCTAGACAGCATATTAAAAAGCAGAGACATCACTTTGCCAACAAATGTCCGCATAGTCAAAGCTATGGTTTTTCTAGTAGTCATCTATGGAAGTGAGAGTTTTACCATAAAGAAGGCTGAGCACTAAAGAATTGATGTTTTCAAACTGTGGTGTTGGTGAACATTCTTAGAGTCCCTTGGACAGCACGGAAATCCAACTAGTCAGTCCCAAAGGAAATCAGTCCTGAATATTCATTGGAAGGACTGATGCTGAGGCTGAAGTTCCAATACTGTGGCCACCTTATGTGAAGAGCCAGCTCATTGGAAAAGACCCTGATGCTGGGAAAGATTGAAGGCAGGAAGAGAAGGGGATGACAGAGGATGAGATGGTTGGATGGCATCACTGACTCAACAGACATGAGTTTGAGGAAACTCTGGGAAATAGTAAAGGACAGGGAGGCCTGGCATGCTGCAGTCCATGGGGTTCGCAAAGAGTCAGACATGACTGGCTGAACAACAACAAAATATTTGGCAAATCCCTCTCATCAGAGTGATTCAAAAGGTTCTCCTCCTCAAGATGGTCCAGCCACCTAGGTTCCTTTCATCTTGCTCTACGGCACGCCCTAAGGGTTTGCTCTTGACAACCTGTACAGAAATAGCTTAATACCCTCAAGTCCTGGCTCTAGCCTGCCTGAAATGTGAATAAGGAGGTAGAGGGCCAGCAATTTCCCTCTAAAAAGCACAAAGAGCAATTTCACAAAACATTTTATTCTTACACTGTAGGCCGGAATTTAGTCAAATGATTACTTCTAGCTGCAAGATCAGCTGGGAAATACAATTCAGCTAAACAGCCTCACAATCACCTAAAACAGGAGAAAGTTGGAAACCAGAGGATACTTCTGAATTCTGGCCACACTTATTTTATCTTATAGAAATTCGTCCATTAAGATGTTTATTTTTCCCTATGGAAGTTAACTTACAAAGTATTTTCGATGACAACACTGTTGAAATAAAACTTACATACCATACATGTACCCTTTTTATTTAAGTGCACAGTTCAGTGGCTTTCAGTATCAATATGTTCACAGAGTTGAGCAACCATCCACACTATTAGAACATTTTCATCACTCCAAAAAGAAACCCTGCACACATCAACAGTCATTCCCTGTTTTCCCCTCTCCCAATTCCTGTTGACCACTAATCTAATTTCTATCTCTATGCTTTGCCTGATTTGGATATTTCACCTAAATGGAATCATACAATATATGGCCTTTTGTGTCTGGCGTCTTACATTTACTATGATATTTTTAAGGTTTATCTCTGTTGTAGCCACCATGTGTATTAATAATTTGTACTATTTTTTATGACCAAGTAGTAGCCATTATATGGATATATCACATTTTGTTTATCCAATCATCATTTGCTGAACGTTTGGGTTGCATTCACTCTGAAGCCATTATGAATAATGCTGTTCAGAACTTTCCTGAAGAAGTTTTGTGTGAACATACATTTTTATGTATGTTTTAGTTCTCCTGGGAATATTTCTAAGTGCGGAACTGCAGGGTCAGATGGTAACTCTGTGCTTAACATTTTAAGAAACTGCCAAATTTTTCCAAAGTGGCTGCACCATTCTACACTCTTATAACAATGCACAAGGGTTCTAATTTATCTACATCCTCTTCGACACGTTCATTGTCTTTTTCATTTTAGCCAGACTAGTGGATGTGAAGTGGATTCTCACTGTGGTCTTCGCTTTGCATTTCCCTAAGGAATAACAGTAGTGAGCATATTTTCATGTGCCTATTGGCCCTTTGTATATCTCCTTTAGAAAACTATGCAAATTCCTTGTCCAGTTTTAATTGAATTATTTCTTTTTTTATTGTTCAGTTATAAGACTACTTGGTGTATTGTGGATATGTCTCTTGTGGGATACTTGATTTGAAAATATTTTCTCCTATTCTGTGGATTGTGTTTTCCTTTTCTTGATGGTGTTTTTGGAAGCATAAAATTTTTATACAATTTTAATAGAGCCTAATTTACCTATTTTTGCTTTTTCTGCTTGATCTAAATGTCTATCCTTAGCCAGAACCACACTGTCTTGATTATTATGTCTTACGTTATTAGTATCAGATTGAAAAATGTGAATTCCCCAACTTTGCTGTTTTTCAAAATTGTCTATTCTGGGCCACTTTAATTTCCATTTAACTTTTACGATCAGTTTGTCAATGTAAAGAAAAAAGGCAGGTGAGATATTTAATAGGATTGCTTTAAATCTGCAGATGATTTGAGGATTGTTGCCATTTGAATGATACTTTCTTCAATCCATGAGCATGAAACATCTTTCCATTTATTTTGGTCTTCTTCAGTTTCTTTCCCTGATGTCTGATAGTTTTAGTTTCTAGGTACTACACTTGTCCTAGTCACAGAAATCATGAAAAAAACAAAGGATTCCAAGTTGGAAAGGAAGAACTAAACTGTCAGTGTTTATAGATCATGTGATACTATACACGGAAAATCCTAAAGACACCACCAAAAAACCATTAGAACTAATAATGAATTCAGTAAAGTTTCAGAATACAAAATTAACATATAAAAGTCTTTTCTGTTTTTATACATTAACAACAAACTATCAGAAAGGAAGTTAAGAAAACAATCCCATCTACTACTGCATCAAAAAGAATAAAATCCTTTGGAATAAATCTCAAAAGAAGGTGGAACAAATCTCACCTGTATTCGGAAAACTATAAGACACTGATGAAAGAAATTGAAGACAATGCAAGCTCTGGAAATATATACCACGCTCAGGAATTGGGGGAATTAATATTGTTGAAATGACCATACTACAAGGCAAACTACAGATTCAATGTAACCCCTATCAAAATACCAGTGCCATTTTTTACAGAACTACAACAAATAATTATAAAATTTGCATAGAAATATAAAAGATCCTGGATAGCCAAAACAGCCTTGAGATAAAAGAAGAAAGCTGTAGGTATCACATTCTTTAATTTCAAACTATACTCCAAAAAGCTATTGTTATGAAAACAGTTTGATACAGTAAAGGAAACAATTAACAAAATTAAAAAACAACCCAAAGATTCTGAGAAAATGTTTGCAAATAATGTGACCATTAAGGATTAGTCTCCAAAATTTACAAACAACTTAATGACACTTAACAACATTAAAACAAAAATCCACTCAAAACTTTGGCAGAAGATATAAATAGACATCTCTCCAAAGAAGACATAGAGGTGGCCAATAGGCACACAAAGAGATGTTCAATATCGCTAATTATTAGAGAAATGCAAATCAAAACTACAATGAGATATCACCTTGCTGCAGCCAGAATGGCTGTCGTTAAAAAATCCACAAACAATAAATGCTGGAGAGGGTGTGGAGAGAAGGGAACCCTCCTTCACTGTTGATGGGAATGTAAATTGGTATAGCCACTATGGAGAACAGTATGGAGGTTTCTTATAAAAACTTAGAGCTACCATATGACCTTGCAATCCCACTCCTGGGCAAATATCTGGAGAAAAACATGATCTGAGAGGATGCATGCACCCAGGTGTTCATTGCAGCACTGTTCGCAATAGCCAAAACATGGAAGCAACCTAAATGTCCATTGACAGAGGAATGGATACAGATGTGGTACATACGCACAATGGAATGTTACCCAGCCATTAAAGAGAGTGAAATAAGGCCATGGAGCAGTATGGATGGGCCTAGAGAATGTTATACTGAGTGAAGTAAGTTAGATAGAGAAGGATAAATATTGTATGAATTCCTTAAACGTGGAATCTAAAAAGAAATGATGAAAGTGAACTTACAAAACAGAAAGACTCACAGACTTATAAAATGAACTTATAGTTGCTGGGGGGAAGGGATGGCTAGGGAGTTTGGGATGCTCATGTACACACTGCTATATTTAAAATGAATAACCAACCTATTGTATAGCACATGGAACTCGGCTCAATGTCATGTGGCAGTCCGGATGGAAGAGGGCATATATATGTATGACTGAGTCCCTTTTCTGTTCACCCGAAGCTACCGCAACATTGTTATTTGGCTATACCCCAATACAAAAATAAAAGTTCAAAAGAAAAAAAAAAAATAAGATACCAGCCAAAAAGAAAAAAGCCAGACATATAGATCAATGGAATAGAATAGAGAGCCCAGAAATGAACCCACACTTATAAGGTCAATTAATTTGAAACAAAACAAGAATATACAATGAGGAAAAGACAGCCTCTGGAATAAATGGTGTTGGGAAAACTGAATAGTTACATGCAAAAAATTAAACTGGACTGCTTTCTCAACTGTTTACAAAAATAAACTCAAAATGGATTAAAGACTTAAATGTAAGACCTAAAACTATAAAACTCCCAGAAGGAAAACTCTTTGACATTGGTCTTAGCAATATGGTTTTGGATATGTCTCCTTAGGCAATGGAAACAAAAACAAAAATTAACAAATGGGAATATATCAAATTAAAAAGCTTTGGCACCGCAAAGGAAATTGTCAACAAAAGGGAAAGGCCAACTACTGAATGGGAGAAAATATTTGCAAACAATATATCTGATAAGGGGTTAATATCCAAAATATACAAAGAACACATACAACTCAACATCAAACAAACAACTGAAAAATGGGCAGAGAACAAGAATAGGCATTTTTCCAAGTGAGACACACAAATGTCGACAGACACATGAAAATATGGTCAACATCACTAATCATCAGGAAATGCAAATCAGATCTCTAATCCAATATCACCTCACACCTGCCAGAATGGCTATTATCAAAAAGACAACTAGCAAGCACTGGCAAAGATTTGGAGAAACGTAACCCTCCTGTGCTGTCGGTGGGAATGTAAATTGATGCAGCCACTATGGAGAACATTAAGGAGGTTCCTCAAAATAATAAAAATAGGAAGAAATGAAACAAAACAAATATTTAAAATAAGAAAAATTTAAAAATAGAATTGCCATACATTCCAACAATTCCACTTCTGGCTAAAGATATATGCACCTCTGTGTTTATTGCAGCATAATTCACAACAGCCAAGATATGGAAGCAACCTAAGTGCCCGATGAAACAAAGAATATGCACATTAGACAATGAAATATTACTCTGCCATTAAAAAGAATTAAATTTTTCCATTTGCAACAACCTGAATAAACCTAGAGGATATTATGCTAAGTGAAATAAGTTAGACTGGGAAAGACAAATACCACATGATTTCACTTATGCGTTGAATCTAATAAAAAGCAAAACGAAGGGACATAACAAAGCAGAAACAGACTCGCAGATACAGAAAAATTAGTGGTTGCCAGAGGGGAGGAGTATGGGGGATGAGTGAAAGAGGTGAGGGGGATTAAGAGGGACAAACTTAAATACCAAAATAAATACCAAACTTAGTACCAAAATAAATGAGTCCTAGGGATGAAAACTGCAGCATAAGAGGCATACTCAGTTACAATGTAGTAGATGTATGGAGACAGATGGCATAATAAAGAAGCTTACCATGGTGATTATTTTATAAAGTACAGAAATAACAAATCACTATGTTGAGCACAAGGAACTAACATAATGCTGTAGGTCAGTTTTACTTCAAAAAAATGAACTCATAGAAAAAGAAATCAGATTTGTAGTTATCAGAGGTGGGACTAGGGGAAGAGGGAATTGGGTGAAGGTGGTCAAAAAGCTCAAATTTCCAGTTAGAAGATAAATAATAATGGAGATGCTATGGTTAATATAGTTGATACTGATGTATGTTACATGTTGACAGTTAAAAGAGTAAATCCTAAGAGTTATCCCAAGGGAAAAAAAAAAAATCAGTTTTTATTTTCTTTTTCTTTTATCTTGTATCTGTATAAGATGATGGGCTTCCCTGGAGGCTCAGATGATAAAGAATCCACCTGCAATTCAGGAGATCCGGGTCCAAACCCTAGATTCGAAAGATCCCCTGGAGAAGGCAACGGCAACCTTCTCTAGGATTCTTGTTGGGGAAATCCCAAGTTTATGGGGTTGCAAAAGTCGGACATTACTTAGTGACTAACAGCAACATTAGGTGATGGATGTTAGCTAAACTTATTATGTTAATCATTTCATGATATATGTAAGTCAAATGCTATGCACTTTGAACTTACATAGTGTTATATGTCAAGTATACCTCAATAAAATGGAAAGAAAAAAAGAATTAAACAAAAAAAGAAATTATTTTACTTTATTTCCAGGTTTTCATTACTAATGAACAATTGATTTTTTTGTATTGATCTTGTATTCTACAACATTAGCTCTAACAATTTTTTGTTAGTTAAGATTTTTCTACAAACAAGATTGCTAAGTCACGTCAGTCGTGTCTGACTCTGTGTGACCCCAGGCACGGCAGCCCACCAGGCTCCCCCGTCCCTGGGATTCTCCAGGCAGGAACACTGGAGTGGGTTGCCATTTCCTTCTCCAATGCAGGAAAGTGAAAAGTGAAAGTGAAGTCGTTCAGTTGTGTCTGACTCTTAGCGACCCCATGGACGGCAGCCTACCAGGCTCCTCTGTCCATGGGATTTTCCAGGCAAGAGTACTGGAGTGGGGTGCCATTGCCTTCTCTGACAAACAAGATTAGCCATCTTCAAATAGTTTTCTTTCTTTCTTTTTAGTCTAGATAGATGTCTTTTATTTCCTTTTCTTGTCCAATTGCCCTGGCTAGAATAGCCAGTATAATGTAGAATTGAAGTGGAAAGAGCAGACATCCTTGTCTTTATCCTGATTATGTTTCTGATCTTGATCTTTCACCACTAAGTATGCCTGTAGTTATATATCTTTCATGGGTAATCTGCACAGTTTAGGAAAATTCTCTTTTATTCCTGGTTCGTTCAGGGTTTTTATCATGAACGGATGTTGAATATTGTCAAATGCTTTTTCTACTTCTATTAAGAAGAGGATGTTGTATCTGTTTTTTTTAATTTCCATTAATACACTGTATCAAATAGACTGAATTTCAGATGCTAAACTAATCTTGTTAAAGTTTCATATGCTAAATTAATCATGGTAAATGATCCATTTTCTATGATGCTGGGCTTGGTTTGTTAGTATTTTGTTGAGGATATTTACAGCTATGCTATGAAAGGATAATAGTCTGTAGCTCTTTTCTTGTGATGTCATTTCTGGTTTTGATATCAGGGTAATACTGGTCTCATTGTGTATTTTTTTTTAATATTGAAAAATGTAATAAGTAAAGCTATCTAGGTTTTGGCTTTTCACTGTGGGAATTGTTTTGATTTATAATTCAATCTCTACTTTTTTTTAGGTCTCTTTGATTATTCTATTTCTTCTCAAATCAGTATCAGTAGTTTGTGTGTTTCTAGTCATTTATTCATTTCACCCAGGTTATATAATTTGTTAGCAACAACTGGTTATAGTTTTCCCTTACAATCCTTTTTTAGGTTCGTAAGGTAAGTTAAGATGCCTCTCTTTTGTTCCTAATTTTTAGTAATTTGAGTCTTCTCTCTTTTTTCTTTTTGGCGGCTCCCAATTGTGGCTCAGTTGGTAAAGAATCCACCTGCAATGAGGGAGACCTGGGTTTAATCCCTGGGTTGGGAAGAACCCCCGGAGAAGGGAAAAGCTATACACTCTAGTATTCTGGCCTGGAGAATTCCATGGACCATATAGTCCATGGGGTCGCAAAAAGTTGGACACAATAGAGTGACTTTCACTAATGGCTTGCAGGATCTTAGTTCCCTGACCAGGAATCGAACCTAAGCCCCCTGCATGGAGGGTATGGAGTCCTAACCACTAAACTGCCAGTGAATTCCCAAGATCTGTCAACTTTGTTGATCTCTCCAAATAACCAAATTATTTTCTCTATTGTTTTCAAGCCCATTTATTGCAGTTCTATTCTTTATTATTCCCTTGTGTGCTTTGGGTTTAATATGCTCTTCTTTTTCTAGTTTCTTAGGGTAGATGTTTTGGTTATTGATTTGAGATCATTCTTCCTTTTAATATATTAATAGGTGCTTAGCAGCATAGGTGGCTCAGTGGTAAAGAATCTGTCTGAAATGCAGGAGAGGCAGGAGAAGCGGGTTCAACCTCTGGGTGGAGAAGATCCCCTGGAGGAGGAAATGGCAACCCACTCCAGTATTCTTGCCTAGAAAATTCCATGGACAGAGGAGTGTCCTGGGCTACAGTCCATTGGGTGGCAGAGAGTCAGACACAATTGAGTGAGCGCTAGCAGCATAAATTTTCCTATAAGCATTGCTTTAGCTGCATCCCATAAGTTTTGTAGGTTTTGTTTTCCGTTTCATTAATCTCAAAGTATTTAATAATTTGTCTTTGTGATTCATTCTTTGGCCCACTGATTATTTAGATGTAGTTTTATTTCCATATGTTGGTAACTTTCCTAAAAACCCTTGTGATTGATCTCTAATTTCATTCCACGGTAGTCAGAGAATGTACTTGTATACTTTGTGTGATTTCAGTCCTTTCAAACTTACAGGCTTCCTTGGTGGCTCAGACAGTAAAGAATCTGCCTGTAATGTGGGAGACCTGGGTTTGATCCCTGGAGTGGGAAGATCCCCTGGAGAAGGAAATGGCTACCCATTCCAGTATTCTTGCCTGAGAATCCCATGGAGAGAGGAGCCTGGTGGGGTACAGTCCATGGGGTCACAAAGAGTTGGACACAATTAAGTGACTAACACTTTGAACTCTGAACTTTTGAAACTTATTATGGTCTTTCCTGAAGACTGTCCCACAGAATTTGCATTCTGTCATTGTTGGGTAGAGAGTTCTATAAATGTCTGTCAGGTTTTGTGGGTTTACACCATTGTTTGAGTTTTTTGGTTTCCTTCTAATTTTCTGTTTAGTTGTTCTATTCATTTTCGGAAGTGGGCTATTGAAGTCTCCGACTATTACTGTGGAATTCTGTATCTCTCACTTCAATTATGTCAGATTTTGTTTAACAGATTTCGGTACTCTGGGGTACATATATGTTTAGCACTAAGTCTTTCTGATGGGCTGATCCTTTTGTTATTATAAAATGTCATTCTTTACATCTGGCAACAACTTGTCTTAAAGCCTATTTAGTATGACTTAGTACAGTCACTCCAGTGCTCTTTTGGTTACTATTTGATTAGTATCAGTTTTCTGATTTTTTTTTTTTTTTACTTTCAATCTATTTGTGTCTTTGACTTAAAGTGTTTTTGTTATAGACAGCATATAGTCAGATCACGTTTTTATCCATTTTTTCCAATCTCTGCCTTTGATTGAAGTGGCTAGTCCATCTACAATAGGTAATTACTAATAGAATAGGATTTATATCTGCCATTTTGCTATTTATTTTCTATATAGCTTATGTCTTTTCTGTTTTACTATTCATCCATAACTGCTTTATTTTGCATTAACTAGATATTTCAATAGTATACTATTTTAATGTCCTTGCTATTAGTTTTTATTTTCTTAGTAGTTGCCCTGGGTATTATAATAAATATCCTAACTTACAATAATCTAGTTTGGATGAATACCAACTTAATTTCTATACTAATACCAAAACTTTGCACCAATATACCTCCATTTTCTCCCCTTTTTTAGTGCAATTATTATCATTAGTTTTAAACATTGTAAGCACATCAACAAAGTTCTTGCTTTATGTAGCTGACTTTTAAATAAAATAAGACATGAAAAGTTTTAAAAGCCAAAACACTTTACACCCATATTCTATATTTGCTTATGGAGGACCTTCGTAGGTACTCATATATTTGTGAGTTATTGACTAGCATTTTAATTCTTTAGCCTGAAGAATCCTCTTCAGTGTTTCTTGTAGACCAGGTGTGCTAGCCACAATCTTGTTTTATCTGGGATTAATTAATTAATTTCATGATGTGGCTAAAAGTGGATCTCTCTAAGTTTATACTACTTGGAGTTTTTTGAGATTCTTGAATATGCAGATTAATGTTTTTCATCAAATTTGGACGATATCAGCAATTATTCTCTCAAATATTTTTCAACCCTTTTCTCTCACCTTTTCTTCTGTAACTCTCATTATGCATATACATTGGATATACATATACATACATTGGAATACATATACATTCCATAGATTTCTGAGGCACCATTTGTTTTTCCCTTTTTTTTTTTTCTGTTTCTCAGCCTGGGTAATCTCAATAAACTATCTTCAAGCTCAGTCTTTCTTTCCTCTGTCAGTTCAAATATGTTTTGAGCTCCTCTAGCAAATTTTTCATTTCAATTTTTTAATTTTTCAACTCCAAAAACCCTATTTAGTTCTTTTTTTTAAAATAATTTATATATTCTTATTGATGTTATCTGCTTGGTGAAATATCCTCATATTTTCCTTTAATTATTTAGATACACTTTCCCTTTGTTCTTTTAAAGTCCTTGTCTTGTAAGTCCAACACCTGAGCTAATTCAAGTGTTGCTTTCATTGCTTTTTCCCTAGGTATAAGCCATATTTTCCTGTTTGTTTTGAAAACAGCACTTTAAAAAACATGATGTAAATAAGATCCCCCTCAGCTCAGGATTTGTTGTTAGAGAAGTTTTTATTTTTGTTGCTCTTACTCCTCAGTTTTTCCTTTTTAACCTTCTGTTTAGTCTCTTGCTAGCTCCAACTGTTATCAGCAACTCAGATACTTGTTGAGTTAAACAGTGCCACTAATTATTTTTAACCAACATCCTAGAGAAAAGGCAATTTGTAAAGTGAGCTCTGAATCAGATCAAATAAAGACAAGTTGTGAGACTGAGACAGATCAAACAGTGACAGATTTCTGGGGATGGGGGCTGCGGAGGGCTTCAGTATCATTTCTCCCCCTTCAGTGACTTCTAGACCATTCATTTTCATACCTACCATGCTTATGAGGCTGTTGGTATTCAGGGCTACTGCAGAACTGGGAAGAGTGGGATGGGACATGAGTAAGTTAAAATGTCACAACACTCACTCCTCTTATCATGATTTAGTCACCTTCCTTGAATAAACACTTTTTGGGTTCCTGTAAGCTTTTGGTTAATTTTCAGAGTTCTGAAAAAGTTGTTTTTGATTATTTTTGCCAGTGTTCTCAATGCTTTTATGGAGGAGTGGCTTTTTTAGTGTCCTCATTCTATCATTCTAGGATTGCTTTCTGTGTATTTTAATGCAAATAAATGTATACATTCAGAACTTGTCATCATGGCATGGTTGGGTTAAGCTACAACTATGGCAAGGGATAGTGTTCTTTTTGAGCTCCAAATGGTTGTTAGCCACACCCAGAAGCGAGTCACTTCAGAATTTATCTTGTAGAAAATTACTAAAAATTGTAGTCATAACTTTATTAGGATATCAATGCTGATCCTCCAAATACTTGAATTTCAGCAAATGTTTATATATTTCATACTAAATGCAGGGACCTGTTAGTTGCAATAGAAAATTCAAAGATACAATATACAAGGTCTGCTCTGAAAAGACTTAAGGAATGTACCCATGCCAGAAGCTAAGTAATAAGACCGAAATATATGCCTCCTAATTTGTCCACAGGCAACACTAGCCCAGAGATAAATAGAATCACAGTTATGCTTAAAAGAAATAGTCTATTTTTTGCTTTTTACCTCATCTGTGATTTTCAGAAACTCCAAGTCCTACCTTTGTACCCCATCATATTTCCCCAAGGAATCTTGAACTCTTTAGGAAGTATCCGACTCTTTAGAGGCTGCTTAACCCAGATGCCATCAGGTCTAGATTAGATAAACAAAAATATCCGAGCTAATCCAGTTTAGAGAAGTTTTCATGGGCAATATAGCAAGAGTCTGGGCTCTGTGAAATTGAAGTTCTGTTTCTATCTCCTCTCCAAGCAGGAAGTGATTCTTTCTCCCTAAAACAGGGCAAACTGCCACAGCAAAATTTTATCCCAGCTCTCTACTTATTAGCCTCAAGACTTCAGACAATGCTTGTCACTTTATGTCTGACTTGTAAAATGGGAGTAACATTGCCTACTACTTGGACTTAGGAATTGAACGATATAAAATATTTACATTGTCTGACCCATGGAAAATATTCCATAAGTGTTCACTCATATTCTCAAAACAAATTCCTGTTTGGAACCTCTCTAGGAGGGGATGAACCTCACCCTGATGGTTCGACAGAAATCTGAAGACGGCTCTTTCGTATCATTCTTGTCTCGGCTCAAATGTCAACCCCCCAGGAAGGCCTTCCCTGACTCCTCATCCAAAAGATGGGTTTCTCTTATTCATTCTCTTTCCCACTACAAGGGCAGCCAATTATCTCAGTTTGCCTGGACCAGAGGGTTTTCCTGGGATGCAGGACTTTCTGTGCTAAAACCTGAAAGCATGTGAGTGTGCTCAGTTGGGTCCAGCTCTTTGCAACCCCAAGCAGACCTTGCCAGGGTTCTCTGTCCATGGAATTTTCCAGGCAAGGATAGTGGAGTGGGTTGCCATTTCCTACTTCAAAACCAGAATAACTATGGGCAAACTTAAAAAGTCTGTCAACCTACCATATAGCGAAGCTGGTAAAGAATCTGCCTGCAATGCAGGAGACCCTGGTTCGACTCCTGGGTCGGGAAGATCTGCTGGAGAAGGGAAAGGCTACTCACTCCAGTATTCTTGGGCTTCCCTGATGGCTCAGACAGTAAAGAATCCTCCCGCAATGTGGGAAACCTGGGCTGGGAATATCCCCTGGAGAAGGGAAAGGCTACAGTGTTCTGGCCTGGAGAACACTATAGTCTATGTGGTCACAAAGAGTCGGCACTACTGAGCCACTTTCATCATCATCCTACTTTTTTCCCCTATGATCTTTGCCACTATCTAATATTATTCAATTCACTTGTTTGTTTTCTCATTTCTTTCCCAACAAAATGTAAGCCCCTTAAGGCGAGGGTCAGGATTTCATCTGTGTAATTTATAGCTGTGTTTGGATGCCCACATTTTCAGCATATAGTAGGTATTAAATAACTGAGTAGAAATATTGAATAAACTGCTTGATTAATTGATTATTTAAAATGCTCACCTTTCTACTTTCCAAGTTCAGTAACATTAAGGTATAAGGGTTCTAAAGTTTAATATGACCCCACAATTTTTTTTTTTTAAGTATTTGTTAGGGCTGTAAGGACTGAGTGAGTTGAGAGCACTGGGACCTGTGTAGCAGTGAGAACTCAGACAGCTGCGTTCCTTTTCTCCTGATACCAAACAATATAATTAAAAAGGATTCACTGAAATGTAGACGCTTCTACCATTTACCGTGGAATGTTGGCTCCGTCCAACATAACCCCGTCTGTAAATACAAGATTAGCATCTGTGAAGGGAAAGCTCTCTTTCTATAAAACTGCATTCAGAAGGAGCTCTCCACCCTTTTCCCCTGCAAAGAAACAGCAGCATTACTTGTGAGACCCATAATTACCTTAAATGTTCCACAAGGATGTAAGAGCTACCAGTGTGAAAACACAACCTCAGACCGCGTCTCTGGACGCTGAAACGAGCCAGATAAAGATGATGCCCTTTCCCCACTATTAGTTTACTGTATAAATGAGAAGACATAAAGTAGTTTTAGATTTAATTAAAGTAATTGACTGAATTGCATTTTGTAGTTGTGATTGTCATTAACATTTTTGACCTCCCTGTCACATAGATGTGCCAGAGAACTTTTCCAATGGATATTTATTATGAATATTATCATCAATAAGCACCATTAACATATTAAAATTAATTTTAACTTCTTTATGGAAGACTGAAAGCACAACCAGCTGCTGGAAGCCATCCGTTCTAAATCATTTTTTATCGATTCAACATGGCTAAACCTCAAATACAACTAACAGGGAATTTTATGTGTGTGTGGGCATTTCTCGCTATATAAAATATTTAATTTCATCTCATATCTAGCTCTGGTTGCATTCATCATGTAACTGTATTTTCCAGAGCCCCGGGATTCCCGTGCTATTTTGAGCTCTTCACTGGGCAGTCCTCACAATGGCTCATTTTACGTCCATGTGCATACTTAGGGACATTTGGTCTTATTTTGATGGCTTGCAAAGAGCTTAATAAGAGACAGGCTTGGGTGCATCACAAGATCTTAGTCCACAGGTGTGCTGAGCTGGGCTAACTTGTATGTAGAACAAACAATTAAGCTCTGGAATTTGAGACTCTAAATTGTATCAGTTGAGCACCTGTCCTGGAGGGAGAACACGTTTCATTACATTCCCCCGGGTTCCCCGGGCACGCCGGCTGGGGGCCGTGTAGGGTTTCAGCAGATCCTCCTCAGGCACGCTGCTGGGGGTGCTTTAGCTCCTGTGCCGGCCGCCAAGGGCCTCCAACTGAGCCTCTTCAGAGAGTATCTCCATCCCCGTGTCTGTGCCGCATCCTCAGCTCTGGGCCTCTCCACGCCTCTTTTACATTTACCGCTAACTGAGGACCTCCTACAAGCCAGGCACCCAGTGAAAGGTGTTCAATACAGCACAGCATCTAATCCCTCCCAGCATCACTGCAAGGGTTAGGAAGGCTAAGTAACATACCCACGGGCATGTAAATTTAAGTGGTGGAATCAGGATGCAAACACAGGTCACTGCACTCAGAGCCCGCTGTCTTGATTCCCACACTATTTCCTGCATAGGGTCCAGGTTATCACAGGCTCCGGGGAGTTTCCTGGCCTTTTGGCTGGCTCTGTAGGAAGGCTTCAATCCTTCGGGTTTCTGTGGCTTTACCCTCGGCCCTCGTCTTTCCTTCCTCCCTCTAAATAGCTCCCTGATTGGTTCCATCTCTCCCACCGTGGCCCGGTCGCCAGTGTAGAAACCTGCCTCTCCCCCAGGTCCCTCTGCCGGAGAAACCTGCCTCTCCCCAGGTCCCTCTGCCGGACTCCAGGCCTCGCTGCTCCCGCCTCCACCTGGCAGGAGAGAGGGGTCTCCTGGGCTGCCCACTGCTGCCCCTCCACAGCCGACCTGGCGTCTTCGGCAGCAAGCCCGCCCCTCCAACGTGACCGCCGCAGCGCAGCCTCCAGGCCAGGCTCTCGGCTCCTCTCTCCCCCTCCTGATTTTCTCCATCACCAGCCCAGGTACATCCCCTCTCATTGACTCTTACCTTCCAACACCTCTCACGTCCGTCCTCCTCCCTCCATCTCTACCAGCAGCGCAGTCCGGTGACTCTCAACTGGGGGCAAGTTTGGCTCTCAGCGGGTATTCATCTAGAGGGGTCACACCTGGGGAGAGAGGATGCTACTGACATCAAGCGGGTAGAGACCAGGGCAACTTCTAAGCAGCCTACACTGCCAGGGCAGCCCTCAACAGCAAAGATGATACAGCTCAAAGTATCCCTAGTGCTGAGGCTGATAAACCCTGGTCCAGTCCAAGCCGGCATCATCTCCTGCCTGAGCTATTGCATATCCCTCCACCCCTCTCTCCATACCTACCTGGCTCTCTCCAACCCACTCTCCACTCTCTGCTGCCAGGAGGATCTTTTAAAAAGACAAATGTAGTGCCTCGCCTTACCGAGCACCGATGGCTTCCCATTTCCTTTACATCAGATAAAATGCAAACTTGATGTGGCCAGAAAATTCAGTGTGTTTCTTTATCCAACGTCAAGCCATTCTTTCCCTTTATCTCAGCTTTCTTCTCTTGCCTATTAGGTGATGGGTTTCTTTTCCTTCCAGAGTTCCTTAGCCTACATGCTTCTCACATTTCCTTCACACCTTTGCTCAAATGTCTTCTTAACCCAGAACCTTCCCTGATCTCCCCAACTCTGCATCCCACCTACCCTTGCTTTGATTTTTCTTGTAGCATTTCCCACCCCCTTGTGTAGAATATCTTCATCTGTTTACTTGTTTGTTTTCTGTCTTCTCCAGACAGAATTAAGCTCCATTATAATAGAGATGTCTGTCTTTTTTTTTTTTTTTTTAACTGAGATTTGTTTTAGTATGATTTTTTTAATATTTTATTTGGCTGTGCCGGGTTTTAGTTGCGGCATGTGGGATCTAGTTCTCTGCCTAGGGATCGAACCCGGGCCCCATGCTTTGGGACCTCAGAGTCTTAGCCACTGGACCACCAGGGAAGTCCCAAGATATCTGTCTTTTGTTTACTATTATATCACAGGTGCCCATAACTGTGCCTAGCACATGTTAGGTACTCAGTAAATATTTACTGAATGAGTAGAAACATGAAAATACGTATGCATATATACTGTTCTTTTAGCTTAATTCACAGATAATTACCATGTATGATACAAAAGAATCTTTGGCATTTTCTTTTGTTGAACTTTGATATCAGACAATCACATGTCAAGATTCAAGGGAAACCCAGACTAATGCAATCAAAGTGCTGATTCTGCCCGGCCGCTGATTCATGATTGCCAGGCTCCTGACATCCAGGCCATAGACCAGGCAAATAAGTCACAAGGGAGGACAAACACCTCTCCACACCTCGTACAACATTCACAGTGAACCGGAAATCAGATTCATTGGACTAATTCTTTGTTTGCTGATGAGATTTACTCTTAAAATCTGGGTGGACCAGAAAATCCAGGAAGCATGGCTATTACAGCCACAGGCCCCCCCTCTCTGGAGAGAAAACCATTTCCTACTAGGCAGTGGGTTTATCCAATATCCCGCTCTCCGCAAAGAGAGAAGCAGTCTTTTGGGATGCCAAAATATCAAACTATTCAGAATTTTGATGTCCTAGAATATCGTACATGTTACAGTCACTAAAACAAAAAAAAAAGGAGATTTTTTTGTGTGTAGTACTAGGGGCTTTCCCGGTGGCTCAGTGGTAAAGAATCCACCTGTCAATGCAGGAGAGGTGGATTTGATCCTTGGGTCAGGAAGATCCCCTGGAGGAGAAAATGGTGACCTATTTCAGCATTCTTGCCTGAGAAATCCCATGGACATGACTGAGCAACTGAGTACACACACACAGTAGTAACAGAAAATATAATAATAATTGCAGCTTACGTGTATTAATTGCTTACAACATGTTGGATACTGACAATGGTCTCATTTGATCTTCACGAAGCCTCTAATAAAATGAAAGTGTGAGTTGCTCAGTCCTGTGTGTCCTACTCTTTCAACAGCAAGGACTCTAGCCCACTTGCCTCCTCTGTCCATGGGATTTCCCAGGCAGGAATACCAGAGTGGGTTGCCATTTCCTTCTCCAGGGGATCTTCCCAATCCAGGGATTGAACCTGGGTCTCCTGCATTGCAGGTGGATTCTTTACCATCTGAGTCACCAAGAAGGCCCATGTCTAACAAGGAGGCAGTTTATCATCCCTATTTTACAGATGAGAAAACTGAGAGTTACTGAGGCTGGGTAAGTTGTCCAAAGTCATGCAGCAGGTTAGCTGAAACATGATAGGAACAACTGTTTGTCTTATTACAAAGCTCATGTTCTTTCATAATTCTTTCATGTAAAAAGTAAAACTGTCAATCCCTTCAAGAGACTGATCTGCTCATTTCACAGCTCGAAAGATGGGAAGAGTAATACTGTAAATATTATTGTTCATGAACAATATGAGGCAGGAAATAAAATGCTTTAAAAGTCAGAAAAAGAGCACCATCATTGTTTTTATAATAAGCTTGATAACACATTTTTTATTTTTAATGGGTGGATAATTGCTTTACAATGTTGTGTTAGTTTCCACTATACAACAATGTGAATCAGTTATATGAATACATAAATGGTACTGATGAACCTATTTTGGGGGCAGGAATAGATGTACAGATATAGACAGTGGACTTGTGAACACAGAGGAGGAAGGAGAAGGTGGGATGAGCTGAGAGAGTCTTATCAGCATTTACACACTACTCTGTGTAAAATGGTGTAAAATGTGGGAATCTGCTATAAACACAAGATGGAGGGGATATATGAGTACTTAAAGCAACATCATTCTGGGGTGGGATAATCAAGGTGGGCTTCATGAAGGAGATGGCATTTGAATTGGATGAGATTAGCAAGATAGAGTTATTAATGAAGAATTTTCCAAAACGGAGAGCAGATAAGGAGAGCCACGGCAGGGGACGTTCAAAGGCACATCTGGGGTTAGACAGACCAACCTGGCAAAAGTGAAGGGTTAGCTTGAGTAGTGTTTCCCAGACCGTTCAACCGGGTGACCATAGTTGTTAAGTAGAGGAGAGTATTTGCTGTTAATTATGCTTGAGAAGTGCTATAGGTTAAAGAAGGTTTTGCAGTGTTTCTCAGAGTCTTTAGTGAGGTTAACTGCCTTATGAGTCTCAGAGAGAGGATGTCATCATACTCCCGGTTCGTTTGATCAATCTACTTGACTTATCGACTGCCCTCCCATTTTCATAGAGAATCTTTTAACATCTCACTAAACTTGCATCTACGGAACTGGTTTATGCCCTGTGCCGTTATCCATGAGGTTTCATTACATAAGAGCCCTTCCTAAACCAGTTCCGTAGATGGGAGAGAAGGGCTCTTATGTAATTAAACCTCATGGATAACGGCACAGAGCAGACTGACAGGACCATTCTGTGGAGAGACTGGCTCTGAGATGCAGCCCGAGGCAGCTGATAGAGGGTTCCATGTTGGGACACGGTGTGATCAGCTGTTTGAGATCCTCCTAGCGCAGGAGAAGAGCTCATCAGACCCAGGGCAATGATGGGGAGCTACTGTGTGTAGCTCAGGAATCCAAGTCTCAGGAATCCAAGTGAGTGAATAAAAGTCACTCAGTCGTGTCCAACTACTTGCAACTCCATGGACTGTAGCCCACCAGGCTCCTCTGTCCATGGCGTTCTCCAGGCAGGAATACTGGAGTGGGTTGCCATGCCCTCCTCCAGGGCATCTTCTGACCCAGGGATCAAACCCAGGTCTCCTGAATTACAGGCAGACTCTTTACCATGTGAGCCACTTCGGAAGTCCCGGTGGCTTCCAGAGTCCAAACTCAACTGAAAAAAATAACATTTTTACCCATTTCCAGTTCTCCAGTTTCTCCGCACCAAAGCTCCTCTGCTCCCCTCAGTTTTCTGAGGTTGTTAAAAAACTGTCTACATGGGCAGAAGGGAACATGTACAGAAATCATGATGATGCTGAAAGAGGACCCTTAGAAGCTAATCTGATCATTTTATTTCCCAACTTAAAAATCTCCAATGGCTCCTCATTTCTCTGAAAATTAAAAGTACAAGAGCCAGTAAAATGGGACCCTGTCCACCTCCCCTCCACACCTCAGGTGGTCCTCCCCTTTGCCCACATTCCCAGTGGGTAGCGAAAGCTTTCTCTCCTTGGACACTTCATCTGAGTGCAAGTTCTGTGAGGTCAAGGGCTTTATTTTTGCATATCCTGGTGACCAGCTGTGGTAAGTGCTCCATGAATAGTGTTGAGAGAATGGGTGGATGATAGTACATCCACTGGAACAGATGTGGTGGGTCTTAGAATGCTTTCCAGTGGATTCAGCTAACCCCCAAAATCAACTCGTTATGAAATAAAATCTTTTCGGTACATTATATCTCTTTCTGTTTGACTTTATATCTCATGTGACCTCTCATGTTTCTGTGAATCCAGGCCTCCAGCTGACAGTCTTTTCTCTGCAGGCAGAACATGAACACCACCACCTCTGGTGGCTTTGTCCGTTTTCCTCTTCACAGAACCTCCCAGGAGAGGCATCGTGTACTATCTTCCTTTGGGGTCTTGATTTACCTTCCTGACAGCTACTATCTGTCGAATTGCAAAACAGAGTCAGCCCATTTCTACCATGAAGTCTTAACTTACCTCAGCCAAAATGTCAGGTTAAATTCAATCAGGAAAGTCATTGAAAATACCTGCCACCATTTCAGACTCTTTATGAATTAAGATCTTCCTACATTCATCAGGGATGCTGACCTATAATTTTCTCTTTTCTTTGTAATATCTATGTTAACACATATTCGTGGAGCCTAGGAACATGGTACTGGTGAAGCTATTTGCAGAGCAGGAATAGAGACACAGACCTAGAGAAGGGACTTGTGGACATGCTGGGGAAGCAGGGATGATAACGGCCAGTGTTATTCACTCAGTCGTGTCTGACTCTTTTGCGACCCCATGGACTGTCGCCTGCCAATCTCCTCTGTCCATGAGATTCTCTAGGCAAGGATGTTAGAGCCATTTCCTCCTCCAGGGGATCTTCCCGACCCTGGGATCAAACCTGCGTCTCCAGTGTCTCCTGCATTGGCAGGCAGATTCTTTACCACTGAGCCACCCGGGGAAGGAGAGGGAGACAAATGGAGACAGTAGTACTGAAATATATACATTATCACGTGTAAAATAGATATCTAATGGAAAGTTGCGATATAACACAGGGAGCTCAACCTGCCACTCTGTGATGACCTAGAGGGGTGAGATGGGGGTGGAAACAGGCTCAAGAGGGAGCGGATATGTGTATACTTACAGCTGATTCACACCGCTGTTTGAAAGAAACCAGTACAATATGGTAAAGCAATTATCTTCCAATTAAAATTTTTTTTAAATGTTTAAGATTTCCTACTGAATAGCTTATGTAGGTAAAACTGCATCATTAAAAAAGAAATGATACAAATGAACTTATTTAGAAAACAGAAGCAGACTCATAGAGAACAAGCTTATGGTTACCAAGGGGGAAGGGTGGGGAGAAGGGTAGTTAGGGAGTTTGGAATAGACACATATATACTGCTACATATAATGACTAACCAACAAGGTTAATGTTATATGGCAGCCTGGATGGGAGTTTGGGGCAGAATGGATTGATATATGTGTATGACCGAGTCCCCTTGCTATCCACCTGAAACATCGTTAATTGGCTATGCTCCAATATAAAATAAAAAGCTTTTAAAAAGATACAAAACATTCAAGATACTCAAAGTCTTCCATACCCAGCACAAACAACCTTTAAGAACAGAATCTCATCTTCCATGAGATCTACCATGTCTATCAAAGAATGAACACTTCAATCAGTCTGAGTTCTAATGAGTTTCAGTAACTAGAATCAAATATTATTTAATTTTTCCTATTGTTCCTCACTGTCCAGAGTTTTTCATGTGGTTGTTTGCGCCCTTGTTTCTTCCTCAGGCCAGCCAGTTGGGCATTTCACACTGAACAGGACTCCCAGACGGCAATTTAAATTTTAAGGTGGTGGGGGTAACATTTGGACATTTTATGCCAATGAAGCAGTTTCGTTACCATCACTCTTTCTAAGACAAGTTTATGGAGGAGACCAATGGGCCCTTGGTGGGTCCTTCCGGAAGAAACTTCTCCCTTATTAAATAATGCCAGATAAGCCCAAGGACAAAAGATTTTAAAGACAGATCTGACCACTCCACTGGGCCTAACAATATTTCTATGCTGTGCTTCCAAAAGACAAGCTCACCGGGTGATTCAGAACCAGGCATACCCAGGGTCTTCACGCCACACTTCTAACAGCTAGAAAATACCTGTCTGCCACTCCAGGCTACTGATGGTCACTAGACACAGTCGCAGACAAGCTGTTCTCAGACAGGGTTGGTGGTGCTTTGCGCTGAGGGTTGTCTGAAGTCAGTGACTGATTTGGTAACCCTCTGCTTTCCCTCTGTCTTCAGAAACACTCCACATATTCTCTGAGAGGCCTGGAGGTAAATTAAAAGTTCCATTCATTCATGCATGCCGCCCACCAGTCAACGCAGCCAATACTTTTTGACATTGGCCGGATAAGTTATGTTTGATCTAGTGACCTAAAGGTGAATTGTAGGTTATACCTAATTACACTCATGAGCCAAGTGTAAGTCAGTAACAAACCTTCCTATTTCAGTCCAAAATGCTGTGAAACCCCAGACGGGAGTGCACTGATTATACTGTAGAGGTTTGCGTGAACCAACTAGGGTAAATAATTAGACTGTATTTTTAATTAATATTGCAGTGCCTTCTAGCACAAGGATATTTAAGACGATGACAGTATTGGGGTAATAGTAAAGTGAAGAACAGCCTTGCTCTTGATGAAGCCAGAAAGAACAAAGAAAGTTTTGTCAGATTAGCAGAAGCACCCTGCAGTTTCAGCAATATCGTGTCCAAAGTTTCTAGTGTTTTTAAAGGAAGTTTTCAATTTAGCAAACACTCTGTTTGCCAAGGTGCATAATTGGTCTTTATTACCAAAAATATATCCAGAGAGAATGAAAGACAAGTACTGTACATTTTGAGTTGGTGTAACTGCAGAACTTTTTGGAATCATATGAACTTTATAAGAATCATAACAATTAACACAGATTTCATAATGGGCACCATTTCAACTTTTGTTTCATTAAGCTTCATAAAATATAGGCTTGTGAAAAGCCAGTTCAATTAAAATATGAACTTTTCATTATTTTTAACACATTTTACCTATTTTTTAATTGATGAAAGTGTTATGTATTTTGCCAACCCAAGAATTTTTCACACTTCTTTAATTCAAACCAGCTTGATTTTTGCAATTCAAATAGACAAGTTATTATTTGATATTAACTGGAAATCAAATAAAAATAGTGAAATGTATTAATGGATCACAATGCATACATTATTTCCTAAAGAAATTTATTTTATTCATTCAAAATGCAGTAAATAAATTTTAGTTTAACCCTAGCAATCCTCACAACTTCTGTACTAATATTCTACAGATAAAAATTTACAAATGAGAACACCGAAGCTTTAAGTGATATAACTTGCCCTAGCTCATCTAGCAAGTCATCATGCTTAGTTACTCAGTCGTGTCCAACTCTTTGCAACCTCATGGACTGTACCCTGCCAGGCTACTCTGTGCGTGGAATTCTCCAGGCAAGAGTACTGGAGTGGGTAACCATTCCCTTCTCCAGAGGATCTTCCCGATCCAGGAATCAAACCCAGGTCTCCTGCATTACAGGCGGATTCTTGACCACTGAGCCACCAGGGAAGCCCCATCTAGCAAGCAGAATGTCCGAAGATCCCAATAGAGAAATCCAACCCCTTGCAACATTTTCTGTAAGCTTTAGACAGTAAGGTCCTTGAACAAAGGTTGTGTATTTTTCTTTTCCTTGTCTTTCTTTTTTTACGTATTTATTGTTTTTTTTTGTTTGTTTGCTTGTTTTTCCCTTATGTACTATTGCTAGGATTCCCCAGGTGTCTCAGATAGTAAAGACTCTGCCTGCAGTGCGGGAGACCAGAGTTTGAGCTCTGAGTCAGAAAGATCCCCTGGAGAAGGGAATGGCTACCTGTTCCAGTATTCTTGCCTGGAGAATCCCATGGACAGAGGAGCCTGGCGGGCTGCAGTCCATAGAGCTGCAAAGAGTCAGACACGACAGCGACTAACACACAGACACAAACACACACATACACACACAGTTGCTAGGCTAGGAACACACTAGTAGTTCAATAAATACAGTCAATCATTGACTTACATACCTTTTTCTATTAAACACAGCTCTCTATACCTGCATTTCTATATATTTATTGTTAAGCAACACAATGTTAATTACAGTAAACCCTGAAACACCTTTGGATGACAGTTATGTGAAGCATCACAGAAGAAAAAAATTATGATCCTGTGTGTCTTGAGATGGGGATTAGGGTCCCCAACCCTTGACTGAGTTGACCAGCTCTCTTGAGTGGTCTTATAGACACCTCAATTATATCATGCCCAAATGGAATTAATCTTCTCATCTTCTACCTATCATTTCTCTTCACTGTCCAAGTGTCCCAGCTAGACACTAGGGTGTCACCCTCATATATTTTTTTCTCATCAACCCCCCCATATGGTCTCAAAGTATTCAGGCTACCTGCTGAGTCTCTTTCCATTCCACCACTGCATTCCAGGGTTTAAGAGCTTTAATTTTGACTCCCACTTGTTTCTTCTGCCTAGAAGATTTTAACAGTTTGGTTATGAGCTGCCTTGCATCCGGTCTCTCATCATTGGCATTCTTCCTCCCAGGCACCCAAATTTCCTTTCGGAAATAGAAACCATTCTCTTCTTAAAGGCAGGTGACACCTGCCTCTATCTTAAAGCAGTATTTTCCACTGTGGGACCCATGGAGCCCTAAGCGCACTGTGAAAAGGGAGAGACAGAGGTTCTGGGCAAGTTCTTGCAAATTAATCACGCAGAGCAGCACGTTAAAGAGTCTGAGGTCTTGCAGAAAAACATCCGATGTTACAGCCTAACCCAGTGTTCCCTCCATTTTATTTGACCTTCAAACCTCCTGTTTTCCCAGTCAATACCAATTCGCATCTCAAGGAACCATTGTTCTTCTAAGTGTAGTCTGAGAAAATACCCTTCTGCTAGTAAATGAATGGTAGGACCAGCCCTGCTCCGTGAAACACCAATCATACCATGTTCATGGCTGTTTTGACAGCAATAACACGCTCTTGTTTTGTCAAACTAAACATGAAGTTCCCTCAAAATAGCAAGTGTTTCCCCCAACATCTCCATCTGAAGAACTCTTACTAACAACTTGAAAACCCAGCTCGAGTGTTACTATATCTCCAAAGTCTTCTTTAAGTCCTCAAATCACTCTGCTGTCTAGTTCTAATCGTTCTAATACTGACTGTGCATGTTCAGAAAGCCACCCTCTTAACCAGATAATCAGGCCCCTATATCTCTGTATCGGAGCTCATAGCACAATTTCCAGCATGTAGCCCAAACTCAACAAATGTTTCTTGAAGGTGTATTTCATTGTCTTCTAATGCAAAACCTTACAGATAGTAGGTGTCACTGCACACTGACTATAGAATTTCTTGAGAGATCAGATTGACTTTAGAGGCACCTGGGGCTTTCCTGGTGGCTCAGTGGCAAAGAATCTGCCTGCCAGCTCAGGAGACATGGGTTCGATCCCTGGTCCGGTACGATCCCACCTGCCACGGAGCAACTAAGCCCGTGTACCACAGCTATGGAGCCTGTGCTCTGGAGCCCAGGAACTTCAGCTCCTGAGCCCTGGCATGGCAACTACCGAAGCCCGCCCACCCAGAGCCTGTGCTCTCAACGAGAGAAACCACCTCATGGGAAGCCCGCCCTGCTAATTACTTACTTGTATTTCTATACACCCAATGCTATATTTTTTCTCTTTTTCTTGGCTTTAATGTTTTTCTTTTGTTATTTAAATGTGTTATTTTATATTGGCATAGTTGATTTGCAATGTAGTATTAGTTTCAGGAGTTCAGCGAAGTGTTTTCCTTATACACACACAGATATCTGGGCTTCCCAGGTGGGACCAGAGAACTTGCCTGTCAATGCAAGAGACAGGAGACTTGGGTTTGATCCCTTGGTTGGGAAGATCCCCTGGAGAAGGACATGGCAAGCCACTCCAGTGTTCTTGCCTGGAGAATCCCGTGGACAGAGGAGCCTGGAGGGCTCCAGTCCATAGGGTCGCAGTCAGACATGACTGAAGTGACTTAGCATGCACTCACTCGCCAGGTATCTATTTTTCAGCCATGGATAGTGAATCAGTAGAAGCTAATAGCGGGCGCAAGGCACAGTACTGGACACCTAGTCTCCTCATCCAGACACACAGTACCCAGTGGCTCCAAGAGTTCTAGCAACTTCCTCACCACTCACTGGAAGGTCAAGGTCCACTGAGAAACAGTCTAGTGTGATACTGCTCCAAGGAAGTTAATTTTCAAACAATTGAGTCAATTGTCTCTCACTTCTTAGTGGTGAGGAAGATCTGTAAATGACGGGGCTATTTTCCAGTGGGGCAATCTATTTCACCTCTTCCCATCCCCTTTTCCTCATCTGTAAGACAAGGATAAATAAGACAGCATTTGAAAACATTTAACACCTTGCTTGGCACCTAGCAGTCCATCAGTAAAAGTATATTACATTTGGTTCTGCTTCCTCTTGAATTTTACAGTTTATAAAAATAAAAAGAGGAGCCACTTACATGAAATTAATAACCACCACAGCTCAAAAATTTGTTAGTCAGTTTATTTTGGCCAGATCTATTTGTCTCTGCCATTCTCCATGTTAAATTAAAATTAAAACAAACACACTCTTAAAAAAAAAAAAAAAAAGAGCCCTCCTAATTCAGCAGAGTAGCATTCAGAATTAGGCATCTGAGTCACACATTTTAATCCCAACTGACTCAGTTTATTGTCCAAAGCATTTTGAGACTCAGTGTCTCTAAGGTAAGGTCCGAATAAAACACGTCCATTGGTGGTATGGTCCTCTCATAGCATAGTTGGAGATGTTGATTGGAACCTAGGGAACACAAGGCATCCCTTATAAAGGTTGGGACCCTTCAAATTATTCCCCCATTATTTTGTAAAGGAGTAAAATGCATGAGGCAATTTAAACAGGTCAGGGACAGAAGAAGTCACAGTTCACACTTGGGACTGGACCAAGTCAAGTACAAAGAAGGCGTGGGCCAGTGTGGGGTGAGGGCACCAGCTCTTAGGAACGTGGGTCCCCCTAGCATTGGAGTTAATGAGGCCATTGGTTCACTTATTTTCCTTCCCAGAGATCATCATGATCAATTTGCATGATGATTATGGAAAAAATTAAAACACTATTCCCAAAGATCAAGTTAATATAGACCTTTGAGACTTTGAGCTTCCTGGAGGAGAAGAGTATATTTTTCTCCAAAAGGGGGAAAAGCACTTGAGATGAACTATAGTTTAGTTCAAAGAAGCCATGGTGAATTCCTCTTCCCCACCCCCCTTTTTTTATTCATAGCATCTAACATCTCTATTAAGCCCTTGAGAACCTTTCTCCTTTAAGAGCCTGTAATGAATTTAACACAAATTCAAAGGGAAATAAAAGGAGCCAGGTGGGGTGGGGGGATCAGAATGAGGAATCGAAAAGAATATGAATTTGTGGAATCCTCTTGTGGTTGCAAAACCATTTGCTCCTCCTTCAGCCCAGTGACAGAGTCTACATTTTCTGGATTCAAATGAAATATCTTTTTTCCTTTGATACCTCAAGCCCACGTAAGAGATAGGTAGTTACAGCATCACACTGCTTCCTGAGGAGCCAAAAATCTAATCATTAGGCTCTCACTAAAGTTAACTGCCCCACATACAAAGCAATTCCATTTTTTAGTTCCGTTTTTACCCCATTCCCTTGTCATTTACATAAAGCTAGATTCTGGGGTTTTTGTTTGTTTTTTTTTCCTTCTGGAGAGACTTGCATTTTCTGCTCCATAGAAAAAGCATCTGACCACCTTGGAAGCTGGTATGGAGGATGAAATCTGTGTAGATCTGCATTCTTGAGATTTCTTTCCATATTACTACTACAAGATGGAATAGATAAATGCAAAACTGTTCAGCTCTTCCATCTAACAAGGGTCTTACTTTTAGCAACTAAACTATCTAGACAGAATAAGCAAAGGGAGAAGAGTTACACCAATAAATATTCCATATCACAGGGAACTTTCCCTGCAAGCTAGTCTCAACTTCTCTACTTCATCTCCCTTCCCTAATCAAGGGACCCCACACCTATAAAGACATGCCGTCCTTCTTTAATAATCTGTGTCACCTCCATGCTTTTCTCCTGGTCCATGTCAGCACTGATTTCCCGTAGTTCATGGTCACAAAAACTTAAAGCAAAGAAACAAAAACCTGTACACTTTATGTCCAGCAAGCCCAGAAAAAATGCAGTACTACATTATTTCCATGATTGACTTAAAGGAAGAAACCTTTTAAGAGGAGAAAAGAACCCGTTGTGACTTTTTACATTTTATCTGTAACTTATCCATTAAGTCCATGCAATGACTAAGGTAATCTTATGGAAAATGTAATGCCATCATTCTGGGCACAACAATGACTGTAATAAACTGAGTTTGAAAACATTTAGGTATGTAGTTTGGGCCGAGCACCATGTGAAGTACTAGCAGGTTCGCCATGGGCAGTTGTGTGGGTTGTGCACAGTACAAGGGTGCCCAGCCAAAGAGGCAGCTGATACTCAATCTGTTCTCTAACCAAGCAGAACACTTGGGTGCTGGCTATAACCATTTGAAGGAAAAGTGGCCTTTTTATAATTCATTTGTCCCAAGGTTTTCTGATGAAAACCTTGACTAAGTGAGCTCAGGGCTAAGGGTACCAGGAGCTTGTAATCTAACAGCAGATAATCTCAGTGGAGGGTGGTACAAATTACCTGAAAATTAGCCTTCATGAGACAAAAGGTAAATAGTGAGCTAGTCATCACTCCCCCTTATATAGCTTCCCTAGCCGGTCTTTTTAGCAAAGCACAGTCACACAGTTGAGTCCCATATTCTCAACTCTATGAGACAGGAGTCCAAGTGTCCTTTTCGTGACTGAAGAAGACAAGGCTCAGAGAAGTCGATCAACTTACCCCAGACCACCCGGCAGTCAATGAGTGGCCCAAATACCCCATGTTCTCCCAAGGTAGAGGGGCACAGAAGAAGGAGGCAGAGAGCTCTGTGCCTGGGGTGGGATTAGAGTTGAAACCCGGGTGGCATTAACATTCATCTCCAATGCCCAGCACTGTGCTTGGCACATGGTGGACCCTCAAGGAGTCTTTCTTGAACTGAATCCAGGAAGGAGGGCTGAAGAACCAGCATTTCTTGAGCAGGTCCAGGAGGCACCTAAGATGCCACATGGAAGAGGTGTTTGTTCTCAGGGTGGCCCCTCGCCTATCACCTCAGTCCCCCACCCTGGTCCTCCATCCCACCCTGCACTCTCCCAACAACCTCTGTGGTTTGGGGATTTTCATTGACAAGGCTGGTGTGGACAAGGCAGCAATTCAGACAGCTCGCCCAGGTCTCCACTCTCCCCACCCGCTGGCCCTCCATCGGGCTCACTGCCAATAAGGAAAGTTTGCCATCCTCCTTCTTGATGGTCTTCCAGTTCTTTGCCAATGAGTTGATCTGCTTCACAATATGCTTCGCTGTGTTTGACATCTGTCATAAAAGCCAGGTCAGGCATATCTATCTTCTGTTAAAATGAGTCATTCTACAGAGGCACTTCTTCTGCTGTTCGGGCCCCACCAGAAATAATTCTTGGCATAATGTCATGTCTACCAACCTTCTGATTAGGATCCAGAAAGTACTGGTCCTGGCTTCCCCCCACTCCTATCAGAGAAACAAGGTCACAGTTACAGGACCAGAAGGAGACATCATAATATGAAAATCTGAAGGGGAAGTTGTAGCCGAAACGACTGGCTCAAAACAAATATCTTCCCTTAATGTCTTTCAAAAGTCAGTGACTGCGGCAACACAGCTGTTTCACTGTGATGAAACATGAATTTTCTCATATCACATGGCTCAGATGAGTCTTAGGTTCATGCAACACAGAAAGACATTGATGAAAGTGCCCTTGAGTGGCAGTTGTTCCTCTTCAACATAGGATAGTTCAGCCTTCAAGGGAGGCTTCACGTAGGTGAGAATCCTGGGCAACTTGGTCTCTCATTACAGACTACATGCATAGAAGAGAAGCATCGATCATTTCTGACTCTAACTGATCCCTTGAGAGGCACCCATACAAGAAGCCTGTCTCAGTTCCCCCAAAGACCTGTCGGTTGGAAAATCTTTCACAAGATTACTAAAATCACTACTATGACCAAAGCTGTTACAGCCACTTTGATTCCCTCTGGGCCAAGTACATATGGCAAAATATATAACGCTTCACCCTTGGGTGGAGAACGTGGGCAGATGTACCTCTTTGCACAGATCAAGAAGGAAGGAATGGGATGATGTTTATAAAAGAAAGGGATTTTAGAAAGACATATGCTAACTAAGCTAGTTTTGTTGGAGGTAAAAAAGGACTCTTTTTCCAAGATATTTACAAATGTTTCCTTGTGGCAATAATTGCAGCAGAAATTGATATTTTTAACAGTGACGATGCAACATACTTAACAAAACACATTAGTTGAAACAAATATTTCTACTTAGGGGAAAAGAGAGGGCTTTCCTGGTGGCTCAGATGGTAAATAATTTGCCTTCAATGCAGGAAATCCAGGTTCAATCTCCAGGTTGGGAAGATCCCCTGGAGAAGGGAGGGGAAAGAGAAACTTCTACAGCTGGATGAAGCTGTGGACACGTTCTAGATTCTGGCCATCCTGACTCTCTGAGCGGTCCAAATAGTTATTTGGTAGGTAGACAGGCTGTGAGGGAAGGGGGCGAGGTCCATACATAACAAAGAAAAACAAGATTAAGAACTAGACGTCTCCTTTATTGGGGCCACTGGAGTGAATCAGGAAAACATCCAAAGATCCTTGGTAAGAAAGTGTTCTCTCGGCAGACCTAAATAGGACTTTTAAGAACAGAGAAAACCATTGCAGACAGGAGTGTGTGCATGCTCTGTTGTTCAGCTGTGGCAGACTCTTTACGACTCCACCAGTCTTCTCTGTCTGTGGAAGTTTCCAGGCAAGAATACTGGAGTGGGTTGCCATTCCCTTCTCCAGGGGATCTTCCTGACCCAGGATAGAACCCTCGTCTCCTGTGTCTTATGCATCAGTGGGCAGATTCTTTACCACTGCACCACCTGGGGAGTCTGCAGACAGGAGAAAGGCCCCCAAATAGTAAATGGTGGACACTCAAAAAATACTATTTCTGGTTGGCAACATTCTAAGTCCTTCTTCTAATCCAACACTTGAAAGAATGCCGTACATTTTCCTTTTGAACACACATAACCTGTTTGCTCCATGCTTACATGAGAAATGGACTGTCTTGTTCAAACTGGAATAAATTGTTGAAAGAAATATAAGTGCTTAAGTGTCTTCTTCAGGACCAGGAAATCATCTATCATTTCGACTTTGAGTTGTAGCCTTGTAAAGAAGAAACTCGTTCCTTATAGTTATGCTGCTAAACTAGGAATAAAGACCTCTGTTGAAAGAGATGCTTTAGCAGTATCTGGATGAGAGATTAGCTCTACAAGAGGCAAAGGAAATCGCCTATTTCCCCTTGTCCAACCCACTCAACTCAAACCATCCAAAACTGTCAGTGGATCTGAAATTAGAGGAAGTGACTAATTTGATGATCAATAACAACCCTGATGGTTCAGGATGTTAAGATAAGGGTAATGTAAGTCATGCTTCTAACTATGAACAGATCAGTGGAAGGAATCAAAAAAGCACCGGCGCTGACACAACTGACTCAAAAGGTTCAGTGTTTTATGTTCCAGACCACATGTTTGCAAATCAACAAGTGGCCATTTCATCTCATGTGGGCATCCAAGTCTTCATGAAGAGTGGAGTTCTGCTTCTTTACCAGAGTTGGAGTCAGGCAACCCTGCCAGCATGGGCCTAGGTTCCCAGCCTTCTAATAAATGAGGGGCATCTATTTCTGAACTCTGGGAAAGGACTGTTATCCTGAGTTGGTGGCATGTTGCAGCCTAACAGTCGCCCATGTAGACAGTTGCTAAGCATTGGAGCAACCAGCAGGCGTCCTGAGCTCCGCAGAGACTAGGAGCCCCTCACGCGTGTTCCCTTTCCCTTTCACACACAGAGGACTCCGGCAGGATGGCTGCCCTGAGTTCAGTGCCAGCAATCATGAAACTGGTGCCAGCAAAGGTTGTTCATTTTGCACTGGCAGCCGCTGGGTGACTGATACACTGCAGATCGTTAAGTACTTTTCCCATCAAGGCTTTGGAACGTTGCTTACTTTGGGGTGTTGGGGGCACCGATTCTGCTGAATGCCATCTACATGTAGCAGATGTGCTGTGGAAGAGTTATCCTACCTTCCTGCCAGATTTTGACGTGTTGTCTGATGTCCATGTTTGGAAGGAATTGGTGGTTTGCTTTTTTAATCTAAGACTGAGTATAAGGCAATGTGGAATTTCCTAGCTAACACTAGTGGTAAAGAACCTGCCTGCCAATGCAGAAGACATAAGAGACCCGGGTTCGATCCCTGGGTCGGGACGATCCCCTGGAGGAGGACACGGCAACCCACCGTATTCTTACCTGGAGAATCCTATGGACAGAGGAGCCTGGTGGGCTACAGTCCATGGGGTCATAAAGAGTCGGATGTGACTGAAGCGACTTAGTACACACGTGTGCATAAGGCAATATACCGCTTCTCCTTGAGAATGACTTGCTTCCCTTATGTGGTCAAAGAGCTGGGTTCTGATCCTGGGGACTGCTCTGACATGTGCTGCCCATGTGCAGAGAATGAAATAATTTCCTATCTGCAAACAATGGTTTCTCTTGTTTCAATGTTATTATTTCCTCATAAAGGCCTGTACAAAGCCTCAGGATGCCTCTTGTTTTTTTTTTTTTTTTAACAAAGTATAGTTGATTTACAGTGTTGTGTTAATTTCAGGTGTACATCAAAGTGACTCATATGTGTGTATATAAATATATACACACGTGCGTGCTACGTCGCTTCAGTCTTGTCTGACTCTGTAGCCCACCAGGCTCCTCCGTTCATGGGATTCTCCAGGCAAGAATACTGGAGTGGGTTGCCCTTTCCTTGTCCATGTATATATATATATATATATACATTTTCAGTTCCGTTCAGTCGCTCAGTCGTGTCCAACTCTTTGTGACCCCATGGACTGCAGCACGCAGTGTATGTATATATACACACATACATATATTCTTTTTTCAGATGCTTTTCCATTATAGGTTCTTATAAGATGTTGAATATAGTTTCTCATGCTCTACAGTAGGCCCTTGTTATTTATCTATTTTATATATGGTAGTTCTTGTGTTCTCAGGCACTCAGTCATGTCCAATTCCTTGCCACTCTTTGGACTGTCGCCCCCCAGGCTCCTCTGGCCATGGGATTCTCCAGGCAAGAATACTGGAGTGGGTTGCCATTTCCTTCTCTAGGGGATCTTCCCAACCCGGGGACTGAACCTGCATCTTCTGCGTCTCCCACATTGCAGGCAGATTCTTTACCTGCTGAGCCATCGGGGAAGCCTATCTATGGCAGCAAGCATGAGTCTCTGTTAATCCCAACATTCTAATTTATCCCTCCCTACCTCAATATGCTACTTTCATTTCTGCAATTGTGATTCTATAGTTCATGATAGTCAGTGCAAAAAGCAAAAGACACATGTTGAGGTTTTATGTTAACAGAGAGTCCTTTGCCTTGACTGGCTGATGTTTAAACACTCCAAGACCAGACACTTCCTCCATGTCGTCTTCATCTGCTTAAGCCTAAATCTGCGCCTGTAGGTGAGGAATGATTGGATGCTATTACCTCGATAGCCGATGATAATATTTCTACATCCATTGTTAAGCTTCTTAAGTTTTTTCTTCACTCCAGGAGTGTTTAGCATATCGTTTTCTAAAAACCATCCTCAGTGTGCCTTAGGTGAAGCACGATCCGATACCACGTTCGTGGGAGATTATCTAGGACTTAGCTGCTGAGTGAATATCTCAGCCTCCCTCAGCCAGTCTCTCCATAAATGCACCTTTCTAAACCTCTCAGGGGTAAACTGGGTCACTTGACATTGTTTCAGAACATCTGGAAAATAGTCATTGGGGTGGGGAGGGCGGTGAAAGCTCTTTGTGCTAAGGCTCCAGGGATCTCAGGAAAACACGGATGTGGCACACATCAGATGATTCTAAAACATCCACTTGTTTGTAAGTACCCAAACTACTCATTACCTGCTCCAACTTCAAATAAGAGGGGTTTGGCAAGGACTCTGAGTTCAGATCTGTGTCACGGCTCCCACCCAAGCTTCAAATCCCTTTTCTGGCATTTTCAGGTGATCAAGAAGCAAGCTGAGCTGAGCTGAGCTGAATCTCATTTCACATGCCTCCCCAAGGTGAGCTCCCGAGGACCTAAGACGAACAGAGGTCCAAGCCACTGACAAGAGCCTCTGAGCAACCATCAGGTAACCACACAATCCACAGGATATTGTCTCTATTTGTAGCTTTTTTTGCAGTCAGCTGCAAATATGACCAGGTAAGTAAAGCCGCCAGCAAATGGACTGTCCTTCCTAAGGCACTTCATTCATTGATTGCAATACTTCTTTATTGGTAGAGGTTTAGAAGTTTCACATATAAAAAGTCCTCCCTTAAACATCATGGATTCCAAGCCAGGGAACTTCTTAAGTGATTGAGTCATGTGTTTTATGGTTCTCACTTTCCTTAAAATATTAATTTAGGAAACAAATGAGAGCTTTTCTTTAAGGGGCGTGCTGAGAGTTAAACTGGCCGGTCCTCCATGCTGACCGTGTTGTACTATCCTCCTTGATTAGTACAAGTGCCAGGCTGTTCCTTCAAATTAAGACAATATGCTTGTAGTGATGGACTGTATTGGCCATCTATCTTCCTTTTGTGATCTGGCTCTCATCGAGCTGAAATGAAGCCATTTCTTCTGCCTGTGGCTGATTAAACACAGAGTAAACCCACATTTCTAAGAAGGCTCTTAATGATCCTCCACAGAGCTCGCGTCAGCCCAGCCCGCACCTGCAGCCTTCAGCTTCTCTGCTTCCATTGTAAACTGGAGCATCTGTCTCATGGAGGTGGTATCTTTTTATCACCCAGTGTATCAGTCTGGTCAGAGTGCATACAGCTCACTGGGTATACAATGAGTGCTTACTGTGCCACAGGTAACAAATAGTCCCTCAGGAAGTCTTGTTCTCATCAGGAGTGAAAAGGACACAACTTTGGCTAAAAATCTGTGACTTTGGTAAAAGTCTCCATGGCTCACAGCCCATGGTCTTCCTTCAAGCAAAACAGGTTGAGAAATGACAAGAGTAATCTTTTAAAGAAGGCAATTCTTTATTCATCAACTCATTGATTATTTTATTCATTCACCCCATAAACACATCAAATACCAGGTATGAATGGAGCCCAATGAACGGAGATGGAGCTAGAGCATGGGCTTGGTGCCTTGGAGGTTACATCCTAGTGAAGAGACAGATGATAAACAAGTAATGATGCATTCAGTACTTCATTACCACTGTGAGGAGTATCCCAAGTAAGAAAAGTTTATGGGACTATATTAAATGGGGCCTGATGTTTTCTGGGGTTCAGGGAAAGCTCCCTGGGGAAGTAACATTTAACCTGAGACCTCAAAGACAAGAACAAGTAGTGAGTTAATAGAAAACCACAGACACAGCATGTTCAAAGGTCCTGGGGTAGACAGGTAATATTTAAACCATCCGAGCAATCAAAAACCCAGTGAGAGGGAGAATGGCTAAAAACAGGCCTGATGGCATGGGCAGGGATCAGATCAGGAGCAGCTATTTTATGCTGAGTTGAGGCATTATAATTTTATCCCCAGATTTGACTGAAACTAGTGGTTTGTAAGCAGGAAGGTAAAATGGTCATTACCACCATAGGACCTTATGACCATTTTTGAGTAGTGGCAATGTTGCACTTTCCTTGACAGGCACTGTAGATATTTGTAATTTTTCTTCTCCATGGGTACCAGTAGCCCTTCAAAGTGGCTCTCTTTAGCCCCACCTCTAGGTGAGGGGAAACTGAGGCTGAACAAGGGTAAGATCACACAGTTGGCAGGGTGGGGTCAGGTCCTGGCCAGGCCAACCCCACACACACGTTCCCTCCTCTGGGCCATACTGTGTTCTCACTCACAGACTGTCTCTTCACCTGCTGCTCCTTCATGACATTTATGATGCATTACTCTTTCCAACTGTATGACATGAGGAGAATTTCCAGTTCATTTACTGACAACGTTCAAATAAAGATAGCTCCATTTAAATCATAGGAGAAATAAACATAATAGAACTGACTTGTCCCTTAGAAAGGAATCTTGGCACCAAGGTATTAAGTTAGTGCCATGTAGAAACATAAAGCCCAGGATCTGGAATTAGATTGACCTGGGTTCAAATCCCTGCTTGTCCAGTGCAGAGGCTGACGCTCAGTTACATTCTTCATAAATGAATACATGAGCACTGAGTTCACTTGCTTGTTGTGAGGATTAAGTAAAATAGTTATGCAAAGCAATTTTCCAACTTTCTGAGACACCCATTTGTCACTAACACCACCAGCACCATTGTCATCATCTTCATCATCATTGTTATAGTCATAGCATCATCATCATGGTTACTTAACTAACTTGCCAGGTTAGTGGGGATAGCATCACCAATTCAATGGACATGAATTTGAGCAAACTCCAAGAGATAGTGAAAGGACAGGGGAGCCTGATATGCTGTGGTCCATGGAGTCGCAGAGTCAGACACGACTTAGCAACTGAACAATAACAGGTTAGTGGGACATTGAACACCCCTACCTCTTTCTCCTAGCATGTACTTTTATTCTATTGCAAAGACATCGCTCATTTTCCTGCTTTCACCTTTTAGAAAGGAATGTGCACTAACCCCTGGCAGGTAGCTGAAGACCAAGTATGCCTAATAAAGTGAAAGTGACAATCAGTCGTATCCAACTCTTTGCAACCCTATGGACTATAAAGTCCATGGAATTCTTCAGGCAGAATACTGGAGTGAATAGTTGTTCCCTTCGTCAGGGGCTCTTCCCAACCCAGGGATCGAACCCAGGTCTCCCACATTGCAGGCAGAGGCTTTACCCATTGAGCCATCAAAGAAGCCCGAGAATACTGGAGAGGGTAGCCTATCCCTTCTCCAGCGGGTCTTTCCGACATCAAACCGGGGACTCCTACATTGCAGGCGGATTCTTTACCAGCTGAGCCAGCAGGGAAGCCTAATGAGTCAGGCAACAGGTAAATCCAAGAACATTTGAAAGCAGCACAGAGTAATTCCAAAAAGACTTAAACAGCTTTGCAGAAGAAGATACTTGACAGAGATGAGTGACTACGAAGCATTTTAAAGATAATTCCCCCTTTAAATAAATAGCTATAACAAATGAAAGGACCCTGTTTTGCTTTGAAAACTGCTTTTTAGTCGAGAGGTGTTTTTTTTTTAATTATATGAGGTATCAAATGGATTGGCTTTCACTTGAACAAAAGTTTACATGCAAATATTACATATTTTGAACATAGATGATTATAGGTGATTATAGGTGATGTGAATTCCTCCCAAAAGGATATCAACTATCTAAATCCAGAAAGATATCTGGGCAAGACCATCTGCTGTCTCGATGGCTGTCTAACAACTGCCACACCACTCTTGATGATACTTGTAGACAAGTCTACAGAGCAAATCCCACAAACATTCCTTCTATTAAATGAAACAATGCCCGTCAGAGCCTCCCATTCTATGCCTGGTACATATTCAACCTTTGATCAATGTTAGCTATTGCAATAATACAAAAAAATACTTTCAGATTGAAGAGGTTTTTGTTGTTTTCTGGTTGTATTGAGATGTAATTGGCAACACTGTGCAAGTTTAAAGCGTACTAGTGGTGATTTGACACACTTACGTGTGTGTGGTAAGATTGTTTAAGACCTACTCTCTTAGCAATTTTCAAGTATATGATGCAGCACTGTTAACTATAATCACTATGCCATACATTAGGTCCTTGGGATTATTCATCTTATAGCTGGAAGTTTTCATCCTTTGACTAATATTTCCCCATTTCTCCAAGCCCTCAGCCCCTGGTGCCAGCATTTTACTCTTTGTTTCTAGGAGCATGACTTATTTAAGCTCCATATATAAATGAGATCCTTACAGTATCTGTCTTTCTCTGTCTGACTTAGCATAGTTCTCAGGGTTTAACCATGTCATTGCAAATGGCGGGATTTCCTTCTTTCTCATAGCTTTCTCACTGAGGCTTCCCTGGCGACTCAGATGGTAAAGAATCTGCCTGCAATGCGGGAGACCTGAGTTAGATCCTAGGTTAGGAAGACCCCCTAGAGCAGGGCAGGGCAACCCACTCCAGGATTCTTGCCTGGAGAATCCCCACGGACAAAGGAGCCTGGTGAGCTGCAGTCCATGGGGTCGCAAAGAGCCGGACATGATTGAGCAGCTGAGCACAGCATAGCTGAATAGTATTCCATCGGGGATATTTTATATCTCACGTCTTCTTTATCCATTCATCCATCTGTGGACACATAGGTTGTTTCCATCTTTGGCGACTGCGAATAATGCTGAAGGGATATGGGAGTGCAGACACTCAAGATCCAGCTCTCATTTCCTTTAGATAAATACTCAAAAAGTGGAATTGCTAGATCATAGGGTAGTTTTATCTTTCATTTTTTGAGGAGTCTCCGTACTGTTTTCCATAGTGGCTTCATCAGTTTACAATTCTGCCAACAGTGCACAAAGGCTTCCTTTTCTCCACATCCTTATCAACATTGCTTTTTGATAAAATGTTTGTTATTGCTTTCTTTTTGATAATAGCCATCTTCACAAGCATGAGATGGTATCTCATTGTGATTTTCTTAATGATTAGTGATGTTGAACACCCTTTCCTATACCCATTGGCCATTTGTATCCTTTCTATTGGAAAATATCTATGTAGGTGTTTTGACCATTTCTTAACTAGATTAAGTTTTTTTGCTATTGAGTTGTATGAATTTCTTAACAATTTTTGATATTAACTTATCAGATACATGGTTTGCAAATATTTTCTACCATTCCATCTTCATTTTATTGAATTTTTCTTCTACCATGCAGAAGGTTTTCATGTAGGTTTGATGTAGTCCCACTTATTTAATTGTGCCTTTGTTATTTGTACTTTTAATGTCTTTTCCCAAAAAAATCATTGCTAAAACCAGTGTCAAGAAGACTATTCCTGTGTTTTCTTTTAAGTGTTATGTTTTTACATCTTATGTTTAAGTATTTAATCTATTTTGAGTTAATTTTTGTGAATTGTGTTAGATACGGGTTTAATGTAATTCTTTTGCATGCAATTATCCAGTTTTCCAGTACCATTTATTGAAGAGATTAGCCTTTTCCTGTTGAGTATTCTTGGCTTGTTTGTCAAATATTAGTTGATTGTACATGCACACTTCAAGTCTCTTCTTTCTGTTCCATTAATCTATGTTTTTGTACTAGTACCACAGTGTTTTGATTACTATTGGCTTATAATACTGTTTGAAATAAATAAGTGTGATATCTCCCACATTGTTCTTTCTCAAAATTTCCTTGGCTATTCAGGGTCTTTTGTGGTTCCATATGAATTTTAGGATTTTTTTCTATTTCTGTAAAAATTTCTATTAGAATTTTAATAATTACATAGATGGCTTTGAGTAGAATGGGCATTTTAAAAATGTTAACTCTCCTGATCCATGATTAAGAGATTTTTCTTTCCATTTATTTGCGACTTCTTCAATTTTTTTCACCAAAATCTTTTAGTTTTCTAGTTTCAGATTTTTCACCTCCTTGAATATATTTATTCCTACTGTCTATGATAATATTGTAAATAAAATTGTTTTCTTTATTTCTTCTTCAGATATTTTGTTGGTAGTACATAAAAACACAACTAATTTATGTTAATTTCTCCCATCCAAGTACTAACCAGGCCCGACCCTGCTTAGCTTCCGAGATCAGACGAGATCGGGCGCCTTCAGGGTGGTATGGCCATACACTATGTTAATTTCTTTGTCCTGAAACTTTACTGAATACATTTGTTAGTTCTAAGAGTTTTTTGGTGGAATCTTTAATGTTTTCAATACATAAGATCGTATCATTTGCAAACAGAGACAGTTTTACTTTTTTCCTTCCAGTTTAGACAACTTATTTCTTTTTCTTGCCTGGTTGCTCTAACTAGGACTTCTATAACTATGTTGAATAGAAGTGGTCAAAGTGGGCACCCTTGCCTTATTCCCAGTCTTAGAGGAATGACTCTAATTTTTCACTGCAAAGAGTTTTAAAACCGTCCAGTTTAATTCCTGTGTGTTCACAGACCATAAAACTACAGTTTCATCTATAACCATAGATCTTTCAAAATGTTTCATGTCTACTAAGACCAGACTTTATACCTGTTAAGACAGGAAGAAGTTAAGGCAGTGTAAGATCTGAGATAACCAGAAAGTCCCGGCATACTTGGCCCTCTGAAACACAACTTTTCCCATCTCTTCTTTCATCACATTAATCTGACAGTCATTCCTCTCTTCTCATCTGTCCCTACTAGGTTATGTGTTCCATGGAGGCAAGAACTGTGTACGTCATTTCCTGCTCAGCACAGTCACCTGGCAAGTAATATGTACTCAGTAAACTATTCGTTGAATTGGATAGAAATGTATCAGCATATAGCACAGTGCCAGGGGTCAAGCCAAATTGCTACATCACCCATCCCAGAATTATGTGCAGGAATTACCTAAACGTTAAGCCTCTCACTGAAACTCTGAGAGATAAGAACAGTTGGCTAGATAAACGTCTGTAACTCAAAGATACAAGGTAGCATGTGTGCAATGAGCCATGCTGATTTTACTGATTCATTCTCAACACAAATTCCTGTCTATCTGAGAGATAACTCAGTCTATAGTGAATGAGACTGGATAAAAGTTAGGTTAAGATGGTCCAGCAACTCAAGGACTGAACCTGAAGCTTAAGGGAGAATCACTATTGGAGATGACCTGCAGGCAGCGGTGAATTTCCACCACTATCCATGCATCTAATGCATGTCCATTGCCAATCATGCTGAGGTTTAGCTCATTACTATCTTGAATGTAGCTGGATACTCCCTCTAGTCCTGGAAGTTAGGTACCAGTGGTGAGGAAGAAGTCCTGCAGCTTTGCAGGAAGGCTTCTATCAGGTGTCACCAACCTGACCCATGAATGTAAACATAAAATTTGTCAGCAACCCTTTTCCCACCACCTTTCATGGTAAGGCACCACTCCAAGTGTCCAGCTGTAGGACACAAGAAAGGGGATGGGGTGAGACATGGAGGGTGATCTGAGACATCACAGATCACTCACTGTCTTTGAGACTTCATCATCTGTGAAACAAAGGATTCTATGGCTTGTCTAATCCATCTCATTAGATGGCTTTAAGCACCAAAGATAGACATCTTCAGGAGGGTAAAGTCTGCACAATTTTAATATGGTGTTTATTTCTCAAAAGCCATCCACTAGGTGTTATAAGGTTAACAAAATGAACAAAACCACATAGTCTTGCTCTTCAAGGCACTTACAGTCTAGTACACGCATGCAAGCATGGTGAGTTAAAAGAGTTTATACACACACAGACAGTTATGTTGTCAAATATCTTTGTAAAGGAATCCATTATAGAACACAGTGAAGCACAAATTAAATAATCTTTGTCTGATTGATTTTGAATACCCTCAGACTATTTCACTCAAATAAGCACATAAAATTTTACGCTTTTAGAAGAGAGGAATAAAGAACATATAAACAGGGCCTTTATGTGAAATTCTGTATAAGTCAACTCAGAATCAGACATAATTAATAAGAATTGGGAGATGTCTTAGATTATACATCTGCCTCTTACTTCCTGTAAAGCATCAGTATTCCATAAGTCCACAAGATCACAGCTTGATGGACAGAAGTCATACACAGAGCAGAAGATTTGTATTGACGAAAAGTTTATTTTTCTCCCTTATCAAAAAACAGGTATACTTGATATTTTGTCAGAAATGCTTAAAGTGGATTATATCTACATTTGACTTTGTGTTAACTGCAAAGACAAAAATCTTTAAAATGTATAAACAAAAGTTTCTCTCTTCCTTCAGAGTGTGAGGCAAAAATAAAAGCAACTTTCACTGCATCTCAAACATATTACAGCTTGAATGTTACAAGGACATAAAATATATTTATTGTTCCTGCAGCTCAAATTTTCCATCCCACTACATTTGAACAGAGTTGGAGTTTACCAAAATAGCATCAGCAACATTGCCAACAAGATCCTATAACCTTAACACAAAGTAAATATGAAAGTAGAAAAGAAATGTAACCTTTTTAAAGTTCTTCCTATGCAAATATCATGCAGAAGTCACTGACTACTGAAAACTGACATCTCTTCAATATTTGAACCTCCCCCAAAAATCATCATGGCAAGTTTGTTATTTTGATCTTTCACAGACTTCTTTAAATTCCTGCTCACTTTCTGTGATGGTCTGTGTACCTACAACCATCACCTATTAATAATATGTTTCTTAAAAGGCCAATATAGTCATAACCACAAAATCACAAAAGAAGCTTTTTTATAAAGTTCTGGGTCTATTTATCTTTTGAGATTATACTAGCTATAGGCTCAAGTCATCTTCTAAAGTAATCTATTAGAATGAATTATATAGTCAAATATATGAAGAACAAATACAATTCAATAGGAAAAAAAACCAACAATTTGATTTTAAAATGAGCAAAAATTCTGAGTAGACAGTTTTCCAAGAAGACATACAGATGGCCAGCAGGTACATGAAGAGATGCTCAACATAATTAATCATCAGAGAAACAGATACCAAAACCACAGTGACATATCACCTCACATCTGTTAGAAAAGTTATCAACAAAAACAGGAAATAAAAAGTGTGAGCAAGGATGTGAAGAAAAGGGGATCCTGATGTACTGTTGATGGGAATGTAAATTGATACAGCTACTGTGGAAAACAGTATGGAGGCTCCTCAAGATTACAAATAGAACTACCCTGTGATCCATCAACCCCACTTCTGGGAATTTCTAAAAAGAAAATGAAAACACTAACTGAAAAAGATAGATGCACCACCAGATTCATTGAAGCATTGTTTACAACAGCCAAGAAATGGAAACAACCTAAGTACTCACTGGATAAAGAAGTTGAAGTGAATATATGTATATATGTATATATATATATATATATATGTGTGTATATATATATATATATAATGGAATATTATTCAGCTATAAAAAAGAATGAAATCTTGCCACTTGAAATAACACATATAGACCTTGAGGGTATTATGCTAAGTAAAATAAGTCAGACAGAAAGACAAATACTGTGTGGTCTCTCCTATATGTAAAATGTAAACAGCATCAAGCTCATAGACACAGAGAACAGATTAGTGGTTGCCAGAGGCAGGGGGCAGGGGTTAAGAGAAATAAGTGATTTTTATTTTTAGTTTAAATAAATCAAATCATTTTACTTTTTAAAATGAAATATGCAATAGTAGCAGAGATAAATATCGAGACTCGTGGGACCAGAATTCCCCATTTATTTGAACCCTTTGTTTGCATGAATTCATGTTCAGTTCCGGTTGAGAGTCTGAACTGGAAGAGAAGAGTTTTAGAGGGCAAGCATCAATAACGAGCCGGGAGGCCACATTGATGGAGCAGGATGCTGTGTATTTCCCAGGCGGTGCCAGAAACTCAGTCTCACCTTCTGTGAAGACTGCAGGATGAGGCTAAAGGGGCTGTTTTGATGAAAACCAAAATTGGGAGACTCGGGTCCAAGCTGTGCTGCCTCTAGCCTAGAGTGATGAGGTGTGAGGTGCAGACCATGGGACCTCCCGCACACAGCCTTCCCCGGACCTCACAGCAGCTCTGACTCACTGCAGAGAAGCGCGGAGCCCAGCAGAGCCCAGACGGAGTGATGCGAAGGACAGGGCTTTCACAGCAGGGCCTGGTGGTGTCCGGGGGGTTCTCAAGAGCTACTAAGGTTAGTTTGGCCTCCTCTGAGCCAGCTAACTGAGACCTAGGAACAACCAGTCTCCCTTCATGTATGGAATATTTGAGTTGAACGTGCATTTCCCAACTGAAACCTATAAGCGATATTTGTTAAGTCTAAAATACTTAGCAGCCAGTTACCGAAAATGGTCATTGATGATATCAAGCCTGTCCCTGTGCTTCTTTCTCTAATACAGACCCTCCACCACCAACTCTCACACACCTCTTGCTCAGTTCAGTTCAGTTCAGTCGCTCACTTGTGTCCAATTCTTTGCGACTCCATGGACACAAAGAGGCACGCCAGGCCTCCCTGTCCATCACCAACTCCCAGAGTTTACTCAAACTCATGTCCATCGAGTCGGTGATGCCATCCAACCATGCCATCTTCTGTTGTCCCCTCCTCCTCCTGCCCTCAATCTTTCCCAACATCAGGGTCTTTTCCAATGAGTCAGCTCTTCATATCAGGTGGCCAAAGTATTGGAGTCTCAGCTTCAACATCAGTCCTTCCAAAGAATATTCAGGACAGATTTCCTTTAGAATGGACTATTGTATGTATTACCAAATAATTCTGCTGCATATCTTTTTTATATTTATTTCATTGAAGTATAGTTGATTTAAGATATTTTGTAATATTTCAGATGTACAGTAAGTGATTCAGTTTTATATATGTATATATGTATATATGTGTATATATATATATGTATATATATATATTCAGATTCTTTTCACTTCTTTACAAAATATTGAATATAGCTCCCTGTGCGTGTGTGCATGCTAAGTCACTTCAGCCGTGTCTGACTCTTTGCAACCTTATGGACTGTAGCCCACCAGGCTCCTCTGTCCATGGGATTCTCCAGGCAAGAACACGGGAGTGGGTCGCCATTGCCTTCTCCAGGGGATCTTCCCAGCCCAGGGATAGAATCTGCATCTCTTGTGTCTCCTGCACTGGCAGGAAGGTTCTTCACCACTAGTGCCTCCTGGGAGCCCGCAGTCCCCTGCGCTTTACAGTCTACCCCTGCTGGTCATCCCTTTTGCACATAGTAGTGTGTGTGTATGTTAATCCCCACGTCCTAACTCATCCCTCCCGCACTCCTTTGATAACTGTACGTTTGTTTTCTATGTCTGTGTGTCTATTTCTGTTTTGTATATAAGTTCATTTGTATCATTTTTTCAGATTCCATATACAAGTGATATCATATGATAGTTGTCTTTCTCTGTCTGCTTATTTCACAGAGTATGATCATCTCCAGACCCATCCATGTTGCTAAAATTGGCCTTATTTCATTCTTTTTTATGGCTGAGTAATACTCCATTACATAAATATACCACATTGTCCTTACCCACTCATTTGTCAATGGACATTTAAAATACAGCTTTGAAGAATGTCTGATTTGTTAGTAAGCAATTGCTTAAGAATTAGAAGAATCAAAATTCCTGTCTTTTAAAGTATATTCAGTTTTCATAAAACCTAAATATCATGATACTTATAATGACTGGCATTCATAATTATGTGTCAATATCTAAGACTAGAATTTGGCATTCATGTTGTGATATACAATAAATAATATAGAACTAAGTACTCTTGATAAGTTACTCTAAGAATTTAAATATAGAATAGATCAATAAGTTAATGATACAAAGCAAAGAATGTTTCTTGATTTTTTTTTTAGTGTTGTGACATTAGAAGTCACTTAGAAATAGGACTATGTGAGTAACCTAAACAAAGGAGAAAAATCCAGAACTCAATATTTCTGCCAAATTTTTGTGGAAGCTCAGATAAAGAGGAAATAATCTACATATATAAGAAAGTCCTGTTTTATAAGCTTGTTGGTTTGTTTTTGGTTTTTTATGCAAGAGATTGGTAAACTTTATACTTTCAAAATTGTATAAATCTCCCTTTTCACATCACTATTGTCACTGTAGTAGTTAATAAGGAAGCCATGTTTTCCCTGAATTAGATAAAGTAATATCCAGATTCAAAAAATGAAAAATCTAACCAATTTTGCTATGTTAGTAAATCAATGCCTTTTCTTATTCTAGAACTTTGTATAAGATCAAAAATATAACATTCCTTTAAACAATACAACTGAGGCTTTTTACCCAGTTAATTCAGAAGTATGTTCCTGTCCAAAAAAAAAAAAAAAATCTTACTATTCTAGCATTTCTGAAAGCTTGCCTTTGTGAAAACATTTCATAAACAAAGAAAATATTTAACTTTGTCAAATTCAACAATCTGCTTATGTTAGTAACATGAAATACAAGTGTCCCAAGAGCGCAAACTTTGAGAACATTCTAAGTGACCAATGACATAAAAAATGAATTTGCTTCAGACTTTTCTTTATGGTAACAATGATATAGTAAGGAAAAGAAAAAGAAAGACACTCTGGTCAAAGTAATGTCAAACAGTGTCCAAACTACTGTACAATTTTGCTCATTTCACATGCTAACAAAGTAACACTCAAAATCCTTCGAGCTAGGCTTCAACGATGTGTGAACCAAGAACTTTCAGATGTACAAACTGGGTTTAGAAAAGGCAGAGGAACCAGAGATCAAATTGCAAACATCCATTGGATCACAGAAAAAGCAAGGGAATCCAGAAAAACATCTATTTCTGCTTCATTAACTATGCTAAGTGCTTCCCTGATAGCTCAGTTGGTAAAGAATCCACCAGCAATAAGCCTTTGACCGTGTGGATCACAACAAACTGTGGAAAATTCTTAAAGAGAGGGGAAGACCAGACCACTTTACTAGTTTCCTGAGAAAACTGTATGCGGGTCAAGAAGCAACAGTTGAAGCTGGACACGGAACAACTGACTGGTTCAAAATTGGGAAAGGAGTATGACAAGGCTGTATATTGTCACCTGCTTATTTAACTCATATGCAGAGTCCATCATGCAAAATGCCAGGCTGGATGAATCACAAGCTGGAATCAAAATTGCTGAAAGAAATATCAGCAACCTCAGATATATGGATGATACCACCCTAATGGCAGGAAGTAAAGAGGAATTACAGAGCTTCTTGATGACAGTGAAAAAGGCAAGTGTAAAAGCTGGCTTGAAACTCAATATTCAAAAAACTAAGATCGTGACATCCAGTGCCATCACTTCATGGCAATCAGAAAGAGAAAAGTGGAAACAGTGACAGATTCTATTTTCTTGGGCTCCATAATCGCTGCAGATGGTAACTGCACCCATAAAATTAAAAGATTGCTCCTTGCTAGGAAAGCTATAACAAACCTAGACAGTATATTAAAAAGTAGAGACATCACTCTGCTGAGAAAGGTCCATAGACTCCAAGCTATGGTTTTTTCCAGTGGTCATGTATGGATGTGAGAGTTGGACCATAAAGAAGGCTGAGCCCCAAAGAATTGATGCTTTCGAATTGTAGTGCTAAAGACGACTCTTGAGGGTCCTATGGACTGCAAGATCAAAGAGTTAATCCTAAAGGAAATCAACCCTCAATATTCATTGAAAGGACTGATGCTGAAGCTGAAGTTCCAGTGCTTTGGCCACCTGATGCGAAGAGCTGACTCATTGGAAAAGACCCTGATTCTGGAAAAGACTGAAGGCAGGAGAAGGGAATGGCAGAGGATGAGATGGCTGGATGGCATTACCAACTCAGTGGACATGAATTTGAGCAAATTCCAGGAGATAGTGCAGGAGCCTGGCATGCTTCAGTCCATGGGATCACAATAAGTCAGACATGACTTAGCAACTGAACAACACATTTGTGCTAAAATATGTTTTCCCGTCTTTCAAAACTCTGCTGCCAAAACAAATGCATTTCTCATTCACTATATGTGATACTAGATTCAGCAGATATTGTCAAATATGAAAACCTTTTTTGAAAACTTCTCTTATCAACTTGCAAGAAGCCAAAATGTGAAATGGATATTGTAAGGCCCTGTAGACGCATGGTGTCACAGTGGACGATGCTTGTGAAAGTGCTTTGTAAATGGTAAATAAAGCCCTGCTGTTGTTTAGTCACTAAGTCATGTCCAGCACTTTTGCAACCCCATGGACCGTAGTCCACCAGGCTCCTCTGTGCATGCAGTTCTCCCAGCAAGAATGCTGGAGTGGGTTGTCATTCCCTTCTCCAGGGGATCTTCCCAACCCAGAGATTGAACCAGAGTCTAGTGCATTGACAGGCAGATTCTTTACCTCTGAGTCATCAGGGAAGCCCAAATAAAGCACTACAAGCATGCAAACTATTCAGTCTACCTGTGACACTTCCCTCATGATGACGATGGTGATGGTAGCAATAATAATAGCTATCATTGACTGAGGACTTCCTTGTGGCTCAGATGGTAAAGAATCTGCCTGCAATGCAGAAGACCTGGGTTCAATCCCTGGGTCAAGAAGATTCTCTGGAGAAGGGGATGGCAATCCACTCCAGTATTCTTGCCTAGAGAATCCCAAGGACAGGGGAGCCTGATGGGCTACAGTCCGTGGGGTTGCAAAGAGTCGGACACAACTGAGCAACTAAATCTCTTCATCACTTGAGTAATTTTCTTATATGGCAGCAACTATGCTAAGCACTTTCCATGTATTTGCTTGTTTGTTACTCATGACACTTGGTTAATGTCAGACTACTATTATCTCCATTTTACAGAAGAACATTAAAAGCTCAGAGAAGTTAAGTAAATTGCCTAAGATCACACAGCTCATCAGCCTGTGACCATCAAAGTAGTCCTTCACACCCTCATGCAAATAAAAGTATGGGCAAAGAAGTCATGAATTAAGTCTGTTATGTTATATAACCCAGGTAACCCTGCTTATGGCTTATTCAGTTCAGTCTCTCAGTCATGTCTGACTCTTTGTGACCCCATGAGCCGCAGCACATCAGGCTTCCCTGTCCATCACCAACTCCTGGAGTTCACTCAAACTCATGCCCATTGAGTCGGTGATGCCATTCAACCATTTCATCCTCTGTCATCCCCTTTGCCTCCCACCTTCAATCTTTCCCAGCATCGGGGTCTTTTCCAATAAATTAGTTCTTCGCATCAGGTGGCCAAAGTATTGGAATTTCAGCTTCAGCATCAGTCATTACAATGAATATTCAGGACCGCTTTCCTTTAGGATGGACTGGTCGGATCTCCTCACAGTCCAAGAGACTCTCAAGAGTCTTCTCCAACACCACAGTTCAACAGCATCAATTCTTTGGCACTCAGCTTTCATTATGGTCCAACTCTCACATCTGTACATGACCACTAGTTAGTGAAGATAAAGGACACACACACATGTACACACACATGCAAAGTCATTAATAACCAGAGATATGTCAGGTATCCTTGAACTAACACATAGGTGTGTTCTCTTGATTAGACAATGATTCGAATAAGTCATAAGATTTTTCTCTGCAAAGGCTCTTTCTGGCATAAAGTAAACATATACTAAATGTTTGATACGTAAGCAGGTATTCCCCAGTATGACTGATTTTGCCTTACTTACCTGGCATGTTATTCAGAAATCTTTGGGTTACAAATGACAAAAAGTCAACTCAAATCGGCTAAAAGCAAAAGAGGAATGGTTACGTTCAAGCAATGTAAGTAAAGAGTCCAGAGGCCCTGGTGCTGACACTCAGGCACGTCTTGTCCATCTCACGGCCACACCCACTCTGCTCTGCCTTCCTCTTCCTTGGCTTCCTTCTCAGTCAGGCTCTCTTCACCAGCAGTTATTGGATTATATATGATTATTCTAGAAATTACAGCACTGCTTTCTTTTTTTGAAATTAATTTACTTTAATCGGAAGCTAATTACAGTATTGTAGTGGTTTTGTCATACATTGACATGAATCAGTCATGGGTGTACATGTGTTCCCCATCCAGAACCCCCCTCCCACCTCCCTGCCCATCCCATCCCCCAGGGTCATCCCAGTGCACCAGCCCTGAGCCCCCTGTCTCATGCATCAAACCTGGACTGGTGATCTATTTCACATATAGTAATATACATGTTTCAATGCTATTCTCTCAAATCAACTGACCCTCACCTTCTCCCACAGAGTCCAGAAGTCTGTTCTTTATATCTGTGTCTCTTTTGCTGTCAAGCATATAGGGTCATTGTTACCATCTTTCTAAATTCCATATATATGCCTTAATATACTGCATTGTTTTTCTTTCTAACTTACTTCACTCTGTATAATAGGCTCCAGTTTCATCCACCTCATTAGAACTGATTCAAATGTATTCTTTTTAATGGCTGAGTAATATTACATTGTGTCTATGTACCACAGTTTTCTTATCCATTCGTGTGCCGATGGATATCTAGGTTGCTTCCATGTCCTGGCTATTGTAAACAGTGCTGCGATGAACATTGGGGTACACGTGTCTCTTTCAATTCTGGTTTCCTCGGTGTGTATGCCCAGCAGTGGGATTGCTGGGTCATATGGCAGTTCTAATTCCAGTTTTTTAAGGAATCTCCACACTGTTCTCCATAATGACTGTACTAGTTTGTATTCCCACCAACAGTGTAAGAGGGTTCCCTTTCTTCCACACCCTCTCCAGCATTTATTGCTTGTAGACCTTTGGATAGCATCCATTCTGACTGGCGTGAAATGGTACCTCATTTTGGTTTTGATTTGCATTTCTCTGATAATGAGTGATGTTGAGCATCTTTTCATATGTTTGTTAGCCATCTGTATGTCTTCTTTGGAGAAATGTCTGTTTAGTTCTTTAGCCCATTTTTTGATTGGGTTGTTTCTTTTTCTGGTATTGAGCTGAATGAGCTGCTTATATATTTTTGAGATTAATCCTTTGTCTGTTGCTTCATTTGCTATTATTTTCTCCCATTCCGAAGGTTGTCTTTTCACCTTGCTTATAGTTTCCTTCATTGTGCAAAAGCTTTTCAGTTTAATTAGGTCCCATTTGTTTGTTTTTGCTTTTATTTCCAATATTCTGGGGGGTGGGTCATAGAGGATCCTGCTGTGATTTATGTCAGAAAGTGTTTTGCCTATGTTTTACTCTAGGAGTTTTATAGTTTCTGGTCTTACATTTAGATCTTTAATCCATTCTGAGTTTATTTTTGTGTATGGTGTTAGAAGTGTTCTAGTTTCATTCTTTTACAAGTGATTGACCAGTTTTCCCAGCACCACTTGTTAAAGAGATTGTCTTTTCTCCATTGTATATTCTTGCCTCCTTTGTCAAAAATAACGTGTCCATAGGTGCATGGATTTATCTCTGGGCTTTATTTATTTATGGGCTTATCTGTTCCATTGATCTATATTTCTGTCTTTGTGCCAGTACCATACTGTCTTGATGACTGTAGCTTTGTAGTATGGTCTGAAGTCAGGCAGGTTGATTTCTCCAGTTCCATTCTTCTTTCTCAAGATTGCTTTGACTATTGGAGGTTTTTTGTATTTCCTACAAATTGTGAAATTATTTGTTCTGATAGCACTGCTTTCTTTACACCACCAATCAAAGTCCCAAGGAAGCCTTGAGTTGGAATGGCCTGAGCACACATCCATCCTGGAACTAATCCCTGCCTTCGGAGAGATAAGTTGTCTATTTGCCAACCAAGAAGGAGGAGGAGATTCACAGGAAGGGAGGAGAAAGACTATGAGAAGAAATTGGTGATAAACTGAAGCATGACACAAGAGTGACCTTTCTTAGTCTGGAGATGTCTTGTTGATTTTTAGTTTCATTGTTATCTCAAAAATTTAGCTTCCAAGGACTTCCTCATGGTGCAGTAGATAGGAATCCAACTGCCAATGCAAAACATGGGTTTGTTTCCTGGTTCAAGCAAAGGGAAGCTTCCACGTGCCATGGAGCAACTATGCCTGCGTGCCACAACTGCTGAGCCTACGTGCTACGACTACTGACGACCCAGTGCCTAGAGCCCGTACTCCACACAGCAAGGGAAGCCACAGCAGTGAGAGGCCCCTGCATCACCACCAACAGTGGCCCCCGATCCCTGCAGCTAGAGAAAGCCCTCTCACAGCAATGAAGACTTAGTGCAGCCAAAAAATAATCAATTTTTTTTTTAAATTTTGCATCCAAGAGAGGAAGTGAGTGATAGGTCATTCCATCCTCCTTGGTAGATTACCTCCTGGATTTGTGCTGCCTTATTTCTTGTACTTAAAGGAAATGGACGCAGAGCTTTGAAGAGGCTGAGGCTTATATGGAGGATGCCATTCAGGAGGGAAGCTGTTTCTTTCCCTGCTTCATCATACTTGGTGATAATATGATCCACACGATGGTGATGCTTCATTATACCATTCCAATAAACCCACATTCATCTTCCAATGCATAAAGTAACAAAAGGACACCAGAGAGTGTGCCCTGTGACTCATCTGTAACTTTTTTTCTCAGACTGTAGGAACACGATGGGCCGTCCCCTGTGGTCCTTTCTCACACAGATGCAGCCTTTAGCCCTGTTGCACACAAAGGTCTCATTGACGGGCAAGGCAGCAACACTGATGTGCAGGCCCAAAGGACTGGAGGTCCAGGAAATTCCCAACTGGTTCAACAAGAATGGGCACCGCATCTTCCTGAAGGTCCTCAGTGAGCAAGTCACAAAAATTGAGTCCACCATGAGAACAGGAAAAAAAATCAGAGGAGTGCCTTCGGGCAACTGGAGTCTGTGGAGATTGAGAGTTCAGATAAGGGAAAATGAGGATCTTGGACGGCTCTGCTTCATTCCAGTCTCACATTTTCCTAAGGTTTCTTCTCACCCAAGGGAAGGGGGAAGCGGAGAGAGAGAGAGAGATTCCACAGCCGCAGAGGTGCCCATCTTCATGCCTGGATCCTGAAGTCCCCACAGCACTAATTTTATTGGACTCCCTCCCTTCCCTTTGAGGCCCTTTGAGACCCTCTGGGACCTGGGACCCTTTGCTGCAGGACCTGGACTAAGTCTCCTCGAATGACCAAATGCAAAAAAATTATAAGGGACTAAAAATAACTGTCTGTGTGGTTGGGGCAAATTCTGGATGACCTGATACTGAGACAAAGAAAAGCCCAAATGTCACTTTGAAAAAGTCAGGGACAAAAGTGGGGTATTGTGCATGACCATGGTGGACTATGATGGTGCACAAACCATCACCAAAGGGGTGGGCAAGCCACCTAAGCCATCCCACCAGTCCAACCCTTGGACATACCCCGACCCTCACCCCATGTACGGAACCAGCTGGCCTGCCCCTCCCAGAAAGCAAGTGAACAAAGACACCTGCTACTAGTTCTTGCTCCCTCCTGTTAGAGCGGGAACCCCAATAAAGCCTTGCCTGAATTTCTTGTCTGGCCTCTCTGATCAATTTCTATTGATTAAGGAGCCCAACTGATGCTTTTGAAATGTGGTGCTGGAGAAGACTCTTGAGAGTCCCGTGGACAGCAAGGAGATCAAACCAGTCAATCCTAAAGAAAATCAACCCTGAATTTCATTGGAAGGACTGATGTTGAAGCTCCAAAATTTTGGCCACCTGCTGCAAAGAATAGACTCTGATACTGGGAAAGATTGAGGACAGGAGAGAAGGGGGGGCGACAGAGGACGATGGATGTCTCTGTTGACATAGGTGGTTGGATGGCATTACTGACTCAGTGGACATGAGTTTAAGTCACCTCTGGGAGACAGTGAAGGACAGAGAAGCCTGGCGTGCTGCCAGAGTTGGACACAACTTAGCAATGAAGAACAACAAGGAGCCCAAGAACCCTGGTCAGGAACACATTGACTTTTTTCTTGATCTTTCCTTTTTCTTTTAGATCCAGAGACAGAACACTGAGTGAATCATACTCCTGTACTGATAACACACTATTATATAAGCTTGTACCAGGTCCTTCTCTCATTATTTACTGCCTTTTATCCCATTTCCCTTCCCCATTTTCCTCCCCAACCCAATACCCACAGCACTACTAGATTTGATGATCTCCTTGAATTTTTAGGCATCCTCATAAAGCACGTGATATGTCCTTCTGCTGCGTGTATGTTTTTAACTTTTACGTGTGATATCCACAGACTTTGTTCTGTTTCTTTTTCATCCACCCAGCACAATTTTTAAGATTTATCTGGATACTTCTATGTGTTTTGCATGGTATTTTGCAGTAAGCCTCTTTATCTATCCTTCCAGGGATGAACCCCAAGGTCACCACCATCCTCACCACGATAGAGAACACTGTGATCAATATCCCAGTCCAGCCCACTCAGGGACCTGCATGACAGCTTCTCTGAGCTCTACATCCGGGCATGGGACTGAAGGATGGTTTCTGTCCAGCTGTACTGTCCCATCCTGATTACTCTAAGGAGCACCTATGTAGCCCCATCATATCACCAGGTTCATATCACAGAAATGGGAGCCATCTGAGGTTCAAAGAGGTTAACTCCTGAGAATTATGCCTACCTTCACGAGCTGGCTCAGTGGGGGAGAGTCTGGATTCAAAGCCAAGTTTCTCTGACTCCCTTTCACTGCACCACCCTGCCTTATGCAGGGATTTTTTGATATGATGCTTGAGGCAGCAGGAAACAGGCCAGGAAAGGATTCCTTCCTCCCACCGGGCATCCATGCCCCCAGGGGTCTTCAGATCTGCAGGGAGAGCTAACCCTGACCCAAGGGTCTGGGTTCCCTAGCCTGGCTCGCAGTGCTGTGTAATCAGAGGTGTGGGAGAGCCTCACTGGCTGGGGGCCAGACAAGATTAGCCCCCCTCCCCACCCGTGATGCAGGCAGACTAACAGCGGCCATCTGGCAAGCAGAGGCTCTGCGCGCAAACTGCAAACCCCTCCTGTGGGCGAATCACTGGTGTGTCCAACACCAGTCAGGCCCAATGAAACTTTGATGGCTCTATTAATGAAGATGAAAACTTGAGATATGCCAAATACAGATTAAATGGCATCTTGGTAACACGATTATCTCTGAATTACTAGCTGCCGAGAGACACAGCCAAGTGATTAATCCCGGGGAAGGCTGGGCTCTTTGGATGCAGCACACACCACTTCCTGTCTCCAGGGTGTTCTTTATTGCATCAAAGTATTGATAGTACTTTACTAAATGGAACACCTGAGAGGGGGCTTCCTCTGGAGAAGTCCCTCTTTTACAGAGAAGGTTTAATTTCTTGAAGTTCTGAGGTTCCAAATTTAGAGTGGTCTATAACAAGATGAGCAGGAAGTGCATCAGAAGCAAACAAGGAGCAAACACAAGAATCTAGCAAATGTTCATGTCGACAGCATTGTTGATAAAATAAGCAGAAATGACAGGGTAGGAAAATAAAAGCCACAAGTCTCTCCTACTTCTTTTTTTTTATTTTAATAGTAGCTTTATTTAACTCAATATATAAAAAAGTACTATCGTTTTAATGTGGATTCAATATAATAATTAAAGAGACATTGTGCATCCTTTTCCAGGATTAAATGTTTGAAACTTGATGTACATTTCACGGCTTCAGTCCATCTTAATAAGGACTTTGTTGTTGTTTTTTAGTTGGTAAGTTGTATCCAGCTCTTTTGCAACCCCATGGACTGTAGCCCTCCTGACTCCTCTGTTCATGGGACCTTCAAGACAAAAATACTGGAGAAGGTTGCCATGTCCTCCTCCAGGAGATCTTCCCAACCCAGGGATCAAACCAGAGCCTCCTGCATTGACAGGCAGATTCTTTACCGCTGAGCTACCAGGGAAGCCCTAATAAGGACTTGTCGCAGTTAAAATGCTCAATAGTCTGGCTTGGGTTCCTATTCTCTGCATTTCCGTCATAGCCTGTTTCCATCATTCTTCCACTAGACTGTGTTCTTGAGATTAGGTACTCTACTTTGCTTCCTGTATCCATAACATATAGCACAATATACCTAGTAGGTACTCAACACAGTGAAGAGATGTTATTGCATGAGATTCAAGCCTTCCTGTAGAACAGAGGATCTTTTGACTTCTGTCTTTAGCTCAGTACTATCTAGTAAGCTCTTCTATGCTAGGGCTTTTCAATACATGAGCTACTTTAGCTCATGTCATTTCTATGAGGTTGGCATTGTTATTCCTTTTTTCTCTATGAGAACACTAAGGCCTAAAAAAATGTTAATAATTTGTCTGAGGTCAAGCATCAAATATTTGGCCAAGTTAAAACTCAAACTAGGTCTTACCATGTCCAAAGTGAGTATCCTCTTAAAGAAATGTCATAGCTATACATCCCAGTTCTAGGGAGCTATAGAGAACTTTGAGAGGGTTCCAAGAACTATTTCCAAAACAAATGGAAAGCCAATCCCAGTAGAGAGGCTTTGAACATTTCATCTTTAAGAGAAAATTGGGTCTTGTCAAGAGGTGGTATGTTGGGGAAGTGGGGTTGTTTGTGACGACCTGCAAATAATTTGACAAATGTCTTTCACTTTAGCTGGAATTTTGTAACAAAGTCTTTACTTGGCAGCCATGAAATAGTCTATAACACCTCCAAGAATCCCATCTAGTCACAGATGTCAATAAATTTCCTTACAGTTTCCAGAAGAGGTCAAGGACATGAATTGGTGGCACGGCACGTGGTATAAATTGTGCGTTATATAAAGTTATCTAAATACATCTTAAGAAAACCCAACACTCTGTCTTTTCTCTCAAAGTGTGTTTCCATGCACAGCAGATATCTTAAAAATCACTGCTCTAAGACTTCTGATAAACTGTACCTTTTCAATCAGATGCATAATTGTAGTAACACTGTTATTGCTTATGTTTCACACAGTCATTAGCAACCGTAATTTTTCGTTAAATTCTTGAAATCCCTTTCTGGAAAACAAATGGTCTCACACTCTGCATTCTCCTGGTTAACAGCGTCATTATCACACACACATCCTCAAACAATTAGCTAAATTCCATTGTTCTGAATATCTTCTTTTTTGTGTGATGCATTCACAAACTTATCCAGTCTTCTGCCTGCTCAATGGAAAAGTTTTTATAGAAACTACCATAAACGATACATAATTGTAAATGGCTTTAAAAAGCCATATGGAAGGATGAATAATCTTCTTTTTTGTTTCCATCTTTCCTAAATATTCTTTCGCTTTGTGTTTTGCAATACCTTTTGCACTCACTTCGGTCAAAATTGTTGTTGGCCATTTGCCAGTTTGGAATGTCCTACAAAATGAATTGCTTCTTTTGTAAATAAGAAAAACTTTGGGAAATAGTGCTTTGAAATACTGTGCTGGAGTTATAGCTAGCTGGTAGCACTTTCTGTGGGGGCAAAGAAAGGCAGCAAGTTTATTGTCTGTTCATCATGTATAAATCATGATCCAGGTAATATTTTGTGCTTGCCTTCATATCTACTAGGGGCTATAGTTTGGAGCATCACAAATATTCTTTCAGGAAAAAAACCACATATTTCCTGTGTCATGATGGCATTTCAATTTGGTCACTTTTCAATGACACTAGTACCCGATGGAAACTGGGACATATCTTTAGCCACCAGTTTCTTGGCTGACTTAATAAAGACTTCATGATTTTCAAGTGAATGAGTTTATCCATTTTTATTGGCTTCCTTTTCATACTTTTTACTTTAAGAAGTTAATTTATTCCTCTTACAATTTAAATGCCAAGTTCTTCTAATATTATTCTTGCAAGGTAACTGAATTTGGCCATTCTTCATCTTCCTTCTTTCCCATATCACCTTATGCTTTTCAGAAAAAAAAAAAAAAAATCTTTAAATAGCACAACAAGAACAAATATCAGAGTTGAAAATCATTTTTAAACCAAGGTGGTTGTCAAAATTAGTCCAATAGTGCATTGCAGCTCAATTCACTTATAAGATACATTGTCATATAAATAATAATGTCTTTAATTTCTTGCAAAAAATGACAGTGAGAGCACACTCAAAGGAAATTTTAAAGCTCACATTTAATAGAGAAATAGTTTTCTATTTTTGCCCATTGAAATGCAGTGAAATGATATATGTATATACACTATGAATCACTACATAGGATTATTAAAATAACTTTCCTTTCAATGATTTTCTTTCCAAATACAATTCTTGAATCATATATCTTAATTTAATACTCAAAATTATGAGAACAGAGTGAAAAAAATTTACTGAAAAAATGGACTATTTAAGATAGAACTGGACTGATAGTCAATTAAATCTATATCTCCACTTAGAGAAGGAAGCCCTTCTACACTGCTGGTCAGAATGTAAATTGGTATAGCCACGATGGGGAATAGTAGGAGGTTCCTTTAAGAACTGAAAATGGAGCTACCATATTACCCTGCAATCCCACTCCTGGGCATATATCCAGAGAAAATCATGATCTAAAAGGGTACATGTACCCTAATAGTCATTGCAGGATTGTTTACAATAGCCAAGGCATGGAAGCAACCTAAATGTCCATCAACAGAGGAATGGACAAAGAAGATGTGGGAAATGTATACAATGGAATATTACTCAGCCATTGAAAAGAATGAAATAATGCCATTGCAGAAACATGGATGGACCTATAGATTGTCATACTGAGTGAAGTAAAACAGACAGAGAAGGTGAAGTATCATATGACATCCTTTATATGTGTAATCTAAAAAGAAATGATGCAAATGAAATTACTTACAAAACAGAAAGAGACTCAGAGACTTAGAAGATGGTTGCTGGGGGGTGGGGAAGGATGGGGAGATGGGATAGCTAAGGAGTCTGGGATGGTCATGTACACACTGTACATTTCAAATGGATAACGAGCAAGGACCTACTATATAGCACATGTTCAAGGTTATGTGGCAGCCTGGATGGGAGGGGAGTCTGGGGGAGAATGTCTACATGTATACATGAAGCTGTCACAGCAGTGTTAATAGCTATACCAATGCAAAATAAAAAGTTAAAAAAACAAAACCTGTATCTCCACACTTTCATTCAGGATGTGGATTATTATTTTTTTTTAACCTCTGTAAAGTAGCTGAAATAAGATATATTATGCCAAGATATCTGGGCTGGAAATTGCCACTAGGTGTGAGCAAGAGACATCCAATCTCTCCATTCTAATGAAAATGTGATCAATCATATCTATACTGAGAAGAAAAAAAAACATACCAAAGACTCAAAAATTTAGAAAAGTGCCATTTAAAACCCAGGTCTGTGCAACCCATGAGAGGACATGACCTAATCAACGAGTAAGATGTAAAAAAGCATCAAGTCCTGTAGAATTTAAGTCTCTCTGTCACAGAATTATTCATATCCAAAAGTTTTAAAAATTAAGTTTAAATGTTTTAATTCAGAAATATATATATATATATATATATATATACACACATATAAAACATCTTGGCTCCCTTAGATACATTAAAAAGAATAATTTGAGCTACTCAAAATCAATATATAAATTTATGAAACAATGTAAATGCTCCACACTGCATTTAGCCAAATCTTAGCCAAGTCAGGAACAAAAATAGCATTATGAGAACCTATTGGATAAGGACGTGAAGATGCTTCATCCTTCCATTTCTTGTTGTTATTGTTGTTCAGTCACCAAGGTGTTCAACTCTTTGTGACCCCCATGGACTGTAGTATGTCAGGCTTCCCTCTCCTTCACTGTCTCTTGGAGTTTGGTCAAACTCATGCCCATTGATTCAGTGATGCCATCCAACCATCTCATCCTCTGTCGTCCCCTTCTCCTCCTGCCCTCAATCTTTCCCAGCATCAGGGGCTTTGCCAATGAGTCGGCTCTACATAACAGGTGGCCAAAGTATTGGAGCTTCAGCTTCAGCATCAGTCCTTTCAATGAAGATCCAAGGTTGATTTCCTTTAGGATTGACTAGATACCACATAAACCTGTCAGATCTCAAATATCACATATATCATATCTCAAATGATGATCCTCTGAAAGCCAAGTTTCAGCTTGAGGAAGACCTTGTTTTAAAGACCAAAGCCCAATATTCCAGAATCTTAGGGTTAAACAGAGAATCTGAAGAACACATCTTTAGTGAAAATTTAAACTGAGGTCGACATGTACTGATGTCACTACAAACAAAACACAATCTCGAAGAATCTTATAATAATCAACTCTTAGGCTTTACTGCCTTGTGACAGAGAGAGAGAGAGTGCCTGTGTGTGTGCACGTGCATGTGTGTTAATACAAGTATTTTCTACAAATAAACCTGGCCACCAAACTCTTTCTTTAGTTGCGGGTGTATTTTTGTTTTCATATGTGCACTGAACACATTTCTTGCAGTTGTGAACAACTACATTTGATTAAAATCTGTCAGATTTATCTTTTTAGCAGGAGAAAAGAAATATGTGTTTCTCCAGAAAGGAAATCAATGTGTCTTTATGATAGATGCAGAATGGAAGACTGGATACCGTCACTTTAAGTGATGAAGCAGAAAGACAGGGTAGCTCCGCAACTATCACCCACTGGCTGCTGACATAGTTGTTGGGAGGCAAAGCCCTGTTTAAATCTTATAATCATTGTTTATAGGATAGGCTTACAGTCACTGACCTAATAGTTGTTACTCCAACTTGTTAAGTTACCAAGTCTAGCATCTGAGGTGTCCGCAGTTTACTTTGTTTAAATTTTCTTAGCAATATCTTTGGACCAGAGCTCTGCTCTGCTGCTCTTCAGAGGAAAGAGTTCTCCCCTCCCCATAGGAAGGCACCAGGTCTGCAAGGGAGGATAACTGTAGCACAGAATCCCCTATCTGAAGATAAACAGAAAACAGAAACCTACAAAGCAGCTCCCAGGCTATGCCAGAGACACATAAAGGAGAACGCATCCTCAAGGGGCCACAATGAGAGACTGCTTCCTAGCAAAAATACGTCCAGAGATCTCCTCCCTCCGCTTGAGACCCACTCTCCTACCGCAGGACCCCAAGGGGATCCAGACGGAGCTGTGCTGGAGAGCAAAGAAACTTCTGCCCTGGCATTGTGAGCTTAGAAGGTCCTCTTTCAGAAATGCTACAACCAGCAGGCACTTACCCAATCCAGAGTGCTTGAGAAGGTCACAGTGGGCAGGGATGTCTTTATAGGGTGAGTATTAGTTCTCTGTGGCTGCAACCAGCAAAACCATCCTAATGGGCTTGCAAAGGAGTGTCAGGGTCTATGAACTCATGTGTCAGCTAAAATTACTGTCTCTCTTGTCTCATGAATGACATCTGTCAGTGAAGTATTTGAAGTGTTTATTTGTAGTCAATTTCCATAATATATATAAAATATATTTATATATATCTATATATAATACATAAAATATTATATATATTATATAAACTTTCAAATACTTTATATATATATAATATATTTATATATAATTATACTTTATGTATATTATATATAAAGTATTTGAAGTGCTTATTTGTAGTCAATTTCCATAATAATAGTCTATGTAAAAGCCCCTCTCCTAACCAACATTTTTAAAACAATATGTTGGGTTTTGTTCCTTAATAAGTTTATTTTTATATTATAAGTTATATATAAAGTAAGTTAATATAAAAATAATATATTATATATATATTCACACTGGCTTCCTTGTGACTCAGTGGTAAAGAATCCGCCTACAATGTGGGAGACCTAGGTTCGATCCCTGTGTTGGGAAGATCCCCTGGAGAAGGGAAAGGCTACCCACTCCAGTATTCTGGCCTGGAGAATTCCAAGGACTATATAGTTCATGGGGTCACAAAGAGTCAGACACGACTGAGTGACTTTCACTTCACTTGTATGTATGTATAATATTATATATATAATAATAAGTAGTATAATAATATATAAGTTATATATAAAATAAGTTTTGTTCCTTAAGAAGTTCCTTATTGAAGTGACTGTGCACAGGTGTGTTCTGCATGTTAACACAGGCCTGATTAAACCGTTAATGACATTTTATGCAGGGCACCTGGCAAGGGTTTAGAACATGGTAGATATTCTTTACAGGTTCTTTCCTTATTTATCACCCCCTCTCTTCAATTTGCACATCCTACAAATTAAATAAGCACAGATAACTAGTGCAATTGCTCGAAGCTAAATAACCTCTTCCTTTTTTCCCCAATGTCCACTTTCTATCCTTACCTCACTCCTACAATTTCCAAACTGTTCAAGAACCAGAGTTTAAGAGTTGCACATTAAGACTTCATTGACCACCACTGCATCCATTGTAAATGATTGGAGCCTTCCCACAATCTACATAAAACTGAACATATGTTCTTGCATTCTAGTAATAGACTCTAGTAATGGTGTCATATACTTCTGATATACAGATGGATTTGATTTGCTAACATTTTGCTTATAATTCTTGGTAGAAATTGGTCTTCAAATTCTGTGCTGTCTTTAAAAGCAATCTTCACAAAATGATTTTACTACCTTTCCTTTTTATGGTTGATAAATTTTTCTATCACATTGAAATTGATTTTTAATAAGGAGTTCATCTATAAAACCATTTAGGTCTGGTGCCTTTTTTAATAATAGATCTTTTACTCTCCAGTGTCAATAATAACTGATCTATTCACAGTTCTTAAAATGATCACTTGAAGAATTGGTATTTTTACTAGGAAATTATCCATTGCCTTCAGTTTTCCATATTTATTTCTATAGATCTGCACATAATACCCACCAGTGAGTTTTCATTTCTCCATATCTATAATTATGTCTCCTTTACAGTGCTGTATTTATATAACTTTCTCTCTAACCAGGCTTTACTAGGATATATTTAGTTCATTAATCTTTCAAAGTACCTAATTTTGATTTTACTTACCCCTTTTCATGTTTGTTTTCTGCTTCATAAGTTTTAGTTTTTAATCTTTACTACCTCCCTCCTTCTTTAGTTTTATTTTGTTACTTTTTAGTTTGAGTATTTTAAATTTACTTTCAATTTTTATTTTTTATACAATAAAGATAATCTCAGGATATAGTTTTTTGTCTGAGTACAAAGTTTGCTTGACTGACTCACATAGTATATATTTTACTATTCAGCTACTACATTTTACTTATTCAGCTACTATTCTTGTATTATAGCTGAATAAGTGTCACAGCTACGGAGTTGCCATATTTGTTTTATAATCATTTATGTATACATTATCTCAGCAAATTAGAATCCCTTCCTCTTTATTGTTTGTATTCCCAAAGTACAGAGCACAGCTTTTTTGCCCATTGATAGAACTGCTTTAAATATGTGTAGGAATTTTCTTTTCAATTATGGAAGGGATAAAACTTGCCAGAGTATCTAACTCTGGGAAACCTATGCCCAACTACCCATGTATCTTCAAAACTCAGGTGATGGTGGAAAACTGAAAGCTAAGGGGGATTCCAAGGCAAAGCAATCAATATCACAGTAATCCAAGTCTATGCACCAACCACTAATGCCAAAGAGGCTGAAGTTGAACGGTTCTATGAAGACCTACAAGACCTTCTACAACTAACACCCAAAAAAGATGTCCTTTACATCATAGGGGACTGGAATGCAAAAGTAGGAAGTCAAGAGATACCTGGAGTAACAGTCAAGTTTGGCCTTGGAGTACAAAATGAAGCAGGGCAAAGCCTAACAGAGTTTGGCCAAGAGAACGCACTGGTCATAGCAAACACCCTCTTCCAACAACACAAGAGATGACTCTACAGATGAACAACACCAAATGGTCAGTATCAAAATCAGATTGATTGTATTCTTTGCAGCCAAAGATGGAGAAGCGCTATACTGTCAGCAAAACAAGACCAGGAGCTGACTGGCTCAGATCATGAACTCCTTATTGCAAAATTCAGACTTAAATTGAAGAAAGTAGGGAAAACCACTAGACCATTCAGGTATGACCAAAATCATATCCCTTATGATTATACTGTGGCAGTGACAAATAGATTCAAGGGATTAGGTGTGATAGACTCAGGGTCTGAATAACTATGGATGGAGGTTAGTGACATTGAATAGGAGGCAGTGATCAAGACCATCTCCAAGAAAAATAAATGCAAAAAAGCAAAATGGTTGTCTGAGGAGGCCTTACTAATAGCTGAAAAAAGAAGAGAAGCTAAAGGCAAAGGAGAAAAAGAAAGATATACCCACTTGAATGCAGACTTCCAAAGAATAGCAAGGAGAGATAAGAAAGCCTTCCTTGGTGATCAGTGCAAAGAAATAGAAGAAAATAATAGAATGGGAAAGACTAGAGATTGCTTCAAGAAAATTAGAGATAGCAAGGGAACATTTCATGTAAAGATGGGCACAATAAAGGACAGAAACGCTATAGACCTAACAGAAGCAGAAGTTATTAAGAAGAGGTGGCAAGAATGCATAGAAGAACTATACAAAAAGATTTTCATGACCCAGATAACCACGATAGTGTGATCACTCACCTAGAGCCAGACATCCTGGAATGCAAAGTCAAGTGGGCCTTAGGAAGCTTCACTATGAACAAAGCTAGAGGAGGTGATGGAATTCCAGTTGTGCTACTCCAAATCCTAAAAGATGATGCTGTGAAAGTGCTGCACTTAATATATCAGCAAATTTGGAAAACCTAGCAGTGGCCACGAGATTGGAAAAGGTCAGTTTTCATTCTAATCCCAAAGTAAGGCAATGCCAAAGAATTTTCAAACTACCCCACAATTGTATTCATCTTACATGTCAGTAAAGTAATGCTCAAAGTTCTCCAAGCCAGGCTTCAACAGTATGTGAACCAAGTTCAAGCTGGATTTAGAAAAGGCAAAGGAACCAGAGAACAAATTGCCAACATCCGTTGGATCATAGAAAAAAACAAGAGAATTCCAGAAAATTCTGCCTTATTGACTATGCCAAAGCCTTTGACTGTGTGGATCACAACAAACTGTGGGCAATTCTTCAAGAGATAGGAACACCAGACCACCTTACCTGCCTCCTAAGAAATCTGTATGCAAGTTAAGAAGCAACAGTTCAGACTGCTTCCAAATTGGGAAAGGAGTATATCAAGGCTGTATATTGTCACCCTGCTTATTTAACTTCTATGCAGAGTACATCATGCAAAATGCCAAGCTGGATGAAGCACAAGCTGGAATCAGGATTGCCAGGAGAAAGAACCAGACATGGAACAAGTATCAATAACCCTAGTTATGCAGATGATGCCAGTCTTATGGCAGAAAGTAAAAAGGAACTGAAGAGCCTCTTGATGAAGGTCAAAGAGGAGAGTGAAAAAGTTGGCTTAAAACTCAACATTCAAAAAGCAAAGATCATGGCATCCAGTCCCATCACTTCTTGGCAAATAGATGGGGAAACAATGGAAACAGTGAGAGACTTTTTTCTTTTTGGGCTCCAAAATCACTGCAGATGATGAGTGCAGCCATAAAATTAAAAGATGCTTACTCCTTGGAAGAAAAGCTATGACCAACCTAGACAGCATATTAAAAAGCAGAGACATTACTTTGCCAACAAAGGTCCATCTATTCAAGGCTATGGTTTTTCCAGTAGTCCTGTATGGATGTGAGAGTTGGACCATAAAGAAAGCTGAGCACTGACAGAATTGATGCTTTTGAACTGTAGTGTTGGAATAGACTCTTGAGAGTCCCTTGGGCAGCAAGGAGATCCAACCAGTCAATCCTCAAGGAAATCAGTCCTGAATATTCATTGGAAGGACTGATGCTGAAGCTGAAGCTCCAATACTTTGGCCACCTGATGTGAAGAACTGACTCACTGGAAAAGACCCTGATGCCAGGAAAGATTGAAGGCAGGAGGAGAAGGGGACGACAGAGGATGAGATGGTTGGATGGTGTCACCGACTCGATGGGCATGAGTTTGAGTAAGCTCCGGGAGTTGGTGATGGACAGGGAAGTCTGGCGTGCTTCAGTCCATGGGGTTGCAACAAGTCAGACATGACCGAGCGACTGAACCAACTGAAAGGGGATTCTGTTGGAGGAGAATGTGCGATTTCAGATTTAAGCAAGATAGAGCTGGGCTCCAATGCCAACTTTTTCCACTTACCAGTTAAGTGATTTACCTTTTCCCAAACTTCAGTTTCTTCATATATAAAGCAGGTGAAAGAAAAAGTTCTTCCTTCACAAAGCTGCTATGAGGATTAAATGAGATAATGCATGAGTGTGCCTGACACATAATAATAACTCCACAACCATGAGCTCACAGCATTACTGTTATTATCACTATTGTTATAGTAGGGACAGGGTGATGGTGTGGGAACTAATTGAGTGGTGGAAGCCACCGAAGGGGAAGTGGTGCTGGGAAAAGGACAAGAAAGGGAAGACGCTAGCCCAGTCTTAATCCAATGGTCTTGAAAACATCGAATATGGAAGAGAAATTTTAAATCCTTTCCTTGTAGTGGTGACATTTCGACAAGCTAGTTCTCTATTTTATTTCCATTTTGCTAAATAATATTACACCAAACTTCTCAAGAGAGTGCCCTCCCCACCAAGTTCACCCCAAAGAGGATGGAGTGGATGGAAGGAGGCAAGATAGGCAGCCGGAATGTAGCCACCAGCTGTCCAGTGAGTGTCCGGAAAGCTTCAGCTTTAAGGACCACTCATGTGGAGAAAGGAAGCAAGCTCTGGCCATTCTCTTCTGGGTGAAATAAAGTCAGGGCAGAGGCCACTGTTCCTCCTCGCTGTCCTGGGTGCCCAGGGATGTCACCAAGGAAGAATGGGCTCTGCTGCAGATGACCAGATCCCAATCCCACTCCTGCTGTTGGCTAACCGTGTGGTCTCAGACAAGAGGCTTGACCTCTCTGTGCCTCAGTGAAAGGAGGACTTTACTTAGAAACATTTATGGAACACTATTTTTAGCGCTTTGCAAATATTAACCTATTTAATCCTTACAGCAGGTGTAGGAGGTAGGTCAGATAGGGGATGGTGAGAATTAAAAGGTGCATATACTTAGAGTATAAATACTTAGTCTGACAGGCCTTGTTGTCTGGCACATACTGAGCACTGTGTGAGTATCAGCTGCTGTTATCATCACCATAGTGCCATGTTTTAGCTGCTGCCGTCCTCACCATGTAACCGTTGTTCTGTCGCAGTATTGCACTGGGTGGCATTTTCTCTCTCCTCATTCCATCACCAAGTTCCCGCCCCATTTCTCAGGCACAGAGAGTCATTTGAGCACTTCCTTCACATTCTCGCCGTCTCCCCTTCCATATTTACATCCCCCTTCCTCACCTCCTGAGACCCTAGTTCTTCCATCTCATTTACATGGGTACCAACTCTCCTAGGCCTACAGGGTGCCAAGTATGATGCTAGGTATTCTCCCCTACGTGTACTCTGGGGCCCCTTTGATCATGGCCAGACCCAGTTGGAAAGGTAAGATTCAATCAGCTGTCTATTGGGCTTCCTATGTGGCTCAGCTGGTAAAGAATCTGCCCACAATGCGTGAGATCTGGGTTCAATCCCTGGGTTGGGAAGAATCCCCTGGAGAAGGGAACAGCTACCCACTCCAGTATTCTGGCCTGGAGGATTCCATGGACTGTGTAGTCCATGAGGTCACCAAGAGTCAAACACGACTGAGCGACTTTCACTTTCACTTTTCAGCTGTCTATTTCTCCAAGTTCTTGTCTTCTTGTTCAGTTGCTCAGTCATGTCTGACTCTTTCAACCCCATGGATTGTAACCCACCAGGCTCCTCTGTCCATGGGATTTTTCCAGGCAAGTATACTGGAGTGGGTTGCCGATCTTTCTTCAGGGAAGCTTCCTGACCCAGGGATTGAACCCATTCTCCTGCATTGCAGGCAGATTCTTTACTGCTGAGCCACCAGGAAAGCCCTCTAAAGTCTACTCTTAAGCTAATATCCTTGAAATATCCACCTCGCCTTCCAAACTTTTTTATCATCACTCTCAAATGTTGGACTGGTTTGTTTTTAAAACATAGCATTCCAATTTTTTCAATAAAGAATCATGCCAACTTGAAGTAGTTATATCTTATTCTCAGTTTTCTGTATGTTTCAATTTTTAAAGGTGATAAATGAACTGATTTGCAGCATGTAATATGCTTTCTTTTTTTTTTTAACTTTTTATTTTGTATCTGGGTATAGCGGATTAACAATGTTGTGATAGTTTCAGCCGAGCAGCAAAAGGACTCAGGCAAACATGTACATGTATCCATTCTCCCCCAAACTCCTGGCCCACGCAGGTTATCACATACTTTCTTAATAAACAACAGTTTCTTATTCTAGCACACAAACATTCCAGATGATTATGCCAATCAAGACATCTTACTCTATGCATTTTAAAGCAACATCTTCAAATAAAGAAGTTAGAAACAACCAGAGCCTATCATAAATGTAAATCGTTGAAATACACATCAGTGAATCCAGAAATGGAATACCTTGAGGTCATAAAAATGATACTAAGTAAGTCTAGTAATGAGGATATATCTGATGATATATTAAATGGAAAAGGTTGCTTACAAAGTGTATGTAGAAAAAGATGCAATTTTATTTATTTACAAGAATATATAGTAGTGCAATCATAATAGCTGATTTGTGGTGAAAGGGAAAATTCATTTTGAGGGTGTCTTAGTTTTGCTTTGTATATTCTAATTTTTCTCTGTAATGAGTATACATTGCTCTTATAGTACAGAAAAACAGTAGAAGAAACTACATTTTGGTGGAAAACACAGTTGGACACTTATCTCCACCAGCTGAAACTGTCCTCAGTTAAGCCTTTAATCTGCTGTCTCATCAGGCCATGCCTTTGTTTGATAGATGGCTCAGTTGCCTCTGGCCTGTCATGATGTTATCTGCTTTGAACTCTGAACATCTGGGTGGCAGGGACTCTAGCTAATATTGTTTTTTTAGTGTTTAGATATACAGAAAAATGCATTAAAATTCTTCTGATCATTAGGATGAATCAAGAACCACTTGTTCAATATGTTGATGGCAAATATCAACCTCCTAAGCCTGGAGCATAAAGAGGAGCAAAGCATGACCCATGTCACCATCCTCTGTCTCCTTCCAGCCACATCTACAGGGCAGGTCACACTCAGCAACATTTAAAACAACCACAGATGCAGGGTCCTTGGTCAAGGACCGCATTTTCTTCCTGAGGTGACTGCGTTTTATCTTAAACTATGCTTTTGCTTCAGTACAAATGTTAACCATGTTCATTAACAATTTTTAAAGTTCTCCTTTTTTCTTATCACTCCTAAAGTATGCTTTATTTATTAGAAGATAGTGAACACATGCTCTAGAAATAGTAAAAGCCAAACTTAGATATTTATTGAATTCATATTTTACATTTATATTTTCTGATTAAAATCAGAAGGGTAGCTGGCGTGTCCTTCATTTCCATAGGACAGAATGACAGGGGCTGTGCCTGTTCAAAAACAAAAATGTATATGAAAAAAATAAAAATATATTTTAAAAATTCAGATATTATACCTTTACAATGTCAAATACATGAATAATTGGATAGTTGTCCTGTACTTTTTTTTTAATATGGTCAGTTAGCATTATGTAGAATGCCACAATGGAACTGATTTACTTTTTTTCAAAAATTAAGATACTCAATAAAAACCAATTTAAAAAAAACAAATGGACATAATTAAACAAAACAAAACCCAGACATTTAAAAAGAATCCTCACATCTAAATGCTAAAAAATTATTCTATAATGATCTATGAATCCAATGTAATACCAATAAATATTCTTAGACTGTGTCTTATTTTTTAATTTTTTAAAAGCATAATGATAAGAATTAGCCACACATAAAAGCACTTTATACTAGTGCTATGAAGAAAGCATAGGTTTTTAATTAGACAGCATTGAGCTATTTGGGTACTTTTTCATATCACATAGTGCAAACTTAAAAAAAAAACTATGAATGGAAAGCAAAAGAAAACAATAATTAAGATAAAAGTAATTTAAATAGTTTAATGCATCTTAGAGGCTTTTGGAAACCATGAAAGACCCAGGTGAAGGTAATAAAATATATTTGTTAATATATGACATAACTGAATATTAAGAATTATTTAAAAGCAAAAAAACATGTAAGAAAACTTAGCCTGGAAAAAGAGGGGAGTAGGGTCTACTTTCTGAAATGTTGACTCATGTCCAAGAGAAAGAAATCATGTCCAAAAAAGAATACATTCTGAATAAACAACAGCATGGAAGGGAAAAAAAAAAAAAAAACGATAAAGTAACTGCTTTGCTGCCAACCCCACTTAAAAGAGACAATGACTTGTGAGACCTGCCTTTAAACTCTGTCAGGTCTTGGACCAGACTTAGCTTGTGCTGGGCACGTTGGGAATGTCCTTCAACACTTCCTACTCAACACGTCTGCCGCATACAGGCACCGGTGGCCACCTGAAGCAGGAACACAGATCTTAGCCACACTGCCATAGAGGGAAGCTGGAATGTTCCCCCAGAAAGGCCACTGGAACCCAGGCAAATGTCAAGGAAGAGAAGCTGTAGACGAAAGGCATCATCTGTCTGAGATGAGTCTGATAGATGGAGAGAGGTTGCCCAAGGGAATAGAAGAAAAAAATGCCAAGCATTCCAGGCAGAGGAAATTACATGTTCAAAGGCACTGCGGTATCCGGATGTGCTCAGAGAATACACTTCTGTGTAACTAGAGAGCAGGATGGTTGGTGAGAGGTGGTCCTGTAGAGTCAGGTCCAGGGCACATTAGCAAAAGTCTTCCTTTCCACCATGTTAAGTTTGGGTTTTGTCTTTAAGGTAGTTGTAGAGTTATTACTACGAGGATGTTTTTACAGGGAAATAACATCATGGCATTAGCATCCTAATGTTTAAAATATCCTTCTGGTGGTAGATAGTATGAAGACTAAGCTGAAAAGTAATATTGGAATCTGTTGCAACATTACAGACAAAATTCCGTATTCTTTTGAGTATGGAAGCAGAGTCATGCAGTGGTCAGGAGCTGGCATTGACAGAAATGGTGAATTGTTTTTGTGAAGGAGAAAAAGGAAGGGAAGAGTCTAGGAGAATTGTACTTGGGCAACTTGGTAGATGGTTGCATATTTCTCCAAAGTAGGCAACACAGAAGGAAAGGGCTAGGGTAGTCAGGAGAGATGGCATATTTAGTTTTCTAGGCAAAGAGCTTACGGTACCTATGAGATATCAGAGGAAGAAGTTACATTTACTAGAATGTGAGATTCCTGGTGGCAGAGACCTTGTTGGTTTAGTTCAACCAACCAGGCACATGGTTTTCAACATGATCACTGTTTAGCACATTATAAAGAAAAGCAGAAGAAGGTAAATGGTTATTGGATGAATTGGGTCTGAATCACAGCACAGTGTTCCAGGCAATTATTCAAAGCGCTTTGGTTCCCCTGCACAGAAAATTCTAGAACCTCTTCTAATGTCCACCAAGACCACTTTACTTCCAGAAATAAACCATTATGGTCCACTCAAAAAAGGAGTGAATTACAAAAATCTTACTATGATTCCTAGCGATCCTATTGTTAACAGATATAACCAAGGTTGTTTGCTTACTGACAGAATAAAAATTTGCAAAACACATTTTTGAAGTGATCGGACTGAGCAGAATGAATGATAATTATAGCATTGGAGTGAGCCTCTGATATTTTTTTCATCATGTGTGCGACTTTTAAGTTGCTATTGAAACGTTTTGGAGAGCTGAGTCTGATTGTTGAAGATTGCTGTTGATTCACATACACATCAAAACTTGGAAAGAGACTTGCATCGGAATAAGAAGTAGTGGGAAATGCGGGGCTCAAGTAGAAATCTGGAAAAGACTTGAGGAGAAAAAAAGAGAAAAAAAATGGTAAATGGCCCTGCTACTTGGAGAAATTGAAACAAATGTTTTTTGCCAGGGAATCTTGAACTACCTGCCTATCCCTTTAAGCATCCTCGTGTACAAATCAAACACAGATGGCCCATTACATTTATGACCCCCTGTCAATTACTCTAGATGGAGCATGCATTAATTATTGAAATATTTTCATAGTATACATGCTGTTAGTGGTTACATTGCCACAGATAATTTCAATTTTTTTATTAGAAACTGGTGTAAACAATTTTATTTATAAAAATTCATCTCAAATGTAGTAAAACTACATTCAATAGTGGATTTTTTTTTTCCATTTAACATAGCCAAACTAGAAATTCTGGCCTCTGTCCTTGGAAGTCAGCATTATGTTAGCAATGCACACAATACATAAACTCTGTCAAAATCTATTACAATTGTAGTAAATTTTGATTACTGGAGTTGTTTGTTATTTATGTCTAGAAGATAAAGATAATATTGGGAATAGCCTTCTTCCATTTGATGTATAAGCTATATCCATAAAATATCTTGTTTTGAAAACAGTAAAAATTTTTTAAAAAAAGACTAAACTTGGTTGAAGCTTCAAATTGTACATCCACTTTAGTTCAAGTCAATGAACACTTCAGATGATGGGAAAGTCTGTTGAGAGTTTAGACTCTTAACTGCGTCACTAGTTTTTGTCTGGCTTAATAAACAAAATGCTGGGGTTAGTTAACTGTTGGAGAACAGTAAGAACATTCCAACAAAGCAGACTTCAGAGAATGTGGAGAAATATTTTGAAGGAACTTAAAGAAAAGCCTAGGTATTTTCTGTCACTCTGGGAGGAAGCTATTCATTCAAGAAACATAAACTGAGCACCTACTATGTGCAGGGAACTTCTTAGGCATTTGGAGTATAAAACAAAGATCTCTGCTCCTACCAGCAAGGAGATCAAACCAGTCCATCCTAAAGGAAATCAACCCTGAATAGTCATTGTAAGGACTGATGCTGAAGCTAAAACTCCAATATTTTGGGCACCTGATGCAAAGAGCTGACTCAATGGAAAAGATCCTGATGCTGGAAAAGATTGAGGGTGGGAGGAGAAGGGGGCAATGGAGGAGAAGGAGGCAACAAAGGATAAGATGGTTGGATGGCATCACCAACTCAACAGACATGAGTTTGAGCAAACTGCAGGAGTTAGTGGAGGACAGGGTAGCCTGGCTTGCTTCATTCCATTGGGTCACTAAGAGTTGGACATGACTGAGCAACTGAACAACAACCAGCATAGATTCTGAACTGACTGCCCCTTTAATCCTCACACAGGTGAGATCATTTACCTACGGTCATTCAGCAAAAAGGCAATAAAGTCAGAATAATAACCCACATTGTCAATCTATATTCTGAACCCACCAGCTCACCCATATGTTTACTATTTCCAATTCATCTTTCTCTAGATCTTTGAGACATGAATATTTGTATGTTGTTAGCTAGACTTTTTTCAGTAGAAGTCTTCAGTTAGGCAGATTAACCCTTAAAAAAAAGAAGCTGTCTGTATCTCTTCTCTCTGAAATTCACTTTAGGAAAGAATGTCTATGCAAAGAATAGTAAAAAGAGATAGTCATTGCAGAGGCTGATTCCATATCCCAGTGGGAAAAGGCAGCCCCAGAGGCAGCAAGCAAATTCAACATACTTCTTTCACTGGCTTCTTCCTCGGGCTAAAGCCAGAGAGGGTTAAAAACTATAATTCTCAAGAGGGACAAACAGGCAGTGCTCACAGCAGTGGGCTTTCACAACAGGTTTGCTCAATGTGGAAAAAGTCAATTCCCACACACTTCAGCAGCAGCTAAGACTGGAAGAATATGGTCCCAGACTAGAATCATGCCACGGCATGGAAATGTAGCGTATGTTTCAGATGCAAATCACCTACCAGTGAGCAATGCTTATGTACTGGGCCACTCTCACAGATATTCATAAGAAACATGACCAGTGGGGAGAATTCATGTAAAAATTACTGACATGGCAATAAATGCTGTTGAATTAATTTGGGGTGTTAATTTTGCAAAACAAAACAGTAATATATTTTCTTATCACTAATAATGAAACTCTCAAGTTTGTGAGCTGCTGTGCGCACGTGTACTCAGTCGTGTCCAACTCCTTCCAGGCTCCTTCGTCCATGGAATTCTCCAGGCAAGAATACTGGAGGTGGTTGCCATTTCCTCCTCTAGGGGACCTTCCCAGGATCAAACGCAGGGATCATCTCCTGCTTTGGCAGGTGGATTCTTTACCACTGTGCCACCTGGGAACATATTTTTGTTTTTGTTTTTATGGAAGTATAATTAATTTACAAGGTTGTGCTAGTTCTAAGTATACAGCAAATTGTTTCACTTATATATATATACACACACACACATACATATATATATATATACATATACATATATAATATATGTAGGACTTTCCTGGTGGCTCAGACAGTAACGAATCTGCCTGCAATGTGGGAGCCACAGGCTCAATATATTCAGATTCTTTTCCCTCACAGGTTACAAGAGATTAAGTAGAGTTCCTGTGCTATACAGTAGGTCCTTGTTGTTTGTCTATTTTATATACAGTAATGTATATTTGGGTTTCTCTTACCTTGGACGTGGGATATCTCTTCACGGCTGCTCCAGCAAAGTGCAGCCGCTGCTCCTTTGTTGCGATAGGGCATCAGAGGGCAGACACACTAAAACCACAATCACAGAAAACTAACCAATCTGATCACAGGACCACAGCCTTGTCTAACTCAATGAAACTAAGCCATGTCATGTGGGGCCACCCAAGATGGTCAGGGCATGGTGGAGAGGTCTGACAGAATGTGGTCCACTGGAGAAGGGAATGGCAAACCATTCAGTATTCTTGCCTTGAGAACCCCACGAACAGTATGAGAAGGCAAGATGATAGGATACTGAAAGAGGAACTCCCCAGGTCGGTAGGTGCCCAATATGCTACTGGAGATCAGTGGAGAAATAACTCCAGAGAGAATGAAGGGATGGAGCCAAAGCAAAAACAATACCCAGTTGTGGATGGGACTGGAGATAGAAGCAAGGTCTGATGCTGTAAAGAGCAATATTGCATAGGAACCTGGAATGTTAGGTCCATGAATCAAGGCAAATTGGAAGTGGTCAAACAGGAGATGGCAAGAGTGAATGTCAACATTCTAGGAATCAGCAAACTAAAATGGACTGGAACGGGTGAATTTAACTCAGATGACCATTATATCTACTACTGTGGGCAGGAATCCCTTAGAAGAAATGGAGTAGCCATCACAGTCAACAAAAGAGTCCGAAATGCAGTACTTGGATGCAATCTCAAAAACGACAGAATGATCTCTGTTTGTTTCCAAGGCAAACCATTCAATATCACAGTAATCCAAACCTATGCCCCAACCAGTAACGCTGAAGAAGCTGAAGTTGAACAGTTCTATGAAGACCTATAAGACCTTTTAGAGCTAATATCCAAAAAAGATGTCCTTTTCATTATAGGGGACTGGAATGCAAAAGTAGAAAGTCAAGAAACACCTGGAGTAACAGGCAAATTTGGCCTTGGAGTATGGAATGAAGCAGGGCAAAGGCTAATAGAGTTTTGCCAAGAGAACGCACTGGTCATAGCACCCTCTTCCAACAACACAAGAGAAGACTCTACACATGGACATCACCAGATGGTCGACACCAAAATCAGATTGATTATATTCTTTGCAGCCAAATATGGAGAAGCTCTATACAGTCAGCAAAAACAAGACCGGGAGCTGACTGTGGCTCAGATCATGAACTCCTTATTGCCAAATTCAGACTTAAACTGAAGAAAGTATGGAAAACCACTAGACCATTCAGGTATGACCTAAATCAAATCCCTTATGACTATACAGTGGAAGTGAGAAATAGATTTAAGGGACTAGATCTGATAGACAGAGAGCCTGATGAACTATGGACAGAGGTTCATGACATTGTACAGGAGACAGGAACCAAGACCATCCCCATGGGAAAGAAATGCAAAAAGGCAAAATGGTTGTCTGAGGAGGCCTTACAAACAGCTGTGAAACGAAGAGAAGTGAAAAGCAAAGGAAAAAAGGAAAAATATTCCCATTTGAATGCAGAGTTCCAAAGAATAGCCAGAAGAGATAAGAAAGCCTTCCTCAGTGATCAATGCAAAGAAATAGAGGAAAGGAAGAGAATGGGAAAGACTAGAAATCTCAAGAAAATTAAAGATACCAAGGGAACATTTCATGCAAAAATGGGCTCAATAAAGGACAGAAATGGTATGGACCTAACAGAAGCAGAAGATATTAAGAAAAGGTGGCAAGAATACACAGAAGAACTGTACAATAAAGATCTTCACGACCCAGATAATCACAATGGTGTGATCACTCACCTAGAGCCAGACATCCTGGAATGTGAAGTCAAGTGGGCCTTAGAAAGCATCACTACAAACAAAGCTAGTGGATGTGATAGAATTCCAGTTGAGCTATTTCAAATCCTGAAAGATGATGCTGTGAAAGTGCTGCACTCAATATGCCAGCAAATTTGGAAAACTCAGCAGTGGCCACAGGACTGGAAAAGGTCTGTTTTCATTCCAATCCCTAAGAAAGGCAATCCCAAAGAATGCTCACACTACTGCACAATTGCACTCATCTCACACGCTAGTAAGGTAATGCCCAAAATTCTCCAAGCCAGGCTTCAGCAATATGTGAACCGAGAACTTCCAGATGTTCAAGCTGGTTTTAGAAAAGGCAGAGGAACCAGAGATCAAATTGCCAATATCTGCTGGATCATTGAAAAAGCAAGAGAGTTCCATAAAAACATCTACTTCTGCTTTATTGACTATGCCAAAGCCTTCGCCTGTGTGGATCACAATAAACTGTGGAAAATTCTGAAAAAGATGGGAAAGCAGACCACCTGACCTGCCTCTTGAGAAACCTGTATGCAGGTCAGGAAGCAACAGTTAGAACCGGACATGGAACAACAGACTGGTTCCAAATAGGAAAAGGAGTACGTCAAGGCTGTATATTGTCACCCTGCTTATTTAACTTGTATGCAGAGTACATCATGAGAAACGCTGGGCTGGAAGAAGCAAAAGCTGGAATCGAGATTGCCAGGAAAAATATCAATAACCTCAGATATGCAGAAAACAGCACCCTTATGGCAGAAAGTGAAGAGGAACTAAAAAGCCTCTTGATGAAAGTGAAAGAGCAGAGTGAAAAAGATGGCTTAAAGCTTAACATTCAGAAAACTAAGATCATGGCATCTGGTCCCATCACTTCATGGGAAATAGATGGGGAGACAGTGGAAACAGTGTCAGACTTTATTTTGGGAGGCTCCAAAATCACTGCAGATGGTGACTGCAGCCATGAAATTAAAAGATGCTTACTCCTTGGAAGGAAAGTTATGACCAACCTAGATAGCATATTAAAAAGCAGAGACATTACTTTGCCAACAAAGGTTTGTGTGGTCAAGGCTATGGTTTTTCCAGTGGTCATGTATGGATGTGAGAGTTGGGCTGTGAAGAAAGTTGAGTGCCGAAAAATTGATGCTTTTGAACTATGGTGTTGGAGAAGACTCTTGAGAGTCCCTTGGAGTTCAAGGAGATCCAACCAGTCCATCCTGAAGGAGATCAGTCCTGGGTGTTCATTGGAAGGACTGATGCTGAAGCTGAAACTCCAATACTTTGGCCACCTCATGCAAAGAGTTGACTCGTTGGAAAAGACCCTGATGTTGGGAGGGATTGGGGGCAGGAGGAGAAGGGGTCGACAGAGGATGAGATGGCTGGATGGCATCACTGACTTGATGGGCGTGAGTTTGAGTAAACTCCAGGAGTTGGTGATGGACAGGGAGGCCTGGCGTGCTGCGATTCATGGGGTCGCAAAGAGTCGGACACGACTGAGCGACTGAACTGAACTAAACTGAATATATATTTGATAACTCCAAATTCTTAGTTTATTCCCTTCATGCTATCCCCTGCATTTCATAATTTTTAAAAACCTTTTTGCTATCGGTGAAAGACAGAGAGAGTCAGAGACCTCAGATGACTGATGTGAAGTCACATCAGGTTTAACAGAAAACAGCCCAGAACCTAAGCTTACCAGTTCACATCAGAGTCTGGACCCTCCTCCAGGCTTCTTATTTCATCCTCGCCGAAGGAGATGGAGAAGGTAATACCATGTCCATGGATGAATGAGAGCTGAAGGTCAGAAACACAGGACAAGTCAGTGTTTAAGGAGAAACCGGGCATACAAAGCCTAGTGTGGGTGTGTGGGTGAGGAGGGCGTGGGCAGGAGAAACTAAGGCACACAAGGATAGAAACTGAGAAATGCAACAATAGAAGTCCGTGCAGGGTATGGAGCTTGTCCGGTTCAGTTCAGTCTCTCAGTCATGTCTGACTCTGTTGTACAGGAGTGGAAGTAATTAACTTCATCTAGATCCAGCTAATTGCAAATATATCTGGGTTGTAATCAAAACTCTAAGAATCTTGTGATTGGTGAGGCAATGTCTAAAGCTGCTGTTTTGTTTTGTTTTTATGAGACTGCATAAGAAATTTAATGAGGAATCTTGGGAGGAAAATAGCCTTATGCTTATTGAATCAGAAACTTTGGAGATCCCTAAGTTAGTTCTCTCCACATTTCAAGTCTGAAGAGCACAGGTCTACAATATCCCTCTCCTGTTAAACCTTCACCTTATCAGAGAAAACCAGGCAATATGGTATAGTGCTCTTAGTGAACCCAAAAGGACTCCAAGCCGGCCCAACTTCTCTCTCCCCCTTCCTTCCCAGTCTAATGTTCTCCATGTCCATCACCCTCTGGTCAAGGGTTATAAAATACCAACTCAGATATTCTCGCAACTTTGGTTGAAATTCAATATCTAATTCATGAACTATCGAGAGTTTCAAGCATTTCCCGAATTCACCTTTGAAATATCTGAAAAGTAAATCATCATTTGCACATCTCTAAAGACTTCCCTGGTGGCTCTGCAGTAAAGAATCCACCTGCAATGCAGGAGACGCAAGTTCGATCCTGGGTAGGGAAGAGCCCCTGGAGGAGGGCATGGCAACCCACCCCATATTCTTGCCCAGAGAATCCCATGGACGGAGGAGCCTGGTGGGTTAAAATCCATAGGGTCACAAAGAGTCGGACACGACTGAAGTGACAGCGTGCACACACGCACATCTCTAACTTCCCAGTAATCCTCTAACTTCCCAGTAATGCCACAGTTTCTTGCCAAGTAAAGCCCTTGGGCAATCCCATCTGCTGGCTTTCTTTGCCCCCTTATATGACAATCAATCCTTTGGATTCAGAGAGCCCGGTGTGTTCACAGTATCTGAGGAAGCTATGATGAGTTCTATCCTATGCTGAAGCTTCAGGTTTCTCATACAAGTGTTCCTTTAAACCAGGCTCCATAAGGGCACCGGTGGAAGTTTCTTGCTTGCAATTACTTGGGGAAACCCCTCCAGCCTCCATCCTGGGATAAGGGAAGAAGGAATTATCCTCCACTGGTCCAATTCTCACCACTCAACTAAGAGCTCCATAGCTAGCGTAACTCATTATTAAAACATTAAGAGAAATTTTAAATAAATAAAATTGCTCTCAAGTCTACCACCCTGACAAGTTCATGGTCCATATACATGTAGAGCTAAGCTTACATATGGATTTGCTTTTTAACTTTCTTCAAAAGTATGTCGCATTTTCGAATATGGCTACAGATTTCGTAGCCTTGCATTGCAATCTTGATAGTCTATGTATATGGAATCAATCTACTTCTCTTGGACATCCAGTTGGCTTCCAATTTTTCATTTTGAGAAACACATTCTAAAAGCTAATTTTAGAGATTTTGAGAGATTCAATCCCAATATTGAACAATTATCCTTAAAGAAAAGAAGAAGCTGGCCCAAGGCCAGGATTACTTTGCTAACTTCCATTAGCCTACTCATAAGTGTATATCATTAGTCACAGGGGCGACCAGGCAGAAAAGTATAAAGAAAACTATATAAAATGGATCCGTTTTATCTTAAAAATCAGCTGAATGTACATGTTCTACTAAGAGACCCAGAAGTATCATTTTTCACGTACGATTTACTATAAATAATATAGATGAAGTATGTTATTAATATATACAGGGTTGGCTTCATTGCACCGAAAGGTTCTGAGTTACAAACAATTCATGGGTTAGATAGTCGGCCACTTCCTGCTTAGATGCCTTCACTTGGGTAGAGCCAACTAGAGATTTGCTGCAGCCTAACATTGTAATGCAGCTGTAATTTGATTGCATTCTCACTTTTTGTTTTAGACTGTAGAATTGAAAACACATTAAAATCTGTTTAACCTTTATTTGACTACACTCAATCCAGCCATCGCACTGTGAGCTGGCCCAACATCTGACTTCTGTGTTCCCTTTTCTATTCTATTACTTGTCCTTGTCCCCCCACCCTCCGCCCGATCACCAATGACAATGACACTGGTTTTGGTAGAGCATGAGGGAGACAGCAGAAGCCACACAAGCCCAACTTGGGGTTGGGGACAAGCTATCTTTTAAAATTTATTTTCTCCTTCTCCTGCCTAGATCTTCTACTTAGCAAAACAAACAAACAAACAAACAAACAAAAAATGCCAGAGGAGCCCTTGTCACAGAGGACTTTGAAAGACAGGACAAAGAGTCTGGATAATAAGAGATTATTTTAAGCAAGAGTAAATCAGATCCAGATTTGTGCTCTGTAAAGATTTAGCTCGGTGAAGTGGATGGAAGAGAGAAGGGCCTGCCAAGGCTAAGTAAATACGGAGCTACAAATGCTTAAGAGCTGGTGAGAAGGGTCTGGATAAAGAGGCGGCAGTTAAGAAAGGAACGGACATGGGAATAAGAGAGGAACAAAAATCACTGGGTGAAGGAGGCAGGGAGAGTTATTCTTAGAAAGTTGTTATCTGGACAATCTCCTTCCCTATGTCCTAAGCAAACACCAGATTTTACAAAGCCATCTTCTAAAATAGCAAAAGTCTATAAGACTCAGGTATAAAACTGGCTGAAACAATCATTTGAACCTGGGCACCAATGTCGTGATTGAAATGGAAATGTGTCGCTGACTTTGTGACCATATTTGAAAAGGGCCAACAGTGTGATTTGGTTTGGTTTTTTGACTGATGCTGCCCAGTCTCTGAATGGCTCGTCACCTCAGTGGACATGCACAGCCCTATTACTAAACATCTGGCAACAGTGATTAAGCTGCCTGGCCCTACCTGCCCTAGAAGACAGGAAATTCAGTGAAAGGCACTGTGGAGAGTCTCCATCTTCTTGGAGAAGCAAAGGCAAAGGAAAAATGAAAGCAGCTGAGTACATGTGGGTTTAAATAGAGTTGAGAAAAGTTGTATCAGAGATTCTGGTAGGACTTTCACTGAAAATTAAAATTGCTAAGTAATTTGCCAGTAACTTAAAATATAAAACATGCACATCCAGCAATTTCACTCTAAGTAGCCATGCTAGAAAAATACTCATAGCAAATGAATAATATGCTTAGGAACACAGGAGAAATACTTGGACTCATAAGGAAGTGTGTGCGGGTATATTCACTGCAGGGCTGTTTATAATATCAAAGGGAATCTACCTCTAATATATGGGAATAATACAGCTATTTTACTAGTCATAACATGGGGCTCTAGAAACAGAAAGAATGATCTGTATCTGTCCACTAACAAGGTAATCTCTCCAACACACTGACGAGTGAAAAAATCAAGAGCATAATGATATTTACAATATGACAAATGTTTTATACCAAAGACATCTTTTCCTCTAAAATAGTTCATTTTTTTTTTTTAAGTCAAGTGAGGTATAATCCAGGAGTTAATGGTTGAATAGCAACAGATGATAGACAAGCGAACCCGCATTGGCAGACTCTGTTAGAGCTACCAAATGTACATAGGATTACCAAATTAGCTCTCAAAATAATGGTACAGGTGCCATGGATTAAATAATTTGGCAAAATAAACATCCAAGGACACGCCACTGAATCGTCAATGCAGGAACATCCTCATTTATGTCCTATTTAAAAGGGAATGTGAAATATTATTTCTTCCTGAGATGAAATCCAGCAATTGAGCTGATTTGAAATCAACTCCAAATAATCTAGACTGGAATTTATTCTCTCAAATATTTTTCTTGGTTTAGAAGTAAGTGGAAGCAAATCATTTTCCAAATTAGAAACTACATCTACAGTACCTTTCAATCAGTTCTAATTTTTGAGGACAAGGTAGAGCTGATGCAATTTTAATATAGTTTAGCAGATAGTGATTATCACAAGATTTTCTTTTGATCCCTTAGGACTTTTTCAGTTAAAAAACTTGATGGTGTTTATGGTAAAGTGTTGTAAGAGGGATTCTAGCACATAACGGAAAAGAAAATATCAACCCACTATGCAGCCAAGAGCTGGATTAATCTCTTAAGCAATTCAAAAGAGCATCAGAACTTGAACCCTAAAAGACAGCTCAAGTATTCTGAAAAATGCTCGACTACCTCCACTGCAACAGTCCACTTTAGTGGGTCTTCAGTTATTTTGGTCACCTTGCTTTGACTCATTCAAGTCTCAGAAGTAAGTTTTCATGTAAGTTGTTTTCTTTTTCATGTGTTTGAAAGTAATCGCCACTGAATATTTCTTTGAGCCGAAAAGTTGAACAGTCTGCCAGGCTGTGAGCACAGGAGGGTCACTCTGGGAAAAGGGTGTTTAATGAATAACTTTGCAGTAAAAGGCCTTGAAAACTTCCTCTAAACATTAGACCTGTGCTTACTTTTGGAAATACATTAACAGCCTCCAGAAAGCTGAGATGCTGGCAACGCTGTTAGGCAGACTTCAGACATCCCTGACATTTGAAGAGCATCACAAGATGTGCGAACACTCCCTCCCCTCCTCAGCCCTGACCCTGCTCCTTGCCACCCCCGCGCCCCCACCTCCACCCCCAGCCGGCGTTTGGAGATCATGTGGACTGGAGTTCTCCTGGAGAGAAAGATTGATAAAGCAAAGCCATCGGAGTTATTTCCTATGCATGAAATTGATTAAATGCTTCACTAAATGGCTTATAAATTTGCTTCTCATATTTCTGTCACCCACTGAAAAGATTACAGAAACTCTGCATATAACCATGTTGTATACAATACCAAATTACAAAAGGTTGTAAAAACTAATGTTTTGTTTAAAGTTTTGAGCAGGACCATATGCCTTCAGTGACCTTGAGTAAGCTATTTTAATTCAAAACATTTCAAAGAATAGAGAGGGGAGAAATATTCAACTCCATAACAAACCAGACAAGCGGTGGGTAGACCTTGGTTAACTCTGCTGAACTTCTGTTCTCTCCTCCAAGAGCAGAGATTGAAGCCCTTCCCTCCGGCTAAACGCCTTGTAGTTGCAAAGCTGAGAAACGCATATGGTGTCAACAATATGTTTACAAAGGAAATGAGAAAAAAAGGCTTTGAGACCTCCCAAAGTTGAATCCGCTCTATTATTTTTAGTTCAGAGACACAACCCAGTGAGTCCCGTGTCTTGGCCAGACTTGCAGGACTATGGAGAAAAGATGACAAATGTTAGCATGGGTGATGGGATTGTTTTCTGTTTAGGCTTCTTGTTTGTGTGTATTTCATCTCTCCCCATCTTTCAAATGTCAGTTCTCTTCTTTCTTCCATTTGAGAGTTTCTCCCAACTCTTGTGTCACCAGAGGGGGACGGGGTGGGGTTTTTAGCAAAGAAGCCACTGGTAGGCAACCACGTGACCTATCGATGTGACTTGGGAAACTAATCCTTTGCCCAACGTGGCCTTAAAAGTACCTTCACTTCTACAAGAAAGATGATATTCTTTCATAACGTTTATAAGGCATCACATCCCCAGCAAGAATTAGCATTTGGCACTAATGCACAGCTCTGGAAAGAGCTTCAAGAGGAGACGTTTATAAGCAAGGGTATGTTTAAGATCCCTGCTGGGCTGACCTTTGTGGTACACACCCCCAACCTCCTGTCACCATCATGATTAGCCAGAGGAGGAGCCAAGATCTGCCACAGCCACCACCATCTGGACCTCAGTGTGGTGGGAAGCAGGTAGGGCCTGCTGTCAATGGGATGGGCTTCCCAGGGGGCCCGGTGGTAAAGAATCAGCCTGCCAGTGCAGGAGACTCAGGTTCGATCCCTGGATCAGGAAGATCCCCCAGAGGAATAAATGGCAACCCACTCCAGTATTCTTGCCTGAAAAATCTCACAGTCCCCGGGGTCGCAGAGTCGGACACAACTGAGCAAAGACACACCTCAATGGGGAATGGGGGGAGGAGCGGAGGACAGGACTTTCCAACACCAGCTTAGGTACACATCTGCTTTTGTGGGACATTTCTGGGTACAGGCAAGGAATTACAATGGAACTACCCCTCATTTGTAAAAACACAGTGTGATCTCAGCAGTAAAATCCAGTTTGTTCTTTTTTTTAATGAGTACCTGTTCTGGGAGATATGCCAACAACTCAGAGATGATTTAACCAGACCATCAACAGCTGGACAACTTACTTAACTCTTTGGTGATGGCTACATGAACCTTCTTGTTGGCTTCAAGCCACCACATAATTAATGTTGATGCCAGACATACAGGGTTTAATAAATTATAACAAAGAGACTCCTTACTATACAACACAGAGAATAACTAGCTTCTCTCCACGGGTGTGAGCCATCTTAGAAGATGTGAATGCATGCTTCCTAAAGGTTACTCCCTAGAACACTGATTCTACAAGGTTATCCTTTATAAACCTGGAGGGCAGCATGGTAACCCTCTCCAGTACTCTTGCCTGGAGAATCCCATGGACAGACAGGCATAGCAGGCTACAGTCCATAGCGTCGCAAAGAGCGGGATATGACTGAAGTGACTTAGCAAGCATGCACACACACATTCTTTATAAAAAGGGTTTTGTTGATCAAATACATTGAAATGAAAGCCACTCGGTCACGTCTGACTCTTTGTGATCCCATGGACTATACAGTCCTTGGAATTCTCCAGGCCAGAATACTGGAGTGGGGAGCCTTTCCCTTCTCCAGGGGATCTTCCCAACCCAGGGATCGAACCCAGGTCTCCCGCATTGCAGGTGGATTCTTTATCAACTGAGCCACCAGGGAAGCAACACTCTTTGGGAGAATCGTAACACACAGGAAAGTGTTAGGACCCCTGTTGCAAACAATCCTATCTATTCAGTGTACCTACAGCTTCTCACTTGACCTGAGATATTTTTTTATTTTTTGTATTAAGCTTAGAACCTGGGAATTGCTGTTTGTGGGAAACACTAATTTAAACATACTGCATATCTGGCAGACTGGGCCACCTCGTTTGAAAGTTTAACAAGTTCTGGAATGCCCCTTCAGTAAGACTCTCCAGCAAAATAAGAGAAATCTCTAACCTCACTATAAGAAGGCCTCCTCCTTGCCATATACCAGCCTTGAATCATGCACACTTTCCTCTCCTAATTGGCACAGTTGCGTGGCTGTATAGATATATAAAATTTTGGCTCTGTCCAGTCTCAGTTGCAGGATACAGGATCTCTCCTTGAGATCAGTCTTTCCTTTCCTTCTCTAGTTGTGGCTCAAAGATTCCAGAGCCTGCAGGTTCAGTAGTTACAGCACCCGGGCTTAGTTGCCCCGAGGCATGTGGGACCTTACTTCCCAAAGCAGGGATTGAACCCGAATTCCCTGCATTGGAAGGTGGATTCTTAACCACTGGACCACCAGGGAAGTCCTTATTTTTTTTTTTTTAAGTAGATCTGACTAATCTACACAAGCACCTGTGGGCACTGAATGAATGCCCAGATGACTATTGCTATTCAGTCACTCAGTCATGTCCAACTCTTTGTGACCCCATGGGCTGTAGCACGCCAGGCTTCCCTGTCCATCACCAACACCCAGAGCTTGCTCAAACTCATGTCCATTGAGTCAGTGATGCCATCCAACCATCTCATTCTCTGTCGTCCCCTTCTCCTCCTGCCCCCAATCTTTCCAGCATCAGGGTCTTTTCCAATGAGTCAGCTCTCTCAGATGGCCAAAGCATTAGAACTTCAGCTTCAGCATCAGTCTTTCCAATGAATATTCAGGACTGATTTCCTTTAGGATTGACTGGTTGGATCTCCGTGCAGTCCAAGGGATTCTCAAGAGTCTTCTCCAACACCACAGTTCAAAAGCATCAGTTCTTCAGTGCTCAGCCTTCTTTAAGGTCCAGCTCTCACATCCATACATGACTGCTGGAAAAACCATAACTTTGACTAGACAGACCTTTGGCAGCAAAGTGATGTCTCTGCTTTTTAATATGCTATATAGGTGAATATTTGTTGTATTTATTAGTAAATAAATCCTTCACATGCCTTGATTTTTCTTTCTAAGATTTCTTATAAACACACTTCCCTGTTCTATTTTAGATATAAGCCACAAGCCAGTGTTTCTCCTTTCCTTTCTGTAATCAAAGTCACTCAGACATCAAGATCATTCAAGAAAACCCAGTGGTGTGTGGGAGTGAATGATAGTGACAGTGATTATGGAGAGAAGTTGGATCTGCCCTCATTTAATTTTCTTTTAAGTAAACCATTTGCACACTTCAATCTCCTCACTTGTATGGGTAGAAAATCACCCGTGAGGTGCCTGAGAGGAGATGGTTGATAGCGCTAGGTGACAAACCCCTGGCAAGGATCTTGGCTGGACAGCCTTGGCTCACAAACTGTGAGGAAGCATCAAAACCATCTGGAGGCTGTGTTTTTAAAAAAAAAAAAAAAAAACAGGTCTGGGGCCACACCTTCAGAGTCTGATTGATTGAATGTCTGTACACCGAAATAACAAGGGCTCCAGAAATGAGTCAGTGGGTCTGAGCACGGGCCTGAGGATTGGCGGGGCTAAGGAGCGCCCTGGCGATGCTGGTCTGGGACCGCACTGGGGGAGTTCCAGCTAGACCACAACTCCCCAACTTGCCTGATCAGTTACCTGGGGGTGTTCTTGCAAACACCAAAGAGCAGCCCTACCCCAGACTCCAGAGATGGCATCTCTAGGAAGGAAACCTGAGAGTCTGTATTTGTATAATAATAAACGCTGCAAAGCCATTCGAAACATCCAGGCCTGGACTACCTCAGCCAGAGAAGCAGGGCTTGCCTTTTAGATCAGGGCCCTGGGTCCTGGGCGCCCCGCCTGTCTGGCCCGCGGAGCCTCCGTGCCCCGGGCCTGTTCAAAGTGCACGGAGGCCGAGGACCCGTGAATGCCTCGACCAATAACTTGTCTGGTAATTGGTATATTGATTGCTAATGTCATCATGTTTTAGTATACATAAACCCCTCACTCTATCCCACAGCCCCCAACAATCCCCAAAGTCATTGTTTATTCATCGTCACTCCCAAACTGGCCCTTGTCAGTTCCCGCTGGAGGGCTTGCTGATAAAAATCACCAGATGATTGGACGCACGCATTCTTAACATGACTGACTCATGACATCTCAGAGGGCAGTCTGGGAGCCTGTCATTACAGTACAATACTTTCCTTTCTTCCTCTTATCTAGCCCCAGATGACTTTGAGATTTTTATTTACTCATTAATGACTGAAGATGTCATTAGAACCAGTAGAAGGGTTTGTAATTTTTTTTCTCTTTCATTCTTTCCTTCTTTTATTGAGAATAAGTGCACAATTTGCTCCTGGTGAGAGGGGCGAGGGGGGGGATGGGGACATAGATGAAACAGCCAAGGAGAACCCAGTGAAGAGAGCCTTTAACTTTATTAGAACTTGAAATCTGATTGACAGGTAGGAGAACTGAACATCTGTACACAGAAAAACCATGTTGCTTCAGAAATACACTGGGTGAGAAAAATGGAGCAACTGGTAAGGAAATAGCAAATCGTAAAATTCAGCAATTTCTATTGTGTGGTGGGACCAATCGTTCCAACCTAACAGCTAAATTAAAAAAAAAAAAAAAAAAAATTCAGAGGAAGGCTACTGAAACCTCTAAATGTTTCTTAACCTACACATTCATTAAACCATATCTTGTTTCTGCCTGCCTTTAATTTTCACATCTGCAGAATTGCTTTTAAAAATCAAATTAGATCTTTTGAAGGCACTTAAATTGCAACAACCTTATGTTTTTTTATATACTCTTGGGTTTCAGGCTTTTCATCTGGGTTGTGTGTCCAATTAATGGGATATCTCAAGGAAGCACTAATCATTTCGAAAACTTGAGAATCTGAAAAGCAAGCAGACTATTTTCATTATAACTGATTGGATTGAGAATAAGCTACAGAGGAAATGTTCAATAATTATGATAACTTTTTTTAGATGAGATCACAAAAAAATGTCAGTCACATAAGGTACTTTTCCCTGCAATGAAGTCTTTGAAGTTCGTTTCAGTGGATTCCTCTTCGGGTTCAGCCTCGGGCATGTCAGAAGGCTGCTTAGAGAGTGGGTTTACACTGATTTTATCAGGCTGGGTAATTCACTTGGCAAAGCAAACGTCTATTACTCGATGTATCTCATATGTTATTAAGTGTTTACGAAATCTTACTATTGTCAAAACACATTGTAAATTAACAGATTCTCATAACACATGGAAACTACTCCACAGAAGAGAAAATTGTTGTCTGAGGACCTAAAAAGATTTCTACCCAAGGAAACTGCTGTCAGTAAACTATGACCAAGATTTCAATGTGCATGAAGCCAAGTTTTATTCTTAAATCACCTAATTATATCTTTCTGTATTTATTTGCCCGGTGGAGAATTTTACTCATTAAATGTTATGCTAAACAGAATAATTAGTTAATATCTGCAGATTAATTAAATACAATAATTTTCTCTAATTCAGTAATAACCATATTAATTTTTTTAAATTGTTCAACTTTCTGTACATGATGCCAAATACCCAGATAAAACCTGGGAGAAAATGAGTTAAAAGCCCAGATGTTTTTAAACATCCAGATGTATGGTGTCAAGTAAACAAAACATCAAGGTTTTTTACTATTTTTTTTCCCATTTTCATCCAGATGTTTGGTGTCATATAGACACACTTTTAATCTGTTCAGTCGTAATCACAGTGTTCTTTAATATCATTTACCAATATTTGGATCCTTTCTTCACCATATTATTTCTAAAATTTTTGTTTAATTCATTCATGGGGGAAAACACAAAGAAGTAAAACATTTAACAGCCAGAAGACTCTTAACACAAGACCACCAGCCAGAATGATGCCCAAGTAAGTCTTTTTGTTGCAAAACACTTTCCATCTGCATTTTTAAATAAGGAAAGACAATTCAGCTTAAATGGTTGGAATGACAACTTAATTTTAATTGACAGGTACATGCTAATTTCAATTCTAGTAAGTATACAGGAGACAGAACCCCAGGCTCTCAAGTGTAAATGATGGCCATCTTTTCAATGGGTTCCTTTCCCAACTTCCCAAATCCCAGAAGAGATGACATTTTAGGAACAATTTCTGCTCTGGTGACTTTGGGAATGTAGAAGCTCTGACCTAGGACTTGAAAGACTTGCCATTGAGATTCAACTCTTCCATATTCTGACTGGGTTACCCTGACCTCATCATTTAAGCTGTGAGCCTCAGTTTTCTCTTCTTTAAAATGGGAATAATAACCCTTCCCTCAGTTAACCTAAGGATCTAATGAAAGAAATCTGTAACTGCAAAATGCTTCGCAGGTACAAATTATTGTTAGTTATAAAATATTTTATAATTATTTTCATGTATTACTAATGTTTAAGTGGGGCTTCCCAGGCGGTGCTACTGGTAAAGAACTCACCTGCCAATGCAGGAGATGTAAGAGATGCGGGTTTGATCCCTGGATTGGGAAGATCCTCTAAAGAAGGGCATGGCAACCCACTCCAGTATTCTTGCCTGGAGAATCCCATGGACAGAGGAGCCTGGCAGGCTAAGTCCATAGGTTTGCAAAGAGTCGGACATGACTGAAGCCACTTAGTATGCAGTGTTTAAGTATTAATAGGTAAAATGATTGTCATTGTTAATATGGAATCCAGGGGAACAGTAAAGATAACCCACTCAAAAAGATCTGATTAACTATTTACAGTTTCCAAATTGTATACAGAAATGACTATAATTCTTGGGTGTACAAAACAATATTAGATTACATTACCGAATCCACACTCTCTCTGCTTGCCTCACGACAGGCCAATGAATCCAAGAGACAAGGTGTCGAGGCAAGGAAGAGACTTTAATCGGGGAGCCAGAAGACCCAGAAGACAGCAGGCTAGTGCCTCACAATAACCATCTTATTGGGGTCTGGATGCCAGGTTCTTTTACAGATCAGAGAGAAAGAAGCAATGAGGAACTAAAGTCAGAAGGCAGAATAGTGAGGGAGATGCAAGGGGAACTACAGTGAAAGGGTCTTCAGTCCTGTGAAACATCTCCAAGGGGATGTCCAGCCTTCAGAAGGGGTGTGTTCATCTCTTCTATTCACAGGGCAGGGACAAACTGTCTCTCCTTGAGCTGAACAAAGGCACTTTAGTTTATAGTCAAGCAGAGGGGCAGGGTCCTCCAGGCAAGCCATGAGTATGATTATAATAATAAAAGCAAGTCAAAGAAACAGTTTCCAACGTGGAGTCAGATTGGCTTCCTCCCTGCAAAGTTAAAACTCCTCTGTGTGTCTATACCCTTCCTTCACTTCATCTAGGTAAATGGAGAAATAATTGTAGGGATATTCTCTTAGGTAACTAAATAGACTAATTCTAGATCCCATTGATTTGGTCTCTACTACAATAGGGCACTCCTGCCGATCTAGAACCGCATTCTTGACCCACTGTTGCACTTAACTTTAATGGACTCACCGACCCTCCTGGCTAATGCAAAGACTCAAACATCTGCATATAGTAATTTTGTGGGCTGCTAAATATTCAAACAGACATCATGGTTTCTATCAAGGGAGAAGGCTTTTACGATTTTGTGCTATTAGCAAAACGTGCATTCTGAAAAATTGTCGTCAAAGAATAGGCCAACCTTCCTGCTATGATAGAAGAGGTTTCTAAGTGAGAAATTAGCTCATGCATTTGTAAAAACCCTAAACACTAAAAACCTTTCAAGCATTCTAATCTTAGACTTTTTTGTCATGACTCCAAGATTTGGGGGAAAAAAAAAAACCTCAAAACGTTTGGGTTCTACTTTTAAGATACGGAAGGGTCCTTCCCAAGAAAGGGAAGAAAATAAATGCAAGGAAGACAAACCTGGCTACTTTTAATTAAAACAAAAAAAATCCACAGCGTCAGAACACCACAGTACAAAAAAGCTGCCACGTTAAGAAATTTCTTTCAAAGTTGAGTCCAACTTTTTTCTTAATATGTGACCATAGAGGAGGTGGAATGAGGAATTGGGTTTTAGCTCCTCAACTTTCTGAAGTCACGGACCTCTCATCAGCATGTGGCTCTGTGTGATGAACACTTGCTGTGAAGAACCAGAAATCAATGCAAAAGGAAACAATAATAATAAAAGGGACGCTTTCCACCATCAGAACAGGGAAAGGTGTGTGAGCTGGAAGAAAGTACAGTACTGAAGCCCATGACAAGTCATGATAAATGGGTCGTTATAAAATTCATGTTTAGGCAGCACCAGGCCGGGGATAATGCCATTCGTCATGGCAACACTCGGCCGCTAATGAGCCCTCATTGCATATTCATGTCCGTGGCGTTTCTTCTCTCCCTCCCACCCCGAACTAGTGCCTGGAAATATCTCCACCTCAAACTGCAGCTCAGGCCTTCTTCTTCTTCTTCTTTCTTTTTTTTTTTTTTTTTTTATTTGTTATGTTGCAGCAATTACACTGTAAAAGTGCTGCCCAAGATTGATTGCTCTGATCTGTAGTTCAATTGTAAATTAGAATACACATCCCCCCAGGGACACACGGCCCCTATTTGTGATTAAGAAAAAAGCCCCATAATAGACTAATAGCTAAAGTTCTCTCTCTTTTACTTTCAGGCAATTAGCTTGATGAAATGGCCTCTTTTTGTGTACCCTGGAAGTGTAAACCGATATCATAATGAAGTATATGATGTTTATTCTATTATTTTCACCTTCCCGGGTATGCAGGAATGCATAAGTAATGGATGCTTTGTCTGGGGCATTTACTGATTCACAAGTGAACTATTTCTTAAAGATGCAGTGTGTGCGTTCTGAGGCTTGAGGTAAGCAACCCCTGACTTTGGGTTAACCTCCACGGAAAGAACTCTACTAAAGAGGAGAGAAATTCCCAGGTAGTGGTGAGGGCGGGACTCACTGCCTGCTGGCTCTGAGGTGGGTGAGGTGGTAACATTGGAAGCACTGAGTCAGTGAAGACGCCGGGACAGCCTGGCACAGTGTCCAGCGGTGACTGTGTCCAGGGAGCGTCCAGGTGGCCAAAATGTGGGTTTCATCTCCCCCGCTTGGTTTTGGAACACCAGCTCAGTCTAGGCTCCTGGGTTAGAGCAGTTAAAGCTAGGGTTAAAGCTAGCCCTACACCATGTATTTCATTGTACAACCATCTTTAAGTGAACTGCAGCCCCCCTTCAACAAAAAGTCTTGTCTTTTCAAGTTGCTAAACTGTCATAAGTTGTCAAGAAAATATTCTTTAACTTCCTACACAGGCCGGCTGACAAAGGTTTTGACCAGCGAGCCAAGGAAGGCAGCTGGTGCATTTCCAAAACTGTTTGTGCTCTCCAGTTGCAATATTTTAATATTTATTTTATTTCATTCATGAGAGTCTCAGGAGTAAAGGAAGAAACAAGTGTCCCAACTGGCAAGACAGAAAGAGAAAAGAAGGAAAAACAGAACAAGACAAAAATCTATCTTGGTTGAAAATAGTTTATGGTGGGTTACTTACCAAGAGGTTGATTTCTGTCTCAATTCCACATTCCAATCTCCTGCCATTCATCAATAACCCAGTTTGTATAACCCACCAAACACTTCCTGGGCTTGTGTAGTCTGGGCCAATCCAACCCTCCCCTTTTTAATGGGAACCTTATTTGCTTTTCTCAAAAAAAAATCACTTTTATAGCAAAAGGATCTCACTGACTTCTTAATGCTGAAGTGGACATGCACATTTAGATTTGTTATATTTTAAAATTAATGTTTGTGATAGTCTTTTGTTACATATAAAATGTGTTTGCATTTCCTCCCAGTTCCTGGTTAAATAAAACCTTTTGGGAAAGTTTATTACTATATCCTGTAAAGTGATACTAATGTTACATAATTTTGAATAGTACCACAAAATGAGCTACTCAGAAATATTTCAGAAAAATTTACTTGATACCTTTCTTGCTAAAAATCTAAAGTTCATATCAGTCCTTATGTGGAGGTTTTCTCCTTAATTTTTACAACATTGAACTCTGTGTAAAATACAGACCTGAAACATAATAAATGCACGTTTTCATTGCTCCTTGAAATGTTTGACTGTGTAGCTGCCACATCGCTGCTGTGTTGGAAATAGATTATTGTAAACTTTCCAGTGGCATTAAGTCTAGGAAAGTTTCCTCCATAGCACTTCCTTGCTGAAACTTGTCACAATTTTTTAAGAGTATGTTTATTCTATAACAATAATGACTTATATTTACCTTGCTCCATAGCTTTTGCAGTTCTTTCATATAAATTACACCATATAAATAATGCTTTGAGATAAATGAGGCAATAATTTCATTAATACCCCAAAGTTACAGGGGGGATAAGTGAAGTTCAGAGAGGTTCAGTCATCTGCCTAAAAGTTACCAATCATTAAATGCAAAGTTGGTCCTTGTCCCCATGCCTTGAACACCAAAAATCTGAGCACCTTCTGGCAGGCCACGCTGTTTCTTTTCTGGCTGCGAAGTCGCCGTTAGCAGCAGCTCTTCAGAATCTCATAGCTCTTACCATAAACAAAACTTGCGATCTTTATTTATACTTGCGTAAGACTGAAAAATGAATGTAAACACACACACACCCCTTGATAAACACCAATAAAGAAAAGAGTAGAATTCATACTGCACGGTTACTTCCCTACCTAAATTTAAGATAAATAATCTATATTTCATTATAAACATATGCTGAGACTGGAGAGATGTCAGCCACAAAACTGAAGTAGTTATCTAGATAATTATCTAGATAATAATTCTAGAGGCATAGAGCAAAGGTCAAAGGCAAAAGATCTCTTTTTAAGAGCTATTGGTTTGCATCCAAATTTTCCAAAGTCTAGGTCGAGTCTTTTCACCAAACATCTCTCCATGGCCTTTGAACATGCCCTCTGCCCCATCCTTATCCCTTGCTACACGTTCCCACAGAACTAACTCAACCCTGACCATCATTCCAGAATCAGCTCAAAGATCACTTCCCTTCCGAAACAGTGACTGACTTCTATCTCTACCCTTGTTCCAAATACCTCCTTGATTTGATCTCAGCAAGCAAGCCTCATCCATCCCAGTAAAGGCCTCCTCCACCCTGAAGCCAGTGAAGATGGGATTTACATCCCAGAATCCGGAAAATACAAATTCTTTCAAGGGCGTGCCTCACTCATCTGTTGTTTCCTGCCCTCCTAACATGCCACGCTCATGACTCAGAGCCCTGAGCTTAGCAAGGCAGTTCTGGGTGGTTCTTTGAGAGAAACTGGTCACCAGTTTGATAAGAGACAGGCACCTGACCAATGGCTTGCCACTTATAGAAGTGGCCTTGAGATGACAACTCTCTCAAATAAAACTACTTAAGCGGAAGCCTACGGGAGTAGGCAAAAGTCAAAGATAAAATCACACCAGCCATGATTTCCTATGGAAAAAACTATCCCTGCCTGAACTGGGAGAAAGAGAAGACACCAGAAATGGGCCCAAAACAAAGGATCCCCAAACAATGTGTAAGTATGATGTCCAAATCCCAGATGTGACGTTACCTGACCTTATAGGAGAAATGAGGGGATGTGTCATCATTTCGTTTAGTCATTTATCCCTTCATTCAATGATTCATCCAACAAATACTATTGAGTCCTCAGGAGACAAGGGCAAAAACAGATATCATCCCTGCCTTCATGGAACTCACAGTTAAGTGAGGGAGACACATACATAATCACACCAAAAGACAAGACTGCATACTCTATAATACACACGGGAAGTATAAAATGGGGATAAGATGGGGACTCATAGTGGGATCTTGATATACAGAAAAGTGCTTCCTTATAGAAAGTCTTACACAGAAGCCTGAAGAATGAGGTTATAGATGAATGTTTAGGGAATGGGGGGAGGGGTGGACACATTCCTGGAAACAGAATGAACAAAGGCCCAGGAGTACAACACAGCTTAGCAGGTTAAAGGGCCATTGAACAGGCCGGCACAACTGGACCACTAAGAACTGGAAGGAAAGGATGTGTTGAAGCTGAGGACATAGGCAGTCTGTGTAGCAGCTTGTAGACCCCAGAAAGCATTGTGGATGCTACCTTCAACTAGTGCAAAGCGACTGAGGGGCTCTAAGCAGGAGGGGCTTTTGGTGACGATGTCACAGTTTGAGCAAGACACCTCACTTTGTTAAGAAAGAAACACACGGTGGTTTTGTTTCTCTAGCCCTGGTACCAGCTGAGCTCTAGGGAACCACTGCCTCTTTGCTGCTGGAAAACACAGCCCTCTCCAATCTCTCCAGCCCTCTTTGCTGCTGGAAAACAGCCCTCTATCTGATGTGTGAACCCAGCAGCAGGGTCCCAGTGCTGACGGAGGAGCTCTGGCCCAGGAGGGATGACACCAAAGACTGACTTTGGAGTCCGTTCTAAGAAACAGTGACTGTTCTCAGGAGAGCAAGACAGTTGCTCAAACGCTGCCGCAAACCTGGAAGATGATGCACGGGCTCTGAATGACATGGATGAGAACAGGTCCCAAGATCCATCAGCGGCCAGGTTCAGAATCTTGAAACGCTGACTGGGCTACATAACATCCCCCTGAGTCACTGTCCTGCACCCTCTGACTGCTCAGGACCTACCCATTCTGAATCTCCCTGTCAGAGCACTCTGCTGGCAGGGCTTCTTAATGGTCTGTTTCCTCCACACAGCAGGAGGATCTGCAGAGCAGGAGAAGCAGGGATCTTAAGGCACCACTGATCACTCAGGCCTGATACTGTGCTGGACACGTGTAGGTGCCCGGTAATGTTGGTTTGTTTCATTTGTATTATGTTCTACAACACTCTGTTGCCATTGTGGATTTTTTTTCAATCTCCCTCTGTGAGTTCTTTGAGGGCAATGTCACCATGTTTGCATCTCCAGTTGGCACTTGATATAGGATTGATTGTTAAGTAATGCGTAGATAAAGTAATTAATATGAAGGTACTTCACAAATGCCAACCTTCTCTCTAGAATCCTACATACCATCGGTATTCATTGATGAAAGATGCTCCCTTAACACTGACGGTTAATGCATTTCTACATTTTAATATGCAATCAAAAAGAGAATGCATGTAAAAACTGCTGAACTCCAAATAAGGTCTATAACTGGGTTAATAGTAGTGAATCAATTTCCCAGTGTTGACAAGGTATGGTGGTTACATAAGATGTTATCTTTGGGAAAGCTGAATGAAGGGAACAGGGGATATCTCTGAATTCGTTTCACAATTTCCTGTGAGTTTAAAACAGTTTTAAAATAGATTATAATGACTCAAAAAACAAATTTTAATTTTTTTGCTCTTTACCTCTTTATATATTTTTATATTTTTTATTTTTAATTTTATATCTATTTTGAGCATAGCTGAGAAAAATGTAATGATTTAAATGATGCTATCACACACTACACCAGCAAACAGGAAAGATAATGCCCTAATTCTGGGCACTGTTCTTTTGGTCCTGACAGGTTGGCATTTAAAATATGCTGGGAGAGGAACAAGAAGCATTACTTTTGCCTGATTTAAGCATATCCTCGAAATGGTAGTTTCATAAACAAAGTGCCGACGGCTATGATCTTCTCTCCTCTTCTCCTTTTATCCTAAGTCAGGTCAATAACAAGTATCTGTCTTCTGCAGAGCCCCGGTTTTGGAAGATAGAGAGCAATTACAGACTACAGGGAACTATTCATGGAAAACTCACAGGAAGCCAGAGTGCCTTTAAACTTCCTTCTGCTGAGCACCGTTCTTTGAAAAAAAATGTCAATGTTAGAAAAAGATGTTTTAAACAAATATGTTTAGTGTGTACACTCTCATGGTGTTCCTGGAGTTTTTAAATTACATTTTCAAGTGTCCACTGTCAGTTACATGGATAACAATATGGGTCATGACTGCAAAAATCTGAAGCATGGTAGGCAATTTTCCTACTATTGGAAGATCTGAAAACCACCAATAAGAAATCCCTGTGTACACAGATTAAGGTGAAATTGCAGTTTATCTTACACTGCTTAAACATGGAAGGTCAACAAGAACTTCCCCAGCCTAAAAATCTGTAATTTCCAATACCATTCAATTAATAAGCTTCCTAGAAATCCATATGATGAAAATTATGAAAAATCCTGTAGATACCATAAACATAAAGTCAAATTCAAAGATAAATGACATTCCCCCATTTATTCATCCTTCTTTTTTTTCTGAAAACTGAAAACCTGTGAATAGGTACATGTAAGAAGAGTACCTGCTCAGAAGTCCCTGTGGTTTTGTGATAACCTGTTTAAATCAAGTTCAGCTCCAGGGATGGCACTGGGACATCATCTTAGCAACCCACAGGCTTGCCTGGAAAAGAGGCGGAAGGACCGTGTATGAAAACCAGGTACAGAAGAAGAATGCCTCTCTGATGGCTGGAAAAGCTCATTAGACAAGGGCATCCATCTTTACTTCTTCAGGATAACAGCCACATGCTGTAGAGACAGAATTTCACTTAATAAAAGAAAGGGAGGGGAAAATCCAAGAATGTTTTTAATATTTGGCTTATTGTTTCATGAATCAAAGAAGAAGAACCTATAATTATCTCTGGTTCTATCAGAACTGAGAGATTTCTTCCACACAATCTTTTGTGTGGTGGGAACAAAGCTTTATTCCAAAGAAAATCCACTTTAAAATATCCCCAAAGAGATAAAATACCCGCAAGATTCTACAGCTCTTTAATGCTTGCCATGGGCCAAATTGTGCAATTAGAATCAGTCACTTTAAGTGCTGAAGTCATATAATGCTAATAGATCACTTTATAATGCGAGCAGTTTTTAAAAGTCGTATTTAATTTTCCATTATCACTGGACTGAATGCTAGCTGTGTCCATACAGTCAGTTAGAGAGTCTCCAGTCCAGAGAAGACGGACGGCCACTTGCTAGGGCATTGCTCCACCCTGGCTTTCATTCTCAGGTCTGAGTTGGAACTCTAAAATAGACCATATTTCCACTTTCTTCCTAACTGTGTTTATTTTTATTTCCAAACCAAATGACAAGGGCTCCTTTTGGTTTTGTAATTATTTTATTTCAAAAGTACAGATTGAGACACAATCCCCTGTGGGATGTGTGGGTGTGTGTGTGTGTGTGTGTGTGTGTGTACATGTGTGTGGTTTTCTTTAAGAAAATGAAATGAACCATAAAATAAGCCCTTAACAGTAACCTTAGAAATAAAACAAAATCATTTACAACACATGGGATTGTTGCAGGATATGTCAAGATTAGATGGTTTAAGGGAGCTCTCCTGAATGTGGAAGCAATTATCATGAAATTCATGACTCATTAGCAAACATTCCATATTGTTTCTCATTTCTGGGTCAATGTTATTAGGAAATATAGACTTAAGATTTAGCTGTTTCATTGACTTTAGAGCTAGATTAGAGATAGTTGAACCATATGATAATATTAATATAAAGCAAAGATTCCATGGTTTTGAAGTTCTTCACTTCTCAGACATAGGCACCTTGGTCCTTGAGTTAAGAAGAATGAAATAACCTCTAAAGCATATAGGTAGGAATGAAGTTGGTGATAGAAGGGTTGTCTGTAAATGGAAAGCAAGAGTGTACGCTGCACATACGTACTGGCTGATGTCAGTTGGGATTTCTCAGACACGCTGCTTGGTATGCAAAATGGCTGGTGAACTCAAGTACCCAATACTGTATATAATGGGAACCAGATGTCTAACAGAGAGAGAAAAATATTTTATAGCAATAAATGTGACATTGACTCTTAAAGGGTTTGCTGCTTTTAAACAACTTCCCAATCTTTCCTTTTCCTCGTGTATTTTAAAGCAGATCGTGGAAAGAAACTATTTTCAGTTTTAAAGAAAAAGTGTTTAACTCACCATGAACTACTAAACTGCATACGGAAGGGGAAATGATCTGAAAGAGATAATTTTGGAATTTGTGAAAGCCCTGTGCCCCCCAATGCAAAAAAGAAAAAAAAAAAAAACATTATTAAGGCTAATAAGGCATAATTCCTCCTGCCCTTTAAGAACTTAAACATACAAGATGTGATAAGATGCATACAGCTGTTATGGGGACACAGCCAAAGCAGGCCCTGGGAAAGGGACACACAGTACTCTGAGGACTTAAAGGAGGCCAAGAAAACCCCTAGGGCTGGCAGGTCCCATGAAGGAGGATCCCTCTGACTTATCCTGCTCTAGGCCTCCCATTGCCTCCTCTGCATGCACCAGTGTTGCCCTGGTGAAGGCCTCCAGCTCTCTGGCTTGCCACTGCAGTGGTCTCCCAGCAGTTCTGCCCTCAGCCGCCCCCCACCCACTCCCAATATAACCCTGATTTTGCTGCTGGGGTTGTTGCTGTTTAGTCACTTAGTGTCTGGCTCTTTGTGACTCCATGGACTGCAGCACACCAGGCTTCCCTGCCCCTCACTGTCTCCCAGAGTTTGCTCAAACTCATGGCCATTGAGTCAATGATGCCATCCAACCATCTCATCCTCTGTCACCCCCTCTCCTCCTGCCCTCAATCCCTTCCCAGCATTAGGGTCTTTTCCAATGAGTGGACTCTTCGCATCAGGTGGCCAAAGTCTTGGAGCTTCAGCTTCAGCATCAGTCTTCCTGCGAGGGCAGGGGTTCTGAAGCCTTGGTGCTATCAGGGAAGCTGGTTAAGTTGCAAGCTCTCTAGTCTGGCCTGGGTCCGCATCTTGCCTTGTCACTTACTGGTTGTGACCTTGAGGAATTCATTTATCCAACTTTCTTCAAACCTGTATTTTTTCATCTGTAGGACGAGGATAACCAAAGTGCAGGTCTCATGGGTTTGGTGTCGGGAATTGATGAAGTCTGCGCAGAATGTGCTTGAAAGTCAGGACTCTGTTGGTGGAAACTCTTTTAGCTCTTCTACTATCAATCATCAGATCCAGCTTTTTAAAAAACAAAATCTAGTGTGCTTATTTTGGAGTGCCAGGCTGCTCAGGAGCTGGTGTTTGCCTGTTTCTCTAATTCTTTCTCTCCATCCCCTCCCTCAAACACACAACTCTCCTCCCATCCTTGTCTGCTTATCATCATCCAAAGAGGCCTTTGGGCTTCAGCCCCTGCACCTTGGCACAGGGTACCGTGCCTGACATGGATGCCTCACCTTCCACCTACCTACACAGCCAATGCTTGCTGACCCTGCTCTCTAGCAGATCTCTCTGTCTTCCCTGACATCCTACGAAAAAAAAAATAAAGTGTTCCCTTTATGAGGCCAGTGGTTGCAAACTCAGGGTGCACACAGATAGCATAGCTAAGGGAAGCAGGACAAGGTGATGCCGTAGGGAGTGGTGGGGACTGTGGCAAAAAGGAGAACCCCTGCCCTGGCTAAAGGGTCAGCCACTCCTCACTGTTGCCATGAGAAAATGAGCATTCAGTATTGCCAAAACTTCCACTGCTTCAAGGGAAGAAAGAAACCTACATTTTCACCTGAAATCCCCAGTCATTAATTGTTGACACCTAAAAGGATTTTTGTTTCCCAGGTGGCACTAGTGGTAAAGAATCCACCTGCCAATGCAGGAGACAGAAGAGATGAGGGTTTAATCCCTGGGTCAGGGAGATCCCCTGGAGAAGGAAATGGACACCCACTCCAGTATTCTTGCCTGGAGAATCCCATGGACAGACGAGCCTGGAGGGCTACAGGCCGTAGGGTCACAAAGAGTCAGACAGGATTGAAGCAACTTAGCACACACGCCAAAAGTTTATTAATGCTATAACTTCGGGCCGGAAAAAACCCTCTGGGAACCAAATGGCTAACTGTATGCAGACCTTGGCTCTTGAGTCACCAGACTTAGAGATTTCCTTACAGGTGCACACCTCCGTTCTTTGCCTATAATTGTTAGCACACCTACTTCTCCAAGAAGGACAAGGAACATGTTGGGTGTTCTTCATCTTTCCAATGCCTACAGAAGTGGCTCATAAAAGCATCTCAGAGTATTTAACATTGATGTTTCCTAAGCCTGAAAGACAGGGTAGGGTCTGCAGGTGGTAGGTCGTTCCAGGCAGGTCAAAGAATCAAGGAGTTCCCATTCCCAAAGTCCCTCTTTCTAAAGAGAAGAGATTTTATAGATATCATCAGCCTCGGTCAGTATCTGACTTCCTTAGAACTGTCTGGGACTCTTCCTACAAAGTTTCAAAGTCTACTCCATGATTAGCAACATTGGAATCAGCCCTGAAAATATAAGCCTAGTCTATAAACACAGACTACATATAAATTAATCTGTACCTGGCACGTGAGTGAATAACTCAATGAATGAGCTAAATCTTCCTGCCAGAGCCCCCACTCAAGGGTTAGACATGACACTGTCTTAATTTTGTTGGAAGGTGATCAGAGAGCAAATGCTGGGTCAGAGACATGCTGTCTCTGAAACTGTAGATAAGAAGAAAATGTTAAAGACTGAGATGTGGACAACTCAGAAGATTCAGCAAAAGCAATGACAGTGTTTTTTAAACTTTTTGAATACCCACAGTCTTGGATCTGATGAGGTCCTTACTTCAAGGAATGAAAAGTGAAAGTGTCAATCACTTAGTCATGTCCAACTCTTTGTGACCCCATGGACTGTAGCCTGCCAGGCTCCTCTGTCCAAGGGATTCTCCAGGCAAGAATACTGGAGTGGGTTGTCATTCCCTTCTTCAGGGGATCTTCCCGACCCAGGGATTGAACCCAGGTCACCTGCAATGCACGCAGATTCATTTACCATCTGAGCCACCAGGGAATAATCATGCATAAATGCTTGGCTATAAGTATATTCACTGCAGCTTTGTTTATAATGTTGAAAAAATGTATGAATTCTTACATGAGCAGTAATAGAGGATTTACTATTATTAATATTTATTAATTAATAAACTATTGCTAATAATTTGCTGTTATTAATGGCTATTATTAACAATAGGTGAAATCTATTGAACTCTTATTTATGTGGCAGACTATGTACTTGGAATGTTGGGTTCATTTTATCACTTAACCATAATGTTGTATCCATCTTACAGATGAGGACTCTGAGACACAAGAGTGTTTAAGTAATTGGTCCAAATCACATAGCACAGGCATTTGAACTCAGTGCTTATTCAATACCAGAGCTTAAGCAGGATCTTCCCCTTCTCCTATAAATAACTGACATCCATTGTGGTCACTGTGAAGTCACTAAAATTATAATCTAGGAGAATATAGGATGATACAGAAAAAGCTTATGTAAAGTGGAAAATGCAGGTTACAAAAAAGGTTCATCTTGCTCTGGCATTGTTAGAGGAAAATATCAAAATCTGTCAGACACTGCTCCATCACTGAAGAAGGATTTGAAGTGAGAAGAAAGGCTACCTCACAAAAGTCACTGCAGGGCCAGTGTCAGATACAAGGAGTACCTCTCGCATCCTTCCATTTGTTCCTCTGCTTCGCACCCTGTGTCTCATTTACTTGTCTCTTGCAAACCACCTTCTTCTGTAATCCCACCTCAGTGTAACCCAGCTGGGGCCTGAGATTTCCCCCTTGTCCACTAAGCTGGGGTCCAGGGCTAGAGTTCTCTAACAGCTGATCCGCAGAACAGTAAATGGTTTGGAGGAACCCACTGCCCATCTAAGGAATAATTCTATATTTTGTAACTATAAACCATAAACCATAAATATGTGGGGAAAAGATGGGAAAGATCCACATCAAGGTATTAACAATGTTTAAATGTACATTTTTCTCCTTATGTTTGTTTCTCTATGCATTCTAAGTTTTCTACAGCAGATACAAATTATAGCTGAACAGCAGACCCTACCTGAAAGTCATCGCATGTGGAGCAAGACCTCACCTTGAAGATGTAAAGTTGTATTGATGGGACTTCTCTGATGGTCCAGTGATTAAGACTTGGTCTTCCAATGCATGGGGACCAGGTTCGATCCATGGTTGGGGAGCTAAGATTCCATGTGCCTTGCAGCCAAAAAACCAAAATGTGAAACAAGCAATATTGTAACAAATTCAATTTTAAAAAGACTTTTACAAATGGTTCAAATTTTTAAAAAAATCTCTAGAAGAAACAAAAGCTGTTCTTTTGATGGAGATGCTAGGCACTGACTGCACCAAGGCCATTGTTCCATAACTACGCACTGAGCTAATGGTTCCTAGGATAGTCAAGACAGAGCAGAGAAGAAAGGCCCGAATGTCTTACGGAATGTAAGACATCACAGGACCACAGAAGGTATAGTACACAGAAAAGTGAAGTCTTTGAAAGAAAGGACAGTTGTGGAACCACGGTGGAACAGGAGAAGAAAAGAAAAGTAACCGGAGAATGAAGTACTGAGGACAAACATTTGGGCTGAAATAAAGCTGGGAAGAACACCCAGGAATGTTATCCACTGCTGTCTTACTTATCTTTCAATTCTCCCCAAATTGTACGTTGCCACGGGCCTCCCTAATCATGCTGTGCTGGTGGCCTTTCTGTAGGCAAGTGTTCATCTTGTCTATCACCTGGTAACTGTTTCCCTACCACCTTGCTCACCTGGAGAATAAATATTTCATTCCTTTTCACTAAGTACTTCATTGAACCTTTTATAAGTCCAACTAGACAGGAAGCTCCTGAAGACTGGAACTTTGTGATGAGAGATCAGCAATTTTAAGAGGTGTCCACAAGCTTTCTAACCCTCTTCAAATCTAGAAACGGGGATTATGTGCTCTCGCCTTGAACCTGAGCTGAGTTGAGTGACTGGTGGACCAGTGATGGACATTGCAGCCTTTGCCTTGTTCTCTTGGGATGCTGTCTTTGGAACCCTGAGAGGCCAGGAAAGGAGCGTAAGAGCAATGCTGTCAGGAAGCTCAGGTCACATGGAATGACCAAGCGCTCCAGCTGACAGTCCCAGCGGAGGACGCAGCGGAGAAGGGCCAGCATCAACCATCACACCCGTGAGCGGGGCGGTCTCAGCAGTCACTCCAGTCTCTGCCATCTCATCCTTCTGGAAGGCTCTTTGAGATCCACCCCACTGAACCCAGCAAACGCTCAGAACCATGACGGATAATATAAAGTGTCTGCTGTGGTTTTATGTGTGTCTATGTCCGGGTGAACCTGTCATGTAGAAACAGATAACTGGAGCGGGAACTGTTGGTTCTCAACAAACACATGTTACAGTTCATTCAACAGCAGATAAGGGACAGCAACGTTGTCTTTTGATCTTTTTCTCCCTTTTTGTCTTACTCTCCATTATTTTCTGTTCTATAGTCAGGCTCTCCTTATATCTTCACTCTCTCTCTCTCTCTCTCTCTCCAAATCCACAATTTTCCCTCTGGAAAAAAGAGCTGCATCCAGAAAGTCAGGCTTCTCTTCATACCTATAAAAGGACTTTCCCCCTCTCTTCTGGAGTGTACGTGCATGTGTGTGTGTGTGTGTGTGTGTGTTAGCTGTTCAGTCATATTCGACTCTTTACGACCTCATGGATTATAGCCCCCCAGTCTCCCCTATCCACAGGATTCTCCAGGCAAGAATATTGGAGTGGGTAGCCATTCCCTCCTCCAGGGGATCTCCTGATCTAGGGATCGAAGCCAGGTCTCCTGCATTGCAGATAGCTTCTCTGCCGTCTGAGCCACCAGGGAAGCCCTCTTTTGGAGTAAAAGAGCCCAAATTCTTTATTAAAAAAAAACAAAACAAAGAACTGTTCTCCTTTTCCTGTTCTTTGCTGACTTTATTCCTCCTTCTCCAATGATCTTTGAGTCTTGGGTGTACATTTCAGGTTGTAAAGATTAGGAACAAGCTATTCTAGCCATGATGCTCTTGGTTATAGCCTTACCCACACCTGGAAAGCTCGGCTGTTTTGGCCACCTTGGGATCGTCCTGCGGCTGTCCCACCTGTCGGCTGCAGAGGTCCCAGCTCGCTTCCCCAGGCAGTACAGGGGGTCTGCAGGCAGCAGCCCCATGAGGAGCTTGAGGGGGAAGGCAGCAAGCGGGGTGGTCAGAACGGCTGTGATAAGGATGCTGAGTGCCGCTTACAAAGGGGTCTCATAGGAGAGATGCTCAGAGGTTGTAATCTGGAGATGACTCACCTGACCCGGGGAGGCACTGAATGTGTCACCCGAACGGTCACTGAACAGCTGAAAAGGAATGGAAGTGAGAGATAGGCACAAACCAGACCAGAAGATTCCCCCGCCCCTTGTGCGCAAGGGTGTGCGGTCCATCTGCGCTGCCCACCAAGGAGCAGCCCGCGCCCCGACCTGGAAACACCTCCTACGGGAATCCCCCGTGCGCGCACACCGACCGAGCCGTGTGGCTGCAGGCACGCTCGGGGATTCCGGAGGTGCACGGGGCGGCCCAGCAGAGAAAGGAAAAAGCCACCCCCAGGAATGGCAAACACGCTGCCACGAGGAGCGCGTGCAGGCTTGGCCCAGCACACCAGCAGCAGGCAAAGTAATATCATCTCAGGTCAAGGAGAAAACCCACAGCCCAAAATAGCCACCCTCCCCAGTTGCCGCTGGGTCTAAAATTATACCATGGAAGATTTATTCCTTTGCACACCTCACTTTCCCTGGGGGCCAGTCTGGGTGGGGGCAGGGACCCGGGCACCCATATGTCTTCACATGAAGGTGTAAAAGGCCTGACAGCTCGGCGGAGTTATGTGGGGGCGGGAAAGGAAGGGAGGTGTTGAAAGGAGTGGAACAAGGCGAAGGAAGTGTTGGTGAGGAATACCAAAAGGAAACTTCTCCTATTTCAGAGTTTTACCCAGAAGGAAGCTAGCTGGCAGCGACATCGTAAAACCAAGGCCTGAGCGATTTGCCAGTAAATCTGAACCATGCATGTAAACAATTCAAATCATTCATTCCTTGAAATGCCTTTATAATACATCATTATGCAGAGTTGGATACGCCTCTACTTCAAATTGCCCAAAGGGTGGTGGGGTAAGGGGTGGGGAATGGCAGTCAGAGGGGGGAACAAATGAAGGGACAATTAGAAAGTAACAAGAGGAAACAGGAAATGTCAGACTGGAACACAAAAGGAAGCTACAGGCAGGTAATCAGACCATCCTCAAGCAAAGTCACCATTTCTGGGGCAAGATGTCCTCAGAAATTCAGGCAAGGCCTCTGTCTTTACATACAAAAGTTTGATTAACCTGACCCTAGAAGATTAAGCTGTAGACAAAATAAAAACAAATAATCACTGTTGGCAATACACCTCCAGTCTTCTGTCCCAACAACAACCAGCTCCATCCTCTTCTGTCTTTAAAGTCCTTAAAATATAGACAAGAATGTCAGAAAGGTACCCCCCTCCTCTTTTCTTAAGCTAACCTCTGGAGCAGAAAGCCAAGTACATGGATGCCATGGATGAGCGTTAGGTAGAGGCAAAACTCCAAATAGGGAACAGTAGAAGGATAAGAGCAAGAAGGAAAGAGAGCCGAGTGCTTCGAAGGATGGGCTTCCGAAAGAATGAGACACATGTTCACACCATTTGGCCATTTATAAAGGGCTGTCCTTTAACCTGACCTCCAATCCTCCCGACTTGGGGAAGAAAGGAAGGTTTAGTCATCTTTGTATGAATGAGAACACGGTGAATGAGAGAAATTCAGCGACTTGGCCAAAGTCATACAGTTGGCTATTTAGGGACATGGAGAGGTCTTAAAAGCTGAGTCTATCTGATTAAATCCCCTGTTCCTTCTACTCTAATAGTCTTTGGAGTTACTGAACCCAGAGATTCAAGAAATGTTCCTCCTGGGTCTGTTAGTAATACACTGATGATTTCTGTAACTAAGATTTCCCTTCTTAGTCTTGATTCATTTTTTCACTCAGCCACAACTGAATCTCAACTAGAGCCAGGCCTTGATCTAGGAGCTGAAATTAACCTACGTGGGGATATCACATAGATGATTCCTTGATGGTCAATCTCAAATGTCCCCTCTGCAGGTGGATATTTGGCCAGACAACCTCAAGTGGCCCCTGGCATCCTTTCCTAGTGACAACTGTCTAATTTTCCCAGAATGTGTAAGACATCGGAAATGATGTAGATTCTATCTTTATCCACTGTTTTACTACTTGTCTTCTCTCTCTCTAGAAAATGAGGTCGTTCAGAGCAAGGACCTTCTCTTATTCAAAGCTGTCTCTCCAACACTTAAAACAGTTCCTGCCCAGAATAGGTGCTTAAAAATATCTGTGCAATAAATGACACTGAAAATCACAGAGCACTTTTTCCAGTGCCTACTATGTGTCCAAAGCAGTATGAGACTGTTTGCCTCAGCCCCAGTCCGAGGGGGCGTAAAATTTAATCAATATTACACATCTAAATAGAAAGTATATGAAGAAGACAGGATTTTAATAATGGCGGAGAAAGGACCTGGAAGAATTAAAGCTCAATTTGAAATGCCTGTACACTGTACCACTTAATGCAAGAACAAGGGCCATCTTGTGATATTAAAAGGTAACAAATTTAAAATGAATAAAAGGAAACACTTTTTTAAAACAGCATATAATCTACCTGTGGAATTCACTGCCGCAGGATATTATTGAGGCAAATAGTCTAGCAAGATTCAAGAAAGGATTAGACATTTATATGAATAGGAATAATATTGGCAGTTACACTAACTAGGTTAAAAAGTTACAAGGCATGTCCGTCCTGGGCTCCAGGGCATAACTGCTCACCAGCTGGGGTGAGGAAGGAATTTCCCCTTGTGATAGAGCATTGCATAATTGGCCAGATGCACAATGGCTGGTATTTTTGCAGTCTTCTGTAACAGGGGTAGAGACCACTGCCCAGGGGAAGTTTCTGCAGAAGTCAGACCAATGACCTCTTACCATGGTTATTTCTGTATTTTTGTTATACAGTCCTGAATAGAAGGTAGAGAAAACACATAAATTTGGAGGGGATTTGTACCTGAAAAATTTTCAACTTCAGAAAACAGAAAAGGTAAAAATAACTTTCTTCTTTTTGATGATGAAACTATCTCAGAAAATGAAATCATACTCTAGCTGTAATCCTATTAGTGGCATAGCCAACAGCTCTAGGAGGCTACCTGTGCAATTCCAAACCTCAGCAGGAGTCCTGGGAAAATGGCATCATCCATCCATCTTTCACAGCCATCTAACACTACGCCTTCTGCGTGTGCACTTAACACATATGTGTTTAATGAAAGTGCATTTTTGCAGACGTGGGAGGAAAGCTGTTCATAACGCAGTCCACTCATATTGTGAAGCTTTTCTCTTTGTTAGAGAATCAGTTACACTGCCAGGCACTTCCTTTAATTCTTATAATGCATGCATGCGAGTGCTCTAAGTCGCTCCAGTAGTGTCCAACTCTTTGCAGCCCTACAGATTTGCCTGCCATGGGTTTCTCCAGGCAAGAACCTTGGAGTGGGTTGCCATGACCTCCTCCAGGATCTTCCCAACCCAGAAGTCGAACTCGTGTCTCTGACATCTTCTGCAATGGCAAGCGGGTTCTTTACCACTAGTGCCATTTGGGAATCCCCTTAAAATCCATATTCTCCGTTTTTTCTTCATCCTAACATGGAAAACCAAAAAGGCAGTTGTCAGCCATGCATTGGAATACAAGTCTCCTTAATAACATGTGATCACATTAAAGAAAACATCAAAACTAAATTATTCATTATACTAACTTACTTTACAAATCTTAGCTATGCAGGTGTAGACAAGACTCTGAAGAAACGGTATCAGTGTTTGAATGATTTAAGAAAGAATACCTCCCATATTGCGGGACAAAGAACATTCTGCAAGCCAAAACGTAAAGGGTAATTTTAATTTAAATCCTCAAACCAGAAATGAACCCAAAAGGTTTCAAAGATCTCTAAATAAGAGTAGATAGATATACAATAAAATGTATATATGGCAATACAATGGGATCTTGTTACTCACGGATTCCTCATCTGTGTGTTCACTCAATCAAAATTTGATCCACAGTTAGATGAATCTGTGGATTTGGTACCCACTGCGATGGAAGGCTAATTGTACTACATCATCTTACATACGGGGTTTGAGCATCTGCAGATTTTGGTATCCTCAGAAATCCAGGAAACTATCCCAGATGGAGACGGAGAAACAACTATATTAGTGGTTTTTTTCTGGAGAGAGAGAATCAGAGATGGACTGTAGTTATCATTAGTGTTTTCAAATATGTTCTCACACAAGGACCCACCCTACAAGAAAATTCTCAAGTCACTTTGGACACAATCTTTTCCATCTGTGTACAAAAGTTGCTCTCATAAGATTTGCTTCCTTACATTCAATCATTAATACTTAGATTTTCTTAGTAGAAAATCAGACAGATGAGATCTAATTCCCACCCAGAGGAAAACCTTAAACATTTAAGGGTTGTTTTAGACAGCTATCTGTCATTTTATTTAGTGCAGGATGAGTCTTTTCAAGTTTGGCTGTTTTCTCCTGGTTCAGGTTTTCCTACTTACTTTTTCATGTGATTACCATTAAGAATAGGGCTTGTCAGATTTTTGTTTATTGCTGTTGGGTTGTTTTTGATTTGAGGTGTTTTTTCCTCTATTTTTGGTGGCTCATGTTTGTTTTTTACCTGAAATTAATCGCATAGCACAAGGAATTATATGTTGTGGAAGGTCTGCTGTCAACTAGGATGGGGTTCAAATTTCACCCTAGAATGTTACTTCAGATAAACCAATTTCTATGACTCTCTTTCCTCATCTGCAAATTGGAGCTATAATATATTTGGCTTAATCTGATGAACAGATAAAGGAGACATGACTATAAAGCATTTGCCACATTGCCTATCATATATTAAGCAGACAATAAATTTCATCTACTTTATAACTGTGGATATTTTGCCTACCTATTTGTAATCATTAAGAATGCATATCCTATTTCAATATTATTATATCAGCTGCATAACAGTAAATATAAAGAAAATATTTTATACTTCCATTTCCCATATTGGTAGGTTTATATTAGGTTCTAACTATTGTAAGCAATACTTTGATGAACATCTTCAAGCATTATTTTTTTGGTACTGAGAACAGACTCCCAGAAGTAAAATTATCTAGTCAAGGGCTATTTAAAAAGCCAGTGGCTCTTGACACATATGATCAATTGAGTTTCCAAATGGGGTTTTGCAAATATACCCCCATCTCAGCCATATAGAAGTGTCAGTTTCACAACTCTTTGGTGAACAATGGGAATTACTATTTATCAGTAACAAAAATGAAAAAAAAAAAAATAATAATGAAAAGACTCTGTACAAGCAAGCTCTAGTGTTTCCAGATCTCGGAAAATAAATATTCTGTGAATGGTACAAATTTCCATTGCTTCAACAGCAGCGAGTTTCCTTCCAAGTGTTTTCTCAAAGTGTTGCATATAACCTCTCAGGAACTTTTCAGCCCACAGTCACACACCTTGTAGTTTTTAGGCTGAGCAAAGTCACATAGGGGAAGGCGCAGTTTCCTGATTTTCCTGCCAGCTGTCCAGTGGTCCCATGAAAACCAGCGATTCAGCTGTCGCCACTAGCAGGAAGGCACTACACGCAGGACCATTCCCAGAGGAAATGAGACCTGGTGAGACTCATATGTAAATATTTTCTTGCAAGGTGGCATACTGGACAGTGGCACAGCCCCCATCTGACCACAAAACCTGGAAGGTGTAATCCAAGGAGGCATATCACCTGAGCCTTGAAAGGGATAATCTGAGGAGGAACAGTTGGTTTGTGCAGCTTTGCTAGAGACTACATAATAGCTGGGTTTGTGGGAAGAGAGGCAAGAAAAGAAAGAGACTACTTTGGCCTTTGGTGGCGAGTTACTGCATGTGAGAGCTGAGGGACTGACAACGTCGAAATGGAACTTTTCTAACTCAAGGGGACCAAATAGAGACTTCTTCTTCCCTTTCCACATCAGTGCCCTGCTGACACCCTGTTTCTCTTTAAACAAATCTTGAGGAGCCCCAAGTTTCACTTGAAATCTGTGTGGGCATTGTTCTAACAAGAAAACATCTGACCTCCCTGCTCATCCACACCAAACTCTTCAACAAGAAATCTCTTTTAAGACGCTATCACTTAGGAGGTTAGTTCAGCAGCATCTCCTGGCTCACTCACAATGCAACATTCACAGAAAAACTACAAATCAGAGTTGGGCTCTTTTGACGTTTATAGATGGTGTAACATTATTTGTTAAATTCCAGAATCTGGTGTGGGTAAACAGCTAAAAGGATTAGTGATTCCAAAGGTGGGATCACTGGCATGGACGCCGGCACACCTGAGTATGAAGTGCACCCAAACGCAAGCAACATGGTAGAAGGGATAAAGACTCAGCCTCCCATCAATACTACCTGTGTGATCCTTCTCAAGCAATGAACCTCTCTGAGCCTTTGTTTCTACTCTGTTAAATGGAGACAGCAACACCGGCCTTGCAGAGTTATATCAGGAAAGTGTCAGCTCCCACTTTAGGGGAGATCTTTATGTCCACGGGCTCCCCTGGTGGCTCAGAGGGTAAAGCGTCTGCCTGCAGTGCCGGAGACCTGGGTTTGATCCCTGGGTCGGGAAGATCCCCTGGAGAAGGAAATGGCAACTTACCCCAATACTCTTGCCTGGAAAATTCCACGGACAGTGGAGCCTGGTAGGCTACAGTCCATGGGATCACAAAGAGTCACACATGACTGAGCAACTTCGCTTTATGTCCATACACACGTGTGTCCACATGCATATGTGAGTACATGTGTATGTGCACTTGAGTTTTTGAAAATCAATTACTCCTCTCCCTCTTTACAGCTCACAAGGCGAGTTTTGAAAAGTCAATCAAGAAAGGAAGGAGAGAAACATATTTTCCTCTCCAAGAAAAATCAATTACATGTCAAATATGAACTGTTCCTGGGAGTAAATTTTTTTAATGGGTTAAAGGCTTGGCCATTACAGACCTCCAATATGTAATTTCTAAGAAAGGACCAGGTAATATTTTTTTTAATTAAGTGGAAGATAAAATGCTCAAACCAGTGGATCCATTCGGAAACCACTTTTTTAGCCATTTTCCAGAGCTTCCCAATTGCATCATGCCTTTTAAGAGGCCTGACTTAATAGCACTTTACTTTAAACCTTCATTTGTGAAAAGCATTGATTTATGATAGGGCTGATTAAAGTAATGGTATCTTGAGCAATAATGATTTCAATTATTGGACTTTCACCAATGGGCATTATTCTGACTTACTCTCCATTCTTTCCCCATTTTGATTCACTATAACAGAACAGATGTAATTTTGAAAAGTTCCCACACAAACGTAATATCAAAAGGAAAGGCATAGACAGATGGACTGCTGTGCGCTTTTTGATGATGTGAGGATGTTGCATTTTAATATGCTTTGACAAACTAGAGCCCCAGTGGACTCCTATCCGATACCATGAGGATTATCCAGAACTCCAAGACCACTCTAATGCCCCTGGAGCACAGAGAAGTCATAGCAATGAACGTAGGAAAGACCAACCCTCCAAGCCTAGTACCTAGAAGCGCGCCTTCTCTTTTCATGGACCTCAAGAAAACAGTTAAGCCCACACTCAGATCTTTAACTCCATTTGAAACTAGCATTGATGCAAAGCAGACCAAAAATTCCCTCCTGATCCGAGAGCCTGTCCCGTGGACCAGGCTGGTAAATAGAAAAGTGAAATTGGCCTGGAGTCATATGCTAGGGAATGGTGGCAACTTGGAAGGAACCCTGAGTAATGGGGGCAGCTGCTCCCGCGCCTCAGCTAAGTGTCACCACGTGCAGCTGTGGCCCAAAGCCTGCCACGTCTCAGGTGTCACAAGAGTCCAGAAACCCACACTGCTGTGTGAAGCTGAAGTTTCTCCCTTTCTGAAGGTTAGGCAAGCACTGGCCAAACAACCTAGAGGCCAACTCTGCTCGGATTCCTAGTGGGTCACAAGTGGTCAATACATCTAGTTACTGGGGGGGAAATATGCCACACCTTTTTAATTTTAACACAGTGTTTTTATTCCACTATTTCATAAACATTTAACAGGAATATATTATGTGCGAAGAACTACATGCTGGGTGAAAGTGAAAGTCGCTCAGTCCGACTCTTTGACACCCCATGCACTGTACAGTCGATGGAATTCTCCAGGCCAGAATACTGGAGGGGGTAGCCTATCCCTTCTCCAGGGGATCTTCCCAACCCAGGGATCGAGCGTAGGTCTCCCACATTGCAGGTGGATTCTTTACCAGCTGAGATACAAGGGAAGCCTGGGTAGGAACCAAAAAGAGAACAGGACCTTTTATCTGCCATCAAGGAACTGACAGTCTGGCATTTATATACAGGAACTACGGCGGGCTTCCCTGGTGGCTCGGCTGGTAAAGAATTCACCTGCAATACAGGAAACCCTGGTCAGATTCCTGGGTCAGGAAGATCCCCTGGAGAAGGGATAGGCTCCCCACTCCAGTATCCTTGGGCTTCCCTGGTGCTCAGCTGGTAAAGAATCTGCCTGCAATGCAGGAAACCTGAGCTCAATCCTTGGGTTGGGAAGATCCCCTGGAGAAGGGAAAGGCTACCCACTCCAGTCTTCTGACCTGGAGAATTCCATTGAGTATACAGTCGCAAAGAGTCAGACACCACTGAGCAACTTTCACTTTCACTTTTCATGGAGGATTTAGGGTTTAAAGTTTTGAGAAGAAATAACCTAACATTGGGCTCAATCTATCACATTCCTTTTTTGTATTTAGCTCCCTTGTTATCTTTTAATTAAGTTAGTTTGTCCCTACGTTCTGCTTTGAAGCTCTCTTTGAATTTGAGGACTACTGCCAGGATTTCTAAAGTCCATGTTGAGTGTCTTCCCATTAAAACCCCAACAATGATTGGAAGGGAATATTCCAATTGTACCTTGACAGTTCATCTCCATCAAATTAACTTTACAGATTTCTTAGTTTGGTGCAGTTAACTGGACGCTTGCATGATTTGAATCTAGCTAGTCAATTGCTGCTATAGTTTTTTATGAGAGCTGACCAGCAAATGCTTTATGTATTAATCCCTCTAGAAAATCACCTCAATAACTTTTTTAACTTTTGGTGGGGAGAGGGGGGAATTATAGAAATCCCAAGACACAAATGAAAGCATTTGGGTCCAACCACTAGAATTTTTTCAGTTTCACATTTGAAAAATGATGTGCTTAATTGCTTTACAGAAGAAAATCAGATCAAAGTTAAGATTCTTCTTTTTAAACTTTGTAATTATTTTTCAGACTCCTACTTGAAATGCCTTAAAGTACTTCCATTGAAATGTATATGGATTTTCCCCTCTTTCTTTTGAATTTGCTTTGACTTTGCTGGGTTGCCTAAAGTCCTCAAACATCACCATCACCTGCATGATACAGAGACAGACAAAACCGGTGGGGCGTGGTGCTAAGAGCCAGCACTGTACTGATTTAAAAACAGTATTTGATACATTCTGCAGCTCAAAAACAGGCAATTACGGGAGGTGTCATTTCCTTGTTTGTTTAGAATTCCCAGTCAACCCTTTGCCTACAGATCCCCTTTCCATCCTCTCTTCCTCAGCCTGTCCTCTAGCGATGTACAGCTTCTCAGGGAGCACTGAATCACGGGTAGCATGCTCTGCCGGCTGTGGGTACCAGATGCTGGGGCACATCTAACCCTTTGCACTTGTTTAACACAACAGGCAATTCTTACAAGGTCACTGACTCTCTTAGTTGAAGCTTCTTTGCTGACTCATCTCCAAACACGTTATGTGACAGATGAAGGAGAAGAGACTGAGAGAAAGGAGCTGACTTCCCCTGGTCACACGGTTAGCACTTAGACTTCCTTAGAGTGTTCCCCTCTGCAACTCACAGTCATAGTACTGTAGGAACCATGTCTCAAATAGAAATTTACTTTGGCCTCACAATAAAAACTAACGTACGATAAAAGTGTGGATGGGCTCCGTTTTGTGCCAAGAGCTTGCCCATCAAAGACAGAGACTCAGCAATGAATGGGAAGCAGTCTAATACTGATCCAATCGCCTGTTGATAATCCATCCTCCCTGAGTTGATGCCCAGTCAGATCACTGACTGGACGTTGCCTAGAGTGTAAGTGGAGGAACCTTAGAACTTTCTTCCCAACTTTTGTTTTACAGAGGAGGAAATCGAGGCCCCTTAAAAACTGTAAAAGCTAATTCCACCCCAGAGGCAGATCCAGAACCAACGATGCTGATCACTGACCTGTGTTCACTTCCATGCCTCCACCTAATTCCGACTGCAGCCTAACACGGGAGCCCAGCCTGTCACGTGGATTACCCATATCTCCTCTGTCATCCTTCAGGTAAGTTAGTTTGTCCCTGCACTCCACTTTAAAGCTTGTGTTTTAATTTGAGAACTAGTCCCATGAATACTAAAGTTCATGTAAGGTACACTCCATTAAAATCCCCAACAATCAGACAGTAGTCCTGGGATCCAGAGTTTAGCATGCAGTGACCGGCACAGTAAACACATGGGCCCCAAGGGACAGAGATTGGAGGAGTCTCAGGAAAGAGGAGCAGAGAATGAATAGAATCTCCATTCCCAGGTCTTGGGTCCCACCAAGCACTGGGCTAAAACATGGAAACTGACAAGTACACAGAACACTATATACCCAGAGCTCTGACTTTTTCAAGACAAAGGCAGAGAAGTGGAATCATAGAGACAGAGACACTGAGGTTAGTGTCTGTACCTTTACCAAACTAGTGGGTTTTTAAGGCTTCCTATAGATATATTTAAAATAGTAGCTGCAGTTTATATATCTTTTCAACGACCTTGTAAATCAACAGTATTCAGTAACCTTAGCTGAAACTATAAATGGCTACTGGACCCATTAAAGAAGAAGTAAGTTAGATCTTCTATTTTTTTAAATGTGGTCTTCCAGGAAGCTGCCTCTGGACATAAGTACAGAAAATTAACACAATAAGTAAAGCATTATAGAACAGCTATTAACTGATTACACTAATAAAAACCAAATGGGGGCCTTAATGCTGCTCCTCTGGGAGAGAGGGACAGATAAAATAAACAACAGGAAAAGAATATGGAGTAAAGGAAATTGATTTTAAACAAAAATAATACAGAAACCTCCCACCACGTTAAAAAAAAAAAAATCAGATCTCTAGCTTCACTTAGGGAAAGATAGAAGAAAGTTTTCACTCTGCCTTGGCAAGGCTTAAGTTTGATACTCATAAGCATGTTCTCTAGGCTAACAAATTGGAAAAGCGAAGGTGTGCTGACAAGGAAGTCCTTAAATGCCAGGCACATGGCCACAAGGGCTATCTACTGTATTATCAAAACGAGGAGCCCTTCTGGTCCCCCTTAGTGGAAGAGGAAATCTAAACATTTGGAGCCCCAGGTTCATCGAGGTGGGATGAAAGCGTGATTCCGGTGATATTTGGCATTCATGGCAAAGACCACGCCAGACAGCAGAGAAGAAACGCGTAACAGTGTCTGTCTCCTTGGGAGGTGGTGGTGGGCAGGCAGGGCTTAAGGATGGCACTCCCAGGTAAGCACTGACTGTTTGCTAAATCCTAAAGTCCTTGAGTGGACTTGGGGTTAACTATGTAGAAATTTATAGCAAAGAAGGGTATCTTCTTCCCATTTTGTTACCTATAATGTGGCCCAAATCCTCCACTTCAAACCTAGCCAGAAGCCAACAGTTTGTCTCAGTAACTGCCCACTAGTTGCCAAGCGTCCTCCAAAACGCCTTATACATGTTGTCTCTCATTCCCGTATTCGCTTGCAAGGCAGTTGATGGCCCAAAATTAGAGTTGAAGAAATGAAGTCTCAGGTGATTCAGAGACCAGCTCCATTCCCACCTTACAGGGACTCACCCTTAGTGCTCCCCATACGTAACCCCAGGCAAGATCCGGAACTATCACTCTTCCTCCTTTCCTCACTCTTATTTTTACACATTGTTCTAACCAGTGGAACCCAAGGAGCCAAGCCTTTTTGCATGGCATATGCAAAATCCAGGTTATTTTTACTCTTCACTGGCAAAAAGTCAGCAAATTCAAATGAAATGATAATTTCTATGTAAGAAAATAGTTTAGCATTTTCTTTAAATGCAAACTTAAAAAAAAAAAAAAAAAAAACCTTACACAAGACCGTAACTTCTAAGTTGGCAGAAAATAGCCTGGCAGTTTCATGGGAGGCGCTAAGTAAAACAACAGTGGTTTAGATGTATTGGTCTGAGAATTGAAGATGAACTTTTCCACAGTGAAATGTGGGTGTTTAGACTAGGTAGGTAAGTGATGAGATTGTCTATATAGAGATAAAACACTTGTGTATTAAGACTTGTGTAAAACTTTTTCGGTACTGAGCAGAGAGGGCTGGGAGATATAGAGTGAGACCAGTGGACAGAAGCTTCAGGAAGGGAGATCGAAACTTGAAGCCTTGAACACATTCTAAAAGCCAGAGCCCTTCCAAAATACGTTATATTCAGGCCATCATACATGGTAGTAAAATACTGTAGGCATTCTGAATAAAGAATAATTTAAATACTGTGGAAGTTGACTCTTTTGTAAAAAGATTGGGAAAATGAAGGAATTATATAATTTGAAGGAAAGGGACAAAATTATTATCTGCAGATGATAATAGTTACTTAGATGGCTCAGAAGAATCCATTGGCAAATTCTTTTGAATAAGAAACCAGTAAAGTAGGAAAATACAAAATAAAAATGCATAAGTAAGTCATTTTCCTCAGAAAACAGTTACAGGATTTAGCAGAGAAATTGTATTCACAATAGCAGTGAAAAAATTTGACACCATGCACATTGAAAAATACATGAAGAAACTACAACTTTAACAATAGTTCACATGAAAAAAAAAATGAGAAGGCATACTTTACTTCTAAATGAGAAAACTCAGTATTAAAGACTTCAAATCCTCACACACTGATGTATCAGTTGTCTCCTCTTACATTTTGAACTTGATGAGTTCTTATGGGATAACAAACAGGGAGGCATAACCCAGAAAACTAATTGTAAAGAGGAAGAAAAAAAAAAAAACTTGCATCACTGGATATGAAAGCATATCCTTAAATAGTGATTAAAAAAAAAAAGGAGGGTTTTGGCAAAAGAAGTGATGAAGACAGAAAGATAATGAATACGATTCTAAAATACAGAAATAGGTCCAATAAATAGCAATGTTTAGATCAGTGAGGAAATAGATTCTTATCATACAGACCAAATATATGAAAGATTTAAGTATTTTTTTTTCTTTTAAATAACAATAGCCACAAAAAATACTAGTAGAAAATACAGGTTAATATTTCTCTGACCCTGAGATGTGCAAGGCCTATTTAAGCACAAAAGCAAAGGAAGAAAGACTAAATGAAAATAGGTATGTATTTAAATTGATAAACATATACATTAAAAATCCACTAACAATTTAAAAAATCGAGTGACAGAATGGAGAAATGTTTGCAATGGGCAAGAGTGTAAGGGTTAATAAATGCACTATGCAAAGAACTTTTACATCTTAACATGTAAAGATCTAACCCCATTAAAAAATTAAATACAACTTTTCCAATTTTAAATACATAGAAATTAAAACAACAGGCAAATAACATGCACACAAAACAAGACAGCCAATAAACACGAAGTTAGCATCACAAATAATCAAGGAAATATGGATCACAGTAGGTTCAAAGTTTCTTATCTCAGTTTGTGAAGCATTAATGATCGTTTGTGAGTTCTGGATTCTCTTTCACGGCAGGTGGGAATATAAACTGGCATAAATACTTCAGAGGGCAACTCTGCAAATTATAGCCCCCCCAAAAAGGTTTTGACCAAGGAGTCTCACTCACAGTTATTTCTAGAGTGAACAGAGATGCACACAAATATTGTAAAATGCAAAAATTTACAATGTTCCATGAATATCTAACTAGAGGTCAAATGAATTTACCATCAAATAAGGAATTATGATGCCAACAGAAAAATCGTGTTTTATAATAGTTTTAATAACCCTCTCAAAGATCTCTTAGGACTAGTCAGATAGGAAAACCAGATTCCAAAATAGTGGATGGCACCAGGGCCTCAATTGTACTTTTTCAGCATACGAATATATGCATACAAGAAAGCAGAGGAAAAAGATGAGAAAATGTGTATTCACATACTGACAATGATTATACACAAGCGGCAGGACTAGAAGAATTTTTATTGACTTCTTCTTGCTTTTCTGTAATTTTCAAATGCTCTGCGATGAACGTGTATCTATTTTATTTTTATTTTTTTAATTGGCCACACTGCTCTGCTTGTGGGATCTCAGTTGCCCAGTCAGGGATCCACCCAGGGCCCCTGCAGTAGGAGCGCGGATTTCTAACCACTGGCCCGCCAGGGAATTCCAGGACGTGTGCTATTTTTTGCATTCAAGAAAAACATGGTTTCCTGTGTGTGTTTTAAATCCTAGCTGGCTGGAAGCGTGGAGGTGTGAGGTAGGCTGCCCAGAGAGGATGCTGCAGGAGAAGAAAGGGAACCTCTCAACCCCGTGAGTCCACGCCCTTACCTTATCCTGGCTTTTTTGGCTCTTGTCGAGAGTTTGCAGCTTCCAACACCATTTCACACACTCCTCCTGTGAGTGACGGAGCAGAGTGTCCCAACAATACTTTAATGCATTCTGTGTCAGGGGCCCGTGGGTCAGCAAGGTTATTAATAAGCATCGCCTCTTGTTCTAATTTGGGTCCCTTCTCTCCTCCTGCCCTGCTTTTCCTTTCACTTCTCTCTCTGTCTGACCTTTTTCCCCTTCTCCCTGATCTCAAGGATTCGGCCTTCATTTTAGCTTGACTTCTGGCACTCTTTCCCATAACGCGTCTCTGATGTGTTTGTTGGTCTAGCAAAGTTTTCACAGGGAATTTTATTTTTGAGGAAATGCTTCATGTCCTAAATCCATTCGTCGCAGGCTGATGTGATGCTTTGACCTGACCTGCCTGAGACGGACGGCAGGGATCAGTCAGAGGGAGGCAAATGTGCATGAACGGGGGACAGACCTTGTTTTTTAAAAAGAATTTCTGTTAAACAAAATTTACTAACCACAAAGTTTAGCCAGATTGAAGAGGCCACTATTACAATGAAGGGAGGAAGGCAGAAGGCAGCTTAATTTTATTATTATTTTTCTATTCTCTTTGATGAGACAAAGAGAATTTAAAGAATTTATCATGTATATTTGGATGTGTGTATATCCATCTTATTTTCCATTTACAGCCTGATTTACGACCTCAGCTTATACTTAGAGTAAAGCTTGCTGTATTTCTGCTGATTTTCTTACACAAATAGAACTGGTTGCATGGTCACCACCACTACCAAATTTTTACATACGAGCTCTTCAAATCCCCTGAACGTGGTGCAAATTCAATTTTTCTTTTCACTTTCAACACTTCTAACTACAAAACTTCAAACCAGAGATTATTGAAAAAAGTTGGTTTCGTGTGCTCTCTCCAAACTTATTAAACTTCAGTTGTTACTTTCTTCTAATAAACATGATATTGCATCTCCCATCAGAGCCTTCAGAGAGTTAAATGTGCCAATGGGAGTTACTTAACAAAGGTAGAGCAATATTTTTATATCGGAAAACATAAAAAGAAATGTATGATTTTTTTCCTGAATTACTCATACTTTTTGAATTTAACCTAGCGCCCTTCTTCCTATTCAAGAATGCATTCTTATAAAAATCTGACCAAGACCACCTTTTTTAGAGTGAATGGAAGTCTTTTGGAGTGATGTAATTTTTTAACACATGATTAACATGATTAATTCTACTCTGAACTAGGGTCCTCATATTGAAAAAAACAAAAAGAAAAAAAAAATGAAGAAATGACAAGGAAACTAAATTTGTCTAGGAGAAAGATAGTTTTCTATACCTAAACTTGTTATCATGAAACATACTAGTTGTGCTGCATTAATGGAATTGCACCTGAGTTTGTTCTTTCCCAAACTAAGACAATCTATGTGAACTTTGAATGAATTATGCATTCAGCTTCTTAGTATGGTCACCTCTCAGCAGTGCACATTAACAGTTCAGGGATCCTAAACTCAGCTCAAATCACCACTGGAAGGAGCCACTAATCAGACCTAAGTAAATGTCTAATTTGTTTCCTTACCCTTTAGTTTTTTATTTTCCTTTTGAATAGATTATTCTTATCTGTTCTGTAACAACTATCAAAGGATGAGGATAGCTTTAAATGTGCTCTATTACATATGTGACCATTTATCATTCGTGGGGTAATATTTATTTTCTTGAAATGCATTATTTTTCTTAATAGACCTGGGTTTGCATGAGCAGTAACTTCTTAGACTGTCTTGGGGAAGAAGAGAGGAAAAAGAAATAGGAGGAGGAGGCTTTTCTTGAGTACCTGTGTGCTGTGTGCTAAGCTGTTTCGGTCGTGTCCGACTCTTTGTGACCCCACGAACTGTAGCCCGCCAGGCTCCTCTGTCCATGGGGATTCTCCAGGCAAGAGTACTGGAGTGGGTTGCCATGCTCTCCTCCAGGGGATCTTCCCGACTCAGGGATCGAACCCACGTCTCCTATGTCTCCAGCATTGGCAGGCAGGTTCCTTATGACTAGCACCACTTGGGAAGCCCAGACAGTATGACTGTGTACCACACAGTATGACACATGGATTCATCCATTTGATGGAGCTTCATGCTGTTTCACACATCTTTTCTGGTACTCTCTACACAGGTGAGAAAACCGGGGCTTACGGATGCTAAGGGATACGTCCAAGACACACAATTAGTGTGATGCGAAGCATGGACTGGCACCCGGGCCCTGCTAGCCAAACTTTCTGTGATTATGAATAGACTTCATTGTCTGCAGTGGCAAGGGCTCAGAATGCAGATTAAACCCTGGAGTTTACTGTAGGCTGGCCTTGTGGTCAATGACCCTCATCACTTACCAGGTATGATTTGGGGTTGTCTGAAAAGCCAAGACAGACCTCTCAGAGAATTACATTAGATAACATGGCAAGAACATTATGAAAGGGCCAAAAAGAAATGCTATACTATATACCACAAGGCCCACGACACCTGTGTGTGACTCAAAATAGACCGGCAGCTTTCAAGAGCGGGCCATCTTTGTGACCTTGTGGTATGTGTTTTAAATATTCTCTATTTAAAGAGGGTCATTTGTTCCAAGATGTTCCTTGAAATTTTGATAAATGTTCCGAGAATCATCTATGGGGAATTTTTCCCTCACATAATCAGGTTGGATGCAAAGCACAGTTTTATGCCCTGTAGCAGGCCATTTTTTATTTTATTTTATTTTTTTTATGCCCTCTCTGTTTCGGCTGCTTCCAAGTTCCAGGCTGGAATCGGCAGGTTGCGGGATGAGGGTGGTGTGGCGGGTGTCAGGCTCCAGTGCTTCGTGCTCTCGGGATGAGATTCCCTATGAAAACTGGCAGCTTTTTTTGTTCTTCCTCAGCCTTTTTAACACACAGCCTGGTCTCTCTGTTTGGCTGCGCCCGCTGCGGCGGTGACCGTACTGAGCTAAATTTATGCCGCTGACAAGTCCCATTGAAGTTCGTCGGTAGCACAGAGTCAGTGGGAGTTGTGTGTATCTAAGCGCGGGCAGCCCTTGGCCCGCTGAGTGTAATAGCATCTCTGCCTTGGGAGATTATGGGTATGATATGCGCGATGCGTAATGGATAGGGCAGTCTGTGTACAAATTCCCAATGACTCGCTACACCCCTTTAGGATGGTGGCTGTCAAAAGTGTTAGCACTTTACACACACAACCACCCCGGATCCTATTACCAGTGGCCCCTGCTCTCGCAGACCGGCTCCTCCTCCAGGTTATTGCTGCGGGGATACCTATTGAACACGTACAAAGGCGAAAACACTGGTGAATTTGCTTCTTTGAGCTCCACTGTATTAATGGAGAAGGAGGAAAATACCGAACGGGTTTGAATTAGCCTGGACAGAAGTTCAAAGAGAACTCCCTGTAAAAGGTATCTTTGAACGATTTAAATTTGCAACCCGAGGAGAACTTGGTTTAACACCCGGAAACTGAAAGGGGGAGGAGGGCGGGAGGAGGGGCGGGCATTATGTTGCTATGCACTTAAATCAAGACCTACCCTGAGGTTAGCACTTCATTGTGGATGTTAATGGAAAGGTACGCAGTATGCGGAAACTTCCACTGTGGCTGTGGATGCCGTTTCAATCGTTTAAATTGTTTAGCATGTCTTTTGGAATGAGTTTCCCTATGGCTGGGTAATCTACAAAAGTTTAAACACAAAGATCTGAGTGAGGAGCATTAGGATTCTTGGGTTAATAGACTTTACATGCTAAAAACAGTGTCCCCTCTCCCACTGGTGCACGCAAAACTTAACAGTACCCTTGCCCTTTTTCTGAGTTGAGAGTAAACTTCAGTGTCTGATTTTTCTGGTCTTCTGAGCTAAAGCTAAAGCTTCCGAGACATGACAGATTAGAATCAGTAAAGACTCTGGTGACAATGATGATCGTTCCTAGAAAAATTAGGAACAAAATAACCAGTCCGATGATGGCCCGAGGTTGAACAGTGTACAATTTCATGAGATGGTGGGATGGCATCACGGACTCAATGCACATGAGTTTGAGCAAGCTCCAGGAGTTGGTGATGGACAGGGAAGCCTGGTGTGCTGCAGTCTATGGGGTTGCAAAGAGTCAGACATGACTGAACTGAATGGAACTGAAAATCTGTTAGCTTTGGAAACCATAGCGTTGCTTATATTATCTGTCTGCATCTAGTGTCCAGAACACTATGGAAACTCACTCGTCCATATACCCAATTTATTTAGCCCTAAGTATATTCTAGGCACAGTACTAGTCTCTGGAGATACAGATATCAATGAGAAACTGTCCCTGTCTTTAGGAACTTTGTCTTGATTTATTTTCATTGTAAATAAAATAAATAAACAGTGTATGCTATGTACCTGAAAAAGCACCTAGTCCAAGTGCTTTACATATATTAACTCATTTAATCATCAAAACAATCATATATTATTATCTGCCCATTTTACAGATGAGGAAACTGAGGCACAGTCAAATCAACATGCCCAAGGCCACGCTCCTGGTATATCAGCAGACCCAGGATTTAAATCCTGGCAAATCTAGTTTGCAGAGGTCCCACTGTTAACCACTGCTTATGAGCTAGTCGAAGAGATAAACTTTCTAACTATTTTCAACATAATTACCAGTGACATCAAAGAACCTAGAAACCCCAGAAACACTGGCTTCTGTAATATGCAGATCAATGATTGAACAAAACTGTGAGAGACATGCTAATGCAATTTGTAAAGGAACAAAAGATGAGAGGGACAGACTTTAAAAGCCACCAAAAAGCCAAAACAAAATGCAATTTAATGGGGATAAACATGAGACATTCTTAAATGCAATAAATCCCTCCTTACACGCTCCTTGATGATTGAGATCTGACTCCACAGTATGGGATTCCTCCCTGACCAGGGTTCTGATTAAAGTCACTTGGCATGGTACACAGAACTGGACACAGACTTCTGAATATTTTGTTTCTGGATGCTTCTTAAGAGACTCAGAAACTAAGGCCAACTCAGGAAGACAAAACTCTGAGTCCATATCATATGGGAAACTGGGGAATTTAGCCAAGGGGATGGGAGAAGAATGAAAGTTACCTTGAAGGGTTTGAAAATCTGCCATATGCTATAGGGATGAGGTTCAGCTGTACTGCTTCTGAGGACAGACTCCAACTCTGTAGAAAGACGCTCCAGGGACACGGTTTTTGTTCCCATTTGTGTGTGTTCAGTCATGTCCAACTCTCTGCAACCCCGTGGACCCTTTGTGACCTCATGGACTGTAGCCCGCCAGGCTCCTTTGTCCACAGAATTTTCCTGGCAAGAATACTGGAGTAGGTTGCCATTTCCTGCCCCAGGGGATCTTCCCGACCCAGGGATCGAACCCATATCTCTTGCATCTCCTGTGTTGGGAGACAGATTCTTCCCACTGCACCAACTGGGAAGCCCTTTGGTTCCCATAGAAGGAACAAAACTTTCTAAAGACGAAGCCCCCAGTAGTGGCAGCCTCAGAAAAAGGACCACCATCTGTCTAGGTGGTCAGTCAGGATTAACTGGCAGGCTTCACCCAGATCTTCACATATTTATGTGACCTGACTTGAGTTTACAAGTCCTAAAATTCTGTGTCTGCCTGCCCATCTGCCCATTTCCAGATGTCTGTCTTTAGTGGGAAGTTGGACCAGTGTTCTCCAAGCTTCCTTTCAAGGGAACTGTTCCGTGACTTCTTGATTCCATTATGGAGCCTTCATTTAAGGCTTCCATGGCATTTTAAAAACCAGTTATCCCTGTTTCATAGATGAAGAAATATCAGAGGGCTGAGTAACCAACAGAATTAGAGGCTGATAACATCTCCCCCTCACACCTAGATTCCTGTTCACATTTGAAGAACTACTCCTACACAACCAACCTTAGCATTGTTACAGAGTAACTTGGTCCTAACCTTATTCTAGAAAATTGGCCTAGTCCCCAGTGGCCACTATATCATTTGGCTGAGCGCTTACTATCATTTCTAAGTTAATTTGTGAGTTAATTGTAGATGTCAGGAAGCTCTGACACTGCAGAAAACGGTAAATTATTGAGATAGACCAGCCAGGGTCAGAAGAATCCAAAATGAATACAGTTGATTGTTGATCGGTTTTTATAAAAGATACACATATATATGCTGACATCCAAGGGGACTGAAATGTCCTCAAATATCAGTTGCCTCTGAAGAGAGTCCTCCAGGAAGTGGACACTGGATTCTTGGGTACAAATGTTTTCCAAAACAAAACAAAAAAGTTTTCCAATCCTAAGATTTCCATAATACTTCACAATCAAAACCCAATCACATTTTAACCTAAACAACTATCCAACCTGTAGAACTTCAAAAAGCGAGTCCACTGCCTGCAATGTGTCCAGCTTGATGGTCTAAATGTGATATTGAAAGTGGTTAAATTATAAACCTCTGCACACGTGCATTTCAGCTATTGGTAAAATAATGACTCGTCTTTTCCACAGGTCTGTGCTTCAGGAATAGATGCCTCTCATTTCTTCTTCTTGTCTGACCTCTGTGGTTCCTTTCCCCCCCGGCAAGGTCAAGCCCTTAACATCAGGATTACGTTAAAAGAAAGACGAGAATTTTCCCCAAACTTCTGGAATCATCAGGATTACATGCAATGGGGGCTGGCCTCCTTAGTGAAGGGAGAAAAGGAAATCTCAGTCCCAAATGCTTCCAACTCCTTTCAGCCTCCACGTTTTGGCCAACTAAGGCCTCTTTTTTGCCCACATGAGCTGTGTCTATGCGTTCTCGTGGTCATAATGCCACCAACTCCCATTTGTTAATGATTAATCTATGGCATACTGGAAAACAGTGTTAAAGTGGAATGCAATGGTAGTGAAGCAAAAGATGTCAGAGAGCCTTTAGTTTTAACTTCCTTTGCAAAAATAATTTTTGAGGAGTAGCAAACCGAAAAACCACATCCTGACACAGCATGCTCAGTCAATTAGACCCTTCCCTGAGTGAGAAAATGCATGCTCTCCTCGCAGAGGATCTATGTTAAACGTCTTACCTGGAAGACAACATTCAGTTTCCCACTCATTGACATTTTAAGGCAAGTAACAACAGGGCTTTTCTAGCTGATTCTCTCTACCCTCAGACACACAGGTCAAAAGAGACAGCAACGTTAGGCTGAAATTTCTATAATTTACAATCTCCAGCTTGTGGGCCAGAGCCAAATGGCTCTTGGCTACGAAGTGTAAACAGAGCATTGTTGCCTCTTAATCTGAGTAATTGGTCCCAAATGTTGTTGCCACTTTTCAGATCAGATGCTTTACATACTTTTTAAAGAACCTGGAACTTTTCTCCTTTGGCAGGGAAAAGTTTGGAGCGTAACTCAGCCTTTTCATCAGCACTAAGACTCCTATAAACAGCCAGGTGATTTCATTTGGGGGCCTGTAAACACAGGAGGCCTGCGGTCCGCTTGGAGCGCTCCAGTCCACGTTCGAATGTTCGTCCACCTATCGTTTGCTCCCCCCATCCAAGCCAACTTCGGAGGGTTTACTTAACACACACAGCTTCTGTGAGAGCTGAGCAGACAGGCCAGCTCTTAGAGGATGTCTGCCAGAAACCGGGCTATGTCCCATTCCGGCAGAGTATGTTCTTATCAGTGTGTGCCCCGGGAGTGATGCCCCGCAGTGAATTTGGCCTAAAACCAATTGTTCTGTGACATCATCTTCTGGGAGAAGTCCTGGGGATGCTGTGTGAGAGAAGACAGTGTGTGATGTTCTGGGAAGAGACAAAGCTTGGGATACTGTGGGGGGACCACAGGGCAGGACCCTGGGCAGGTAACACAACCTCCCGGGGCCTCGGTTTTCATGTCTGCAAAATGGGGCTAATAATGTAAACCTGACAAACTGACCATGAGGATTAAATGGGAAAGTGAATATAAAGGTTATGGGGCAGGCTACATATGACTGGGCTTCCTGGTGGCTCAGACGGTAAAGAATCTGCCTAAAATGAGGGAGACTTGGGTTCAACCCCTGGGTTGGGAAGGTCCCCTGGAGATGGGAACGGCTACCCACTCCAGCATTCTGACCTGGAGAATTCCATGGAAAAAGGAGCCTGGTGGGCTACAGCCCATGGGATCACAAAGAGTCAGACCCAACTGAGAGACTTTCACTCCCTACATGTGATTGTGATGTCAAGCACTTTTTAAAATCCATATATATGGTTTTAAAAATCCTTTATGTTCTAATAGTATATATAATAGTAATAGTGTGTATATATATTACCATAGTAATATATAACAGTATTTATATATATATATATATATATATATATATATATATATATATATATATATACACACACACACCTACCTTTCTGCTTCAGGCTTCCCCAGTAGCTCAGGGGTAAAAATCTGCCTGCCAAGCAGAAGACACGGGTTTGATCCCTGGGTCAGGAAGATCCCCTGAAGGAGGAAATGGCAACCCACTCCAGTATTCTTGCCTGGACAATTCCATGGACAGAGGAGCCTGGAGGGCTACAGTCCACGGGGTTGTAAAGAATTGCACACAAATTAGTGGCTAAACAGCAACATCGTTCTGCTTCAACCTACACAAGGCAGGGAATACATTTTTGTTTTCCTGTGAAACTTCCGGCTTGGGCTTTAGTATTCCAAAAAATATATATAGCTTTCATTACTGGTCTTTCAAGAACATGACAAAATCTAACTAACTGAGTTCCCTTAATTTGTTTTCTCTCAGACCTTCCTCTTCACCTATTTCTAATCTCCCTGGTGACATTTGTAGGCCTTGGTTTTTCTTCTAAATATCTCTAGAGTGCTACTGAGTTCTAGATTAACTCTTGCTTTTCCAAGTTTTCCTTTTTTAGTTCTTCTGATCTTCTCTCCCCAGTCATCCTCTCACCCTGTCATTTTGTCATTTTTTTTCCTTTGAATTCCACCCCATTTATCTCCATCTCTGTGGCATTCAAGTATTCTACATATGTAGCATTCCAAGTAGAAAGCTCAGCAAAGACTTCAGGGAGATTTGAGCCTTCAACTCCCTCCCTACTTCTGGGATAAGGAGATTAGACAAGAATGAGCTTTCTCTACCTTGGTTTCTGCCATTACATTTACTACTGTTTTCAGCAGTTAAAAATGGGAAAACACTTCTGCCACGTATGACTGTAGCAGTTTGTTTTGCAAACAACATGGCAATTACAATTTTTCCAGGGAGGCAAGAAAGCACTGTACTTAGGGACAGAGAGTCCAGAACCCAACACGCTGGGGTTCAAATCCCTTTTAGGAGCAGTGTAACCTTGGGCAAGTTACGTAATTTCCCCGTGCCTAGTCTTCCTTATCTGCAAAATGGAGATAATAGTGTTTGTCTGGTACTGTTGTGGTCAGCTGAGTTAACACATGCAAAGTACTTAAAATGGTGCCTGGTTATAGTAAGCACTCAAGAAATGTAAGTTACTGATATTTCATTTAGATTTTCCTTTTTTAAAAAAATCATATATGTATTTAACTGTTGATTCCCCTCTGGTCTCTCATATGTGGTCATATCTCCACATGTACCACTGAGAATGAGCTTCGCATACTGTTCTCCCCTACCTCAGAACCTTACAGGAAATATGAAATAAAATAAGACAAAACAGTAATTCCAGAAACATCTAGTTCTCTTTCTCAGCCCATCATCTATTCATCATTAGCTAAAGTGGGATGAAAGTTTTATTATGAACACAAAATACATCTATAGTTTACCCCAAAGTGAGTGAATCTGGGTTAGCTTTAGGAAAACCTGGTTTGAATTTTAGGTGAACCTCCTTTCTACTCTCAAATGCCAAAAGAGGATTTATAGTTTCAGGTGGATACCAAATGAAATTTGGTAGGTTCATCTGAGTTTTACTTTGGGTTTGTCATTTGAATGAACTCAAATTTCATGCAGCCTTAATCCTTATATTTATGGTTTTCCTGCCATTTTCACCTCAGTTGATAAAAAACATTTTTAAAATAAAAATTGAGACATGCTGTTCAATATTTAAGCAAATTGCAATATTTTAGAGCATATGAATTTCCTTGTCTCAATAATAAATAACTGTGAGAAAAATATAGTTTTGGTAATATATGCTTTAATGAGTCATGCTATTTTTGCAAATATTCTCCTTTATTTCATACTGTGTTCATTAGCCATGAAATTCCAAGTTGACCAGATAATAATTAACAAAATTATCTATTTCTGTCAACATTTAAAGATCTGCACTTGCATCAGTTTTTAATCCCTGGCTCACCTAAACCATGACTTTAAAATCAAATTTGTATAATATAAGCTTTCTCCATTTTTACATATCTTCTCCCCAGAAGTCAGAAGCCCAGACTTTAGCTAATTTCCTCAAATTATATGCTAGATGTTTGGGGGGATTTAAGGATAGACCTTTTATGTCAAAATGATAGGTTCACAGTTTGTGATTGATGATCCTAGGCACATAAATGATATATACCCATTAAATAAAGGGGCCTTGGGATGAGAAGATTAAGCAAGAGTGAGCTTAGAGAATTTCCAAATCCTACGTTTTCAGAGATATGGGTAACATGCTTCCAGTTTCTGTTTTAAGGCAAAATGATCTTAAATAACTTACATATTGAGACTAATATATCAATGAGCTCTATAAAGATCGCCTCAAAGTGCATTTTTCACTCCAATAGTTAAGTAGAAGCTTTGCAATTGCCTTACTTGGAATACCTACTTTTCAATGGAACTAAACAAAGTCACTTTGGGATTAAAAAAAAAAAAAATTCCCTAAAGAACTGTGCATTAGATAAAATTTCCTCTAAGTGCTGCTGATATCTTTTCATAAATTAATCACATTTTATATTATGTAAAAAAAAACAAACCTGTAAATACATACACAGAAAGTCATGGTTTTTTTCTTCCTCTGATCTGTAGTCGCCAAATGACGGGTCATAAAAATAAAGTTTACAACATCTTTCAGTATCCCAAAGAACCCCAGTAAAGATTATTTTGGCTAGAAAAGAAAGCAATTTTGATATTCAAAAATTTAGCCTTCCTTAGTCAATCCCCAAGAGGGAAAAAAATCAGCTAATCTTAGAAAGATGATAAATTTAAGTGAATCTGTAATCCAAGTTAGTGCTCAATCGTGTTTTGAAATATGATCAAACAGTAAAGACTGGGAAACGACAAAGAAAGTTTCAAAAATAACTCCGAATAGAAACATCGAGCATCTCTTTAAGAGGCTTTTGGTTTCTAAATTAGAGGATGAATACCATCTAACTGGAAAATAGCAGCAAGTTTGTGCTGGCATGCCCACTTCATGGTAACAAGAAGAAAAGGAAAAAAAAAAAAAATCCACTTAACATATTTTATTACCGGATCATTTAAAACAGCACGAAACATCAGATTTTTGTCGCTCAAGTATTCCAGGTATCACCCTAGACAGCAAGTCAGCTAAATATGGACCCATCTATACCCAAGCTGGAACACTCACACAACAAACGGCATGCACGCACGCTGGCACACGCATGCGCACACACAAATCTACACACCCGAAACCTGCTCGGGTTTCGCTCTGGGTCCTTGATAACTCTGGCATATTGTAAGCGCTGGAAAGAATTTTAATCTACATGGACTGAAAATAGGAGCCTTTTAAAATATGCTGCATACAATTTGTGATGGTCATCTCTAAAATGCTCCTCCATTATCCTTTTCCATTTGGAATGAATGAGGCTAATTAATTTCAGGCCATACTTGATGAGGTCAGCACCATACGAGGGGTGCGTGCTAGACATTGCTAATCTCTTTCAGCTGAGAGTGATGAATTAAAGATGAAGCATGCCTTTGCAGGCCTAATTTAGAATGTATATCAAAAAACCTACAGCCAATAATACTATACCCTACAACAAAGGAAAACTTGTTCACTCGGGTTCCCTGAGTTGTGTTGATTTTAAAGACATTTTCAGTTCTCTTTGGAATTCCATCTGTGGATGGGTAAACCATATCAAGAAAATCAAGCCATCTCTCACACATAGCGCCCTGTGGACAAAAAGTGGGATTAAAGGAGACAAAAAAAGAAAACAAAAACAAAATACAACAATCAGGGTTTGATCCCTTGTATATTAAAATTCTACCTACGCATTAGACTTTTCTTTTCCCCAGAGCTATCAGACTGACAAAATTCCCAAATTAGCAATACCTATATGCAAGCAATGACCACCCAGCTCTGCTGGGACATTTCAAAGCAACACGCTAAATGAGGCAGCCTGTTGTTTTTAAAGCAGATATCTTAATGAGGCTTATTAAGTTTTTCCATGTCTCTGTTTTGAAAGCTCATAGAGATTGACCAGGTAGATAATGTGATACCTTTTATTAAGCCAAGAAAGAGATTGTAATACAGATGCCTCCAGGCCAAAATGTTCTTATGAAAGTGAATGCAAAGCCAACTTCCGAGTTGTAAAAAGGGAGATACTTGCTGATCTAAACTCTAAAGAGAAGGAATTAGTCATAATTTCTCAAAGGTAACTACTCCAAGTCCCTAAGGGTGGCAAGAAAGGTGGCTCAGCCCAGAGACTAAAGAATACACCTTGCAAAAAGTATTTCAACATACTGTACCTAGCAGGAGACATCCAGACATTATTCTAATGGGTCGGCGTTTCCAACTGGTGGCCACAAGAACTCCTGACTCTGTATCCCAGTAGCCTTCATTAGAAAAAAGCTGCTTCGAATTAGGTCCAATCTACATGCTGAATCAATCTTTCATCCCTTTGATTGCTTCTGAAAATATTTATATTTCTTAATAATGCACATTTTGTCTTGCAACTTCTGATTAAACCCAGACGGGTTTTCCCAAATAGCCAATGTATGTGGAAGGGTGATTTGGGACAGGAAAAGGAAGATAAAAAACACAGGTTTTCCCCATTGGGGAACCATTAGAGAATATAAATCTAGCAATTTTGGTTATGTAAGCATCAGAGGAGGGCTGTAATAAATACAGATTGGGATATTATAGTGACCTAATGGAGATTATAGAATATTTTTATTATTGTGTGATTCTTCATTGCAGCTTCAACTCTTTGGCTGGCTAGCTTAATAGATTTTATGGAAAATTACTGTGGTGGAGATCTAGGAAGATTTCATGTTACAACCAGTACTAACCCACACAAATTATCATATCGAAATAGAACGGAGAAATAGTTGTAATAAGGACATGACCAGATCATCTAAAGTATGATTTGTTTTGTTTTGTTTTGTTTTGTTTATGAATAGGAACATAGTGTTTGGAAGATATAGGAGGAGGGTGGATTTCTGGTTTAGGAACCAAGAGACAAGGAGTCAAATTTCAACCCTGTCACCAATCAGCTAAGAGAACTTACAGAAGTCACCCAGCTTCTCCAGACCTAAGGTTTTTCTTCTTGGTTTTATCTGAGAAATAAGGGAGGTAAAGTTTTCCTTGTAAGTTTTAAATTCTAAGGTTTTGTAAAGAACTGTCCTTGTCTTAGGGCTTCCCAGGTGGCGCAGTGGTAACAAATCCACCTGCAGGAGATGTGGGTTTGATCCCTGGGTGGAGAAGATCCCTTGGAGAAGGAAATGGTAACCCACTCCTGTACTCTTGCCTGGGGAATCCCAAGGACAGAGGAATCTGGCGGGCTACAGTCCATGGAGTTGCAAAAGAGTCCAACACAACTGAGCAACTAAACAACAACAACAAAATCCTTGTCTTAAATATTCAGTGCTCTCTGGCAGCAGAGAGGAAGAAAATAGGGACCTTGTCCAATGCTGAGCATCCCCACTGCTGGTGTCTGAGAGAGAGTAGTCACACCTTCTCAAAGTACCTCGAATGTCACTGGTCCCAGCTCTCCTCCTCCTCCTGTCACTTTTCTGTTCCTCATTTCTTTCCTTTTACAGACCAAGACAGAAGGAAGTACCCAAAAGCAATGCCCATAGTTTCATGTGACCAAAGCACCCCATTGAGAGATGAAGAAAGTAAAGGTCAAATGAAAGTGAAAGTGTTAGTCACTCAGTCAAGTCCAACTCTTTGAGACCCCACAGACTGTAGCCCACCAGGCTCCTCTGTCCATGGGATTCTCCAGGCAAGAGTACTGGAGTGGGTAATTATTCCCTTCTTCAGGGGATCTTCCTGACCCAGGGATCAAACCAAAGCAGTGGAGGTCAAATATTTGGTAACTGGCAAAGCTGGAATTTAAACCCAGGTCTATTTCCAAACCAAGATCTATTCTTGTAAAACACACTGCCTCAAGAGTCTGAGGAATTTTTATATTACCAAAAAAGTAGAATTTCTTGTGACTACTCAGTGCAAAAGCAGAGACATTGCTTTGCCAACAAAGCTCCGTCTAGTCAAGGCTATGGTTTTTCCAGTGGTCATGTATGGATGTGAGAGCTGGATTGTGAAGAAAGCTGAGCGCTGAAAAATTCATGCTTTTGAACTATGGTGTTGGAGAAGATTCTTGAGAGTCCCTTGGACTGCAAGGAGACCCAACCAGTCCATCCTAAAGGAAATCAGTCCTGGGTGTTCATTGGAAGGACTGATACTGAAGCTGAAGCTCCAATACTTTGGCCACCTCATGCGAAGAGTTGATTCATTGGAAAAGACCCTGATGCTGGGAGGGATTGGGGGCAGGAGGAGAAGGGAACGACAGAGGATGAGATAGCTGGATGGCATCACCAACTCGATGGGCATGAGTTTGAGTAAACTCTGGGAGTTGGTGATGGACAGGGAGGCCTGGCGTGCTGCAATTCATGGGTTAGCAAAGAGTCGGACACAACTGAGTGACTGAACTCAACTGGAGTGCAACTGAAGACTCCTTGCATTTGGGAAGAAGAACATAGGTTAGGGCAGCAGCTTTGAATGTAGACTTCCTGGATTTGAATGATGTGTCCCAGCTTACTAACAATGTGAGTTTCAGGCAAGTTCCTGACCTCCATTAGTGTCCGTTTGCTTTTGTTGTGGTGGTTTTCTCATGGATGATGGAAATTAGCAACAGTATCTCCCTCAGAGTTGTATAAGAGATTAAATAAAATAATCCATGTGTAGGACTTCGCTGTGGTGCAGTGGCTAGGAATCCACCTGCCAATGCAGGGAACACGGGTTCCACCCCTGGTCCGGGAAGATCCCACAAGCCACAGAGCAACTAACCTCATGTGCCATGATTACTGAGCCCCTGCTGAAGCCCATGTATGTGCCTGGAGCCTGTGCTGCAAAACAACAGAAGCCTCCACAGTGAGAAGCCCACGAAAGGCAACGGGAGAGTAGCCCCTGCTCGCTGCAGATAGAGAAAGCCCATGGAGAAAACAGTGAGGACCTCGCACAGCCAAAAGTAATAAATTAATTAATTTAAAAAATAATAATAATCCATGTCTATACTCACCATAGTTCTGGTGTATATATATATAGTAAATGTTGACTGCTGTTAGCATCACCATCATTTTCTTCATTTACGTAGTGAAAAGCCCTGAAAGGATCCTAGGAAACCAAGGCATGAATTCTGACTGTCCCTATTAGCTCCATAGCCTTAGATAAGTCTTTGAGCCTCAGTTTACTCATCAGCAAAATGGGAATTTAAAATCTCAGTCTTGCAGGATTTTGGTAAAAAAATCCAATGAGTTATGCATGTGAGGATAACTTTTGTAAACAGTTAGAGCCCTATAAAAATGCAAGGGTTGATGGTTTTATTAAAACATTATTATTCCTAGGTCACAAGGCCTCTCGATGCTTCGAGCCGGTTAACAGGTAATAAAGGAACTAATGCCACTGATTTGTTTCTCAGATAAATCACCTTAGAGATGAGATATATGCAACACCATGAAATCAAAAAGAAAAAATGCATTTCCTCAATTATCACTGTTATCCACTTAGTCCTGTTCCACTGTTCTCTACTTAAATTTGTAATTCTCTCATAATTTTATCTTACCAGGGAATTAGGAGATGTTGAAGTGACAGAGACGGGGTTTAGAACACCGAAAACAGCACTTTCTTCTTTGCCTTTCAAGTAAGGGAAAGAAAGAAATATCTCAAAGTAAAGAAAACATACTTTATGAAATATTCATTGAGCACTTCCAAGAAGGCTTCATGACTGTTAAAATACTGGGAAACTTTGCCAATGACCAGCTGTCCATTGCATGTGAATTTAAAAGTATATACATGATTAAGATACAGTTTTGTTTAAGCTAAAGAAGCATCATGGGATGCATAATTGTTTTGTGAGTAGGATTAGTAAAGAGTCAGGGCCTTTAGGTGTATGTCTATTTTAAAAAGAAATTTTCTGATTGCAGATAACTTCTCAATTTGATTTACTGTCGAACGATAGTGATGGGGTTGATAAGTGAGCATTCATCGGTAATTCATCTTGTGCTGGTAGAAATTTACAGCAAAGCAGTGCTTTCCCAACAGTGACAAGCCCTATTAATCTTCTTCAGACACATTTCAATAGGTGTTCCCATCTGTGGCCAACATCTAAACACTCTGGTATCACTGGCGACTTGAAGACACCTTCATTTCAAGTCACACTAGTGAAAATGTGATACTAGATTGTACTCTATTTTTTAACCTAATTCTCTCTCTTCATTCAATTAGCCTTTCTTGCCTGGATTTTCTGCTCATGTGTAACATCATTTCCCAGGGAGAGCACTCAAAGATTTGGCTTCTTAGAGATGCACAATCTCAAGGTTAACAACCAACAACTTTTTTACGAATTAAAATTGCATATAGATTCCAGTTCTGACAGTCACTGGCCTCTGATGGCGTATGTCCTTAGAAAGGACATATGTCCTGCTCAAATACAGCCACCAGTGCCTTGAGAGGCCGGAGGAAAACAGCAAGGCTGGAAAAGCCACTGTGTTCATATTCGGAATTCAAGGCAGTCTCCTGAACTGTGATGCTTAATTTCAGCGCAGCGGAATGCTGGGAAAAGGAGATGTTATTATGAAAACGGAACAAAAAATGAAAAAGAGGCCCAGCGTTTGAAATAGCCACATGTACTCAACACAGTCAAGCTATAGGATCAAACCCCTCTACTGTTCCTTTGCATCTGCGGGAGGACCTCCGTTAGGAAAGAAATACAATAATCACTTTAGGGGTAGATTATTTTACTTAAATTGCCTCTATCTACAAGCAAAATGCTCTCTTTAGCTGCAAGGTTAGTCTAGGTGAAAAATGTGGAGGGAGTGTTTGATTTTGGATTGCACCTAAGTGCTTTTTTTGTGCCGTTTCATCCTTATAATGGGTTTGGTCTTACAAGGAAGGTGCATTTGAACAGCATTTTTCTTGTGCACTTTAGAAATCAATCAAAAGAGAAAACTGGCTGACATTCTTAGTTTGGAAGGGTTAGATCTACCTGCATATTTAATGGATTTTTTTAAATTTATTGAGCCTTTTTGTTTGCATATGATCTGAAATGTATATGTGTTACTTTGTGTGTGTGTGTGTATAGGTAGCTACATATATATATGTATGTGTACATATATTCACATGTAATAGTCATTCTCAAAAAGATCTCCTTCCCTCACACAAATTATTTTTCACAATGATCATTTGAGTTGTTATAGATCTCAAAAATCTTATTGTAGGCGGCAAGTTTAAATGTGCCATATTAATAACTTGTTATCCAAGACAAATTAAGTCTTTATGTGTCAAAAGCACTCAGCACTGGATTATCTACAAGTATTTATTGAATAAATGTTGAGTCCAATTTCATTTTAAAGTGACTGACTCTGTGTTTCAGCCTCTTAGACAAAGATAAAAACACTTAGACCTATAACTGTGTTGCAACATTACACCTAACTTGTCTATTTCTATTATTGTCTCCTAACTTAGAATATGGAAAGAAGGCTTTTTTTTTTTTTTTTTTTTTTTTTTTTGGTGGTGGTGGTTCTGAAGAGCAAAGGGAGAGATAGAAAAACGGCTGGCATTCAGCCTAAAGAGAAATCATTGAAACAAATTAATCCTATGCCGTTTAAATTGACATGGTAATCCATCATCAGAGAAGGCAAACTCTGAAAGCAATCTAGAATCTACCCTGCTCTTTCACTGGCCCTGGAGGCACAAGACAGATAGTAAAGGAAGGGGGATGGGGGGGGGGGGCGGAATCATAAAAGTTAGGAATGCCTTAGAAAATAATAAAGTTGGTTATATCAACTCTCACAGTCCTGCCTCTGAAAACCTTCTTTGGAAAGGAGAGGTTAACTTTCAACAGTTGCTTTCCAAACTTTCCCTCTAAGTGGTAGGTCATCTGCAGTGAGCTCAGAGAATCTGCCTCCTTTTTGAGGCTGCCAGGCTCCTGGCTGGAGTGTGACCACTGCCTGGCGAGTTTAAAAGTAGACCAGCCAGGAGCTCGGGCAGGACCCCAGTTAGCGCAGAAACTTTCCCTAAAGTGGTAAGGGGCTTCTTATGTGGGGGTTAGGATTGCGGTTTGTTTTGGCTTTTGTTGGTGCTTTGGTTTTTTGGTGGAAAAGAATGAGAGGGAATCTTTTCTTTTTTCCCTATAATTAACTTGCTTTGCACCTGATGAGAAAGCATGTTATTGTAATTTTTTAAAGTAAAACTTTCATAACATCCCTAAAAACGAAGACAAGCCTCATGCCCTGTCAATTACCTGTGTGTGTGTGTGTGTGTTTTTACTTTGGAGGCTTATTTTTCAAATCTTCCTTCAGTTCAAAAAGCCTGTGATACGTTGTTAAAACTTGATATAGTGTTAAAAGTTGCTCAGACTTCAAAAATTATATATAAAACTGAAGTATCCCATCTTGGGAGATAGTTAAGACGAAAAAAGTCTTATAAAGACCTCCATTGTAAAAACAATGATTCTATATTTCCAACACACTGAATCCTAAGATTTATTTTTTTTTCCTCTTTAACTTGTGTATATAATGATTTTGTTGTTGTTGTTGGATTTGGGGCAGAGAAGTGCAGAGACTCAAGTCCTCATTATTGTCTGGACATACAAATTTGAACACAGAACTGAATATTATTTTCCAATTTAATAATGTATGGAGCTATAAAGACAACTTGAAAATATTTTAATCTCAAAATCTGCTAACAACAGACAGTGTGTGAAGACAAGAGCCCAGATACCTTAGTGCCAAAGGCAAAAAGGCAGAAGGACACGAATATAAACCATACCCAACAGCTGCCCTATTTAAATTTATCTAGGATAGACTTTCCTCCAGTTTATGAAGAAAACTTTACATGTTCCTGAAACTTCAGAATAAACATCACACCTTTTCTCTATAATTAGAATTTTATTCACTGTTTTTCAAGAGGATGGATAATTCTTGCATATGGACTAATGCTTTTTTAAAGTATTTAAGCATAAAAGACAAATTAGAGGCATTTCCCAGATAAACAAGAAGAGAAATAAAGGCTCTTATATAAAATATTCATCCACAGCCATGCCAGTTGTAATTTTAAAAGTTGGTAGGAAAGAATAAGTTTAGGTGTTTAGAACCTGGGAAATTTATACAGTAGCTCTTTAATAACTGAATATTCAATTACACTTTCTGAGAAAGATCTGATGCCTTTAAATTTGTTTTCAATGTAAAAACAATGTAGAATTCATCACAATAAATGATTAATTTTAAAATCACATGATTTTAAAAGGTATTAATCAAAATCATATGGAAAAAGTCAATGAGTAAATAAGCATAATTCTTGGAGACTATAAAGAAAAATATTAAGATTTTTTAAACCTCACTTAAATTTCACTTCTTTCTATTTGGATGGCAATATGACAACAAAATATATTAAAAGTAAAAATTTCCACCATAACTTTTGGAGTCAATAAATCTATTATTAACATGCATTCTGCAGAGAAATAGGAGTGCCTAAATTTTTAGCTTCTCCCTGACCTGTGATGTAATGTAGTCCTGTCAAGAAATACCCAATGTGACATTTTTCACTGAAGTCAATATTCTCTTCCTTTTACATTTTCACTTTTGCTTTAAACTATTTTAAGTGATATCATCTCAGTCAATTTGCCTCAGTCAAGCACATTGTAATCCCTTTGATAAGGTTGACTAATTTATTATAAATTGTAATAGATAGGAAAGGCACCTTTCTCTATTCTGTATTCAAAATAAAAACGATCAGTGTAAATTTTATTTAATCACACCTTGTAAAACCTCAAGCAATACTTCCTACCATCAAAAAAATAAAACTGAATATCATGTTAAACAGCCTCCTCTTAATTTTGCACAGTAGTCCTTTATTCTTAATACATACCTTTACCATTTCAAGAAACCATCCTTTTAAGAGAAGTACAGTTGATAATTAACTAATTAATTATGTTTTCTAAATTCATACATTATGCTTTTCTATTATGGCAGTATATCTTTGTCCATTTACTTACTTTTCTGATTATATGCTTTGTACTAAAACTGGGGTTTTTCAACCTTCTAAAAGCCAAGAGAATGGAAATTAGCCCTTATATTATTTTCTCCTTCTGAAATTCAACTTGAGTTTGTGGCTAAAGGAAATTAAACAAGATAAATCCCCTCTGTTGTTTTATTTTGTATTTTCTCTAAGTACATTGATGCAGCTAATTAACAATATTAATTTATCTGGATATTTGCCTTACTAACACCTTCACATTTAAATGACTGGCACTTGATACCATTTGATTAATGCCTTTTTTGACATACCAAAAATGAACTGTCATTTTAAAGAATTCATTACCAGTCTCTTAAGAGAAAAAAAAAAAAATACAGAATCAGACAATCTTTTTTCACTCTGTCCACTTCTAAATAAGAACTGATGTCCGCATGGCTTTAGATGTCTTTAAAACTTTTTCAACAGGAGTTGCCTTGTAAAATAATATTAAAAGCATATACAGACTACATCAGACTTGGTTAAATGGGCAACAAATCCCTTATGCTATCATCTCTAGCTAGAGCCTATTCTCTTTTAATTCTTCAATTCACTGAAAAGTAAAATAAACAGTAGGGTATTGTTGAATTTTTAAATAAATATATTAGACAAAAGATGCTCATCTTTTGTTTAAATGCCCTGCCAAAGCTACCAAACTGAAAACTGACATTTTTACTTTGAAGTATCTTTCTATGATTCTGCAAGGCACAATAGCTTCACCAATACTAAGTTGCTTCAGCTTGTATTTCAACAATAGTGATTCCAAGGAACTCATTCAAAACTCTTTTTTGTACTGTTTTCCCCCAGAACCCCAGCATATACACATGAGTGACAGCCTCTATCTAGTCCTTGAGTATATAAACCTTTAATCCATCATGGAACTTCTACCACCCTAAGAATATATACACACCCATGTGCATATACCTTCATGCACATAACTATTATATAACTACTCATTAAAAGGCCACCAGGTATGAAAACTGCAGAATGTATTTTCCAAATCTCATCTGGATTTTATGGCTATAATTTGACTACTGACAAGATTCTAAATTAGCTTTTACTTAAAGAAGGTAAAATATGTATTAAGATTTGGGGGGGTGCTTAACCCCTCCCCAAATAATTAATTGCTGCTCACATGTTAGAATGATTTTTAAAGTGAACTGGGTGGTCAGTTAAATAGAAGAAAATATTTCACGACATTGCGTTTTCTTATTCCCCAAAGTCCATCTCGGTGGAGTGAGGTACCTTGATGGATGAGACTGTTGTCTGTCTCAGTGGAAACCCGCTTTGGTAGGAAGGGTGGGGGTGGGGGAGGACCAGTGAGAGCTTTAAAAATCCTTGCAGCTAGAGTGAATTTACCTTTCTGTCCTTCCTCCCTCCCTCCCTTCTTCCCTGTTTCCTTCCTTCCACCCTTCCTTCCTCCTTGCTACAGCCCCTTTGGTATATTAGTGTAGTTAACCTTCGCTCTGGCCGAGACCAAGAAGGGTTAATAGAGACCCGGCTCCTGACAGCCTGCAGGTCAGCGATGCTCTCGAGCTTCCATCGCAGGAATTAAAGGATTACCGAGGAAGGAATTCGAGGCACCAATCGCTTCACACCTGAACACATCACTCCAATCCACTGGGATTCATATAAAAAAAAAAAAACTCCCTTCTGAAAAACGGTTAATTGGATCTGCAGTTATATTTCCTGTTGCACCGAGGAGCCAAGTAGGGCAGCCTGAACTGAATTCCTCAAGCTGCCAAGGAAGTCGAGCAAATTTGGGGAGAAGAAAAGTAAATAAATAAATAAGCCAGCAAGCTATCAGCATCTTCAGGAAGAGCAGATTGTTAGGGAAAGGTTAAGAGCGAGAAAGGGACGAAGAAACGAAAGAGATTCTTCCCTTTCTCGCCTTCTGTCTCCCCCCTTTCCCCCCGAAATTTGTGCCTTCTTGATTATTTGCAGCTGTTTGGAACCTCAAGTTTTGTCCACAGGAGAGAGCGATGCCTCTTCCGCTTCCAGAAGTGAAAAGCCCTTTTTTTTTTTTTTAAACTCCAGGACTTTACTGCTTTGAGTTTGGGGAGAAGATTTTCCTCTTCTTCCCAGCAAACTTCCCCCCTAACTTCAGCGAGTCCCGCAAGCCTTTGCGCCCTCGCACTTCAGGCCCCTGCATCTCGCCTTGGGGCCACAGACCCATTTCCCTCGCTGGACCGTCGCTTGGGACCCCCGCCCCCCCAAAGCTGCTTTCCCAGCCCTGGAGAGGACGGATACCTCCTTAGGGCGTCGCTGGTGTGTGCCACCCCGCCTCTGCCTGTCTGCTCGCCCTCAGACGTCCCCCCACCTGCCCAGGAGCCCCGAACCCCGAATCCACTCGCCCTACAGTCCGCAGCGGGTCCCGCCACCCGGCGGCTGCCCTTGACCATGGGTGGGTGGGAAGGAGACGCAGCCCGCGGGGCTGGGCCGCTGCGTCCTCTCCGGGAACACTAAGGGAGACGGGGGCGGGGGGGAGGTCCAGAAATTCACCCAGGGGAAAGCTCGGGGATGCTACGTGGAGCGGCAAGGGGAAACGCAACCCGTTTGGGCCACACGGTTCCTCCAGGAGGCTGCCTGGAGCGCTCGAGCTGTGGCCAACCTGCCAGCATCCCGGCGCCGGGCCTGCGATCCCCTTCCGCGGCCACCTGACCGCCGGCCCGCGCGACGTGCAGCCCGAGAGCCCAAGCCCTCGGCCCCGCGGCGGCCGGCTCTGCGCTCACCCCGCGCCGGCCCAGCCAAGCCGGGCCGCGCGGACGCCGGGCCGCGGGCTGCGCCCTCGCGTCTCCCGTCGAGGACGGAGGGACGCAGGCCTGCGCCCGCGAGCTCCCCAGCGGGGCTCGGGCCGCCCCCCTCGAGGCTTGCTCCCCACCTCTCAGGCTCGCCAAATCCCTGAAAGCCCCGGCCCCCTCGGTCACCCCGGGGGCTTCTAATCACTCCGTATCGATTTCCCTAACTCTTTTCATCCCGTTGAAGACACATCTTAAAACACTCCAGCCCGGAGTGTGCTCTGGGCTTTATCCACACTAATAAAATGATTTACCCTTCTCTCTGAGCTCTCCTCACAGAGGAAAATCGTTGGAGCCCCGGCTATTTGTGTGTGATCAGTAAATATTTAGTGCGGTGACATCCTCAGCTCGGCTTCGGATCGATCCGGGGCCCACCGGGAGGTGCGCACGGGCCGGGCGGGGCCGCGCCGAGCGGGCTCCTCCCGCCCTCGCCGCCGGCCGCTGATTTACGGCCTCAGCAACCAGCAAAGGGGAGGGGGGTGGGGGCGAAAGCGCGCCGGGAAAATTGGCTTTTCAACCTTTTTACTTTTGACATTCAGCCGCCTCCCCAGGCTCTAATTCTCGCCCTACTTCCCCCTCCCCACCCAGACCCAGGGCGCCCCGTGCGCCCCGCGCGCCCTTCCCGCGCCCCAGGAACCACCTATCGCAGCCCTGCGCCGCGACGCGGGGAAGCGCAGGCCGCGGCCCGGGAGGTCGTCCTCTGGGCGCGCTGCACTTTGTCCGCCCACACCTCCGAGGGCGGAGGGGGTGTGGGGAGGCCCGTGGAGGCTGCGGGACCCGGCCCGCGAGCTACTGTCCTGGCGCCCTCGTCTCCGACCCCCGGTCTTTCCCCCACTTCTGCGACTGGCCCTCGACGCCCCTTGGGCCGCTGGCGTCGGGCGGTAACTTCACTTTGCTCGCCGAGAAACTCCCGTTTCCTCACAAGCAGAGAAAGCCCGTGGCTTGGACAAGTTGGAAGGGGGCTTCCTACCCTCATCCCGGCTGCCAGAAGGCTGCGGCCGCGGCTCTGTCCGCGCCCCCCAGGTCCCGCAGGCCTCCCCGGGGTGCACACGCCTTCCTTATTTCAGGGCCGCGCCCACGATCTAGACACCAGCCCTGGGCCCGACCTGGACTCACAGCACCACCCTTGCCCGCTCCTGCGGGACCGCCACCTCGGGCCGAGGGTGAGAGATGTCAAGCCCCTGGGCTCCTCCGCTCTCCGGTCGGGGGCGCGGGCCTGCAAAGCTCCAACACGGCCCACCTGTGATCGGCCCTGGCCCCCTCTCACCTGAGGCCCGGGTTCCTCAAATCCCCCGGAGCCCAGGGAGAGAGGTGGGCGACCTTGCTGGCCCAGGCACCCCCTCCCCAGTGTTAGCCCTCTCTCCTTTGTCCCACACGTGATTTTCTAAACCGCCTTATCTGCAGACTATATCTTTATACTAATGCATACTTAATTGGTCCGTCTTGACTGTCCATATAAAACAATTTAATTAGGGTGCTTTCTGGCTTTGGAGAGCAAAGAAAAAAAAATCTGCCCAGTGCTTATTGTATTTAGCACCAATACAGGCAGAAAATGTAGCACAAGTTTTTGGTTGAAAGAGCACCTCTGTGCCCATTGAAGGGCGTTGATCCGAAAAGACAGAAAGGACAAGTAAAATCGATTTGAAGCGACCCTCTCTGTCGCTTTCACACCATTCAGAAACTCCATTCCTTCCAAGACAAAGACCAGCGCCTTGGGAATTCTCAGGGGAAAAGAGGACTCCAGTCCCACGAGCCTAGGGCACTTTTGAGAAATCTTCAATATTGCACTGAAAACCCGCTCTCAGCTCTGTGTCCCCCGCGTGCGGGTTTCACGGGCATCCCCTCGGAAGCGGCAGGCGGCCCACTCCTCCGCCGGCTCGGCCTTCTGGCCAGGCCAGACCAGCCTTTTAGGGTTACTGCAGACCTCACCTTTGACCCCTGCTACACTGCGGAGTGCAGCTACATCTCAGGCCGGAGTTCAAGGAGCAAAATATGTCTCTACTCCCAAACCCAGAGAAACCAGTTCCGGTTCGGTTGCCTGAACCATCTTACCCAATAAACACCTCCACCCTCAACTTTTTTTTTTTTTCCCCCTCCCTTCTTCTTTCTTCTTTTGCAATGAACTGCCCTAGCCACCTCTAAAGGAGGGAACTTGGGTTGTCAGGGGTGCTTCGCTGGGTTGCGATGTGTTGTTCTCCATTAGGAGCTCAACGCCTGGTTACCCGACTGGCGCCCTGGCTGGGGAAGGCGGTCACCGGTCAGACCTGGCTGGAAAGGGAGGAGGGGAGGGGAGGCGAGGGGAGGTGAGGGCGAGGAGAGGGGAGGGGAGGAAGAGGCTGGGCTGTGATCACCTTCACCTGCCCTGAGCCCGGCCCCCCTGTTCAGCTATCCCTCGACCTTCTGCTGGGGTTAAAGGGGGCGGGGGCGAAAGGGAGGGGGGCACCCCCAGTTACACAAGTGGCCTCCTTCTCGAAGAGAATGAGTTCACCACCTCCCCAGAGGAGCCTCACCATCCATCCCCTCGGTGTAACTGATGAGACAAACCGCAAGGAAAAACTTCTGTAGCCCATATTTATGGTATTAATGAATAGTTAAAAAAAGATTTACACTTCTTATGATCAATATTCTGAGTTATTTCCCTCAAAGTATATAATTACAGTGTCTTCAGAGTTTTCATCATTGTTTGAGGTGGCAAAACCATTTGTAATTTTCATTAGCCAGTAAACATGTAATTAACATTCAGCACTGTGTTTAACTTAATTCCTGTTTAAGACAAGGACAAGAAGCAGCCGAAGAGCGTTAGTTCCATTTGTTAATTCTGACATACATCTTACCATAACAGTTTCCTAAAATAAAAGATCCGTGTTTCCCTCATTATTCTTCTCTTAAAACAAAACAAAAATCCATTAGTTAAAACTGCATTAAACTCTGAGAGGCAACATAGTTGATTCTCATTTTTCGCTAGTTACTGTATTCCTGCTTCCTTTATTCATTTTGGGAGGTGGATGGAGGGAGGGGGTGAATTAAGCATTCATTATCTGAAGACTCGGAGTGGGGAACCCCTCCCCCCCCCAAAGAAATAGGTTCCGGCTTCAGGAAAGTTCTAGAAGCAGAACTGGGAAAGGGGGGGGGCATGAATGTGCAGGGGAGAGGGAAAAATCACTTTGGGGGGGATAGTTAAAAGTAGAAAATGAGGATTTCAACGGATTCCTAGGAAAAATGTTGCCCTCCTGTTTCAAGTTCTATCTTTGATCCAGGGTGAGGGGAGCCTGTCTGCCAGTCTGTGAGGCTGCTGTTTTCCCCTCCTCTCCCACCTCTGTTTTTTTTTTTCCCAACTTGCTTTAGGATTAGTCTCCATCCCTCTCGACCCCAAACAGTGGAATTTGGCTGTGCCTTGGGTCGTCTTTGCTCTGCACTATCGCCTATAGTTGTTGGCGGTTTTCTGCTGAGGCTGAGCCGTTAGCCCCAGCCTCCGACTAAACTCATTAAGTTGGGAGATTTTTTTCAATTGGACGGGTGTTTTTAAAGTCTCCTCTTTCCAGCCCCAAACAAGGTGTAACAACGCACTCTTCCTTCTAAGGAATGAGATGAGAGACAAGGATCACTCCAGACATCTCCTACCTACGGTTTGGGGTTTTTTTTCTTAAAGGCGAGGCTTGCATTCCTCAGCAGCTATGTACAAAGCTCCCTGAAACCTCGTCTCTCTAAAGTTACCGTGCAGGGCTTTCCAAGGCTGAGAGCGTCTGATACATGGGGAAGCACTTCCTTGAGGTGGAAGATCTTTCCCTTCACCTTTCCTCTTTTTCCCTGAAGGCTAGTGCCTACTTTTTATCAGTTTGCACAATCGCTTAGATAAACACCGAGGAGGAGATTCTCTTTAATTATCAAAGACACATCTTTTCAGGGGGCCAACAAAGCGGTTTATTTCACCCGCCAAACTAAAGGAGAGTTATTCCTGTTTAGAAGGAAGATGCAAGCGGTTTGGGACCTTGAACAAGGCAAATATGGTTTTGGTATGTTTACTTACAGTATTTTTTTTCTCTCTCTCTCTCCTTTCTCACTTTTCTCCTTGTGCTATGTGGGGTTGGGGATGACTTGGGGGTTTTCAAAAAAAATCGGATTGCTAACGTGTATGAAATGCCTAGGACTGTGGTTTAAGGGGTTCGGGGAAGGGGAGACAGTCAATTCAATGCATTGCCATATTTTATTACATGTGTGTGGTAGGAGAGGTGGTGGAGGGGGGAAGAGGGGGAATATACAATTGCAAAGCTGCCAAAATATGATTAAACCGAAGCGTAAAGACTGCGGTGCCTCCCATCTCCTCAAACTCATTTCCTTCGCTAGAGCAAACTAGAAGCCAGTCCTTATAAGCGTGTTTTTCCAAGCATCAGACGACTCGGTTTTCTAGCAAAGGAGCTGCTAGGCTCGCACTAAGTGTCAGAATTTACTGTTCGATTTGCCTCGGCGCTGCATTTTGCAACCTTGTGCCACTGACAGCCAGCCAGGCAGGGAGGGAAGACAGCGCTGCCCGGCGCCCTCGGCCGCGGCTCGGGGAGGCGAGCGTTCGGTTAAGCTAGGAGGAGAATCGCGAAGAGAAGGGTACTCACCATCGGGCGGGGTGGTGGAGCTGGCGTGCGAATTTCAGGCAAACGTTTACCTTTTTGCTGTCTATTGCAACCGCGTCGGGCTGACTTAAGCAATTCTGTGCTCTATCCAGAACGTTCAAGGAACGGTTCCTCATTTTTAAAAAGCCAGCGAGAGAGACGACAGAGACAGAGAAAGAAAAAGAGAGGAGGGGGTGAGGGGGACGCACATAAACCCAGTTCAGGAAGAAAAAAAAAAAAAAAAAAAAATCATCACCTCTCCGCCAGGGAATCGGGAAACGCAGAGGTAGCGAGATCTGAGTCCGGTCCAACCAAGTCAAAGCCAATTAATTTTAAATCCTGAAGAATTATTCAGATTAAAATGTACAGAAGTTTCATTCTGCTATGCCTACGTGAGCTCAAAGTCGTTTCCCTTTAAGAGCTCTTTTCTTTTAAAGTTGAATTTTAGGCAGCGCGGACTCTTACACTAGGGGGCAGACAGATACTGTACTAGCTCCAATCTTAAGCAATTTTTTCCCTCCCAGCATATGCTCTGATTTAGCACTGTAAATTTTTCAGAGGACCCAACTCTGACAGCCCCTGGTGATTTTCAAAGTACCACAAGCCAGTGGTTAAAAATTGCATTGACTTGGAAGTTCAGAGAGACACAATGGAAGCCCCTTTCCCTATTCATGGAGCTCCAGTGTGGTGGAAGAGAAAAACACACACGGACTAGATTGAGGGGAAGGAGGATTTCAATGAATCCTGGTGGACAGAACTGGTTTCTACTGAGTTCAGAGTTAAACTCAGATTTGCTGGGGTCTGTATTCATATTGTGATTTAATTTGTGGAGAATTACAGCCACTTTCTGCAAGAAAATCATATTCCTGGGTGGGTCCCCCCCCCTACAGTTAAACAAATGTTTTTTCAACTTTCTCTGGCCAAATTAAAGCTTGCCATTCTTCTCATTAAAATAAATTTACATCTGCAATAAAGGACTGGGCTGGATTAAAAAAAATGACAACATATTGATATTTATCTTTTAGCCTTAGAGCTGTTTTATTCAAAGAATATGAGCATCTCTGAAGAAGACATTTTAAGACCTGCTCCCCTCTTTTTCATTCTCAGTCTGCAATCTTCTCTCTTCTTCTATACAATAAAATTAACTACAATTGATAGTCATTTTTTTCTTTTTGTTTTTTGGCTTTTTAATAGCACCCCCATAACTCAATGAGTCCTAAGATACAGAGTAAAACACCTCTGACTCTATAGCAGCCCTGAGGTCATATTCCTAGCAGACTCCAGAGCTGTTGAAGATGGTTGGGAAATCCTTCATTTAAAATCTGAGACCATCAGAGCGTACTTCAAATACCAAAAATCTCAAAGTGGACGGGGGAACTCTTGCTCCTCAAAATTTTCCCACTGCATATTTGTAGAAGGTTATCTTGCCATAGAAGTGCCTACACCCAAGAGGCGAGTTTAGGGTTTCTCTGTAATCAATTATTCTTATCTTCTATTAAATTGAGATAAGGATGCCCATTAGATTTTCTATCTCAACCCCAGCCCTACCACATCTTTGCTGAGTTTGTCCCTAATCTACTGACATCTGTAGCATTAGGCAATTCCTCCTCAAATCATAGAGATTGAAAAGAAAAGGAAGAAAAAGACACAACCTTCTCTGAAATGATTTCTTTTCCATCCTTCTTGTCCTCTTTAGAAGAAAATTATATTGTATCTATAATCAACCTGAAATTTGCTGCCTGGCTTCGCTCTACGGCAATCTCATTACCCACCAGGTTCATGATAGTTCAGTGTTCACTGGAGGTTTAAAAAAAAAAAAAAAACTTCCAAATAATCCCAGCACCTGCAGCTTTAGTGAAATATCTGATTTCAGCGGAGAAAGGGTGAGGGTTAAGAAGGTTTCAAGAATGAAGCAAGGAGGATCTTTCCTGCCCTAAAACCAAGCCCCTCTCCGCCTATATCTTCCTTTAGTACTTACCTTCTATTCTGCCCGTGTTTGTAAAGGGTGTTGAATACAAAGTACAATCTACACATGTCAATTATTTGTACAATTTATTTTTTAAAATTCTTCATTGCCTCGATTTCTAAAACTATCAAGGATGCTTTCCTGTGGTCATTAATTTACTCTTTATGTGTGTTCATGTTTCCTGAGGCTCAGCATGCTTCGTGTAAAATATCTTGTTCATAAACCTGGTTGGATTACCAGTCTATAGATTTCTCTTGGTGCAAAGAGTGTACGATGGAGTCGCAATTTTGTTCTATAAATGTTGAATAGTCATGATCCACTAGCTGGTCAAAAGCGAACAGAAAGATTACTGTGTTGGAGTATAGTGTGTTCTGGGGGACAATTCTAGATGTTTGATGTTTAAAACCAAATGCTCCAGAATTCAGAGATACAACCGGCTTGATGATTTTTAGCACATTGAGCAGAATGGCACAGGCATTGCAGCGAATCTCTTGAGGTAGAATATGGCTTGTGCAGTGATTCCTGTGAATTGTACTTGGTATTATTGCCAATTTGGGGCAGAATCTCTGTGTGTGTTTTAATGACTGTATGAATGCTTAAAAGGAACTTGAGGAACAATGAAGTCCTACTCAACTGTTCTATGACCTAGGAGCATAGTCGCTGAAGTCTTTGTCTGTGTACATTGACAAATGCGCATCTGATACATGTGCGCTTACATGTGTGTACAGAGGGTACGCACAGGGGACGCTGGAGGCTGCGTCCACTTGTCCATCAGCCGGCAGAAAGGTCTTTTCACCTCTCCCCACGACTGGGTGTGTGGCAGGACGCTCGCTGGCTTGGGAGTTAGCTGAAACTAACGAGAGAGAATAAAGTTGAAGAAAATTGATTTTAATTGCGTCATGACAATGAGATGAAGTCTACTTCGGCTTCTCAGCATCTGAGATGCTTTATTTGAGCAATTAAAATGTCAGGCCACATACCTGTGAAATGTTAACCCTACATGGACAAAAAAAAAAAAAAAAGAACCACTGAACGGCTCTTTTTCTTTAAAAAAGAAAGAAAAAAACCACCAAACCAACCAAGTGATCAGACTTGAGTAAGGGAAGGGTCTACCATGCACCCGGATTTGACCAATTGGTTCGTTTGGAAAATGCCTGCCAGCTGGGCTCTAGGTACCTTCCCATCCTCACCCACTACCCCTCTGCAAAGAAACCGGGCAACTTTTCTCTTTCTCTGGCACCGCGGGCACCAAGATGCGCCGGGAGTCCCGGGTGGTGCGCGAGCTGCGGATCCGGTGGCATTGCCAAGTTGTGAGAATCGAAGTCCCCGATTCCATCCAAAGCCTCTCGCGGAGCCTTTAAGAGGCGTCGTTCCGCGCGCGCCGCGCTCGTCTCCCCGCCGGGGCGGAAACCTCGGGTGCGGGGTGCGCAGAGCGCGGTGGCCGCGCGCCAGGGGACGGCGCGGGCCCATCCCCCGCCTGGCTGCGGCGGGGGCACCGCCACCCCCGCCCCGCCCCCCCCCTCGCCCCGCGCCCCCGCCCCCCGCGCGCCCCGCGCCCCAGCCGCGACGCCGCTCGCGCTAGGACCGGGCTGAGCCCGCGGCCGCCATGGCGGGGCCGCCGCGCTCCGGCCAATGACGGCGAGGGGGCGGCGCGCGCGCGCCTGGCCAGGCCAACCCCGGCGGCTGCCTTATAAGGCGCGCCGTCGCCATGGCAACGTGCGCTAAGTTGCAGCAGTCGTGTCAAAGTTCACTATATAGAGAGCTCAGTGAGCTGATCGCGGAGAAGCCACTTCTGCCAGCCCCGGCGCCTATAAATCGCATTCCCTCCCGCGCCCCCCTTTTTAGCATATTTGATCACTTTGATTCTCTGTTCTTTTCTCTCCGCGGTGTGTGTGTGCGTGCGCGCGTGTGTGTTTTCTCGTCCTCCTCCTCCTCTCCCCGAGTTGCCTTCTTTCTCCGGGTGCCGTGCTGCCTTTTTCCCCTCTTTCATTCTTTCTCTCCGTCTTTTTCTCCCCCCTCTGCGCACGAAGGATGTGCTTCTAGGTGGTGATCTGCCCTCCTCTCTCTCTTTTATCATTTCTCCCCCGCCGCCGGCGAGTTGACTCTTTCCCTATGTGTGTGAGGCGGCTCCGGCGGCAGCAGCAGCGGCTCCGGCGGCGGCAGCAGCGGCAGCAGCGGCAGAGGCTTCAGCGGCGGCGGCGGCGCTAGACGCGGCGGCTCCGGGCCCGACCCGGCGGCTTCGGCGGCGGCGGCGGCGGCTTCGGCTCCGGCTCCGGCGGCGGCGGCGGCGGCCCAGGCGGCCCGCAGGGAGCAGCGAGCGGCCTCTATCCGGCGAAAGCGGGCGGCGGCGGCCGGAGCGAGCGAGGCGCGCGCCGGGGCGCCCGGGGCAGGCGGCGGCGGCGGCCCAGCGCCAGGACGACGCCGCGCAGCGCCCGACGCGGACCACTTTCATGCTGATTCCCCCGGACCCGGGCAGCGCTCCGGCCACTCCGCGGGCCGCCGGCCTCCGCCCCGGCCTGCCTGGCTCTCTGGGCGCGCCCGAGACCGGCGCCTCTGCTCTCCGAGTCCTCCCGATTTCGATGGCTTTCCTGAATGGCTGACTGTGGGCTGCCCTGGACTTGGCCCCCGGACAGTCGCCTCTCCTCCTCCTCCTCCTCCTCCAACTCCTCGGCTACACACCAGCTCTGAGAGCGAGAGAGTGAACGAGAGAGGGAGGGAGAGAGTGAGCGAGGAAGATCTTTGGAGAGATTTTTTTTTTTGCCTCCTACTTCTGTCTTGAAGCCAGACAATCGACTTGCAGCTCTCCCTCCCCTCCCTCTCTCTCTCTCTCTCTCTCTCTCTCTCTCTCTCTCTCTCTCTCTCTCTCTCTCTCTCTCTCTCTCTCCACACGTTCTGCTCCCACTTGCTCTCCCCCGGCCCCATCCCCTCGCCTCCCCTCCCCGACGGAAAGCCCCCCGAAAGCAACAGAGCTGAGCTGAGAGAAACAAACAAAACAAACACACCGGGCCAGACGAGCCATCGACAAAACTTTGCATAAAGCAGAAACAAAAAAGGAAAAACTAACCAACCTCAACCAACCAGCCCCCCCGAGCCACCCGGGGCGCCCTCCCGCGCCCTCTCGCACCCTTTGCACACACAAAAGGCGGCGCGCCGGAGCCCGAGACCCGGGAGCCCGCCGCCGCCCGCAGCCAGGGGAGCAGGAAGTCCGGACGCGGCCCCCATAGATATGGCAATGGTAGTCAGCACGTGGCGCGACCCCCAGGACGAGGTGCCCGGCTCTCAGGGCAGCCAGGCCTCGCAGGCGCCGCCCGTGCCCGGCCCGCCGCCCGGCGCCCCGCACACGCCACAGACGCCCGGCCAAGGGGGCCCGGCCAGCACGCCGGCCCAGACGGCAGCCGGCGGCCAGGGCGGCCCTGGCGGGCCGGGCGGCGACAAACAGCAGCAGCAGCAGCACATCGAGTGCGTGGTGTGCGGGGACAAGTCCAGCGGCAAGCACTACGGCCAGTTCACGTGCGAAGGCTGCAAGAGCTTCTTCAAGCGCAGCGTGCGGAGGAACCTGAGCTACACGTGCCGCGCCAACCGGAACTGTCCCATCGACCAGCACCACCGCAACCAGTGTCAGTACTGCCGCCTCAAAAAGTGCCTCAAAGTGGGCATGAGACGGGAAGGTATCGGCCTCTCATTTCTCCTCCCCTCGCCCGGGGTCCCGGGGCCCTGGGTGCGTTTGGCTAGCCTGCTCGGGGTAAGGACACAGACGCCCCAAGCTCTTCGTATTGCAGCTGAAAGGGGGTTTTTATACTAGAAGCAAGTTCTGCAGTGGAACCCAGACCCCCCCCAAATCCGCATGCTTTGGCCGACTGATTTCCTCAACTCTCTCTTCGGGCTGTTTTCATTTCCTTTGCGTTGATGGCCAGTTCATTCGAGTTCGCCTTTCTGCAAGGGATGGGGAGGTGGTGGTGGTGGTGGTGGTGGTTTTAAAGCCTGGTTTACTTCTCTTTCCTCTCCGTTTCTCTCTCTCTCTCCTTGTTTTCCCTGCATGTTCAACATATGTCCCTCCTCCCCACCCCTCTCTCCAGCCCCCACCCTCTCAAAAAAAAAAAAAATCAACCTGAGATTGTACTTTTTGTACAGGAGGTTCAAATTACAAATGGCAATTTTATGCACTTCGCCGTATTAACGCTGCCGCCCGGGCAGCGCTCATGTGACCCTCCGTGGATTAACATTCGGCTAAAAAAAAAAAAAAAATACCTCTGTTTTCTTTTTTCCTTTCACTTTTAAAAGGAGGAGAGCGCGATAGGGAGTAGGAGCAGGGTGGGCGAGGGGCCTGGGGCGGCTGCTTTCGCTCTGCGCGAGTTGGGTCTTTGTGATATGAAATTCGCCGAGCGCCGCGAGCCCTGCTCGGCCAATGGCGCGCTCAGCGCCGGGCGCGGGCTCCGGGTTGCGGCGAGCGAACGCCCGGGTTTCTTTGTGTTTGTGCGAGAGCGACTCTCCCCGTCCGGCGTCAGATAACCGCTCGTGCCCGAGCCTGGCCGGCCCTCGCCGGCCCTCCCCGGCCCTCTCGGGCGGCGCCGCCGCCGGCCGCCGGCTCCCCGCCTCTCGCCCGGCTTCCTCTCGCCTCGGCCGGCCTGTCTCTCCGCCCTCTCTCTTCCTGCGAGCACGAGTCGGCTGCCGCCAGACCTTGGCTCTCGGCTCGCCTCTCGCCAGGGGTGGCCCGCGGGGCCGGGACTGCGGGCTTGGGGGTCGGGGGGGGCGGGTAGAGAGCGGTGCTGGGGTGGCCACAGGCCGTCCCGGGTGAAGCTCCTCGGTGTCTTTTGCAAAAGCGTCTCCCCCTCCCCCCAGCCTCGGCACCACCACCCCCCCGCGCGCTCCCTCTCCTCCAATCAATAAAAAAAATATATATATATCAGCCGTTCAGCAGTAAAAGAAGAAAGAAGCCCCCCACAATGCTCCATCCCTCCCACCATGCCGGGGACCCCGAAGCAAAGTGGTCCATGCTGGGTGCTCGGCCTCCCGGCCCGGAGCGGGCCTCCGAGGCCAGTGGTCCGCCCTGATTGCCGGAGCTGGCCTGGGTGGTGGTCGGAGGAGAGGGCGGCTGGGCCCCCGGCGCCCCTCGGGTCGGTGGCCCTGGCGCGCGGGGGAGAGAGGGACAGGCCTGCGGGTTCCTGCGCCGCGAGGAGTGGGGGTCGGGGGTTGTGAGGGGCGGGGGGCGGGCTTGGGGCCGACCCTGCCGGGGGGAGCAGGGGAAACGAGGCTGGGCATTAACGGCGGAGTGTCTCCTTTCCTCCCGGCAGCCGTGCAGAGGGGCAGGATGCCGCCCACCCAGCCGAGCCACGGGCAGTTCGCGCTGACCAACGGGGACCCCCTCAACTGCCACTCCTACCTGTCCGGATATATTTCCCTGCTGCTGCGCGCGGAGCCCTACCCGACGTCGCGCTTCGGCAGCCAGTGCATGCAGCCCAATAACATCATGGGCATCGAGAACATTTGCGAACTGGCCGCGCGGATGCTGTTCAGCGCCGTCGAGTGGGCCCGGAACATCCCCTTCTTCCCCGACCTGCAGATCACCGACCAGGTGGCCCTGCTCCGCCTCACCTGGAGCGAGCTGTTCGTTCTGAACGCGGCCCAGTGCTCCATGCCCCTCCACGTCGCCCCGCTCCTGGCCGCCGCCGGCCTCCACGCCTCGCCCATGTCCGCCGACCGGGTGGTCGCCTTTATGGACCACATACGGATCTTCCAAGAGCAAGTGGAGAAGCTAAAAGCGCTGCACGTCGACTCCGCCGAGTACAGCTGCCTCAAGGCCATAGTCCTGTTCACCTCAGGTAGGAAGGAGCCCTGCTCTTTCGTGCCTCCGGGCTCCTAGCTCAGAGTTAGGGCCTAAAACTCTTGGGAGCCCCCAGAGCCGGCCCAGGCCACACTGTCGAGGGAAACTTGGAATGGGAACTCTGCCTAGTGGTGGGGCCCTGGCAGGCCTGTCCTGGGGAGAGGAGAGGAAGGCTGGGCCACGGGAAGGATGCTTCAGACTGTTGACTCTCTCAAAATGGGCCATGGGGAAGGCTTGCAGGCCTGTTGCCCTTCCACCAGACTAGGTTGCACGCTCCTGTTCCTCCCTCACCTCAGGCACTCTGGGCCAGCTGAGCGGGAATCTCTTCCACCCCCATGGCGCTCTCTGTCACCCGGGCTGAGCCTCCGGGAGATGCCTGTAGGCACTGGAACAGTCCTGGTATCAGTCCCTCAGGGGAAGGTTTGCCCCTGGCGTCAGGGGGAAAAGTTTGCCTGCTAACTCAGTGCGAGTTGGAGCTCCAGGCCCGGCCAACCTGAGGGCAGCAATTTTCAAAAGCATATTTTTTATTAAAACAATGCAGACTGTCCAGAGAGGGGAAAGAGCTGTCAGGAAGGGGCAGGAGGAAGAAAGGGGCCATCATCACTCTTCAGGATGTCTGCAGGGGGTTCAAGACTCAGGCCTGTCACTTCCCCTGCCCAGGCAAACACTTAAGGCAATTTTTAAACACCCCAAAGTGTGTGCAACCTGGGCTGAATATGAGTGTTGCCAGAGATATAAAACCATTACTGACTGCATTATGAAATCTAATTAGTTTGCAGGCAGTTTAACCTGAGTGAGTAATAGATCTAATATTAATTAACTCTGGAGGTCAAATGATCATGGAAGGTGTCTGGCTTACCACTTTGGGCCACACCTGAGCCTTTTGACTGGCCCCCCAGGCTGAGCTCAGCAGAGCCCAGGTGGGTGGAAATCACCCCTTCCACATGCTTGTTCCGAATTGTCAGCTGACCCCCTTTGTCATGGCTGAGAGAGGAAGGGGGCTCCCAGTTGAAGATAACAAAATTTGGACCTGGGTAGGGCTTGGAACCTAGTCACCCACTGCAGGTTTTGCAGCTTGTAATCAGGACACCAGGAGAGCTGAGGAGTTCCTGTAGCAGACAAAAAGATCCACAGTCTCTTCCTTATTGTTCCAAGGAAATCTGGGGACCCACGTCTTGAGCTGAGTCGGTTGTAGGTTCTGAGTCCTTAACCCACTTTCTTGTATATATTGCTGCTTTTTGCATAAAATCCACCCCCTCCACTGCCACCCCCAAATTCTGCCTTTGAAAGTCCTTAGGTAATCAATTAAAGGGCAGTGTCTGGGCAAGGAAGGGCTCTATGCAGAGGCTTGGATCTGGATTATTTTTCTCGGGGGACCTGTCACAACTAGAATGGTTGCCTGATGCAAATGTACAGACAGGATCGTCCCCTAACCCAGAGTCACCTTCAACCCTTCCTGCAACCCAACACCCAGCCCATGTTCCCAGACCATCCAGGCGGTGGTTCCTTTCTTGAGCTCATTGTTAGCTCTTAGACTTACCTTAGTCTTCCAAGGAAAGAAATGCCTGATACTCTTGTAACAGTTTAATTTATTAGTGTTTGTAAAATGTAGAGGCCTGTGTGGAGAATGCAGATCGCCTCACAAAGAGATAAAGGTCCCTGTTATCTGATTCTGAGAGAGACAGTGCGCTTGTGGAGAGAAGGAGTCCAATGCAAACAGATCTTTTAATTTCTGATCACAGACACCTATGCATTCTGTAGACATGCAGAGCCCTAGAGCCACACATGAGGAGGTTGTATGTGGGTTCTGGTTCTTAGGGTGGACGCAGTGGCGGCTTTTTTTGAATATCTACTTTAAGGATTGACAATATGCATGTGTTAGCCCCAGTCTTGCCTGAGGAGCCCCCAAAGGTCAGGTCACAACCTGCACCGCCTTCACTGAGAAGCCTCTCATTTCAAAGGCACTTATTGTATTTTCACATATCCGAAAAAGAAACGTGTTTTCCTGAAGATAACGGGGAGGGGGTTTCTTCTCGGAGGGACCTGGGTTTACAAAAAAAAAAAAAAAAATCAGGGGGGTGGGTAGGAGAAAAAGGGAGAGAGAAGAAAAGGAGGGAAAAGAAACAGCTCAAATGAACAGAGAGATCACAGTTTGCATGGCTGCCCTTCAATAGGCTAAACTGACAAGATCAGTTTTAAAGGGCCACTTAAATCAGTTTCAAAGACTGAAGAAAAATGAGTCGCCCTCTTTGGGGAGAATCTGAGTCTGGGTCGTGGGCGCCATTACCGGGGCTGGGCCAGGTTGTTGCCCACCCCCCCCCCCACTATATAATTATAAGCCAAACTATTATTTACAGAGGAGGAGGGGCGGAGCACTGGTAGTTTTGGTTTCATCTGTTTGTCAGTCTGTTTACTGACCTGAGCTAGATTCACCCAGTGCACTTTGCTTGGGCCTCCCGGTCACCAAGCCTGAGGACTGGGACATGGAGAGCCTGCAGTACGCTGAGTTGTGCTCTGTTTTAAAGCTAATATTCCAGGACCGTCGCACACGGTGGCCCCCTCCCCAGCCCCCAAGTTTTCAGTCCGTAGGCATTTGCTCCAGCTCCGGTTGGGGCAGTTTGACAGAGCACTGTACACACACTTCATGTGACCCATTTCAAACCTCTTAATCTGATGACTGAATTCTTCGTCGTCTTCTTCTTCTTTTTTTTTTTTAAACTTTCTTCCAGATGCCTGTGGTCTCTCTGATGTAGCCCATGTGGAAAGCTTGCAGGAAAAGTCCCAGTGTGCTTTGGAAGAATACGTTAGGAGCCAGTACCCCAACCAACCAACACGATTCGGAAAGCTTTTGCTTCGCCTCCCTTCCCTCCGCACGGTCTCCTCCTCAGTCATAGAGCAATTGTTTTTCGTCCGTTTGGTAGGTAAAACCCCCATCGAAACCCTCATCCGGGATATGTTACTGTCTGGCAGCAGTTTTAACTGGCCGTATATGGCAATTCAATAAATAAATCAATCAAAATAAGAAGGGGGAGTGAAACAGAGAGAAAGAAAAGGCAAAAGACTGGTTTGTTTGCTTAAATTCCTTCTGTTAAGAAAGGATATAAAAGGATGTTACAAGTTTGCTAAAAGAAGAGAGGGGAAGAATTTAATGGACTGTGAATTTCCAAAAAAAAAAAAGACTGTCGAATGAACTTTTACAGAATGCATTAAAAAAAAAAAAACTCCTGTGTCGGTCAGAACAACTTGCTACTTATCATTTTTGTATAAAAAGGAAATTAGTCTTTTTTCTTTTTTTGGTAAATTTTGGAAAAATATTGCTAAAAGTGCATTTAAGGAGATTGGGAGAAAATTAGCAGAATGGAGAAAGTAAGTCTTTTTTTTTTTTTTCCAAATTATTAATTGTCCTGTGTCTATGTACCTCTAGCTGTTCTTTTTTGTACTTTTCTGGTTCCAAACCAGTTTATTCTGTGGTTCTATAATAAGTTTTGATATAATCTTGGCTTCTTAAAAACTGTGTATCCTTAAAATATATGTTCTGCAAGAATTAAAACTGAGTCCATGAAAATATCATAGGAAGACATAAAACTTTAAAAGGCAACTCAAAGATGATGGAAACGCACTTACAAGTGGTGACCAAAAATTTTAGATGAAGTTGAGCACTCTAATTTGAGAACTGGAGGAACCACATACAACACTTAAAAACTTCCCCTACCCTGACACCCCCCCCCCCCCCCCCGCAAAAGACACCAAGACAAACCTAGCTTTTTAAAAATATTTTAAGAAAGAGAATGAACTGTGGAATTTATTGGCAGCCAAGGAATGTGTCCAAGACACATGCTGAGGTTTTGAATAAAAAGTGAACTTTTGTAATTTGAATTGGGTCCCGCTTAGTTCTTGAATTGTTATGAAAATCCTATATCTGTTTGTATATTTGCAAACCCTTTGTATTATAATTGTTGATATTTTCCCTTTTTAAAAAATACCATTGAAATCAGCATGACAAAATAACACTGTTGGCACTTATAGGTAACGTGATTGATTCAGTATCTTAGAGTTTACAGTTTGTGTTTTAAAAAAAAACTGAAGGTTTTTTTTTTTTTAAGTGCAACATTTCTGTATACTGTAAAAGTTATAATAACTGAACTGTTTGGTCGAGTCTTTGTGTGTTATATTCCAAGGAAATTGAAAGTATTCAGAAATTAAAATATTATTTGATATCTGAAACCTGTTTGGCTGTCCCCACTGTCTTTCCATCGAGAAGCCCCTGTGAGCTAGCTCTCTCTGAGCTGGGCCAGGGGCTCGCTCTATTTGTTCACTTCCCTCAGCCAGTTTGTTCAAAGGTAGACTAGTGTATTTGCCTGTTTAATTTGGGTGTGATGGGGTGGGGGGAGCTGAAGTTAATGGTTTATCTATGGTTTAGGAAGTGCCATACTGATATAGTAAACCACCCCCATTCACCTAATCCTTCTTTTAATTAAAAATGGATTTTCCAGGAAAAAAAAAAAAGGCCCTTATATTTGTCACACTTAAGTGCCTGCTTAGGGAAGGTATTGTGAAAAGTATTAGAAATCTTGAGATCAGTATCTATTTTATGATCAGGAAAAAATACTGTTTTGTACATTTCTGACAGTTACGCAGAAGATGGTTCAAGCAAGCAAATCCAGCCTTGTCAATAGAAGGCAGTTGTTTGCAATGAGTTTTTCCTTAAGTAGGTGTGATTTTTAAAAATATTCTGTGGTTCTCATCTAGGGTGGTTGTTGAGAGGATTTCAAATTCAGTGATGTAGCTTAGAGTGGCTGAAGGGTTTATTTTTAATGTATATATGATAACTTGCAGTTGGCCTGCCTTCCCCTCCCCCCTGTACGTTCCTTCTCTGAGAGCATGCCCACAGGTCAAGGGAATCTTTTCCATTGGAGTTCTGTACATAAAAACACAGCGACATTCTGACATTTCAGATTGTGTAGATACAATCTGTACTACTCTTGGGATCCTTTGTCCTTAAAAGCCAAATTAAGAAAAAGAAGAGAAAGAAAAAGAGAAAGAAAGAAGGAAACTTTATAGGGTGTGTGGATTTGGAAGTATTAACTATTTTGTTTTGGAGGTTTGTTTGTTGTTGTTGTTGTTTTCTTTTCCCTCTTTCTCTTTTCCTGGTTTGAAGGAAGCTCAGTGTGTGGGAGCTTGCAATTTTTGTTCTTACTGAGGCTTTGCAGCACCCACACCACCATCATACATCACTGTGTTGTGGTTTGATTTTAAAAGGGGGTGGTGGGTAAGGGGATGTGAAAGAAAAGGGATCATTTTGTAAAGTGTATTAAACTTTGATACTCAGTTCCAGTCAATACATGTAGACCAGAAAAATCTGTCTGATTTGTGCATCTGAGCAGAGTTCTCCATCTGACCCTCAGCTTCTTTCTGTAGATATATACATACATAAATCTAAGTATGTTCTTATGACAGAACATTGCTGACCTCCAGATTGAGGTTTCATAGGTTGTTGTTTATTTTCTCCTCTTGCAAGTGCTATCCATGTGAGTGTGTGAAGTTTTCTCTAATAAGTAAAACACAGGCCCTTTGCCCTGTTTGTTTTGTGTTAGTTTATTGTAAACAGCCATTTGTTGTAAATTATTATTGGCATTAAATTATAATTTATGATTTTCAAAGCAAAAGACAGTCCCTGTTTTATTCTGCTTTAAGCATGTGTTCTAGACGTTGGAAATCTCTCTCTCCCTCTCTCTCTAAGTTTCAGCAATGTAGCTTGGGATCTGCGAGGCAGAAAAACAGGACCCCCAATTTTTCAAACGGTTAAAACAAAACCCCTTGTATATGTTTAGAGTGGCCGGAGGAGGATCTGTTTAGAGTCTTGAGTTTGGTTTAAGTTTATAGCATTTAAAGAAAGTTTTTCTTTTCACGCTGAGTTAGAACAAAAGATCTTTGCTGCGACTGAATTGGACAAAAGACGAGGGCTGGGACCCAGCGAGTGCGTTCTGTGTGAAATTGACGAGATCTTTTTTAAAAAGCTGCTAAACATGGCGACTCTTTCCCTTTAAGTGTCTCTTTTTCCTTGCTTTTTTTTTTTTTCTCCCCCCCCCCCCCCCCCCCATCTGATCTGAGCTCGCTTTATTTCTTTTCCCAACCCCGCTGCCCCTCCTCCTGTTGGTGCTCGGGGGTGGGGGGTGTGTGAGAGAACCTAGTTAGACGCGAAATGCAACAATGGTCCGAGGAGAGAGAGAGAGAGAAAGGGGCGACCGCTGCTTCTCGCCACTCTCAAACAAACCCGGGGCAAGCTGGGGAGGGGAGTGGTGATGGTGGTGGAGGGGGGTGGGTTGCGGAATCCTAGCCCGTGCGCTCGGCTCGCGGTCGCCCGGCCTCGGCCCCTGAGCAGCGAGTTCTCGCCGGGGGCCGGGGCTCAAAGTTCGCAGGCGGCGCCCGGGGCCGGCCCGGCGGAGACGGGATGCCGGGGCGAGCATCCGGCCGGCCGCCGGGCCGGGGGCCGGGAGCAGCCGCAGGAGAGGTGCCCCCGGCCCCCGGCCCCCGCCGACGCGCGGCGGGGCCCCGTCAGCGCCCCCCGGAAGGCCCGGGCGCGCCGGGCCGCCCTCCCGGGACGCGCGTGAGGCGGCGGGCCGCGCGCGGGGGGCGCGCGCGCGTGCGAAACTCGGCCGCGAAGCCCCGCTCCCGACTGGGTCCTGTGAGCGGAGCCAACATGGCGTCTCCCAGCGCGCCGCGAGCGCCGGGCTGCCAGGCGCGGCGGGGCCGGCTAATGGGAAACACATTGGGTATCCGAAAGGGGGAAAAGAAAAACGGGGGCGGGGTGGGGGTGGGGGGGCTAAGGGCCGCTGCTTCTGCAGGCAGAGAACCCGCTTTTCAAACTCTCCCCGGCGAGTGAGTGCGGGCCTCGGTGGTGCCTGTCGTTAGAGCGGCAGAACTGCGAGGGGACACGCTGGTGACGCGGTGGCCCCCTTCTCCGTGCGCCCCCCGCCCCTCATGACCGGGAGAGGTTATTCCAGGTCTGCCCCCTCAGCAAGGGCCGAGTGAGAGAAAGTCGGCCTCCGCAACCGCTGGTCTTCAATGAGTGGGGGAGGGGGAGGGGGCGAGGCCATAGGAACAGCCCTCGGTCAGTCGTCGCGCTCGTTAATGTAGGGGCTGCAGCTGGGGGGTCGCCCCGCGAGCCCCTCCGAGTTGTTGGGGTGGGGGGGGGCCGGGATGGTGGAGTGTGGGGACCGGTCGGCCATCCCCCCCGCAGGACGTGGGCACAGCTAACTTGCTCCTTCCGTGGCAAACTTGGAGGAAAGGGGGCTTTCCGGGTGGAGGGCAGGCTCCGGGCGAGGGGGGAGGGGGTCGCAGGCTCTAGAAACGCACGAGCCGGCGTGGACGGCACCCCTGACGGGAGCGCTTCTGCAGTGGTGGTGGTGGGGGGGATCTCCTTTATCGAACAGGTTTGAGAGCAGGGGAGGTCGGCCGTGGGACAGATCCGGCCGCCCGTAGAGGGTCTCCCGAGGGCCTCTGCAGAGACTCTGGCTTGGGCCCGGGCTGAGCTCTCCGCCGCCGGGGGGAATCGCCCCTGAACGTCCCACTGCAGCTCCAGCCCAGGCCTGGAGACCCTTACCCTCAGCCTCCTGGGAGGGGAGCGAGGTTCCTCTCTGAATTCCGGGCCTCGTCAAGATTTATTGAAGTTAGGTTTCAAAAACGTGCTTCAGATGATTTTTTCCCATTTTCTCAGATTTCAAAGGCTCCCTGCAGTGCGGCTGCCTAATTAATGGTGAAATTCAACTAAATCTAATTATGCAGTAATTTTAAAGCAGTTAGTGCTGGGCGTTGGTTTGTAATAGGACCCCAGTTTTTTAAAGTTTGCTTACTGTGTTGGTTTAGGAGAAAGCTATCTTTTGTATGGCAAAGAAAGAGGGGGAAATAGTTTTCCTGCGTGGAGGCCTGAGACTGCCCCCCACCCCCTCCATTTCCATCCCCACTTCTATCTATCTCCCTGCCCTTCTCGCTCGCTCTTTTTCCTGCTGCCAAGCTCAAGCTGAAAGACTGAGCGAGGTGCTAACCCAGCCAGGAGACCGAGTTTCATAGCTAAAGGGGAAAGGCAGAATTTTTCACAAGGAGACACAAAGGGACTTGGTATCTGCCCTCCTGGACGCATCTGTAAATGCCCGAAAACAGGGAAGGGACTCTCATCTCCTCTAATAGAGAACAGATTTCCTCTCTTTAACATCCATTGTCATTAAGGGGAAAAGCTGACTCTTGGAGTTATAAATCTTATCGTCTTTCTGATAACAGACTTGTAATAAGTTAGCGTCTTATTCAAAGTGAACTGTAAAACTGCCTCATTTAATATGGCATCTGTGTCATTAAAACTTTTCCATTTTTTTCCCCCTTGCGTCTTGCAGGCCTGGCATTCAGGCAAGCCCTGAGGTGCCTAGTGGGCCTCTGGGGTTGGACCAAGAGGGAGAGAGGTGTGAGAGATGGGCTGCCTGGTTTTAGCCTCTGGATCTCAGTCTGGGGGTGAGAGACCCCTGAGACAGAGAGGACCTGGGTGGGGGGGATGCTCTGTCCCCCTTTCCCATTCCCTGGGGCGGCCCCCTCGAAATGACGTTCCTTGAAAGAAACATGCTTGTGATTAGCTAAGCAAACACATCTGCTTTCGGAGTTGGGCCTTCGTTAATTAGCTGAACAAAGGACCGTTTTGCTTTTTACCTTTTGCTGGGGGAGAGTGTGTTATTTCAGGAGTGTCGCGGGCCCTCCTCTTTTCAATTGCAGCCACGACGTTAATTTTATTGGGATTACTGATGGGAAATGAGGTGGCGCAGGCTTCCGAGAGGAAAAGCTTGATCATTACCCCCTCTGGAACTATATTTTTCCACCCAACCTCCCGCTTGCGAGGAGGGGGTGGGGGGCGAACTGCGCAGCAAGTTCGGAGCAATTGGAATCAGGCTCGCCGGCCGCTGATATCGGGTGACAGAGCGTGTGTGGAAGCTGAACTCTGTAATTTGCGCTTCTGTTTCTTTATTAGGCCTGGACAACGAACTAATGAGCTTTGGCCCAGCACAGTGTCACTTGTATTTATTTTCTTAGGGCAACTTTGAGGTAGCGGAAGTGTTCCTCACCAAGAGCCCGGGAGGGCCAGGAGCCCTGACCGAGACTGCCCTCGGCCGGGGCTGGTGGCCGCGTCCCCGGGGAGCGAGGAGGCGCGCAGCACTGCCGGAGCCCGGGGCCTGGGCCTTTAGGTGAGGCCCTGGGGCTCTCAGGAAGGGTTAGGCCCTTTGGAGGCCCAGGCATTCCCGCAGGCCCAGCTCCCTGAGATCGAGGTCGAGGGCCGTGAGGCCAGCCTGGGGCAGGCCCCCAGGCGGGATGACGGTCAGAGGTGCAAAGGTGGCGTGGCTCCCTCCTGGCGCCGGACGGAGGAGGGCTCCACGGGCCGAGCAGGTCGGGCCAGAGACGCCTTGGAGCGAGCGGGGCTCTCCCGCCCCGTGGCCGAGGCGCCTGTCTGCTTTGTGTTGAGGGAGGCCTGGCTCAGCTCTTTGGCTAACTGGTTGGGGGGTGGGTGGGGCGGAGGGGACGCTTTGAAGGCGCTCTCGGAATCCTGAAGTGCCGGGGCTTCCCTGCCGGTGCTTGCTCCAAGGAGTGTCAGTTGGAGAGGCCTGGGATTCAGTCAAGGAGGAGCTGGAGGCTGGGGTCCGCAGAGGGTCAGCGGAGTCAGCGCGAGCATCCCTGCGCTGCGGCTGAGAACACAAGCCCCCCAGGCGGAGCGGGGGGCGGGGTGCGGGGCAAACAGGAGCCCAGGGAACTGCGAGGCGAGCGGGGGGCTTCTCCGCCCCGCAGCCGGAGGCTTCCCGCGGCTCCCGCCTCGCTCCCCGCCAGGCAGCCCCGGCTAATAACGCCCAGGCGCTGTGCCCCCGCCCGCCCCATCTCCCCTCGCCCCATCCCTCTGCTTTTTCTCCCCCCTCCCCACCTCTTCCTTCCTTCCTGCAAATGGGTGTTAACGTGGGTCTTTATGTTCTGTCTATAACTAGGATGTAATCACGCGCCCCATGCCTCTCTCTAAAAGCATTTAATAAATGTCTATTAAAGCGCTACAAATGTAAGATGAATTTAGTGGCGCGGCTGCCTCCCTGAATCCAAACGGTAATGATGGATTTATCAACGGGGATTCGCCTTCAACACAGCAAGGGAGGTTTACTCAGCAAATACGTCGGCGAGCACCCACCCAAATACAATCATTTGACCCCCTGCGGGCATTAGCCACCTCACCTCTTCCGCCGCCTGCTTGGGGGGGTGGGGGTGGGGTGGTTAGGGTCGCCCGAGGCCGGCGCCGCCCCTCTCCTGGCCTCTAGCCCCTCCTCTGTCTCCTCCGGGCCTGCGGGTCTCGGTCTCGCCTTTGGGACGAGCGGGGGACCCGGCTTGCAGGTTTGGGCTTGGGGAGTGGGTGATGGCAGTGTTAGAGCGCGCGAGGAAGTGTGGGCTGTCTTGGTTTTGCCAGGTGACATCAGTGAGCGCCCTTTTGCTCCTCTCGGTTTTGAAGAGATAGCAATTGTTCCTGCGAGTGGGCTCTCGAGTCCCCAGCCTTCGAGCACATCTTAGGTCCTCGGATCCTCGCTGGGCCCTGGACACCGTTCTAGGAGAGGCGGCTCCAGGACAGAGGCCTGGGCTGCCAGGCCCTCAGAGGGCCCCGGTGTGCCCAGAGTGGGTGCCCGGCGGGCCTGCCGTCCCCAGGCTCCCAGACCAGCCAAGCCAAAGCAGAGGCGGCTGTTTTCCGAGGTTAGGATGGAGCCCCCAAGGCGGAGGGCAAAACTTCTGAGTGTCTTTCCCCTGAACAGGTCTGGCTTCTCTCCCACCTGCCCTGGCAGAGCCCACCCGGCCATTTTAAAGTTTCTGTGGCTGTGGGTTTTATAGAATTTGGTTTGGACTGTGATCATTAACGCGCACAAACCCCAGTGACCACCACCTCTTTCTTTTTGTCTTTTTATCTTTCTTCTCCAGAGGGGAGGAAAAGTGCTGGCCTGTTCCATCAAGCCCGGTTCGCATTTGCTCTGGCCTCTGATTTCTCTTTCTTCTTTGGAAATTTCATTGAGATGTCTCTGTACTTCGCTTGTCAGTTATCTTTGTTCCTTTTAAATAAAGGGCTTTTAAATGGACTTATTGCTCCCAGCGTGGGTTCCTCTCTCTAAATGTTAGAAAATTGTGCCATCTACCCGCTATGCTGAGTACTGTCACACTCGGAGACCTCGGGGACCTCCGGGCCGGCTTCAATGCCGCCGTGTCAGGGGCCGCGGGCAGCTGGCGGAGGGGGCGGCTCACGTGGATTTTTGCAGATTTCCGCCAGCAGCAGGCCCGCGTGGCCTCGCCAGGGCCCGGCCCGCCCCGCGCGCCGCCGCCGGCTTCATGGCGGCCGCGAACCCGGGGCTGCGGCCGATCCCGAAGCACATCGCAGGCGTGATCGGGGCTCTCCCCTTCTCCCTTCCCTCCTCCGAGATGCCCCGGGCCGGGAAGGGGGGCGCCGGGGCTGCCTGTGGACCGGAGCAGCCGCCGGGGGGGTTGGGGATGACCGCGGACAATGCGGGGAGGCCGCCAGGGAGGGGCCGCGGGGGGACTTGGCCGCGCCGCTTTGGAGCGCTCCTGCCTGCCGCCAGCCCCCCTCTCTGCCTCGGGGAAGCCGGGCCCAGGCCTGCGGAGAGCCACGGCCGCCGACCGGCTTCTCCACCTCGGTGAGCGAGAGGGGAGCTCGGGCCAGGCAGTTCGCTGGCAACTTTCAGCTCCGTTTTCCCCGGTAGAGAGCCTTCTGTTGTCTTCTGGAAGGCCACTCACTACTTGCTTTGCTTCAGGGTAGTGTGGTTTAGCTGAACCGAGTTCGAACAAATCAGATGTCTGACGTGGGGTCTCCTCACCCCGACCCCTCCTCTGCAAAAACCACAGGTTCTTTTTGAATGAGTTAAAATGGATTAACAGTTTAGATTTTATTATGTGGCTACCCCTCTCAGATGCCCTTTTTTTCTTTCTTTCTTTTTTTAGCCTATTAAAAGTATTAGCTAAGATTTCCAAGTGTCAGTCGGGTATTTATGCTAGTGGAGTTGGGGGGGGGGAATCTCCGATACGGTTTATGACTTTTATTACATGTTTCACACTGTTCGAGAAATGGAGTTTTAAACAACATACAATTAAATCTATATTGCTCTTTGGAGAAGGGCCAAGGAACTCGACAATCAATTAGTTTAGATATTTTGATACTTGTTGCTAAAATCAAAGTGTAAAACCACCACCCCAAGGTAAAGCTACCTCTCCATTTTTCCTAAGGTCATGGAGCTACCACATAGGAAATGGCAGTTGCTTTTTTCCACTCCAGGCTGTTTTTCCTGATTACTCTGCACAGATTGGTCTTTTTAAAAAAATTCAGGTTCTTTTCCGTGTTTTTTCCTCCCGTTTCTCTCTCTCACTACCATCTCACATCTCCTGCCTTTATCAGTCAGGTTTAGTTTTAAAAAAACACATTTACTTTTAATTTGTATTATTTGAAAATGAGTTGTCTTGCTCACCCTCTTCATCCCTCTCTCCTTGCCTTGACACTAAAGAAGGGAAGCTGGCTTGTTTAATAACCGCAGTAATACAGTGGTTTCCAGACAAAGACAAAATTATGTTCTTTATAACTACAACATGACGAGAAGAGGGGACTCATCCTTTTTCTATCTCTCTCTTACTCTCAGTCTCTCATTCACACTTCTGTCTCTTTCAATAAGCAGTTTAGGAAATAATCTGCATTAAACAGAAACTGCTTCCTTCTTAAAAATGACAGCTTTTCCACCTCCCTGGCTGTCTCTGGGCCAATCCCCTAGACTACCTGGTGGCAGTCTGCCTGTCCTTGGACCTGGCAGGGGCTGGGGGTGCCTATGGAGACCTGGAGCATCCTGAGAAAGTGGGAGGTCCAGCTCACCTGTACGGTGCAGCCGAGGCAGGGCTTCTAGCGAGTTCCAGAGGGGAGCTTGCTAGTTTATTAGATAGTTCTTACTTCCCCTTAGCATCTTCTCCTTACAGACACCCCAGGTTCTCTAAAGGAGGGGGGTGTCTGAGGTTTTGCATCTGTCCACCCACCCCACCCCACCCCCGCCCATTTTCTTTTCTGCTTTCTAGGCTGGGCAGCTTTTTGCCAGCTTCATGACTGATTTGAAAACCCTGTGGCTCTTGGGATTGAGCAGGCCAGTCCCTGAACTGTCATCTCCACCAGGATGGGACATCCAGAACCTCCCCGCTTCTCCGAAAGAAAGGCTCTGAATCCAGGGAAGGGATGGGACAGGATGCCATTAGCCTCCCTGCAGAAGCCTTGCTCTTCCTCCCAGGGAGTGAGGACTCCTCCCGGAGCAGAGAGGGACCTTTGCCTGGACTCAGCGATGTGGCCTTGCGGCGCCTGGGCCTCCCGCTTCCACCCTGCCTTGCGCCCACCCCCATGCCGTGGCCCTAACTGTGAGGAAGGTCTGGGAAACATTTTCTCTGTGCTAATTTTATATTTCCCCTTTCCCCCTCACAACATTAAACATAATTTTGCGCTGTCAGTGTCACTAAGATTGCGGTTTGTTGACGTCTCTACTTGGAAACACGACCCCTCCGCCTCCAACGGGGAGTCCTCCCTGCGTAGCCTCTGGGAGGCCGCTTCTCCACCGAGGCTTTCAGGGTTTCTGGAACACCCTGAGAGAGAGAGAGAGAGAGAGAGAGAGAGAGAGAGACTGCAGTAAAGGCCATAAGGGTCCCTACCAGAACCCCGCAATCATTTCAAATCCCCTCTCCCTGTGACAGCAGGAGCCAATGTGTTTTTGATGTGCGTTTGGTTGTTGGCTTGTTTGTTTAATAAAATCCCTGTGTTTTACTGTCTCAGTGTCTGTGACGTGTAACCACAGCCACTCCACTTTAAAAATGTCCCTTTGCATGTCTTTTCTGTTGGTCTGTTTTAGTCTGTCCTCTGCAACTTCTTCCTGTTCTCCATCCCTGCCCCCTCCCTCCCCAATATATTTCCTTGGCCTTAGCAGTAATCCTCGGGCCCACCGGCCACGTTCCTGGAGATGAAGTCCATCTCTCCCTTGTGTTGCTTCACCAAGGCCCAGTTATTTGGGGCTTTTGGTGACAGGAGCAAGAGAGAGAAAGACACTTCTTATTTTTGAAGGCCTTGCTCCTTTCTTTCTTCCATGTGCCAGCCCAGAGGGGCTTGGGACTTAAGCAGATGCACCTAGGGTCTGCAGGTTTGCTCTTTGTGCCTGGCCATGGTTCTGGTGGCTTCTCCTCTGTTTTCCTTTTCTTTGGAGGAGCTGCTGGCTACTCTGCCCTGTCCACAACAGTGTTTCCGCGCCTGTGTGCACCAAGGCTGGTGGGTTTCAGGGCGATTATCTCATTTCGCTGGTGCAGAGCGAAGCGGCTTGCAGCCCCTGGGTCAGGCATTCAGCAGAGGGCCCATGTCACAGACCCAACCCAAAGGTTAATTTTCCCTCATTAGCATGTCCATAGTTTGCTTCTAGCCCAGGAGCTCGGGTCCTCTATGTGTCACCTCCCGGCTCCCCTCTAAAAGTCTCTGGCACCTTCGCTTGCTCTCCTGGACCTCTCTTCACAACCTCACATTCTGCCAGGTTCCTATTGGGCTCATGGACTCTAATCTCTGAAAACCCATCTCATCCATTTTCAGACAGTTTGCCTATTTTCATCCTAGAGCCCCGGTCTTCCATCCACCCCTCTCTTTGCCCCCCTCTTTCTCTTTCCTCTAGGCACCTCATTTACAAACCGATTCTGCTTTATTTGAATTAGTTCACTTCTCCTCTTTTACTTTCTCCCCCTCCCCTTATCCTTTCATTCAGGGCTAGTAAAAGCAAAAGATACAAAATGGCAAAGTTCAGCTGCATGTGGTGGGGTGGGGGGAGCCAACCATCCCAGCCACCTAGAAAGAAGCTGAAGGTTTGTAATGACAGAAGAAACAACAAAAGCGAATTGCATTTGCGGCTTAAGTGGGCGAGTGTGTTTGTGTGTCTATATCTGTGTGTGTTTTTCAGATTTCTTTGAACTGCTTTTGTGCTGACTCGACAGAGACATTTGCCGAAGCTAGTCACGGTATAGAAACTTTGAGTTAACCTCTTATATCAAATGAATCTTTTCATTTAGAGACCAATAAATCTCAATCTCTAGCTACCTTGTGTAGACCCAGCCTGAGCTCAGTGAGACAAGACTGGGGCTTATAATAAAGACCAGATAAAGTTTGCCAAAGTTTTTTTTTTTTTTCCTCCCCCCTCTCCAATTTTTTTTTTTTCTTTTTAACCAACGTGAAAAATTCCCCCATCTAACAAATAAAACTTCAGGGAAGTAGCAGCTTTTCCTAAGCAGAAGGTTGGGGATTTCTTTACCTTCTCGCAGCAAGCCTGTTGACTGAAGTGGTTTTCCGAGCTCAGACACTGAAATGATTTATAGTTTTTCAACAAGTCATTATTTTGGTGTGTTGTTTAGGTGGGGTTGAGACAATCTAATAATCCATGTAAGATGGGGGGGGGGGGAGGGGATTGCCAGGCACCAAGAGGAGAGTTAACATCAGAAACATGAAAGCCAGTCTGGTCTCCGGGGATAGAATTTGGGAAAGAGCCTGCACACGTCTGCTCCTGGGCTATAAAGAAATACATTGTTAACAACAACAAAACAGACAATGCCTTGAGCTCTGCCTTGATTCAGAGCTGAGCTACTTTCAAGATTTTTTAGCAGCCCTGTTCATTTTGATGGGGTTTCTGGGCCATTTGAAATTCAACCTTTAGCCAGCCTGCTCATGGGGTATGGTTACAGAATTCATTTTCTGATTTACTATCCCTCCTCCTGTATTTTCTTTATTTCCTGATGGCCTCCCATGGGGCTAATCTTTTTTTTTTTTTCCTTTTCTTTTATATTATCCAGTTTTGTTCTCCCCACAAACGACTCAGTGTTTTTCCTGTTTCTAGTGATCACTCATTTGCTTCCTTTTTCTCTTTCCTTCCTTAAGAGACAGAGGAAAATAAAGAGCATGGGAGGGGGATTTCCAAATCATTCCTAAGTGTTATTAATTACTGTTACAAGGCAGGCGATTCTTAACTAATAACAAAGTTGTAAATTACCCCTGACTTTCAAATATTTCTCATTTGTCAGCTCTGATTGATTTGATTAATATTCCGTCCTTTGAAATAATTTTAGCCTCGCTTACAATCAGCTCTACTCATGAAGCAGGGAGCAAATCATCACACTCTCACAGGACCTCGCCCCTCTGCTTTTACTTTTCAAGTGAAGTTGTGGTTTCCATCCTGAGCTCCATGATTCTGACTGGAAAGCAACGCTGGAAAAGCTCATAGGCAGTTAAACGGCAGAAATGGAGTGGATGGGGGGACGGTACCTGCGTATGTTCAGTGATTTATGTGTAATTTTGAAAACGTTGTTGAGGAAATTAATTTTATTGAGACAACCAAACAGCCTCATTTCCTAGTTCTCCTAAACATTTTCTCCCTCCAGATTCAGGCTGAAGGAATGGATTTTTATAGGATTCCTAAACACAGGACATTCACCCAGGCCAAGCCCAATTTCTCCTTATTTTTCTCTACCCTTTTTCTCAGAAAGACCTGGTCTACCCCTAGTCCACCCAATCAGAGATAGGGATCGCTGCTGGGGGGAAAAGGTGTATGCTGAGCGTTGGGAGGTTGAAAAGGTCAAAAGGGCTGCCCAGAGGAGAGCACCCTGAAAACCCCACCCTTTGGGAAAGGGGTTTATATTTTCCAAAAGTCCTTTTCCCTTCCATCATCATATTCAGAATGCAAGTTTTGAAGCTATCAATACCCGCTGCCTCCAATACCTCTGGAGTTTTCATCTTAATTATATTATTAAGTGAAGTACTGTGCTGTCAGGGAATTGAACATGATTTATGACGTCTGCCTATTAAAGGATCGATTGTGAATATCGCTACTATCATCTATCAATATTCTTAGGCCGGGGGTATTTCTCACTCCACGGTTGTTACTTGTAATACCAAAATGATAGACTGCAGGATAAGACTATTTCTTCTTCTCAGGACGAGCTTTCCAGGTGCGGCTGTGAGTCAGCGTTGGGAGACCGGAAGCTCTGCGCGGCCCACCACATCTCGCACCCAGAAAGGGTTTAAAGTTTTGTTTTGTTTTTTTCTTCTTAATGTGAATTTCCCTAGGGTCTAGTAGAAGAAGCTAGAGTCGCTTTTTAGAAAAAGAAGTAACCTCTGCTGGTCGATATCAGGAGCCGGTGTTTCTGAGCTGCCAGGTGATTCGCAATGAGACCAGAAGCCGAAAAAAAGAGCGAATGGAGAGTGGCTTTCATAGGAGAGTGGCTGGGTGGGGGCAATCGGGGCGGGTGGGGGCAGACTGGATATTTCGAGAGCAGGTGCCCGGGTCGTGCCGCTTCCCTGGGCCTCGGAGGTGTTCCGTTTCTGGGATCAGTCGGGGCTCTCTATCCCGACCACCCCGACCACCTGCCCCGCCTAGGTGGAGACGGGTGCGAAACGTGCTCGGGCCGATCCTGCACGCGGAGGCCTTTTGTCTGCAGACAGAGCGCAGCGTCTGTTTTCTTCCACCCTCGCGGGGCACGGCACGGGGTCACCGGCGAGTCTCAGCCCCTGGTTTGGGGGGCTGGGAAGGGGAGGCCGTGCAGGAGGAAGCCAGGGAACCCTTTCCCGGAGCCGCTTCGGAGCGGAGGCCGGGGCGCCCCGGCGGGGTGGGGCGTGGAGAGCGGCCGGGCCTGCGCCCAGCTCCGGCCCCGGGTCGCGCCTGGGGCCGCGAGGAAGGCGGAGGCCTCGGAGCCGGTGCAGCGCCCGCGGCCCCACGAGGGAGGCGTACCTCGCCCGCAGCGCCGCCGCGCCCGGGGCCTGGGCGGCGGGAGGAGGCCTCGGGCCTGGTCGCGGGCCTAGTCTCCGCGCGCCCCGCGCTCGCCCCGGCCGTCGCCAGGCCTTCGCCCTCCTCGCGGCCCAGTCGCCTTGCCTCCTGAATTCCAGCAGGAAGAAGTGGGCACATCAATGGAGCTCCTAGCCCTCCTTCTCCCCGGCCGGAGGTGGGGGCCCCGCTCAGTGCGTGGCCGCGCGGGGCCGGCCGGACGTGGGAGGACCACAGGCGGGGCGGGAGGCCGGCTGGGCCCGGGCCTGGCTGCCCCGCGCGACCCCTGCTCTCGGGCAGAAGACGCCTCGGGGTCCCGCCTCCCTGGCTACCTGCCTGCTCCCTCCCTCCGGCCCCCTGCTCTGCGGCCTACCCTTGACCACTCCGGGGTGTCCCAGGGGAAGGACAGTGTCTGGTACACAGTAAGCACTCAGTCCCTGTTAGCTGTGGCTCTTAGCATCGTCGGGCACTTCTTCCTCCGTGAGCATCACCTCTCTCATACACGTTTAGTCCAGATCAACCACAGCACAGCCGCGGGCCCCCAGCCCCCAACTCGTACCTAGATGCCCAACAGCTGCTTCTGGCCCCTCTGAGCCCAGAGCCACAGCCGTCCACCCCTAACACCCGGGAAGAGCACCCGAGGGCCTCGGCCCTTCCTCCCTCTCGGAGCGTGTTTGTCCAGGTCTGAACCACCGTGAACCCAAGACACTGAGGCCCGAAGCAAGTGTTACCCGGTTTCTACTAAGCTCTGCCCGGGTCAGCGCCAGGAGATGGGAACTTCTATTAAATAAGAACTTCCTTGGAAATGTTGGGGGGGGGGGCGATATTTAAAGCAAACAAGAAAAAATGACGATCTTCAGTGTGGGGTTTGGGGGTTGTAGGGGCAGGCCTAGACAGGAGGAGCAGTAATAGCTGAGTCAGAAGCATCGGAAGGACACCCTTTGCATCCAGAAACACGTTCTTGGGTAAGCCTTTCATCGGCCTGGGCTGGGAGCCTGGGCTGAGAGCCTGGGCTGAGCTGTCGGAGACCTGCCACTAAATATACACACGACACCTTCAGGCCAGATTTCATCTTACGACCCCAATTAAATATCACCCCGCCTTCCTGATTCTTCTTATTATCAATAATACCTCTAATATTCTTGTTATTATTTGCAAACGACGTTTGGGCGGCGGATGTCCCCTGGAACTGCAGCGGGAGCCACGCCCAGGAAGGCGCTCACCTGCTGCGCGGAGCCCGGGACTTTGCCCCCATCCGCGTCCCATGCCTCCTCCCCACTCCCCCAAGGCTGACGGATATCCTTGGATGTGGAGCCCTTTAAAAATGACAAATGCCTTGTCAATACAAACCATCCCTCCCCTCCTGCTTTCCAATTTTCTTTTTTTTTTTTTTTCCGGGAGCGAGCAGGGACCCAGGCGCAAGCCCAGCGGCGCGGATTACACGGCCTGCGTTGTACCGTAATCGCCAAAACCTTGGCCTAATTTACAGCTAATAGATCTCAAGCGAGGGAGTCGGGAAGAAATCAGTGGCCTAAGGAGCTAGATTGGGGCTTTGGAGGGATCGGAAATTAAGGGACTAGAAGGAGGATGTGATTCATATTATTCACCGCTCCCCCCAACACACACACACGCGCGCGCGCGCGCGCGCGGGACCAGGCGCCTCCCGGCTCGGCCTCGGCGGATGCAGTCCTTGGTTCTCCGCGGCCTGTGTCCCCGTCGCTCGCTTCCCTCGATCCGGACCACTGAGCGTCAGGGACGCCTGCGATGCGCTCAGACCCCTCGCCCTCTTCCCGGCTTCCCCCAGCCCCCGGGAGGAGGCGCTGGCGCCCAGGTCGGCCTCTGGTCCCTCCCCGTCGGCGTCCCCGGAGCCCCCATTCACAAAGCCCCGCTTGGAGGAGGCCACACACACACACACACACACACACACACACATACACACACACACACACATCCCGAAGAGGGGAGCTTGATCTTGTCTCATTGGTGTCTCGGGCCTGAAAGGAAAATCGTTTGGGTAAACAGCCAAGCTTCCAGGCTTAGCGCCCGGCTCCCGCCCCCGCCCCCCGCCCCTCCGCCTCCCCCACTCCCCTTCCACCCCGCCCGCCACCCACACTCCGCTCCGCAGCCGGGCCCCGAGCGAGCTCCGCGCCGCCGGCCGGGAGCCCGGGGCTCACGGGTTCAAAGGGCCGCGGCCCCGAGGGGATGCCCTCCTCGCTGTGCCCCGGGGGGCAGAAGCGGACCGCAGGGCGGTGGGACCGGCCCGGGCCACGGTAGGAACCTCGAAACCTCCCGCTTCCCCAAGTAGAGCGGGTGTCGGGGGAGGGCGCCGGGGAGTTCCGAGCCCGGAGGGACTGTTTGGCCAAGACCGAGCGGAGGCTGAGCCCCGGGCCCGGGCGGGCCTTCCGGGGCAGGTGCGCAAGTGTGTGCATGACCGCGGGCGAGGGCGGTGAGCCTCCGCAGGCCCCGCGGCGGTCCGCACACTGCGGGGTGACTACCGGGTCCCCACCTCCCTCCAAGCGGGGCGGCTCCTGGAAAAGCCTTTAATCTGATATTAAGGGTTTTCCGAAGTTTGATTCTTTCCAAAGGAGAGTTCTTCACTTAACTGACTGTAAACATAATTAATAGTTGTTTAACAGGCAAAAAAAAAAGGCAACCTTTATGGTGTTTAAAAGGATACTGCTCTCTCTCTCTAGTTCACACTCTTAAAACCTCGAAATCTGAAAATATCCTGATGAGATTATTAGACTTGATTATATGGTGACATCCCCCTCCCCTTTCCTTTAATGAAATTCTTCTCTCTCCTGCCTTCCTCTCTCTCTTGTTCTCTCTCTCTTTCTCCTTCTCCCAGTCTCAATCTCTCTCTAATCCAGGAGTCATTAGCAACACCCTCTGGCTACATGTTTTGCATCAGTGAAACATTGTGACATAGTTGTAATACAAACTCTGCCGCCTTGCACTGCATCTTGCGGTAGGAAGTGTAATAGCAATAAAAATCATTTTTCATCTCCAGGCATTATTCAGTGGGAAAAAAACAACAGAAAATCTGAATGTGAGAAGCCGAGGGGGTGGAGAGAGAAATGAAGAGAGAGAAGATAAAAGGAGGGAAGGAGAAAGAAGAAAAAGCTTTCCAATTTAGAGACTTCTCAGAACTAGAGGCACATAGATTCAAGCCTATCATTTTCTCTGCTTTCCTCTCCTGTTTTCATCCTTGTCCCTCGGTGGACTCCTGAACCCTGATAGGAATTGTCTCCTAGTTCCCAGGGTCTCTCAGCCATTCCCTTCGACCCCAACGTAGCATCCCTTCTGGTGAGAAAGCCCCAGAACTCCCAGGGGCTGGGCCACCCCTTCTCAGCTGGCTGGGGTGAGGAATCCTCATTCAAGTCCTGCTAGGAAATTGGGGCCTCTTTCCCATCGGGTCTCTCAGGAATCTTCCCTGGCTTGATGGAGAAGGAACAACCACCCAGCAAGCCAACGTGGCTATTTTCTTGATGCAGCCCTGTAATTTGCGAGCAAGGGCCCTCAGAGAGCCCCCTAATCTTCACTGAGGAGTGCTGCTTACAGGGAGAAGGAGCATTCCCTCCTTTCCCTCCAGCCCTTTGAGAACTCACCCTGCCAACTCAGGGAGGGCAGAGTTTCCGGGAAAGACTCTCCATGTTGCCTTTGCCTGGGCAGGAAAATGCCAGGGCTTACCCACCACCACAAGCACAGTCTCCCCCCACCCGCAGTCCCCAGACCAGCCATCATTCTATGTGGGACCCACCAAGTTCCTTTCAACAAAAACAAACTTGCAGTCAAAACTCAATTAGAGACAGGTTCTGTACCTGCCTCAAAACAAAGAAACCACACAAATCTTCACGGGCCCCTAAAGTAAATACTCTCTACTTTTAACAGGAAAAAAATCTTGTGTTGTGAAATATTTTACTAATCACCCTGTGTCTGGGGCAGTGCGCTTTGAAACACCAAATTGAACAAATACACATGTGAGTGAGTTAAATTTTCTGTGTATTTTTAGTCGTGTGAGCTGAAGGGTAGGACAAAACTCTTAAGTTACCAACCGGATAAAATAGGGTCAAACTTGCACCTTGAAGAGAAATGCTGTGATTTGCACTTCTTGCCTTTCCTGTTTTCACTGACCTACAGGCGTGCAAGTCAGGGGCGGCATTTTGTGGTTATTTTGTCAGCAGAGACGAGGGTTGGTGAGGAACAAGGTCTCAGTAGGCTGGCGACAGGCATGACACAGCCCCTCTTTATGTCCATCTGATGAGAATGAGTGGATTGTGGGTGGAAATCGTAATTGGGAAGGTCTGACTTCATAAGCACCCGCCTCCTGGGAGATATTCGCAGCCGCCACAGCTGAGTGACCCTGGAACACACGACGGCCCAAATCCGTGGCCTCCGAGAAGACACCGCTCATTTATTTCATGTTTTCTATGAAAGCAACATCACCACTTAGACTCGGTGATGCTGTAGCTGTATATTTGCTCCTCTTTCTCCTATGATTTTCCCTTTCACCCAGTGCAGACATTGCGGGGTATGTCGGTCACAGATCGGTGGGAAGGCGGCCTGTGCGTTTCGGCTTGTCTTCAAGTTTAGGTTATGCAGGGAAAACTCTTGACGGTCCAGTGAGGCGGGAGGCTGCGCGGGGCGGCCGAGGAGTTCCCGTTTCCGCAGCGAGGTGGCGCTCCAGGGCGCGGCAGAGCGCCCGGCCGTCCGCGCCGAGCGCCGCGGCCTCGCTCCGGCAGAGACAGCGGCCTGCGAGCGTCACTCCCGCCGCCTCCCTTTCGCCTCCGCGCCAAAAGGCGGGGAGCGCTCAGACCCGTTCGGCCTGCGGGTTCTCGGGGTGGGCAGAGGCCCAGGGCCGCGATCGCGAAGCTGGCGGGGTCGGGGAGCGCGGCGGGGCCCCGCCGGGGCGCGTTGAGGGCGCCGTGGTCCCGGGAGCCCGCGAAGTTCGTATTCAAAGCGGGACCCGGGCGGGGCCGGCGCGGCGGCGCAGGGTCCGCTGGCCCGGTGAGCGCGCGCGGGGTCAGCCCCGGCCCGGACACTCTGGAGGGTTAGGCAGCTCCTTCCCGGGCTCGGGAGCCTTCCTTTTTTTCTTTTTCTTCTTCTTCATTTACGCATATACATATATTTTAAGAAAAAAAAAATACAGGAAAGAAAATCTAATGTTCTCCTTATTGGTTTGTCCCCAAACTAGGCAGTTTTCCAGTTTGATAGTTTTTCTTTTTTCTTTCTTTTCCTTCTCTCTCTTTTTAAGAAAACTTTTCTCGCCTTTGGTGTCCCCCCCCCCCTTTCTGTTTTCCCTTCTTTTTTCCCCCAACCTATTATACTTCTGAGAGCTGGTTCCTTGTGGGTTGGTGGGTGAGAGAGAGATTAACACTAGCTCCAGAAGACCCAGCATTGGGCAAATGATAGCAAAATGGAAGAAGAAACTATTTCAAATTATTTAACTATTCCCATCCACAAGATTTCGTTTCCACACTTGCCTTCTGTGGGTATCTCGCAGCTCTAAGTCAAAGACGACGGGCAGGAAATGCCTTTCACCCTGTCACTCTCAACCTGCGGTTGTGGGGCCCATTAGAACCAGTTTGGAAACGATGTCAGAAATAATCATAGTCATAAATAGTCATGGTGAAAAGAAATTCTATCCTGCCTGAACTTCCTCGGAGGATTGCCCCGGGCTCTCTGGGACCCGGGCTCCAGGCGCAGACAGTAGGCTGGGCCCTCTTTTCACCATTTCGATTCCCGGAGCCCTGCCCGGAGAGTTGCCCCCTTACCTAGGGGCTTTGGGTACCTGGCCTAGGCCCTGGCCCCCATCGGGGAGACTCTGTTGAAGCTGCACCCGGCTGCCAACTTGTCACCAGCTGCACTTCTTTTAGTCCGTATTTCCGGCTCCCTCACCCTCCCTGGCATTTTCTGGTATAAATGCAGGAAATTTCAGTCCGATTTAGGAGTCTACAGAAACTCAGAGGGTCAGGTCATTAGAATGTTAACGTGGCGACCAAGAATTATAAACATGATCTAAAAGTCTCTTCCAATTCATTTCTTCAAGTATTTATTTGAGTTAAGCGATGAAAAGTGACAGTTGTGAAATAGACAGCTTTTAAAAGTAATGAAGTCAGATGAGGCTTTAACCTGTCGATTGCGATAAATCAACTTTGAAAAAGACGAATGAAGAATATTACTTGGGCGCCTAACCACCAGCGTTTGCTGGGCAGGCTGCAGATTCTGAAATCGGCCTGCGATTGCCCTGGGAGCCATGGCCTGGTGAGGCCCTCAGACTGAAACTTGGCCCTTGGGTGACCCAGCAGTCCTGCCTGAAGGCAACACTTTGACGGGGATGGGTCTCTCTTTACGCTTAGACTTGGGCAGATTTCGGCCACCGCGGTTTGTCTGGGCAGGTGACTTCAGCCCTCAGTACGGTTAGAAATTCAGAGGGACCCCCACCCAGGAGACTAAACGCTATGCATGAGAGAGATGGGTGCTCAGCCCAGGCTGAGGGTGTCAACTTCCTCCAGCCAAGGTGTAGAAAGACCAGGGCCTGCCGGACCCCCGATACTACTAACCCTTTGGAACTGGTAGCAGAAGTTGGAAGGTGAAGAAGAGCAGAAAGCTAAATTTCCCAGGGGCCCTGGGTGGGTGGTGCTGGGAGCCCTTCCGGTTCTCACTGACATCAAATGGCCTTGTCTAGGAGGGAACCTGGAAAAGACAGTGACCCTCGGGACAGGCATCCGGAGGTCTTGCGATGGGGAGAAAGGTCTTAATTCTGCATCTCCCCGAGTTAGAGGGTCGGAGATACAGTTCTAAGGAAGGTGAACTGGTAGGGTGTTTTAAAAGAAAGTTGACACATTTTCTTGGAGATCTCAAGCTCCTCCCAACAGCAACTTTGGGCCCAGGTTTGGGGGGACTGGTCCCCTTCCCAGGGACTTCAACCCCCAGTCCCTTCCCCGCCCTCCCCGCACCCCCGCCCCGCAAACTCTGAAGGGGCATGCCAGGGGCTTCCAGCCTTCTAGGTCTGCCAGGGTCTCTTGCCTCCAACAATTCTCTCGGGCGAGGAGGGCCCAGAGGTTTCCCCCGTTCCCTCTGCCCCTGTGCGATGCTGCTTCGTGGAGAAGCCTGTCCCCCAGGGAGAGGCACCACTCTGCTGGAGCGCCAGCAACAGGTCCCTGCACTTGGTCCCCCGAACCCTCCTCCCCTTGCTCTCTCCATCCTCACTTCTGGGGGCACCTGGGAAGCCTGGGGAGCACCTCTCCCGTCTTCTCTCTTGGGGCCAGCGGGCGCAACTCAAGGCCAGCGAGGAGACAGCGCCCGAGTTTGCCGGCAAGTGCCCGGGGCGGGGGCGGGGGGGGGGCGGCTCTTAGACCTCTCCTGTGCTTCCCCGCTCCCCAGCCTTCGCCCAGCTCCAAATTCCGATTCTAGTCTGGAGGCTCCGACTCGCACGACTTTGAAGATGAGACCCGGTGAAAGGGAGAGGAAAGGAACCACGCCCTTCCCGGGGACAGTCACTAGCGACGTAGGGGCCACGCTGGGCTGGTGGCTCCACGCTGCCCACCCGGACCTGAGACGCTTCCCCCTCCCCCGCGGCCAGGGGGCCTGCTGCCCACCCGGTGCAGCGGCCTCTCCCCCCTTCCTGTCCCTTTTCCTTCTCTGCAGACCACGCCGTGGGGGGAGGAGGTGCCCCACCCGGGCGCACAAGTCTCCCACTCTCCGCGCGCTCGGCCCGCCCTCCGGGTCAGCCGAGCTGGAACCCGGCGGCGGGGATCCAGCCGGCCGCCGGGCGGCCACCGCCCCCTGCCCGCCCCTCTGGCGCCAGGGTTCCCAGCGTCCCAGGCTCGGGCTTCGGGGGGCGCGGGGGCGCCCGGCCCGCCGGGGTTGGAGGGTGGGTAGCGAGGAGAGCAACTCCCAGTTTCCGGCCGGGCGGAGGGGGCCGCTGAGACTCCTCCTCCTCTCCGCCCCGAGGCACCCGACCGCGGCTCGCCGCGCGTCTCCGCCCGCCCGAGCGTTTCCATAAATCAGGCCGCTGGCAGGCTGCTAATTAGCTCGGGCCGAAAAGAATAGGCAGAGCGAGAGTCCAGAAGCGCTGAGGGGGGTGGGGGTGCCAGCTCGGTAGGTGGGAGATCAGAATTTCCCCGGGACCAACCGGAGGCTCCGCGGGGCACGCCAGCAGCCCCCGCGGAGGACCCCTCATATCGCTCCTCCCGCCCCCCACACCCCCCTCCAGCCGAGGCCTCCAAGCTGGGCCCCCAGATCACAAGCCCCCCGCACCGAGCGCATCCCCGCGTTCGACCCGGCCCGCCCACCCACGCCGCCGCCCGCTCTCCCACTCGCAGAGCCAGCCCCACGTTAATTAACTCTCCCCTCACCCCCTGCAATCTCACAAGACTTTCCACAACTCATCCCGAGTGTTTCCTCCTTAAGCCCGCAGCCTCCGGCGGGGAACAGCCGCCGGGCAAAGAGGGAGGTGGGTCTGGAAGGAGGGCCAGCCCCCCTCCAGGCTTTTGGGATGGCGGGGTGCTCCCAGGTATAGAGGAGGCTGTGTGGCCTTGGACCTGTTCCCCCTCCCCCAGCGACAAGGCAAGGCAGGCCCTTCGAGATGAGAAATAATAACTAAAGTTGGAATATTGATGGCCGTGTAAATTCAGAGCAGAGCACGCGGCGAGAGAGCAACCGCTGTTTATTTTCTCTCTTTCCTCCCCCACCCGTCTCCCAGGCCGCCTGGCTCCGCTCGCCCCCGCCTCCCCCCCAGTCCTCCCCGCCCTCGGCCGGGAAGGGACTCTGCGATGACATCAGCCTCCCCGCCCCCGGCCCCGGGACCCCGGAGCGGAGATTGACAGGTGTCGCTCGCAAGGACAATGCCTTCCAGGTGTCATCATCGCCGACTCAGCCCTCTCTACCCGCCCTCTCTGCCCCCTTCACTTCCAACTCGCCTGCCCCCCCCCTCCCCCCCCGTTTCTCCTCCGAGGGAAGCGCTCTCTCCACCCCTCCCCTAGCTCCGCGCGTCAGGGCCTCGGGGCCTCGGTCTGTACGGGCGGGGTGGCGGGACTCCGCCTGTTGCCTGCGGCGGGGCGACCCGGAGATGCCCCGAGCCCCGGGACGGGTCGAGGCTGCGAGAGGCAGCTCCGGCAAAGGCCGATCGGTGTCTGCTCTCCATCCCCATCCTCGCCCCGACCCCGAGACACTCCACAAGCACACGCGCGCGCACACACAATATAACAGACGCGAAGATAATCCTGCCATCTGGCAAATCCCAAATTTGGCGCCCAAGCTCTGAAAGCCACGGCGAAGTGGCATCCGGGCGTAGGTGGCTGGCTGAACCTGCCCTGCGCTCTGGAGCCGAAACGAGGGTGCTGAGTTCCGCGCCCGCAGCTGCCCGCACCTTGGCTGATCCCCCATCTCTGCCCTGACCCTTCGATTTTGTGAGGTTTTGCTCTTACAGTGGACAGAGGCTCTGGGAGTCGGGAATGGGGACACAGGAATTCCGGGGCGGGGGCGGCCGTCCCAGTTTTCACCAACACTGCCTCAATGAGCTAAAACCCAAATTTGGCTTCATTATGTAACACCAAATGTAATTTATAGCTGAGCGGCCTGTCGGCAGCGATTTACATCTTTGGTGATAAGGATCACACTTATTAGATTTCTTCAAAGCCAATGGGGGTTTTCTGTGTATGTGTGTGAGTGTTTTTAAGGAGGGAATTTGTGCTAAATTGCCCAGTGCTCGTGTGATAACTGTCAAAAGTTTGACATCAAAGGAGCTAATATTATTCAGTTACTAGAGACGCTGTCTGTCTAAATAAGAATATCTTAATTACTGCATGACAAAGGTAGGAAGGGGTCGGATCTGAAAAGGGGAGGACATTCAGACACTCCTTTTGATGCGCTATCTATATTAGACCAATGCGTGGCTCTTAATCAGGCTTCCCCCGATTTCCCTTCCTCTCCCCCGTCGGTCCTCTGAACTTTATAACTATATGTAAACACGTTGTCAGTGGGCACATAATCTTCTCGGGTTCTTATTAGAAGAAATTTCCATCCTTTCCCGTTCTAGATTAGCAGTGGAGTCCGCTCCATCAATGAAGGGACTAAGGTTTCCTGGACAATAATGTGGCAATTGTTGATGGTTTGTGACCCATAAAATGTGGAGGTGACTGTTCTGGCTTTGGTATGTAATTATGCAAAACACTTTCCATAAAGACTTGCCATTCGATCTAATGGCAGTCCCTGCGGTCTATTTCAAATAGGGAGGGTCTATGTACAGAGAGAGAAAAGTAACATTTGTTTTAACACAGGTTTTATGGGGGGGATGGATAAATACAAACACATCGCCACTGCCGCCCAAAGTATTTTTTCGAGTCGAATTAAAATAATTACGAGGGGGTTTAATAAGTTAATCATAGCAACACGGCCTATCCAAACACAGAGGGAGGGGCGTTCAGGCTTCAGCCCTCCACCTCCGCGACCTGGGACTGGGCTTGTGGGTGGCGATTCAACCTCCCGCTTATGCAGGGGAGGGTGAGTCTCCGTACCTTCTCGGTCCACCTGGGTGCCGGGCTGGGCTCTCAAGCTCACTCTGGGGCTGAGATTGGGGGAAGGGTGGGCAACGTCCCCACTCCAAAATCTTGTCCGCGGAATTATTCGACAGAGGGAAGTTTAACAAAGCAATCGTCTCCCAGGAAGCCCTCCCCCACACTCCCTCTGCCTCTAGCGCCCTCAAACCCCCAGGATCTGGGGCCCACAGAAGGCCTGGTGGGAGGGGATGCGGGGCCGGAAGGAGTGCCCGCATGATTGGGGTGAGATGTCTAAACTCGGCGCTCTGGCTCAAGACATAGTTGCGGGCCCGACTGCCGGCGGCTGAAAGCAACACCTTTCCATGCCACCTGAGGTTCTGTTTTGTTCTTAAAAAAGGAGAAGACTCTAAAAAAGCTTGGAGAAGAGGTGGAATGAGACACGAGGTGGTCAGCGGTCCCAGCCCAGCCCTGGCCGCCGGCTACAAAGCAAGCTTTTCTCTGTAGCACCGCTGCCCCCCACCCCGCCCGGAGAGGCGCCCCCCAGACTCCGATCCGCTCTGCGTCCAGCTCCGCGGCCTCCCTGCCCGCCGCGCAGTGACGTGGCAGTGTGAGTTCCGCAGACACAGGCGACAGGGGATTTTTTTTTTTTTTTTCAAGGGGGAAATGATGATTAAAAGAGAGAATCATCTAAATATCAAAGTGACACATGGGGAGACCTGGAAAAAATATTTAAGCTAATGAAAAGCAAATAAAGAAGCAGGCACTTAGGCCGGGAAATTAAATATTATGTTTAAGATGGTGCTTTTGTGCGGGCTTGAAGATTTCCGATTCATGTACACATAATAAACACTCAGGTTTGTCATCTGGAGGTGCAAATCTGAAAGATATTCCAACAAATGAAGTGCCGGCAGAGAGAGGAATAAAGAGATCGGCGCCTGTCAGGGGTCAGGCAGCCTGAGATTGCTTCTAGAGATCTTTTGAAAATTTCACACGATTGAAGGCTTAGGGGCTTCACTGTGCTTGCATTTCAAACTCAGATCAGTGGGATCACAATCAAAAATAGAGGTCTGGAAAAATTTGATGCAAAGATGGCCACGGGCTGCAGCGTTTCTCTCACTAGCTCACTCTTTCTCTCCTCCCCCTCCCTTTTTTCTTTCCAAGACAGACACCCTGACATGGCTGTGATCCTTTGGATGACAGAGTTGTCAGAAAAGAAAGAGAAAATTGCATCTTGTCTCGTAACTTCTTTTCAGTCAAAAGGAATTTAGGATCTTATTTCCAATAAAAGAGAGAAAAAAATGACCATTTTCTGGCAAGCATAGGACCCTAGCTCAAAAGAGTTTTGGGTTTCATAATTAGCGATTTACTCCTAGACATTTAGGTCTGGGTCTCCTCTTCATTTATCCAGATTATTAAGATGATTTCTCATTCAACTTGTGCCCCTACATTACATTTAAATTTCTTCCCACTGTCAATCTTATACAAGTTCGGATAGATAAACATAAGTACACACTTACACATATACATGTATATGCACACACAACTTTGTTAAACCTGGAGATTGGCCTGGCTGCTTCATATTTTGTGGGATTTCGTGCCCCCTCAAATTGCATCCAACCCCTCAAGATGTCAGCATTTTCTGGTTCAAACAGGACTCAGGAAAATCAATTGTCTCTCTGATTGATCCATGGCTGGTGCAGGGAGAAAATAAAGGAACAGGGAGGGTGGGTCCTATGAGAACAGTTCTAAGGAACTCTGAAATGGGACCAGGCTGAGTAGACGCAAAGAAGCTGGTTTGACAGTCCGGGCTGTAAAAGACTTTGTGAACAAGCAGAAGTAATGCCAGCTATGCTAAAATGGGAGTCATCTAAAATGAATTTCTCTTAGTTTAGCCAACTTTAGGAAGATAAAAAAGAACGGCTAATTCATCATCATTTTGCCAGTTTTCCTATTTACCTAGCTAGCGTAGACAAACAACAAGGTACTTTGGGGAAATAATCTAAATTATCGTTGGGTTTCATTAAGTCTGAGACCAAGATGAGCAGAAGTTAGATTCCTAAGAACTTCTCTTAAGTGCATGTGTTAAGAGCGGTGACCTCACAGGGGAGGAGGAGGCCAGAGTAAAGAATGTCTCCTGTTCTCTGAATTACCAAGTCAAACCGTTTAAAAACATGTGTTCTTTAACAGGTGGGCAGAAAGGGAAAAGTGTTAAGAGTTGCTCTAACTGGTTGTACAAGTTCAAATCCTTGACTGCTCTAGGTTCTGTCCACCCCAGCGGCCGCTGCCGGCCCCTCCTAGTTGGGGAGCAGGCGCTGAACCCCGGTGGCGGCTGGGGAGGGGGACAGGCCTCCGCTGCAGGCACAGTCTCCCCTGTACCAGCCCGAGGGGGCGACTCGGCTTCGGGCCCCCTGGATTTGGGGTTCCGGAAGAAAGGCGGGGGAAAAGCAGAGTGCCCCTCAAATCTCACATCCAGACCCTTGGCAGACACTCAGGTTATCAGGGCAGAACCTCCCGCCCCGGAGGTTTGGGAGTCAGCGGCCCTATATCTACAGGGCGGCGGCTCTTCTAGATCGGCATGTCCTATATATATATATATATATATGTCTGGATCTATTTTCCAGACCCACAGGAAAGGAATAGACAGCAGCCCTGAGTATAACTTCTAAACACTTGACCAGAGATGCAAACGAAGGGGAGCCTTCTCTTTGCAAGAGGGCGACCCCCTGGGTTCGCAATCTCGCCCTTTCTCTGTCTCCTACGAGGGACCGAGGCTCCCAGCCGGGCTTTAAAAGCCGGGCTTTTGTCCTTGAATACGGCGGGGCCCTGTCCTGGCTTCCAGGAGGAGCGCTGGAAAAAGGGCCGGCGGGCTAACGGACAGAAAGCCGGGGAGGCTGGAGAACACCCTCGGCCGAAAGGAAACGGCGCCGCCTCCGAGCCGGAGCCGCGCCCGGGCCCCAGCGGGGAGACGGCCCGGCGGGACGAGGGTTAGGCGGGGATCAAGGCCACGGCGGGCGCGCCGAGTGCCCGCCATCCCCGCTGCACCAGGGCCGGAGAGGGCTTGGGGCGCCTTCACCGGGACGTCGGGGGTCTTCCCTGCAGTATGCAGAGCTGGCAGGAGGCTCCATCAAGAGACGCCACGAGGACGCGGTTTTGAGGACCGCCCGCCCTGCCCACCACAGAGGGCCTGGAGGGGAGGTGAAACTCCCGCGTGTCGGCCCCGCCAAGGACCCGCGCGGACTGCCCCTTCCGCAACCTATTAAACAGGAACTTCAGGAATGGCGAAGAGGGTGGTCGCTCCAAACCACGGGCTGCGGGTGACCTCCGGGTCCCCACGTTCTGAGGTCTCCAGCCCTGGGAGCTGTGGATAGGAGTAACCCGTCCTGGCCTCGCCTTGGGGGAGAAAAAAAGGGCGACACAGCGGAGAACTGCAAAGTGCAGGTCTGAGGCTTCAGGGAGCGGGAAAGGAACCCGCGCCTCTAGGTTTTAAAGCAAACAAAGCCGAAAACCACCCCAGAGCCCCTGCTAGCCCCTGAGCCAGAGCTCGGGACGTCCAGGATAGCGCGTGTGCGGAGCACCCTGCTCCAGGATCATCCCCCGGCAAACCCTGGGCTGGGACCCGCGCGCGCCTCGGCCTGTCTTGCCTCGAGTCAGGAGACCCTGAGAGTGCACCCCTGTTTGCAGCTGCTGGACCCCTCCGGACAGGGTGGCTCTGGGGGTCGCTGCCCAGGGCAGGGAGGGCTCGGGGCTCAGAGGGGGAGCCCAGCGGCGCTGGAGGCTGGCGCGCACGGCGGGGCCCCATTTCAACCCCTCTGCCAGGCTGCACGCTCTTGCCCTCTCCAGGAGTGAAACATGCAAACCTTCACGAGAGTTGGGTGGGGAAAGGGGAGCAACCAGAGGCATCTTCTGGCTGTGTTACCACGAGCTCGGAAAGCTCAGCGTTTCCACTGTTGGAAACCTCCCGTGGTGGCTGGGAGAGGCCGGCCCCGCGGGGCGGTGAGAAAGTACTCGAATTCCCGCGTTGCCGTCTTGGCCTTTTCTAAAAATGATTTAAAAAAAAAAAAAAGAAGAAACTAAAAACTCCAGGCGAGGCAACGCCTTTCTTCCTCTTTTGATATGACATCCACTAAATAAAATCTGCTTTTAAGCTGTCTGTTCTCTAACTTCAAAGGAGCAAATGTTAATTTTACCTTTATTTAAATGGTTGCCAGGCTGACTTGTGAGGGGTTCTCCCCCTCCTCCGGCCCTCCCTCTAGATTTTAACATATGGAGTACTGTAATGATTTAGCGCCACTCCGGAAAGCAGGCAGCTCTTCCCACCTGCCTCCTGCCTCCCCCAACACTTTGCCTCATTTTTGTTGATATTGTTAATTTCATGGACCGCTCCTTAAAGTTTAGCCGGAAATGCACGGGGCCAGGACACAAATGGCCAGTGTGTGGGTTGTCTCCAGAGGCCTGTAAGTGGCGACACACCAGCAACAGACCCCACGTCCCCTTGGGTGCCTGCAGACCATGCCACGTGGGATTTCGTGGGCACCCTCTCCTGGTGCCCACGGCTCCTCGATCTAAGCCCAGACATGAATATTTTTACTCCACACACGCCCAGGTGACTACACTCCCGGCGGTTTGCCACTAGAGCCTGGAAGTCTGTTCCTTGAAGGCAAGGCTGCAGACCTGTAGGGAAACGCAGGGAATTTCAGGTGATCTTTTTGATCACACCTCCAGTTTTTAGGATCGCCTGCCAATTTCTCAGTGTGTTTCTGTCCAGATAGACTAAGCTCTTTGTAGTTAATTAACCTATGATTAGTACACAGCAAAGAAAAGGCGGAAAGAGGGGATATTAGAAAGAGGAGAGGGAAATAAACAGCGTGCGTTTAGCCCCATTCCTTTGCACCGGTCGGCCACAGTTCGTTACCGACTTTCCAGCTGCGAGGACGCTGTGCGCCATTTACAGTAATTGAATTGCTGTTATAACACCTTTCAGGGGAACAGCAATGCATTTCAAAAAAAGTTGTGCATGGCCTGCAGCTGCCTTTCCTGCTCTTGCTACCACCAGCCGCCCGTCGGGCAGAGCTGCCCCTCGGGGACTGGGGACACGGGCCCTGATGACTCCAGCCCAGGACGGGCACGTCCCCAGTCCAGCAAGCACTCTGAGGTTGCCAGGGACCCTGAGAGGGCCAGAGCCCGAAGCCTAGTCTGAATAAAAGATGAGGACACGACCTGGAACTGTAGAAACTAGGGAAAGCAACCTGCGATCCAGAGAAATCTGGGCGCCACCAAGACCTCTGCCCTCACTCTTCCACTGGATTCGGATTCCCGGCGCTGCCTGCAGCTAAGGGTGGTTCAGACAGTGCTCCTTTGCCCTCTGCCCTTCCCCCAGCCTTGGCCTGGCATCTCTGGGTACCTGATTGCCCTGAGAAAGAGGAAACTCTCCTGTCCAGGGCTAGGCACCCGAGTTTGGGGGCCCGTGCTGAGACAGCCTGTCATGTGTTCCCCCCAACCCTACTCCCATGACCTCCCCAGCGTCCGATTTTGGCCAAGTGGGGCTGCGGCAAAGCCTAGGAGGCCCCAGGATTCATCACCCTCCTGTAGTCTCTTGGCAACAGCCCTGGCCTCCTTCCTCTTCCGAGGTGGATCCCTCCAGCCCTTCTCCTGTCTCTCCTACCCCGCAGCAGTGGCCTTGCTGAAACCTCGGGGCCAGCCAACTCTTTTCCCTGGTACCCTTCCCTCCAGGCTGACTCCTCTCTTGAGTGCTACACAACTTTCTAGGTGGAGACAGCAAACTTGATTCATTGGTTTTTCCCTCTCTCCTCCTCCCCACCCCTTTCTGCTCCAGGACAGCCTTTGGCTCGGTGGTCTGGGCAGTAGCAGGTTGATAGAAGTGTGCGTAAGTATGTGTGTGTGTAGAAGGAGTGCAAGGGGATCTCCCGACCCTTACCCACCGTGTAAGACCTCTATGGCTAGCTTAAAGAAACTAGGCAAAGAGAAAGGCGTGAACTAGAGGCTGGGCTGTGTTTCAGCAGGCCCTGGGAGGTGAGCCCAGTGCGGCTGGGTGGGACTAGCGCACGGGGCTGCTAACCCAGGGGTCTGAGCCTCGTCTACCCAGGTCAGCCAGAGAAACTGAGATACCAGTGGCCACGCTAGGCCCCCCCAACCACCCAGTGCTGTGCAGGGTGGGAATCAGGCTGAACGGGCTGTCCAGGAGGAATCGGGACTGAAACCAGTGGGCAGAACAGTGTAGAAGGAGAAACTGCTCCTGCGAGGGAGGAGGAATGCTGTGGGGTCTGGCCCTGAGCCACTGGGTGGGGAAAGCTTTATGGCCTGAGTTTGGGATTCACTGAACAGGTGTGTATGTGTGTGTGTGTGTGTGTGTGTGTGTGTAATGGTGACAGGGACTCATGGTCGGGGAGGGGCCACTCATCACTGTGGCTCCAGTTAACCTTCTCTTTTCCTGGGAAATCTTCAGCTCCCTCCCGGGCTTGCTAGACTCAATGTTCCCTCCAGAACCAAAAGTCTATTGCTCCTGGAGGCATCCAGCCTTGGAAGCAGGAATGTGCTCTGTGGTCCTGCAAGGTGGGGGCGCATTCGCATGACCCTGCCCCCAGCCACACACAACCCTTAGCCGCCTACCTCTACTTTTCTGCAGAACCAAGTTCTCTGGCTTTCCTGCGTGGGCAGGAGATGGGGTGGGGCGAATCCCTGCCTCCTGGTCCTCCATGGCCTCCTGAAGCTGAGAACAGTTTGGGGTGGAGTTGGGGAAGGGATAAAAATCTGCAAGAACTCGGTAAAGTGACTTGAGGGGGAGGCTCGGGAGTGTTGGGAGTAAATGGACTCAAGCTTCAGTTGAGGGCAGGAGAGAAAAGCGGGTACCTCCTGTGTCTGTAACCGGTACCCGCTTTTCTCTGCCGAAAACCACGGGCTCTTAGGTTTGCGCTTTGCATCTTGGAGACGGAAGAGGTGCGCCCCTGCCTCCTTCCGCTTCGAGGCGAGCCGGAAGAGGGTGCGCGTCAAGGGCGCTCGTTCTGCTCGCCCAGGGTGGGTAGCAAGGTCGGGGGAGGGGGGTGGTCTGGCTGGTAGGAGACTGCCCTTCACCTGGGAGCTCAGCCAAGGCTGGGCTGGTGAGCGACTGAGTTCCGCTGCGTTGTTCAGTTCCATCTGCTCTCGAAGCCCAGTTGAAATCCATCTACTTTGCAGGTTTGACCCTCCCATCTCTAGTCTTCGCTCAGGCGTGATTTTCGCCGGATATTGACCTTTGCGCAATAAAGTCGATTGCCAACAGCTAGAAAGATTCTTTAGGGAAAGTCATGGACCAAAAAAAAAAAAAGAAGAAGAAGAAGAAATAAGACTGAAGCAAACCCTGAGCCCTGCCCCGCGGCTAGGCATCGCACCTTAACACTCCCACAAGCCGCCCCACCCCACCTCCCCACGGACTTAGGAACTGCCCTTGTCTCCTCTCTGCTGCTAAAAAACTGAGCTTCAGGGAAGTTAAGAACCTTAGGTTGAGCCCACTAGCAACAGACCAGGCCTGGATGGAACCGGGCCAACTTGTTGGAAGCCAGCTTCCATTCCACACTGGATTTAGGGGAGAAAGCTGCTCACTTGGAGGGTAGATGGAGCTGCTCTCGGGGACAAAGCCGTGCTTCCCCCGGTGATCTCTCCTTGCCCAGGGGGCCAGGAAAGGGTTTTCTAGCAGGCTCCAGCCCGTGGACCACTCAGCTGAGAGGTAGCAAGCAGGTGGGCCAGCGATTCCCCTTCAAGGCACAGCCTGCTGCTTCTGGCGACGGGAGACAGTATGCCCCCAGCACTTTATGTATTTCAAAGGTGAACCAGGGGTGCTTGCTATGTTATGTGTGCCCACAAAAGAAGCTTGGGATCGTTATCCCTTTTAAAGAGCTTATTAAAAGAGCACTTGGATTTGTCAGGGGAGCGGGGAGGGGAGAAAAGGAAAAAAAAAAAAAACCTCTGTGGTACTTGGGCATATTCATCTTGGGAGTTGGAGTACAGGTTGGTGGCAGGAAACAATACGATTTGCAACATCAGAATAAACAGTTTCATTTCAAACTTTCTGATACGCTCCCTGTTCTGATGGGGAAAGACAGTGATGTGAACACAGTCACGAGAACTTCCCTCTGACTAAGAAGTCCCATTTCCTCTTGGGATCCCAGGAAAATGTTGTCAGGGTAGAGCAGAGAGTTGTCTAAGACTCAATGAACATGAGTTTGGGCAAACTCCAGGAGACGGTGAAGAACAGGGAAGCCTGGCGTGCTGCAGTCCACGGGGTCACAGAGTCCACACAATTTAGTGACTGAACAACTGCAGGTCACTAAGGAAAGCATCTTAACCCTGGTTTTCTTTTTAGTCTATTTCCATGCTCTTTTCACGCATTTCATGAGGAATCAGACTTTAGAACTGATTATTTTTTTTTCATCTAGGAAAGCATACTATGCTTTAAGCATAACCACAACAAACTTACATAGTAGTGTTGATAGAGAACCGTAAACTTTCCTGTCAAATTGGTGTAGGTAGTATTTGACTTCACCTTTTCTTTTTTCAGTTTTTTTTTTGTTTCTCAGTTTTCTCATGAGGGTGAAGTGAATTTAAGGAAATGCTCTCCATAATGTCACTTTCCCTCCTTCCATACACATATACAAGTTACATCTCCATGAGTCTAAGCATCCAATAGTTTTAAGGTCGATGTGGGAAAAAAATCAGTGTACTGAGGTAGTCATTTTTTAAAAATTCAAAACAGAAAAATGACAGATAATATTCATGTCTTCAGCTTGTAGGAAGGAACCATCGCGTGTGTGTTACTTACTTGGAAGGAGGTGGTCAGCTTGGGTCAGCCAGTCCTGGGGGAATATTGTTAAGTCAGGATCAGCTGTGCCTCTATGATGACACTGCAGGCTTCTGCATTTACAGTTTCCTGAATTTAGTGCTTCCTGCCTTGGGAAGTGGGTCATGAGTGTCGGGAGGAGGTGGGATCATGGGTGGGCTGTGAGTGTAGCATGGAAAATACAGGAATCCTGGAGGAGGAGGAAGAGTGATTATCTTCTCACCATGGAAACTTTCTCACTTTTGCATTTACCCCATAATAAGTGGGTGTTAACCCACTTATTAAGCAGGTAGGATGTTCCCAGCGTGGTATGAGGCACTTGTAGACACAAAGATTAGTAAGTCATGGGCCCTGGCCTGGAGGAGTTTTTAAGTTTGCGGCAGGCAGCGAGGCAAGCGAACAGGGCATAATACTCTCTGACAATGTGAACAAGGAGCTTTGGAAGTTTGAAAGATAACTGCTTGGGACAGATGTCCAGTGTAGGTGATTTCATTTGGTATACAAAAAGTATGGGAGGCAGGGCAGAGCAAGGAGAAGGAGGAGAGAGAAACGGGAACTTCAGCTGGAAAGAGGCACAGAGTAAAGGTAGGGAAGGTCAGACCAGGGTTCTTATTTCTCTGGTGGACAATCAGGTTCACTGTTCCTTGGATTACTGGGGCTTGTATAAAGAAGCTGGAGGTTTCTCCCATAGTTCTTAAGTAGAGTGGGTCTTCTGCCTCCCTTTCATTTCCATGGGGAAAGGAGTGGATTTGAGATGATTTTCTTTTTAGTCTAACTGATGAGCCACATCCTTCTGGAGTGAATAAATTGAGTGAATAAATTGAACTCCTTGTCCCTTGGGCATTTACCTGAAGGTTTAAGACAGAGAGAAGGACACACAGACATGGACAAGGTTGTGGAAATATCAGAGGAGATTAGTATAAGGAGGATAGTGACAAAAAAAAAAAAAAAAAATCCTGCCAGAATGAATTCCTAACTTTGCATTGAGTGCCAGAAGTGTGGGTACCATCGGCTTCCTCTTCAGTGCTTCCACTTCTCTCGGAACAGATGAAACATGCTGTTTTGGTTAGCTCTGTGTGTCTCTCTCTCCCCTGGGGCTGGAAGCCCCTCGGAGGCTGGGAGTAGAACTGTTTCACTTACGGTCCCAGCTCCTGGCACAGCGCCAGGCACATAAAAAGAGCTCAGTCCATTCTGAATGAATGAATGCTGCAACTGTAAGGATGTTGGCTTTTAGTTGGTGTTCATGATGGAGACTCTGAATATCTTTTTAGGTTTATCATTTTGGGTTTTTAATTGTGATTGCACAGAGTAATCACTGGAACAACTAGTTCTGATAATAACTTGTTTTTATTCATGGTGGAACTAGCCTGTTGAAGTAAAAGATTTGAGCACAATAGTTATTAAACTGTACCCCCTGCCTTGACCTTGGACACTCACTTACAAGACACTCAAGAGCCACAAATTGAAAATCCACTGTACTAGAGTCTTCACATCAGCATCGTCCAATCTGTTGCTCTCCTTATTCTCAGCGTGACAGTTTGACTTACCTGTTCTCTCTGAGCTGGTCTTCCTACTGTTCAGAGTCATGGTGAACTTTCATACAACCAAAACTCACTTTTGGCATAGGTTTTGCTGTTGTTGTTTTTGTCATCTCATGTATGACTTGTACATTGGCCAAGATACTTTCATAGCTGGACTAAAGAAAGGTTAAGATACCGTCTTCTTCCCAAGGTTTCTGTATAACTTTTAGATGATCCAAGGAATGGCAATCATCTGGGTTCTTAAAAGTCAATATCTTATGGCCACTTACTCAGGGAGAGGGCAAGATCTATGTTGGAAGAGGCATTAATCAAAGATGTTTGGATGTCTTTCTTTTGCACTGCTGCTCTGTGTTAACATTTTCCAACATATTAGATCTTGGAAACAAGCATGAAGAAAAGCATAAAATGAGATCAAAACATGATCAGCTCCCTCTGAATTCTACCTTATGTTTTAGCCAGTCTATTGGCTCCTTGGCTTGGAGTAATTTCAAATTCCCACTGGCTTAGTGGCAAGACATCTTCTCATTCTTTTCTAAATACACTCTTCCTTTAAAAAAAAAAAATTCCTCCCCACCACCTTCTCTCTTGTGAATTCTCTTTTTAGAATTCAAAGTGCAAAGAAATTCATAAGTGAAATAGAATACATTTTTGAGCACTATGTTCATTGTTGTTCCTAGCTCAATGGAGCAGTAGAATATTTCAGTAAAGAAGTTTATAGTTTTGTTTTGTTTTGTTTTGCTGTGAGTTGAGGAGGCTATGTTATCCTTGATAATCATCTCAGTGATACCGTGTCTTGGTACCCAGTCAGCTGAGGTACAATACAAGTATCATCCAACCTTGATTACATTGTGCATACAAAGGCAAAATTTTGAGGGCTGTGGACCTCTCAGGGCAAGGAGAGTGTCAAACTCTCCTATTAGCAATATCAAAATATGATTCCAGAGAACCCATGATGAGAGATTCAGATGGGATTATATGATACAAATGCAAAGGATGGGAAATCCAATTTTAGGTCAGTTGCCAGCCCTTGGCATTCTGGTGGCTCTGTGAAGATTATAGAAAGTAGAAACTTCACTTCTGAGATTTTGATAGAAAGCCAATATGTTATAGTAACCTCTTCCATCTTGGAGAACTGTTTTCACATCCGTATCCCTACAGAGAGGAATCTAAGTAATTATTACAACTAACATATCGATTTATTATTCTCAGTGTGCATTCCTAAGAACTAATAAGGAGGGAAATTATAAATTTATAGATTAAAAACATAAAAATCATTTGATTAAAACTTGAGATGCTAGCACATTTCCTTTTGTTTAAATTATGGCTGCCTCAAATGAACCTATGTCTCACAGACATAGAGAGCAGACTTGTGATTGCCAAGGCAGGGGGGTGGGGGAAGGAAGGGCTGAGAATTTGGGGTCGGAAGGTGCAAACTATTACATATAGAATGGTCCTACTGTATAGAACAGTGGTGCTGGGTAGCTCAGTGGTAAAGAATCGGCCTGCAATGCAAAAGACACAGGAGGCCTGGGTTCCATCTCTGCATCAGGAAGATCTCCTGGAGGAGGGCATGGCAACCCACTCCAATATTCTTGCCTAGAGAATCCCATGGGCACAAGATCCTGACGGGCTAGAGTCCATAGGGTCACAAGGAATCCAACGCAACTGAAACAACCGAGAACTCACTGGATAGCACAGGGAACTATATTCAGTATCCTGGGATAAACCATAATGGGAAATGACATAAAAAAGAATGTATATATGTGCAAAACTAAGTCACTTTGCTGTCTGGCAGGGATTAACACAGCATTGTAAATCAACTAAACTTCAATAAAAAAGTAAATGAAGACACATAATAAAGTATGGCTGCCGGTGCTATCTGTACTTCCACGAGAAGGTCTGTAATAATCTTCCATGGTAGCCAATGAAAAATTTCTTCCCATGCTGCCAACTTAGTGAGCATAAATTACTGGGAACTTTATATGGAATAAATTATGTTCTTAAGCCTTCTCAGATGTGCAGCCAATAGAGATTTTAAAGCAGAAAATGAAATGCAAAACTGAGCTCGAAGGGGCATTTGTTGTGTTTGGAACCCTCTCTGGAGTAGCTTCCTCTCTAGCTCTGGGAGGGGATTACGGGCGCTGCCTTCCAACACCAGGCTTTCTTAGTCACACGCGGCTCTTCAGAAACCTGCATGTGGTTTGCTTCTTAGATTTAAATAAAGCGATGTGGACTACTGCAATGTTGATGTGGCAGTGGGCCCTAGGGAAAAAAAATGAAGAACTCTGCTCGAGTGACAGACAGGACAAAGAGGGAAAGTGTCACTGACCCCAAATGTGCCATTGCCTGACTTGCGTGCTTTTGCTGAGAACCCTGTGCTGCCATCTTTTTTTGTCCGACCACTGTAAGTGCAATTCATGGGTACTCTCAAATCCACGGTGAGTTTAATTGATTTGTGGCTTTCCCCACTGCTGACGATGAAGTGGTGCTTTGGCTGTTGAAAGGTGAGGGGAACTTGATTTCAATGCAGAGATGAGATGAGATGCAGCATTCTGTAAACCGACAGATGGAAATTCTGCTTCAGAATTCATTATTTGACGTGGAAGATAATGGTGAAAATTTGAATCTTTGAAAGAGTGCAGTGGGTCAAAATACAATCAGACCACTGAAAAGTTAAATGAATTTCACTGGGAAATACATTTAGATGGCAGCTTCTAGGTTCCCTGATGATCTTTCTGATAGCTTTTTCTATGTCATCTTAAGTTTTCCTCATTCTCTTTGAGCTATTGAGGTGCCTGACTAGAAGTTTAGATGCATGCATGTATGCTGAGTAGCTGCAGACACGTCTGACTCTTTGCCACCCATGGACTGTGGCCCACCAGGCTCCTCTGTTCGTGGGATTTTCCTGGCAAGAATACTGGAGTGGGTTGCCAGGCCATCCTCCAGGAACTAGAACTTTGGGTCTGTGTAATTCCTGACACATGAATGGAAAATGATATTCTTATCTGAAGATACCAGATATCTTGTGGGATTGATACTTTCTTGGTCTCCTATGAAAAAGTTGAAACTACATGGCTTTATATAGTTTATTAGTAGAAAATTAACTGACTCATTTGAAAAGACCCTGATGTTGGGAAAGATTGAAGGCAGGAGGAGAAGGGAAGACAGAGGATGAGATGGTTGGGTGGCGTCACTGACTCAATGGACGTGAGTTTGAGAAAGCTACGGGAGTTGGTGATGGACAGGGAGGCCTGGCGTGCTGCAGTCCATGGGGTCACAAAGAGTCAGACATGACTGAGCGACTGAACTAAACTGAACTGAAGTTACAAAATAGCATCTGTTAATTGTAATTAATCAAAAAAATTAAAAAGTTATGAAAAAATTCTTTTTAATAATTTCTTTTCTAATCAACCCCTCCATGGTTTTCAAATTGTATACATGGATTCTTTGATGCTCGTCTTTGAAGGATGGAACCTATTTCCCAGAAATGACATAGAACTGCTTTGGAAATTAGGTAATGAAAAGCAATCGTGGCTTCTGATTTGGGTGCAGGCTTCTCTCTCTTCTGGATCTCTGGCTCTGGGAAGCCTTACAAAAAGGTCTACAAGGGTAGGAACTGAAGTCTCTGCCAAGAGCCAGTGAACCACTGAGCCTGCCAACAAGTAGGAGAGTGAACTTGGAGCCAGATTCTGCAGCTCCAGTCAGTCTTAAGATGACCTGAGCTCCAGCCAATAGCTTGACTGCAACCTCACAAGAGATCCAGAAGCAAAACCACTTCACTAAGCCATTCTCAGATTCCTGAGTCTTAGAAACTGTGTGAGATCACAAGTGTTTGTGCAACTTGCCAAGTTTGGGGCTAATTTTATACAACAATAGATAGCTTGTACATCACTCAGAAGTAACTTGCACAGTGTCTGGTGCTGTCTAGGAGCCTAAAAAATATTTGTGGAGTGCATGAATTAAAATGAATAAATGAAAAATTGAATTTAGATCCTTCCTTGCATTCCCTATTATTTAACAACCTTTTGACTAGCTCCAGAGTGTTTCTAAGAAGGGTCTCTTCAATTATTAAAAGTTCAGCCATTCAACAAATATTCATGGCTGTTACTGTTTGTCAATGAACAACTCTTTCACTGTGAAATATTGTGAGCCCATTGGAGCATCTGCCAAGCTTTTAAAAAGAAGTGGTTGTGGAATTTCTCTGTTTAAAACAGTTGAAAACTAGGTTTGGGGTTGGGGAGACACAAGTCACCAAGAAAACTGAAGGATTAGGAGGAGGACAACAGTTATCTCTACACTGACAAACTCAAGGTATTCATAGGTGAGAATGAGACCGTCAGTGAACGGAGGGATATAAATAGTGTGAGACATTCAACAGTGAGTGTGGACAGTGAGGGGGGTGTGGGTGTGCCCCGAGCTGCCTTTTGGGTCAGATGACCTGGCTCAGAACCCCACCTCTTCCATTTACCAGTTGTGAGAACTTAAGGAACTCATTCAATCCTTTGAAATCTCATCCACACAGTAAGCAAGCAAAGAGTATGACTCGGATTTTAAAACATATGAAACAGGTGAAAGGTTTAGTCTACTTCCTGGCATGTAGTAAATCCTTCAAGAATTGTTATTTCGTTTTCTTATGATGAATTGTCATGTCTCCTGCATGGTTAGGCCTCTTTCCTGCTCACATGATCCTCCCTATGAGGTTCTTTACTATGTGTGATGTGTTGAGGTCATCTGAAAATGTGGAGTCACGGAGTATAATTAGGACATGGTTGGATTCATCTGCTACTCTAGGAGGAGCCTGGTAAGATGAGATAAAGGGAGCCTGGACACATCTACAGTCTTTAAGGATGGACACTACAGAAGATGCTGAACACGCATGCTACTGTTCTTTCTGCTCCATGTGGCTTTCTGCTTAGGTGTTCTTTCTTCTTAGGTTCTAGCTTTTAACTGGTTTCTTGAAGAGACCAAATGCATTTGGAGGCTCCTCCTGGACCATCAGTGTGACCTTGATGGTTGGTCTTGCATATCTCTAAGCGGTCATTCTGAGGTTTGAGCTACCTGGACCATTGCAGAAATAGTTCAGCTAGAAGATTTCAAGGCTCTTTAGTGAGAGACAATGCCAGGAGGAGAGAAGGAAACCCAGAATGGGCCTGGAGCTATGCTGATTCCTCCTTTCTTCTCTTCTTACTCCTGTTATGTGCTTCCGCTGCAGAGGCACTTTGGAATTTGCCCAACAAGTGAGTTTATAGGTAGATCCCACTAGAATATTATTCAAGCCCTTTGGGACACATCTGCAAATAAATATGATGAACAAATTAAATGTAACGTCTAATGATATTAAAGCTACATTTCTGTTCTGTTCATTATTTTTTGTTTGTTTTTTTGTTCTGTTCACTTTTATATTAACATGTGTCTTCCAAGTTTGATTCCCATTTGTTTTAGATATTTAGCAAGATAAAACACACCTTTTAACTTTTTAAAAGTCCTGGTGGGAGGAACTGGAAAGCATAATCGAGAAAATTCTGTAGAATGCCCCCTCCTAGGGGTAGAGAAATTCCATGGAGCCTTTCCTTATCTTTATAAATCTATCTCTCCTTGCAACTTATAAAGAAAAATATCCTAGAAGATCTGTGGGATTCATAGCTTCTTTTTGCTCTAAATCCATTATCTCAGCATTAAAAACATATGGCATGGCAATTGTATCAATGAGAGTTTAGAGGAAACATGGAAATAATTTTATTTGTAAGGGTAAACTAGATTATGCTGCTGTAACAAATTAGCACTAAAGTATTAGTAATCTAACAGAACAAAGACTTTTTTCTACATATCAGTGGCAGGTTGGCAAGGGGATTCTGTTCCACGTACCTACACAGAGCCCAAGATGATGGACGCTTTACTATCTATTGCTGGACCACCCTGAATTAATCCCTGGAGAAGGGAATGGCAACCCATTCCAGTGTTCTTGCCTGGAGAATTCCATGGACAGAAGAGTGTGGCGGGCTACGGTCCATGGGATCATAAAAAATTGGACACAATTGAGCAACTAACGCTTTCACTTGAATCAATGGCATCCTCTGTGGCTGCAGCAGGGGAAGAGATTACTGAAAGGCTTCATGACCAGAAGTAGCATTTGGTCTTTCTTCTCATACCCTGTTGACCAGAACTAGTCGTCTGGCTAAGCATAACTGCCAGGAGTCTGGAAAATATAGTCTTTTATTTTTGGAAAGCAGCAGAAAGCCGGATATTGGTGAGTGTCCGTGTTGTCTACCACATCACAAATTTAATCCCTTCAAGAAAACCAAGGACTAGCAGGGGCTGTGTCCTAGGTCACAAAATAATCCAGGGACAGAGTCAGTACTAGAACTCAGCTCTTTTGGTACCGGCTATTATTTCTGCTGTTATGTTTGCAGCAGTTAACTCCTTCCTCTGTGGGAAATAATGGCACACGGATAGGTGGCACTGGTGGTAAAGAACCTACCTGCCAACGCAGGAGACACGGGTTCTGCCGGGCTCCAGCCTCGGCAGGATCCAGGGGTACCCTCAGGATGCCCCTGGAGGAGGGAATTCCATGGACAGAGGAGCCCGGTGGATAACAGTCCATGGGGTTGCAAAGATTTAGACATGACTGAAGTGACTTAGCACATAGCGCATGTAGAGTAAATCATCAGGTGTGAATGGAGAATGATGACCTTGCTGTGATTTTTTAAATGATCCTTTTCTATCATATGCCAGGCAAAGCTTATTCTCTGGTTGTGGCTTAGAGGAGTTCCAGGCCACATCTCACTAGCAGAGAGTTTTCTTTTTCTTAAGCAAAAATGATTTTTTTTTTACACTCAAGTAGTAACAATATCCTGTATGTACTTAGACAGAAACTTCTGAAGTTATTTTCAAGTATCTTTTCTCATGTGCTTTACACATAATGTATGAGAAATAAGGAGGTTGCATGTCACTGACTTAATTTTACAGATACCCAAGGCAATGAGAATACGCATACAAGCTCACACAGCCAGTGAGTGGTGACCCTGGGACTAGAATTCAAAGCTGTGATTTTCAAAACTGGCACTGAAGCACAAGCTGGTTTGCTTCCATCCTTTCTCCTAGCATTGTGGATTTCCTGGTGTAAAATAAATAGTCAGGTTACTTTCTCCAAGCTTCAACAGCTTTTCCGTGGTAGGAAGAGGAGCATAATTTGACTCTTAACCTCGGATGCTTCTTCTAGATTCTTATGTTGAGAAAAATATAACACACCCTGACATCTGGAGGGTGTTACATTGAGGCTCAACTTATGTCTCCAATACTCTTCTGAAATACAAAGACTTTTTTTGCTCTGTTTACCTTAGTTGGGAATAATAATATAACTAAGACATGGGATTAAAAGAATGCCTCTCATATTCCATATACTATACGCATGTTTGCTGTTACTTATTACTCAATATTCTGGGATAATCAAGAGCAAAGAAGGAATATGAAACAAATGAAGTAAACTCAGCTCTACAAATTCCCTTTCTATATCTACTTTCTATTCCTTAGAAGCTTTCGAAGTACTGATAGACAGTATATGTCATATGTAGAAATTTTGTACAACTGGTACATCTCCTTGGGCTAATGGTTGCAACTAATAGAACCTTGAAACTCCAATACTTTGGCCACCTGCTGCGAAGAGCTGACTCATTTGAAAAGACCCTGATGCAGGGAAAGATTGAGGGCAAGAGGAGAAGGGGATGACAGAGGATGAGATGGTTGGATGGCATCACTGACTCAATGGACATGGGTTTGGGTGGACTCCGGGAGTTGGTGATGGACAGGGAGGCCTGGCGTGCTGTGGTTCATGGGGTCGAAAAGAGTCAGACACAACTGAGCGACTGAACTGAACTGAACTGAATAGAACATTGGGCTAATGGTTGCAACTAATAGAAATAATAATGCTTGCTTCCAGTTGCAGCTAATAGAACCAGGGTAGAAACTGGCTTGATCAAAAAAGAATATATTACCTCCAGTCATGGAAAAGAGGAGGGAAAAGCTAAGTGTGCAACTAATACCCCTAGGAAATGATTTTTTATCTTTTGATTCTGCTTTTCTTTGTGTTGACGTCATTCTCAAGTAGATTCTTTTCAAGTGGCAGCAAAGATGGCCACTAGTACCTCAAAGATTATAGTTTTGTAGTTTAGCTTTCTTTTTGTCTTGGTAGTTGCATCAAACATTTCAGGGTTAATAACCATAGGTTTGATTGAGTCTCATGCCCAGCGTTGGAAAAGTCACCATTGTTTTGATTGGTCAGGTCTCAGTTATCTGTCAACGGCACCCAGTGGGTGGAGTCAGCTCTATTTAAACCTTAAGGACTGAGATACAGAAAAGAGGTGTTATCTTAACAGAAAATCCAGCTTCTATTACATAAAGAAGGAATGGATGCTGCGCAGAGAAAAATTACAGATATCTATTCCAGTACTCAACTGTATTCTCGAGTACTCAACCAATGCAGGAGAGAAACATAGATTATTACCGCCAAGAGTGTTATTTTATGTTGAAAGCAAAGAGAGCTAGGATGCTAAGGACAGGTGGAAAAATCTGATAGATGAAATCAGATCTCAACTTACCTTCTTCTCTTTAACACTACAGTTTCCCAGATGTAATAGAAGTTTTCTTTACACATGTAATAGAAGTTGATAATAATTTTCACAATTTTTTTAATAGAAAAATATATTGGGGGGAGGGAATGTCTATAAGCTATAAAACAAAATTTTGAAAGTTTGTAAGATGTAAATCCATGGCTGATTCATGTCAATGTATGGCAAAAACCACTACAATATTGTAAAGTAATTGGCCTCCAACTAATAAAAATAAATGGAAAAAAAAAAAAAAAGTTTGTAAGTGATCAGTCTTCTTCAGGTAAATAAACTTGGAGATGCTGGTCTACGCTTTAGATAAGATAGCTTTTCAATCCCCAGGCTCCCTGTTATTCAATTGGATTTACCTTTGCTTAATTGGTAAGCAGTGCTGATCCCAAATACAACTGCCTTCAGAAGAGGAAGCTTATCTTTGATGTTCTAACTTTCTAAAAATGCCAGTTACTGGTACCCCAAGCCTGGAGTGCAGTTATGGGACAACCACTTCCTTCTACAAATCATGTCCATTTATCTCTGTGGGCAAAGTCCATCATTTTCATCTACCTGTCATATCTAGTTTTGGTGGAACTCATTTGCAACCATCATACATAAAATATTCCTTAAATACCAAGTAAAGTGATACAAATCCATCAACAGGCTATGCTTGTAAATAAACTCTATCAACTGATACTTGTATAGCACACTCCTGCTTCTTAAGTTCTTGCATGTACACCATCTCACTTGATCATCATGAGAGCTCTGGAAGGCAGGAAGGACAGATAAGAATATTACTTTTCTCCTATCAAAACTAATGAAACAGAGATGGAGTGATCTGCTCAAACTGATGACTACTGTGAGGTTTGGAGTCCAGACCTCAGGTTTTTCCCACTACATCTTGCATCTGAATTTGGGTGAAGGCTGTAGTGTTCATTGGAAGGTTCAAGAAAAAAACTCAGGAGTCAAGTGAACAAGGGTTTTAAGACTGACCGCTGATTGTTGTATGACTTTGGGCAAGTTTCTTAATCATTTAGCCTCAAATTATTCAACTGTATTGTTTTAACCATTCCATACCTCATAGGATTCTTGTGATGATTAAATAAAATATTACGTGGACAGTGCTTAGCAAAGGTTCTGTATGTAAATTCATGCTTCAATATTCCAGGTATTGTTCTCATCTTATATCTCTAAATGCTTATTTAACCTTCATTCACAAAGAGAAATAAAGATTTGACTCATTCATCTGGATTGCTCCATGCTTATGCCTCTGTTAACTGCATCTTTTAGGTAAGGCTAAAACAGGAGAGCAAATTGCCTGAATCAGTCTTTTACCTCACCATAATGACATAGTGACATAGTGACATAGTGAAGTCGCTCAATCATGTCGGACTCTTTGCGACCCCATGGACTGGAGCCTACCAGGCTCCTCCCTCCATGGAATTCTCTAGGCAAGAATACTGGAGTGGGTTGCCATTTCCTTCTCCCGGGGATCTTCCCGACCCAGGGATTGAACCCGGGTCTCCTTCATTGCAGGCAGACGCTTTACCCTCTCACCATGCTTGCATCTAATTGCTTGATCTATCTTTTTTGCCTTTCTGATCATCCATTATAAAGCCAAGTATCTGTTATTTGTACTCAACAGATTATAGGGTTAATACTATCCTGCATATTCTAGGAGATAAATATAAATTCTACAACATGATCAATTTAGACTAATGTAAACAACACTACCACCCATTGGAGTCCTGTTTTTCAGACTAAATAAACCTCAAAGAAAGTTATTTCTCCCCTTTTACTTTGTTTTGAACTTGTCCCAATTCAGGCTGCATTATAGATTTCCCCAGTGTTTGTTTTATAAAGGTAGGCCAATTATTTCCATGCAGCCCCAACATGGTTCTTCTGTAACCTGGCTTTGAGTATGATAGCCAAAACATCCATTTCTTTTGAGCAGAGCCTCATCAGCAAGTGATTTTGTCAAGTAAACGCGAAGGGAAATAGGAAGTGTGTTCCTGGAAGGGGGCAGGCTTTCCTGCTGGTCCTGATGCTTTCTTTCATCTCAAGGTGTCAGAACTGGAGCTCAGTGACGAGAGCACTGGTCCATGGCGGGGCCAACTTTCTGCCAAGGGGAGTTTCTAGTCTAATGGTGGAGGCAGAGAGTCAGCAGAAAATAAGAGGCGGTGACTAAGAGAGCAGGGCTGTGAGCATGTGGACGGGAGCATCGAGCGCAGATTTGGTGTGGGGGGGACTCTCCAGGGTGATGACATCCAAGGAGAGGGCTGGAGGAGGAGTGTGGATCAGCCATATCAGGATTTGGTGGGAGGAGGAAAGAGGCAACTATTCTGGGCCGAGGAGATGCAAGGACTGTGAGGAGTGAGCAAATCTATCAGGATTAAGGAGCTCAGAATTTAAGGAGCAAGCTGGCTTCTCTGGCAGCTCAGAGGGTAAAGCATCTGCCTGCAATGCAAAAGACCCACATTTGATCCCTGCGTCAGGAAGATCCCTCGGAGAATGGAATGGCTACCCACTCCAGTATTCTTGCCTGGAGAATTCCATGGACAGAGGAACTTGGCAAGCTACGGTCCATGGGGGTCACAAAGAGTCAGACAGGACTGAGTGACTAACACGTTCACTTTTCACACTAGCAGGAGAGAAGGCAGAAAAAAGGATAGGGACCAGAATGAGGAGAGAGTGTAACCTTGGAAACTTCCACATTCCTACACCCAACTCCACAAAGGAAGAAATGACCTCTGATGTCCCATTCTCTCCCAGAGGAAAGATAGTGCAGTCAAAGTCGCTCAGTCATATCCGCCTCTTTGCGACCCCATGCAGTCCATGGAATTCTCCAGGCCAGAATACTGCAGTGGGTAGCCTTTCCCTTCTCCATGGGATCTTCCCAACCCAGGGATCGAACCCAGGTCTCCCACATTGCAGGTGGCTTCTTTACCAGCTGAGCTACAAGGGAAGCAGGGGAAAGATGACTCCCTTTAAAACCCAGATTTTCAAGGGATTGAAAGAAAATAACACTGAGCACTCGGTGACATACCAGGCACAGTTTTAGTTACTTTAGATTATTTAAACAATCCTGTGGCACAGGCATTACTGTGGTCCCCACTTTATAGATGAGGATATTGAGACAAGGGGAGAGAAATGACCTGCCCAAGGCACTCAGCTGAAGGCTTCCTTGGGACTGAATCTGAGGGAGGCTGGCTCCAGGGAATGTCCCTTCCACAAGGAGCGCTTGTAGCAGTAAGCTGTCCCGTGAGCTGATTCAGGAATTCTTCTAGAGCTTCCAGCAGTGCCATGGCCACTCTAGAAAGCTCTCCTGAAATTCATATATGGCATTTACTCTTTCATTGTTGAAATTTTTTGTCAGGACAATGTTTTAATAAGACCTGGTTATGAAAATAATGATGTTTTTAAGCTCAACTTATAACTATTATTGCAAGTTATGGAGGTTTATCATGAAAGAACTTCCAGACACCTTTTATCTTTACTTTTGCTTTTTTTTTTTTTTTTAACATGAGTAATGAAACTAGACAGGTCACTGTCCGTTAAAGTCAGTAACATTTCCTGGTTTCCAGGAGGTGACAATGATGACTTTTCTTTGCCTTTTCAGCATGGCTACACTTTGTTGAAATTCAAGATCTGCTTTTATTATGACATATTCAGGATTTTCTTTTACTTTGCAGTTTTTAGCACAATTTCTCTCTCTCTCTTTTTTTTTTTTAGATTGTATTACACACTTTTGTCCCCAAATGAAAATGCAGGCTCCAGCCATACTTCCAACAATGCCTTTTTAGGTGTCTTGTTCAGAAGTTCATATGTGAGGATGTCAAAGTTACAATACGACTTTTAATACATGGGTTGTAGCAAAAAGTGAATTTCTAGAGAATACACTACAATTTCAAGGAAAAAAAAAAGTTTAAAAAATGGAGCAGATTGCATAAAAAAGAAGCTAATTTTAAACTGAGATGCCTTTATCCAGGGGATTTGTTATTGATATTTTACATGACAACCTCGGAATTAGCATTGCCTTGCTAACATTTCCAGTGCATGTATAACTTCTGACTAAACTATGCTCTATTGGGAAAAAGAAAGTCATGTTTGCTAACTGTTTTCAAACTTGGCAGATTTATTCTGAGAGTACTAGTCAAGCAAATCAGATTCAAAAACAAAAACATCATGTCATATATATAGTATCAGAAAAATGTTTTTATGAAAAATATTTTAGGACTATCTATAATTAGTTCCTGGAATAGTTTTTTTTTTCATTGTTTAATTTTTTGTCCCTGTCAACAAACATTTGTCATATTAGATCAGGTCATTTGAGCTTTGCATCCTATTTCGACATTTCTTCTAGGACAGGTGAGCATGGGCAAACACTCTTTAATTATCCTGATCAAGTGTGGGGGACATCTTTTTGCTGACCCCACTTGTAATCAACTGTGATCTTCTAGAAGCAGGTGAATTGATTGCTTTTATCTTCCCCAACTAGTCAGAAGAGTGGGCCATATATTATTCTACCCTTTGGAAAAATGCAACCCAGTGATTGATTTTATGACTGCTGCTGGCAGCAAATTCCTCAGAATGAATTCTACCAGGTGAAGAAGTATTTCCTCTAACTTGCTTTAAATTTCCTTAGCATTAACTTCTCCGAGTGGCCCAGTCTCTTATGGGACAATGTAATAAGGATCTATCAGTTTTACTGCCCAGCACCTATCTTTAATGCCTAAGTAAATCTCTCTTACTTTCCAGCCCTGACTCTGTAATTTTAACTTCTGAAATCTCTCATCATGAGTGAATCTACCCAGTATGCAGTTTCTTGCCCTGCTCTGGCGCTCTACCTTCCCTGAACTACTTGCCTGCAGGTGAGAAAGTGAGAAATAGAGACGATATCACAGATGGCTGTGTATGATTCTCCTCCACAATGCTGTGGCACTGTGCTCGCTCATATCTATCTTCTCTGCACACAAAAAAGGGAAATTCATGAAAGACAACAAAAAGTTGCTTTGAAAAATTTTTATCTAGTTCATATCCACAGACAGTGCAATATTCTCTTTTATAGCGTTATACACCCTGGGATTTTTTTTTTTTTAATCCTATAGAGAATGATCTATAGGGGCTTTGACACATCTTTGCTCTAATTTCTACATCCCATGCCAGGGAGAGGGGCGGTGTCAAGCTTTCTTTTTATTTAAAACACTAGGCATCTATTTCTTTAAATAAATGGAGACCTCAAGCATTAGTTACTAGTCAAATCAAATGATAATACAATGTATAACTACTCAAACTCCACATTTTTCTCTAGATTTTTGCCAGGATACACATCATCTCCACCTGCACCCCCAAATAATATTATTTCTAGTGTCTTAGTTTTGTAATGCCACTGTCAAGCTGGACTTACCTGATGACAAGAAAACTTGTGTAAGACTTTCAAACCTTAAGTGAAAAAACTGTATCGTAACATATTTTGTCATTTATTTACTGAGGTGTATATGAGAGAGACAAGATGCTTTGTGCTTGTTGAGTAAATTGGCTTTGAAATTGTATATTTAAATCATGGAGGCAAGACCTAGAAGGATCACAAAAAAAAAGTATCAAATTGGCGTACATACTGAGGCAAGGATGATTTTAATTTTTCTTTACTTAATGGCTGTTCCGTGAGGAGGAGATGAGAGAGGAAGAGGCATGACAAACCAGGAATGCCTCTGCAGTGATGCTCTTTTGCCCTTTCTCTCACATTCGTCCTTCCCTTCCTTTCTCTCTCTCTCTCTCTCTTCCTATCTTCTCTCTCTTTTATTTCCATCAAAGATTATTGAGCACCTATCATGTGTACACATGGTGCTGGGTTCTGGGATGCAACAGTAAAACAGAAATAGTCTCTGAACAGAGCAGGAAAACTGCAGTCACGAAGCATTGCATGAAGGGCCTGAGAAGTCATCGTCCAGGAATCGGGAGCATGGGTGAAGAGCCACCGTCCACGATGTGAAGACTTCCTGTGAGGAGCCGTTTTTAAACTGATGCTCAAGGGATGTGCAGAAGTGAGCCGGAAAAAGACTGAGTTTGGAAGAGAAAAGGTCATCTGTGAAACAGACGGAGCTTGTGGCAGACAGGCTGAGGGAAGTCCAGGCGGGCAGGGCGGGGAGGGCTGGGGGGAAGGGTTCCAGGGAAGAGTTCACTCCTGAGGAAGGACACCAGGGCTCAGGGGGCCAGCGGCTGCTTTGGAAACAGAAGGAAAGATGGTACCTGGGAAGCTATTTGGGGAAAAGAAGGTGTTCTTTTCCCTAAATCTCATCAAGATTAGTTTGAGCTCAAATAATTACAATAGTCTTTTGAAGTAGCTTCAGAACTTAAGAAAAGAGGACATTAGAGATTCAAGAATATACCAAACATTTATATCCATGCATCCCCCTCCCTAGATAGGGACCACAATATGGGATATGGGCAGACTAGCTGGGTGTAATGGACTTTACTCTCTCTGGAAACTAGCAGAGGTTCACTTGGTGCAGAGATTTTTTTTTTTTTTTCTTTAAAGGCACTCCTTTCGGCATCAGGCCCATACAGCTGAGAGATACCACAGAAAACACCTTTCCAGGTATGTAGTACTTTTCATTCTAACTTGCAAACCTTTTTTTTTTTGCTGGTAAAAGCCACGGCAGTCATAAAAATTAACGTTTTCGCTTTCCCACACAGGGGGAGGATCAGTCTTTTGATGAGTGGAAATTAATGATCAGAGTCAGTAGCATATTTGGATCAGTTCTAATGAGGTGGATGAGCCTATAGCCTATCATACAGGTGACGTTAAGTCAGAAAGAGAAAGACCAATATTGTATATTAACATATATATATATAAAATCTAGAAGGATGGCCCTGATGATCCAACTTGCAAGGCAGCAAAGGAGATGCAGACATAAAGGGCAGATTTTTGGACACAGTGGGGAAAGGGGAGGGTGGGATGATTTGAGGGAGCAGCACTGAAACATATACACGACCATATGCAAAACAGAGAGCCAGTGGGAATTTGCTGGGAACCCGAAGCTGGTGCTCTGTGACAACCTAGAGACGTGGGATGGGGAGGGAGGTGTAGGGGGAGGTTCAAGAGGGGAGGGAATGTGTGTACACCTGTGGCTGATTCATGTTGATGTGTGGCAGAAACCATCAAAATATTGTAATTATCCTCCAATTAAAGATAAAATATTTAAAAAATAGAGGTCAGAGTCAAGATCCCCCTGCCCATCTACACATTGGTGCAGAAAATAATTGCTCTGACTGCACCTGCAGACAAAAGGCCCAGTGCATCTCCATCCATCCATCCACGTCCCCATGACTGACAGGAGACCAAGGGCCATTCAGCTTCAAGTGGAAAAGACAGCTTTCTAGACTAGGCCTCTTTGGAGCCCAGCACAGTTCTGCCATGTGGCATTGTGACTCACTCGACATCAGGAAGGCAATTTGAGCCCCCGTCATCTTCCATATACTTTTCATGAATGAGTTCAACATCTCAGTTTACCGACCTGCTTGTCTATCTTAGTTGATCCCCTAATTTTGTTTTTGTTTGGCCTAATGAAGGCAAGTGGTTAGGAGAGATATCTAAGATACAGGTTCTAGTCTGCAAATGTAAGAATATATTCTGAAATTTGGTTGGGAGACTCAGTGTAGGGTCCTAGACCACCATTCAGTTTCTGACCTTAATATTCTTTTATATCAAAAAAATTAAAGCCAAAATTTTCATACCAAAAAAATTAAAAATTGAAGCAGAAGTTATATGCCAAATTATTAAAGAAGCATGATTCATCCATGTTCTCACTGAGGCTGACAAATACTTTAGGTACAGAGACAAGCAGAACGGGACTAGGGTCTTCATGCTTTAGGTTGAAAGTGAAGTCGCTCAGTCATGTCCGACTCTTTGTGACCCCATAGACTGTAGCCTACCAGGCTCCTCCATCCATGGCATTTTCCAGGCAAGAGTACTAGAGTGGGTTGCCATTTCCTTCTCTAGGAGATCTTCCCAACCCAGGTCTCCCACATTGTAGGCAGACACTTTACCGTCTGAGCCACCAGGGAAACTTTAGGTTGATATAGTGTTTAAACATTTGGAACCGTGTTTTTCTCAAAGGATATTTAGGGGAAAAAAACTCTTTTGCTTAGACATATTTAATGCAGGTAGTTGATATTTAAATTTTAACTTAAAAGGGATTTTAAACTGAAATTGTTTTATACTATACTAATACTAGCTATAATATCCTACTCTACTATACTTATGATTCTAATACTATACTAATGGACTTTCCTGGTGGCGCAAACGGTAAAGAATCTGCCTGCAATGCAGGAGATCCAGGTTTGATCTCTGGGTTGAGAGGATCCCCTGGAGAAGGGAACAGCAACCCACCCCAGTAGTCTTGCCTGGAGAATTCCATGGACAGAGGAGCCTGGGGGTGGGGGGCTACAGTCCATGGGGTCGCAAAGAGTCAGACAAGACTGAGCAACTAACACTTTCACTTTTCATACTAATACTATGTCTATATCTATATCTATCTATCTATATTTGGGGGAGAAGGAGGATAGGGGTCAGGATCATGTGTGTGTTAATTCAGATTCAAAAAGGCCAATCTGATATTTTGAAAGACTATGTCCAATTTCATCACTAACTGAACAGACACATTTGTGAAATACCCCTTTGTGAGGCAGGAACATTACCGTGTCCCCTGGATCCCAGAATACTCCTAGAACTTTTTCCTGAATCTTCTACAGAGAAGGAACTCAAAACACACTTGCTGAACCGAATTAAATAATGGAGCAAGCACAGCTGGTGGCATCTAAGGATGCTGAAATGCTCAGCGTGTGTCCATGCCTGAACCCTGCTCCTACTAACTTCTTTCCTGCCTATTTCCTGTTCCAGATATAAAAGTATCCATAACTGGGGTAGTTGACTCAAAATAACAATGATGACAACAACAGAGCAGTAACGACCTAGATTGAGCACTCACTATGCATCAGAGACTGTGCCATGCACTGTGATTTTCTGTGATCCTTACAGCAGCTGGAGGAGGTACGTTGCTGTGATTATTTCTGTTTCACAACCAAGAAAGCCCAGGCTTAGAGAGGAATGGCTCAGTGTCATGGGACTAGTGCAGGGTGGAACCAGAACTTCAAGTTGTTTTCTATGGTCTGATTCTTGATACCATGCTGTTAATCATTTTCCAAACTCACCAGGCCGGACCTTAAAGCACAGAAGGTTCTAGAAAATCTAGAAAGATTTCCCTGTGCCTCAGAACATCCAAAGCAAATTTAGAGTGGGAGAGCACTCCTTGGGGCCAATTCTTTCCTTCTTTCTTTGTTCTTCCTTTTTCTCATGACTCTATTAAGCTCGGCCAGGCGCTGCAAGACACTTGAGTGGGTGTGGGAGGGCCGACTGAGAAAGACTCTGCGCATTCTGATCTTCTGCCTTCTTCCTGTTCTTCCCACAGGACTGATGCGCTAAACAGACTTAATGCTTGGCTGTAGGCATCCCTGTGGAAGACTCCAGCAGACCCACATGTCCTACGGTTCAACTTTTCAAACCTACCTCTTAGTAATTCCTAAGTAGGAGTCTGAGCTCTGTTGTTATATTTCAGTTTTACAGTTTCTCTGAAATATTTTGATCCAAATATGCCCTTAGAGTCATGCTTTATTAATGCGATATGACTCATATTAGTGACTGCTTGTTCTTCAGCCATATGCCCTGACTAAGTTATCGGGTTTCATTGTTTACCCTAAGTTTAAAAAAAAATTCCATGCTCTCCGACCTCGTGACACCTAAACCCTGCTCATGCAGTTAAAACAGGAAAACTAGTTATCTGATATCATGAAGGCAAATCAGCTTGTAGAAGTCCTCAAATGTTTCCATTTCCACTGGTGTGAGGGCATTGTGGGAGCCATGGATTATTCATCAAGAAAGCACAGGAGAGAATTTCTTTTTTGTTTGTTTGTTGATTTCCAAAGTAAACCCAAGTATGAAGAGATACAGCTGCGGTGCCTTTATTTTTCATTGTTAGCACATATCATTATGTCATCCTGGAAGAACTGCCCAAAGAAATAGAAAAAACAAATTACCACGTGGATTGCTTAATGGCCCTCCTCCTGCCTGCCTGCAGAACTGTCTGAGAAAGGAACATGCACACACATTAGTCAGGCCCTCGGGGTTAGAAGGCTTCTCACCACCAGCAGTGCCAGGGTAGCCTGGGAGTCTGCAGAGCAGGCTTTGGCAGGCCACCAGAGAAAGGGCATTTCATAATCAAGAACTTACCCGAGAGGATTCTGAGCCAACAAGACAGTGTTGGGAGTCAAGGGCTAGGGAAGAATGAGCGGATTTATTCTGTGGACCAAAACCTCTGCACTTAGAGATATTTCCTTTCTAGTTTTGGTTTCCTTTTATTTTAGCAGCTGCATTTTTTTTCCCTCACCAGAGATTTCACTGTTCTGTCTTTGGTGTACCTGACTGAAGTGTTACACAAATCCATCACTAAAGAATATACTGGCTATACACTGGGGGGTGGTGGTAGTGATGGAAGAGACCCTATGTTTCCTAATAAGATATAGGAATAACGAACATTTATTGAGCATTTTTACCAAGTGATACTAAGACATGCATGAGATAGCTCAGGTAATCCTCTGAACCTAGCATTTGGGTACTATTACCAAGTTAATTTCAGTTGAGGTAACAGATGCTTGGAAAGGTTAAGTAACTTACCTGAGGTCACAGAGCAAGTAAGTCACAAAGGCAAGACACACAGCCCTGTAGCTTGATCAAGTTCATGGTCTTTTTTTTGTTTTGTTTTGTTAATGGTCTTAAGAGAGACTCTTTGTTCCTCCTAATGGGGATGACCCGTCTTCCTTCGGGTCCACCAGGAGCTGTTGGCAGTGCCTAGGTCTCCATATTTACTTAAGGACCTATTATGTAACAGGACCTAACTAATATACCATTTAAAACTACAAGAGACACATGGGTTGAAAGACAGTCTGGCAATTTCTTATAACATTAAACACACTCTTCTTGTATTATCTAGCAATGATGTTTATTCATGAATTGAAGATTTATGTTCACACCAAACTTTGCATATGAGCGTATATAGCCACTTTATTCATCGTTGGCAAGACTTGGTACTTTTCAAGTTGTCCTAGTAAGTGACTGGATAAACAAACCATGGAACAACCAGACAGTGGAATGTCATGAGACAATAAAAAGAAATGCGCTCGTAGACAGACATGGAGGAAACTTACATGTACTGTATACAATTCCAACTATATGACATTCTGGAAAAGGCAAAACTACAGAGACAGTAAAAAACCCCAGATGTTGCTAGAGGCTTCATGGGGAGAGAAAGGCGAATAGGTAGAACACAGTTGTTTTCTTTTTTTAATTTTTTCTCACTTTTAAATTTATTAATTTTAACTGAAGGATAATTGCTTTGCAATATTGCATTGGTTTCTGCCACACATCCACAGAAGTCAGTCATAGGTAGACATACGTCCCCTCCCTCTTGACCTCCCTCCCACTTCCCATCCTTCCCACCCCTCTAGGTTGTTGCAGAGCCTAGGTTTGAGTTCCCTGAGTCATAGAGCAAATTCCCGCTAGACATCTATTTCACACGTGGTAATGTGTATGTTTCCATGGCAGCCTCTCCATTCCTCCCACCCTCTCCTTCCTTCCCGCCTCCCATGTCCGTAAGTCTGTTCTCTGTGTCTGCGTCTCCACTGCTGCCCTGCAAATAGGTTCATCAGTACCATCTTTCTAGATTCCATATGTATGTGTTAATAGGCGATATTTGTCTCTCTTACTTCACTCTGTATAATAGGCTCTAGCTTCACCCACCTCACTAGAACTGACTCACACGTGTCCCTTTTTATGGCTGAGTAATATTCCATTGTGTATATGTGTCATGGCATCTTTATCCATCTGTCGCTGGTCATTTAGGCTGCTTCCATGCCCTAGCTATGGTAAGGAGTGCTGCAATGAACACCGAGGTCCAAACACAGGGGGTATTTAGGGCAGTGAGACTATTCCCTATGATGCCTAATGGTGGATACATGTCTTTATGCATTTGCCAAAACCCACAGAACATACAACACGGAGTGAAGCCTGATGTAAACCATGATCTTTAGCTAATAATAATGAATCAGTGTTGGAGCATCAATTGCAACATATGAACCACACCAAAGCAAGACGGGAATAGGAGGGCAAGGTTGGGAAGGGATATGAAGGGATATACAGAAACTCTTTATACAGTTCACTCAAATTTTCTATAAATCTAAAATTCCTCCAAAAATGTATTAATTTAAAAAAAGACTTCGGTGAGTTTGGATGGGAGGGACCGGGAGACAGGAGGGAGTGTTTTTTCCCTGTCCTACCTTTTGCATGTCTATTCAAGGTAAATCAAAAGTTAAAAGCCAGTAAAGGAAAGAATAGTGGCTTCCCTGGTGGCTTAGCCAGTAGAGAACCTACTTGTAATGCTGGAGACCTGGGTTCGATTCCTGGGTTGGGAAGATCCCGGGGAGAAGGGAATCACTACCCACTCCACTAACTGGGCTGGAGAATCCCATGGACAGAGGAGCCTAGCAGGCTACAGTCCATGGGGTCACAAAGAATTGGACACATTTGAGTGACTAAGGAAAGAATTCTCAACTTTAGGTATGATCCTGGGGCTATGGCCTATTTTGAATGGTGGAGTCCTGGTCTCCTGTATTCTTGATGCAACAGAGGAGCCATGCTCAGGAACCACCTGCTTGGACCAAAGGTGGCTGGGGTAGAGTCAGAAGGTCTTAGGTTGGGAGTGATGATAGGGCTTCACGCTGCCCACTCTGGCCCTGCTCAAATCTGCACGTTTATCAGAGATTTTGGAGAGCCCATTCTGCTGGACTAGTTTGTATCCTGAGCTTGCTGAAATGAGACAATGCATGGGAGAAAGAGGCGGGGAAAAAAAAAGTGGGATGGGAGGAGAAAAAAACAAAGAGAGAGAGAGGAAGGAGGAAATTAAGGAAGGAAGTGGAAGGAGAATGTAATTTTGGTGGGCCATTCTGAAGGCTGGTATAGCTCCCTACTAAAGGTCTGGTCTTGGCAAGTGACGCTGGAGAAAGAAGGAGGGGGTGCCTTCAGGTTTTTCTAGTTAAAAAGAATGGGGCTGGAATTCTTCCTAATCCCTCTCAACTTCAAACCTTGGAAGGACTGTTAAACCAAAAAGGGGACGAGCTCATGTCTGTCGCCATCTCCAGCATCCTCACCACCAGGCCTGGTTGATGCCATTAATCACACAAGGCGTCCATCTGGGTGCCTGTCACTCGAGCTGCTCCCTGTGGTCAGAAAAGCAGATGACAGGCAAATGCCAAACTCTTGCTTGTGTGGGTGTTCAGTGGCGACTCTGGGTGGAGAACTCACTTCCCTCTGCCTACATTTTAATTTTCATTATTCATTACATTTTGTCATTTGCTTTCCAGAAGGAGGCAGTTATGTTTGGAGAGAATGGAATGAACCCAACTCCATTTGGCTCCTTGCTGAACTAACGGCATGAGAGGTTTTAAATATCACTGGGCAGTTGATACAGTAGAAACACACACACACACACCAAATCTCATATAAGAATTCAAGTATAGGGGCTATCTGAACAAACTGGTTTTCTATGGAATCATTTAAGGAATGTTTGGTTTTATATATAGAATCAGCTAGGACAAGGATTTTATTTAGTTGTGTTACACATAAATGACTTATGATTGGAAATTTCCAATTCTTACCAACTCCTCATCTTTCTGGGAGATTATACCAATGAACTCTGAGGTGTAAGGGAATCTCCCAAGCTATGGAATATTATTTCCAACATGAAATTTTATTTCAATATATGGGTCCCCCAAAACCCTAATAGAATTGAATTATTGACTCAATGGGCTTCCCAGGTGGCCCAGTGGTAAAGAATCCGCCTGCCAATGCAGGAGATGCAGCAGACGCAGGTTTGATCCCTGTGTCTGGAAGATCCCCTGGAGGAGGAAATGACAACCACTCCAGTATTCTTGCCTGGAGAATCCCATGGACAGAGGAGCCTGGCAGGCTGCAGTCCCTGGGGTCACAAAGAGTCAGACACGACTGAGCGATTGAGCACACACATGCACGTTGACTCAATGTGATATTCCCAGAAAACCAGGATTGATGACTCCCTCTCAGGCAGTTTTCTGAGAACTGCCTGACTCTTTCTGCAGCTGCTAGAGGCTGCTGGCTTCAGAGTTCCTTTGGGTTATTTCAAGATAAATCTTTAAATGGCACCTGGTCTATCCTTATGTGCAAGCTCCAGAAAGGTTTGATTCTATTTCTAGAAGTGGATTAATAATAACCATAAGTAAATAATATGTTCCAACTCTACAATCTCTTTCAGATTTTGAGACTCATTTTGGGTCAGTGAGGCAGCTTCCCTGAGTTTTATTTCATCCACTTTCTTAGTCAGAAGAGGTGGACTTGAGCTCAAGTAGTTTGTCCCCAAAGCAATGGGTCAAAATGAACTAAAAATTAATGTCAGATTTGCAGAAATAGTTCATTAAGAAGAGAAGGGAAAAGTTAGAACCAAGGAAAAGGATTAAAGAATCTTGCAACTGGAAACCTAAATTTTAAAGTTTGGAACAATTAAACATTCTTACTAATAAAAATTACCCCAAATTAAATGTAAATCTCTAGTATCAACAACAGTGACTGCCTTAGTCTCATATTCTGAGGTCTTTTACCTTTTGTTTTCTTTTTTCTTTTTATTTTTTTTGTTTTCTTTTTAAAAAATCTTATACCAAACCTTAACTTTCATATTTGTGAAATTAAAGGTTAAACAATAAAAACATCAGAATTTGAAGTATTACAATGATTGTTTTTTTCTTCAAGAATATGACTCATGTGCTATTTTATAATAACACTCAGGAAGTAGAAATTATTTGCATGAACAATAGCTTGGGGTTGTAGGGATTATGTGTGAAAGTGAAAGGAGAGAGAAATACTTTTATAGGTCTGATAGTCTTCACTTAAGTATAATACAATAAAATATGATATTATCCACTAAGGACAAGAGCAATACTTCCTACTTTGAACCAGGTATCACCAGGTATGATTCTTGCAGTTTCTATTACCTCACATTCAGTATCAAACACATGCAAGTCATCTGACCTACAGAGGAGGGGGTGAAAAAAAAAAGATCCGTTTTGTTGAGAAAAGAAATATATATGAAAGTAATGCTTACTTAACAAAGTGTGAAGAAACACAACTCTTGGCTCATTTTACTTGTTGAGACTGACAAGAGCATCCTGAGCATCTTTCATGGATTTTTATTTGTGCATTTAGAGCACACTGCGGTAAAGCCCAAGATAAAGCTGTAGAAGAGACACAGTTGCATATGGCGCCACTAGGAACCAAAGGGCTTCAGCCAGCTTACGTTCACAGACTTGAATCAACCTTTCCGCCTCCATCATCTCCATTTTGCCCCCTCCCCACCCACGCAAGTGCAGGCATCACAGGCGGGAGGGAAGTTTATTCTCCATAAACAATTCTCTCTTTGGCCACTCTTTGAGCGTGCCAACCAGGTTGCCAATTCTGTTGTAGACACCTGTCCATTTGGAACAGGAATGAAAACAGCCACTCATTTCCTAGAAACCATCAAACACCCTGTCAGGGAACAACAGCTCTCCGCTAACTGCAATCTGGGCAAGACATGAACGGGTCACGTCGATAGCCAATTACCAATCCTCTGAGCCATTCAGCTTCCTTCAGATTGATGAAAGTACCTGATTCCTTCACTGCAATATAGTTTGAAGAGGGTTCTCTTTTAATCACTGTGATACTAAGCTGCTAAAACTTGAATGTCTCTTGGGCAATAGACTTTTAAAAACACTGCTAAGCAGAACTTGCAAATAAGGGTAAAAGGCCAATCTGTGTTTTAAGGTAACTGCCTGAATGATGGCATCTTCATTGTTCAAACAACAAAAAAAGTGATTTTTAACCATATGGCTATTGGACTCTGGAAATTTTGCATAATTTCAAATACAAGCGTGGACATTTCCCTGTGTGTGTGTGTGTGTGTGTGTGTTTGTGTGTGTGTGTTGGAGGGCTCTCAGCTCTTTATCTTGTTCTTTGTCCTGTAAGACACTGGCTTGGTGTCTCTAAGGACGACACCCTCATGAATCCTGGATGCAGAATATTTTCAGTTAGTGCTGCCTACGATTTTCAGATGAAATGTCACTACTGAAGTGAACTTTTGGAGGAGCCTGGGTCCCGAGTTTACAAGCTCCTCCCCTGGCGGAGGCTGGAGACTAATGTGGGTTTAATGTTGTTATGAGCCAGGCGGCTGAGCGGGGTAACAATACGAGTCTGTTGGACATGTCTTCTGGGTTGTCACGTTCAATTTGCACATGACCTCCTGGCCAAAAAATGGGAAAGAAGTGGTAGAATGTGGGACTGAAAGCTCATATTATTGCTTTGACAGCTTCACTCATCTAGAAGTAATGCAAAATGCAATTTATATTTATACACTCTGACCTCCTGCGCAGAGAGGGAAAGTATCTAATGATGGGCCGAGGTACTGGAGGAAGAAATAGATCTCAATACAGCTGGAATTTGTCTACATTTTTGCTTTTCAACCATTCAATTACAGTCAAAAGATAAATGAAACACGAACAGCGCACTGGTGAGGTAGTGACACAATTATTTTATAGTGACTGGGTTCTGGCTTTGAGTCTTGGCAGAGGTGGCCACAACACGCCTTATTTCACTGGAGACAGATAATCTGTCTGCTCCCACTGGACAAAGGCCCTCTGCTTGTAGGTACGTCATTACGCCCATCAGAGAGGAAAAAAGACACCAGCGAGTCAGTGACACTCCAGATCTGCATTTGGAAATTCTTGAGAGGGGCTGACACGTTAATCCTATTAACCAAGATAAATCAAGTCAGGCCTGGTGGTAACTGGGGCATTATTCACTTTCGAGTGGAAAGAGGCAGTAGGCAGAAAGCACCATTTTCTTTTGTGCATCGGGAAATTTACTGGCTTTTACATGCCCTCAAATAGCTTCCTTCTGAATAGAGTCCACGAGCTAACTGGGGAGAATGGGACTATAATTGTCAGCATCTTCAAATATGTCCTGAGGATTTCAGAACAGGGTTTTAAACCCATACTGTTTCTAGGATCTACGGCCTCATAGTCTCTCTAAAAGTAGGACATGCAAGGAAAAGGAGTCTGGCCCTGTCCAGAGACTAAAAAGGACAGTAATCATCACCTTCTTAAAGGCAACAGCTCCTGCATGGCTGACGGCAAACTACCACTTGAACATGTTTGTGTCAAAGGTTATACGAGAGACCCACAGATCAACCTTGAGAAATAAAGAGAAATGGGAGATTGCAATAAACAGTGTACTGGAGTATTCCTAAAATGATTGCTAAAGAAGTCCATTTGTCTATATTTTTGCTAATTTTTTCTTAACTTTTATTCTTTGGGGGATAAAGGGCTGCCACTGCTTAAGTTTTCCTACGTGTATTAAACTTCTCCCCACTATGTCCCACCGGTAAGTTCTGATGCAAAAGACTGGAATGCATTTTGTTTTTTCTTTTTTCTTAACTGAACAGAATGTTCTGTGTGGAGGAATATCAAATAACACAGACTCTCAGATCAAATATTTCTCCTTTCCCTCTCTTATCACAGTTGATGACACAAACTCTCCACCATTACCTCCACCCCAGGGGGGAAAAAAGGGAGCTCACTTGTAGAGTTCAGCTGGTCAATTTCCTTAGGTTTCCTTTAGGAAACAGAATGTGGTTTGGGTTTTAAGATATTGTTTCTAAGGTTTTACTAGATTCTCAGTGCAGAAAAAAATTAGCAGAGAGGGTGTGAATTGGAGAGAGATGGACACAGGAAGTCTGGAATCCCAGTCACACAAGAGAATCAGGGTATCAGTCTCTTAGGGATGCTCTGAGGAGGTAGGGTACCACACCTGGGGTAAGTTAAGTATAGGTTATTTCTGCTCGACAACTGGAAGAGAATAATCTCACAGCCCCTCTCCAGTTGTGGGTCTTTGAAGAGGAGTTCTAGGGTTGGACATGGGGCCCAGAGGTCAGAGGGGAGACCATCTCCATGAGGACACCGTCTTTATGAGGAAACTCCTTACTTCCTGGTTTAAACAAACTCGGGGCAAGAGGGCTTCCCTGGTGGCTCAGCTGGTGAAGAAGCTGCCTGCAATGCAGGAGACCCAGGTTTGATCCCCGGGTTGGGAAGAGCCCCTGGAGCAACCCACTCCAGTGTTCTTGCCTGGAGAGTTCCATGGGCAGAGGTGCCTGGAGAATCCCGTAGACAGAGGAGCCTACGGTCCATGGGGTCACAAAGAGTCGGACAGGATAGAGTGACTAACACTTTGGGGACAAAATAAGACACCAGGAAGACAGCTGCTGGGTTTCTGGTTCCGTCCTCCTTTCCCAGGTACCTGCCCCCTCCCCACACTGGCTTTCCTCCTGGGTGCCATCACAGCCATTGCTTCTCCGAGGACGAACTGAAAAACGGCCGAAGACACCCTGGCTGCCATCGGCACGTGAGGGTATTCCCAGGTGACTTTCCGGGGGTAGGCAGGTGCTCTTTCTAAACACACAATGGTGGCAAAGAGATGTGGGAAGGATGGGAAGCCCGAGGTCTCCTTCAGGGGCGCTCATCCTCGCTTGGAGCTCCACGGACCTGGGGCCTGCGTGGGACACAGGAGACGCCAACTCCCCCGTCCTTTGCAGGAGGCGGCGGCTGGGGGCGGGTGGTGCAGAACTGGGTCCTGGGGAGCTCCTCATTTCCGCTGAGATGGCTGAGATGAAATGGCAATGCATGTGAACTCTTCACGTTCACCGGCTGGAGAGGGAATCTCGAATAAATCTTTCCATTTTGATTTCAGGCTTCTGAAAACAGTTATAAGAGGAGACTGACTAATTAAAGACATGATTTCAACCAGTTACATAACCAGCCTCGTGAACAGCTCATGGGATGCTGACGGAAGTGACCTGGGTACCATTCTTCTATCTGTTTCCCCTTCCTGTTCTGTTCCTCTCGGCAAAGCCCCCATTCCATGAAAAAATGAACCCCAAAGTGCAACAGGGCTCTTCTCATTTTGAGGAACACGCCTTCGCAGCACGTGAGCGCGCAGCCCCCAGATCCAGAACTTTCTGGCAGAGGCTCCGGGGGCCTAGCCCGGGAGCTGGGAAGGCAGGAACCCGGGTCGTCGGGGAGCATCCGCGCGGGGCCCCATGTCCCGGGGCCGGTCCCGCAGGAGTTAAACCCGGAGGCAGACAAAAGGGAGGCGGCTGCGGTTCCTCCTCTCGGCTCTCAGTTGAAAATAGAACGGCTGCCCTCTGGACTTTAACTCCCGCCAGAAAGGGCATTTTATTACAGGTTATGACAAGTTGCCGAGAGACACGCAGAACTCAATAAGAAGGAGCGGCGAGCGGCATCAAAGATGCTCGAAATGTTTGGGAGACAGAGCGGAGATGGCTTCAAATGATAGGTGTTAGCAGGGCTCGAGATGGAATCTGCGGGGCCGGCGGGCGGGAGGGGCGGCGCGGGGATGGGGAGGTCGGGGTCCCCGCCTCCCGCGCCGACCGAGACCCCTGCGACCTCCCCTCCGCCTCCTCCCGGAGTCCAGCGACTGCTGCGACCGACCTTCCCAGGAGGTTCGCGCCAGCCGCTCCGCCCAACGTGGCTACTTTGCGTTTTCCGACTCCACGCAGGGAAATCTGCACTTTCCCCTCCTCCCCGGGTTCTGTTTCTCTCTGAACCTCTGGGAGAACAGGGATGTTCCTCTGAGAACCGGTGTGGTGCTCCATACACACTTCCACTTTCGGTTTTTCTCGGAGTTTCTCTCTTCCCACCTAGTTAAAACAGAAATAAAGGACCTCAAGCGGCGAGTTCCATTTTTTTCTGCCAGCTGGGAGATGCGCCTTTTGGGGTTTCTGCTTAAGTCAGCCTACCAGTCCTAACTGCTGCTCAGGGTCCCGCTGACCCGAGCTGATTCTGCAGAATGAGGAACACAACCCCTTTCTCCCCGGCCGCCTTTCAGATGCTTTTCATCAGCCATCGCCCGTGGAAAATAGTTCTGTCTCCGCGAGTGCTCAGACGTGCAGACCCTTGTCCGAGTCTGAACTCGCCGTGGAATGGAGGACCTCCATCAGAACAGAAAGCTAGCGCCCCAAATGGAAGTGGCGTTTGCCAGATGTGGGTCGGTCTGAGGGTGACGGCTGATCTCCAGGAGGGGCAGCTATCTAGAGAATCGCAGGAGGGAAAGAGTCGGGGGGCAAGGTATTCCCAGATGGGAGAGAAGTTTATCTAAATTCCGTCTCTAGCACTAAAATCTAAAGAAGACGTGGTTAGTAGTTTCAGAAGCAAGCCTCCCCTACAAAGTGCGGTAATTTGCAGGATTTGAACTCAAAGCCAGAAACAAGAAACTTTCTGGCAGAAATATGTAGCACACTATGGCAGATATTTAAAAATGAACAAACTTACAGATATTTTTCTTCCCCTTTCCCCCTCCTGCTTAAAAAAAAAATCTAAGAAAATAAGAAGTGGACGACCCTCTGAACCTCTGTTATTGAGGAGGTGAGGGAGCAGATAAACCATAAATACATACCAAATATGTAGCTGGTATCCGTCACCATTTCCCATCCCCTGATGGAGGGCTGGATCCCCTCAACTGTACGAAAAGTAGCTCAAGTGCTTGCCTGATGGTCCAATCTGATAAATGTAACAATCTCTTAAAATTGTAGAGAGGCAGTTTCTTGGGGTGATGGTCTTGAACATACACGCCTCCTCCCCGCCCAGTACCCACCCTGTGCCACAGACCCACGCAAACCCAACTTCGTTTTTCTCACCTCAATCCAATCTTTTACTAGAAGTTTCTTGCAGAACTGTTTTTCCTCCACATGTCAGTGTGCCTGATTTTTAGAGACTTTGCTTCTTGACTCTCCCCCAGAACTCTCAGTAAAGCCTCCCCACCCCCCAACAACTTGTTTCAGATGCACAGACAGACCTCTACCTTAAATTTGTGACAGAAGTTGGAGAAAGTTCATATGAAAACAGCTGAGCCTGCAGAACAAGCCCTGGGTGCTCATCCTGTGCAGAGGAACTGATGCAGAACTTACATCAAGTGTAAAGAGCCTTGAAAATGAGTGGGAAAGGCCCCTGGAAAAGAGAAAATTTGTGTGACATGAAGTCACAAGATTAATAGAATGAGAGATGCTAGTCATTTTTCTGTCATCATGAGCCATAATAGTACCTTGAAGATAAAACCATATTTCCCCAGAGATCTGTTTATTTGTGCTATTTTTGTTTTAAACTTCAGAACTAAAAAAAAAACAAACAGAATTTTTGTTTTTCAAATGACTGTCCATTGGGAACTCATCAATTACATGTTTTGCGAAATTGTAGGACTCTTTTGGTAAAATATTAACATATCAAAAAAACTTTAGCCCTCACAATGGAAAACCTTCCTCTAGTGTTTTGGTTTTAAAAAGATTGGGAAAGAGAAATTGTAAACGAAATCACCCCACTGGCTTCGTCCATGTAATTTGGGAATCCTTACAAAAATGCTGGAGGGAGAGGAAAAACGCAAACTGAGCTCAACACCCATTCTTGGCATTTGGCAAAGTTTTAACAGATAAGGATCACTCCTTGTTTCTTTTTTTTCTTCTTTCTTGCTTTCTGGAATGGGGTTATATATCAATTCATCTTTCAGAATCAAACTCAGATATGCTTAAAACTTCATGGATTTTTACATGTTCTCGTCTTTTTTGTATGCTCTGTCCCCTGCCCCCTTTCTGAAAATAGCAAATTGTTGAGGGTATAAAGAAAAACTGCACATCTCAAACTTTCCCGTACACCCTGCTGAAAAGAAAGAGGATAGAGAGATTCAAGTAGAAGAAACATTAAGATGTCTCTAGCAACACCCCAGAAAAAAAAATTATAAAAATAAGAAAGGTCATCTGTAAGTAAGTTAAAACCAGAGCTGTCACCTGTAAGTGAAACTGCCCTGCAGAGGTTTTCTGTGTTGTGACCAGGGGTCGGGAGAAAACAGAAAGGAATCGCCCCTTGGGAGTGAATAAGAATGAAGTTACTGGTGATGGGGGACAGAGGACAAATTTGTAAAAAGAGGTTACCTAGGGATATTTTTTTGTACCTGTCTTCACAAATCCCCCTAGCAGCTTGGAGAAGATCTGGAAAGCGAGGCGAGCAAGGTGAGATGAGGAACTCGGAGGGAGGCTGGCGCGGCTTCAGCCCCTTTGTGAGAAGTGCAGGGGCGTCTCTTTCTACAGTTTTCCTCACTTCTGAGGCTGGAATCATAAATTCAAGTGGCCGCCCCTCCGCTCCTGTCCATCTGCTTTAGCAAACCTGACATAGTGGAAGAAATATGACATGTGAATTAGTAAAGAGGAGCTAGTTGACTTTTAACCCTGATTACCTTTCTCAGATGCCATTACCTGCAAGTTTATCTAGCCATATACTGCCAGAATTACAGGGCGTGCCAGGCAGGGGGAAGAGAGGAGGAAGCAAAGCTGGGATTTTGTGCAAATATTAGGGAAAAGCAGAATGCTTTACTTTCCTATTTATGTCACTTTAAGGGATGAGTACTATGTTACAGGCAACAAACCACTCGTGTCCAAAAAAGAAGTCAATTTCTCAGAACCTGAAAAAGACAAAATTTAAAGAATCCAGCATCACCCCTCCTTATATCCCTCTGTTCTCAGTTCCTTCTGGCCGAGCTTCCCAGAACTTTAATTTTTGTTACCTTTAACCTGATTTAAATGAAGTCTTAACTTTATGAACAGTAATCACATAACCGCTCTCCTCTGAATCTTCTTCCTCCTCCCCCCTCCCCTTTGGATACAACTCCTGTTTTTGCTCTGTTGCAAACACTTCTCAAAAGGGAAGCAACATTGTTTTATATGCTTTTAAAGATAGCTCAAAGACCCTGAATTGAACTCTTTCAAAACTTTAGAAAACATCCAGAGACTATCTAATTTAGGCAACCGATATTACAAAAATCAGCAATAATCATTCAGGCATTCAAACAAAAGTTTCTCTGTACTAATTAGGCAACCATTATTCTGAGGGGCTTGAGTAACTCGCCAGCTGTTGTTAGGCTAAAACAGGAAGGGATTTTTGAACACTTAGGGGTGTCTTCTTCTTTTAAAATGAACAAGAGGAGAGTTGGAGTCAAAATAATAATAATAATGATTGCTTAGTGCTTTGGGCATAGATTTGTGTATCCTGTTGCCAGGGTAAAGGCAATAATTGAATCTATCCCAAATCTGAGTGATGGAGTAGTCAGAAATGACTCCACGTGACAGAAGAGCCAGGAGGCAAGTGATGGATACTATTGTCCAAACGTGACCCTCCATTAACATCACCTATCAGCATCTGGATCCTGTCACTGTGTCCCATCCCAGAGCCAAGAGGGCTGCCTGGCACATTCCTAGCGCTTCAAGGGCTTGCAGGCTGCGGTCAACCCCGCATCAACTAAATGGATGGGGAGACTGACCCAAACCTTGCTCTCTCTCTCTCCAACTCGCCTTATTACCCCTCTCCAGGCCCATTGTTCAGCAGGTGCTGGCAAGTTGCTCCTTATCTCGCCTCTGTTTATGAGGGCTTTTTATTAATAACAAAGGGAGAGATGGTATTAATATTAATTAACACAATAAAATGAAACAGTTTGGAGAATCCACCAAACGAATCACCTCCTCCTCTAATTGGAGCTGGAGAGAAAAGGGGAGGAGGAGGGGAGAGGAGGGGAAAGGAGGGGAGATGAAGGGGAGGGGGAGGGGAGATACAGATGACCTACTGGGTGACAGGCACAGGTTGGAAGGGTGACATTTTATTGTAAGCCTCCCAGTGAAAGGAAGAAAAGGAAGGGACCAGTCAATTTAATGCAGGGACCAAGAGTGCAAGGGTGTTGCTAAGAGACAGGGATGCTGCTAAAGTTCTATCAGAAGCACTACTCTGACCTTATGCAAATTGAGGCGGCCCACGCTTTGTGGAGCGGCTGAAAATTCCACCCCCTGTGTCACCAATACCTGGCATCCAGCCTTTTATTCAAATGTTCTCTAAACACACACACACAGGATGTGACAAAGCAGGACACATTTAGGGGCTGTAAAAAACACACACACACAGACAAAATGGGGGGGATACTCATAATGGTCATAATTTTTAAAACCAGGGAGGAAAATCAACATCAGATCTTCCTGCGGAAATGTCACCCATCTTTACCTCCTGGCACTATCATTTTCCTTTAGCTGAAAAGGAACCTAAAGATTCAGAAATTGTCTTCTCTTTGCAGAAATGAAGCTTATTAAGCACCACCCTGGCTCTCAAAGTAGTGTCTTAATTTACACCCCAGGGGTGTGTGGAGAGGATGGTGTGTGTATGTGGGGGGGTGGGGTGGGCCGGGGGTGCGAAAGCCCCGTGCAGGCTGGGGAAACTGCATCGCGCGCCCCACTCCACAACTAAAAACGTAGGCATGCTTTCCCTTCCATTTTTACGATCCACCCTAGGACAAATGTTAAGTGCAAAAGGCCAGAGGTTTGGAGACCAGTTGGGTCTTCCAGGAAGTTGACTATCCTCGCAGTTGTATAAAGCGGGAATCTCAGCGGATGTCACTGGGGCACCTACGGTTAATCGGCCAAGGCGGGGTGGGCATATATTCCACGCCACACCCCCGCCCCAGGCGCCCCACGAGGCGGGACTGGGCCCGGATGCGGGAGAAGATGCTGGCCCGCGGGGTCAGTGTCGCAAGGCGCGCAGGTGGTGGAAGGCGCAGTCGCTGTCGCCCGCCAGCCCCCGCCGCTCCACCGCGCGGCCCTGCAGGGGCAGGGACGGAACCGGCCCGCGAGGCAGTGCGGCCGCCCGGGCCTCGGGTTGGCGCCTCTCGGGACCACTGCAGCCGGCTGGACCCGGGGTCAGGTTTGTGCACCAGCACATCCAACGGCCCAGGCCAAACTCCCTCTCCATCTGCCTTTCTGTCTTCCTCTCTTCAGTCCATATTAACATTTGTCCTCCCCAGCCTGGTCACACACAAACACCAGGAAAAGGAACCTCGGTTCCCAGGCCAGTGGGAAAACCACTGACCTTAAGGGTGGCAATCCTGAGAAGTCTCAGACAGGCGACTCTCACAGCTCTTTGCGGGCACTTTTAATTCTCTGGGGCCACCGCACCCCGACCGCTGCAGCTTTGGGAAGGTCTGGGGCTTTGGGCTCGTGGGGAGGGCAAGCTAGGAGCAGAGAGCCCCCCAGATACACCCGGGCCAACCCTACCTCCTCCGCCTAGGACTGGCTGCAGCCAGAACCCAATGCAATCACCCGGAGGCTCCTGCTGATTCCTCCCTCCCCTGCTCCCCAAGGAGGACAGAGGCGTCTTCGAGCCAAGGCAGAGCACCAACACACACAGACACACACAGGCACACACACACAAAACTTTGCAGACTCGGTTTAACCAGCGAGCTTTTTACCCACTCCATTCCCTCCCTCACTGTTGACTTCGATATTGATAAAATACCCGCGCGTTCCTGTCTTTCTGGGAGTAGCTGCAAATGAATACATTCAACGACTCGGGGTGTGTGTGTGGGGGGGCGTGTTTCCTGGCTTCTGCGGGCGGTAACTTCCCAGGGTAACTTCTCCTTAGGACCCTCCCACCTCCCTTCTTAATGGTGGGCCTTTTCATAATGGGCGCACTACTATTAAAATTTCATATTAGCAGTGTGTATGGTGAACTTTGTAATGGGAAATTCAATAGCTGCTGTAAATATTAATGGAATATGAAATGAAGCCACAGCCTCGACCAGCCCTGGCAGTAAAACCCGCGAGCATGTGGCGGCCCCGGGGCGAGAGGGGCCTTTCCTCTTGTCGCGCTCGTTTTATGACATTAGCGCGGGGCTTCCCGCGCCGGCGCGGCCTCAGAAGCCGAGGTGCTGGGTCACCCTTGACAAATGTCCCCGTGTCTCGTCAACAGGCCCCCGCCCGGCCCTGCCACTCCTGTCTGCCCCACAGGCCCCGGGAGAGTGCTTGCGGGTGTCCTTTGCAGGTAAAGAGCTCTGGAAAGCACCAAGTCGCCGCCCCCCCGCCCCCCCCCCCCCCCCAAAGATTACAGGATCCCAGCGCCTCCTCCAGCAGGGGCAGCCCCGGGTGCAGCCAGTGCAGGACAGGTCCTCGCCCGGAGATGGAGGGAACCCAAGCAAGTTTGGGGGGGATGGAAATCACGGTCAAGGTTGGCCGGATCCGTACCTCCCATCCTCATCCCCATTCCCTCCCCGCCTCCCACCCAGAGGACCCGGCTCAGCAAGGGAACCGGGGCTCGGTAGGGCGTCTGGAAAGGGACTCGGGGAAGCCAGTCCAGGCCGCGCGTTCGGGTCCCACGCGTTCCCGGGGTCTCGACGTGTCCCCACGTGCGCTCGAGTGGCAAAGGCCGCCCGGGAGATCCGGCGACGAGGTGGGGCGAGGGGTGCGGGGGGGCGGTTGGTAGTGATCTACGGGCGCTCGGACTCCAGGAGCTGGGTCGCCAGTGCTGCCGCCGGGTTCGGGCGTGGGCCTTGGGCAAACCGGCGGGGAGGGAGAGCGTGGACGCCGGAGCAGCGGCGAGATCGCGGCGGCCTCCGGCGCCCGGGATGGATCAGTTCCGAGCTGCCGTCGCCGCCGAGGAGGGTCGGGGGAGGCGCGACTTGCTGACAAACGTGGTCAACACCTCGGCTGCCCCGGCGAGTTGTTTCAACAGGCTGGGGAGAGATCGGTACTTTGAGTGGCAGGCGACGCCTTTCCTCACTCCGGGTATTTGTGGTGTACCGACAGCACTTCGGAGAGCTTAGTTTTAGATGGGACATTAATCTTGTTAAGAGATAGCCTGTCAGCGTCGGCCCGGGGCCTTTCCCTCTCTCTGAAGACCACTCCCCATCCTTCCCCCCCGGAATACCGACACTCCTCGCCGGGTCCGACACGGGCGCCTGGGGTGGCCGGTCCACGTCGGGGCTAAACGGGGGCAGGGCGAGACGCCCCCAAGAAGGTTCAAGTCAAAATCGACTTAAATGACAGCGGAGCCTGGGTCCTGGCACCTTCACCCCCATCATTTTTTGCCTGTTTGCGAGTGGGGAGAGGGGAGGACTTGATCAGAGCAGGGAGTTTGTTCTCAAGTCACCAAGCACGCAGGCGAGACCCCCTGGCTGCGAAGAACTCCGGGCAACTGTCTTCCTATTTTCCTTCGATTGACCCCCAGGTGTCATCGCTGTGGAGTCTTCCATCACCTCCCCCCTTACCATCAGCCCTATGAGATCACGTTTCTCTCCCGTTCCCCACTTTTAAATGATTTCCTTTCCAGTTATCCTCCCCACCCACCCCCCGCCCCGCCCCGCCCCAGTTAATCCAGGATAGTTTCTCCTGCGCTCCAGATGCAACAAACTGCAGAGATGAAATGAACTGAAATAAGAACGGAATTGACATAGCGTGGGTTGGTTTTGCACCAGGGGTTTCACTGCGGGAATAGTTTCAACAAGGCATCCGCGTTTTCCAGATCCATCAAAAAGCTTCAGGTGGGGTTTGCATTCTCACCGAGCCTCGGAACAGTCCTCCCACCCTCAACCGCTGTTCCTTGTATCACCCCCGCTCCCCCTCACCCCCACCCCACCAAGTTAAATAGCCTTGCCTGTTTCTCTTCTTAAATCTTCTTCCTTCCTCCAGGATAGTACATCTTTTCCCTCTTGCCCTTAAAAGAGTTGCACTTTAAAAGAAGATTAAAAAAAAAAAAAAAGACCAGAAATGGATATAGGTTTTGTAAGTGTTAAATAACTTTCTCAGCGTGTATTAAAGGAAGATTGTATTTTATCAGCAGCTGATTGATGCAGCCCTATGATCCTGTCGGTTTGTCTATAGTATCATATTTATTTAACCTGCTGGGGGCTGTGTTCAGGGGCCGCCTGTTCACGCTGACAAGAGCATGCACATTACACACTACTCCAGGTATTTTGATTGATTGTTCCCACCCCAAAGCCTTTGGTTCATAATTTAGCACAGCAGGTTTTGCATCACAGACTAGGTTTCAACAACAACAAAAAATCCTGTAAGAGATTTCAATGAACAGCTACCGCCAAGAAACCTTTCTCCACCTGCAACCCCCAAATATTTTAAATACCTCCTGAGATGGTTCAGTTGGTATAATTACAGGGCACACAACCTTTATTTACCCTAGTTCCCTAAGTGTGATCAGATTATTCATTTTAATTTGTAGCTGGACCAACATTTCCTTAACTGTGGGTGGCACGGGAAGTGGGGTGGTGGTTGTGGAAATGTCAGAGAGTGTGGGCTTTTCATTTCTTCTCTTTGGCTCTCTTTCTTTCAATAACAGGTTTGAGATGTGGAAGCAGTAGAAAGACAGACGAAGTGGCTCTTTTGCACAGTCTCCTGAGGCTGCTTTGGGAATGAGTTCATAGCATCCTTTGGCAGTAGACTACCTCTAAATGCCCCCGTTGTACCCTGTGGTTAAGGCAAGATTTTTAAATAAGTGATGTCCTGTTCAATGTATGGAATAAACTTCTTAATATTTGTGTCTTTTCAAATAAATAACCCCAATGATCTGGGCACATCCTAGTAGTTCTGAAATTTTTGATCTGAAGTTAGCATTGCCTATTGAAGGACACATGAATAATTACTTCCTATGTGGTTTCTTATAAAAAGGAGACTTCCCCTTGACTTCTTTTTAAACTAACAGCAACAGAACACACATATATGTGTACTAACTAAACTAACCTTGAAAAACAATGTATATGTTTTGCTACAATGAAATGGGACATATTTTTTGTGCATCTTCTTGGATTTTTATATTCTGGTTAGCAATGGTTTTGTGTGTATATGTAAAAGCAAAATTTCAAAATGTGTGCTATTTTCTAGTAATAGAGATGTTGTTTGTTATGCTTGCTATTTTTACATTTGTCCTTTAGAAACTCTTGGAATTACTCCCAAAGCCTGGAAAGGCAGTCTTAGCACTGTATCTCTTTGTCCTTTAGAGTCTCATTTTGTTGTTCTAGATCAGATGAGAAGATTTTTACCAAAGTGGTTTACTGCATATTTACATAAAGCTGCACTGCTGGGGTGGGGGTAGGATTTAAAAAAGATGTCAAGTGGATAGTTGCCCCTCAATAACACAATGCATTTAAAGTGTTTTTCCCCTTCAGCTCTTAGGTTAACATTGGGGAAAAATTATGTATCTGGTGATGGCAGGGATTCCAACATTTATAATTAACACTTTCTTCCCCATCCATCTATCCATCCATCATGCATGCATCCATCCTTCAGTTTTCCTCATTCTTAAATATGATTATTCACAAAGTGTACCTTTTGGCTTGATTGTATACTTTATAATGATGGTAAAGAAATTAACCAGTGTGATCCACACTTCCCATTCCAGTTAATATTTTCTTTTATCGAATGTCCCTTTTATTTGGAACAAGTTTAGGAGACCCTAATGGTAAATCATCCTTGCTGATAGCATCATATTCAGCAACGTATTTTTATCCCTAGATGTTGCTATTTATCCTTAGTTGACTCTTGATGACAAAAACCAAAATATTTACAAAACTCCAGGAGATGCATCTTTCTGCTGAGAAAAACAGCCGTTATCAAAAGTCAGTACAGACACAATATCCGGAGAGTATGAGAAAGGGCAGGCTGATAAAGAAATATTAATCTCTGACTCAGCGGCGGCCAGGGGGTAGGAAGGCAGATCAAGCAAGGTGAAGAAAAGGCCAATTTGTTTCTGATGAACCAAATCTACACATTTTAATCACTCGAGCTAAGGAGTTTTGAGATACCTTGTGAATCAGCTTGGAGCCATGTTTCCAAAATGTTTGTTTTGCATTGGTTTGCAGTGAAAATAAATCTTTTAAAGCCATCTACCACCATGTTTCTTTAATAGAGGGTACATTACTCCTAACAAGGAAGAAACTACTTTCACATGTTGGCTGTCTCCTGGGGACTCAAATAAATTGGGTCCTATTTCTTTTCAAGGGGCCCTTTTAACCATGCTCACACACTCACAGACAGATACATATATTAGTACAAAAGAATTTCTTTGAAGTTTAGTCACTTCTTAGCTCTGTAGCACCAGACAAGTCACTTCATTTCTCTGTCCCTCAGTTTCCTCATCTGGAGAAATTATAATAGTACCTGCCTGACGGATTGCTGTAAGGAGTGTGTTGACATGTGTGAAGAAGCTCTTAAAGCAGCACCCCCCACATATTTATATCTAGATTTGCATCTGCTATTATTATAGCCCATCGTATGTGTTAGTGTCTTACTAACATCATTACTGAAAACAATAGTTTTACTTATGGTCACCTGGATTGTTGTGACTCTCCTCCACATTTAAAGTGGTTCTTCTAAGGCATTGTGTTCAAATCTGCATTGTACTGAAGTGCAAAATCGTCCCAGAATGAGCAAATTGATTACTATGTTTCTCCCTGTCTCCCTAGGCCCCAAACACACTTAGTAGCCTTTCACACAAATGCCAAGCTAAAGTGCCACTCCAGGGCATGGTGGGTACAGCCACTGAAGTGTTTGTACATCGAATAACAAGAAGATTCCACCAAAAGTCTGTAAAAAGGAAAACATCTCTCCAGCTACCCTGCTAAGGCTGTCAGCATGCCCTTCCTCATTTTATCTTACATATCTAAGCCCTTCATAACATATGTTAATATCCTCTGGGTTTCAGGATATGGTTTTTGTACGTGTGGGGCACTGTCCTCCGTTTGACTGTGGAAGACAAACAGAAAGTGATGTTTCCCCATACTAGGTTAGGATACTGATTAAAAACTAGACTCTTGATGAGAAGGTGAATGGAATTAAATAATAAAATTCCGGGGCGGGGGGGTGGTGGTGGATTTATCCACATGTCAACTTCTGAAATTTAGACAAAACCAATTTCAATGGGGAATAGCATCAACATTACCTGCACTATGGAATATCTGACTTTTTGGTTTTGAGTTAATCTATTGCCGCTTCAGAGAGTAACTTGAGATCAGAGCTAAAGTGAAACCAGAGTGCTTGAAAGGCTGCTAACAGCATGCCCCCCGACCTACTCTTTAGGTTACCCCACATGGAGACAGAATATGACTGGCCTTTGTTACTGTTATATCACAGAACCTCAGACATGAATAGTTTTCATTTATGTCACTCCCCAAACTAAATCATGCAAACAAGGTGGACAGGAGCTAATGTTTTCTTACATGTGTTAACATTGACCTTGCCACTTGGAACCACACCCCTCAATTCCCTAAATCACCGTTCCACATCCCTTTCATATCTTTTCTTTTCAACCTTCTCCATAGTGTAAGACAGTCTTTTCCCACCCTATACACACTGAGAATCCATGAAATTCCGGCAGCCGAACTTTTCACGAAGAGTCCAATAAACAGGTATGTACTTTGCTCATCCACTAAAATATTTACTTTTAAATGGCATGTGTCATCGACCTATTTAATTAAAATAATGAATCTCACATGTTTAAACTCAGCTTCAGTGTTAAGTATCTTCACATTTTAATTAGTTTACTCTCTTAGGTCAGAGAAAGGTAACTTTAGTGAAATAAACATAACTTCCAATATCTCTTTTCATGACCATTCTACAGGGCTAGAAGGATACTTTGGTTTTCTCACTTTTGGACTAATAATAGCTTCAAAGTTGCCTAAAAGTACTAAGCAAAGATATTAGAATGTCCCCAGAAAGGAAAACACATCACAGTGATCTGTGATTTCCTGTATGTGAATGCTGAAATTTAAGGGAAAATATACGTTCTATTTTAAACATTGCTCCCTTTGAGATTTGCAAATGGTTAAACTAGTTTGCACAGTTCTCCTTTTTTTAGCCTTCCTTTTAAGTGCAGCTCTTAAGTAAGCAGGCACTTTAACTTGCCTTCCTATTAGACAGCTTTTTCTTTATTGGCATTTCATAGCACAGCTATCAAAAATAAGATAATGCCCAAGATCTGGGACCTAATCAGCTTTCTAGCTGAGTTTAAAGAGCCTGGAGGCTGTTTAAAGGTGGCTCTGGTTCTGTGTGCCGGCCTACTGCAGTGTTTGCACGGCCACATTTTGATGGAGAGGGTAATGTGTTTGCTAGATAAGGCTAAGGGGACCAGCCAAAAAAGCAGGGCTCTGTTTGATAAACCCTGACATGTTTAGCCATTTTTCACACACATGAAAGGAGGCTTTAAAACCCCAAGGAAAATAGAGGTGTCCATTCAAGCACACTCATGTTTATCGAGACAAAAAAGGTAAATAAAGAAAATTGGCATCTTGTAGTCTATTAATTAGGTCTAGAGCTTATCATTAAATTGAAAAGCTGGATAAAATACAAGTCTATTTCTTGTTGTTGTTATTTGATGTGAAAGTTCAGTTCTTTAAGTCAAGTGTACTTTGGAAGGACAGTTATTTTGTTTGGCTTGCCTTGCCCTGGTAGAAATTTTGAGCTCTGTATAAAGGAGTTGATGAATTGAAGTTAAACTTTTAGAAGGTTGATCTGCATAGACTGGAGATGAGAACTCAGTCTGAAATTAGTGTTAACATAGCATGATGACTTTCTTTATGAAGTGACCTAGAGCCTGAAAACAGATTGATAAAGCCAGAATAAAAATATGCTTTCTGACATCTAGTACTTATAATTAGGTTCAGTTCTAAAACTTCAATTAAAATAAGTTCATACATAATGATGTTTTAAAGTAAAATAGCTTTACAATCTAGAATGATTAAAAATGCTGGAGGTGGACTATTGATTGCCTTATAATAATTTCCCTTTTCTAGAAGAGTAAAGGAATAAAATATCAGAAAGTTTCACAAAATAGAGCTATTTCTCAAACTAAGAATTTTAATGATGTGAATATAAAGATAATTGGGGGCTCAATTTTTAGGCTGTGATCACTTTACATTAATTTAGGAGGAAATATAAGTTCTAAACCAACATCTTAGTAAAATTTTTCTAATTTTTCTCTTTGGGAAAGGTATCTTTCTGGTTTCTTATTTTTCTAAATCAAAAATATTTGGAAAACTGAAAATATGGCCTCAAAAGATTAGTTCAGCTACGGAACATTTTAAAATATAATCACTTGAATCTTTAGAAATGTATTTCTTCTATATATTAATCACTTAAAACATTTTTATGCCTTAGTGTTAATAATCTATATGATGTATATTTTTAGATGAATTTAGTGTCAACTAGGGATTAATGTGAATTAATTAAATTGACTGTAACTTCTTTAATGAGAAAAAAGGATTTAGTTTTAATACAATGATCTTAATAAAGCTTTTCTGTACTTGTCTGTATTTTCTCAACATTAGGAATTACTTTTATTAGAAGGTGAATTAATTCAATAATGGCAGAGTGGCAAAACATGAACTAAAACAAGTGATTGCAAACTGACTTTGTTATTGTTATGGAGGTTGCATAATCAAACCAAATAACTTTCAATTAAAAAGGAATCAATTTGTGTAAGCTATTTAAAAATAAAACCACAAATTGGAGTTCATATTTAATTTTCTCTTCAGTCATTGGACAGAATTTTAAATAGTATCTACAATGGAAGGCAAGTGCTCAACAAGCTTGACTCTTTTCTCCAAATAGTGAAAATTCACATCTCAGAAATCCTTTTCCAATAAAATTACACTCCCCAAAGATGCAGAAATCTGTGAGGTCTCTAAGGCTAACTTGTCTGTACATTGACAAAGAGACACAGAACTCCAAATGCATATCTGGAGTGAATAAGGTCTCACGACGCCTCCATTATAAGATGTGCTAAGTCACTTCAGTCATGTCTGACTGTTGTGATCCTATGGACTGCAGCCCACCCGGCTCCTCTGTCCATGGGGTTCTCCAGGCAAGAACACTGGAGTAGGTTGCCACGCCTTCCTCCAGGGGATCTTCCCGACCCAGGGATCAAACCCACATCTCTTATATCTCCTGCATTGGCAGGTGGGTTCTTTACCACTAGCGCCACCTGGGAAGCCCCTCTCATATAAGATAAGATTCAAAAAGAAGATGAAAACTAGTTGAACACACCAGACCACCCTATAATTCTCATCCTTTATTTTGAGGGGTACTCATTGGAATTATGGGCTATGTTCTGTTTAAAATTGAAATTACATTTGGTTATCACTATATTTAGAACAAAGATGGATGAAGAATGGCTAGAACACAGGGACTAGCAAAAACAAAACAAAATTGAAGCCTAAACCAAAAAAAAAACAAACAGAATAATCTAGGCTCTTTTCCCTCCCCCTACTTTTTTTTTTTTTAATATTCCCAAATGCAACCCTCATTTTAATGATCAAAGCTCATGTGTAGTGTCTGCTACCAGCTCCTCTTGAAGGCTGTCATTCCCCCTGTTCTGCTAGGACTCTTTTTAAACTCTTGTGTTTAAAAATCTGACAAGGTAATCTCCCAATACCTGTGTTTTCAGGGGATGTGTGCAGTGGATTATACCTTTAGCAAGCTGCTCCTGGCATCTCTCAAGGTGCATCTTCAACCAGTCAGATAAAAGACAGTCTAAACTAGATTATGCAATGCTTTACTTATTAGCCTTAGACATGAAAATATAGCATTTTAGATCAAGAATCTCCCAATTAAAAAAAATATTATGCCCAGATCTGGCCGATGAAATGTCAAACCACTCCAGTATTCTTGCTTGGAAAATCCCGTGGACAGAGGAGCCTGGCGGTCTACAGTCCACGGGCTCACAAGAGTCGAACATGACTAAGAGACTAAACCAGCACCACTAGTGGCCACTGAAAGTTTCCAGGCCTGTAAAGGAAAGATTGAGGACAGGAGGAGATGGGGACAACAGATGATGAGATGGCTGGATAGCATCACCCACTCAATGGACATGAGTTTGCTAACTCAAGGAGACAGTGAAGGACAGGGGAGCCTAGTGAGCTGCAGTCCATGGGGTTGCTGAGAGCTGGACTTGACTTAGTGGATGAACAGTGACAAAGCTTTCACTAGCATGGCTGCCTTGGTCCCAGTTCTGGCTTTGCCACTTGAAGAGTAGGTGACAGAATCCAGTTTTCTGGTTTGTTGAGAATTTGAAAGTAAGGATCCAAAGTTCTTAGTCCTATGTCTGACACAGAGTAAGGTTTTCATAAGTGATGAATCTCATATAACTACTAAGGATGGTGGCCACAATAGATCTCAATTCAGAAACAAGATAATTCAAAGGTCAGTTGAGGTACTATTGGGTGGGATGTGTAAAATGTCCCCAAAGAGCTTTCAAAGGGAAACAGGTAGAAAATAGTCACTGCAGGTAGTGGATTTCAATTCCATAAGCAAGGATTTTCCAATAATTAGATTAGTTTCAGGACATTAAAAAAATGGCCATGTCATCTGTCAGGGGTGTCAGAGGGAGGATACTTGGATTTTGTTGGGGCTTCACAAATCAGTGTTTCCTAAAACTGCTTGCATAACATGGAATCACCTGGGAAACTTTAAATATCCACATTATAAATACATTAGAAACATCTTGTCTTTCTGCACAGACATAAGCACACCATTTACAAGTGTAATTTCATGGTATTTGTTAGAAAGGAGATGCTTTGACTATCTAATACCAAGATGGAATGCAGTTAGCATGAGAGCAAAATTGTTGGCCTTTTTGATTGTTCACTGTGAAACTCAGCAAATCACATTGTGTCTCCCTTTTCCAAAGAGCATTCTGATATGAGAGGAATCTGATAAAAATGCATATCAAGGATAGTCACAAAAGAAAAAATATGCAGAACCATAATACAGAAAGCATCTCAAAAACTAACATCCTGGCCCAAATTATTTTTTCTTTTAATGAATAATATTATAATAGTAGCTACCATTTATATAATACATTATTCTGTTTCTAAATTGCAAACTGATTTCACTTAAACTCTCTGATACTAAGGTTACTTTTCTGAATGGGGGTTGGAGAAGTTGAACTAGATGAGGATTGGTCAAGCCAAATGCCTCCAGGAAACTACAGATAGGTAATTCAGAGCCAACCAGGAGTGATGACTGAGAGTCATGGGGACTGCAAACTGGGGAGCGAGGTTCTAAAGAGAGGCCCTTCTATTTGATGCTTGTTAAATGTGGCCTTGTGGAAATGCATGATTCAGTTTTACCACAGCTTTTGATTTTTCAAGATAACATGGAAATTCAAAATGGCTTAGTAATTGCTGGCTGGATATTCACTTGTGGATTAATTTAGGGAGTCTCCTGGACCCTTTGTCCCCTGCCTCTTTTATTTCCCTCCTTCCATGTATTTATACAAGGCCTTAGGGTGCTTTTTTTTTTTTTTTAGTTTTTTATTTTTATTTTCGAATAGGAATAGAGTAAAATATGTCAAGAGTATTAGAAATGATTGATCATGAAATCTGAATAATGTGAGACCAAGAATAGATATATTCTCTTCTTTTTAACACTGGTTTAATTATAAAAACATAATAATTTTACTTGCAAATAAAGGTATATGAAACAGCCATTGGTTTAACTTAAATACCTACTCCTTTACAATGTCCTATTTACCTGAGAAATAGCAGTGGTATATAAACATAAAAGTAGTGAAAGAAAATAATGCACTGATATTAAAAATACTGAAAATAAATCACTTGACTCATAACATACTGCCTTTTCACATCAGTAGTTCTTCAGTGTTTTAAATTTGTGCTTATTAAAATAAAAAGTAATATTGAAAACAGTGATTATAACTATCACTAAGTTTTTGGATTCTTTTTAATTAAAGCAGTTTTACACCTTTTCTTGGGGGGGGGGGAAAGCAGAGATGCAGAAAATAGTCTGTATAATAGCTTCCTAATAGCTGAATTATTCTTTTTTTCATTTATTTTTATTAGTTGGAGGCTAATTACTTTACAATATTGTAGTGGTTTTTGCCATACGTTGACATGAATCAGCCATGGATTTACATGAGTTCCCCATCCTGAACCCTCCTCCCACCTCCCTCCCCATCCCAGCCCTCTGGGTCATCCCAGTGCACCTGTCTTGAGCACTTGTCTCATGCATCCAACCTGGACTGGTGATCTGTTTCACACTTGATAATATACATGTTTCGATGCTGTCTCTCAGATCATCCCACCCTTCTCCCATAGAGTCCAAAAGTCTGTTCTGTACATCTGTGTCTCTTTTTCTGTTTTGCATATAGGGTTATTGTTACCATCTTTCTAAATTCCATATATATGTGTTAGTATGCTGTAATGTTCTTTATCTTTCTGGCTTACTTCACTCTGTATAAGGGGCTCCAGCTTCATCCATCTCATTAGAACTGATTCAAATGTATTCTTTTTAATGGCTGAGTAATATTCCATTGTGTATATGTACCACAGCTTTCTTAGCCATTCTTCTGCTGATGGGCATCCAGGTTGCTTCCATGTCCTGGCTATTATAAAAAGTGCTGCGATGAACACTGGGGTACACGTATCTCATTCAGTTCTGGTTTCCTCGGTGTGTATGCCCAGGAGTGGGATTGCTGGGTCATATGGCAGTTCTATTTCCAGTTTTTTAAGGAATCTCCACACTGTTCTCCATAGTGGCTGTACTAGTTTGCATTCCCACCAACAGTGTAAGAGGGTTCCCTTTTCTCCACACCCTCTCCAGCATTTATTGCTTGTAGACTTTTGGATAGCAGCCATTCTGATTGGCATGTAATGGTACCTCATTGTGGTTTTGATTTGCATTTCTCTGATAATGAGTGATGTTGAGCATCTTTTCATGTGTTTGTTAGCCATCTGTATGTCTTCTTTGGAGAAATGTCTATTTAGATCTTTGGTCCATTTTTTGATTGGGTCATTTATTTTTCTGGAATTGAGCTGCAGGAGTTGCTTGTATATTTTCGAGATTAATCCTTTGTCTGTTTCTTCGTTTGCTATTATTTTCTCCCAATCTGAGGGCTGTCTTTTCACCTTGCTTATAGTTTCCTTCATTGTGCAAAAGCTTTTAAGTTTAATTAGGTCCCATTTGTTTATTTTTGCTTTTATTTCCAATATTCTGGGAGGTGGATCATAGAGGATCCTGCTCTGATTTATGTCAGAAAGTGTTTTGCCTATGTTCTCCTCTAGGGGTTTTATAGTTTCTGGTCTTACATTTAGATCTTTAATCCATTTTGAGTTTATTTTTGTGTATGGTGTTAGAAGGTGTTCTAGTTTCATTCTTTTACAAGTGGTTGACCAGTTTTCCCAGCACCACTTGTTAAAGAGGTTGTCTTTTTTCCATTGTATATTCTTGCCTCCTTTGTCGAAGATAAGGTGTCCATAGGTATGTGGATTTATCTCTGGAGTTTCTATTTTGTTCCATTGATCTATATTTCTGTCTTTGTGCCAGTACCATATACTGTCTTGATGACTGTGGCTTTGTAGTAGAGCCTGAAGTCAGGCAGGTTGATTCCCCCAGTTCCATTCTTCTTTCTCAAGATTGCTTTGGCTATTCAAGGTTTTCTGTATTTCCATACAAATTGTGAAGTTATTTGTTCTAGTTCTGTGAAGAATACCATTGGTAGCTTTATAGGGATTGCATTGAATCTATAGATTGAAAATGAGTATACTCATTTTCACAATATTAATTCTTCCAATCCATGAACACGGTATATTTCTCCACCTATTTGTGTCCTCTTTGATTTCTTTCATCAGTGTTTTATAGTTTTCTATGTATAGGTCTTTCATTTCTTTAGGTTGATATACTCCTAAGTATTTTATTCTTTTTGTTGCAATGGTGAATGGTGTTGTTTCCTTAATTTCTCTGTTTTCTCATTGTTAGTGTATAGGAATGCAAGGGATTTCTGTGTGTTAATTTTATATCCTGCAACTTTACTATATTCATTGATTAGCTCTAGTAATTTTCTGGTAGAGTCTTTAGGGTTTTCTATGTAGACGATCATGTCATCTGCAAACAGTGAGAGTTTAACTTCTTTTCCTATCTGGATTCCTTTTATTTCTTTTTCTACTCTGATTGCTGTGGCCAAAACTTCCAAAACTATGTTGAATAGTAGTGGTCAGAGTGGGCACCCTTGTCTTGTTCCTGATGACCTTAGGGTGCTTGTTGCTTTGTTCTTCACTAAGTCTTGTCCAACTCTTTGTGATCCCATGAACTACAGCACCCAAGGCTCCCCTGTCCTTCACTGTCTTCAGGAGTTTGCTCAAACTCATGTCCATTGAGTCGCTGATGCTCTCTAACCCTCTCACTCTCTATGTCACCCTTCTCCTCCTGCCTTTGATCTTTCCCAGCATCAGGGTCTTTTCCAGTGAGTCAACTCTTTGCATCAGGTAGCCAAAGTATTGGAGCTTCAGCTTCAGCATCAGTCCTTCCAATGAATATTCAGGACTGATTTCCTTTAGGATTGACTGGCTTGAACTTGCAGCCCAAGGGACTCTCAAGAGCCTTCTTCTCCAGCACCACAATTTGAAAGCATCAGTTCTTTGGTGCTTAGCTTCTTTATGGTCCAACTCTCACATCCATGTGTGACTACTGGAAAAACCATAGCTTTGACTATATGGACATTTGTCAGCAAAGTGCCATCTCTGCTTTTTAATATATACTGTCTAGATTTGCCATAGCTTTCCTTCCAAGGAGCAAGCATCTTTTAATTTCATGGCTGCTGTCACTGTCTGAAGTGATTTTGGAGCCCAAGAGGGTAAAATCTGTCACTCTTTCCACTTTTTCTCCTCTATTTTCCATGAAATGATGATTCCAGATGCCATGATCTTAGTTTTTTGTTGTTGTTGTTTTTTATGATCTTAGTTTTTTGAATGCTGAGATTTAAGCCAGCTTTTTCACTCTCCTCTTTCACCTCATCAAGAGGCTCTTTAGTTCCTCTTCACTTTCTGCCATTAAAGTGGTATCAACTGCATATCTGAGGTTGTTGATATATCTTCCAGCAATCTTGATGAAAGCTTGTGATTCATCCAGCCTAGCATTTCACATGATGAACTCTGAACAGAAATTACATAAGCAGGGTGGCAATACAACACCTTGACGCACTCCTTTCCCAATTTTGAAACATTGTTCCATGTTCATGTTGCTTCTTGACCTGTATAAAAGTTTCTTAGGAGACAGGTAAAGTGGTCTGGTATTCCCACCTCTTTAAGAATTTTATAAATTTTGTTGTGATCCACACAGTCAAAGTCTTTGGCGCAGTCAATAAAGCAGAAATAGATGTTTTTCTGGAACTCTCTTGCTCTTTCCATGAACCAACTGATGTTGGCAATTTGATCTCTGGTTCCTCTGCCTTTTCTAAATCCAGCTTGAACATCTGGAAGTTCATGGTTCACATACTGTTGAAGCCTGGCTTTGAGAATTTTGAGCATTACTTTGCTAGCATGTGAGATGAATGCAGTTGTGCAGTAGTTTGAACATTCTTTGGCATTGCCTTTCTTTGGGATTGGAATGAAAACTGACCTTTTCTAGTCCCGTGGTCACTGCTGAGTTTTCCAAATTTGCAGGCATATTGAGTGCACCACTTTCACAGTATCCTCTTTTAGGATTTGAAATAGCTCAACTGGAATTCCATCACCTCCACTAACTTTGTTTGTAGTGATGCTTCCTAAGGCCCACTTGACTTCGCATTCCAGGATGTCTGACTCTAGGTGAGTGATCACACCATCATGATTATCTGGGTCATGAAGATCTTTATTGTACAGTTCTTCTGTGTATTCTTGCCACCTCTATTAATACCTTCTGCTTCTGTTAGTTCCATAGCATTTCTGTCCTTTATTGTGCCCATCTTTGCATGAAATATTCCCTTGATATCTCTAATGTTCTTGAAGAGATCTGTAGTCTTTCCCATTCTATTGTTTTCCTCTATTTCTTTGCATTGATCACTGAGGAAGGCTTTCTTATCTCTTCTTGCTATTCTTTAGAACTCTGCATTTATACACACACACACACACACACACACACATTATATTGCTAAGTAAAACAAATTAGAAGCAAAGGAAGCAAAAAGGAAACACAGGTGGAGCACAACATGGCATTTCATAAACTCCTTTTCCTTTACTAGTAGTGGGTTATGAACTTGACTCTGAGCTCTTAAAGAAAAAGTAGTCTCTTAAACTCTAAGGATACCAGGTTACAGGGTGAACTGTGTCATCAAAGGCAGAGAGGAGGCAAAGTGAATGAAACAGTCTCATATCCTGAAAAGGGCCGTGACCTTGTCTCCATCCTTACTATAGGATGTCCTTTAGGCTTGTGACTACCTGAAAAAAATACTGAGGGTGTTCACAGATCTATCTGCACCTAAGATCCATGGAGAAATGATGGGTGATGCCAAAGAAGAAGACTTGCTGCAATTGATCTAAAGCGAACAGCATGGGATTATAATCTGAAGCCTGGGATCTTGCCCACTTGATTCCATCTGTAATTTTTCTGGCACAGCACTCTAGACAGATTTTTAGTTAAAATAGTGTCATCATATTGATGACAGTGCTTCAGGTTAATTGCTTTAAATCAAATGTCTGATGTTGTCCATCACACACTTCAACACCAAAGTCCTTCTTGGGTCTTTCATTTGTTTTAAGGTTCATTAAATTTGGTTGGTTGAAACATAGGGAGGGCTTCAGTGTAGATGATTTCAGAAGAGGAAGAAACAATAAGAGCCACTAAAAGAAACAAGATAAGCACAAAACAAGAAGCTTTTTGTTGCTGTTGTTGTTCAAGCACAAAGAATACATTATGTGCAATGCTGGGCTGGATGACTCACAAGCTGGAATCAAGATTGCTGGGAGAGTTTTGATCACAGCTTCAATTTCAGTGCTTGTAATTGGGTTGTTCATAATTTCTATTTCTTCCTGGTTCAGTCTTGGAAGATTGAACTTTTCTGAGAATCTGTCCATTTCTTCCAGGTTATCCATTTTATTGCCATATAGTTATTCATAGTAGTCTCATTTCTTCATTGTCTGTTAACCTCTCCTTTTTCATTTCTAGTTTTGTTGATTTGATTCTTCTCTCTTTTTTCCTTGATTATTCTGGCTAAAGGTTTGTCAATTTTGTTTATCTTCTCAAAGAACCAGCTTTTAGTTTTACTAATCTCTACTATGGTTTCTTTCATTTTTTTTTCATTTATTTCTGCTCAGATCTTTATGATTTCTTTCCTTCTACTAATTTTGATTTTTTTTTGTTCTTCTTTTTCCAGTTGTTTTAGGTGTAAACTAGGTTGTTTATTCGATGTTTTTCTTCTTTCTTGAGGTAGTATGGTATTGCTATAAACTTTCCTCTTAGAACTGCTTTTGCTGCATCCCATCCCATAGGTTTTGAGTTGTCATATTTTCATTGTCATTTATTTCTAGAAATTTTTTTATTTCCCTTTTGATTTCTTCAGTAACCTGTTGGTTATTTAGAAGCATGTTGTTTAATCTCCATGTGTTTGTGTTTCTTACAGTTTTTCTCTTGTAATTGATATTTAGTCTCATAGCATTGGGGTTGGAGAAGATGCTTGATACAATTTCAATTTTCTTAAATTTAGTGAGGTTTGATTTGTGACCCAAGATGTGGTCTATTCTGGAGAATGTTCCATGTGCACTTGAGAAGAAGGTGTATTCTTTTGTGTTTGAATGGAATGTCCTGAAGATATCAATGAGCTCCATCTCATCTAATGTGTCATTTAAGACTTGTGTTTCCTTATTAATTTTCTGTTTTGATGATCTGTCCATTGGTGTGAGTGGGGTGGTAAAGTCTCTTACTCTTATTGTGTTACTGTCAGTTTCTGTTTTTATGTCTTAGTGTTTGTCTTATGTATGAGGTGCTCCTATGTTGGGTGCATAGATATGTGCAATTGTTATGTCTTCCTCTTGGATTGATTCCTTGATCATTATGTAGGGTCCTTCCTTATCTCTTGTAATCTTCTTTATTTTAAGGTCTATTTTGTCTGATATCAGGATTGTTACTCCAGCTTTCTTTTCCTTCCCGTTTGCATGGAGAAATGCAAATCAAAACTACAATGAGATATATCACCTCACACCAGTCAGAATGGCCATTATCAAAAAGTCTACAAACAATAAATGCTGGAGAGGATGTGGAGAAAAGGGAGCACTCTTGCAGTTTCGGTGGGAATGTAAATTGATACAGCCATTATGGAAGACAGTATGGAGATTCCTTAAAAAGCTAGGAATAAAACCACCATATGACCCCGCAATCCCACTCCTAGGCATATACCCTGAGGAAACCAAAATTGAAAAAGACACTTGTATCCCATTGTTCACTGCAGCATTATTTACAACAGCTAGAACATGGAAGCAACCTAGATGTCCACTGAGAGATGAATGGGTAAACAAGCTGTGGCACATATACACAATAGAATATTACTCAGCCATTAAAAGGAACACATTTGAATCAGTTCTAATGAGGTGGATGAACCTAAAACCTATTATACAGAGTGAAGTGAGTTACAGAAGAAGTTACAGAAGAAGAAGAGAAAGATAAATTTCATATTCTAATGCATGTATATGGAACCTAGAAAAACAGTACTAAAGAATTTATTTACAGGTCTACAATGGAGAAACAGACATAGAGAACAGACTTATGGACATGGGGAGAGGGGAGGAGAGGGTGAGATGTGTGGAAAGAGTAACATGGAAACTTACATTACCATATGTAAAATAGATAGCCCATGGGAATTTGCTGTATGGCTCAGGAAACTCAAATAGGGGCTCTGTATCAACCTAGAGCGGTGGGATGGGGAGGGAGATGGGAGGGAGTTTCAAAAGGGAGGGGATGTATGTATACCCATGGCTGATTCATGTTGAGTTTTGACAGAAAACAACAAAATTCAGTAAAGCAATTATACTTCAATAAAAAAAAAAAAAGAAAACCAAAGCATAAAACAGAAAAAAAAAAAAAAAGATTGCTGGGAGATATATCAACAACCTCAGATATGCAGATGATACCACTTTGATAGCAGAAAGTGAAGAGAAACTAAAGAGGAACTTCATCCTCTTGATGAAGATGAAAGAGGACAGTGAAAAAGCAGGCTTAAAAATCATCATTCAGAAAACTAAGATCATGACATCGGGTTCCATCACCTCATGGCAAATAGAGGGGAAAAAGTGGAAACAGTTACAGATTTATTTTTTTAGGCTCCAAAATCACTGTGGATGGTAACTGCAGCCACAAAATTAAAAGACTCTTGCTCCTTAGATGAAAAGTTATGACAAACCTAGATGGTATATTAAAAAGCAGAGATATCACTTTGCGAACAGAAGTCCATATAGTCAAAGCTATGGTTTTTCCAGTAGCCATTCATGGGTGTGAGGGTTGGACCATAAAGAAGGCTGAGCAACAAAGAATTAATGCCTTCAAACTGTGATGCTGGGGAAGACTCTTGAGTGTCCCTTGGACAGCAAGGAGATCAAACCAGTCAATCCTAAAGAAAATCAACCCTGGAAGGATTGATGCTGAAACTTAAGCTCCAAAACTCTGGCTACCTGACATGAAGAGATGACTCACTGAAAAAGACCTCGAGGATGGGAACGATGGAGGGCAAGAGGAGAAGGGGGTGACAGACGTTGAGATGGCCGGATAGCATCACAGACTCAATGAACATGAGTTTGAGCAAATTCTGGGTGACAGTGAAGGACAGGGAAGGCTGGTGTGCTGTAGTTCATGGGGTTGCAAAGAGTTGGACATGACTTAGTGACTAAACAGCAACAACAAGGGCAAAAAAGTTATCTCATACTTGAAAAAATTTCTAGAGGGTTTATTTGCAAGTTTTCTCGTCTGAAAATGAGGGAGCTGGTGCTCTACTGGTGCTTGATGGAATCAGAGATGGGCAAAGAAGAAAGAGGAGGGCGTAATCCTCAGAATGCTGACATCGAGCAGCTACTGAAGCAGCCTTGCATCTAATAGGTGGGCGATGTCTCATCCCCATCCTGTAGCTGTGCCCCACGACGCTCAGCAGCTGTACACTGTGAAGCTCAGCTGGCCAGCTCCTAACAAGGAGTTCAACCCAGGCTGGAAGGCATTTCCAAGGAATTTAGATCTTCTGCCAACCGGATTACTTGAGTCATCTCTCTGCAGTGCATTCCAATTATAATGTTCATGCAGTGCTGTCAGGCATTAATAAGGAGACTGGCCTGGGTTTTGCTTTGGGCTTTGTACATCTGCCACATCCATGTTTCCTAACTTCATCTGGGTTTTCAGAAAATATTTGGCAGAAGCCATTCCATCAGCACTTGCTTTTTAAACTAAGATTGCAATAGTAAGTTTCAGATCTGAAAATATTTCCCTTCCCATTTTTGTTGAAACTTGTTGTCTGGTTAGTGCAAATCAAGTAAAAATAGGCAAGGCGACAAACACATGAAGCACCCTTTGAGGGATCCTCATTTGGCGGGTGCTAGAGTTTGTTTTCACAAAATTGACATCCAGCTTCCCCAATAATCTAGCTCAGCTACTTGCCAATTCTTCAGCCAAACATGCTTTGGGATCTCTGGGGACACTATGTGGTTAGGTCTCTTCCACATATTTTGCTCTGGGGGTTATTATTTGTATTTCAGAATGTATAAGCATCTCAATAGCTAGAAGCACATTTTAACCAAATGAGTTTTTTCAAAAACAACAAAATGAATCTCTTCAAAAAGAGATGGTATTAAACACAAGACAGAAGACAAATCAGGGCATGTGTCTCCTCCAGCCTGTTTAATCTGGGGGCTGTGTTTTTCAGGTGGTAGATGTACACCGTGGTACCCACCCCTCATCCTTCTGATTCTAACTTCAACCCTCATTTCCCTGGAGATCCATCTCTTCTCCATAGTCAGTTCTTGGGGCTCTGATGGAGCTGCTTCAATCATAATGCCTGTCCATGGTAGTTGGCCCAGGGTTTGGTAAATGGGCCACCATAGCCAACAAAAGTTTTATCAGTTAGATTGTTTTTCAGGGAAAGAAATAAAAAATGAGAGTGGCTTCAAAAAGATACATAATTTTTCTACCTCTTGGAAAAGTCCTAAAGTTCACTGTTTAAGGCTAGATGCAAACTCTGCTTCAGATATTTTTTTTTTTAGGAAAATAACATACTGATTCTAAAATTTATATGACAACGCAAAAAGCCTAGAATAGCCAAGAACATTTTGTGGAAGAAAAGTAAGTTGGAGGGCTTTTACTAATGATTTTTCACTGATTTCAAGACTTGCTACAAAATCACAATAATCAATGGTGCTGGTGGCATGGGATAAACCAATGGGACTGATAGGCCAACGAAACAAAGCAGAGTCCAGAAACAGTCCCACATGGAGGAAGTGAGTTAATTTCCCATAAGGACACATAAAAATTCAGTAAAAAATATGAAACCGTTTTTCATAAATGGTTCTGGAACAATTGGCTAACCAAGTAAAAACATGTAAATACCTCAGCATTGGATTTGATAGTCAGAAGGCCTGAAGACCTATGGACCGAGGTTCGTGACACTGTACAAGAGGTGGTGATCAAGACCATCCCCAAGAAAAAGAAATGCAAAAAGGCAAAATAGTTGTCTCAGGAGGCCTTACACATAGCTGAGAAAAGAAGAGAAGCTGAAGGCAAAAGAGAAAAGGAAAGATATACCCATCCGAATGCAGAGTTCCAAAGAATAACAAGAAGAGGTAAGAAAGCCTCCTCAGCAATCAATGCAAAGAAATAGAGGAAAACAATAGAATGGGAAAGACTAGAGATCTCTTCAAGAACATTAGAGATACCAAGGGAACATTTCATGCAAAGATGGGCACAATAAAGGACAGAAATGGTATGGACCTAACAGAAGCAGAAGATATCGAGAAGAGGTGGCAAGAATACACAGAAAAGCTATACAAAAAAGATCTTCATGACCCAGATAATCATGATGGTGTGATCACTCACCTAGAGTCAGACATCCTGGAATGTGAAGTCAGGTGGGCCTTAGGAAGCATCACTATGAACAAAGTTAGTGGAGGTGATGGAATTCCAGTTGAGCTATTCCAAATCCTAAAAGAGGATGCCGTGAAAGTGGTGCACTCAATATGCCAACAAATTTGGAAATCTCAGCAGTGGCCACAGGACTGGAAAAGGTCAGTTTTCATTCCAATCCCAAAGAAAGGCAATGCCAAAGAATGCTCAAACTACCGCGCGATTGCACTCATCTCACACACCAGCAAAATAATGCTCAAAATTCTCAAAGCCAGGCTTCACCAGTATGTGAACCAGGAAATTCCAGATGTTCAAGCTGGATTTAGAAAAGGCAGAGAAACCAGAGGTCAAATTGCCAACATCTGTTGAATAATCAAAAAAGCAGGAGAGTTCCAGAAAAACATCTATTTCTGCTTTATTGACTACGCCAAAGCCTTTGACTGTGTGGATCACAATAAACTGTGGAAAATTCTTCAAGAGATGGGAATACCAGGCCACCTTACCTGCCTCCTGAGAAATCTGTGTACAGGTCAAGAAGCAACAGTTAGAACTGGACATGGAACAACAGACTGGTTCCAAATTGGGAAAGGAGTACATCAAGGCTGTATATTGTCACCCCGCTTATTTAACTTCTATGCAGAGTACATCATGTGAAATGCTAGGCTGGATGAAGCACAAGCTTGAATCAAGATTGCTGGGAGAAATATCAATAACAGATATGCATATGACACCACCCTTATGGCAGAAAGCAAAGAAGAACTAAAGAGCCTCTTGATGAAAGTGAAAGAGGAGAGTGAAAAAGCTGGCTTAAAAGTCAACATTCAAAAAACGAAGATCGTGTCATCTGGTCCCATCATTTCATGGCAAACAGACAGATGGGGAAACAATGGAAGCAATGAAAGATTTTATTTTTGGGGGCTCCAAAACTACTGCAGATGGTGACTGCAGCCATGAAATTAAAAGATGCTTGCTCCTTGGAAGAAAAGCTATGACAAACCTAGATTGCATATTAAAAAGCAGAGACATTACTTTGCCAACAAAGGTCTGTCTAGTCAAAGCTATGATTTTTCCAGTAGTCATGTATGGATTTGAGAGTTGGACCATAAAGAAAGCTGAGCGCCGAAGAATTGATGCTTTTGAACTGTGGTGTTGGAGAAGACTCTTGAGAGTCCTTTGAACAGCAAGGAGATCAAACCCATCACTCCTAAAGGAAATCAATCCTGAATATTCATTCGAAGAACTGATTCTGAAGCTGAAGCTCCAATATTTTGGCCACTTGTTGCGAAGAACTGACCTCATTGGAAAAGACCCTGATGCTGGGAAGGCAGGAGGAGAAGGGGACGACAGAAGATTAGACAGTTGGATGGCATCACCACTTGATGGACGTGAGTTTGAGTACACTCCAGGAGCGGTGATGGACAGAGTAGCCTAGTGTGCTGCAGTCCATGGGGTCACAGTCAGTCATGACTGAGCAACTGAACTGAACTGAACCTCATATGTACAAACAATAATGTCAGATGAATCGTGGACCTACAATGAAAGCAAAAAGTATGAACTTCCAGGAAAAAAAGAGTCTATCTTTAAGAATATGGGGTAGGCAAATTTTCAAAACTTTTTAGAAAAGATAAAAATTAAATATAAAAAATGAATTACTCATCAAAATATAAGTCCTATATATCTGACACATTTCTAAGCAAATGAATAGATTTTTTTGGTTTCCATTTTATAAAAGTTTGGCATAACTTGAGCTCTTTAATATTTAGCAAAATGTAGACTTTTTTGAACATTGTTTCAGAAAAGTATACTTTAACTTGTTTTCTCTCCCTTGCTCTCCCTTGCTTTCTTTTTCACTATAAGCCTAAACATTACTCTGGTTTTTAACTCTCAAACCCCAAATTTGCTAACTTCTGTATCATCAGAATATTATTTGCCTTACCCCATGTAGGAAGACTCAGAGCCAATTCATTCCATCTATGCAATTACCTCTCTGTCTATAAAGATCTCCACTGGGCTTTCCTTGGAAATAGTTCAGTGATGGCTTCATTTTGCAGACAAAGGAAACTGAGAGAATAAAACATTTCCTGGAAATTTGACAGTCTCGGTGTTGAAAAGTTAAGCACTGTTAGTTTAACAGATGCAAGCAAACGAGTCCTCCTGATCCTGATATCAGAACATCCCCTGAATTCTTACTCTATTGCTGCTTCTGACACAGGCCTCATTGGAAATCATTTCCCATCCTTGGTTTCTTTCTTTGCAGTCACTGATGGTTGCCTGTTAAATCTGTGGGAGAACTAATTTATGAATAGCTTTATGAAACGGGAATTATATTTAGCATAGCCTGAAGATATGTATGCTTTCTGAATATATTTCTTAAAATTTCTTAAAATTCTACCTTTGCTGTGATTAAAACATAGCAGTATTAAAAAAAAAAAAAAACATAAAACAAGAAGAGAGAGATAGCAGATAAGGGAGTGATGGGTAAGGAATGAGAATGTCATGTCTCCCACTGATCATAGGTAAGTGTGATATCTCCTTTCCTAACAGGTATTTGCTGACACTTTGCATCCTTATGGTGGGCTGTGTTTTATGAAGGATTTCCACAGATATAGCCTGATTCAGTCCTAGAATTCTGCTAGTTTATAATCATCTTCTCGCTTTATGGACCTTCTTCCCAGGTGAATCGTTCAAAGTATTATGAGTGCTAAAGCCCCCAAGTGGGAGCTTATTCTGGTTTTCCCCCCAGCAACACTGATGCAATTATATCTTAGCTTCAAGAAGCTCTGTGGCATCTGCACGTATTTGGCCGTGACCAGCCCGCCTCTGAGGTTGTCCAGAATCCACTTACACCCCGCAGGCCCCAATCCTAGGCAGCGTTCTGGGCCTGCTGTCTTGCCAGAGAAGTCCAGGGGGACAAATCCTTCTTTCCTCTGTTCCAGGACAGACGGGCTCGGGCGTGTGTCCCAAGCCTTGCAAACAGATGGAAGGAGAGCGAAGGCTCCTTCCTCCCCGGAGGCCGTCTGCAGCAGGGGGATTCCTGCAGGGAGGGGGGGCCTCGCTGGCCTCTTCCTGCTCTCCACAGCTGCCTCTGTTCCGTCTGCCCCCAAACCTGCTTCTGCAGAGCTCCCCCAATTATCCTGTGTCCCTAATCTCCTTCCAACAGATTTTCTTCACTTGACATTAGCCAGAGTAAGTTTTTTTGTTGTCTTCCTCAAAGGACCCATCTATGGAAATTCAGTTCTCTTTTAGAAACATGAACCGTCACCAGACCAAGTTTGTTGAAGCAGTTTTCTAGTCGGACTGAGAGAAACTTTTATAACAATACCCTGACTCCGTTGAGGAGGAAGGGGTAATTTGTAGGAGGAGAGGAGTCTAGGGTTTTTACTAAAACAATGATGCTTTGGAAAGTTTCCCTGAAAGTGAAAGTGTGAGTCTCTCAGCTGTGTCTGACTCTGTGACCCCAGGGACTGTAGCCCACCAGGCTCCTCTGTCCATGGGATTCTCCAGGCAAGAACACTGGAATGGGTTGCCATGCCCTCCTCCAGGGGATCTTCCCAACCCAGGCATCGAACCTGGGTCTCCTACATTGCAGGCAGATTCTTTTTTTTTAGAAAAATCATAATTTTAATTGAATCATACGGAAATAATTTTTAATACTAGATTATGACTACCTGTGTTTAATTTTTTTTTTTATTAGTTGGAGGCTAATTACTTCACAACATTTCAGTGGGTTTTGTCATACATTGATATGAATCAGCCATAGATTTACACGTATGCAGGCAGATTCTTTACCATCTGAACGGTAAAGTTTCCCTACCAATCATAAGACGAACTAGGTTGTGTGTATATATATGTATATATATATATACACACACACAGGGTGTCCCAGAATTCTGATTTAGTATCACATACTGCAGGAAGTTGACCATTTCCCAAATCATCTAGGTAATAATCGTACCTAGAATTTTCCAGGTGTCATAACCAGCGTATGGTAAACACTATCCATGCACTTTAATTCTGAAAACAGCACTATGAAGTAGGCATTACCATTATCTTCATTTTACTGATGAAAAAATATACTCAGAGAGGTTAGGTGAGCTACTGGTATGTGTGGAGTCAGCATCCAAAAGAAGCTACCAAGCTGCGCTTTGTACCAAGTACTCTACACTAATATAATAATTGTGCCCTGGATCGTAAGGCCCTGTTTTCTGATTACACAGATTGTGGAAATAATTTTATTCTTAGTGTGTATTCTTAGCTCCAAACACACACTTAATTAACAGATTTCATATTTATTTCATTTGTTTATAAAACTATGCTTCACTTTTATGATTAAATGACTAAGTGGCAGGGATGATAACTTACTTAATTACATGTTGCTTAATTGGTGTATTAGTTAATTATATGGAGTTAATTTTTAAAATTAAATAATTGTATTTTATAACATGTTACAGTTCTGATGTCAATCATATTTCTTTGTTAATTTTGAAACTTTGATTCAAGCATTATTAAGTGTGCAACAAATTAGTATAGGCTGTTAGTGAAATTGTACACACACAACACACACAGTTCAAGTCTCTTAAAAAGGTTTACTTATATGCAAAATATATTAAATATTAAGAAAAATTTGAAAATAACTTCTGCAAGGAAGACTCAATTTTGAGATGCGTTTGGAAAGTTTGTTATTTTATTTTAGCATTTCTGGGTCTTATTCCTTTTATGTAGATGGAAATGATTCTAGGTTGAAAACCTACAGGGAGAAAATGATTTAACTATGTTGTCAGCTTCTTTAGGACAGGGTCATTGTTTTATAATCTTCATGTGGAATAGCTCCAGGCACAATGAATGTTTGTTGAACTTGAATTTTGAGTTTAAGTGAAATGATGCTGAAAATTTTACATTAACTATAGACATCCATCTGAATATAAGCCAGCAGTTGCTATCTTGTACGGGAGAATCATTAATAATGTTTCCAGTGAGATTATTTTGGTGACAGTACAAAATGAAATATTCCTTCTCCTTTGAGTTTTCTATTTCAGTCATGCTTGGCTGAGTCTTTAGGCAAGTGTCTTTCATGCAAATAAAAATTATAAAATTTACTTTCATTAAAATTTCTGTTATTTATGGGATAAGGAATTAATAAATTTAACTCTATATTTTATTTCTGTAAAGACAAAGAAATCAAAGCCCAGAGAGGTTGAGTCATTTATTAAAATCACACAGGTTGCTCCTGCTTGAAGTGGCTGTTGAATGTTGTGGGCCTCAGTTCAGTATCCCTTCTACTGCCGCTATCACAGAATGTATTAAATGGTTAGAGAAAAATTATCATTCATTATTGAGTTATACTAATTTTTATACTCATGTTTGCTTTTATTAGCTCATGACTAAAAAAAAAAAATCAAATCGAATAGAAAAAATCAAATTAGCTCATAGACAACAATAAGAAACCACCAAATAGAAAATATTAGGCACAATGAAAGAAAAGATATCATCCTTATACCAGAATATGAACACGGTATTCTAGGAGGGAAATCTGAACATAATAAAATTGACATATACCTGTCTAACACATGGTTTCTTTTCTTTTAAAATACTTTTCAAATTTAATTTTATTTATTTATGTTTTGATATTTTAAACTTTAAATTTTGTATTGGATATAGCTGATTAACAGACAATGCTGTGAGAGTTTCATGCTAAAATATTGAATTTAACACTCCCTGGCTAGTTTCAATTTAGACCCTGGTTCAATGTATAGAACACATAATAAAAAATTATCTAGTGGATTCTTTTAGGATAAGAATTCTGTGAAGTATATGACACATTTCCAATGCTCAGGATATATATATATATATGCACTATATACACTGGTGGCTCAGATGGTGAAGAATCTGCTTGCAATGCAGGAGACCTGGGTCTGATCCCTGGTTTGAGAAGATCCCCTGGAAAAGGGCATGGCAACCCACTCCAGTATTCTTGCCTGGAGAATTCCATGGACAGTGGAGCCTGGGGGGCTCCCAAAGAGGCAGACACGACTGAACGACTAACACTTTCACTTATTTCATACCACTGAATGTAATTATAGTTGTAGCTGCCTTTTAAAACTGTCTGGAAAATTGCCTCTTTTGGGCCAATGGAAAGTCTTTTGAGTTTCTTCCCTTTCTTCCTGCTCCTTTCCAGCACAGCATCTAGGCTGACTTCGTGGTGGCCAGGAATGGTGGGGGCGGTTTGCATGATACCTCTCTGATCTTAGAGGCTTTCGTTCCCAAGTGGATTGTTTTGGAGTAGTATTCCTGTGTTCTCTGCTGGAATATATAGTTTCAGGTATTTGCCTTGGTCTCAAAATGTGACCCAAATGCATTTTCTCCTTCTTTGCTAGTAAGCATGTTACACATATCTGAGATTATTGATATTTCTTCTGGCAATCTTGATTCAAGCCTGTGCCTCATCCAGCCCGGCATTTCGCATGATGTACTCTGCATATAAGTTAAATAAGCAGGGTGACAATATACAGCCTTGAGGTACTCCTTTCCCAATTTGGAACCAGCCTGTTGTTCCATGTCCAGTTCTAACTGTTGCTTCTTGACCTGCATACAGATTTCTCAGGAGGCAGGTAAGGTGGTCTGGTATTCCTCTCTCTTGAAGAATTTTCCACAGTTTGCTGTGACCCACACAATCAAAGGTTTTGGCACAGTCAATAAAACAAAAGTAGATGTTTTTCTGGAACTCTCTTGCTTTTTTGATGATCCAACAGATATTGGCAATTTGATCTCTGGTTCCTCTGCCTTTTCTAAATCCAGTTTGAACATCTAGAATTTCATGGTTCACATAGTATTGAAGCCTGGCTTTGAGAATTTTGAGCATTACTTTGCTAGTGTAGAGATGAGAGCAATTGTGTGGTAGTTTGAACATTCTTTGGCATTGCCTTTCTTTGGGATTGGAATGAAAACTGACCTTTTCCAGTCCTGTGGCCACTGCTGAGTTTTCCAAATTTGCTGGCATATTGAACACAGCACTTTCACAGCATCATCTTTTAGGATTTGAAAGAGCCTAACTGGAATTCTGTCAATAACCTCAGATATGCAGATGACACCACCTTTATGGCGGAAAGTGAAGAAGAACTAAAGAGCCTCTTGATGAAAGTGAAAGAGGAGAGTCAGAAAACTGATTTAAAACTCAACATTCAAAAAACGAAAATCATGTCATCTGGTCCCATCACTTCATGGCAAATAGATGGGGGAACAGTGGAAATAGTGACAGACTTTTTTGGGGGCAGCGCTCCAAAATCACTGCAGATGGTGAGTGCAGCCATGAAATTAAAAGATGCTTGCTCCTTGGAAGAAAAATTATGAGCAACTTAGACAGCATATTAAAAAGCAGAGACATTACTTTGCCAACAAAGGTCTGCCTAGTCAAAGTTATGGTTTCTCCAGGAGTCATGTATGGATGTGAGAGCTGGACTAAAAAGAAAGCTGAGAGCCGAAGAATTGATGCTTTTGAACTGTGGTGTTGGAGAAGACTCTTGAGAGTCTCTTGGACTGCAAGGAGATCCAACCAGTCCCTCCTAATGGAAATCAGTCCTGAATATTCATTGGAAGGACTGATGCTAAAGCTGAAACTCCAATACTTTGGCCACCTGATTCGAAGAACTGACTCACTGGAAAAGACCCTGATGCTAGGAAAGATGGACGGCAGGAGGAGAAGGGGATGACAGAGGATGAGATGGTTGGATGGCATCACTGACTCGATGGACATGAGTTTGAGTAAGCTCCAGAAGTTGGTGATGGACAGGGAAGCCTGGCGTGCTGTGGTCCATGGGGTTGAAAAGAGTCAGACGCAACTGAACAAATGAAGTGAACTGAACTGATGTTAGGCATGTGGTTGCCCAGCCAGAGACTAGATTTTCCAGTGATCTGTTGCAGGTAAGTTTGCCAATGTGCGTAACCAAGCAGGACACAAGTGATATTATGCCATTTTCATGTTTGGTCCTTAAAAAATTGTACCTACATGCCTCTTATTTTCCCTTCCTGTTCCCAGGGACCGGAAAACTGATGTGGCTGTGACCCTAGCTTTGGCCTTGAAATGCTTATGAATGGAGGAAGAAATTTGGCTCTCCAAATGACCACATGGAGCTCAACAGCCGTCCTCCCCACTCAAGATTGTTACGGAAGAGAGAAATTAAAAGAATATTCATTTTTAAAATCTTTGCACTTGGGGTGGGGTATGTCTTTCTTCCTGTATCCCACACCTTTTTTATCCATTCTTTCTTTGTTTCTTTCTTGGCTATACAACATGGCATGTGATATCTTAATTCCCCGACCAGGGATGGAACCTCATCCTCTTCATTGGAAGCATGGAGTCTTAACCACTGGATGGCTGTGAAGTCCCTCTCCCATCTTTTAAACCTGTGTACTCCTTCATTTTAATGGAGCACATTCTCTGATAGCTTTCTGAGAAGAGTGCAGGAGGTTATGCATTTTATATACACCGTGTGTATGTACTGTATTGCACGTGGAACCCTGCTCAGTGCCATGTGGCAGGCTTGGTGACAGTGGGGTTGGGGAGGAATGGATGCTTGCATTTATACGTGTATGGCTGAGTCCCTTTCCTGTTCACCTGGAACTCTCACAATACTGTTAATCTGCTATACCCCAAGACAAAATACAAAGTTTAAACAAAAAACAAGTGGAGGAGGAAAGTATTAGAGACATATCTAAACAATGTCTTTATTCTAGACTTTAATATTGTACTTAGTTTTGCTGGGTATAGAAGTCTAAGTTAGAAATCATTGACCTTAGAATTTTTGAAAACTTTACTCCACAGAATAAACTTCCAGTTCTTTTTTCCTAGGGTGAGGGTGGGAAGTTTGACTGTGTGATCTGAGGAGAAGATCTAGAAAACTGATTAATTCTTAAGGAGTTTTTTCAACCAATTTTCCTTATTTTACTGTTTTAACCTCCCTTCTTTCCATCGTTCTTACTTTTAGAAATACTTGATGTGACCTATGATCCCTGTTCTTGGAAATTCTGCTGTGTAATGCACATTTGGTTCACATGCTTGACTTATGATTCAGTTTTCTAGGATATCTGCTAATCCAGTTACTAGTTGTCCACTGGCTTTCCAGACTCAAAAGTTTCACTCCTTTCATATTATCTTCCATTCTCTCTGTCTTAGTAGGCTTATGTCTTAAAAAATTCTTTTCTAATATTTGGTTGGTTATGGAAGTAAGCTAAAGATTATGTATATGCTTATGTGATAAGATTTACTTAAGAATTTGGAATGATTCCTCATTTTCTTACTGCTAGATTTTTGCTGCATTATAAGTGTAAAATTTTATTATTCAAACTGTAATATTAAAGCATATTCTCTCCTGACACCCTAAGCAGTGGGTTTTCTCTCCGACCCAACTGAGCTGTCTAAGTAAATATAAGAGTATCAATTGTTACCATTTTATGGATTACATGTAGGTTATGGCTTCCAGATTTCTGAGCCTTTGTTTTCCCATCTGTCAAATGGAGCAAGTGAAGAGCTGTTTAAAATTGGAATGAACAGAAAATGCCTAGCACAATGCCTGGTAGCTGACACTGTCGTTAAGGGTGAGATTTTGTGGCAGAGGTCTTACCTTCTTGCTCAGGAAACTGCTACATGTGTTTCCGCTTCCTTGATAAGTTAACCAGGGCTGCAGAGAGAAAATTAACAATCAATTAAAAAATTAATTAATTTTAATTGGAGGCTAATTACTTTACAATATTGTGGTGGTTTTTGACATACATCAACATGAATCAGCCACGGGTGCACATGGGTCCCCCATCCTGTACCCCTCCCACCTCCTTCCCCACCCCATCCCTCTGGGTTGTCCCAGAGCACCGGCTTGAGTGCCCTGCTTCATGCATTGAACTTGCACTGGTCATCTATTTTACATATGGTAATATACATGTTTCAGTGCTATTCTCTCATATCATCCCACCCTCGCCTTCTCCCACAGAGTCCAAAAGTCTGTTCTTTACATCTGTGTCTCTTTTGCTACTTTGCATATATGATTATCATTACCATCTTTCTAAATTCCATATATATGCATTAATATATTGTATTGGTGTTTTTCTTTCTGACTTACTTCATTCTGTATAATAGGCTCCAGTTTCATCCACCTCACTAGAACTGACTCAAATGCATTCTTTTTATAGAGGAATATTCCATTGTGTGTATGTACCACAACTTCCTTATCACTTGTTTGCTGATGGACATCTAGGTTGCTTCCATGTCCTAGCTATTGTAAACAGTGCTGCAATGAACATTGGGTTACATGTGTCTCTTTCAATTCTGGTTTCCTTGGTGTGTTTGTTCAGCAGTGGGATTGCTGGGTCATATGGCAGTTCTATTCCCAATTTTTTAAGGACTCTCCACACTGTTCTCCATAGTGGCTGTACAGGTTTGCATTCCCACCAACAGTGTAAGAGGGTTCCCTTTTCTCTGCACTCTCTCCAGCATTTATTGTTTGTAGACTTTTTGATGATGACCATTCTGACTGGTGTGAGGTGATACTTCATTGTGGTTTTGACCAATCAAAATTTTGATGCATCAGTTGATAATGAGCCTTATTGATACTTCAATTCCTGAGCTACTCTTGAAAATGCATATTTATTAACCAGGTTAGTGTAATAAAACCTCATTCCATCATAGAAATAGTAGGATCCTGGTGGAAAGGAGTACCACAAAGTGAAGGACAGGTCCAGCAAAGGTGAAGATTGTAATCAGTCTTGAGTTTATTTTTTTTACAGGTATAGGACAAACAATAAAATAAATTAGGTACTTGAAATCAGGTTGTTATACATCCAGGGAAAATAGCTAAATAAAAAAAGAAGCCAAAAAGTTGATCAGAGGGGTTATTTTATTAGCTCTGGAAGTGATTGCATATTTACGTGGAGGGAATAAGAGAGTTTCTTGTGACACCTGTAGTATATTGAATACTTTTGTCCTCCCAAAATTAGGATGTTGAAATATTTATACACATTATGATGGTATTAGGAGGTGGGATCTTTGAGAGGTGATTTGGTTGTGAGGGTGGAATCCTCATGAATGGGATTAGTGTCCTTATAAAAGAGACCCCAGAGAGCTCCCTGGGAATCAATGCAATATTCTTTGGAAGAACTGATACTGAAGCTGAAGCTCCAATACTTTGGCCACCTGATGCAAAGAGCCGACTCATTGGAAAAGACCCTGATGCTGGGCAAGGTTGAAGGTAAAAGGAGAAGGGAGTGGCAGAGAATGAGATGGTTAGATAGTGTTACTGACTCAACGGACATGAATTTGAGCAAACCCTGGGAAACAGGGAAGGACAGGGAAGCCTGGCATGCTATAGTCCATGGGGTCGCAGAGTGGGACACGACTGAGTGACTTAACAACAACAGCAGAGAGTTCCCTCACCATTTCCACCATGCAAAGATGCAATATGACTCAGGAATTCGATTCTCACCAGACACTGAATTTGCCAGTACATCAGTCTTGTACTTCTTAGCCTCCAGAACTGTGCAAAAGAAATTTCTGTTGTTTACAAGTCTATGGAATTCTGTTATATCACTCTGAATGGACAAAGACAATATCCAAAGGTACATTGTATAGCAATATTTCCAATAATCTTTCCAGCATGGATATATGTATTTTTACATTCTGAATCACTTGAAATTATTATTAGATAAAAACAAAATTGGATATTTTCATTTTATTGACAATTTAAGAGAAATGAATGTTCTAAATACTGATGCTGGCTATATGAAAATTAATCTTCTTTGTCTTTCAGAATTTGACCCAGTGACACTAGCCTGTTTACAACTAAGGAAAGTAGACTTTATCTTTGATTTAGAGAAAAGAGAGACTATATTTTAGAAGATTCTGTTCGTTAGTTTTTAAACAATATTTAAGAATGTTGAGAAGTAATCATATAAGGTAAGGGAAAAATCAACTTTATTATTTAGAATATGATTCCATATTCTAAATTTTGTCAAGAATCAGCATTTACATATGATCATAGGAGGAAAAGTTTAGAGTTTGTGCTACAAAATGTGTACAATGGCTTTGATGAATACTTCATATTTTCTTTGTATTTGCCATACTTTCTATAACAAGCATATTTTTTCTTTGTAACCAAGAAAAATGCTGTTTATTAGAAGATTTTTCTCTCAGTTTCTTCACCCATCTTCAAACACATTATTTTTCCATTTTAAGTTGGGTCATGGTTTTTATTAAATTAGAGATGAAGATTTTCATAAAGCCATTATATGTTGGTCCTGGTTTTAATAAACTCTTCTTGGGTGACATCTACTCTGTTAAAGTATTCTTGATTTCTTAAAATAAGAGCCAACCCAATCCATGGGGACATCCCATAGGATCAGATAACAAACTTCATTTTCTAGCATCTGTTATTCCAAATCGATTCCACAAACCTTTTATCACATCCCCAAATCATGTGACATGACTTGATGAGCTTATTTAGTAGAGGCTTTAGGTAAACAGTGGCTGCCTTTTATCATTTTAAGATGGAGGGAAATTTTCTTTCATCAACAAACTTTATATGAATTCTCTAGGCAAGAAGAATACTGGAATGGGTTGCCATTTCCTTTTCCAGAGGATCTTCCCAACCCAGGGATCGAACCCTGCGCTCCTGCATAGCAGGCTGATTCTTCACCATCTGAGACACTGGGAAAGCCCTAACACTCAAGCCAAAGGAGAATTTTCAGTGTCTCAGCCACTTTAGTGGAGAAGGAAATGGCAGCCTACTCCAGTATTCTTGCCTGTAGAATCCCATGGACAGAGGAATCTGGAAGGCTACAGTTCCTGGGGCCACAGAGAGTTATCCTTTGTCCTGTTCAGTCACTCAGTCATGACTAAACAACAACAACAACGCCGACTTTAGAGGGAGTTACGTACTTATTTATCACAAGCATTGAGTGTGGTAGTTCAAAGCCAGTGTTTTCAATCCTGAAAATGAGTTCCTTAGTATCCTGTTTCAGTTTAAAGATTTTTTAAAAACTTACTCTTATAAAAATAACTCTGGTTCCAGCTTCAGGAGTCCTGGGTTAGGGTCCATTTTCCCCACTTAATAGCAATATGAACTTGTTCAAGTTGTTTAACTTCCCAGGTTATCCGATGATAAAGGGTTAAATAGTCAGCAAGGCGTTTCACTTTTTAAAGGTTTTATACTTAAATTTGTCATTTTCAAATGAATCTCCTAGTTATTTTAATGAGAGGAAATTAAATATTATATTATGCTTCTGAGGTAGAATACTTGACGTCCTCTGTCCTGTCTCTGTCATACTGACCTGTTGAGACATACACACCTCCTCCTCTTGTTATGAACTCTAGGGTGACATGCTGCAATTCTTGATAGGTGCACACTGAGTGGAAGGATGAGCATCTTTTAAGAACCAGATGGAAACTCAGTTGGAAAAGCACAGAAACCGTTGAAATGAGAAACAGCTGAATTGGGACCAGAACACAGAGTGAAAGCTAAATGGTGCCTGTGTGACGTGCAAGAGGATTGGCTAAATTCACATCATCAGCCTGTTTTCTCTGCTGTTGTGTGCTTATCAGGGCCACCTCGTAGGATTGTGCACAAGGATCCTGGGACGAGACAAGAGGAAGGAAGGCTGAAATCCACCCCTTTGCCGGTGGCTGTGCTTGGGAGATGGTCACATAATCCTAATTTGTAGAAAGGTATCAGATGGGTTAGTGGTAGACATAGTCTACATATCAGCAGAACCTACTGCGAATAAGCACTGAGTCAATGACAAAAAGTAGATTTTTGTTGCTGATTTGGCAGAGCAGGAAATGCCTAGATTATAGCAGGGGTTTAAGTTAGATCAAGGAGGTGTCTCCGGAGGCTTTGAACGTAAAGGCAGACTGCTATCTTTCTAAGATGCTTCTAGATCTGTGATAATGCTGGCTTTAGGAACCTGGCAGACTTCTCTGAGACCACAGAGTCATGGCAACAGAACTCTAAACTTCTTCACTTGTCTTTCTTTTTTTTGAAACACAAACTAAATGATGCTCACTATTGAGATACACGATAAAACGTATCATTGCCAGTTCACATGTATAAGAAAGCTGAGTTTCAGTGATTCTGAAACATCACGACTAATACAGAGGATATGACCTAAAATGTAAAAGATACAATTAACACTGGCACTGAACTGACTTTTGTGAGTGGGGTCTGGGGGAGCATCCTCCTTACTATGAACCTAAAATGGTTGTGAATGTCCCTTGGCCCCATTGCCATCTACCTCCAATCTTTCAAAAGGGCCCTTGGTGCACTTCAGTTAGGAAGCAGGCAAAATAAGGTCAAATGAAAGTCAGAGTGAGGTGGGCTGCAATTTTTCTTCTCATGCATTCCAAATTAAGAGGGAATGTAAGGGTTAACTATAAAGTATTCCACCTTGAACCCCCGCACTCTCTTTATCTAGCACACCATAATAAAAGATCAAGAGTTCCTACTTATTATCTTATTTTTCCTGCTTGCTCCACCAGGCTAAGGCCCAGTCTGGTTATGGATTAACACGGTGATCGATAGTAAAGCCTGCTGTCTCTCTCGGCAGGGGAAAATGAACTCAAAATGCAGTCAAACTCTTATTGATCAAGGATATAGGTCTCACTTTCATTACCTCTGTCTCCTGATAACCCACAAGTAATGTGATGAGTTGCTAATCTCTCTGATTTTCAATGGCCCCTTCACCCCTCCTGTCTGCACGTTGCAGCTTTTATTTTCATCTTGATACACACTCTGTGTAATTCATGGTGCACTAACTCTCACTCTCTTACCGTCAGACCTGGTCAATCAGAGCTAATAATAGCCCTCTTCAGTGGGGATTCAGCTCCAGAGAGTTCAACATGTCGTCTTCAAACAAGGCAGGGAGAAGCAGCACTCAGCTGGTTACTTTCAGGGACAGAAAGATGCAAAGTTCTTCCTGGTGAAACCACATTCAACTCGGTAGCGACCTTCTCAGGCTCTGACCTGCGTCTCCCCAAGCAGCCCCCAACTCTGCCAGCTTCACCATTCAAGTCTCTTGTGTGGCTGATTTCTGTTTCTGCTTCTCAGAGAACCCAATCTGAGGTGGATCTGACACTTTTCACTGCTGGCTCTCAGAGAGGACATCGTCCGTGGTGTAGGACAGGGTCCCCTTTACCCTTGGTCATTTAATGACCTCAGAAAGTTTCTGTTAAACAGCTGCAGAAAATGCCACAGAAAAATCTAGAAAAATTGAGGTATTTCAAATATGATACAGTGGTGACTGCTTCAGCTGAAGGCAGTGCGGTATGACAAAAACTCCAGCTTTTGAGTCAAAAGTCCTATTTCCAGAATTCTGGACCATTTACTTATTTGATAGGGAAATGAAGCTGTAGTCTTTGGTAAAGACAGACCACTTCACTTTTGTCTAGAGAATTTCCATTTATTTTAAGTTAGGAGATGAACGTGGAATCAGATCAGAGTTTTAGGAGAATAATTATTTTCAGAAGCAAAGTTATTTTTTGATTTGTTAACAGCTTATTATGAGTTTATTATGTTTTTTATCTGCAACTTGCTAGATTTTTTAAAAACAAAACAGGAAAAACTCAACTTCCGTCATGCATCACGTCAGGTATGCAGTTTATAAAGACGTACTCAAGCATAAAACAGCATCCAACACAGGTACAGGACAGACTGTATTGAAATTTGTTATTTTCCTCAGTCCAACTCTGACTAGAGTCAAATTAAAGCTAGCAACAGTTGCTTCGGGCTTTTCTGGTGGCTCAGAAGTAAAGAATTTGCCTGCAATGCAGGAGACCTGGGTTCGATTCCTGAGTTGGGAACATCCCCTGGAAGAGGGCGTGGCAACCCACTCCAGTATTCTTGCCTGGAGAATCCCATGGACAGAGGAGCCTGGTGGGCTAGTCTATGGGGTCGCAGAGGAGGACACGACGGAGTGGCTAAGAACGACAGTTGCTTCACCTCTCTGATTTAAATGCAGGAAATACACAGCCAACTGAATTACTTTTGTGAGGAAAGTTACAGTATTTTCTACTCACACTCTGATTAAAACAAACTGCAATGACACAGACAAAGTCCTCTTTTTTGGAAGAAATACCAGATGACCAATAGCAACTGAAGTGATGACAGACTCTGCTTTGGTTCAGCTGACCGAGTCTGAATGGGGTTCTCCAGCTCCAGTCCAAACAATTTGTACACCTGTTGAGGAGAAAATAAAGTATGACAGTGGTACAGAGTCTGGGGGATTAAGGTGATTTGCTCTGAGCTCCTAAAGCTGAGGTAATTGCAGGTCTGATTTTCTCCTTTTGTTCTGCAGAGCTGCATTTGAAATTTGACAAGGAAGTTCTCTCTCCCTCCCACTTTGTTTTTTTTTTTTTTCCTCCAAGGGAGTAGGTGGAAATTTCACCAGATTTCGCCCTTTCCTCTCTGCTGTGTGTTCTGTGAAATGCCCTGGTTTCCTTTGGCTCAAGAAATAAGATAAAGATAGGACCGACCTAATGGAGACTCTTCTTTACTCAGGACTTCCTGGGTGGCACGCTCTTGAACCTATTGTTTTATTTTTATTTCTTTATTTTTGAGTTTTGAATCTATGGTTTTAAAATCCTGAGGTCAGAAAGCCTGAGAGAGATGCAAGTGTGCGGGGTTTAGGCTGGGGAGAAAGCTTGCGCGGTTTTGGTACACACGGGGAGCGAGGCTCTCGGCGAGCCCCGGTCCTCGGTCTGCGCGTCCCGTGGTGGGTAATGTCACATACATTCAGGCTCCGATTTGCTATACTTCTCAAGCTGTACGTATGCTGCTGAATACCTTTGATGTTGCTATAATTGTGTGTGTGATCTTCAATCATGGATGTCATCAAATTTTATTAAACGTAATATAGATAAAACCAAGACATTATTGATTGGTTCTGCCATGGAAACCTCCCAGGCTTCCTCGTAGAGTGGTTTTCTTCTGGGGAAGCTGTCTTTATCCTTTCGATAATACTCATGCCCTCAGAGCCGCTGTGGCTTCTGAGTTTTCTTTTGAAGCCCACATCAATCATATAATTAAGACGTCTTAATACAACTACAGCAATCTCGCCATATTGAGAGCCATGCTTTCTGGTCTGCTGGTGCAATTCTAATTCATGCCTCTCTTTCATGTGGGCATAATTACTGCTGTTCTTTGTGTAGGGTTTTTCGTGGCATATTTTCCGTTGATCCAGATTTAACCAGATAGACCCCTATTTGGATTTCACTTTTCTACCTTATTAATAAGATTAATTTGATTCTGACAAAAGATGCTGTCTCCTCTTGCCTTTTTCTAGACAGCTGCTCAGCTATGCTCTCCATAAATGGATCCTGGTGGGATCCAAGTGATACTAAATATTAAGATAGAAAACAAAGAATTCCAACGATCTTCCAGATGTTACAGATGATCAGATGTTTAGTATCATGTAGGCAAAGCATCAAGATCACTGACTTAAAAGCAACTGTCTTTCATCAGGGTGTTTGGCATGAGGCAACCCATTCAGATTTCCAACTTCTACCCCTCTGTTCCGTTTTCTACTCTGTTATCCAGTCTTTCGGTCTCTTTGTTTTTGGTCTTCTTCTTTTCTGCTTTGATGCTACACTGCCAACCCTAACATCTACTATGAAACTGTGGGATGGAAGGCAGGGAGGAGCAGTGTGGGGAGCACCATTATGTGAATGAGCTCTGAGCCGAAGGCTGGTTCTGGCTGGATTTCTAGTTAGCTGTATCTTGATGGTATGGGACATACCACTTTGAGTCTCAACCAGGTATCTGTTTTTCTTAAAAAGAACTAGACTTACTTGCAAATGAAAATGTTGAATCTCCCCAAAGAAAATCTTTCATTTTTGTCCAAATAGGACTGGCCTCCCGCTGAATCTGAAAAAAAATCTCACTCTTTAAACATAAGCAATGGTTTAATGGACTTCCCTGGGGTCAGTGGTAAAGAATCTGCCTGCAAAGCAGGAGACTTGGGTTTGATCCCTGGATTAGAAAGATCCCCTGGAAAAGGAAATGACAACCCACTCCAGTATTATTGCCTGGGAAATTCAATGGACAGAGAAGTCTGATGGGCTACAATCCATGGGGTCGCAAGAGAGTCTGACATGACTTAAACAATGGGATCATAACCTTTTCCCTCTTCATGTCTGATGTTTAAAGCATACAGTTCTTAGCCTAAATAAGATCACAAAATATCTTCACTCTAGGTTCTTGTTAGAGAATTATTTCATGAGATGTTGGCAATTCAACATCTGCTAGAGGTTTGTTCAAAAATCTCATATTCCTCTAGGATGTTAGAATTAAAATTAGCAGGCCATTTTGCTTGTCTTCCTAGAGTTTAGCCACCCCTGAGTGAGTTGCCATTAACGGTGTGAACCTAGCCGCATACTTATCTGCAGGGGAACATTTGGACAAAGTCTGTGTATTGCTTTTTTAAAAATGGTAATGGATAGCGACATTTTCATAAAAACCATTTAAAAAAGGTAAAGAACCTGGGGCCAATGCAGGATGTAAAGAAATGTGGCTCCTGTCCTTGGTTAGGGAAGATCCCCTGGAGAAGGGCATGGCATCCCAGTCCAGTATTCTCTCCTGGAGAATCCCATGGACAGAGGAGCCTGGTGGGCTGCAGTCTATGGGGTCACAAGGAGTCGGACACAACTAAGGTGACTTAGCATGCAAGTATACTACTTCCTGAGTTTAGTTTGAAGAAGTTTTTACCACTGAAAACTGATGCTTATCCTTTCTTTTAGCAGAAAAGGAAAACAGTTTTCCCAGTGTGTGTCCTATTGGACCTCAGCTACCAGGAAGCTGGTCTCTAATTTGTCATCCTTGCCGAGCCTCTCAGGGACTGAAGACCATCTGTTATGTTTTGCTGCCTTTGGAAAGTATGTTTTCAACCCTAGCTACAGGTTAGCATTTTCTGAGTAGTTTTTAAGAAAGGATAGTGAATATATATTGAATGGTATTGAAGTCTGAGATCCACCCCTGGATATTCTGATTTAATTGATTTTGGCTAATTTGGTAAACCCTTTTGAAAGCTTGTGGAGTAGAATTATGCAATAAACAAGTTATATGAAATCATATGTTAACAATAAGGGATATATATATATATGTGTGTGTATATATATGTATATATGTTTACATATGTATATATTTCCTGGTGACTCAGATGGTAAAGAATCTGCCTGCAATGTGGGAGACCCTGGTTGGAAATGTATATATATGCAAAAAAAAAAAATACCATAAGCAAGCAAAAAAGCCAAAAACACTGTCAAGAGGGCCCTGAACATGCCACTTAAGCTGCCTGGCTGTGCTTCCTCATTGTAATCGAGGCTCCACCTGCCGCAGGGCCTTACAGGGGTCTGGGCTTGCCTGCCAGCCTTCCCCGGTTCTCAGCCTCTCATACCTCAGTTGGCCTATCTTCTGAGCCTCAAAAAATATTTTACACCTGCTGGTTGCAATGTTCCCTTCTCAAGACCCTTAAATGACCTTCCATTTGCTTCTCCTGGAGTCAAAAATGGCAACCTACTCCAGTATTCTTGCCTGGAAAATTCCACAGACAGAGGAGCCTGGTGGGCTATAGGCTATGGGGCTGCAAAGGGTCAGACATTACTGAGCGACTGAACACACACATAGTCAAATTATTACCTGTTGGTTTCAAGACCTTTAGTCGGACAATCCTTTTGCATGTTATTTTTAGCTTCTCCCCTTCCTGTTCCTTTTGTGGCTCTCAGAACCATCATCACCAAGCAATCTTTGTTACTTTCTTTCTCTCTTCTGAACTTGGGAGAAAATCCTGCAGGTTGTGCCCACCTGACTTCAGCCATTCTTTCCATCATTCTCGTGATTCACTCTTCCAGAAAACCTCAGCTACCTACTGGTGCTTTGTAATCATATGACTGGATTTTGTTGGCCTGATGAAAGTCAGAAATTCACTGGGCAATCGTCCAGAGGCCCATCGAACTCAAACCATGTAGAGATGAACAAAAACTGACATAGAGATTAAAAAACACAAATGGTGTCATTTGTATTCTCTTCACACTATCCAGGTCACTTGGAGGTTCTCCCAAATCATTAATCAATAAATCGATTGTCCTCACTCTCCTCTTGAATATGTTTCCTTATCACTACAGAGTCTTTAAAATGGAAATAGAATCCAGCACCCTAGATTTAGGGCTGATGTGGTTAATTTCTTGTTGCAAAATATGTCAAGAAGGACTCCAAGGGCCAAATTGTTATTGCAACATGAATTCAAATCTCGTGAGATGGGTTTTCTACTTTTCAATTGCCATTGACGATGGATCACTACATCCCCTGTTTTGAGTTTGTTTCCTTAGATAAAAGGGGAAGAAAGAAATTTATCTTACATATTTAGTAGTCTCTGGATATTTTTCCTTACACATAGTAAGCATTTAACATGTTTTGTGGGGATAAAGTAGAGCCATTCTTTAAATTTTTTTGCTCCTTGGACTAATAGTAGCAGGATCACTGGTTAGGGATTGTGTGTGTGTGTGTGTGTGTGTAGGGTGTGCCTGTTAAAGCTCAGATTATGAGACTTCACACTAGATTTACTGAATTTTACCGTCTGCTGAGGAATTTTTATGTGCACTCAAGTTTGAAATCCACTGCCTTAGGACAACATTCAGATACGTGCTGTGATTGTGGTTAGTCTCTGTAGTATCCGACTCTTTGCGACCCCATGGACTGTAGCCTGTCAGGCTCCTCTGCCCTTGGGGATTCTCCAGGCAAGAATATAGCCTGGAGCGGGTTGCCATTCCCTCCTTCAAGGACCTTCCCAACCCAGGAATCGAACCCAGGTCTTCTGCACTGCAGGGGCATCCTTTACCAGCTGAGCTATCAGGGAAGCCCCAACATTCAATAACAGAGTATAACATCCAGATATACTCTATGATAAATTTTATTCAGAATTTATCAACATAAGGTGAGTACCCAATTATAGCCTTTTCTAACATTTTGCGCCTCTTACCTACATCCTGTAATATGCAGTTACTAAGACTCTGAGAAATCAATGTTGTATCTAAATCTTCCGTTTACATCATTTATCACATTATAGGGATAAAACCAGAGTCAGTTTCAGTATGGTCCAGACTGCTAGTGAGATAATTTGTATCTTTAGTTCTCTTTCAATCCTGACATCCTATCCTTGACCATCAAGTGAATTAAATGAAACAGTATACTACACCAAGCATTTTAAACAATTTTTAGTTCATAGAGACTTCATATTTTAAAAAGCAGAAGGGACAATACATTTAAAGGTATACTGATTTGAAGCTAACAACTACAATATAGTAAGCATTAATGTTAAGAAGGATGAGAATAAGGGTTCTGATTGTTCTGACAGAATGTTCCTTTTTATGTTGTTCTAAGCATGGGCTTCCTTGGTGGCTTTGGGGTAAAGAATTCGCCAGCAATGCAGGAGACCCAGGTTTGATTCCTAGGTTGGGAAGATTCCCCTGGAGAAGGAAATGGCAACCCATTCCAGTACGCTTGTCTGGGAAGTTCCATGGACAGAGGAGCCTGGTGGGCTACAGTTCATAGGGTCGCAACAGCTGGACAGTGACTAAACACCAAGTGGATCATGATAGAGTAAATGTACCATTTTTACACCAATATAGACGAATGCTTATCTTGTTTATTTCTGGCCTCTGTTGGGCCACTTGGGACCACTCCATACAGTGGAGGTGCCTTTGGCAGGCTCATTTGGGAAAGCAAAAGAAGCCCGAAATACCACATCACATATATATACTTTGAAACCATGTCAATGACATCAGTAATACTTTATACCCCTTCGTGAGTCCTATATTTGAAATAGCCAACCAATGCTTTGGCTACCTGACCCTGCATCCCTGTAGGACTGACACTCTTACTGGGAGCTTACACTGCATGCTGACCACCCCACTGGGAAAGTCACAGTGTGCTAGTGGAGTTTCTACCTATTTAAGGGTTTCTCAAAGGCCTTTATGATCTCAGACGAAGAGAAAGGCAGAATCAAGTAGAGCTGCTTAAAATAAATGGCTTTAAAGTACATTTGATGATCTATGAACTTTTAGAGTAAAAGTATCAAATGAAAGATATCTCAGTTCAGTTCAATAGCTCAGTCATGTCCAACTCTGTGACCCCCATGGGTTGTAGAACACCAGGCTTCCCTGTCCATCACTAACTCCCAGAGCTTACTCAAACTCAAGTCCATCAAGTCGGTGATGCCATCCAACCATCTCATCCTCTGTCATCCCCTTCTCCTCCTGTTTTCAATCTTTCCCAGCATCAGGATCTTTTTCAATGAGTCAGTTCTTCGCAGTACATGGTCAAAGGATTGGGGTTTCAGCTTTCGCATCAGTCCTTCCAATGAATATTCAGGACTGATTTCCTTTAGGATGGACTGGTTGGATCTCCATGCAGTCCAAGGGACTCACAAGTCTTCTCCAACACCACAGTTCAAAAGCATCAATCCTTCAGTGCTCAGTTTTTTTTATCATCCAACTCTCACATCCATACATGACCACTGGAAAAACCATAGCTTTGACTAGATGAACCTTTGTCAGTAAAGTAATGTCTCTGCTTTTTAATATGCCGTCTAGATTGATCATAGCTTTTCTTCCAAGGAGCAAGCCTCTTTTAATTTCCTGGCTACACTCATCATCTGCAGTAATTTTGGAGCCCCCCAAAGTAAAGTCTCTCAGTGTTTCCATTATTTCCCCGTCTATGCCATGAAGTGATGGGACCATATGCCATGATATTCGTTTTTTGAATGTTGAGTTTTAAGCCAGCTTTTTCACTCTCCTCTTTCACTTTCATCAAGAGGCTCTTTAGTTCTTCACTTTCTGCCATAAGGGTGGTGTCATCTGCATATCTGAGGTTATTGATATTTCTCCTGGCAATCTTGATTCCATCTTGTGCTTCATCCAGTCCAACATGTCTCATAATGTACTCTGCATATAAGTTAAATAAGCAGGGGGACAATATACAGCCTTGATGTATTCTTTTCCCAATTTGGAACCAGTCTGTTGTTCCATGTCCAGTTCTAACTGTTGCTTCTTGACCTGCATACAGATTTCTCAGGAGGCAGGTCAGGTGGTCTGGTATTCCCATCTCTTAAAGAATTTTCTACAGCTTGTTATGATCTACACAGTCAAAGGCTTTGGCATAGTCAATAAAGTAGATGTTTTTCTGGAACTCTCTTGCTTTTTTGATAATCCAACAGATGTTGGCAATTTGATCTCTGGTTCCTCTGCCTTTTCTAAACCCAGCTTGAACATCTGGAAGTTCACAGTTCATGCACCATTGAAGCCTGGCTTTGAGAATTTTGAGCATTACTCTGCTAGCATGTGAGATGAGTACAATTGTGCAGTAGTTTGAACATTCTTTGGCATTGACTTTCTTTGGGATTGGAATGAAAACTGACCTTTTCCAGTCCTGTGGCCACTGCTGAGTTTTCCAAATTTGCTGGCATATTGAGTGCACCACTTTCATAGCATCATCTTTTAGAATTTGAAATAGTTCAACTAGAATTCCATCATCGCCTCTATTGGGAATGATATACTCATCACGAGGTTGTATATAGTATACATGTCAATATCTGTAGGGATAATCCATTGCAAACTGCTAAACTGTGCATGGTATGCAGTGAACAATGGGTAATAGTTCCTATTATTGCCATTTTTAACACCATTTCTATTATTAACTACATCTTAAATGTACAAAATCACACTATCCATTGTCCAGTATAATTTAAAACTGCTGGCTTTCAAAACTGAATACTCAAAAACTTTAACAAACGGCTCTCAAAGCAACCCTGGATTTGAACTCCATTGTTGCAGGAATGGGGTGCCCAGCCACCCTTTGAAAAATTGATAGAGTCTGTTGTCTGCTGTAACTGGGGGAGCAGGCAGAGATTTTACAAGATGGTGGAAAGGGAAATGCAGCTTTGGGCTCTGGTTCTACCTGACTAAAGGTGGGAGTGAGTCCCTTGAAGTGGTGTTAGGCCACCGGAGGGGCAAAACCTTCTCTCTCCCAGTACATGGAGTGACTTTCAATCCAATGACTCCTTTATAGTCTTCTTTTATTTTCTTCAATGCATTGCTTTTATTTTTGTCAACAAACTGTGTCATTTACCATAGTAAGAAAACTCCTGTTATTTGAGGTCTTTATCAGAGTTCCTACAAATCAGGTTAATTGGTGATCAACAGAGCTTTTCTGCCTTTAATGAGGGCTAGTAGCCCAAGGCAAGGCCTACCTCTTGATAAGGGACTCCTTTTTTCTTATTCTGAACTCTTTGATCATTTAAAAAAAGAAAGAAAGAAAAAAAAAAAAACCCAGGAAGAACAACCACCGGGAATGTCATTGTCTTTTAATTGCCTGATTACCAAATGTTGGAGATAAAAGATAGATGTTCTCAATTAATAACATTTACATAGATTAGCATCACTAACAAGCCTCATTAGTAGCTGCTGATTTTTGTTTAGATGGTGTCCCATGTCATTTGCTGTCTTTCTGGTTGTGCAATCGAATGCACCTTTCGTATGACAAAATCTTGCCTTCTAATCTATTTCCATTAGTCAAGCATTAAGACACTTTAATACCTAACCAGGTTTTTAATTAATTAAAAGTTAATATTACCTAGTGAAGATTTAACGAAAGGTTTTATGTGTTAATAAAGTCTAGAAACTGTTTCTAAACTCTGGTTATATTTCATGGAGCCTAAAGACTTTGATCTGATTAATCATAACACAAACATCTGCATTCACATAGATGACACCATAGAAATACAGTCCATTTACTGAGGGCCTGTCATCTGCCTCTTCACAGTTATTGATTCCTTCATCTGCCAGCTATCCCGTGAAAACAGGAATATAAGCATCACTATCATAAACACAAAAATGAAGGCTTGGAGAGTTTAGGTGAAGTGTCTGAGATCTCTCAGACTCCGCTCTTAGTTTCAAGTTCATTAAACTACATACTGCTTTCCATGTACATCTAGAAAAAGAATTCACTGATTTTCCAAAGAGAAGCAAATGTTTAGAATAATGTATAACTAACCATGTTTTAAACCTCATCATTCTTATATCAGTTTATGAAAAGAAATAGCTGTAAGTAGAAGGATTTAAGATAGCTAAATTTATGATCTATGAATATCAATAATCTAATAATCTGCAGTTTAAAGATAACAAAATATATACAAATTTTATGTCACTACAAGTGGATAGGTATACTATGTCAAGAAAGGTTTTCTCTCCCAAATAGTTTGGCTAAAATACAAAATTATTGTTTTTTTACATTTTATGGGATTAAAAATATACATCTAATATCATGATAAATATTTCAGGCAGGAACAAAATGTCTCCATGTCTAAGATATCTGTTTCTTATAAAAACAAAAGTAGCAGTCATAAAATGTATTAAGAAGCAATCAATAATTGATTAAAGCTTCAAGGGAGGGACACATTTCAAAAGACCCAAGAAAAAGCATTATAATATAGATCTCAATGTATAAAAACTGTTGGTATTGGTAGTGCAAAAAAGGCAGGGTACAGATATTTGTAGTACTATTTCAAGAGGATATTGATATAAACCACTGACTCCATTTAAACCTAACAGGTAAAACTTCACAAGTGACATATCATGTCTTTTTCTAAAGGATATAAGGTCTTTATTTTATTTATTTTGAAATAGTTGTTTTTGCAACCATAAGAAGAGAAATGACAATTTTGAAATCCTGTATCTCAATCCTAAAATGTTTTCTATTTGAGTCTATAAAACCTAGAATGAGTAGCTTTAATGAGAGGCAAGCATACACTTCAAAGTGGGCATCTGGCCCATTGCCCTGTTGTAGAGTTTAGTTTAGGGTGGTTACAACACATTAGTGTATTTCCTTCCGCCTGGCAGCATCCATCAATGGTCGCTCTAAAACAATTTTATCTAACAATTTTACTCTCTTCTTTTTTATCTTCATTCCTACCATCTACTCAACTGTTCTTCTTAGGATCACTGATGAACTCCAAAAGGCAATGTCTGACTGCCTCTCTCCCCCTTTCTCTCTTGCTGTCTTTGTTTTTCTTGACCTCTTGGCAGCGCTTGACACAATTAATCATTCTCTTTCCTTGCAACACTTTCTTTCTTTGGCTTCCAGGCAGTCACTCTCTGCTGGGTCTCTTTTTATCGTCCTCACCTCTAAATGCTGGTGTGCCCGGTAAGGGCCCAGTCCTTAGCCCTCTTTCTCTTTATATACACTTTCCTTAGGTGACCTCGTTTACCGCCCTGGGACGGTGTGTGCTGCCACTTCAGTTGGGTCCGATTCTTTGTGACCCCGTGAACTGTAGCCTGCCAGGCTCCTCTGTCCATAGGATTCTCCAGGAAAAAGCACTGGAGTGGGTTGTCCTGCCCTTCTCCAGGGGATCTTCCAGACCCAGGGATTGAACCAGCATTTCCTAAGTCTCCTGAATTGCAGGCAAATTCTTTATTGCCGAGCCTCTGGGGAAGCCCGCTAGTTACTATCTAAACCATTATTATTTCCAGGTTTTTCTCTCCAGCCTTGACTTCTCTTCTGAGCTCCAGATGCATTATCCAGATGCTCGAATTATATCATTTCTTGGTTATCTAATAGGGATCTCTTCAAGAAAATTAGAGATACCAAGGGAACATTTCATGCAAAGAAGGGCACAATAAAGGACAGAAATGGTATGGACCTGACAGAAGCAGAGATATTAAGAAGAGGTAGCAAGAATACGCAGAACTGTACAAAAAAGATCTTCATGACCCAGATAACCACGATGGTGTGATCACTCACCTAGAGCCAGACATCCTAGAATGCGAAGTCAAATGGGCCTTAGGAAGCATCACTACGAACAAAGCTAGTAGAGGTGATGGAATTCCAGTTGAGCTATTTTAGATCCTAAAAGATGATGCTGTGAAAGTGCTGCGTTCAATATGCCAGCAAATTTGGAAAACTCATCAGTGGCCACAGGACTGGAAAAGGTCAGTTTTCATTCCAATCCCAAAGAAAGGCAATGCCAAAGAATGCTCAAACTACCGCACAATTGCACTCATCTCACATGCTAGCAAAGTAATGCTCAAAAATCTCTAAGCCAGGCTTCAATGGTGCATGAACTGTGAACTTCCAGATGTTCAAGCTGGATTTAGAAAAGGCAGAGGAACCAGAGATCAAATTGCCAACATCTGTTGGATTATCAAAAAAGCAAGAGAGTTCCAGAAAGACATCTATTTCTGCTTTATTGACTGTGCCAAAACCTTTGACTGTGTAAATCACCACAAACTGTGGAAAATTCTTCAAGAGATGGGAATACCAGACCACCTGACCTGCCTCCTGAGAAATCTGTATGCAGGTCACAAAGCAACAGTTAGAACCAAACACGGAACAGACTGGTTCCAAATAAGAAAAGGAGTACATCAAGGCTGTATATTGTCACCCTGCTTATTTAACTTATATGCAGAGTATATCATGAGAAATGCTGGGCTGGAGGAAGCACAAGCTGGAATCAAGATTGCTGGGAGAAATATCAATAACCTCAGACATGCAGATGACACCACCCTTATGGCAGAAAGTGAAGAGGAACTAAAGAGCCTCTTGATGAAAGTGAAAGAGGAGAGTGAAAAAGATGGCTTAAAGCTCAATATTCAGAAAACTAAGATCATGGCATCTGGTCCCATCACTTCATGGCAAATAGATGGGGAGACAGTGGAAACAGTGTCAGACTTTATTTTGGGGGGCTCCAAAATCACTGCAGATGGTGACTGCAGCCATGAAATTAAAAGACGCTTGCTCCTTGAGAGAAAAGTTATGATCAACCTAGACAGCATACTAAAAAGCAAAGCAAACATTACTTTGCCAACAAAGGTCCGTCTAGTCAAGGCTGTGGTTTTTCCAGTGGTCATGTATGGATGTGAGAGTTGGACTATAAAGAAAGTTGAGCACCAAAGAATTGATGCTTTTGAACTGTGGTGTTGAAGAAGACTCTTGAGAGTCCTTTGGACTGCAAGGAGATCCAGCCAGTCCATCCTAAAGGAGATCTGTCCTGGGTATTCATTGGAAGGACTGATGCTGAAGCTGAAACTTCAATACTTTGGCCACCTGAGGTGAAGAACTGACTCATTGGAAAAGACCCTGATGCTGGGAAAGATTGACAGCAGGAAGAGAAGGGGACGACAGAGGATGAGATGGTTGGATGGCATCACTGATGCAGTGGGCATAAGTTTTGAGTAAGCTCCGTGAGTTGGTGATGGACAGGGAGGCCTGGTGTGCTGCAGTCCGTGGGGTCGCCAAGACTCGGACATGACTGTGCTACTGAACTGAACTGAACTGAATAGGGATCTCCAACCTAATGTGTCTAAAACATAAATGTTGACTTTCTGCTATTACCCTCAACAATCTCCCATCCTGTTGTTCAGTTGCTAAGTCATGTTTGACTCTGCAACCCCGTGGACTGTAGCACATCAGGCTTCCCTATCATTCACTGTCTCCCAGAACTTGCTCAAACTCATGTCCATCAAGTTGGTGATGCCATCCAACCATCTCACCCTCTGTCACCCCCTTCTCCTGCCCTCAATCTTTCTCAGCATCAGGGTCTTTTCCAGTGAATCGGCTTTATGCATAAGGTGGCCAAACTATGGGCGCTTCAGCTTCAGCGTCAGTCCTCCCAATGAATATTAAGGGTTCATTTCCTTTAGGATTGATGGGTCTGATCTCCTTGTAGTCCAAGGGACTCTCCAGTACCACAATGCAAAAGCATCAATTCTTTGATGCTCGCCTTCTTTATGGTCCAACTCTCACTTCTGTACCTGACTACTGGAAAAACCATAGCTTTTACTATATGGATCTTTGTTGGCAAAGCTATGTCTACTTTTTAACATGCTGTCTAGTTTTGTCACAGCTTTTCTTCCAAGGAGCAAGCATCTTTTAATTTTATGGCTGCAGTCACCATCCGCAGTAATTTTGGAGACCAGGAAAATAAAGTCTGCCACTGTTTCTACTGTTTCCCCATCTATTTGCCATGAAGTAATGGGACTGGATGCCATGATCCTATTTTTTTGAATGTTAAGTTTTAAGCCAGCTTTTTCACTCTCTTCTTTCATCCTCATCAAGAGGCTCTCTCTTTTTTTAATTGAATGACTGTATCCCAAAATGTTTATTAGTTTAGGGGACTTCTTTAATGCCAGGTTACAGGATTAAATAGTTGCTGCAGTCAACATTTTTCTAAAATGTAACCCAGGTATTGACTGCTCCATCATTCTTCTGTTCCATCATGAAGAGTCTCTTTAGTTCCTCTCCACTTTCTGCCACTAGAGTGGTATCATCTGGGTATGTGAGGTTGTTGATATTTCTTCCAGCAGTCTTGATTCCAGCTGGTAATTTATCCAGCCTGGCATTTTGCGTGATGTACTTTGCATAGAAGTTAAATAAGCAGGGTGACAATATGCAGCCTTGACATACTCCTTTCCCAATTTTGAACCAGTCTGTTACCCCATGTCCGGTTCTGAATGTTGGTTCTTGTCCTGCATACAGGTTTTTCAGGAGACAGGTAAGGTCTCTTTAAGAATTTTCCACAGTTTGTTGTGAGCCACACAGTAAAGGTGTTAGTATAGCTAATGAAGCAGATGTTTTTCTGTAATTATCTTGCTTTTTTGATGATCCAACAGATATTGGCAATTTGGTGTCTGGTTCCTCTGCCTTTTCTAAATCCAGCTTGAACATCTGGAAGTTCTTGGTTCAGGTACTCTTGAAGCCTAGCTTGAAGGATTTCGAGCATTACTTGCTAGTGTGTGAAATGAATACAGTTGTATGGTAGTTTGAACATTCTTTGGCATTGCCCTTCTTTGGGATTTGAATGAAAACTGACCTTTTTCAGTCCTGTGGCCATTGCTGAGTTTTCCAAATTTCTGGCATATTGAGTGCAGCCCTTTCACAGCATCATCTTTTAGGATTTGAAATAGCCCAGCTAGAATTCCATCAACTCCACTAGCTTTGTTTGTAGTAATGCTTCCTAAGGTTCACTTGACTTCACACTGCAGGATGTCTGACTGTAGGCTAGTGATCAGCCCATCATTGTTATCTGGGTCATTAAGACGTTTTTTGTATAGTTCTGTGTATTCTTGCCACCTCTTCTTAATCTCTTCTACTTTTGTAAGGTCCTTCCCATTTCTGTCCTTTATTGAGCCCATCATTGCGTGAAATATTCCCTTGGTATCTCCAATTTTCTTGAAGAGATCTCTAGTCTTTCTCAATCTATTGTTTTCCTTTATTTCTTTGCATTGATCACAGAGGAAGACTTATCTCTCCTTGCTATTCTCTGGAACTCTGCTTTCAAATGGGAATATCTTTCCTTTTCTCCTTTGCCTTTCATTTCTCTTCTCACCTCCCACCCTATTCTTCTCTAATCTACTCTGTGTTAATAAATGGAACTACTCAGTGGATTTGACAAAAATTATGTGATCCTTGATTCTTTCATCTCTCACTTTCTCCATATCCAATCTGTCAGCAAGCTCTATCCCCTCCACCTTCACACCACACTTGAAATTTAACCACTCTTTGCCATCCAACCACCAGCTCCCCGGTATGGGATCAGAACCAAACAGCTGCAGTAGTTCCTAGGCCTTAATTTCCGGTTTCCACTCGTCCTTCTAAAATCTCTTCTTCATATAAAAAAATAAACTCTTAAAGATGCAAATTGGCTCAGGTTTTCAGCTTCTTCTTCAGTGGCTTCCTATCACCTGTGGAGCATCTCTACATGACCCCCCCCCCCCCCCCCCCCCCCAGTTCCTTCTACCACTGCCCAGGGATTGCAGTGCTCAGGTCTCATGACGTTATTTCTGTGTGTTGCCCAAACTCACCAACCTTTTCAGGCTACTCTTGTAGAACTTCTTCTCACCCACTCTTTCCTGTCATTCAGAAATCTGCTCACTTACTTCCTCAGAGACTTCCCCGACTATTTACTCTCTCCCCTCCCACAAGCTTTAATGAGATGTAATTGACATATAACACTGTAAGTTTGATGTTTATAGCACATTGATTTGATATGCTGATATATTGCAAAATGATTATCACCATAGCATTAGTTAACACCTCTCTTATTTCATATAATTTTTATTTCTTTTTCTTTTTTGTGGTGAGAAAATTTAAGATCTATTCTCTCAACAACTTTCAAGTATATTGTATAGTATTATTAACTATAATCATGATATTGTACATTAGAGCCCCAGAACTTACTCATATTGTACCTGGAATTTTGTGCACTTTGAACAACATCTCCCCATTTCCCCCATCCCTGGTAATTACCACTCTGCTCTCTGGTTCTCTGAGTTCAATTTTTTTCGATTCCACATGAAAGTGATATCATACAGTGTTTGTCTTTCTGTCTTACTTATTTAACTTAGTGCAATGATCACAAGGTTAATCTTACTTGTCCATTGTCTTTGTCCATTTACCTATTGGCAGCACTTAAGTTATTTCCATATCTTGGTTATTGTAAATAATACTGCAATGAACATGGAAATGTAGATATCTCCTTGATATCTTGTTTTCATTTCCTTTAGGATGTATACCCAAAAGTGGGATTGCCAGATAATAAAGGAATTCTGTTTTCAGTTTTTTAAAGAACTTCCACAATGTTTTCCATAGTGGCTGCACCAAATTACATTCCCAGCAACAGTGCAGAAGTCCAGATCATTCCTTCTTCAGTCCATTCCCTTACTGTCCTTCATTTTCTTTATGGTATTTATCACTATGCTACATTTTTGGTCTATTCTTAAAACTCTAGCACCTAGAATAGTGTCTGGAATATAGTATGTGCTAAATAAACATGCATTAAATGAGTAACTGAATGATTGCCAAGTTAGAGGAGAAGGAACTACTATACAAAGAAGTTGAGACCTTGACATTTTTGTATTAAGGGAAAAGTTAGTATGCATTTACCTCTTCTGTCTTGATGGGCTCCGTCTAAGCCCTGGCACAGGTACTGAGGGTCTGGATACACTGGAAGGAGTCCTTGCCTTCACAGCCCTGAAAACCACTCACTTTCAAACCCTGTTGAATTTGCAGTGCTATGAACCTGGATTCTCATTTCTGTCTGGTATGATGGAAAATAAACTTGCTCTATGAATAAGCAGTTCACGTTCTCACACTCCAGCCCCGGAGAACAGTTCAGACTTGTTCGATTTAGTCGTTTATGTGTCTCTCTGCTTGGCTTTATGTTTCCATATGGTTAGACTTCTACATTGATGGATCCCACTTCCAACCAGTTAGAGAAATACAAAAATACACTTGGATTTTTAACCTCCCTTATAGGGTTCCACTGTTAGCCTTATTGATACAATCATGATATGGTATCCATTTACAATGCTTGGTATTCAATTTTTCTTTAGTAGTGCATATTTGGGCTGATTCTGGTTCTAAATCTATCATAAAATATACTATTACTTGTTTTCAATCTAAAAGTTTGTCCAAGAGACATAGTATATTTTTAAATGAAAGATCATAGTTTTCTAGGGACTTTAAAAAATTCAGAAAGCTATGTGTTTCAGTTGATTTAACTTGGTATTTCTCTTTTGACTTGTATTTAAAAAATAAAGTTCATGTTACATTATGAAATTCAATATGTGCTCATTTTAGAAAATAAGACAAAACAGCAGAAAATAGAAAGATTAACTCCATTTAGTCTCACTGTGTTGCTGTGCTGTGGTCTGTCACTCAAGTCATAGATAATCACTATTAATAAGTATAATAATAGATAATCACTATTAATAAGTATATGTATTTCTGATTGTTATTTTTGCTGTGTATTTGAAACATAATTGAGATCTTATGAGACATATATATTATATCAGAGAAGAGAAAATAGCACTTACTTTTTCTGATTATAAAAATAATACATAATTATTGTGCTGCATTCCATGGAGTTGCAGAGTTGGACACGATTGAGCGACTGAACTGATTGTATAAAATTTGGAAAATAAGTGAAAGAACTTATACGTCCATGTTTTTAATTATAAAAGTTAAGTATAATCATTATAGATATTGGAATATTTTATAAAAACAAACATAAAAATCATCTTGAATTCCACTCTACATAATTATTATTTACATTTGATATATTCCATTCTAGGCATTTTATGTTGCATATATTTACATATGTATACATCTATATGTAAATTATTTGAGCCATTAAGGAGAACATACCTTATATATGAATGTTTAAGCATCATTTGTATAGCAAAATCTATGGGTCTTACTCAAAGATGACATGAAAAGGGGCTAAATGATAGAAATACTTGACATATAGAGTTTATCTTTTCAATGAAAACAATACTAATGAAATGGCTATACACTGTGAGGTTTAAGACTGTAGAAAATCATGACTCAAATTCTTTGGCAGTGAAATTAGACAGTCTGTCCTCCAGGTAACTCTTGTTTGTGATGGGGATTTTTTTTATGTCTAATGATTTTCTTAGTATCTTACATCAAGTCTTTGAGTCTTTATTGGATTGTGTGTGTGTTTTTTCAGATATAGATTTTTTTGAGAAAATTATAAGATATGTATTTTTTAAATTAAAAATAATCTATAATGTTCTTTTGGAGAAGGCAATGGCACCCTACTCCAGTACTCTTGCCTGGAAAATCCATGGATGGAGGAGCCTGGTGGGCTACAGTCCATGGGGTCGCAAGAGTCGGACACGACTTAGTGACTTAACTACTAACTATGGGATTAATGGGTTGCTGCTGCCGTTTTTTGGTATGGAACATTGAAACTTCCAGTCTTCTATTCTCTCCCTCCATCTTCTTGGGTCTGAAATTTACAGAAGCTACATCATAATTAAAATTAGCTGAAATAATTCTGATTCTTTTCTGGGCATGGTGACTCTCTGCTCTTCTGTGTTTTCAAATCATCCATAGCCCTGACATCCATGAGTGCTCAGGCCTCACACTTCCACCCGTTTGCCTGATAAGAGTATTCAGTGATGACATTGGGTTTGGAGGTTGAAAATCTTGCCTCAGGCTTTGGAGCTAGATACACTGAAGTCACTTGAACATGAAATTCTAGAATCTTTCAATTTATTTACTCATTAGTTTTGGATGTTTGGAAAAAAATGCTAATTTGGCAAGTTTTCTTAGAAAATCAGTCCACTTAAAATGCAGCTCTCGAGTGCACCACAATTAAAGAAAAAAAAAAAAAAACACACACACACACACAAAAAAACACCAAACGGAATCACTCAGAATGCCGAGAAATGATCCCAATGAAATACAAAGGTTTAATTTCATCAGGGAATTTCTAATTAATGATGTTTGAGTGGGCTTTAAATTCCCCAACCACATTCCCACCATCCTTACTCACCACTTGGGGAAGGTTTAAGCCTTGGGGCATCTTTTAGATGAATACTATAGCCACATTTATGCCGAATGGAGCAGCACTCGTAATGCAATTATAGCAGAAAAGAAACCCTGCGTTCCCAGGATACTCACTCAAACCCCATTACAATGTCCCGTCCATGTTTCTTTGTTTCATTGTATTAAAGAGTAATAGTACATAGCTAACACAAAGTACAAGACAAAGTCTTCATTTAATATTTCCCTTGAATCAAAGAGACATTTTCTTGTTTCCATGGGGGTACTGGTTAGCATTGATGTGTGCAACTATTTTTCTAATCAACAATTTCAACAGCAGGGAGGAGGCTGTCTTGCCTGTAAAACTACATTGGACTGTTGCTCCAGTGGCAAACCTGGGTAAAATGCCTTCAGTTAATTCTGGAATTCTGTTGTGAGATGCAGGAGATTATTTCTAGAAGGGTCTTAGTGTCCTTGGAGAGCTGATTCCACTCAGCAGGGTGAGCAGCTCCCACATACAGGTCAGTTCACTCACGGTAGGATTAGGTTTCTATTTTGGCTGCCAAGACTCACTGAACCCTCGCACTAGGCTGGTGCATAAACGGGGGTTTTCTTAAGTTATATGGAGACTCAGTAGAAAAGAGATTACAATCAAGATGAAAGTGGAAAAATGTGCATGGTAGTTCAAAGGATTTCAGGCCATAGGAGATGTCCACAGACTCTTCTATGCTCTAAACTTCTCTACAGAGGCACATTTTTGGAAATTGCCACATTTATTACTTTAAACTTCTATGATTTCTGGTTCAGAGACTCTTGCTTTGTAACATCCTAAAATTGTCTTTATTTCATTGCAAGGGTGCTATGAAATTCTTATATTGAAATAGATTAAAATTCTTTAAAACATTATCAATATAGTGTATATATGTCGCTATGAATTCTTAATCATATTCTAGAAGGAGCTGTTCTGTTAATGCCACTTAGACTGATAAGGCATGGTGGCATCATAAAACTTGGGTGACAAGTAGTCCTCATATAGAGAGATTATTGAAATGGTGATAAAACCAGGACTGCAGCAGGCAATTACAGATTTCAGTGATGCTATTGTTAATGGAATGCAAATTTGTGTAACTGATACACAGTGAGGTCAAACTGAAATGTCAGAATTTGGAGTCGAGAAAAATTTATTGCAGGGCCAAGTAAGGAGATAATGTGGTTCATGCTCAAAAAACCTGGTTTCACTGTGGCTTCAGAAGAGTGAAATTAACTACAAACATTGTTAGTGGAAAAATACTATTTAAACATATATGCATGTTTGTGTGCTATGAAAAGTAAGACACATCCTTTAGAATATTTACTGACAAGAGGAGTTAATAATAAGAAAAAAAACTACACAGAGCCTATAAAATCTACTTTCCATCATGTTCAATTATTGTACTCTCTCCTGGCGAAAAGATGATGTTTTGTAATATCCAGAGATTGCCCAAGACTGGAATCATCAGAGACAGTGCTTTAGAGATTCAAAGTCATATCACCACATGTTCTGGAAATCCTGACTCAGTAGAGGGGACGAGATTGGGAAATGGATATTTTTTTAGAAAGTTCTAAAAATGTTGGTTCTGATGTACAGTTGGGCTCAACAATTTGGGCCTTGTCCCTTGCTAGCAAAAATTAAGAGCCAAGACCCATCTAAACAAGGTTGTTTAATAAGAAAATTAGGTAGTTTTATTTCTTCAACAAAGGATTTTAGGTAGCTTGGAAAATCTATTTGAAGAGATACTCAGAATAGCAAAGTAGTTACATATAGTGACCAGTGAAAATGATGCTTGGTATGATATGTAGGAGTGACTAACACCTGTTGTTTTGCTAATTTAGAGAGCAGTAAGTGCTTGGGTTACTGCTTGGGTATGTTGTTGCCCCCCGCCCCCCACCCCCCCGAGTTTCAGTTTCCTCAGCTATTGGGATGAGGTTGCTCTTTTGACACCAACCAACAATGATTCTAGGAATTGATGATAGCGTACTCTTTTAATGATGGAAAAATGCAAGTTAGTGACTCATTTACCCAGGCAAAGACTGGAAGGAAGTCAGGAAAAGATTTTGAAGAGAAGACGCCTCAAGAAGAAGAAGGAGGAAGAAGAGGTGAAGGCAGAGGAGAGGAAAGAAAAGGAAGAAGAATAGAGAAAGGAATACGCTAACAATATATGGAGCACTAACTATGTGCCAGATCCAGCAGTAAGCATTTTGCTGAAGTTAATTTTATTCTTCATGTAGATCCTAAGAGGGCTTCCCTTGTGGCTCAGCTGGTAAAGAATCTCCTGCAATGTGGGAGACCTGGGCTCGATCCCTGGGTTGGGAAGATCCCCTGGAGTGGGGAACAGCTGCCCACTCCAGTATTCTGGCCTGGAGAATTCCATGGACTGGATAGTCCATGGGGTCACAAAGAGTCGGACACGACTGAGTGACTTTCACTTTTTGAAGAAGGAAATGGCAACCCACTCCAGTATTCTTGCCTGGAGAATCCCATGGACGGAGGAGCCTGGTGGGCTACAGTCCATGGGGTTGCAAAGAGGGAGAGTTCTAACTAGGAAGGATGACTCTGTGCTCTGAACCGCATTATGTTTTGGCATCAAATATACACAACATATGACAGTGTAGACTGGATTCAGTGGATAACTAAAGGCACTGGCCTGTGCTTCCTTCGGATGTTGATACTGCTTATTTTGAAGGAAATTCACAATCACTTTTTTCTGAGTTTCTCCTCTTCCCCCCTCCCCTTTAATACCTCAGAACTCTGGGAGATGATAAGGTTCGAAAGCCATGTCTTGTTTTAAAGTTTACCAACTTGGTTTCGGATATCAGTCTTTTTATAGTGCACCTTGCCGCCAAATGGCTTAAAAGTTTTTCTTTCCATCTGTGACATATTAGTCACTGGAGTCGATCATGAGCTTGTTAAGTTTGACAACTTTCCTTTTGATAATTATACTGAAATTATGGTTCCAACAATTGAAGAAGTCAAGGCATTAAATAACATGAGCACCATGAAAGAGGAGAAAATATAATTAGAGGACCACCCTTCTATTGTTCCTTTCTTTTCAAGTTCTCTGGAAATAAGAGCCCTGCTGTTTGCAGTTTCTGGCTATCTTTATCCCCCTCATTATAAATTTCTCTTACCCCTCTCCTCTTAATCAGCCCCAGTGTCATGTATTTGGAAGCCTGGTTTTATTGCACATTTCACCGTGGAGTCTAGGTGAGGACTTAGCCTGTAGCCAAGGTCAAGGGTATACCTCATGAACATCACAGCTACATCTCACATAGAGTTTATGCAACTGTTACACTCTGGTGTCAGAGTTCATTGAGAATTTCCATAAATCTGATAGGTAATGTGCCAAATGAGATTAGAGAGGGCTTCCTGTGATCACGGTCAAATGAAAATATCTCATGTTAATTTCCTAGTACAAACTTGAGGCAGGTAGTTAATACTTTTTATGAAGAGCTAGAGACACACATAGGGAAATACTCAAGCTGCTGTCTAAATAGAAGGACGAAGCATATGAAGTTTCTAATAGAGGAAAATGTAGACTCTGGCATTTGCAGAGTTTTACTGTTAGGTTTGAGTCTTTTCCCCTGTGTTTTCTACATTATCTGTTGACTCTTACCCTAATTCTTACCTTAAAACACATTTTTCACTTAAATCAATTTTATAGGTTGCATTTATATGTTTAGATGTCAACACATACTTCAAGTTATTTTGCTGCAAAACAGAAAACCAAGAAGGGCAAAAGTACATTAGCAAATTGAGGGCTGTTTACAGATTTAATCTCTAACTACTTATCCATACACGCATTTTTCTTTTAAGCCTTGACCTGAATCAACCCAATTCAGAAAAGTGGATTTTAAACTATCTGTCTTGGAATTGATACAAAAACATTGGCTCACTTATATTTGAAAATAAAACAACATTAATATTTTAAGGTAATTGTAAGAAGACAACTTAAGAAAACAGACCTGTCAGTCATCTCTGGCCTTCTGGTCACCCAACACTGCTGAGACCATGAAGTCTTAGTTTTAGTTTTCTGTCTTCATTCCGTATGCTGGGAAACACCCAGATGTAAATACAATTCAAATAATAAATGCAGGAAGTTGAAGCATCTATTACTGATGATCAGGGGTTGTTTGTATTACAGAAATTTAATTCAATCATGAATTTATTGAGCACCTACCCTGTCCCTCACAAGGCCTCTGTGATTACTGATGCTGGGGAGAACCCTGAGAAGAATCAGATCGTTTGTGCTGAAAGCCTGTAAAATCTCATTAGGGAGACAATGTCTTCATGAGACACAAATTAGTAAACAATATGAGAGGGCACAAGACTCAATAATGAAGTGGCAAATACAGGCAGACCTACTCTAGATCAAAACCAAGAAGAACCAGTGGAGCTCAATGTCCTTGGAGAATGAAACTCTAGGATGGCTTTGGAGGAGTGATAGGATTTGGGCAAGAAAAGGAAAAAAGACAAAGGCACTTTAGGTGGTGAGAATAACATGAGACCAAGGGAGCAATGGGCCTAGTTTGTTCAAGATTTCAAGAGTTGTATAAGTAATGTAACATGGAAGGAGGAGACTCCAGTTCCTGCCTATCTCTGACACTTTCAGCCTGTAAGAACATAAAAAAATTAATTAAACTATTTCTTTTGTCACTAAAATGAGAGCATCAGAGCAGTGTCTCCCAGGTTCTTCATATCTCTGAAACTCAGTGAGCATTGATGCTAAGTGGTTCTAATTTGAGATCTGGAACCAGAGAGGACTAGTTCTGGCTTTAACTAAATGTGACAACTAGTTTTCTAAACACTTAAAGTCTCAGTTGCCTTATCTAAACAATGAGAACAGCAATGGCATGACAGTGGGAAAAAGTACTTGGTGCTTAGAACGAGTTAGTGAGTTGCAAATTCTGTGAAGAAATTTTTTTTACAAAGGAGATCTAGTTGGAGCAGTTCCCTACCCCACCCCAGCCCCTCCAAAGGATATCTGATTAGTAGTGAAACCTAGGTAAGAGGTATTTAGTTCATTCTGGAATTTCATTGTAGGGTGCAAGAGATTATTTCTAGAAGAGAGTTAATCTCCAGCTGTCCTTGGAGATCTGATTCCATTCAGCTGGGTGAGCAGCTCACACATACAAGTCAATTCACTCACAGTAGGATTAGATTTCTATTTTGGCTGCCAAGAATCTCTGGATCCTCTCACTATGCTGGTACATAATTAGGGATTATTGATATCTTCTAATCAATGATTGGGGATTTCCCAGGTGGCTCAGATGGTAAAGAATCTGTCTGCAGTGCAGGAGATCTGGATTTGATCTCTGGGTTGGGAAGATTCCCCAGGAGAAAGGAATGGTTATACACTCCAGTATTCTTGCCTGGAGAATTCCATGGACAGAGGAGCCTGGTGGTCTATAGCTCATGGGGTCACAAAGAATCAGACATGACTGAGTGACTAACACATATGCATGCAGTCAATGATTACTGATTAATTAATTAGTTGAGTACTCATAGACTGAATAAGAGAGGGGTTTTGTAAATTACAAAGGCCTGGACTAGGAATTTGGAGTTGATCCAATGGGAAATGATGGCTCATGACAAACTAACAGTAAGAGATGTGAAAAAGGAAGTGAAGCTTTAGGAAGATTAATCTAGGGGCGGGATTGATGGATTTGAGTTGGGGGGAAATTAAGCTGTAGAGTCTGGGTGTGACATACTAGAGGTGGGATATAGTATTGAAGAGCGAGGTTTAATCAGAGAGAGATGACAAAGAGAACTTGAGGACTCTTTAGGTGATGGGGAGAAACAATATACGTATGATTCTGAGCTCTGGTGGCCAGGGGAGTGGTGAGGGCAGGCATAGACAGTGAAGGTTCAAGACCATGTTATCTCAGGTAGGACTGGGGAAGAAGCAAACTTAGATGTGAAACTACAGAATTTCAGGTAATGGCTGGCATATCAATTGCCTTCAAGCTGCTAAAAATATGGAATTAATTAATTCCATTGATTGTGAAGGCTGGAAATAGAAGACCCAGGCCTCTGTGTACCGATGCTCAGGGAAGCCATGAGAAGGGATGCCGGTGGAGAGCCGTGTTATCCAAGCTGGCTACATGCAGTAGTCCCCTGAGTAGTGTTGAAAATACTGATGCTTGGCTTCCCCCCTGCATGGTTCTGATATAATTGGTCTGGGTTCAGTCTGGGCATGCAGATTTCTAGACCCCCATGGGTATAGAGAGAAAAACAGATGAAGATCTCAGTACACTCTTGAGAGTGAGAAGCCTCTGAAGAACATTTGCTCGTTACCTGCTTATTACTGGGTGTGGTGTTGCATCAATATTCTCTTGTACGGTAGTCACAACTGTTCTCTGGGGGAAGGACTCACTGACTCCTGCTTGAGATTCTGAAAGGAGGTGGAACTCAAGAAGTCTTGTGAGCTCTGACTCTCCAATCATTGTTTTTAAGGGAATAAAAAGAAAATTAAAAATAGCTGTCTCACATGTCCAGGTCTTACTAACAGCACACTTCAGCTGTCTGAAAGCAAGAATCTAAATTTAATGTAATGTGACAACATACATAAAAAATCCTAAATCTGCTTAGTTCTTTGCTTCACCCTTTCTTCAAAATTTTTCATGGTCTCATTTAGAACCTTAATGTTTTAATTTACATCTTGTTCTGATCAGCTTAGCAATCTGAGTAAATAAAAAGTAATTTCAGCAGTGGAGGGCCTATACAGAACTAGATGATAGTCAGTAAGCCAAGACATTTCATGGCAAATAGATGGGGAAACAATGGAAATAGTGAGAGACTTTATTTTCTTGGGCTCCAAAATCACCGCAGATGGTGGCTACAGTCATGAAATTAAAAGACGCTTGTTCCTTGGAAGAAAAACTATGAACAACCTAGACAATATATTAAAAAGCAGAGACACTACTTTGCTGACAAAGGTTCATACAGTCAAAGCTATGGTTTTTCCAGTAGTCATGTATGGATGTGAGAGTTGGACCATAAAGAAAGCTGAGTGCTGAAGAATTGATGCTTTTGAACTGTGGTGTTGAAGAAGACTCTTGAGAATCCCTTGGACTGCAAGAAGATCAAACCAGTCAATCCTAAAGGAAATCAGTCCTGAATATTCATTGGAAGGACTGATGCTGAAGCTGAAATTCCAATAGTTTGGCCACCTGTTGTGAAGAACTGACTCCTTGGAAAAGACCCTGATGCTGGGAAAGACTGTGGACAGGAAGAGAAGGGGACAACAGAGGATGAGATGGATGGATGGCATCACTGACTTGATGGACATGAGTTTGAGCAAGCTCCGGGAGTTGGGGATGGACAGGGAAGCCTGGCATGCTGCAGTCTATGGGGTCGCAAAGAGCTGGATGTTACTGAGAGACTGAACTGAACTGAACTGAAGCCAAGAAAAGGCTTTGAAGTAGAAAGGTGACATTTATTGAGTCCCTATTGTGTGCCAGGCACTGTGAGAGGGGCTTCACACACCTCCTTGTTTAGTTCTTTAGTAGATCTATTGTCTTCCCGCATCTGAACCCAGTCTTCCTTTGGGATATCCCGGGGATGTGGGTTTTGAGGCAGTAGGACACTGCCTTCCACTAAGAATGCCAAGAGGAGCCAGTCTGCCTTCCCTAGTCTCCATTCACAGGTGGTCTTCTACTGTGGGAGGAGTAATGAGATGGCAGAGAGGCAACCAGAGACTGTATTGATGCTCCAGTTGTGGTGTAGGGCTTCCTGGGTGGCACAGTGGTAAAAAAATCCACCTGCCAATGCAGGAGATGCAAGAGACACAGGTTCAATTTGTGGATTGGGAGTAGGCAACCCACTCCAGTATTCTTGCCTGGAGACTCTCATGGACAGAGGGGCCTGGCAGGCTGCAGGCCATGGGGTCGCAAAGAGCTGGACACGACTGTGTGACTGAGGACTCACACACACAGTGGTGTGTCCTGTGAAGTCTTCTGACTGTACAGCCCCATGACCGGGGCATGACTTCTCCTGTGTTTTCTGTTGCCTAACTTCTTGGTTCCCCCTCATTTGCTTGGCCTACTTTTCCATCAATTCCATGAGTTACCTGATATCTTTCCAAAGATACCATAGATACTAGCAGAAATGCTCAGGATATCTCTGCAAGGCTTATGTCTCTTCTTAGAAAAGTCTCTATGTCTCTTAGAAAGGAGGAAACAACTTGCCCAAGATCACAGGGTTAGAGAGTAGCAGAGCTAAGGTCTCCAACCAGATGTTTTTTGCATAAGCCATTATGTAAGGAATGAGCATCCCTAAACCTTTACAGATCCTGAGGACTTCATTGGGCTTCCCTGGTGGCTCAGTAGTAAAGAATCAGCCTGCAGTGCAAGCGATGCAGGAAACATGGGTTCGATCCCTGGGTCAGGAAGATCCGCTGGAGAAGGGAATGGCAACCCACTCCAATATTCTTGCCTGGAGAATCCCCATGGACAGAGGAGCCTGGTGGGCTACAGTCCATGGGGTTGCAAAGAGCTGAATGTGACTGAACCAGCTGAACATGCATGTACAAGGACTTTATTATATCGTCTCAGACATTAAAAGTGAGGTTCTTTTGATCTCAAAGTACTGCTAAATAATAATCTATTTATTTTAGAGAAAAGAAAGCAGTTTACCATATATTTTAAGTGACAGAATTAAAACCTGTTTTAAAAGATTTTTTTAAAAAATTGCATCAAAAGATGAATTATTTGCACACTTACAGGCAAATCTTTCAATTGTCTGGAAAATCTTCTTATGCAGAACACCTTGATGGAGAACTGCAGTTGTTTCATCTAACACATGAAAAAAGAGAAAGAGATCTCCAGCATGTGGGAAGGTGGGAGGTTCCACGTATTGGCCGAGAGGAGGTGTGTGCGCAAGGAGGGGAGACACAAGTGGTCTCCTGTCCTGTCATTCTCTACGCCGGCTTTCAGGCAGCTCTGGAAGTGTGTGTCGCGCTCCTGAAACCCTCAGATGGTGATTATGACCGATTACACAAGATGCCATGTTCCCTAATCATATCACTTACATTGCTGTGAACAGCGGTGACAAGGGTTTGAAGGGAGAAGATCACAGCTGTCTGATAAAAAAAAAAAAATCAGACAAACCAGACAGAGCTGCAGCCAGGAGATCACATACCGGCCAGGGTGGGAGCCTTGGCGTGATGGGGTTCTGCCCTCTCTCTAACCCAGCTTAACCCCTGGCCATGCTCTTATTTCCAGAGCCCCTTGATTGCATAATGACGGGCGTTGGGCAGGTGTGGCTCATACACTGGGTTCATTTATTTATTATATTAGCTCCCCACTCTGTGAAGTGATCATTGTCAGTGGGGTAACTTTGGAGTCTGTCACCACCAGACTCTAAACGGCTCTTGTGAATCAAAGACAATGCCACGGACATACCCCTCCTGGCGCTTCTCTGAAGCGGCCCTCAGCTTAAGACACCACCTCTCCATTCGGCCACTCCGTTTTTAATCTGCCTTCAAAGAGAAAGCCAACTGTCTTGAATTAAACACAAAATGGTTCTTGAAGGCATGTGTGATGAAAGTGATTAAATAATTAATTCAAACAAAGGTGACTTCTGAGTCAGGTTGCGGGGGGGGGGGGGTCAGGAAAAAGAAAAAGTCTTGATTTAAAGCAGCGTTTACTTGGCATGCTATAGAGAAAAATATTTAACATGATATGAAATGACCATGCTGGAGAATATTAACCTGTCTCCTTTGCTTCCATTGCTCCAGGCACGTTGGCCTCTTACTGATCCTTGAACAGACCAAGGCTATTTCCCTCTGCCTCAGGGACTTTGGACTTTCTCTTCTTTTTGCTGGAAGACTCCTCTCCCTGATATTGATCTGGGTCTTGCTTCTCAGGCATGTAGGTCTTAGGTCCTCAGAGAGACCCTTTCTGACTCTTCTAGCTGTAAAATTGTTCCCTTCCCCCAACTTCTGTGTTTAGCCTGTACTGTTTTTTATTTCTTTATGATCCTTATTATTGCCTGGCATTCAGCCACATGTCAGTTCTTTGTTTTCCTGTGCCTTCTGCACCAGAATGGAAGGTCCATGAGGACAGTATTTTATGTCAGCCCCCCCCTGCAGTATCCCTAACAACTAGAACAATGTCTAACACCACAATTAAATAATTATTCAATCTTTTCTAAGATTAAAAGGAGCTCTCCAAAATGCTCTAAGCAATGAAAAGCTCTACACATGCTTCTAAGTGTAAACTCGTCCCCTAGAAATAGAAATTCAGATTTAGGCACAGACTAAATTCTTAAAACACAAAATGGAACAAAACGAATGCTTTCGACTGGCTGCTTTCCTTGCTTTGAAACAAACCATTGGCCTTTTGAGCTTCCTTCTCTAAAAAGTCAAGGATGTTTATCAGAAGGCATGTATGGCTTCCATTCTGTGATGAAATATGTCCCAGGAGAAGCCTACCTCCCCTTGTGGTTTGCTGGGTGTGTATATCTGGTTTATAGCAAGTTAGCTGAAGTAGACATATTTGAGCCAATGTTGTAAGTGTAAGTGACAGTCAGTCTGATGGAGACTAAATTGTTCATGTGAGCCTAGCTACACCTGTCTGTCTGGATGCACTGGATACAGTTGTTTGATAAGCCCTTGACCCTCCACCTGTCCAAAGCAACATGCGTGTGAGTGGGTTTGTAATGGTAATTCTTCTGAACATCTCAATATACTTTCCCAGTCTATGCTGTCTCTAGACAACCTGTCAACTTTTTCCAAGAGCCTAATCCTGATGATAAAACTCACAGTCTCTAAGTTCTCTTAAATCAGATAATCTGACCAGTTAGATGAAGCTGAGTTCTAAAGTAAGAGAACATTTCTCCCTTAATAAAGTCCTATCAATGATTTTATTCATGATACTAAGCATCAGAACAATCATTGAAAAAAATTCAAATAGTAATTGTGTGCAGGAATTAACAACCCATAGAAAAGTGAAAGTGAAGTTTGATCTTTCAAAGCTGCTGCCATAATTGGAGTGGACTTGAGTGTAAAGCACTCTTGGAGAAGCAGGAAGTTTGGACCAGGCAGAAAAGAACATAGGTGTAAATGTAGAATAAGTTAAAGGGCATGAGTTCTGCCTTCAGGGCAGAGGGCAGGTAAAGGCAGGCTTAGAGTCAGGGCACTAGTCACCAGGAAGATAGTGGGAGAGAGGCTCTCACTCCATGGACAGCAAGACAGAGGAGCTATCACTGCAAACAGGGCAGGTGAGGTTGGAAAGTGTGAGCTGAAGCCACACAGGTAGAAAATGACCATGTCTGCTTCATGATAAACCTGAGTTCTCAGCAGTAGGATAATTTTAGTCCGTCAGGACCCTATTCATTCAAAATGAAGGTAAAGCATGCCTAGATAAACTCTATGAATCAAAATAGCTATTTAAGTTGGAACTATGGGTAACTATCTCTTTTGAAAATTTAAAATTTTCAGTAAATATTTGTGATTTTTTTTGTAGTGTAGGATGACATAAGATAATTCAATAATTAGGCTTAGGCATTATAGCATGGTTGTAACTACAAACACAATGGGGGAAAATCATTAGGAATTTCAAGATCAATGAATAAGATTCATTTTAAAGTCTTCTGTCTTTTTGAGAATTCAGATGGTAATAGTGTGGTTGGAAGGGACCAGAAATTGTATAAATGTTATAATATATAGAGACATAATTGCTGTCAACGTAAGTAATGTGGCTTTGCTGAGTAAAATAAGATGATTGCTTAGGGTTTCCAAAACCCTCTAAAATTGCTTCTCTACCACATGTAACCACATGTGGTATAAATAAAATGTGAGTCAAAGGAATGAGGAAAGATAAACATATAATTAAAAACAGCTCGGTAGATACTTGGGCTCATTCATTTCAATGATGGCATCTGCAGTTTATGGAGCGGTTATAGACCCGCAATATATCGGCGTTGACTATACGCCATAAAACACATCAATGCAGCTTGGGCCTAAATTATTATACACAAACAATAAATCCATCCCATTAACAGAATAAATATGATAACTGTTGATAATGTTGGGAAGTGGCAGAATGAGATCCCTAAGTAAATAGCTATGTGTTCCTAAGAAACAAAGATTACTTTAGATTTTAGTGCCTCCCATGACTTCCGTTCTGTTATCTGTAGTTTGAATTAAAACAAAGATTGTGCCCTTGAAAGCATCTATGCTGATTACTGTTTTTGAATCTAATAAAGGACATCAGTCCAACCATTTATTTGTGAAAATGAAATCTTCGTATGTTGAAGGTCGCTTTTAGTTGAAGTTATATAATAAGCAAAAGTCAAGGTTCCTTTGCCATTAAAACGGCTCATGGAGCAAATCTTTGGTATTCTACCCTTAACCTTGAATCGTGTTCTGTGTGTTGTGAGAAAGAGAGTAAATGCTCGCCATGGAGTCAGCACGGCTTTGAGTTTTTTCCTAGGAAATAGTTACCCAGATGGAAAACCTCTTCACAAACATTGTTAAATGAATAGTCTGACAAAATGTATCTGAATATGGACTAAGAATTAGTTTTTCATCAACCATAGTGCCATTTTGTCCTCTAAGAAGTGGAAAGTTTTTGTCAGGGACTAGAATTAATGAATGTTTGGAGGTGGATTGTTAGGGAAATACTGACAATACTATTTTATATACTATTGGTGTAAAGAAAATATGTAGGTATCATATTCTTCAGGGTGAAGAGGGAGCAAGCAAGTATATACAAATATTATCAAAGACCTGACATTTTACAAGTTGTTATTTTATATAATTGGCATTTTATTCTACACGGCTGTAAAGTTTTTTTTTTTTTTTTATTAAAATATAGTGATTTACAATATTGTGTTACTCTCTGGCATACAGAAAAGTGATTCAGATACATATATCTATATTTCTCAGATTACTTTTTTTGTAGGTTATTACAAGATATTGAATATCTTGTTCCTTGTGCTATATAGCAAATCCTTGTTGTTTGTCTGTTTATGTATAGTAGTTTGTGTCTGTTAACCCCATACTCCTGATTTATCCCTTCCCCCACTTTCTCCTTTAACAATCATGTTTGTTTTCTGTATCTGTGAGTCTGTTTCTGTTTTGTATATAGATTCATTTGTATAATTTTTCAGATTCCACATATAAGTGATATCCTATTTATCTTTCTCTGCCTGACTTACTTCTCTAAGTGTCATATGCTCTAGTTCTATCTGGCAAATGGTAATATTTGATTCTTTTCTCAGGGTTGAATAATGCTCCATCCCATATACATACCACATCTTCTTAAGCCAATTATCTGTTGATGGGCACTTGAGTTGTTTTCATGTCTTGGATACTGTAAACTACTGCGTTGAACATTGAGGCATAAGCATTTTTTCAAATCAGAGCTTTTTTTTTTTTTCCTTTTCTAGATATATACCTAGGAGTGGGGTTGTTGGTTCATATGGTAGTTCTATTTTTAGTTTTTAAAGGAACCTTCATACTGCTTTCCATAGTGGCTTCACCAATTTACATTCTTACCAACAGTGTAGGAGGGTTCACTTTTCTCTGCATCCTCTCTAGTATTTATTATTTCTGGGCTTTTTATGATAGCCATTCTGACTCATGTAAGGTAATACCTCATTGTAGTTTTGATCTGCATTTCTCTAATTATTAGGGATGTTGAACACCTTTTCATGTGCGCATTGGACATCTGTGTTTCTTTTTCGAGAAATGTCTATTTACGTTATTGTACGTATTTTAATGGGATTGTTTGCTTTTTTGATATTGAGTTGTATCTGATGTTTCTATATTTTTTGGTATTCACACCCTATTGGTCATATCATTTGTAAATATCTTCTCCCATCCCATAGGTTCTCAATGGATGTAAAGGTTTGATTTCAAAAGTATGGATACATATTATGTCTTGTAGGAATGTATGATGGTGGTTTAGTCACTAAGTCTTTTTTTTTCTTTGAAGACTTTTTAGTCAGCTCTATCTAAATATGGTTTACACCCAATAAAATCACTGATTTTTGAGAGATGAGTCTTGAGAAATGCATACAGTCATGTGACTACTACCATAGTCATGATATAGGGCGTTTCCTTTAAACTAAAACGTTTCTTCATGCTCCCCTTCTACTCCCCTCATGGCAACCGCAGATACCTGCTTTCTGTTGCTAAAGTTTTGCCTTTGCTAGAATTTCATGTAAATGGAATCATACTATGTATAGCCCTTTCTATAAAGCTTTTCCCACTCCTTTAACGCTTTTGAGATTAATCCATGATGTTTTGTGTATTGGTCATTTTTCTTTCTATTGCTGAGCAATATTTCATTGTATAGATGCATCAAAGTTTATTTATCCATTCATCAACTGATGAGTACCTGGACTTTTTGTGTGGAAGTTTGTTTTCATTCTCTTGGAATAATACCAAAGAAGATGATTGCCGGTTCATAAGGTGAGTTTCTATGTCACTTTAAAAGAAACTGCCAAACTCTTTCCCAAAGTGGCTGTATCATTTTTACCTTCCACCAGCAAGGTAAGATTCTTCCAGTTGTTTCACATACTTGCTAACACTAGCTATTACTTAATATTGTGGTTGTTCAGTCGCTCAGTTGTGTCTGACTCTTTGCGATTCCATGGACTGCAGAATGTCAGCCTTCCCTGTCCTTCACCATATCCTGGAGCTTGCTCAAACTTATGTCCATTGAATCGATGATGCTATCGAACCATCTCATCCTCTGTCACCTCCATCTCCTCCTGCCCTCAGTCTTTTCCAGCATCAGGGTCTTTTCCAACGAGTCAGCTCTTCACATCAGATGGCCAAAGTAGCTACAGTTTCAGCATCAGTCCTTCCAATGAATATTAAGGGTTGATTTCCTTTAGATTGACTGGTTTGATCTCTTTGCTATCCAAGGGACCTTCAACAGTTTTCTGCAGCACCACGTTTTGAAAGCGTCAATTCTTTGGCACCCAATTTTCTTTATGGTCTAACTTTCACCTCCATACAAGACTATTGGAAAAACCAAAGCTTTGACTATTCAGATCTTTGTCAGCAAAGTGATGTCTCTGATTTTTAATATGCTGTCTTAGGTTTGTAATAGCTTTTCTTCCAAGGATCAGGTGTCTTTTAACTCCATGGCTGCAGTCACCGTCTGCGGTGATTTTGGAGCCCAAGAAAATAAAGTCTGTCACTGTTTCCACTTTTTCCATATCTACTTGCCATGAAGTGATGGGACCAGATGCCATGATTTTAGTGCCAGATTATTTAATATTAGTCATTTTAATTTTAGCTATTCTAATGTGTGTGCAGTGGTATGTCATTGTGGTTTTGATTTGCATTTCCCTTATGACTAATGATGTTGAACATCTTTTCATGTGCTTATCTGTCATCCATATATCTTCTTCAGTTATTTTCCATTTTTTAAAATTAGATAGTTTTGCTTCTTCTTATTTTTTTTCTTTTTTCACTTATTATTAAGTTGTAGAAGTTCTTATACATTTTGGATTAAGTTCTTTGTCAGATTTGGGTTTTGGACAAATTTTACCTTAGTCTGTGGTTTGCCTTTTGATCTTTGAGAGATTTTTGAAGAGCAACAGGTTAAAATTTTTTATGAAATCAAATTCATTATTTTTTTCTTTGATAGTTTATGCTTCCTGTCCTCTCCAAAAAGTTTAGACTAACCAAATATCGTAAAGAATGTCTCTTACATTTTCTTCTGCAAGTTTGATTTAGACTTTGATTTATGCCTACTACTATCAGTTCTGGGCTTCCCAGGTGGCTCTAGGGTAAAGAACGCACCAGCCGATGCCGGAGACCCGGGTTTGATCCCTGAGTCAGGAAGATCCCCTGGAGAAGAGAATGGCAACCAACTCCAACATTCTCACCTGGAGAATCCCACGGACAGAGGAGCCTGGTTGGCTACAGTCCATAGGGTTGCAAAGAGTTGGAGAGGACTGAACCAACTTAGATAGCATATTAAAAAGCAGACATTATTTTGCCAACAAAGGTCCGTCTGGTCAAGGCTATGGTTTTTCCAGTGGTCATGTATGGATGTGAGAGTTGGACTGTGAAGAAAGCTGAGCGCCAAAAAATTGATGCTTTTGAACTGTGGTGTTGGAGAAGACTCTTGAGAGTCCCTTGGACTGCAAGGAGATCCAGCCAGTCCATCCTAAAGGAGATCAGTCCTGGGTGTTCGTTGGAAGGACTGATGCTGAAGCTGAAACTCCAATACTTTGGCCACCTCATGTGAAGAGTTGACTCACTGGAAAAGACCCTGATGCTGGGAGGGATTGGGGGCAGGAAGAGAAGGGGCGACAGAGGATGAGATGGCTGGATGGCATCACCGACTCAATGGGCATGAGTTTGAGTAAACTCTGGGAGCTGGTGAAGGACAGGGAGGCCTGGCATGCTGCAGGTCATGGGGTCGCAAAGAGTAGGACACAACTGAGCGACTGAACTGAACTGAACTGAAGTGACTTAGCATGCATGTATTGCCAATGTGTGCTAATTTAGTTAATTTTGATAGTATGAGAGAAACATTGAGGTTCATTTTTCACATATGGCTGTCCAGTCGCTTCAATGCAATTTGTTGAGATTATCCATTTTGTAGTAAATTGTCTTGGAAAAATATTTCATGGTATATATCTAGATTTGTTTTTGGACACATTTCTATTCCATTGGACTAGCTGAGTAACTTTATGCCAATATCATGCTGTTATGATTATTGTAGTTTTGTAGTAAGTCTTGAGATAGTATTAACATGTCTTCTAAATTTGTTATTTTTTTCAAAATTGTTTTGGGTATTCTTGGTTAAATTTCCATATAAATTTTAGAATGACTTGTCTATTTCTACAAACATAACTTCTTGGATTTTGATGAGAATTTCATTGAACTATGTGTTGATTTAGGGAGAGTGGTATCTTAACAAGACTAAGTATGTGAACATGGTGTGCTGCTTCATTTATTTAGGTATTCTTTAATTTCTCTCATCAAGGTTTTGCACATTTTTTTTTGCATAAAGTTGTCCAAAAGTATCTTATTGTGCTTTTTCAGAGATTACATCTTTTATATTTCTGTTTACAGTTGTTTATTTCTAGTATGTGAAAATATAATTGACTTTTTAAAATATTGACCTTGTGGACTATATCTTTGCTAAACTTGTTATGAGTTCTAGTAGCTTTAAAAATAATTTCTTAGACTATTCATATAGATGATCATGTTGTTTATAAATAAGATTTGCTTTTTTCTTTCTCAGTATATGTGCCTTTTATTATTATTTTTTTCTTGCCTTATTATGCTTGTTAGGACCCCTACCTGGATTAGGAGTTGTGAGAACAAACATTCATTCTTAGTCTTGTTGTGAGGGGGAAATTTTTCTCCCAAAAAATATGTTAGTTGTAGCTTTGTTTTTAGGTTCTCTTTCTCATTTTGAGGAAGTTCAATAAATGATGAGTGGATGTTGGATTTTGTCAAATGCTTTTTTGGCATCTCCTGAGGAATCATGTGGCTTTTCTTCCTTAGACTGTTAATATGATGAGTTACACCCCTTTTCAAATGTTAAACCAATCTTTCATTCCTGGGATCAATCCCACTTAGTCCTGATGTAATATCTTATTTATATATTTCTGGATTTTGTTTTCTAAAAAAAAGTTTGATAATTTTGTGTTCATGTTCATGAGAGACACTGGTCTGCAAATATTTTTTCTCAATTTTTGGTCTGAATTTTATAATAATGGCTAAAATCAGGGTCATGATGGTCTCATGAAATGAGCTGGTATGGATTTTCTCTATTTTCTGGAAGTATCTGAATAATCTGCTATTATTTGCTACTTAAATATTTGGTAGAATTAGTCAGTGAAGCTATCTGTCTCTGATTTTTGTTTGTTTGTTTGTGGGAAAGTTTTTTAATCATAAACTTAATTTTAAAAATATATATCAAGCTATTGACATTATCTAGTTCTTCTTTAGTGAATGAGCTTTGGTAGTTTGTATTTTTCAGGGATTCATCCATATTCCAAGTTGTTGGCTATCTTGTCATCAAAGTGTTCATATATTACCTTAGTGATATTTGAAAATCTTTAGGCTTTGTAATGAGGTCTACTCTTTCATTCCTGATAACAGTAATTTATGTAGTCTCTCTTTTTTTTCTGTTTGTTTTGACTAGAGCTGTTCCTTTTAAGCAAACTAACTTTTCAACAACTAACAGTTTCCCTGCTTCCCATTTCATGGTTATCTTCTTTGTCATTTCATTTTTTTTATTCATTAGGGTTTAATTTAATCTTTTTCTAGTTTCTTAAAGTTTGGTCTTAGATAACTGCTTCTTTTTTCTTTTCTATTAATAATATAAGAATATAAGAATTTAATTTAAATATCCTTCAAGCACTGCTTTAATGACATCACACACAATTTGATATCTTTGGCTTTTATTTTTATTAGCTGTATTTTTTACTTGTAATTTTCACTGCAATTTCTTCTTTGGCACTTGGGTTATTTAGAAGCACATTGCTAGACAATTAGATTGTCTTCGGGTCCGCTGTTCCCATGTTGTGGACTGAAGACTGAGTGCCTCCTGCCAGTGAAACTGGAACACTGATAACGCCTTATCTGTTCCCCTTCTTTCAGGCATGGCAGTGCTGGGTTGCTTGTTATTCAGCTTCTGAAAACCACTGATTCATGTATTTGGTTTGGTTTTCTAATTGTTTAAAATAGGTGAGTAAATCCCGTCCCTTTTATACCATCTTGGCCTGAACTGAAAATTTCCTTGATTGTCTTAAAAAGCAAAACAAATACACTCTATACAGCAGTATGAAACACAGGTAGAATAAGTACCTGTGTGTTTTCAGTTTAGTGGGTTTTCACAAAGTGAAGCAAATGTGAAACTGGCACCTCGATCAATAATCAGAGCATTGTCAGCATTCCTGCCTCCATCTCTGGTTCTAGCCTCACACCTGCCCCAGTGCCAGCCATCATCCTGACTTCTAATTATTTATGTAGATTGCATTTTTCTTGTTTTTGAAATTTATATAAATGGAATGTTGCAGTATTTAGTGTTCGGCTGCTTTTGCTAAGTACTACTTTTATTAAAATTTTTTCTTACATGTATTTTAACTTTATTCATTATCATTGCTATACAATATTCCTATGCTGACATATCAATATTGAGGGAATTTGCATAATTGTTGAGTTTTAGCTATGGCTAAATGTACTACCAGAACATTTTAGGTGATGTGTTTTGGTGAACAGGAGATATGCATTTCTGATGAACACAAACCTAGAAGTCTACTTGCTAGCTCATAGGATATGCACATATTTATCTTTAATAAATACTACCAAAGGGTTTTCAAAAGCACTACATCCACTTAGCCAGCAGTGTGTAGGATTTCTGGTCATTTAGGAGTCTTTCATTAAAGTCTAAAATGCAAGCTGTCTATGTCCTTTGGGAATATATACTCTTGTTGAGAAGACCAGTCAAGAAAGAAAGAACCCATGTGTTGAATTATGAAATATAAATGGCAGAAACATACATAGTCAAAGCTACATTGGGAAAATGGTGCAGCAAAATCTTCACAGAAGAGGTGAAACTTTGAATTGGGGCCTTGAAGGGTGAGATTGTTTTTAGAGATAAGAGGAAGGTGGCAAAGGTTCTAGGCAGAGATCCAGGCGTAAGTAAGTTGGTTGAGATGCGGATGTCATAGCATGTCTGTGTGTGTGTATGTGGCTCAGTTATGTTTTATTCTAATTCAGCTGTTGCTAGATTCACCATTTTGGGTTTCCTCCTGAGTGTCAGGCCACGTCCCAGATTCAAAGTGGAAAAAGACACTGTCACCTCGCTCAGGTTACTATCAGTTTACTGAGCATGTGTTGCCCCATTCTGTGTAGTGTTGTGACTTAAGTCCTTCAAATGCGACACAGTCCAGAGAGTAGAAAAACTCCTAAGACTCTGGTGTGGGTCGTAACAATGTCCTAAAGGGATGAAGTTCAGGCCCAGGTTATGTGTCCCCCTTCTCTCCTTAGCACGCTCCCTTCTGCCTCGTGTAGCTAGCAAGGTACAAGATGCTCAGCTGATTCCTACCTTGTCTTCCTCATCACCCCATGAAACCCAGGGAGGCCATCAGTGTTAGCGGCTGCTCCCAGCAACTGACACGAACTTGGTGATTTGCTCTGGTTGGTCTTCTCTGGACTCGGCTACAGCTTGCACTCCTGCTTCCTCTGCAGAGTTGTCCATGAAGTAGAGAAGAGGCTTTCAGATAAGACATTTGGATGAACAGGCATCAGAAGCAGATAAAATCTAGGCTCAAATTCCAACTGTGATCTTCACTGGTCAAATTCCCTAAGGCCTCTGAGCCCCAGATGCCTCGATTGTAAACAGGGATGTTATTAATTTCATAGGGTTGTCGTGAAGACTGACTGATATCACGCATGTGAAGCACTTAGTATGATGACTGGCACAAAGGAAGCAGTTAATACATAGTTTATGATTCCTTTTTACAAAAACTTAAAATAGTCTGAGTGAGTGAGTGAAGTCACTCAGTCGTGTCTGACTCTTTGCGACCCCATGGACCTACCAGGCTCCTCCGTCCATGGGATTCTCCAGGCAAGAATACTGGAGTGGGTTGCCATTTCCTTCTCCAGGGGATCTTCCCGACCCAGGGATAGAACCCAGGTCTCCCTCACTGCTAGGTGGTATCAAAATAGATGTGTGTGTGTGTGTGTGTGTGTGTGCGCGCGGCTCAGTCTGCAGTGTCTGACTCTTTGCGACCTCATGGACTGTAGCCCTCCAGGCTCCGCTGTCTATAGGAGTCTCCAGGCAAGAATACTGGGGCTGGTTGCCGTTTTCTTCTCTAGGGAATCGTCTGAATTCAGGGGTTGAGCTCGCGCCTCCTGTGTCTCCTGCATTAGCAGATGGGTTCTTTACCACTGGTGCCACCTGGGAAACATCAAAATAGGTAACCAGTAGCAAATGTACTCTGAATTTCCTCCACGTCTCACCCATGGAAGCTTGCAGAAGAAAAGTGGGTCACTTGCTGATAACGGGGGAAATTCAAAAGATGTAGTTATGAGTAAGAAGACTTGGGTATGACAGGGACCATCAAATCACCTTAATTTCTACAGTGAGAAAGCTAAAACAGAATTGGTTGAAGACCAAATGTATTGGCTGGGTGAAAATTGAATCTTGTACAGAATTCAACTGGCCAACTTGGGGGCCACAGTGGGGGTCCAGTGGAGACAGATCTATTAGGTACCCAAAGATCAGATGTTCCAAATCCCAGACTGAGGCCCTAGTCTTGTAATAACAACGTGCCTTTGGGTACCCCAGAGTAGAATACTTGAAGTCAAAACTGCCAGCAATGTTCTGTTACTGCATCTACACTGATATTTATTGGGTATATTTATTGACTTTTATATTAAGGAGCTTCTCTGAGGCATCCTATAGTTTTAACTTGGATAAAAGTGCAAAGTGACTTCTCATCTAATTTTATTCCAGCATCATTCTCCCTAATAAGTAACCCAGTAAATCTGTCTTTAAGTGTCACATATACACACAATACTTTGAAGAGGTCCTGACTATAGTTCACTAGATTTTTACGTTAAAAACAAACCTAAACATGAATGATGAATCCATATATACTTATTCTCAAAAACCATTAAGGATTGTTATCATAACTTTCAATTTCTGGAGTATAGATATCTTTCTTAAATAAAGTGGGCTATATATTTAGTCCCTACAGTTTATTTTAGAATAGTATTGTTATAGTCTTCTTATTCTTTCCCACAAGGTTCCTATTAGAAAACAGCTATCAGACCAACTAAAGATAAAAATAGACACGATGAACTTCTGAACCTCAAATACTGTAGACTTCAGGCTAAAAGAGGAGTTGGATGAAAGTAGATTTCCAAAATAGGAAATTTGCCAGGTGCTTGAATTTTCTAGAATAATAAGGAAATTGTGGAAGTGCTATAGAAATACCAAGCATGAAATAAAGTATTTAGCAGTCTTAAGCATGAAAATAACTCATTTTCCCCTTTGACTCTGGCAAATAAATAAAACAAGAACTGACATTTATTGAGCATGAGGGAGTGTGCTAAAGGCTTTTAGGTGTATTATCTCACTTAGTGCTCACAAAACTCTAGGAAGTTGGTAATATGATGACTCCCACTTGGTAAGTGAGGAAATGGACTCAGGGAATGTGTGGATCTGGCTGTGTTTCCTTATCTGGTCAGCAGCAGAGTACAGACCTGATTCTGGTCTTCCTCACCCCAAATCACCAGGACCTTTAGCAGGTGGGGCTGGAGGAGAGATAGTTCCTTTTATGCTTCTTGACTTTCTACTGAGATCCTACTTCTTTTCTTCTCTACTAGTACAATTAACATTCCACAGGGGATGGGGGAAAGGATTCTCTGCTGACAATTAACACGTTGCCTTCAGAAGCACTCTTGGATAAAACCATGGGTTTGTACAGTTTGATCAACTCCATTCCCAAGCCACCTCGCGCCTCAGTGGAGCCTTGATCTGAAACTAAAGCTACCAAGAAGGGTCCAAATACCACCTCTCATAGAGGTCATAGCGTTTTATTTGAGGGAGGGAGCCTGAAAGGCAGAAAACTTTAGTAAAATTGACAAATTAAATGCTTGAATGTAGAACATTTTCCTTCCTTTAAAAATCAATGGGCTTCACTTCTGAAAAATATTTTAACAAAATTAATCAAAAATAAAATTTTGATAGAGGGCTGCATGAGTGTTGGTATTTATCAAGACTTACTAATTGTATACCTAAGATTTGTATTTCGTTGTATATAAATTTTACCTCAAAGTAAGAAACTTAAAAATACAGAAGTCTAACTAACCCTCTGCCTGCTGAATTATTTGAAATGCATTGCATTGTCTGCAATTACTCTGAAATAAATTTTAAAAACTAGGTAGATTGTTGATGAATCAGTTCAGTTCAGTTCAGTCACTCAGTCGTGTCTGACTCTGTGACCCCCTGGACTGCAGCAAGTCAGGATTCCCTGTCCATCACCAACTCTGGAGCCTGCTCAAACTCATGTCCATAGAGTCAGTGATGCCATCCAACCATCTCACCCTCTGTCGTCCCCTTCTCCTCCTGCCTTCAATCTTTCCCAGCATCAGGGTCTTTTTCAATGAGTCAGTTCTTTGCATCAGGTGGCCAAAGTTTTGGAGCTTCAGCATCAGTCCTGCCAAAGAATATTTCAGGGCTGATTACCTTTAGGATGGACTGGCTTGATCTCCTTGTTGATGAATAGAGGTTGGTAAATGCATAGATGTGTGACAAAATAAGTACACTGTATATACAATATTAATAATAGAGTCTAGGCCTAGGTGTATGGATATTTACTCTAAAATTCTTTCAAATTTGTTGTATCTTAGTTTTTTTTCAGATTTTTAAAATTAAGATCTATGATTCTTTTTAATTGGAAAAATAGCAGGATATTTTTATGTGATAGGAAGTTTTTATTTAAAAGTTACAAAAGTATATAAAAAATTACTAGAAGAAAAAAATACAAAGAAAACTGTAATGCTTTTAACATATTAAAAACCAAATGAGATCACAAAGCACATAGTGTTTTGAAATGGTTATTTTTACTTCATAGTGAAAAATTCTTAAAGAGATGGGAATACCAGACCACCTTACCTGCCTCCTGAGAAATCTGTATGCAGGTCAAGAGGCCACAGTTAGAACTGGACATGCAAGAACAGACTGGTTCCAAATTGGGAAAGGAGTACGTCAAGGCTGTATATTGTCACCCTGCTTATTTAACTTCTATGCAGAGTACATTGTGTGAAATGCCAGGCTGGATGAAGCACAAGCTGGAATCGAGATTGCTGGGAGAAACCTCAGATATGCATATGACACCACCCTTATGGCAGAAAGCAAAGAAGAACTAAAGAGCCTCTTGATGAAAGTGAAATAAGAGAGTGAAAATGTTGGCTTAAAACTCAACATTCAAAAAAAGATCATGGCATCCAGTCTCATCACTTCATGGCAAATAGATGGGGAAACAATGGAAACAATGACAGAGTTTATTTTGGGGGCTCCAAAATCGCTGCAGATGGTGACTGCAGTCATGAAATTAAGACTCTTGCTCCTTGGAAGAAAAGCTATGACCAACCTAGACAGCATATTAAAAAGCAGAGACATTACTTTGCCCACAAATCTCCATCTACTCAAAGCTACAGTTTTTCCAGTAGTCATGTATGGATGTGACAGTAGGACCATAAAGAAAGCTGAGCACAGAAGAATTGATGCTTTTGAACCGTGGTGATGGAGAAGACTCTTGAGAGTCCCTTGGACTGCAAGGAGATCCAACCAGTAAAGGAAATCAGTCCTGAATGTTCATCGGAAGGACTGATGCTAAAGCTGAAATTCCAATAGTTTGGCCACCTGATGGGAAGAACTGGCTCATTGGAAAAGACCCCGATGCTGAGAAGGATTGAAGGTAGGAGGAGAAGGGGACGACAGAGGGTGAGATGGTTGGATGGCATCACAGACTCCATGGACATGAGTTTGAGCAGGTTCCGGAGTTGGTGATGGACAGGGAGGCCTGGTGTGCTGCAGTCCATGGGGTCACATAAAGTCAGACACAACTAAATGACTGAACTGAACTGGTAAGTATTAGTTGCTCAGTTGGGTCTGAGTCTTTGTGACTCCATGGATGGCATAGCCCAGCAGGTTCCTCTGTCCAAGAAATTCTCCAGGCAAGAATATTGGAGTGGGAAGTTATTTCCTTCTCCAGGGGACGTTCCTCCCCCAGGGACTGAACCCAGGTCCCCTGCATTGCAGGTGGATTCTTCACCATCTCAGCCATGTGGGAAGCCCATTTCATAGTATACTGTGGACCGGTTTCAGTGGCATTTCCTTTTATTTCGTCTATCTTTAAAAATGCCTGAAAATGACCCAGATCACCAAATTACGGTTGCAATAAACAAATAGTGTTTTCTTGAGAACCTGCCATGTCTCAGGCCTGCATTAAGCAGTTCACACGCACTTGCTGTTTTCATGCTATCATTCTATTTGGCTGGACCATTTCCTTTCCTTCTTTAATGGAGCTAGAACTACTATTATAAACAACCATAAATGTGCACAAAAATTTAACTATAATAATATTCATCATAATTTTGTTTTATATGAATAAAAGATAATTTAATTATTTTTTATTTTATTTTTGTTTTTGGCTACACCAAACAGCTTGTAGAACTTTCTTGACCAAGGATTGAACCTGTGCCTTCTGCAGTAGAAGAATGGAGTCTTAACCACTGGACTACCAGGGAAGTTCAATAAAAGATATTTTTAAAAATGAATTTTCTAATGAGAGAGGCAGATAACTGTGGGAAGCAGGATTGACTCAGAGTTCCTGCAAGCAGCTATTTCCTCTCCTAAATCACAAAGCTGGATTGTAGCCATTTGGAGGCTGGGGACACTCTGAGTCCCTTGAAGCTCTGTGAAATTCCATTTTAGGGTAAGCAGAGAAGCGTTAAGCATGCTTCTGAGGGAGCCTCCTCTTCCCTTTCTACTTTAAAGAGGTGTGATGGAGATTAATACTCCCTAAATGTGTAATGTTGAAAACTTCTGGTTAATTCTTAAAATGAAATAAGTGTCTGCCCTATTGCTTTGTTTAGTATCATTTCTGAAACAAGAGGGAACCCCTGGTGGTTCAGTTGGTAAAGAACCTGCCTGCCAATGCAGGATATGCAAGAGACGTGAGTTCAGTCCCTGAGTTGGTCAGATCTCCTGGAGGAGGGCATGGCAACCCACTCCAGTATTCTTGCCTGGAGAATCCCATGGACAGAGGAGCCTGGCGGGCTATGGTCCATGTGGTCACACAGAGTCTAACCAGAGTGCAGTCCTTAAAAATACTTTGTCTTGGGGTTGAAATGGATACTTGCATGATGCCAGCTACTTGTTGCAGGCTTCTGATGAATTCTTAAGAAATAAGTATCAGCACAGTTGTTTTATTCAATATCATTTCTGAAAGGAATACAGTCCTGAAAAATACCTTATCTTCAGGTTGAAGGGGATACCTTTAGATACCAGCTACCCTGTAGGTTGCCTGATTTCATACAACGTTATTATTTCACCTGTGGTCCATGGGCAGATTGGGAAACCTGATTGTGCTGCAGTCTGCACTTATAACCTGGAAGTCCGCAGTCTTTTAAAAAATTAATTATTATTACTTTGCCCATGCCTCTGTGGTATGCGGGATCATTAGTTGATCCCTTAATTGCCTGATCAGGGATTAAACCCAGGCCCTTGGCAGTGAGAGCACGAATCCTAACCTCTGGACTTCCAGGGAATTCCTGGAAGGTCAGCTCTTGCTAGAGTGGTATATCCATTGTTCCTACCCTGACTCCACCACTGCGCTTGGCAAAAGCAATTTCAAAGATGAAGTATGCTTAAGACTAACATTGAATGGACTCTAGAATGTCATGATCTGGAAAGCCGTTTCTCTGTGTCCTGAGTGCTGAGGTCACCATGAAGAATGAATTTTTCTACTCCTCCACCAGAGAAGATCATCCCTTCCTTTGGCTCAGAGCCTCAGTGGGGAGGGAGACAATAGACTCAAAAGAATGCAATGAACATTGGCCAAAATGACTCTCATAATCATACTAAGAGTTTTTTTTTTTTTAATTTTTCCTTTCTAAATTTCATTCTCTCATGAGTATACAGTGGGACTTTCCAGAGTCTGCAAGCTATGTGATATCACATTACATAAAATGCAGAAGCAGCCATCTGAATTCAGCGATTTTTTTGTATTAAACTGAAGTTTAAATGGACTTGTTAAAACATAAAACAATCCTACTCTTCTCATTGTTTTTGTTTTGTTTTGCTGAATATTACCTTTCATTAAAAATGCCTTATTTATGTTAACATGTGATGGTTTATCTTGGTTATTCTAATACAGATTTAAAATTAATATTTTAAGGACTTCTCAATTTTATTTGCTAATTCTGTAAATACTGTCACATCTAACCTATATTAAAAAAGAACCTATGGGTTCTTAATTTTTAAGAATGTAAAAAGGTCATGAGACAAATAATTTGAGAGTTTTTGATATAATAAAAAAAGAGTAGAAATTTACAGCCAAGCTTTTGGTGGATATTGGGGTCATCTTGTCAAATGCCTAGCTTTGGGTTTCACCTAAGTGATTGTTTCTGTACAATGCACAAACTCCCAGATGGTGGCCTAGACCAGGGGTAGACCTCTGGGGTAATACACATGAAGGAGGCTTCTAATGAGAACATTTGTGAGCAGCACCTTTATGTTCTGAATGATGCAATATGATTTGTTCACCAAGGCAGTGAATATGTGAATGCAGGGCCCTGCAAGTGGTATGGAACTGCAGATATTCTGTACATCTGTCCAGTCTTCCTGAGGTCAGTGCTGGAAGTGATGGTCCCTTAGTCATATCCTACTCTTTGTGACCTCATGGACTGTAGCCCACCAGGCTCCTCTGTTCATGGGGTTTTCCAGGTAAGAATACTGGAGTGGGTTGCCATTCACTTCTCCAGGGGATCTTCTTGACCTAGGAATCATACCTGGGTCTCCCGCATTGGAGGCAGATTCTTTATCAGTGGTAGGAAAGGAATAGAGGCTTCTCTTCCTCATCCTGGCTTCCTTTTGTCCCCCACAATGAGCAGTTTACTGGGTTCTTACTCCTTGACTTAGTCTTTGAAACACTGCCACTCACTGAAAAAAAAAAAAAAAAAGGGATCAATCATCTGCTTCAGAGTTTTGTCAAATGTAGTGGTCATATTTGACCACATACTTGCTTCTAGATACTGGTCAATAGAAGTCACACCCTCTGAACCAGTAGAAGGCAGTGTTCCAGAGGACTATCCTAAGAAACCTTCTTTGCTCACGGCTGTATGTTTACCTGCTCAGGCATCATTCTGAGACATCTGAGAGTTATCAAAATAGAGAAGACTTGCTAGATCTCTCCATCTGGGGACTTGAGAGACCTCAGGCATCTGAGAATTTCCAAAAGAGCCCTGGCCTTCTTACTTATTCACTGGACTGTCTGAGCATCTTCTCTGGTAAAGAGTGGAGTGAGATGGTGAGAGAGCTCTTGCCCAAACTCCAGGCAACAGTCAATGTCAGAGGTTACCTATTGCCATTCACACATCCACAAACACAATCCTGTAGTCAACAAATGTTTTCTGGGCATCTACTATGTTCCAGCCACCATTCTAAGTATTGAAGGTACAGCAGGGGGCATGACAGTCAGAAATCCCTGCCTTTGCATTCTAGTAGGTGACACATAAAACAAACAAGGTAAATATATGTAATATATTGTGCATATTTAGCAATCTTGGTTGAATGGCCATAAGAGGTTGAATGGTCATAAGAGGCTTATAAACAAAGGAAGAGTCATGGAAATCAAAACTACATGCAACACCCATGGTGGCTGGACAGATAATATATACATTCAATGGCTGAATGCATTCTATTTTATCTTAAGATCTTTTCTCTTCATTTCCATTATGGGCTTCCTAGGTGGTGCAGGGATAAAGAATCCACCTGTCAATACAAGAGACACAGGTTCCATCCCTGGGTCATGAAGATTTGCTGGAATCGGAAATGGCAACTCACTCCAGTATTCCTGCCTGGAAAATTCCTTGGACAGAGGAGCCTGGTGGGCTACCATCTATGAGGTTGCACAGAGTTGGACTTGACTGAGCCCTCACTCACTCAAAAGCCAGGACTCTTTTTTTCTAAAACAAAGCAAAGATATGCAAACCTAAAATGCAAAACAAACAACAAAATTACTTATTAAGGCAGAGGACAGGGTGATATTTTTATGCTGGCCATTCTAAAAAAAAAAAAAAAAACATGTGACACTGTGTGTGATACGCCTGATCAAAATAGAGAGCCCTCTGAACATCCCCTCCAGGTCCCAATTTATCTCCGGTGTCTCCATCAGCTCATGCTGGTTAAGAGTTACTCATATGTCGTGTGTGTAAATGCAGGTGATGCGCTTTCCATCGCTGGTCCAAGGATGTTTTGTTTTGTCTGTATGGGGACCCAAATGAGAGAATCTGAGGCAAAGTAACAGCACACTTCCCATTTTGGGTTGTAGTTTGAAAAGCAGGGCTTCCCTGGTAGCTCAGCTGGTAAGGAATCAGCTCAGCTGCCTGCAAGGCAGGAGATCCCAGTTCAATTCCTGGTCAGGAAGATCCCCTGGAGAAGGTACCAGCTACTCACTCCAATATTCTGGCCTGGAGAATTCCATGGACTGGATAGGCTACCTACACCAGTATTCTTGGTCTTCCTTGGTGGCTCAGCTGGTAAAGAATCTGCCTGCAATATAGACCTGGGTTCAATCCCTGGGTGGTGTGAAAGATCCCCTGGAGAAGGGAATGGCTATCCACTCCAGTATTCTGGCCTGGAGAATTCCATAGACTGTATAGTCCATGGGGTCGCAAAGAGTTGGACACGACTGAGCGACACTTTTGAAGAGCAAAGCTTGCTCATGAGGATCTGAAAGTCCCTCTTCCCTGTTACCATCTCCTCTCATTACTACTGTTGGTATGAGGGGGCATCCAGGAGCCTGTAGCAGGTGGCTGGCAGCCTTCTGACATTTTCCCGGGTCTCCCCTTTGGAACAGTTTCCTGCTGCTCCCCACCACCGTAACCACAGTAACTGCTGGCAAATTGTGAGTCACAAGAGCTCCTGCTGGCTGCCACAAAACTGGGCTTAGGGGCACCTGTTGGGCCTTTCTCTCCTGCTCTGCCCATGGCAATTGTTTCTTCTCTTGGTAAGGAGCTGGAGTACCCTTGAAGCAGACATTATTAGTTGTCAAGCAATAACCATCCCAAGGTGACTGTTGGGAAATGTCAGATACTTGCTTTCCCAGGCTTTATTGTGTGATCCAATCCTAGAGTGAGGTCTGGAGAAAAGATTTTGTTTTGTTTCGGTTGGGGTAGGCAGGAGGAGGGATGGGAGCCTTGGTCAGCTTCTGAGAAAAATTATTCTTCCTGTCCAGGTTAGGGTCCCAACAGGAAATAGATGACTCATTTCAACAGGGTAATTAAGAAGATTTTAATAAAGTGCTATTTACAGAGACCCAACCCGGATAAGGATTAAGGGACGCTTACAAAGGATGGTTAAGGGGACTCACTGTAGGACTGAGTCATGGGGAGTCATTACCACTCAGAGATTTCAAGGAAGCATAGGAAAAGGTTTCCAGAACCCAGAAAGACTGGCTCTCACTGGGTGAAAGGGCTGCCCAGCAGGAGCTGTGGCCTTTGGTTGAGGCACACAGCCCACTGGAAGTGGGACCCAGTGGGGAGGGAGACAAATGCAACTGAAAGAGGCCAAGGGAAGTTACCCAGATCCAGGAAGACAAGGTTCCAGGGAGCAGAGAAGGTGAAGGAGGGAGGGAAGACATCAACTGGGGAAAAGACACATCCAAGGTTCTGTTCTGTTTGAGACACACACCCACTCACCCCCTCCCCACACACACACAGCAAGAGGGGGAAGAGGTCCCTTCCCTGCCTCTCTCTGCAACCTTCAACTGTTGTCCTGGGAGACAGGATGATGGAAGCCATGACGATGATTTGTCCCTGTGCGGGGAAGGTAGACAGAACCTCATGCAGATCCACCTGAGGGGCTGAGCCCTGGACCACCTCCTGCACTATCAGGTTATGTGAGGAAAATAAGCTTCTGCTGTGCAAACAAACTCATTTTAGTTAGAGGTTCCTGCGTCATCATTGATGTGACTTCTGAAAATGAGGTAAGGAGACTATTATTTCCTGAGTGCATATTACGTACTAGAACTTTTTCTCGTCAATTTGATCTAGTTTTAGTTCTAGATCTAAGCCCAGTGGGTAACAATCATTGCCACAATTTCCATTTCACCAACAAGAAACTTAAGTCTCAGAGAGAGAAATTCTCTCTATCTAAGCTGTGGTCATGCCCAGGGCCAGCTTGTGATTCTCTTTATACTCATAGCTTTGATCCTTTGGATCCTGGATCTTCCTCTTTCTTGGGTCAAGAAAGTCATCCTTACCTTGAGTGATTTGGGAGCGGACCTCAGTGAAGTCTATCTGGACCCTACCTCTTCCTTTCAGAACTTTCTGGAGTCTTCACCCACCTCATGAGCTAGAGATACTTGGTTTTACAACTTTTACTTAATTCTTCCAGGAAGAACACAGTTCCAACCACTCAAAGGGCCACTGGGAGATGCGTTCTCCCCGTCTCTGAGTTGGTGAGACCAAGTATGCGCCAGCTCACCTCGTAACTTCCACCACTGATTTAAAACGTTTCTTGAGTCCTGACTATGTTCCAGAAGATATCCTAGCTGCTGAAGGTCCAGCAGGGACCAGTCAGAGCCTGTGTACTAGTGTGGGGTAAAAAGCAAGCAGGCAAATAAACAAGAGCCCTGCACGCAATGATAAAGCATCTAAAGAATGTACTATGATAAACAGAGACTGGAGGTGGAGGCGGTGCACGTTGGACGGGATGTTCAGGAAAGTTCTCTGAGGACTCGATGTTGGAGTTGAGACCCCATAGCCTGGGGGAATGTCAAGACAGAAAGAATGGTGGGTGAAAGGATGTGGGGTATGAATGAGTTCAGTGTGATCAAGGACCCAAAGAACGCCTGTGTGGCTGGGGCATCGGGAACGAGGGGAGAGGCCTGTGGGTAGGGGTATGCAGGGACCAATGGCTATGTGCCTGAAAGTCCATGGAAGAGTTTGAGATTTTCTTCTAAGAGTAAGAAGAGGACATTGAGTCCCCAAAGTAGGGATGGTCTGATTCTGATTTTACAGAGAGCACTGTGGCTGCTGCGGGGAGAAAAGATTGGACTGGCGCCGAAGGAGAAGTCAGGAGGCCCAGCATGTTCAGGTGTGGGCCTGAACCCAGCGGTCACAGTGGGAGTGAGTGCGGGAGGTTGAGTGTTGGTGGTGGAGAAGAGGGGAAAGATATCCACAATGACACAGGTTTTCTGTTGTAACACAACCGCCTTAGACTGAATGCTTCACCGAGATTTTGTCTGTGGGTGTCCCTGACAACTGATGTCATCTCTGCATCTGAGCCAAATCTCTGCTGAGGAGTTAGGTTGGTACCATAGAAGTTTTGATTTGGAAGAGAGAGCAAAGGTTTTCCAAGCCAGTCATCTTACTTAAGAGTTGAGAAGAGGTAGGTATGGCAAGATTAAGAGTTGTACTTACAGGAGAAATGAGCCAGAGCTGGGAAGGATCTCAGGGCTGCCTGCTCAGAATATTTTATGAGGGTTTTGTAAACTATAAAGATATGTTTTGCAAACTGATCCTTTGTTCTCAAGTAGGAAACGGCACTGAGATTTAAACAACAAACGGAAAACACCAACTCAAGAAAAGCAGGTCCTGAATCTCAACTACTAGCAACTCTGCCAGACACTCCAAAAATCTTAACAATTTGCACTGATTCCTTTACTCAGTAACACAGCTTGCAACAGTTTCACCAGCTGACCAAAGAGGGCAGCTGCCTGTTCTTATCTGCCCGGATAAGTGTAAAAAGTGGAAACAAGTTGATTCCACTTGTAACTAAGCGATGCCAATTCCAGACACATTCTTCTCTTTGTGTCTTGGCCAAATCCTGGGTATTGATATATATATGATGTCAAATGGGCAAAACACTTCTGGCCAAGAATCGCTCACTTTATGGCTGAGTATCAAGTGATTAAAATGCCAGTCTGTAAGGGCTCATTGGAATCAGGGTTGAAAAATGTGTTGATAATTTTAAGATCCTTTAATCACGTAATTAGATGGTCAGTAATAGCTACCACATTTTGCATGCTTATTATGTTCTTGTGCTTTATATACCTTAACTCATTTGAACGTCCTTATAAGAACCACGTAGAGTGGGACAGAATGAAACATTTGCTCATGTTATCCTTCCTTGCCACATCTACTATGGGCGGAATATACTTTTCCGTCCTGTTGATATCAGACTTGGCCAAAAACCTTGCTTGATCCATGAAATGGGCATAGAAGTGTCAATGTTCCCTGTGGGCCCTAAGACTGTCAGAGAACTCGTGTGTTTCACCTTATGCCCCTTGAGATTCTGACCCCTTCCATGAGGTCTCTGTGCCCCATGCCCCGGGAGGAAATCCCAGAGGGCAAACCTTCATTTTGCTCAAGTCTGAAGTCCGGCTGAGCCTGCCTGTGGCCAGTTCAGAGCAGCAGAATCTCAGCCGATGTATAGACTCCTGAGTGTGAAATAAAATACTGTGCTGTGAGCTCTGAGGAATTAGGGAATGTTTGTTGCAGAATACTGTCACAGCAACGGCTGACAGTACATTAAATGCATGCAGTCACGCCCTCATCATGTGTAGTTAGACTGGAGATGTTAATGACCTGCCTCAGTTTACCTCCTGCTAGGGTGCCTTGGTAAACTGGGCTCCTTCAGACTTTTGTGCCCCCTTCCTTCAACAAACTGTGCTTCCTCCCCCACCATATGAAGAGAGGAAGAATTCTTATCATTTGATCTGTTGCTTTGTTGTTGGTGGTGGTGCTATTTCTTGTAAGGTACGTTTTCTTCCTCATAAGATCCACACCGGGGCACAAAGTTAAGGAACTGTTAAAAATGTACAGGTTGGTATAAAAGGTCACCTACAACCTTTATGTGTCATTTCGACACTCAATTATATTGTGAGTCAGGAGTGAGAAATGGTTTCTTTACTTTGTGGAAATAGTAAATGTAGCCTTTAAAAATTAACAGTGTCTATGCATGATGTAAAAATAGTCATCCAGAGAAGTGAATATTATCCTCCTCAGTTCAAAGGATAAATTAAAACAGGCAGGTGATTCACTTATTTTTACTTCATAGCAAGGTAATATATTGATCTCCACCTTCTTTCCTTTTAAATCCAAAGAAAAATCTCAAATAAAAATTACATCACTCTGATTCTAAATGCTCATGGAAATTACAGAGCTATCACTATTAAGTACACTTTACACAACTTTGGATATCTGTTCTGCCCAGATATAGCTCTAATGCTACTGTGATTTTGGGGTGAAAAAAACTGAAAGTGGAAGCTGTGCTCAGTCATGTCTGACTCTTTGCAACCCCCAGGACTACACAGTCCATGGGATTCTCCAGGCCAGAATACTGGAGTGGGTAGCCTTTCCCTTCTCCAGGGATCTTCCCAACCCAGGGATCAAATCCAGATCTCCTATACTGCGGGCAGATTCTTTACCAGCTGAGCCACTAGAGAAGCCCAAGAATACTGGAGTGGGTAGCCTATTCCTTCTCCAGGGGATCTTCCCGACCCAGGAATTCAATCAGGGTCCCCTCATTGCAGGCTGATACTTTACCAACTGAGCTATCAGAGAAACCCCAATTTTGGGGTAGTTGAGCTCTAAATGGTGGTTACTGTGGATTTTCTAATCAACTTATGCTAAGTTAGCTGAGATTTTAAAATGTGAAATGGAAGTTAGGCTAAGTTTACTTTTTTTTTTTTTTTTAATGTAGACCATTTTTAAAGTCTCTACTGAATTTGTTACTCTGATGGTTCAGTTTTCCATTTTGGTGTTTTGGCCATGAGGCATGTGTGATTTTAGCTCCCTGACCAGGGCTGGAACCCGCGTTGGAAGGCAAAGTCTTAACTACTGGACCAGCAGGGAAGTCCCCTGAACTACCATTTAAAGGTAAAGGTATCCACGTAAGAAAATGGAAAGAAAGCTAAAAGGAAGGCAGCTCACTAATTAAACTGACTCTCCTATGTGGCATTCACCATATAGGAGAATGTGGGTGCCTATATGGTGGGCTTACCAGGTAGTTCCAACCTGCCCTTTGCACAGACGTGATCCTCACCTCCCCCACCCCCAATTCTTTCACAGTCAGGTTCAGAGGGCCCCCTGGTGAAATCAGTTCATGACAGTCAATTCATAAACGAACTGGGGAAATGCTAATCAGCTCCAGCAGTGACAGTGACTCGGGTCGTTTGCTCCCCCACTCACCCCCTGTTCCAGCGCCCGGAGAGGCACGTCAAAGGGAGAGGGAAGGGAGACCAGCTCCTGTTGAGATCTTGGGTTTGGCGGTTCTGGAGCAGAGCTCTCATCTCAGGGGAAAACAGGGTGGGGAAATCATTGCGGCTGAAAAGGAGAGGCAAAATGCTAGACCCTCACGGTCTGCTGACTTCTAATCCTGGCTCATTAAGAGACATTAGGCAAATCCTCCATTAGCTGCTGCTCATAAAGAGGAGGAGGCGCTGAGAGACAGGAGGCTGACATGCACAGCCCTGGCTTTTGAAAAGGGGGAAAGGGGATTTTGCAAACTATAGACCTGTGAGCTTAATGTCAATCTTGAGTGAAATTCTAGAATGGATTATTGAGAGGATGGTTTGTGAGCCCTTGACAAAAGGAAGTGGTGGTCTTAGAAACTAGATGGATTTGCTGAGAATAAATCACGCCAGATTAATAACTTCATTTCCTTCTTGGGTACAGTTACAAGTTGGGAAGATGAAGTAATGGGTGGACTTCAGAAAGACAACTGAGGCAGTCTTTCACCAAAGCCTCATAAAGTAACATGGAGAAATGGAAATCAGAGAGTAGTGAAATTAGGGGCTGAAGAATTGATTGCTTTAGAGAGTGTTGCATGGAGATGTATTGTTATTCACCCTGAAGTAGTCTTTAGAAGTATGACATGAGGCTCTTTTCAATCTACTCTCTATGACAGATTAGGTCTGGCTAGTTTCTGCTGGTGAGAATGGTTCAACTGGCCATATGATCTAGAATTAAACTGACTACTGAGATGAAATCTGGTCCTGGCAAGCAGATCCCTTCTGGGGCTGGAGGAGGAATAAGTCAGCTGCCAAAGGTGATGGTGATTGAGACTGAGGCCAGGCAGATGTTTAACTCTGCTGTTGGAGGCTGGTTTACACAAAGGTAAGTGATAGTTAGTGGATAGTCGACGTCTACGTCTGTGCTAACACTTATTCACCCATTTATGAAACAGCACACGGTTTCAATTTGAGGATCCATCTTATCTCTACTTTAAGTACACGTGGCTCTTGCAGAATTCCACATCGAGGTCCAGGAAATCTCTTGTGACCCATCTGCCCAATCAAAGTGGCAGGTCTCATGAAAGATGGCGGTTGGTTCTTCAGGAATGTGCACCTGTTTGGGCTGGCTAAACAAAAGCTAGGAAAAACCCACTTAACAATTTTGACTGATTTGTGTAAGAATTGGACTCACTAACTCCCTCTGCCCCAGAAAGACTTTGATATGATCATGTGAGTCTCTGTCTTAAGCTCCTAACAGGTGGAGCCTAAGAATGAAGCTAATATGGGGATAGACATAGCCCAAGAGATGGAGAGAAGAAAAGTTTTGATGACATCATCTGAGCTGTGAATTCAGAACTAAATATACATTTGAACTATGTTGTTACATGAGATAGTAAATTTCCTACCTTGCTTAAATCTCTGTGTGTGGAATTTTCTGTTGTCTGTGACAAGAGTCCTGATTGATATATGGGATCTTCTGAGCTTGTCAGTGAGAACTCTAAGAGGAGGTGATGATAAGAACTATGGCAGAATAATAACCTCCAATGGGAAAGAATGCATGTATATACATACTTTTTCAGATTCCGGAGTAGGAAATGCAACCCACTTCAGTATGCTTGCCTGGAAAATTCCATGGACAGAGGAGCCTGGTTAGAGTCTCCTGTAGTTTCAGGGCTACAGTTCATGGGGTCACAAAGAGTCAGACATGACTGAGTGACTAATATTAACATGCGTGTATATATGTATAACTGAATCACTTTGCTATACACCTGAAACATTATAAAAGATATTATACTTAAATTAAAAAAAAATTTTTAAAGAGCTATGGCAGGCAGGAAGCATCAGAAAAGTACAGTTCTCATCAACATGCTTGGGGAGGAATTAATCCTGGAAGAAAAGATGAAAGAGGGAATGTAGGACAACAGTAGCAGCAGAAACAATACTCTGGGCCCATCAAGTCCGATGTCATTTTCTTCTTCTATGGCACACAGAAGTTTCACTGCTGTTAGATGGGGACCTTTTCTCAAGTTCTGACCACAGACCTCACGGGAAATGGCTAGTGCATCTCCTGGGAGGCAGCATCCAAGAGCAAGTGTGGACTTCCTGTGTTCTTTCTCTTGCCACATGTTGAAAGAGTAGTGCCGATTTAAAAATTAGTCACAACCTAAAAGTTGAGAATTATGTTTTATTTGGTGGGAGTTTTTAGGACTTCAAGTCTGGGAGACAGCATGGGGAGTGAGCCTGAGAAAACTGGTCCAAGGAGGTGAGAGAGATGGGGGAGAAGTCAGGTTTGTTTGCCACAAAGGGCAGGTAGTCCAAATGTCAAAAGATTATTAATTAAGAAAAACCAGATATAGCAAGTGAAGGAATTTAACACTTTTCTATGTATGGGACGAGTGCAAAGAAATAGAGGAAAACAATAGAACGGGAAAGACTAGAGATTTCTTCAAGAAAATTAGAGATCCCAGGGGAATATTTCATGCAAAGATGGGCACAATAAAGGACAAAAAAATGATATGGACCTAACAGAAGCAGAAGATATTAAGAAGAGGTGGCAAGAATACATAGAACTAGATCTTAATTATCCCGATAACCACGATGGTGTGATCTCTCACCTAGAGCCAGGTATCCTGGAATGCAAAGTCAAGTGGACATTAGGAAGCATCACTAGAACAAAGCTCATGGAGATGATAGAATTCTAGTTGAGCTATTTCAAATCCTAAAAGATGATGCTCTAAAAGTGCTGCACTCAATATGCCAGCAAATTTGGAAAACTCAGCAGTGGCCACAGGACAGGAAAAGGTCAGTTTTCATTCTAATCCCAAAGAAAGGTAATGCCAAAGAATGCTCAAACTGCTGCACAATTGCACTTATCTCACACACTAGCAAAGTAATACTCAAAATTCTTCAAGCCAGGCTTCAGCAGTATGTGAACTGCGAGCTTCCAGATATTCAAGCTGAATTTAGAAAAGGCAGAGGAACCAGAGATCAAATTGCCAACATCCATTGGATCATCAAAAAAGCAGGAGTTCCAGAAAAACATCTATTTCTGCTTTATTGACTATGCCAAAACCTTTGACTGTGTGGATCACAACAAACTGTTGAAAATTCTTAAAGAGATGGGACTATTAGACCACATTACCTGCCTCCTAAAAAATCTGTATGTAGGTCAAGAAGAAACAGTTAGAATTGGACATGGACTGGTTCCAAAGGAAAGGAGTATGTAAAGGCTGTATATTGTCACCCTGCTTATCTAACTTTTATGCAGAGTACATCAAGAGAAACGCTGGGCTGGATGAAGCACAAGCTGGGATCAAGATTGCCAGGAGAAATATCAATAACCTCAGATATACAGATGACACCACCCTTATGGCAGAAAGTGAAGATGAACTAAATAGCCTTTTGATGAAAGTGAAAGAGGAGAGTGAAAAGGCTGGCTTAAAACTCAGCATTCAAAAAATGAAGATCATGGCGTCCGGTCCCATCACCTCATGGGAAATAGATGCGGAAGCAATGGAAACACTGAGAGACTTTATTTTGGGGGGGAGGATCCCAAATCACTGCAGATGGTGACTGCAGCCATGAAATTAAAAGATGCTTACTCCTTGGAAGAAAAGTTATGACCAACCTAGACAGCATATTAAAAAGCAGAAACATTACTTTGCCAACAAAGGTCCATCTAGTCAAAGCTATGGTTTTTCCAGTAGTCATGTTTGGATGTAAGAGTTGGACTATAAAGAAAGCTGAGCGCTGAAGAACAGATGCTTTTGAACTGTGGTGTTGGAGAAGACTCTTGAGAGTCCCTTGGACTGCAAGGAGATCCAACCAGTCCATTCTAAAGGAAATGAATCCTGAACATTCATTGGAAAGACTGATGCTGAAGCTGAAACACCAATACTTTGGCCACCTGATGTGAAGAACTGACTCATTTGAAAAGACCCTGATGCTGGGAAAGACTGAAGGCAGGAGAAAGGGATGACAGAGGATGAGATGGTTGGATGGCATCACCAACTCGATGGATATGAGTTTGAGCAAGCTCCGGAAGTTGGTGGTGGACAGGGAAGCCTGGCATGCTATAGTCCATGGGGTCACAAAGCGACGGACACGACTGAGCAACTTAACTGAACTGGACTGTATGCGGGAAGATGCAAGAGTCCAGGGCTCACTGAAATCATTCGTTTCATACGCATCTCAGCTATCTGCATCTAGTATCCTGCATTTTTCATATCTACCTCTCACAGCTCCTTCCTCAGTATTCACCAAGGGGAGTGGCAGATGGCTGCCAGATAGGAGGAATTGTTCTTCCTGGGTACCCTTGGAGCTCAGAAATTCACATTTGATGGCTGTGACTTCCTTGTTTATTGATATGGCAGGAAATACTCCATTTCTCAGTAGCACTCTAAGATGGAATCATTCTGGAAATAAACTCTCCAACTTTCCAAGAGGGTGAAACAAATTTGTAAGTCCAACTGATAATTTTAAGCATTTGTTTGTTCCTACACATATATAATTTAATTGAACTTACATGTCCTCATGCAACTAAGGGACTAAATTAATGACGAACCCAGGGGCCAGAGGACCAAGGAATTAACCCAAAGTCCAGGAGATCAGAACTGGATGAAATAGAGTGACCTGATCCTCAGATCATGAGTGTGAAGCTCCATAAAAATCTCTTTTCAAAGATCAGGATTAATTCTAGATGAAGAGGCAGGAGCATCAGCTGATGATGAGGAGTCAAGAGGAATTTTTTTTTTTTTTTTTGGTGGGGAAAGATGGCTTAAAAGGAAAACCAGCCATGAAAGATCTTTGTTCCATGGTAGGAATGAGATCATGGATGTCTGGCTTCACCAATTCCGGAATAAAACAAAGGCGGGAAGGGTAATGACTCTTTTCCATGACAGACTGCAGGATCTTAGTAGGCAAGCCCATGTATGGGCTAAGTGTAGGTTTTCTAGGGATGAAGTCCTGCCATTAGGTCTCGGAGCTACTGTTGCAGCATAGCAGCGGTCATGAAAACCCACCCAAAATGACCTAGAGCTTTACTGCTCCTGACTTTGGCATGAGTCAGTACTGTAACTACACACTCAAAATCCTAACACCATCCTCTGCTGCATTAAGAGTAATACAGCTCAGACAGTAGAGAATCTGCAAGCAGTGCAGGAGGTCCGGATTCGACCCCAGAGTCAGGAAAATCCCTTGGAGAAGGGGATGGAAACCCATTCCAGTATTCGGACCTGGAGAAGTCCATGGACAGAGGAGCCTGGTGGACTACAGTCCGCGGGGTTGTAAAGAGTCGGACATGACTGAGTGACTAACACAACGGCGTTTCCTAGAAAGAGTGTGCCAGTCTTATCAAATTAAAAGCCACGTCACACATGGAGATTCCATTCTCCTTTGGCTCCACGCTCTATAAAGAATTGTGAAAAGTTGCCACAGTTTAAAAGACAACCTTTCAAGGTGTTTAATACCTTTTGAAAAACAACTGATGAAGGTTGTATTGATCACTTACTTTTTTAACTTTTATAAACAACTCATTTAAGGACAGACACAGTGTTAGGTTTTGAGGATATGGGATGAGTAAGAAATGACTCCTGCTCTAGAAAAGCTTGGGTTTTGAAGGAAGAATCTCATATCGTTAGTTACAAGAAGCTGTTAAAGAAGGGAGAAAAAGAAGAGGAATTTAGCTAGAAGGAAGTGAAAAAAAGTGAAAGGGTTAGTCGCTCAGTCCTGTCTGACTCTTTGCAACCCCAAAATCTGTATGAAGCCTGCCAGGCTCCTCTGTCCATGGAGTTCTCAGGTAAGAATACTGGAGTGGGGAGCCATTCCCTCCTCCAGGGGATCTTCCTGACCCAGGGGTCAAACCCAGGTCTCCCACAATGCAAATTTGTTACCATCTCAGCCACCAGGGAAGCTGGAAGGGAGGAGGATTTAAATAGAGAGGCATAACTAACGTCTTCTGATGGTTCCAGGGTTTCCATATGAAGGATTAGACCTGGTCTTTAGGACCTTAGTAGGCAGAAATCCAATCAAAGGGCAGAATTTCAGCTTATTTCATTGAGGCACAATGGGAACTGTGTTAAAATAGAATTGACTGCTTCGGGCAGTACTGAGTCCCTTGCTGCATTCAAATTGACATTGGATGAGCCATTGGGGAAACAATAGAGTAATCCACATTCGAGTTCCAGCTCCTCTTCATTTGGCAAATTATTTAATTTCTCAGTTTCTTCATGTGTGAAATGGGTTAATAACACCCAAGTTGCAGAATTGGTGAGCACATGAGTGGAACACTGCTTAAGGAGGGCTGAGCATAGTCACCATTTAATTAATGCTCTAATAGTGGTCCTGACACTGAAGTTGGTGTTACTGATGCTGAAGTGGATACGAGAGTGGGAATCTGATCATCCAAAGAAGCAGGAAATTGGACAGTAGAACCTCTAAGATCCTTTCCAATCCTGAACTTCTATCAGTTTATAATTCTGTATTCAGTTTCTTTATCTGTAATAGAAAAGAACTCTTGTCGGGTCTTGAAAACTAAAGTAACTACCCCATTGCCTGGTCCCACACACACACATATGCGGCTCAGGCAGGATCCATGTCCTCTAGCCGATATACCCCAGATGTGAGTGTTCCTCTGCAATTGGCTCTGTCTCGCCCAAATGAGCCTCTCTCTGTGGGCTGATGTTGGTCTCAGAGCTGAACTTACACTGAGGTTTTGTTTTCTCTATAGTCCCTTTTAAGTCTTTGTGAAAGACTTAAAACTCCAGCTAGTTTATCACAGCCTCTACTGGTTTGGCCAGGGGGAATCTCTCTTTTGGTCTGAACTTTACAACAGTTGCCCAGAGATAAGTACAAGGGCCCCTGGTTAGAAACTGGACTCCGTCAAAGAAGCTCTGTATTTCGAGGGCAGACGCTTAAGATCCAAGATCTCCAATTTGGTGTTTTAGAAGTTGATTAAGAAAATGGCACAGGATTTTTAATCCTTTTGGTGGTCTTCTACATTTGGAATGCTCTGCTTTGGGAATAAATAAAGAGCTTTCCAATGATGCTTAAGTTTGGCAGGAGATTTTAGGGTGCCCAAATGAACAATACCAGTGGAAATGGAAAGTTAAATTAAAAGCTTCTTCTCATCATGGAGTTCCTATAAACATAGCTCTGTCAAACAAGCTGGCATTTGACATTTGATTGTACAACCCTTAATATCAATGCACCCTGAAAGCCCAATCTTCCCCAACAATCATCTTATTCCTCCAGTGAAAAATGTAAGCCATCCATGACCATGGAGGCATTTTTAGAACTCGCTGCAAGAGGCAATTGAATCAAAGATTTAAGATGAGGAAAGCTTTCCTTTTCCAATACGTTGAATTGGCTAAAGTTCCAATACTTTAGCCCAGAGAGTGAAAATACCTCCAAAGCTGATACGAGCTTAAACGTTCTAAATTCTCTGGCCAATGAACATCGTGTACTTGCAGCCAATCTGCTCTCAAGTAGGAGATGTCAGGGAAAGGTCCCAAGTACCACTGGCACCTAGAATTATGTACAATTCGTTTCTTTATGCCAAAAGCCTCTTATTCAGCAGAGAATAAACATATACTGTACATATCTTTTTTATCTGTGTGAGTCACAGTTATGGAATATTTTCAGGCCCAGAGACTAACAATTTTGTTTTCGCTCTGCTTTATTATTCTCCAAAGGTGGTTATTAATAGGTGTCAGAACAAGGGTAACTTTTTAAGCTCGCAATCCCACTGAAGTGCTGCTTCACAGCCCTGGATTGTCTAGGTCCGCTAATGTAACCACATTGGGAAAATGTTTTAAATGCACTAACATTTCTAAATGCCATTTGTTCATCAAAATATTTTCCCTTGTTTGGTCCACCAAGCTAATGCATTTATGTGACACCCACATTAACACGGCAGTCACTTTGTACCTTGACCCCTTCCATCTGGTCAAAGCGCAGTCTGATGCTATGGAGTGGAGGCCTCTGAGAAAGAGGGAGGCAATTAGGTAAAAAGTAATACCTGGGTTTGATGGTCTTTGCTGATTAGTCCTAAAGTGGTTCACGAATTGTGCGATGTATTAGGCAACAAGCAAGGAAATATAAATGGCTGGGATCTGTACCTATATCTATGTCCATGTCCATATCCATATCTGTATCTGGTGGTAATCGACATCCATATCCTATGTTTGGAGAAGGCAATGGCACCCCACTCCAGTACCCTTGCCTGGAAAATCCCATGGATGGAGGAGCCTGGTGGGCTGCAGCCCATGGGGTCGCTAAGGGTCAGACTCAACTGAGCGACTTCACTTTCACTTTTTACTTTCATGCATTGGAGAAGGAAATGGCAACCCACTCCAGTATTCTTGCCTGGAGAATCTTAGGGACGGGGGAGCCTGGTGGGCTACCATCTATGGGGTCGCACAGAGTCGGACATGAATGAAGTGACTTAGCAGCAGCAGCAGCATATCCTATATTAATCATTTCAGTCCTGTGGGTTAAGACAAATCAGTTGGACCCACTGTTTAGCATCCTGATCTCATATGAACTCATAGGTACAGGACTTTGTATCTATAATCTTCACTTTATAATTCCAGTAACCTAACTGAGCCAGGAAAAAAAAAACAATGGAAAACATGGTTAGAACTGAAATATGATCAGAGAGCAGATGTAATGGGAAATTTGTGCCCTTTACTTTTGCACTTACATTGTGTTTGGTTTTGATGAGAATGTATGTGAGTGTGGGGTGCTGAGACACCCTGAGTTTCTTTGCTGTAAGCAAAATGACAAATATTGTCAGAAAGAAAATGGAGACACAGAGAAATGATCGGAGGTGGGAAGGAAAGGAAGAAAGTGGTGCTGGCAAACAGATCATCCATCCTCCTGTTCTCCAGAGCTGAGTATCTACTGTAACCCAAGGAGGTGGAAATACAGAGAAAAAGAAGACCTAGACTCAGAGATCATCACTGTAAGTGTAACAAAATGATTTTAGCAGGGCACAGAAAATTAGGGGTGAGAGTGTGGGTGGCATGGATAAAAAGGAAGATGGTGGAATGCCATGCCGTATTGTGGGTGTACTCTGGCAGGCTGGCTGCATATGATTGCGTCGATGTATCATGTGCATGAGTAGGGACAGGAAAGTCCTAGTCTGGTCTGAGGGCAAGCTGTCAGGAGTTCAAGGGAGGGACATTTTCTAAAGAAGCTGATGTTGGAGCAATATTGAATCCTAGAAGCGTTGACTGAGTTTGAACATAAAGAGAAGCCCCTCTAGGTAGAGAGAAGTCAGAGTTGGGAATGTGCTGGGTATGTATGGAGAATGCAAATGTCTACTTTAAATTTCAACATCAAGAACCAAATTAGTAGATGTTTATTGAATGTCTATGTTGTGAGTACAAAGGGTCAAGTGAAATCTTTCCTTTACCACATGCTCTGTCAGGAACTTAAAATAAAGGGAAATAAGGTTGCTTTTAGAGTATTAAACTGTTAAAAACATTCATGAACAATGGACATGGTGGACCATCTGTGAGTGTAAACCAAGACATCTTCTGTAAAGAGAACAGGAAAGTTTGCGAATAGCCAACTGTCCATTCCAGCTGACCCTGTAATTCTCTCAACAGGAGGCAGAACTGGAGGGAGGAATGTGATTCTATTCAATGAGTAAAGACCCATTTTTTAATATTGTGTTTGGAGAGAGAATTTCTGAACAGCAGGGTCATGAGAAGCTGGAAGACAGGTTCCCAATGTATGGGAAACAGGTCTGATGAGAGTGATTTTGTTAATTACCAGCTATCATTCTGTGAGACACATTTTGTGTGTGTGTTAAAAGTGAGTGTTCAAATCTAAAAAGGTTGTATACTACCGGTATAGGAGTATAGAGACTGATAAAAAGACACACAAAGGGTGAGAAGTCAGTAAGTTTGCCTAGTATTGTCCAGGGAAGAAACTCAATATGAATCTTCTGGTCCCATTAAACTACCACTTATTTTTAGAAGAAATCATCAAAACCTCACCATGACTAACATCATCAATAGCTGTTACAGAGGATGCTTGATATGCTTGGGGCTCTGTACACACTATTTCACTTAATTTCCAGATCTTGTGAATTTTACCCAGTTTTAAAAATGAGGAAACCAGGAAGCTTGCCCACACCTGATGGTGAGCCTGGAGTTGATTTATGTCTTGCTGGGTTTCCAAGCTCGTGTGTGGCATGCAGACACAAAAGTACTGCAGAAGAAAGTGGCTCTGGGAATGGAGAGTGGACTGGGTATAAAGCGAGCACTTAGCCTGAAGCTTCCGCAAGCAGGTTTTGAAATAAAGCTTACTTAAATAAGAAACCTATTGAGACCCAGGGTAAGATAAATCAGAAAGCGAGTGGATATACTTCGAGATGATGCATTGTTGAGTACTCACTCATGGGAGAAGAGGAGAACCAGAGAAACAAGTTCTTAATAAAAATCTTACTTTTGTTGGCTGCTTTCTTTCCTTAAATAGTTGACATTTTAGACTATGATAGTGTGCAACCTTAATTTGGTTACATTGAAGAGACATGACAGGCTGAACACCTATATAAGCTCTGTAGGAGGTTGGAGAACTTGATAAGAGTCAAGAGTACCAGCTTTGAAACAAGCAGATGCAGTTTCTGATCCAAGGTCTACAGTTCATCAACTCTGCGGGCCTGTCTCTCACCTAAAAACATGAATAAACATCCTTAGCTTACAGGATTGTTGTAAGGATTAAATTAGAAAATGCCTAGTCCTTACTGTTTAACAGATGCAGTTGGTGTCTTCTTTACTTCTGTAGAATTATAGGTAAATTTTATTTTCTTCACTATGCATTTCTATAACTTCAAACTTTCAGACAATGACGTACATAATTAGCAAGGGGAAAATGGGTGTTATTTTTTAAATTTATTTTTAATTGGAGGAGAGTTGCTTTACAATGTTGTGTTGGTCTCTGCCATAAGTCAACATGGATCAGCCGTAAGTCCCCTCCCTCGAGAGTCTCCCTCCCCCTCCTCCCCCCACCCCACCCCTCTAGGTTGTCACAGAGCACTGGGTTGGACTCCTTTGTTGGTGTTCAGTCGCTTAGTCTTGTCTGACACTTTGCGACCCCATGGACTGTAGCGTGCTAGGTTCCCCTGTCCTTAACTGTCTCCCAGTTTGCTCAGACTCATGTCCATTGAGTCAGTGATGCCATCCAACCATCTCATCCTCTGTCACCCTCTTTACCGCTTGCCCTCAATCTTTCCCAGGGTCTTTTCCAAAGTGTCGGCTCTTCACATCAGGAGGTCAAAGTGTTGGAGCTTCAACTTCAGCATCAGTCCTTCCAATGAATATTCAGGACTGATTTCCTTTAGGTTTGACCTCCTTGCAGTCCAAGGGACTCTTAAGAGTCTTCTCCAACACCAAAGTTTGAAAGGGTCAATCCTTTGGTGCTCAACCTTCTCTATGGTCCGACTCTCATGACTACTGGAAATCCATACATGGATTTCCATGTATGGACTACTATTTTCATGTATGGACTACTAATCCATACATGACTACTGGAAAAAGCGTAGCATATAGACCTTTTTGGCAAAATGATGTCTCTGCTTTTTAATATGCTGTCTAGGTTGATCATAGCTTTTCTTCCCAGGAGCAAGTGTCTTTTCCTAGGAGTGTTTCTTCCTAGTGTTTTTTCCTAGGAGTGAGTGTCTTCCTAGGAGTAAGTGTCCATGGCTGCAGTCACCACAAACAGTGACTTTTGAAGCCCAAGAAAATAAAGTCTGTCACCGTTTCCATTGTTTGCCCGTCTATTTGCCGTGAAGTGATGAAGTGATGGGACCAGATGCCATGGTCTTAGTGTTTTGAATGCTGAGTTTTAAGCCAGGCTTTTCACTCTCCTCTTTCACTGTCATCAAGAGGCTCTTTCTTTAGTTCCTCTTCACTTTCTGTATTAACACTGAAAGTTAGTCGCATAGTCATGTCCAACTCTTTGCGATCCTGTAGACTGTAGCCCGCCAGGCTCCTCTGTCATTGGAATTCTCCAGGCGAGAGTACTGGAGTGAGTTTCCATTTCCTTCTCCAATTAACATTGCTTATGTATATTAATTCATTTACTCCTCCGGTAACCCTAAGAGAGAGGTATTATCAGCATCTCCATCTTATAGAGGAGGCCAAGCAAGCATGAGGAGGTTAAATATACTGTCCAAAGGCTCACAGATGGAGGCGGAGCTGTTGGTATTTAACATCAGGCAGTCTGGTTCAGAGCATGTGTCCCTCTTCTTACCTACCTGTTTCCCCCCAGATCAGCGAATTTATCAGGACAGCTGTTTGGCATCCTGATCCCAAGAGAAAGAGACAAGAACATGAAGTGGGGTGAGCAGAATCAGGGCAGGGACAGACCAAGAAAAATGGAGGCGACGTGAGTATGCCAGTCACAGAGGAGGGCTGAGATGCCGGGAGAGAAGAGGGCTGAGTATTTTAAAGGATATGGTTTGAGTCGGCAAATTTTAAATAAATCCATTTTAGTTTTTCCTAGGACCAGAATAAATGCATACACAATTTATTTCATTTGTTTTCCTTCATACACATTGTAGTTCTAGAATTTAGATGGAGGAAGGTCTTAGGAATTTGGTTGGAAGAAGCATTAAGTGAATTCACTGGAAGCTGTGATTGCAAATATACCATATTTGCTTTAAACATTTTTAGGGTGACTTTGGAGGGACTGTAGGAATTGTCGAAGGGATGGCTGAAGCTCCTTCCATCTGTTTTTGTACCAAAATGATATCTACTTATCAGTTCAGTTTCATTTTTTTCCTTTCCGTGAAATATCACTGGCTTTGTTGGAAGACAGTAGTTATGCATTGCATATTTTCAATAAAAAAGGTTTACTTCCATTACATATGAGTTTGTAGATGCTTTCTACGACCTTGCACAATCTTCAGCAGCATGGAATCAAGTCCTTTGTATTATCTATTTGAGTCTTTAAATTTGGTATTTAGGTTAAATACAAAATACGGTTCTTAGCATTATTCCAAGGTCACTATTCATGATGGAAAAAATGTTAAAAGCGTAGATGTAATGCATGAAAAATCCATTATTAAGAGCGGCACCCCCTTATCTACAATAGCAGTTACTTTAACACGATTTCCTTGCATTGTAGTGACATGCTATTGCCATCACTGCTAAAGCCCTGTTAATGTTTCCATTATACATCTCTATTCAGCATTTCCACCAGTTTATAATTCAATGTATTCTTGGGCTAAACTTTGGTTTATGGAAATCTCAGTTTTAAAACTTCCCTAAGGAAATTAAAAACATACAAATGAAAATGTGCAGACCATCCCAGTTCTTGTATACTGGGGAGCAGAACACCTTCTTGTTTGGGGGATTTGAGTGGGAAATTGATTTTTGTCTTTTAATCAGTTGTGATCAGGATTATAATGCTATTAACGTAAAAAACATGCTGAACTAATTAAGAACCAGAGAACTGGAAAGGATCCTTCAATAAGCAAGGTTATATCAAAACCTTCCAGACAAATGGGGTGCAATGTCCAAAGCGCCCTGGGAAGCCCATTCTCCACAACTGTTATTGCTAACTTGTTCCATTGTTTAACAACCCCTACTGTCAGGAATTTTTCCCTTATGTCTAACTCAGATCTTTGCAGTTTAAGCCAATTTCCCGCTGCTTTCAGGGGAAATGGCAAACAGCTGTCTGACATCACAAGGATAAGACCTTCTCTTATTTGATATATGCCACTATTGGAGCCCTCCTAGGCTCAGCCTCCCCTGCCTCCAAGTAGACAGATGCCTTCCTAGTTCCGGTTTTAAACTGAATCATTGTTACTGTCTTCTTAACTGTTGGAACCCCTTACTGTGCCCTGATCTAGCTACCTCCTCGTATTAATCTTTCCTGCCTACAAGTACACATTTATCTCATGATTTCCATATGGTCAATGAAAATGGTCCAGTGCTTTTCTTGCTTGAGAAAATAAAATGTACCTTGTGGTTTTAGGCAAAGTTGTTTGTGAACCCAGATTATTGTCTCCATTATTTGCAAGAAGCTACTTGTCTTTGCAAAGTGCAGATCTGAATGCAGATTTACAGGGTTTGAACTCAGGTCTCTCTCACTTCAAAGCACTTTTTGCTGACCAGTGGTGGATCCACGTAACAGGGTTTTAGGGTTTTACTCTGACTGGTAAGAAAAACACGGAGACTTGTAAAGATGCCAATATATGGTATAGCATGTATTCTATTAATTTTATCCTTTCTCCTGGAGCTGCCTTCATCGTGCCTAGAGCTGCTTTGTCCGGTCTGGGTGCCACCTTCACTGAGGGCTCAGTTGCCATTCTGCCACCATTTAATTGTGACCTTGGAGCTTCTTTTTGTTCTCCTGTATTAGATCTTGTTTTCTCTCTCCTACACCTTCCTCTTCCTTGATTTATTTCCTTGTTTTTGTGGTGTGCGTCCTTTAGTAACTTCCTCAGACAGAGCATAGGAGGAAAATTTATTTATTTATTTATTTTTGTGACACAGTATGTCTGAAAATGTTTGTATTCATTTTCATGTTTTTTTAGTTTTGCTAGAAATAGCATTTTAGGATGTCATTTTTTCCCTTACTCCATTGTTGAAGATATTATTCTATCAACTTCTAACTTCTAGTATTACTATTAGGAAGCTCAAAGCCCTCTGATTCCTGATTCTATGTTGTTGTTCAGTAGCTAAGTCATGTCCAACTCTTTGTGATCCCATGGACTGCAGCATGCCAGGCTTCCCTGTCCTTCACTATTCCCAGAGTTTGCTCAAACTCAGGTCCATTGAGTCAGTGATGCCATACAACCATCTCATTCTTTGTCATCTCCTTCTCCTCCTGCCTTCAATCTTTGCCAGCATCTGAGTCTTTCAATGAGTAGGTTCTTCTCATCAGGTGGCCAAAGTATTGGAGCTTCAGTTTCAGCATCAGTCCTCCCAGTGAATATTCAGGGTTGATTTCCTTTAGGATGGACTGGTTGGATCTATGTGCCCAGCTGTCTTCCATCTACAGGTGGTAGGATCTTATCTGTGTCACCAGAATTCTGAACTTTCACAGTGATGTGCCTGTGTGGATCTTTCATCCATTATATTTGACATTCAGTGGGATCTTTCCATCTGGAAATCTATATCTTTCAGCTCTGGGGGAAAAAAAATCTCTTGAATTACTTCTTTGATGATTTCCTTCCTTCCCATTTCTCTGCTTGCTTATCCTGGAACTTCTGAAATGAGATATGAAAGGTCATAGGTAGATCTTGTTCACATATTTTCTTTTTGTCCCTCTGCTTTATTCTTATAGATTTTGTCAGCTTTAACTCCTAACACTTCTATTTTAATGTTTTTATTTCTGCTATTATACTTTATTTCTAATAGTTTTTCTCTGTTAGTTTTCTAAATGTTCCATTAAAAAAAAAGTAATGTCTGAGAGGATTTCATTTTATTTTGCTCCTAACTTTCAAAAAAATCACTTCTCATTGCATCATTTCTCCTATTTTTGAGGGGTATTATTTGATCTTTTCTGTCCTCCAAGTTGCTTTTTCTGCTTTTGTGTTCTCATTCCTGTCTTTCATGCGAGAGACTTTCCTGGTGTCACTATTTCCCTGTGTCTTTTTGTGTTCAAGAGAAAGGCATTTTAAAAGCTGACTGAGCTTGCCACCTGGGAGCCGGACCGTTGCATGGTGTATCTTGGCTGTTTAGCTGGGGACTCTCCAATGTTAGCATCTTTCAGTCTTTCCTTTGGGGAGAAGGCAGTAACCTTTGGGAAAAGGTCTTTTAACCTCTTGCCTGAAAGTCAAACTGCCTGCATTCTGGAGCCATGGGGCATGAGGGGCTGTGGGCTCCCCCACCAGACAGTGTTGGAACCCCCCTGGTTTGCGTGTGATACCCACCCTCAGATACACCTCGTATACCTGAGCTCAAAGACCTTTTTTTTTTTTGCTTTCTTCAAAGATTGTTCTCCAGACATCTCTGGTGGTTCATGGTTAGGAATCCACCTTCCAAGGCAGAGGATGTGGGCTTGACCCCTGTTTGGAGAACTAAGATCCCACACGCAGGGCAACTAAACCCTCACCCTGCAAATAGAAAGCCTGTGAACCACAGCTACCAATCCCATGGCTGACCTGATGCTGCTAAATAAATAAACGTGCTCAGCTGTGCCCGACTCTTTGTGACCCCATGGACTGTAGCCCGCCAGGCTTCCCTGTCCATGGGACTTTCCAGGCAAGAAAAATAAGTAAATGGATACTGAAAAAAAAAAAAGATTGAGTTCTCATCTTCTGGGCTTCCCTCATAGCTCAGTTGGTAAAGAATCCACCTGCAATGCAGGAGACCCCAGTTTGATTCCTGGGTCAGAAGATCCCATGGAGAAGGGATAGGCTACCCACTCCAGTATTCTTTGGCTTTCCTAGTGGCTCAGCTGGACAAGAATCTGCCTGCAATGTGGGAGATCTGGGTTTGATCTCTGGGTTGGGAAGATCCCCTGGAGAAGGGAAAGGCTACCCACTCCAGTATTCTGGCCTGGAGAATTCCATGGACTGTATAGTCCATGGGGTCGCAAAGAGTCAGACACGACTGAGCGACTTTCACTTTCACTCTCATCTTCTACCATGGTGGAGGAGAAGAAATGATGATTTGGGAATCTGAGGGTTTTGAAAAACACACTTTTATTTCTCTCACTTTTTGTTAGCATCTCTTATTCATGACTGTTTCTAGATTTCTATGATAGCACCAATTCTTGGGTCTCTTGGGATGCCTGGGATGAACTGGGTCAGCAGTCTGCTTTTCTAGTGCAAGGTTAGAATTCTGTTTTCCTGTGTCAGCTTCCCCCCCCCCCCCCCCGCCTTACATTTTTGAAAATGTTGATGTTAGTGTGATAACTTCCGTTTTTCTTGTACTTGTAGTTTTTTCCATTAAAAAATTCCCTTTATTGTCCATTAATGGGAATGGATGCTTCTAATAGGTCCATCATCTTTACCTTGAAGTACACTATACTGTTTCTTATAGTGGTGTGAAAGTCCAGAAGTAAGGAGGAGAGAGAGAGAGGGGTAGAGAAATCACCCCCAACCATCATCCAAGGAATTGGAGGTATGTATAAAGAAGACGTTGAGGGAGTCATCACTACCCATTGTTCTTCAAGTTGGGGAAAGCACCATGATCATCTGTTTCCCACTAGAATTTTTCTCTAGAAGGTCTGGACCCCTTCCTGTCCACAGAGAGCCTGTCAGTTTTAAGAAAAGAATGTATTGATGCCATTTATATTGCTAGATTGGTAATCTAAGACCTGTCAATGATTAGCTGAGTGTTCTTGGCAGCTTAGTCACTTCTCTTTGCCTTAGTAGTCTCCTTGGCAAAAATGGAACTAATGACAGTACCTGCCTCATACTGTTCATGTGAATTTAAAGTAAATAAAGGTGCTTAAGAAGGAGACTGGCTTGTGGTGAACATCATATAATGGCCCAATTCTTATTCTGTGTTCCATCTATTGGCTGCTCCCCTTGTAGCTCCTATATGCACGAAGCCAATGCGGTCATTAGGGCAGACAGAGAGAGGTGTCCCTGATCCTGGGCTGCGTGGCTCCTGGATGTGGTGGGGGAGTGCCCAGTCGCTCTTCTTTCTGGGAACGCAGCAGTGAACAAAAAAACAGCAGGGTCTTCTTAGACCCTACGTCTAGAGGTTCTATAGTCACGTGGAGACTCCTGTCAATAATTCCTCCACCCCTCTAGAAAAATCTTATGGCAATAACACTCATCACAACCCATTCCTGGCTAGCAGATGGAGCTTCAGTCAAGCCACAGGGAACGCCGGAGTGCAGCTATGGACCGAAGACCCCATCTCTGGCGTTTCCTACGTTAAATTTTCTATTTGCTCACAGCCTCATCTCTTCACACTTCACTTTCAGGACATCTCATGTGGGTAAGAGAGTCTTCCACCAGGAGTTAGGGCCCCCTTACCTCTCATTCCAGTAAGGGCAGGGGAGTTGGATACACATAATCTGTTACCAATCTGGAAGAAAATGGTCGCATCTGGACCGTTCTACCAGATAACGGCCTTCTACATCTTTCCCTCAGGGAGCCTTGTAGCCAACTTACTGACTTGCCGCTAGCCCCTGCAAGATGATTGCCATAAAGAAAATCCTTTGGAAAAGAAGTGCATATCTTCTAAGGAAGAAATGGTCCATGCATTTGGACTGGCAACTTACAAAAGAGGAAACACCTGTTCCATATGTCTCCTGCAAAGCTGCAGGAAACTCATGCTGCTGGCATCAGAACCCTGGATGGTATATGATTTCCTGCTCAGTGGGAGGACGTTTAAAATTCCAGAAGGAAAGTACTTGGCATCAATAATCTCAAGTGTGTGCTCCACGGTGGGATGAAGAGCAAAGATCTGTCTTGCTCAGGGTCTGTGAGCCCCTGCAGCTGTTATCTTGCATTTCCCACAACTTTGTAGAGCACGAGACCCAGGGTGAGGAGAAGAAAGCGGGACACCAACGCGCTACGTCACCCAGCCTATACAATTTGCTCTCAGATGTCTTTGCAGCTCGCTCCATGACTAAGCACATGCAAAGCCATGATCAGTATTTATCCATGTTGCTGAGTGATCTATAGCTGGCTTCTAGGCTTGAGTCTTTTCTCAAATAGGACAGGTTGTGTCTGCGCCTACTTTCCTGTGTCTCTTGTTTGATGCCGAATGTGTGTTCATCTCTTGGCTGGATCACTTGGGGATTCCTAGCACCACATGCGGAACAGTCGAAGATATTCCAGGCACAATATCTGGTGGAGGAAGGGATAGAAACTGGGAAATGAGAAGTGATAACTGACACAGCTCTTTTGTTGTTCGGTCACTAAGCCGTGCCTGACTCTCTGCGATCCCATGGACTGTAGCTCACCAGGCTGCCCTGTCTTTCACCATCTCCTGGAGTTTGCTCAAACTCATGTCCACTGAGTCAGTGATGTGATCTAACCATCTCATCTTCTGCTGCCGCCTTCTCCTCCTGCCCTCAGTCTTATTCTTTGCCTGTTCAGGACCCAGCCAGTGCCAAGTTCAGCTATATACTCCACTGCAATTTCTCATCATTTCTCTGTCATTCCCAAAGGCTGTAACAGTTCTTCGAGGACTGGAATTACAACAGGTTCACTGTCCTATCTCTTGAGAGCGTCTGGCTCTGAGTAGGCTAAATGAATGTCTTATGAGCCAGAAGCAGAAGGACAACAGATTCTTTCATGTTGTAGAAAAAGTACTGAACAAAGATCTCAGCCACGTGGGTTCCTATCTCCCCTTTACTGGTCACGAGTTACTGACGTGAGCAAGTTACTTCTCCTAAGGCCTCAGTTTCCCCCTCTCCTGATGAAATAAAAGATGGATCTGTCTGGATTTTTTCCAACTCTAATGTTCACAGACCAGGGGACCAGGAGATCCTTCAGATCCTGGTGTGAATTTGTAAATATCTTAGGCTCACACAGTTCTTAGTCTGTACGGCCAGAGAAAGTAGGGAACGGTATGGATGTTTTAAACTCACACTGCGGACCCACTGGGTAGGTACATGTCACACTGCTGTCCCACAAAGTCAGTGGCTGCTCGGGGTAGGATGATCCCTAGCTACCCCACTGCAGGGACCGCGCAGAGCTCCCAGCGCAGGTCTGGAGACGGTTTCTAACTTCCCCTGCTGTTGGATTGGTCTGTTTCATAAGTGCGACAGAGGACTGTCTTCAAAACGAATTGGAAAACGACTCCCTCTTTCTGTTCTCTCCCAGAAACAGAGTCAGCTGAGGTTCAACATTCACCATATGCTTGTCAGATATTCTGTGAACCCGCTCGGACAGAGAGGCTTGTTCTGCTGGGCAGGGAATCAGTCTCTTTCTTCCAACCGCATTTCTCTCTCTTTCCCCTTTTAACCCAGATGCCTCCTGACATTGGGGCCCGGGGTCCAAGCCTGAGAAAACCGCTGGGGTTTCCTGACACGCCCAGGCCACCACGCACCATTCACCGGCCGGCCGGTCTTGGCGGAGGTCATCCATTCGGTCGCGAAGATGACTTTACAAGTCTCAGTTGTATCAATTAAAGCACCGTGGTGTGAGAGAGGCCTCGTTTCATTTCTCAGGTGCCTTTACTGGCTGAAATACGGACGCCTCTGCCCCTCGCGGCCTTCTTTGCGGCCCGTGCTGCCTCCCTCCTGTGTATTTGTGCATGTTTCTGTTATCGCGTGCTTCCATCTAGATTTGAGTAATCTGTCCCTCTGACTGTCCACTCTCTTCCCCAGAGACAGCAAGCTCCTTATGAGCAGGCAAGGAGCCTCATCGGCGTGTGTGCACATCTCCCAGGCCTGCTAACGGCTCAGTAAATATGCTTATTAAACTCAGCTAATCCTCCACCTCGCCCCTACCATCACCTTTCAGACTGCATCAGAATTTAGGTATCTTCTATAATCATCCTAGTTTGTCTGTAACTTCCAATAATTTGTGACTCTGTTAAAAAAGAAATGTAGAAAAGGAAACACCAATACAACAAGCACTCTTAGCTGTCAGAGAGCCCTGCTTTGGTTTCTTTGAGCATTTGTAGAGTGTCACTAGATTTTCCTACACTTGGAATTTTTTTATAATTAGATTTTTTCTAGCTTGATCTCCAGTTCTAAATGCTTCTTAGAGTGCTTTTCAATTTCCAAAGGACTTCATCAGTTTCACAGACTATAGGTCTAATGTACCCAATACAATCCTTTGCTCTTTTATAAATGTGGGCTTTTCACATCAACATTTGAAAAAGCCAAAAGGTATGTCACTTTTGTTTTAAAGATGTTACTGCCATTCTCTAACTCTAAAGAAAGGGAAAAATGCATTAGACTGTTGAGATATGATGGAGTTGAAACCCTTCCGTCTTAATAACGTGCTGGCAAGCCTATGTACCCCATGCCATTTGAATCCTTTTGGAGGGATCTAAAAAACACATGGTATAAAGGGACACTGCACATTTGAATGTAGAAGGGGAGAAAGAGTTAAGTGACCATCACCAATTACAGCCTCAGAGGGGGTGATTAAGATCAAAATTGCAGGGAGGTTTTTAATTTAGCTGCCTGCAGAAGCAGCCCCCATTGAGCCAGACTCATCAGATCACACACACGCCCCATCTCTTCGCCCTGCACTGCCATTGACAGCAATTGTATCAGAAAGGGCACCAAATAGACTGTGTGGCCTGATACCCTTTGCCTGCGTGTCTACCAGAGTCCCCTGACCATTTTACTGGAGAGAGCAAGACAGAGCAAATCAGGGAGAAGTGTAAAGGATGACTACGCAGTTTGTTCAATTTGCACAATTCCTTCTTGTTGCCGATATGTGTAAATATAGCTGTGGATCGTGTGAAGACACAGGCTTTGGTTTGTTGCTATGTGTACTCTCTGCTAGAGTCATGTCCCAAACCATCTACATGTATTTTATCAGAAGTGCACTCACCCTGCACCAAGCTTTTCCCCTTATGCTAAGTGTAAGCCTAAATAGCAGTGCACATTATCGTGATGAAACGTGTGATGGGTGTGAGGAGTTACTTTGAAGATGTGTGTGAGTGAGTGAGCTCCCTTTGGACTTTGTGTGAGTGGTCCTCTTACCGAGAGCAACCTTCTAGTAACACTGCTAATAACTCCTTCCACTTCTGCACGGCTTACTGTGTGCCTGGCATTGTGCTAAGGATTTGGCTGCATCACCTCTGATGCTGAAAACACCTGGAAGGCAGGCCTCTTATGCCCCACCATGCTCTGATTGTGGACGGAGATGAAAATGCCAAACAATGCTTGCCTATAAACATGCTTGGAATGTTACGCACTTCTTCTGAGATACACTTATTGATAGGCTGCACATCCATTATTTATATAGATAAGGCCAATATAATTGAACTTCATATTAACATAAAGCCAGTATAAATATTTATAAATTAACGTTTAATTAACATGTTGGCTTAAGCAGGTTTCTATTGGTAGTACATAGCCAATGACATTGTAAAATTTCAGAATGGTATACAGAGTTAGTGTTTGTAAAGCTAAGAAGCCTATTTTTCATTTGAAAAAAAAAAAAATGCAGGTTGAAATCAGGACCCAATGCACCATTTCTGATGATTTTGCTGATAATATATCTTTGAATATGAATGTGGGCCCATAGTTAAGTGTTCAATGCCTCTTAATTTAATTAGGAATAATGAAATATTTTCAGGATTCTCATTAAGAACAGTTACAGACAAATACAGTTTATTCTTTTCAGACTGGAGCTTGACTTAATTCAATGTTCTGATTACATTGCCCTCTAGTAGTAGGGTGGTCTCCTCAAAATAATGATAATCCTCAATTCAGTACTTTGAAAACAACCAACTTTTCTCCTTGTTTAATGGGCTCCAAATCAGTAAACTAAATTAATCAGAAAAGTCTTTGGCTCAAGTAATAATGCGTTTTCAATTCAAATTTTTACTTTGTAGATCTATCTATTCATTATGTGTTCCAAAGGAAGATACAATGACAGTGAGGTCATTTAATTCCAGCCCAACAAAATGTTTCAAAAGATTTATTTCATACAACCTTACTTACTTTGTTGATTGTAAAATATTCTCACACTTTAAAAGCTAAAGATTTTAACTGCTCATATTACAAATATTAATATTAAATATATATTATCTTATAAAATATAATATATACACATATACATATATGTATACATGAATATGTGATACACAAAGATATAAAATCACTGAGCCTGTTAAAAATGTTAGTAAATGTCTTAAAAAAAAGAGTTCAACTTCTGTATATAATAATCCAAGGAGCATATAGTCTTTATTATGTCAGAAAACTTCCTCTATGTTTTATTGCCTCTTTTTATTTCTGGAAGATTCTGTCTTATTTTTCATTCTAGAATTTTCTCATTCATTACTATACAATCTGTTCCTGACCAAGTAACTCAGACCAGTTTATATGAAAAACTTTCTAATGTGAGAAAAAGTTAAAGTTAAGAAAAGTGTTTTTATTCCTTTAGAAATTTTATTCAACTGCAATCCATGTAGATAAACAAGGCAGTGATTTATGGTTAAAATTTATTCTGTTGCTTTTTGACAAATCTGAAAATGTTCATGAAGCATATATTGCAAGTCTGACTATGGGACGAAAAGCTATTTAGTGATTTCAAACTGTAGCGATATATACTTATATGGTAAAAACATTAAAATAAAACCAACATGAATTACAGTTAAGAATTAGATTTTTGACATCCTTTTCTGTCAGTTACCACAAATAAAATACAAGTCAATACATTCATCTATAATTGGAGCTAGTTACAGTTTGCATACATTTCAAAAGATGTATAAATAAATAGTAATGTAACACAGGCCACCAAAATAAGAAGAAAATAGCCTCAAAGTTTGATGCTGTAGACTCTTATTTAAATATTGAGCTATATTTCTTTAAACATTGAACTTTTCATGTGACAATGTAACTTGTATCCAAATAATTCAAAAATGACAAGACTAAAAATATTAATGTCTATATTTTTCTTTAAATTATAATATTCTGTCTGTGCCTTAGGACTTCTTTAAATATGAAGCAATCCATCTCAGTTTGCATTTGAACACATGGCCTAAGTAAGTATTTTTCACAGTTTGATACCAAAGAATATTCATTTATGAAAAAAATTACAATGGTATTTTTAAGTTTCTCAATTTAAAATTAAAATGAGTCTTGCAACACTTCAATATGAACAATGAATCCTTTATTTTAGTAATTTAAATTTAAAGAAAGAATAGAAATTCTTTTGTCTTCTAGCATTGCAATTTGTTGAGTAATTTTTCGTTAACTCAAATGCTAATTATCTCACTAATATTTATTTAAGTGTATTTTTAAGAAATATCTTTAAGTTGCATAGCTAAATGAAATAGAATTCAAACATTGTCTTTAATATTGTAAAAATTCTAAGTTTTCTGAATCATTTAATTTTATGGAAGTTTTTGACTTGAAACAATCAATTAGACATTTAAGATTTATTAAAATAGTATTAAATTAAGATAATTAGAGTTTAAGAACAACATTGCTTTAATATAGAAGAATTTTAATTTTCCCTGTCAATATTGTCAGTATCTTGAAGATTAATTTTAGATACATCCAAGTATATTTCTATTTGTGGACTAAAATACAATAACAATAAAACTAAGCTCAGGCAGATTTCATAATTTTTACATGGACTATCAGTATTAGTGATACTTTTAGTGATAATATATATTATATTATAATTTATGAAAAAATCTTCTTACTTATACATCCATGTAATAAAATTCAACTACACAATATAGTCTAAGGGCAAGAAGAATAAGGAAATATTTTGCTTTAACATATTGTAGCGATCACCTTAACATCAGAAATTGCAGAAAAGTCAAAGATTTTGGGATTTGATTTTGATTTTATAATTCATGGTAAGTCACTTATGATATTAAAATATGCTCTGTCATAGAAAACTATAATAAAATGTCCTGTTTCAGCTTCTGTAGATGATAATAAATAACAAAATCAAGCAAAGCAACTCAAATATATCCAGACCTATTATATAGGACTTATTTCTTTATTCTAAGTCATTTGTACAGACCACACAACAGTTTGTAGTTAATAAAGATTGAAAAGGTATCATTTTATTAAAATCCTAAGTCACTATCATGATTAAGTAATAAGCCAATGGAAAGTTCAGCATCTTAATCTCGGTTATCCTTAAAAAGAAAATTACTATAGCAGAGAGTTTTGCTCAAAAAGGAAAACATTCTGAGCAGAATGAGAGTAAATTTTCTACTTCTCATTGATTGTGTCAATGCTGGAACTAGTATAACTTTGTTTGCCTTCTATTTTTTGTTGCTTTTGGTAAAATTATTTCACAGAAGTCTGCAAGATTCATTGTATTTGCTTTATGTGTCTGAAGACTTACTTAAGTATTCTTAGTAAGCTCTTATAAAGAATGAGAGGGTTTTTTTTTTTTTTTTAAGAATAAGAGCTTAAAAAAAATAGAATAAGAGCTTTTAAAAACAGGTAGTAAAAATTCAGTAAAGAACAATATTTTTTTCTTTCTTCAATTTTTACAATTTTTGGCATATGTTGATTATATTAAAATACTTTTTAAAAAGCAAAATCTCCAGAGGTGGATCGCATCTTTTGCCATTTACTCTTCCCTGTGTTTTAATTTTTATTTTTTAACAGAAGAATTAACTTTCTTCATAAAAATTTATTTAAACTCTTTCATTTTCTTTGAATGCCAGTATTTACAAATTCCCAAAGCCAAAACAATGAAAAAATGTAGATATCTGGTCTTTTTAGGAGCATTAGTTTGGTAGTTTAATGTTTAGAAACATTGATAAATACTAAACTAATGTTTCAGAACAGACACCTGAATATTTTTCATGTAAAGTGAACATTCAATGATGAAAAATAAGAATTATTGACACCCTAAGACAATCTTAATTATTTCAACATCAAATCTATCACTAATTTATGAGTTAAACTTAGGTTGCTCACAGTGTAAAAATTTTAGTGAAGTAATTAGTGTAATTAATTAATTATTCCATAATTGAAATGCAGGTTAACAAACTTCTATATATAAAAGTTTAAAAAAATGTCCTTCATTCAAACTGTGAACTCTAAGCCTATAAAACTCTTCAAAGAACCCCAAGATATCAAACAATCTTTTATTTAGCTAAACCTACCCCCTACCTTCACTCTTATTCATACTTAAATACTCAGTATGCTTACAGCTTGGAAAAAAGCTAGAAAGCCTTAATGGATCACTGATTTTAACTAAAGAGGTAGGTGCATATCCCTTATAAATGAATTCAAAACAATTTTTGTTTTAGCATTAATAGTTTTCATCAAATGAAAACAAGCTTCTTAGTGTTGGAGACGAAAGTCTTGAATGGGGCACTTATTAATATATCTTTTATTTTAAACACAAGGACAAATATTCTAAAACAATATCTATTACATTGGAACAATGGTGCATCCCCCCCACTCCCATTTTCTAATATTCTAGCAGTGAACTTCTTTCAAGCAAAGGGTAAGATAACCAAAGTCCAAACTGAAGGATTCAGTAAAAACAGCAGGAATACATAAAATCGATTTAAAGAAAACAATATTTAATCCTGTCATAGTTGAAAGCTTATGGGGTGAATGTGTTTTAGACCTTCATTTCTCATGAGGTGTATATTCTCAGTTTATGTGGTTTGCCACTGAAAGTGTATTTACAGTTAAAGACAATGAGGTACAGATTTGAATTTTCATCTGGTCAATATAAAGGTAACCTGTTTTAAAGATAGCTATGCATTTTAGGTAAAGTTCTTATAATCAACAGTAGGAATAATTTCCAATGTCAAGGAAGTTTCTCAAGATTAAAAAGTGTAAAAATCTGAAAGGGCTTTACTGTTTTGTTCCCTAACTATCTGCATAATCTCCTTTAGAAGACACACATATTGTTAAATGTCTCTTTTTCTCTGAATAATCTCAAATGTCAAACATTTCTTTTAAACAATTTTTTTCTAGGCTTGGTAAATGGATGACAATTTGGAACTAATGATGAAATAAATTATGTATCTTGACAAAAACAGTGAGGACAATTTCCATCTTTTAACTAAAGGAGGAACTTCAACAGAATTAAATCAGGAATTATAAAAATCACTCTAAAATATTCCAATGTTCTTTTTTCTCCTTTCTAAAAAGGGTACTAAAAATCATTAATATTGGAAAAGCAAAACCAATCATAAAACAGGAATATAATGTTTTGTGTAATGTTGATCTTGTAATTATCCCTCTGAGGACAAAAATGTAATTTTTAAGTGTGATTGTGAGGTGTTATCAAAAGAAAATGTTTGCAACAAGTGTCATGATTCTTTAAAAATCATTTCCATATTAACTATGTAAGATTAATTGCTGAATTATGACAAACTTTTTTTTTCTCACAAAAACAACTTTTGCTTTCTTTTCTTTCATATGGAGTTTTAAAACTGCTGTTATTGATTGCACTAATTAAAAGAATTCTATTTTCTCTGCACTCTTTGTGTTTATTACCTTGATACCTTTTAGTATTTGGTTTGGGAGTTTTCCTGAAGTGCCCTCTCAGCTTTTTGACACATCATTCCAAGGACTGTCAAGTTCAACCTAAGTAGTAATCACACATCCAGAAAGACAGTAGCAGTTTCTTTTTTTAACCTTCCCAGTGAAAACAGGTAAGGGCACGAACAAGTATATTATGACCCCAGTGCATTTGTGGCTTTTGAGTCTGACACCTGTCAGATAAAAACAAGCTAGAGATGCTCTTATCAATTACAGGAGATCACTGATAGCACCAGGATGTTGGAATGATAAAGGTTTACTGCTTCTTTTTATTTTTTTTAAAGGATACCATCTGTAGCTATTAGAAAGGACTGAGAAAGAGACTTTTAAATGCTTATAGGAAAAAAACATCTAAGAAAAACAGTGTTGAAAGCATCTAGTTTCCCTTTCTGTGATATATAGAGCTTTAGGAATCAAAAGCTTCCATTAACATCTAAAGGCTATAGTCAAATAACAGAAAATAGCATAACATAGCAAAATGAAGCACCAATACCAATAAATCTTAAAGATCTCATCTATCCCAGTTAACTAATTAAATATCAACTGTTGAAATATTAAGGAATATACTGAATCAAATAGAATTTATTTTCATATTATTTTTCTAGAATCAAATTTTATTCCCTAATCTTGTTATAGAAAGCTAGTAAAGGAGATACTTTTCTTGAAGTCTGTAATAAGGCAGATACAGTTCTTAAGGGAAAGGAAACTCTACTGCCAGTGAAAAAGAGAAAATTGTGTAGTCTGTCCTCTCTAATTTACATGATTTCTTTTAAATAAAATCATTTACTCAGTGACAATAAATGTAACCAGCAGATGTTTAGTTATTTGCTGAAGCAAGACAGTATATTAACTGATGGAAGTATCAATTGCCGTTATTAAAATAGATGCTATTTAGGAGAACTGTGGGACTCAGAAATAATTATTCATATAATTAGAAATTGGAAATGAGTCAACAGGAATTGTTTTGGCATAAAAAAGACATTTGAAGTGACTTTAAGTATGGTTCTACCAAACTATTTCCAATGCATATAATGTAAATATCAAATTTGCTGTTTTGTTTCTAAGATCATGTCTTTGAGACAGAGTGGGTTTGGTACAAATAAAAATTCCTGGTAAATGACATATACCTTATGGCAACAATTTATTTGAATATCTTCAAGGCTGGATATACTTCAAAGTTTATTTTTTTCTTAATATCTTTCTTATTAATTTGATCAAATTGCTGCACAAAATTTAATGGAATTCTTTTACAGATAAGACATTTAGGATTTGCTCATCTGGACAATTATGCAATTTTTCCTCTTGCCTTTAAAAATGTAGCATGGGAGAGAATATCAGAATAGGCATGTGCTTAAGGAACTCAGAATAAATTATTACATTATGTGAGGCCAGGAACTCCTCTGTGAACATATTCCCTCCAAATTAGCATTACCACTAACTGTTACTTGACTTCAGCCCATCTGAAAGATTTGAAAACTGCTTTGCATGACCTGACTCCATAAAACACACACAAACACACAACACCATCACCAATCTCTGAAAATTAACAACAGTTTTGTTAATCAAGGATTTCATCTCCACATGAAACCAAGGCCAAATTAGGAAGGCTGTGATACTAAGGCACACAGAAACATTTGTTAAGCAAAGTCAAAATTAATGACAAACAAAACCAAGTTTCCTTTGTGACTGATTTTCAGGCAGCTGCATCTAAATATAAAAGAGCCATCAAAGAAAGATATCCATTAATTATTAACTCAGAACAACTTCAGAAAGCAGAGCCCTTAAACCTCCATTGACATCATTCTGCCAGACTCCTAATCTCTGCAAGTTGTTGGTAAGAGTTGCATTAAACACAGCATGTCACCAATCCCGCCTTTAACAACTGCAGCTCCGGAGCTGTGCGCGGCAGCGTGGAAGACCACACCAGAGAAGCTCTACTTTTTATAAAGACATCTTTAAGAAACGTTTACAATCTCACATGTTGAATAATCTCCTGGGTTACTTTACCTCTCTCAACCACACAATAGACAGTCAATAGTCTAATGGCAACATGCATGATGAAGAAACTCATCCTTCCCCCTCCATCACCTCCCCGTGGAAGTACAGAGCTAACTGTCATGATTAAAAAGCTTTGACACCCTATAGATTAATGCAGTTCAATCTATAGATTGTTCCCAGGCTTTTTCATTACAGAATAGAAGAAAAGGCTATAGTACAGTGATGCTGAGAGAATGCAGAAAAATATAAGGCTGTTACGTAAACTAGTGAAATAATTTAGGTTATTAAGTATTACTGTTAGTTTTCATAGCTTGTCATTGAAGTTGGGTACTTTTCAATTTGCAAGATGTTTTGGCTTTATTGTAAATATCAAATAAAATTTAATTTCTATGAAAATATCCTTTTAATCTATGTTTATGACTGTATGCTTACATTTTGACTCTGGACTTATAAAATTCTGAGGCCAAATATAGAGACACAGCTTTTTTGTTCATTTGAATGTTTCTAATTTGGCGCCATCATAATTGACTATTGTGCCTTAGTCCAAAGAACAGAGGAACAAAACTCTCATATAGCATGTTTCCAACTGAAATACTAACCTGGGGGGGGAGAAAGTTCCTTTTTTAAAAAAATATGTTCAAATGGAAGTAAAAATGAACATATATGTATATAAAAAAATCTAACATTTTGAACTTTGAGGTTACTTGCAGATATCTCTCCACAGAGAGAAAACAGTAGAAATGCAGCAGAAAGAGACATTATTTTCAGGCTCTTTGGACAAGCTGTACTTTGCTCTTATCTACTCTTCTTATCTTTTTCTCATTCTCCCTGTCTTTTAAAAACTTATCAGAGAATCACCCAACCACAGTAAGTCTTTAACAATCATTATTCTTCATGGAAAATAGCACCATGTTTGAATAAAGATATGAAAGTAATCAAAAATATTGAGAACAGATAAGAAACATGTATTAGATCAAGTTGATTTGCCATAAACTTCCCAACCTCGTTAGTTATAATCCATTCCACTACCTGCAAATTCTTCAGATCATCTTTTTCTACCACAGAACTCAAATGATTGAAAATCAACATGTTAAATTTTCAAGCCGATATAAAAAGAACAGGATGAGGAAATGTGTGTATCTGTGTGATGATTCGCATTTAAAGGTTTTATCTCTTTACTCTGTTTGATTAAAGGCCTTGTATTGAGTTAAACAGCAAATCCTGGAGAATAATTAGAGGCTGTTGGTTTCGTCCACCCACCTCCCCCTTTTAAATGAAAGCTTAAATGGGGAAAATGGAATGTCAGTCAGAAACTGGTTCATACCAATCATAATAATTATAATCTATTAGAATTAAGCCATAATCATTAGAATTTCTTCTTTTCTCCTACCTTTGATGGCCTGTTTCATCTGTTTCATTAAAGCTGTGATTTTTACAGATGCTCTTGATGTTCCTATGTTTGCATCAGTGTCTAAGACAGCCTAAAGGGAAGAAATAGCTGTTTGCCTATAGAAATACATGTTAATACATTAGTTACTTGAAGCAAGCAACTTTTGCAATATGTATGTCTGCAAGGCTATAGTTGTCTTTATTTGGGCCTGCCCAGCATTTTGTTGTCTTCTACTCCTGCCTGGCAGCTGGACCCTGACCTTCAAGTTCTTTTTTTTTTTTTTTTCAAGAAAAAGAAAAAAAGAATTCTTTCAGATTCCAAGTTCCCCCCTTCTTACCCTCCCACTGACACCATCCTATTCAGAACCGGAGATAACTTTATTCATCTACACATCATTGTATCAAATTCAATAGGCAAACTGCTTCAACATGCCTCAGAGCTGGACAGGACAGTTATGTCTTCATTCCCCAACTCCCCCTATCCCCAGCCACCAGTGCGATGAGATTTTTACCACCCCCTTTTTCAGGCATGAAATGAACACGGTTACAAAAAATAATTTCCAACAAGTGTTTTACTACTCTTTTGGGTCACCATAGATTCACTTCCCTGCAAACTCCTCAGCTGGATGTAATATCTGACTGCCAGACTGTGTTACTTAGAATCATCTCTAGATAATGCATGTTGGAAAGGAAGAAGGGAATCTGTTTATTCAAGTCGCATAAACTGCTCATGGAGATTTTGATGAAAAAATGTGCTTGCATCCCAAGTGTTTGCTTTTGCCTAAAATTAAAAGCATCAAATCTGATAAAGTGACACCATTGCATAGATGACACCAAGGACTGAAAGGGAGAATTCCTCTATCCCAGCGACCAAAAGCAAATATCCTGTTCTCAGGAAACAAAATATTATGTCTGTCTTCTGATCGATTTCGGAAGAAAGAGGAATTAAAGCTTTTTTCCCCTTAGGCTCTACAACACTTTGATTTTACTTTTGGGAGTTTGGAACTGTTAAAGAGAAAAAATAGAACTTGCTTAATGTCAGGAACATCAAATAACAGTTTGATGTTGGCCACTCTTGCTACAAAATCAGTCTACTGTCTTTAGTCAGGAGGACTGGGTATCAGATTAGTGTTGGGGGTGGGAACCGGCTCTCATATGTGGATTCTCAATGAAGCAGGCAGCAGGCTGTTATACACAAAATAGTTTCTTCCAAAGTTGAGTTTCTTTTTGAAAACTTCCGCCAAGAGTTCTTTTAAAACAACACCTCCTTGGGTTCTAATGTTTTAAGAGGCAACAACAAAAAAATCTTGGTCAAAGCAGTGCTAAACCCAATCATGCTTCCTTATCTATTCCTGGGACTCCCTGCCTCCCCGCCCCCATATCAGCCTGCAGAGCCTGAAAGAAAGTTGAATGGTTAAAATGAAATAGAGCATCTAAAGTGCTTAGCTAGCTGTTATAAAGCATTCTAGACCCTGAAGATAGAAAAGGAGAAAGATTTTTTTTTTTTTTTAAAAGAAGACTTGTACCCTTGACTAGGTGTTTTCTACTCTAGCTCCTAAATGTTTATGTAGATAGAGGGTGTTACAGACATTTGGAAGGATTTGGGAGTTTCAAAAGCGAGAAGTTTATACATTAGTGCTGCAAGTTGCAAAACACTGTTGATATTCAAATGTTTATTGTGCAAAATCTGGGATAAGCTTCAGCATGAGGGCCCCTTTAAGTGCCTACAACTCTTGCTAATTCCCCTCAGCATTGAGGCTCGCACAAAGGCCTTAATCCAATTCCACTTTTTTTTCAGAAAGCCTATGCTATTTTCTCTCGCAAAAACTAACAACACTACCCCATCACACTGCAGAGTGGGTCAAAGAAAAAGCACTCTCTGTTTATACTTCACCAACACTTCGTGCTTCTTGGGCAAGCCTGGCAAGGAACTTTAAGTGGTTCCCTATGTCCCACGACATGTTTGGGGAAAAAAAAACCTTCAGACTTGGAGGGGGTGTTTTTTAAGGACAAAAAAATGTACTGGGGTGTTGGGCCTTCTCCTCCTCTGTATTTTGTGAAGAGAAATTGATCACCAGAGCCTCATTCTTACAGTTCTGATTTGGATAATAGGAGTCAGGCTTGCTTTGATGAGGTAGCATGTACCTTTTGATGAGGTGGTATTATTTATTTTTCTCTAAGACTGTTGGTTCTGCTTCTTCCTTTCTCTCTCTGTACCTTCCTTTCAATCCACCCCCCCACCCCGGTACAGTTGCCTTTCCTGTGGGTTTCTCAATATCATATAGATGATTCTCATTATTTATATTCTTTTGGCTACCAGATCCCTTAAGCAAAATGAGACATTGATTCAGCCTTAATTTTCAGCATCTTCTCTTTCAACACTCGTAATTTTGGTTGGTCATTTCTAATTTCAGGTAGAAATTCTGCTAACAAATAATTACACCTGCTGTTGGCACTGGAAATCAGGCATTTGCCTCTGATTGTGAGTACACAAGTGACCAATTACTCTAGTAATTAAGCTACTGTGTTTGTAATTAGAAATGACCATGATTTTGCCCCAGAAGTGAATTAGAGAACTGGAATAGGAAGCCAAAATGACAACAGTTATCTGTCAAATTCAGAGTTGTGCCTTGGCAATTGATGTCACCAAAAATTAAACCGCACAGAACTCTGGGTCTCCATTAGGGAAAATGATGTGTTGTTCCTATTGATTTCTGTTCATGATGTCAAACTGAGGAAACTCACACTGGCTACTTTTGAGTGTTTCCATATTTCCATAAACCCTATGAGAAGCAAGTTTGGTATACAGATTTGAAGTTCATGTGTTGGGAATTGAGGCAGCAAATCTTAACAGATTTGTTTGGAAAGATGACTCTGCTTGATAGGCTTCTACAATAGAAAACAGGATACATTTGATGCAGGACTTTATGTATCTTGTGTATATGTATGTGTTAGTCACTCAGTCATGTCTGACTTTTTCTGATCCCATGGACTGTAGCCCACCAGGCTCCGCTGGCCATGAAATTCTCCAGGCAAGAATACTGGAGTGGGTTGCCATTCCCTTCTCTAGGGGATCTTCCCAACCCAGGGATTGAACCCAGATCTTCTGAATTGCAGGCAGATTCTTTATCATCTGAGCTATCTAAGAAGACTTATATATCTTAAAGAAACTAATCTTTGCAGGAAGGGAACATTGCCACACAGTGCAAGATTAACCTATGGCAGTATTTGGTCATTTGTCTAATGAATCATGCCAAACATTTGAAATGGTGTCTCTCTCTAACTAGATTGCAAGAGCTAACATCAGCTGTCTCCAAGACTAAACCCTCAAACAGTTAGAAGAAGACATTTTCCATGATGAATTTGTATAAGAAGAGCATGATCAAGTCAATGGTGTCTAACAACCTAAATCAATCCCATGTTAAGGCTGGTACAACAAATCCCCTTACTTCTGAGATGGTGCGTTTATTTAAGCGTGAGAACCACAGTGTACTTTTTACTTTTAAGATTCCCTGATGATCTGTATCTCTGCAATTATTTTCAAATGCTTCTAGCTAGTAAACAAACAAAAAAAAAATTCTGCCATAGAACAGTGAAATGGTGAACAATTGGACAGAAAATTCCATTTGAATCTGGTCTGTGATCTAATGGTCAGCTATTACACTATCAAAATTAAATCACTTATGTAATTAGCATGGTTTTCATGCTCACAGGCCTTCTCAGCAGACAGGCCAAAGACCTGAATGAAATAGAAATGGATTTCTCCTTTTGCCTCATGAGGTCACTATTGGAGCCACAGCTGCGTTGCAGTGAGTGGGACCAAATTTCCTCTGCTGGGAAGGGGTGACAGGGTCATGATTTCTCATAAAAATGATGCTGATACAGCTCAAAAACAGAGACTATGAAATGATGCTCTTTTGGCATAATGGAAAAGATTTCTGGTTTGTAACAAACTATAATATGTAGCCTAATAGTGAATAGCTCAATTGTGAATGAATAGCACAAATTCCATTTGAATCTGGCCCGCAGTGGTCAGTCCCTTGGATAGTTAGCAAGAGTACATTTCTTTGAGCTTTTTCATTAGTTGGGCCAAAGAACTGAATGAAGTATTCCTTTCTTCGGGGAAGAAAAGAAAGAGGAGGAAAGGAAGAAAGGAAGGAAGGAAGGGAGGGAGAGAGGAAAGAAAAACACATCTGAAGAAAAAATTCAAACATTTACTCACCAAAATCCACCAGAAAGAATAATTGAAAGACAAATAGCAAGTTTGAGCTACTTTATTTTTATTTTTAATTGGAGGATAATTACTTTACCTGTTGTGAGGGTTTCTGCCATACATCAATATGAGCTACTTTGTTTGAAAAGATCATTTCACTTTCCAGTAAACTTCACCATGTACCTAGTGAGGTGGAGTGAAAATGGAGTTAATTACAGGGAGTCAGGATATTCCAAAGCAGTGTCATGGTATCCTCCACATCATAATCTGAAACTCAAACACCTTCATGGCAGGCAGGCTGCAAAAGAATATGGAGCTTCTGGTTGGGTCCAGAAAGTAGAGAACACGCTTCTTACATAAAGTATAAGTGTAATTTTTGTTTGTTTGTTTTTCTACTCAAATAAAATATAACCAGTCCTCAGCTGGGCCAGAGGACAGCACTTGTTGGCATGGAGAACACTTAAAATGCCTAGTGTTGGAGGTTTTCATGTATAAAGCAGTCATCAACACACACACTTAAAATTGTAGCTTAACAATATTCTCCCACTGAAATGGACCACTTGTTTTCTTCAATTTAGCATTGAACGCATCATATTAAAAAGACAGTGATGGAGTGAGCTACAACTTAAAGTCAACAAACTGCATAAGAGAGTCCTCATTTGTTTTATTTTCTTTTTGTTAATTTAGTCCAAGACCAGCAGCCATCCTCTTGGGCTGGTGGTCAGGCAGTCTCAGCCATTATGGGTTTTTACACCAAGTTCCCCATTCTCCAAGGTCTGGGTTCTGATACCCAGGCCCTGGGAATGCCCTTTCAGCCCCCGTCACTGGTCCTGGGGTCACACCTGAATGCTAACATACCCACGGGCCTCCTCTTGGGCACTTCTGCCTGGTAGCTCTATGTCTTTTCTATCTGCTTTGGGACATGGATCAATCAGCTCCCCTCTGAGCTCCTGCTGCCATGAGGCTGGGAAAGTTCTCCCCCATCAGAGGCCCTGCCTCCAACATTCGGTCTCTTTCAGCATAAGGAAAATCTCTACTTTATCTTTTCCTTGAAGTACACACTGAGGAAATCAACCCTCAATATTCATTGGAAGGCTGGATGCAAAAGCTGAAGCTCCAATCCTTTGACCACCTGATGTGAAGAGCCGACTCACTGGAAAAACCCTGATGCTGGGAAACATTGAAGGCAAAAGGAGAAGGAGGATGAGGTGGTTAGATAGCATCATCAACTCAGTGGACATCAATCTGAGCAAACTCTGGGAGACAGTGAAGGACAGGGGAGCCTGGCGTGCTGCAGTCCATGGGGTCGCAAAGAGTCAGACACGACTGAGCGACTGAACAACGAAAAATTTTCCTTTTCTCTCCGTGGACACACAGGATGATGACTTCATGAGCTTCCAGGGATGCTGACCCAGATTTCTTAAGGAGCAAACAGGTAATAAATAAGAGAAGTGAGTTGGTGTAGACAAAGTACAGATGGGGATTTTAGTGAATCAGAGAGTAAATAAATATCTAAAGCCTCTCACATTCAACCCATGCATGTTAGAATCTCAGTTTTAAATCCTTTGCTTAATCTTTTACAGAATACAGGAAGAACTCTTGAACATCTACTTTCAAGTTTGCAAAACTCCTTGAGGTGAAAAAATGAAAAAATAAGTGAAAGATTGGGATATCTACTCTGCTTGAGGTAACAGTATTGGAGAAATTCAAGGGGAAATACACACAATAATATTTCAACAAATTATTAGGCAATAAAAGCAGTAATGGCTACTTCTGTGTTTTGCTTTTTTTAAAAACAACTATGGTGTATGAACACAATTAGAAATTTTATTCAATATACCTTTGGGTACCTTTGGGTAATTAGTAAATTACCTTGGCCTCTGGTAAGGAGGGAGGATTATACAAATATATATATTTTTGTATAGTATATATACATATATATATATGTATATATGCATAAAATCCCCAGGGATCCCCAGTCACAGCTCATAAGAAATCTTTGCAAAATGAGCAATTTACGTGCAACACTTAATCCTCAAAACAACTAAAGAGGGGTGATTATCACACCCATTTTACAGATGGGAAAACTGGGGCACAAATAAGCTTAGGAAGTAATTTGCTCAAGGTTGCAGAGCTGGTAAACAGCATAGATAGGAGTGGATTGTTTGTTGGTCTGATCTCATTTCCTGGGAATTTTCACTATCACTCTGACTCTAATTGTCTACATCAAAATATATTTTGAGGGCTAAATTCTGTTTTTCAAAAATTAGAGTGGCAATAGCATTGGAGTTGGGCAAAGAGTTATTTGCTTGAATTTATGCTGATGTGAAGGCGGGAACCCAAGCGCCCGGACTCTGAGATGGCCCCAAGCCCGAGCCTTAGGCGGCCACCAAGTCAGTCCCCTCAAAGATGTTCCCTGGAGTTTCTCAGTTCCACAACCACTCCCCGTTTCTAATTGCAACATACCCGTTCTATTCACAGGTGGATCGACCAGCAAAGGCTCATTGAAACCCTCTCAGCCACTTTCTCCCACCTTCTAAACTCGAAAGGGGGCAGAAAGGGACTCACAAAAGCCTCTTCTTCCTGAAGCCCTTGTAATAGGCTCATTAAGCACCCGCCTGGGCTTGTTATAAAATACTTTGGAAGCAGCCCGTAAGTAGCTGACTGTTTGTAACAGATAATATCAAATTGGAGAAACATGTAAAAGCACATACAAAAACAGTAAAATGAGATGTAGTCTAATGATACCATCCAAGCAAGCAGGGAAGTAATTAGTCACTCCATGTACATAATTTGGGATGTGTAGAGAGCTAATTTTATGTGAGGCCATGTCAGCTTCTAACTTTGTTGTTTTGTATATGGGGTAAATAAAAGATGTTCCATGGAGAATTCTGTAGCATAGAAAACTGAGCAAGGCTGCTATCTCATTATGGAAGTCACACATCGTATTTATTAAACATTGTTCTTAAGCCTCTCTTAAGAATGCTGTAGAGTGTTTTGATTATTTATGTTTTTCCTTTCATCAGATATGAATTTATGTTATGTAAACTGGTCTAATTCTAAATAAAAATTATTTATCTATAATACATAGAGTGCTATTTGTTGTTCATGAGGTTAATGCTAAAAATTAGTTTTTTGATCTAGAATTAATACTCAAAGTATGTTATCTTCTATGGAGGACATTGAGATGAATGACATACAAATGTACAAAGACTGTGGATTACCTTGTAGAAAACTACATTTGAAGGGAGCTGTATTTTAAGGAAGAATTTTTAAATTTGGGGAGATAACTTGTTTTTCAATTATTATCTGTAAAGTAATCCTCAGTTTATGTAAAATATTACTATATTCAATAACGTTTGCTCAACAAAATCTTTTATTCCTCAGAAAACTACAAGTATCATCTCTCTGGGAAATGAAATAATTTCTGTGTCTAAAGGTATAAAAGAGATAAAAAGATATTTTTATGTACCTCATCAGAGTAGAATCATTAGTATTGATATTAATTGATACAACTTTGGATACTTTAAAAGCTTGTTGTCAAGCATAATTTGTATAGGATCTTACTTATTTCGTGAATTTGTCAGGTAGATGAATACAAGAACTATACCTTCTCATCTTTGCTACCACTGCCCCTCCCATTATAAGCTGTTTTACTCTTATATAAGCTTAAAGTTTGCTCTGTGGCCTCTGGTTTGGGCTTCCTGGGGTTCCAAGATTAGGGAACAAGCAATCTTGTGTGGAGAAAGACATCTGACCCTGAATGAGGACCCTGGACAATTCTAGACCTTCCTCTTTCACATACATCCACGGATGTATCACCATGTGTTCTTTGCATCCTTTTTGGTCAAATGAGAGGATTGGAAAAGTAATTCCTCTACTTTCTGTCCCCTAATTCTGTTTTTATATTGTGATCTGAATAAAGTGTACACACACAGGAGCTATCATAGTTATCCAGGCTGAGCAAATGTATTTAATTACTAAGTGCCATAACTCTGGAAGAGAGGATGACTCAGTAAAATACTGTGAACAATTAAAAATTATAGGACATTTTGCACCAGTTGATGGTGGATGGTGAACAGATTCCTCCCTTTGAAAACTGTGATATAACATCATACCTTTGGTTTATACTATGAGTTTTACTGGAAAACTATGTTGACATCTAAAGATCTCTTTTTGGACAATCGGACAATGAGTGGACATATCCTTTGACCCAATAAATCTACTTATAGCCATTTTTCTTATAAACACACATGTGCAAGGATGTCTACTTAAGTGTAGACACTGAACCATTGTTTATGAAAGCAAAAGATGGGAAACAATCCTACATAAAATAGATAAACAAGGACTTACTATATAGCACAGGGAACTATATTCAATATCTGTATTAACCTACAGTGGAAAAGAATCTAAATATATATAACTCTGTGTGTGTGTGTGTGGTGTGTTTGTGTGTGTGTGTGTGTGTGTATATATATATATATATGTGTGTGTGTGTGTGTGTGTGTGTGTGTGTGTATATATAAATAATTGAATCACTTTGTTGTGCACCTGAAACTAATACAACATTGTAAATCAACTAAATTTCAATTAAAATAAAGATTGGAAACAATCCACTTGTGTATCAATAGAGATCTGTTTAGTAGATCATGATGCTAAAATTTAATGAAACACTGTGTATTGATACTAAAATAAGCAAGGCATCTTTATAAGAACAGATAAGGAACTATCTTCAAGATGGATTATTAGGTGAAAAAAACAAAATGCAAAAAATGGTATGTAGAATGCATTACCATTAATTTTTTCAAAATGTATAGACACACATATCACACACATATTATATGTTTGTAATGTCTCTAAGAGGCTACCTAAAAGTATGGCTATCATGGTCCAGGGCTACTGACAAAGGCCAAGTCAATTTTTACTGTGTGCTGGTTTATACCTTTTAAAATTTGTACCATGTGCATTCAGTATTTATATTATAAGAAGCAATAATAAAATTAAGTATTAAGTGTGTAGGATGTACCAGGTATTGTTCTAATGCCTACATGAATTAATTCAGTGAATCTTTATAATAAAGGTTTTTATGAGATTAGAACTGTTACTATGATCCCATTTAGCAGATAAGAAAACTGAGGCAGGAGCAAGGTTATCCAAGCTGACATAGAAAATAAATGGTTTATAAGCCACTGGGTATGTCTCTAAAGGTATGTCTCTAAAGTTTTAGAAGCACTTTCACAAATGCAATATATATATATATTCAGGTTTGTGGAAGTCTCCTGACTTTGATAGATCCATCCTTCCTCACTATAAATGTTGCCCAGTCAAATAAAGTTATGTGTGGTTTTGTCCAACATCAAGGATTAGTAGTGGTCCTTTGGCCCGTCCAAGAAACCCACATGGAGATGCCTCTCTCTCGGGTCTAATTATTCTCTGCTTGGATTCTCAGTGTCCCCTCATTTACTTGAAAGTTCAACTTTTACTGCCTGCTCTTTGGTACAATGCATGTGGTTTTCTCCAAATGCTGCAGTTCCTGTCTCACCAATTTCACAGCTTTTTAAAAAATTGAGCACATCTTTTTCTAAAATATTATCCCAAGTGTACGATCACCCAGGTAATTCTATAGACTACCTGTTTTCCCAGAAACAAGTCACTTTTAATTTGGTCATAAATACAAGTATACATAAAAGCCAATGCCCCCCCATCATTACTTTCATCTTTCTCATAACCATCGTTAAAGAGAACATCTCATTATTTACTGATACACTACTCACAACCTTAATAGAAATTAAAAAGAAATCAATTTCGTTAATTGATGGACACAGAACTCTGCTTTTAGCAATGATGAACAAACTAGTGAGAATGGAGGAAGAAGTAGATAAATTGTTTAACCATTAGGAAGGGCCATTTATCTTCTGTCTCTTATTTAGGAATTGACTTAACAATGTGAGACTGCTTCTAGGCTGTTTAATCATCACCAGCCATTGCTTCAGCTTCCAGTTGTCTGCCAGTCAGCTTCTAAGTTCAGAGACTTACTTCCTGCTGCTTCCCTCCTGAACATGCTAGAACACTTTCGCTCTTAGATTTCTCACCTTCGGTGACCTGTAGCTCAGTTCATCATTAAAAACACAACAAAATAATACAACAAAACAAAACAGTCCAGAGGTCAACACCCTTCAGGTGTGAGCCTGGCACCTCGCAGGGGGAGGCAATCAGAGTTCAGCTGTGTCTTGAGGCTGAGAGATTGAAAAGGAGAAAGTTCACAGCCCTGAAGTCTGCTTCTCTTTCCAGAACTTAACTTTTAGTCTTTTGACACCTCACATTCAGTCAGTGGAACAAATCTGTCTGAGAATGTTTTAGAGGGTAGACCAGAAGTTTATTTGTTTTAATAAGTCTTGCAAAAATACATTTTCTTTGGAGAAACCTAGAAAGTCTAGTTTCTTTCCGTTGCCTCAACTCCACTTACAGTATTTCTTGAGATGTAGGGCCCTTGAGGGGATTTATTCTTTTACCAGGCTTGGTGTTTGGAAGTTGCTGCTATGAGCAGTGAGGTTTTGGATCTCATATCAAAGGGTTTAAAGTTAATGATTTTAAGTATGGTTGGATTTTATTGCTCCTCTGGTGGGCTAAAAACTTCAGCCACTCTTTGACCTCTGCTCAGTCAATTCAATTCCATCTAATGCTCTGTGACTAATATGGTGGATATTTAATCTACTTTGCTGCTGAAATTACTTTTAGAGTCACTTTTTTTTCCCCCTTGGAAAACTTCCTCCTGAGAGAAATTGCTTATTGTAAGCTCTAAATATGTTGCATATTACAGAATACATTTTTAAAAGCTTTTCTTCCAGAGACAATTAAACCTTATCACTTATTTTGCTATCACATTACAAAAGAGACAGGAAAAATGATATTGTTCTAGAAATAAAAGTAAAATCAAAAGGAAGAATGACCTGAAAGTACCCTGATCCTGGTATTAATGTAGATATCATAAGCAGTCATGTCTTAGTCAAATATATCCTGCAACAAAATTAAATTGGGAGACAAAAATCGATGAATCACAGAGTTACACATTCAAGTGGGTTCCTTTCGTCTAGTTCCTTGTTCAAAACACATGTGGCTGCTTTTCAAGGCTCATTTGGTGGAGAGTATGGCCTGTGTATTCAACAAGCAAGAAGATGACTGCCTCAGGCACTTGGGAAGGTGTGGTCCAAATAAGGGCTCAGTGGAGGGAGACCTGACATTGGCCCCAGGTTGCAAGAAACTGGGTCTAATCTTTCCCTGATCCCTAATTACTGCTGTGACCCATTGGACCAACTGTTTAAACCTCTGTTCCTAACTGGAGGGTCTGCAAGGTCTTCTAGGGCTACCCATCTGTAGTCACCTTAGACCAATGCTGCGGTCATGACCTTATCTGATGACTGATGAAGGTTCTTGGGTAGTCATTCAGGACAACCAGGTTTAGTGTGAAGTAGGCAGAGCCCTTTCTTTCCTGGAGCCAATTTTCATTCCCCAGTCACTTAAAATGGGTGCCACCATCAATCACATAAAGTATAAAAGTTTCTTCCCAGGAAAATTTGCATTTAGACAGGTATCAAAGCCTCAAACTAAGGAAGAGTGTGTAAGGTGGAGAAGACCCTGTGGCTTCAGAAATATGTTTCTGGTCCCAATTTTACCATTCACTCACTTGATACCATCACCTCTCTGTGCTCCAGTCTCTTACTGAGTGAGGAGAGGAAGCTGTAACGATCTCTAATCTTCCTTCTAACTCTAATCTTCCTTCTAAAAATGTAGGCATTTAGAAATAAAGACGTTCATGTATCAGAAGTCAAGGCCAGTTTTTTTCTCAAGTCTGGTCATAGCCTTAAACTTCCTCCCCAGTGACATGAACTATACACGGCTGAGCATCCAGTAGTGAGGGGTGTGGTGAGAAGAGACCCTGATTCAGGGAAGCCACAGGCAAAGTTTCCTGCCTCAGTTCAATTTAGTTCAGTTCAGTCGCTTAGTCGTGTCCAACTCTTTGTGACCACGTGAACTGCAGCACACCAGGCTTTCCTGTCCATCACCAACTCCCAGGGTTTACTCAAACTCATGTCCATCAAGTCAGTGATGCCATCCAACCATCTCATCCTCTGTTATTCCCTTCTCCTCCTGCCTTCAATCTTTCCCAGCATCAGGGTCTTTTCCAAGGAGTCATTTGGTTGCATCAGGTGGCCAAAGTATTGGAGTTTCAGCTTCAGCATCAGTCCTTCCAATATTCAGGACTGATTTCCTTTAGGACGGACTGGTTGGATCTCCTTGCAGTCCAAGGAACTCTCAAGAGTCTTCTCCTATACCACAGTTCAAAAGCATCAATTCTTTGGTGCTCAGCTTTCTTTATAGTCCAACTCTCACATCCATACATGACCACTGGAAAAACCATAGCTTTGACTAGACAAACCTTTGTTGGCAAAGTAATGTCTCTGCTTTTTAATATGTTGTCTAGGTTGGTGATAGCTTTTCTTCCAAGGAGCAAGCATCTTTTAATTCATGGCTGCAGTCACCATCTGCAGTGATTTTGGAACCCCAAAAAATAAAGTCTGTCACTTTTTCCACTGTTTCCCCATCTATCTGCCATGAAGTGATGGGACCAGATGCCATGATCTTAAGTTTTCTGAATGTTGAGTTTTAAGCTAACTTTTTCACTCTCCTCTTTCACTTTCATCAAGAGGCTCTTTAGTTCTTCTCTTTCTGCCATAAGGGTGATGTCATCTGCATATCTGAGGTTGTTGATATTTCTCCCAGCAATCTTGATTCCAGCTTGTGCTTCATCCAGCAGTGATTTTGGAACCTCCCAAAATAAAATCTGTTTCCATTGTTTCCCCATCTATCTGCCATGAAGTGATGGGACCAGATGCCATGATCTTAGTTTTCTGAATGTTGAGTTTTAAGTCAACTTTTTCACTCCCCTCTTTCACTTTCATCAAGAGGCTCTTTAGCTCTTCTTTGCTTTCTGCCAGAAGGGTGGTGTCATCTGCATATCTGAGATTATTAATATTTCTCCCGGCAATCTTGATTTCAGCTTGTGTTTCATACAGCCCAGCATTTTGCATGATGATCCTGACTCAGTTTCTTGAAATACAGACTGAGAACAGTAGTCCATAGCTCATCAAGGAGTTATGATGACACAATGAATCTGGATGGTGTGCGGCACAGAAGATCCTTGATCAGTGTTAATTTCTCTCTAACCATCTTTCTACCCTCCACCAGTATGTTACAACTCCTACTATTCTCCCTCCAAAAAGTCAGATGGGTGACTATAGAAGATTGAATTCCTGGCCCCAGTTTTTGCATCTTCCCATCCGCATTCCATTCACTTATGCCATGTAACTTTTCAGTTTACCAAAAAGCAGAGTGTGCACTTTTGCCATAACAAGCCACCCCCAAAGTCTTAGTGTCTTAAAACAAGATGAAGTTATTTTTGGCTCACCTTACAATCCAATGCAGTCATCGGGGAGCTCTGTTCTGTTCAGTCATTACCAGTTGTTTTGGCTGGAGCCTCTTCCCCACTCTGCCTACCTGGAGTCCTTTACATCCAGCCAGTGAGTGACAGAGAGAAAGGGCAAATCGACAGGAGGCTTTTATGGGTCAAGCCTACTCAGAGAGACCATCACTCCCACCTCAGTTCATAGTCCAGAATTTAGTCACATGTCCCTCCCTTCAAAACTGCAAGGGAGCCTAGGAATATGTGGCCTAGTTTTGTGTCCAGGAAGGAAAGGAGAATGGTTCAGTGAACATGTATAGCAGCATCTGCCATGGCAAGTGTAGACTGAGCTCATGAGTGCACACACCTCTGTGAGAGAGGCAAGGCCACCACAATGTGAAGGGAGTGACAGTGACTGGGAGGACCAGAGTGGGGACACTCATCCTATGGGGGCATCCATGTGGACTGGTTTACCAGATCTTTCCGTTTCTGTAAGCAAACGTGGATTTTGATGTGAAAATCACAAATTGTATGACGTTAATTTCCTTTCTGGAAAAAAAAAAGTGTGCTGGCCTAAAGCAGATACCTATAGGTCCTGTTTGGTGTGTAAAAGTCAACTAGTCTGGATATGTCTCTGGTCTGGATACATTGAGGGTCTGAGTTTTTGAGAGGTAAGGGCATGGATGCTTGGGCTTTTCAGAGGTAAGTGATGAGGGTGTGGGGAATATTCTATGATAGTATTTGGGTTCACTGAAGGCAAAGAGAAAATGTGTGCATTCTGAGAGCAGTGGAGACTGTAGTACCAGAGGCGGAAGCGTCCTTTAATGGGCAGGGGACTTGACATAGGGCTAGGCATTAACTACCTGCCTTGACCTCTCTGCTCAGCCACGGGAGTGGACTGATGGTGGCCAGCCGGGAATGGTCATCGTATTCCCCATTCATTTCAGCCTCTGTTACAGTGCCTGACACCTTGGTTAACTACTTGACAAGTGTCTTTTTTATTTAATTAATGAATGATTGACTTGAACTGAGTGAATAAATGAATGCAGCCCCCAAAACAACAAGGAGTGTCAAGGCAGTGACACATAAACATCTGTTCTTCTGGCACTTTCCATACGCTCTTGTATTATCTCAGAAGAGGAAGGGGAGGACTTCATGTTAACATTGGATGTGGGAGTGTGAATTACATTGCACTTGATTTAAAGAACAAAGGAATGCAATTTTTTTTTTGCATTCTGAGTTTTGGTACACAATTCAGAGCTACTTGTTAATAACATAGGTGTTAAATGGACCAGCTATGGACCTTGTGGATAAGTCAGACAACTGCTGTGAGACAGGGAAATCCTCTAGGCTGGGCAGCTAAGTGGCTTATTGCTGCAACTGGCAACATAGAAACAAAAGTGAGTGGTTTAGAAAACTAGGGTTCAAGCAAAGATCAGAGACTAAAGTACAATCTTGGTATGTCTGTGTCTGTGTCTGTGTATACGCTCAGTCACATCTGACTCTTTGTGACCCCATGGACTGCAGCCCGCCAGGCTCCTCTGTCCATGGGATACTCCAGGCAAGAATACTAGAGTGGGTTGCTCTTTCCTCGTCCACTTGATAAGTGTAGCGCTTTGATAATGGCTCTAAATCTTAGGCTTAAGGTCCATGTGTAAGTAAAATAGGTTCAAAATAACAGTGGCTTAAAGAAAATAGAAGCTATGAAAGTATGTGAGGCATACTGTGGAAAGCTAGTGTCTGCTTCTTCCCCATGAAGTCTTCAGGGACCTGGCTTCCTTCCATTTATGATGCTACCTGCCCTGTTCCTGCCCTGTTCCAGGATGATGGTTTGTGCTTCAGTCCTCATAGCTGCAGGTCAGGTGGCAGATAACGGAGGTGAGGGAGGAGAGAAGATAAACCAGGTGCTCATACCAACCAAGTTTTAAGAAAATATCTGTCCCGGAACCTGCCATACTTTTTTCCATTTCCTTGGCCAGAATGTGCTCAGAAGACCATGTCTAGCTGTAATGGAGTCTGGAAAAAGTGCCTGGCTTAAAACAATGGTAACTAATACTCTGTGCATTAGTTAGCTCTTTCCGCCAAACAAATCATCTCTGAATTTAGCAGCTTAAATAACAACCATTTTATTTATCTCACCATTCTCTGGGTCAGCTGAGCTTCTTTTCCTCTGGACCAAGGTGAATGACTTCAGATTGCAGGGCAACTTCATACTCATATGTGGCGGTTGGCTTTGGTCACCTTCACGTGGGTTCTTGCCCTCCAGCAGGCTACCTAGGACTTATCACATGATGATAGCAGAGGGGCACATACAGTCAAAGAGGGTGAGTCCTAATGCAAGCCTTTTCAAACCCCTGCTTGAGTCACAGTTAAACTACTGCTCCATCATCTAAAGTAACTAAGCCTGATTCAGCAGATAGAGAAATGCATTCTACCTCTTGATGAGAAGAGAACTTGTGGCTATTTATTGTGACCTACTGCACAATAGAATGGGAGGACGATGGAGAATGTAGACTTTCACCATCAGAAATATATACTCCCCCCACCAATGTCTATTGTTCCAGGCTGGCTATGACTAACTTCATGCATTCCATCTTTACCTGTGTGTGTCCTGAGACATCTAAAATGCAAAAACACTCAAAACACAACTTATAGTCCATCTCCCACACATAATGAAACTAAGCAAAGCTTGTCCTCCTACATCATATGACACTGTAACCCTTCTAGTTAGTTACTCAGTCTAAATAGGTAGAAGTCATCCTTGATGACTCCTTCCCTCTTGTGTTCTCATACTCAAATTATAACCAAGTCTTGCTGATTCATCTCCTATTTATCTCTAGAATCCACCCACATGTCTTCATCTCTATTGCCACCGCCTTAGTCCAACAGACCAGGCATTCTTGCCTTCTCTGACCTATTTTTCTCATGACAGCTACAGTGATGAAAATGCCAATGTCATGTCATGTCACTCTCTAGTTTAAAAGTTCGCTGGTGTCCTCTCACTCTTAGCATGGAGATAAGCTCTTGACATATGGCCTGCCTGATCCGGCCCCTACTAATCTCTCTCTCTCAACTCACTGCTACATATGACTTCAGAATAAGGCCTAAACATGTACTTTTAAAACAATAATTCCCATAGCATGACCCAAGAATTGACCACCTGCCCCTTGGGATACTAACACCATCACACTCAAAGGTTTGTCTGTGTGCTACAAACTCACCGTAGGCCCTCTCTTACAGGCAACTGGAATGATGTTTCTGAGTCTTCTAGGTGTTCTTCCTCGTCCTTGGGTGGTGACGTAAGGGAGACTTCTTTGCAGGCTTATAGTAATGTTCAAAGGCACTTCGGGAGTCCCTTTGTGATTGTAAGTAGCAACTCATAAAATGGCTGAGATGTATTGGACATTTAAAAAATGTTTTTTGGAGTACAGTGGCTTTACGATGTGCTAGTTTCTGCTGCACAGCAAAATGAACCAGCATATATCCCCTCTTTTCTGGATTTCCTTCCCATTTAGGTCCCACAGAGACTTGGGTAGCGTTCCCGGTGCCCTACGGCAGGTCCTCACTAGTTATCTCTTTTATACATACGTGTATATATGTTAATCCCAGTCTCCCCATCCATTCCATCCCCTCATTTCCCTTTGGTGTCCGTATATTTGCTCTCTACATTTGTGTCTCTATTTCTGCTTTGCAAATAGGTTTGTCTGTACATTTTTTCTAGATTCCACATAAATGCATTAGTATATAATATTTGGTTTTCTTTTTGTGACTTGCTTCAGTCTATGTCTCTGCAAATGACATTCCTTTTATGGCTGAGTAATATTCCATTGTATATATGTGCCACATTGTCTTTATCCATTCCTCTGTTGATGGACATGTAGACCGCTTCCATGTCCTTACATTCACAATTTAATTGAAGTCACAGAACAATCTCATGAGGTAGGACTCTTGTCATTCCCATTTTACAGATAACAATTTGAGAGGTAGAGATGTGAGTAATCTGTCCAAGGACACAGGTAACTATTATTAGCTTCAGATTTCATATCTGAGCAGTTTCAAATTAAAGTCTATTTCTAAGTGAGAATTTTTAACAGCACACTCAACTGCCTTCCCCGACTCTTATTATAGTGCCAGGGAGCTGGTTCAGTGTTGGGGGCCAGTCACACGGCTCTGAGCTTAGATGGAGGCGTTAAAAGGTAGAGGGCATTCCATCTGGGACAGTCAGCATGGGATCATGTAGGCAGGCTCTCTGAGCTGGAGGCGAAGTGAAAGAAAACACAATTTCTCCCAGAGATAGGACAGAGGTGGAAGGAAAGGGAAAGACCCGAAGTTGGACAACAACAGAGGAGAATGGGAAGGGTCCAGGTGGGAACTTGGTGAAAGAAAAGATTGCTTAGCTAGTAAGGGCCTTCTCTTGTGCTACCAGACTACTTTCCTTGATGGCTTAGTTTGGGGATATTTTGGAAACTAATATGAAATAAGGGCAGGTATCTTTTCCCAGTCCTCATCTAACCCACCTGGCCTGGGGTAGCCTAGCCTCTGCAGTGGGTCCAACCAGCAGCTCTGCTCCTCAGGTGTTAGCTGGCGTGTCCACCTCAGGCCTGACCCTTACCTGTTCTTAAATGAGTTTAAAGTTGATTTTCAGAGCCTCCTGATAAGATCCCAGCCTTGATTTTTGGCCTGTGAAACCCAGAGCTGAGACACCAGCCAAATTCATGTGGACCGGGCGATAACACATTTGCACTGCTTTAGGTCTCTGAACTTGCAGTGATGTGTTACAGCACTAATAAAATAACTAACACAAATCTTTCCCTTGGACCCTCTTTCTGACAGGGTTTAGAAACCCACCAGGCCTTGAGCGACAGGAGAAGTTTCCAGGCACATCCTCCCCTGCTAACACTGAGCTGAAATGACTTCTCAGAGCCTCCTTGGGTAGGGTCTGTCAGGAGGCAGACGAAGCGGGCCCGAGGTGACCCTCAGCCAGCAGGAACCTCCCCCGTTTGCTCGCCGCCATCAGCTGGACTGTGTCAAGCTTTCAGCAGTTTATCAGGAGGAGAGCAGATGTCTGTCAGCTGTTGGCCAATGTGCAGAGGTGTCGCTCAAGCAGGGAGTCAATGTCACTCTTGGAAAATAGTGGAAGGAGATCTTCACGGAGGAAAACCTGTCTGTGCAGGCAGCATTCCCAGCAGGATGAAGGGTTTTCTCCAAAATCTGGAGAGACAAGTTTAAAGGTTCAGTTCAGTTCAGTCACTCAGTTGTGTCCGACTCTTTGCGACCCCATGAATTGCAGCACGCAGGTCTCCCTGTCCGTCAACTCCCGGAGTTTACTCAAACTCATGCCCATCTAGTTGGTGATGCCATCCAGCCATCTCATCCTCTGTCATCCCCTTCTCCTCCTGCCCCCAATCCCTCCCAGCATCAGGGTCTTTTCCAATGAGTCAACTCTTCCCGTGAGGTGGCCAAAGTACTGAAGTTTCAGCTTCAGCATCAGTCCTTCCAATGAACACCCAGGACTGATCTCCTTCAGGATGGACTGGTTGGATCTCCTTGCAGTCCAAGGGACTCTTAAGAGTCTTCTCCAAAATCACAGTTCAAACGCATCAATCCTTCAGCTCTCAGCTTTCTTCACAGTCCAACTCTCACATCCATACACGACCATTGGAAAAACCATAGCCTTGACCAGACGGACCTTTGTTGGTAAAGTAATGTCTCTGCTTTTTAATATGCTATCTAGGTTGGTCATAACTTTCCTTCCAAGGAGTAAGCGTCTTTAAATTTCATGCCTGCAGTCACCATCTGCAGTGATTTTGGAGCCCCCAAAAATGAAGTCTGATACTGTTTCCACTGTCTCCCCATCTATTTCCCATGAGGTGATGGGACCAGATGCCATGATCTTAGTTTTCTGAATGTTGAGCTTTAAGCCAACTTTTTCACTCTCCTCTTTCACTGGGACACATTATAAAAAGATGCAAGTGTGAATAGTAACAGTGACCAATGTTGGCTGCTAAGAAGGTTAAGACATTTTTTCACCTGAGCCTCAGCAGCAGTTATATTACTTGGCATTAAGGCAGCTCCCATATTCAAGGATGGACTTCCTGCCTTAAAAGCAGTAATCTAGACTATCACCTTTACCGGGCACCTGGATGAAAAGTGCTTGGAAGTCACAAAGTTACTCTTTACAAAACATCAAATGGATTTCCTTTTTTTTTTTTATTAAGGATAATCTGCAGACTGCATAGTAGCCATTTCCATTAAATAGACAGCTTAAGAAAAAAAAAAAAGAAAAAGCTTTGAAAACTTTCCTTGCAATATCTTTTCATTCTTTCTTTGATGTATTTGGAGTGAGGAGAATACATTAGTGCCTTTTAGCTTGGCAGCCAACTCTCTTGCATGTAAGTAAATGGAAAAGGATTGACTAGATGGTTTACTTCATTTGCAGAATTCTAATGTCAAGGCTGTTTCCTCAAAAGGCAAAAAAAAAAAAAGAAAAAAGTTTTAAACAACGCCTTTTACTTCTCATCAATAGTCAACTTCAATTAAATAGATGCTGTCATGCAGGAGACTGTCTCAGGAAGTTGTCAGTCCTTGGACCATAGGACCCAAGGACAAGCTGATGGCTGCATTGGTACCTAGCAGCCCTGGGGGAGATGGGCTTCAGGGAAACGTGACCAATAAGAGTTAAATCGACTCCACAGCAAAGACCATGTAGAAGTCCATAGCTGGCCTCATCCGGCACCCTAGAATATACCCCTATCTGGCCACTCTCCTCTGCCCCACCAGATAGAGTTTTGCCCTTGAGCACTTGAGATAAGACCTCTCAGACTCTCTGAAGGTTGGGTGTCATCAACCGGATGTAAATGAAAGCAATGTGTTCCGCTTCTGGATCTGGACCTTAAAACTCTGCAATCCTCCCTTTTGTTTCTCGCCTCCCTCAGGGTAAGATCCAGACTGTGTTCCCAACAGTGACCCAGGTCCTTCCACTCAGAGGAAGGCGACACCCGAGGGGATGGTTGTGTCACAGATAGAAGGCGCCTGAGGCCACAAAAGGCTCTCAAGGCTGAGGGTTGCTCTGCCACGTCAACTTCCGACCTACAGATGGGTGACAGAGACACAAACATTCACGTTATTTAAATCACTATGCCTTGGCATCTCTGTGTTTTCACAGCTCAGCTGTTTCCTAGCCCTCACCCCCTTCCCTTGTACCCAGAGCCTTTGGCTGCCTCAATGCCCGACCCTGAAATGGCCTTACCTAGATCTATGCTTTTGCTAAGCCCCCCCTTTCTTTTTTAGAGTGATGACACTTCTGTTACAGAGCAGGCACCCTGTTTTGCTCTGGGAATAGTCATGCCGGCCCCTCTGGGATGTGCCTGTGTTCCCTGAGCAGCGCTCTTACGATCTCCGAGTCAGATCTTCTGATGCTCCGTTGCACATGTGCATCTGGTGGGCAACTGATGGGCCCTAAACTTGACCTTCTGGGCACCATTTTCACTTTGAAGAGCAGCTCTCATGGTGGGGAGTTCAGGACAGGTGGGGACAAGCTTGGCTCTCAACATACCATGCCCCAAAGTGTTGTTTACTCTACCTCCAAGGTTGGAATTTCACCCTCCCTTCCACTCCCAGTGTTTTAGAGGACATATATATAGGTTTTGAGTAAATTTTAAAATTTTGATGATAAGCAAGATTTCACTTTTGATTAAACAGCTAAGATTGGACTTAAAAGTAATTTTTAAAGAGGAAGTAATCCATGGATACAGAGAACAGATTGGTGATTGTTGGAAGCAGGGGGTAAGAGTGTAGAATGGGTGAAAGTCAAAAGGTGGATTCCACATATAAAATAAGTAAGTCATGATGTATAGCTTGGATACTATAGTTAATATTATAGAATGTTGTATATTCAAAAGATGCCAAGAGAATAAATCTTAAAAGTTCTTATTACAAGGAAAATAATTCTGTGACCATATGTGGTGATGGATGTTAACCTGACTTCTCACGGTCATCTCACAGTACATATAAACATCAAATCACTATGTTGCACTCCTGAAACTAATAAAATGTGTGTCAATTATACCTTCATATAAAAGGAATTATTAAAGTTAGTGGAAATTATGACTGAATGCATTCTCAGCCTCCTCAAGCCCAGCAAAGTTTAGAAATATAATATAGGGTTCAAAATAGACACAAATCACCTCTCAGTAAAGCTGTTTCATAATTTTAAAGCAGTGTTATATGGAAGGCTGTACAAGTAATGTTCATGCATGATAAAAATAAATGTTTTAAAATCTAGTTATGCAAATGTTTTAAACCTTTTAGAATTTGTCATATTAAAAAAAAATTCAGTCTTAGAAAAAGAGGTAGCTACTATTACTTTTTCAAAAGCATTCAGCACAAGGTTTCTTTTATAGGAAACTTATGTTGTGTTTCAGTATCATTTAGTTTATAAAACTTAACTTATTGACAACTCCTGGGAACATATACAGACATAAAATGTCCCCTGGAATCGAGGGTGAAAAAAATCTTCCTTTTATAAATAACTGCTTAACACCTTACAGGACACACACACCCACACACAATTTTGTAGATATGCAATTTTTTTTTTCACACAAAATTCTACAGGGAAATGGAAGATTTTTCTACCACGCTGGTATAGATGGTGGCAAATCTGAAGAAAATGTAGATAGACATCCTTAACGCTACCTACTTACCCAGTGAAATGAGAATTCATTTACTTATTACAAGTTTGTGTATATTAATTTTAAATTCCTTTAAAGAATATACAGTTAAAGTACATAAACCATTAATTAATCAAATATTCAACTGGGTGTTACTAAATGCTAGGTACTATTCTAGACAATGGACCTTCAGAAGTGAACCTGACTTACCTTGGGGCCAAATCCATAGGATTTGATTTTCTTGTAAGGCAAGTTGTACTGCTCAGCAAACACTAACAATAACAAAAGGAACTGACCGGTATCATCGCGTTGTTGTGCCAGCTGCTCACTCATGTCTGACTCTTTGCAACCCCATGGACTATAGCCCACCAGGCTCCTCTGTCTGTGGAATTCTCCAGGCAACAGGATCGGAATGGGTTGCCATTCCCTTCTCCAGGGGACCTTTCCAAGCCAGAGATTGAACCTATCTCCTGCACTGCAGGCAGATTCTTTATAGTCTCAGTCACGGTGAAAACCTAAGTACCATTAGTACACAGAAAATATAGTTTCAAGACAGCTGGGTGTGTGTACCCACGCCTTCCATGGTTTTTCATCAGTCAGTTCCTATTATTTCTCCTCTGCATGACTTCTTGTTCTTTCTCTCTCTGTCTCTCTCCCTTCAAGTAGTCATTCAAAAGTGAAGACAGAGGTTAGTACTAATAGTTAGATGACCAACTGGAATACCGGATTTCAGTTCTGTGCTCTTCACGGATAAAAGTCTCCTTTTAGTACCTAGTGGAACATTTGGGGATTCATCTGAGCTTGGAGAATGAGGGGGGCTTACAGAGCATGAGCTGCCTGGGAGGGTCACCCTGGCCTGGTAGATGTGTGTGTGTGGGGGGGGGTGTCTTGGGGTAAATTGTGAGGGGCTTGAAGAGTCCAAGCAACTTATTACCTGCTCTGGCATCTCTGCCAGCAAGCCTGTTGATCCAGGTAATGGAAGAGAGAGCCAAAGCCCAGCCATTTCAGAAAACACTTCAGTGAGGCAAAGGTTTCAGACTACAATTCTCTTTGTGAGAGTCACATGCATAGTAGCGGGGACAGAAGCGAGAGTGGTGCGTCCCCACACTCTACTCCCAATTCCAAGCTTGCAGTCAACCCTATGTGTGTGCTAAGTCACTTCAGTCACGTCTGACTCTCTGTGACCCCATGGACTGTAGCCCGCCAGGCTCCTCTGTTCAGCGGATTTCCCAGGCAAGAATGCTGGAGTGGGTTGCCGTGCCTCCCTCCTGGGGGCTCTTCACAACCCAGGGACCGAACTCTTACCTCTTATGTCTCCTGCATTGAGAGGTGGGTTCTTTACCACTAGCCCCACAGTCAACCCTGGGAATCTCAGTCAACCCTATAGTGAAAGTGAAGGTCACTCAGTCGTGTTCGACTCTTTGCGACCCCATGGACTATACAGTCCATGGAATTCTCCAGGCCAGAATACTGGAGTGGGTAGCCTTTCCCTTCTCCAGGGGCTCTTCCCCACCCAGGGGTTGAACCCAGGTCTCCCTCATTGCAGGCGATTCTTTACCAGCTGAGTCACAAGGGAAGCCCAGTCAACCCTATATTTGGCGCTAAAATCTACTACTTACGTGGATGGGCTATAAGCCAACCTCCCACTGTGATTTCAAAGGTAGCCTACTTGTTAGAACACAGATGCTTTTTACATTGAATCTGTAAAAAACTGCCAAAAGCAAAACTAGTAACAGAGGAGCTGTTGTCTTGGGAATTACAGCGTGACGGCAGGTGATGTTTCACCGATGGGAGTTTCCAGGAACCAGCAGATGATGTGGAGAAAAAAGAGCTGCTACAGGTGGAGTCTGTGGTTTGTCTTTGCATTGACCAGGAGAGGGGGCGTTTCTACTGGGACACAGGTGGCCTTTCTTTTGAAGACGGAGACTGAGGGCAAAATTAGCCTTGCACTGTGCTGTCTTTTTCCTTGGCTGGGATGCTAGGAAGTGTATGGGGTAAGGCAGTGCCTCTTCTTGTTTTCTCATTTCTGGTGAAATTGTGGGGTGGTTGTGATTTTGCTTATGCTGCTCATCTCACCAGGTGGAGAGAGAGGAAGGCAAGAGACAGAGGGAGATAGACAGAGACAGGAAGAGAGGTCCATGATGGCTCTTGCATCATCTCTCGGAGGAAGTCCCTGCTCATATTCAAAGTGAGATAAATCTGCTTATAAGGCAGGCTGAAGGCTGCTTGGATAAATATAAATGTCTCTTGTCCTCCTTTATGGCAGAAGCTGGCAGCTTTATTTCCATCCAGCCACCCATCAGGCTCTGTCATGTCAGACACGGTTACCACACACATTATGTATCCCGGAACTTGGTGAGCACGCATTCCACTCAATTTAACTGTGTTCCTCTGGAATACAATTCCTCCTAATCGAGAGGGAAAAATGTATTCATGAATCTGTTGATTTGAACCTCTCACAGGAACGACAAGAACCAAATATTCCTCAAGAATTTAATGACTCCATGACCACTCCAATAGGAAAGAGTGCAAGAAATTTGTCCCACGTCAACCTGTATGGTTTTCTCTCTAAGCTGATTCTTATCTTTACTACTGCAGCGAAAAGAATGCAGTGTACAAACACATACATATGTACGTATATATGCCTGTCATTACACTAATGTGAAAAAAATTACATGTTCTTCTATTCTGTATTCCCCACAGCAGTCAATATGTATCATTCTCTATTGCTGCATCACAACCTATCCTAAAACATAGGGACCTAAAAAATGACAATTATTTCTCACTATTTGGGAAGTTGATCAGGCATTTCTCTTTCTGTGCAAGGTGACATTCAGGTGATGATACGGCTGAAAAGCCCGAACGGCCTCATCCACGTGGTTGATGGTTAGTTAGCACCAGCTGGGTCTTACCTGGGGCTGTCGGGTGGGACCCATCTCTCCTCCAGGCGTATAATAAACAGGCTGCTTGGGCCTCCCCACAGCATGGCAGTCTGAGGGCAGTCAACTTCTAACCTGGCAGCTGGCTTCTACAAATGCAAAATTTGCTTCTGCAACTTAACAAGGCTTTGGTATAAAATACCACTTCAGGGAGCATCACTTCTGTCATAGCCTATTGGTTAAAGCAGATCACAGAGACGACCCAGGCTTAAAATAAGGCATGGATATTGGGAAGTGGGGTCTCCTGGAGAGTCACTGAAACAAGTATATACATACATCTACAAATATGTCTATCTGTCTCTCGTCTATCTATTATCTATCTATATTTCCAAACACTTCACATGTTTAAATGTGGTCTTTATTTTTTAAAACGTCTATTTGGTGTGCTAAATATCTGATCTGACAGTGAAGGACTGAAGTATCCACTGTGCTTAGTCGCTCAGTCATGTCTGACTCTTTGCATCCCCATGGACTGTAGCCCATCAGGTTCCTCTGACCTTGCGATTCTCCAGGCAAGAATACTGGAGTGGGTTGCCATTTCCTCCTCCAAGGGGATCTTCCCAATTCAGGGATCCAATGCAGGTCTCCCACATTGCAGGCAGTCTTTTTTTACTGTCTGAGCCACTAGGGAAGTCACGAAGTATCCACAGATGATAGCATTTCAGAGGAAGACAAGAACTTAGAGATCATCTAGTTAAGCATCTTTCTTTTCAAGTGAAAGAACTAACATTACTCAACACTCTCTTCACCAGACTACATGTCATTGGCCCTGTTTTCCTTTTGACAATACTCAGCAACCGCTTTGCCCTGATTCTGTTGTTTTGACATCAAAGGTATTGAACAGTAAATGACTGTCATACTCAATCATGCAGCACATTCACAATCTGATCATTACTCTGGAATTTTGCTAATGATCCAGCTTCTAAACTGGAGTTATTACAAGTGAAAACTCTGACTCTAGAGAAAAATGGTAAGAATAACTTGATTTCCTGGGAGAATGGAAGGCAGCAGATGTTAAAGAAACCTCAACTGTAGGTAGGAGAGAAAATTCTCCCTGGAAACATGACTTTGCTTAACTGAACAAGAAAAACCGTGTGTATTTTTAAAACCCCTAACAAACTCTAATTGATTTAGAAATATTGTTCCATTTACAAGTTGAATGTAAATATGAATGTTGTCTTTAAGTAAGTTGATATTTAAACTACTCATTTATATTAGTCTATTTCAATCTGTATTCTGTTCAGTGATCCCCAATATCCTAGTGATGTGATCCCCAAAATCTTAGATAGTTGACAGAGATGAAGGAAAAAGATATCTATGTCCAACCATGTGTAATTAGTTATCATATCCACAGGATTTACCAGACACTTATCATATCAGAAGTTATAAAAGAATATTTTAACAGCCTTCTTGAAGTATAAGTGATACATAGAAAATTGTGCATCTTTTATGTATACAATTTGATGAATTTTGATACATGCATATACTCATGAAACTATTACCACAATCAAGGTAATTAACATATATAGAAAAATATTTAATACAGAGAGAAATGCTCAGGAGGAGTATCAAAGTGAAAAAGAATGCTAAAGGCAGCAAGATGAGAACAAATGCCTAGTGCAGTCCAGTGTTTTAAAAAATAATCTTTATCCATAGCAAAGGATTATTTCTTGTTTCTTGGGCCTGAGGTAATTTTTTCCTACATTTTTCAAATTTTCCATAGTCAATATATGTTTGTCAATATAAAAAGGAAATAAAAAATATTTTAAAGTACTGAAGACTATTTATCTATTATCTGTCTTCTTTGTTTCTTGTCTGTTTGGCTATCTATTTTTCAACTTTTAATTTTTCTCTTTTTGCAGTGTTCCAAAAGGCAGCAGCAGTTGTATAAAAATTTCAAGTTTCCTAAGAAATATATAATAAGCCATGAAAATTCTAGCACCACCATGCATTTCATTAAAATCAGCCCAGAGGACAAAAGCTGATGTGTCTGAGTCCACTGGTAGCTTCCCCACAAGGAGGGTGGGGGCACACTCAAGACACCTAATCCCGACCCGGGCCTGTTGCACTTGAATATCATCATAGCATAATGCCATTTGATCCCAAGCCATCTTTGATCAATGTTTAATGATCAGAGTTTATGTAGCAATCAAAGACATTATAAAGCGGCAGATATTTATAGCTTATGGCCAATGGAGGCTCTGCAAAAACAGCTTTTTCTGTGGTGCGAGACAGTTCAATTGATGCCATTGGCATTCCACAGCACCACAGAAACATATCAAAGAAATTTGTTATGCTTTGAGCATGAAAGCGAAGTAAAACACAGATAATTTGAGAAACCAGAAAACTTATCAGGGACGGGATCCACAGGCTGCCTGTCAGTTGGCAGACGCCGGGCCACGGAGCACTCGGCAGCACAGCGCCTGCATGCAAATGCAGACCCGAGCGGCAACAGCAGGTTTTCCTCCAACTGGAGGATGTTGCTATTCAAGGGGGCTGATGAATGAAACCAGAATTGCATCAACCACAGTGGAGAGGCGGACGGGAGCAGGAGACAGCTGCGCGGGTGACCGCTTTACAAGCAGAAGCTATCAATCAGAAGGCGTGAAAGGCCCAAATCCAGGGAAACCAGGAGCCCACCCCCTTGATACCAATCCTAATAGAATGTCAGTCACTGATGCAAATACCGGGCTGAGGAGCATGGCGACAGCTCCTGCCTTTGCCGGCGGAATGATCTCGGCCAAAGTGGGCCCTTGTCCTCCTTTAGGGACAGGTCACACTGCAACTGAGGGTATTTTTCTATGCCACAGATTGTTGCTGACCTTCCTTGGAGGTGTTTCGGCCTGTCTGAGACCTTTCTCCAGATGCTGCTGGAGTGTCGATGGTGTATAACTATCTCCCATCAACCACCCAGCTCAGGGCATCCACAGCGAAGGAGCCACACCATCAAGGGCTTGGGGCTCATGTCTAGGGGAATATAGCAGAGGGGTTGAGAGTACAGCTTCTAGAGCCAAGCTGCTAGCTGGATTCGGATCTCCAGTACGATCTCTGGGGACTCGACTTTCTCATCTGGAAAATGGGTTGATGACAGTTTCCAAAGACTGAACCCAAGAGCAGGGCTACCCATTAGAAATTTTATGTGGGCTGCTGTATGTGATTTCCTTGCACCTGAATTTAAAAAGTAAAGAAAAGAAAATGTGACATGTAAATATTTTATTTAGCTCAAACTGTCCAAAATATTGTCATTTAAACATATAATCAACACTAAGATTTTACTAATGAGCTCTGGCTTTTTTTGGACTAAGCCTTCAAAACCCAGAGAGTATTTCAGCTTTATGGCACATCTCCATTTAGACCAGCCTCATTTCAAGCTCTTAGTCAATCACATTTGGCTAGGCGCTACTGTGTTGAACAGAACAGCTTTAAATCATGAGACACATTATATTTATGGTCAGCCTAGAATCTGGAGGAAACTAAACTATTTAAAAACGTTTCATATATTTAACAGACAATCTCCTTGAGATCTAGGGCTGAGAAGGTAAAAGCTTATAATTCCCTCTGCCAGTAAAAGCAATATTCTTTTTTTAAAAAAAGTCTAAAAATAAGTACTTTGACATTTATAATTCCGAAAATTTTATCCATCTCGATCTAAACTATCTGTGTGAGATAATAGACTAATTATTTTTAGAGCTCTTTAAAATAATTTAATAGACATAAATATACATGTGAATACACAATTGGGATACACAAAAAGTCGGCACCAGCCACAGATAAATAATTAATCAATATGGAATGTTAAATTCCAGGGATCCAAGTGGAATCATCAGAATGAACCACGTCCTTACCTCATAATGACACTCATATTCATCGCCATTAGTAGCATTAATAATATTAAAAAATAAATACATGGATCCTAGAACATTAATAATGGTAATCTTGTCATCTTTTAAAATTATAAGATGCAGTTACTCTGCACAGTGGGATGCAGATATTATGAAGAAAAATAATTAAAATATTAATTACACATTGGATAGAGCATTGCCTATCATTATTATGTTATCATTATTGTTGTTATGTTGCCAAATATTGCTTTATGCAGATTTTGCTTTATAAAGCCTTTATGAGACATAAAATCTTTTATGATTTTCATATTTACTCTATTAGCAACTTAAGCTCCCTGGGACATTAATGCATGAGATATCAGATGGAGACTATCAGATTCAGCAACCAGGAAATATATTAACCTGGCTTTGCTGTGGGCCTGTGCTCATTAATCTGAAATGTTCAGCGTGTAACATGTGTCTTTGAGTCAAATGGATGCTTGGATGGAAAAATACGTGGAACATCCATTTTAGGCATGCCCGTTGTTGAGTTAATCATAGGTAAACATTTACCCAAAGGTGGAAAGTTCTGTCGATCCAGGTTTCACCTGTCTGGCACTCAGTTCTAGGGTCCCACCTATTTCTGCTATTACAATTTCCTCTGTGTCTGAGGCTGTAGTAACCAAAGGGAAATTTGTCTTGGACAGTATATGGGCAATATGGGTTAGTTCAATAAAGATCGTAATGTGGTGTTTAGCTCTTCACTTCTCACATAGCAAAACGCAAAGCAATCTTGTGTTATGACTTCAAGATTAGACATCAGGAAGCAGAGTGTCCATGAGAAAGGAAAGATGAGCCTGTCACCATCGCTAACATCTGTCCAGGGAGGAGCAAGATCTTGTCCTCAACCTGCCATTTCCTGACTCCTCTCAGCCTTGAGGTTCATTTGTCTAAAATGCTGGGGAGGGGCCAGGGATTACCATACCTACTGCACAGTTTTGTGGAAAGACCAGAGTCCGATGCCCTTAAATGTACGTGCACATTATATGCACAGTAGAAGTGTCCGATATTCTTCTGTGAATATTTAGCAATGTGAAACCTGTCCACATTCATTTCAATCTTTTTACAGGCTTTTGACTGATTTTTTAACTTTCTATTTTACTTCGGAGTGATTAACAATGTTGTGTTAGTTTCAGGTGTAGAACAAAATGATTCGGTTATACGGATATATGTATCTGTGAAGTGAAAGCCGCCCAGTCGTGTCCGACTCTTTCCAACCCCACAGATTATACAGTCCATGGAATTCTTCAGGCCAGAATACTGGAGTGGGTGGCCTTTCCCTTCTCCAGGGGATCTCCTCAACCCAGGGAATGAACCCAGGTCTCTCGCATTGCAGGTGGATTTTTTATCAGCTGAGCCACAAGGGAAGCCCAAGAATACTGGAGTGGGTAGCCTATCCTTTCTCCAGCGGATCTTCCTGACCCAGGAATCGAACCTGCCATCTCCTGCACTGCAGCTGGATTCTTTACCAACTGAACTATCAGAGTGTATCTAGTCGGTAACTATTCTTTTTTCAAATTCTTTTCCCAATTAGACTGTTACAGAATATTGACCAGAGTTCCCTGTGCTGGGAAAGATTGAACAGAGTTTCCTGATGCTGGGAAAGAAGGCTAAAGGAGAAGGATCAGAAGAGGATGAGATGATTAGATAGTATCACCGGCTCAATGGACATGAATTTGAGCAAAATCCGGGAGATAGCGAAGGACACGGAAGCCTGATGTGCCGCAGTCCATGGGGTCGCAAAGAGTCGGACACAACTTGGCGACTGAAAAGCAACATACAGTAGGTCCTGTGGTTATCCATTTTATTTTTCCCTAGCTATTTAAAAAACACTTTTAATCAGAAATTTACAAAATTAATTAATTTCAATTTAAAAATTAATTGAAAATGTAATTTTAATAAAAGCAATTATTATAATTGCTTTACAATGCTGTGTTGGTTTGCACCATACGACAATGTGAACCAGTCATAAATGTACATATGCCTCCTCCCTCTTGAGCCTCCCCCTCACCACCCTACCCTTCCGCTCTAGGTTATCACAGAGCACCGGGCTGAGCTCCCTGCGGTGTATAGCAGCTTCCCACGAGCTATCTTTTCTATGCATCATAATGTATATATTTCATGCCACTCTCTCAATTTGCCCCACCCTCTTCTTCCTCCGCGGGGTCCACAAGTCCGCTCTCTATGTCTGTATCTCTTTCTGCCCTACAAATTGGTTCATCAGTACCATTTTTCTCAATTCCATGTACATGCATTAATATGGGCTATTTGTTTTTCTCCTTCCAATAGCCAGGACACAGAAGCAACCTAGATGTCCATCGACAGAAGAATGGATAAAGAAGCCATGTACTTATATATAATGCAATATTACTCAGTCGTAAAAAGGAATGAATTTGAGTCAGTTGAACTGAGGTAGATGAACACAGAGCCTGTTATACAGAATGGAGTAAGTCAGAAAGAGTAAAACAAATATTGTATCTATTTTAAATATCACAGGGTGTGAGTGTTAATCCCCAGCTCCCTAACTATCCCTCCCTGTCTTCCCCACTGGTAACCATGAGTTTATTTTCTAAGCCTATGAGTCTGTTTCTGTTTTGTAAATAAGTTCCATTGCATCATTTAAAAAAGATTCCACATATAAATGGTATCATGTGATATTTCTCTTTCTCAATCTCTCTTTTAATAAATATTTCATAGGGGCCCATTTATATGAAGGAGGTAAAGCTGGTTAAATCAGGAGGAGGAAAAGGTCCCTGTTTCCAGGACTGTCAGTCTGAGGGGGAGACAGACGTACAGACATACATGACCCCAGGCCATGGCAGAAGAGGTGGGCAGGGGCGACTATGCATGGTTGGCATTCTCCCAGCCTCCTGTTGGGCGAGGAACCCTGCTTTTTAATTTTCTTGTGTGGGATGCAAAGAACAATGGGTTTAGAAATCCTAAGAATGGTGATTTGGTCCCAGTTACTAGATCCAACTACTTTTAGCTGAGTGCATTGGACCTGTATGTAGGTAAATGTCTAATACAAAGTCCAAGCCATGATGGTTAATTTGCTTTTGTGTAGTGTTAATGTTTCTTTTTGTGGATCTCTACTTTAATGGCTTTTTTAACTGACTACTAATTTCTTGGGTGCACATGGGGAGGGAACAGGCACTGATGATTTCTTTCCTGGTCTCTGCCTAAACGGTCTTCAAACAAAGAGTGCCTGACCACTCATCAGAAACAGCCCCAACTCCACCTCTATTGGCTTTAGACTCGTGTTGGGCTCATCTTTTCTTTCTAGCTGCTATTGCTACTTGAGAATTATTATGTGATTTGCTTCTCCCACTTAAAAAATAAAGTCAAGCAGGGTGGGACTTTGTTTTGTTTGCTGCTAAATTCCTAGGGCCTAAAATGATACCTGTCTTATGGATGGCTCCTGATAAATATTTTTTGAAAGAATGAATACATGAAGAACTAAAATAATCCTTAAAGAAAGAATGACAAGTATGTAGGGGAAAGCACTTAGACTTCAGGAAGAAATTCTCAGGTTTTCATTCTGAACTTCTGGCTTTCTAAATGTGCAGAGGTGGGTGTATTATTTCCTTTTGAACTATAGGTTTCTTATCCATATAATGGGAGTCTTAATTCTCATACACGATAGTAAGAGCTCTTTCAAAATTTCATTCTTTGGAGCTAATTATCTCATATGGAAAGTCAACTGATTTAGTTATCTGAATGGATACTACATGATTGATTAATTTTGGAAGCCACTGTGAGAACTGAAATAATATAAGCAAGACCAGGGAGTGAGGAGTTTCTCCAACATTAGTTTTAATTCCCAGGTGTTATATTTGAAGGTATTTAGTTTGCTTATCCTTGCAGAAGGGCATGGCAACCCACCCCAAAATTCTTGCTTGGAGAAGCCTATGGACAGGAAGCTTGGGAGCTACAATCCGTAGGGTTGCAAAGAGTCAGACGTGCCTGAAACGACTTGGCACAGTGCAGCACTGCAAGGTTTGCTTACAAACTTTCGCTTTCTAAATCATCTTTAATCAATACAGGCTAATCAAATGAATATTAATTTCAATCAAGGGAGCAGAAATGTCTTTTCAGATAAGATAACTAGGAAAAATCTTCTATATTTAAAGTTTATTCAGGACCCTATTGACTGCATTTGATCTTCAAAAATTATTTTCTCTATGTTTGGTCATTATTTAAGTTTTCATTTGTTTTTCTGATTACCCAGAGCCTATACCTCTAATGTCTTCCTTCTCAATATTTGGCTGTTGTGGAACTTAATATAAATTGCAAAAGAAAAAAAAATAATAGGAAAGGAATTAAAATTCAAAGTAAATTCCACTCATTTTTCAGTTCAGTTCAGTCACTCAGTCGAGTCCAACTCTTTGCAACCCCATGGACTGCAGCACGCCAGGCTTCCCTGTCCATCACCAACTCCCAGAGCTTGGTCAAACTCATGTCCATCGAGTCGATGATGCCATCCAACCATCTCATCCCCTGTCGTCCCCTTTTCCTCCTGCCTTCATTCTTTCCCAGAACCAGGGTCTTTTCCAGTGAGTCAGTTATTTGCATCAGGTGGCCAAAGTGTTGGAGTTTCAGCTTCAGCATCAGTCCTTCCAATGAATATTCAGGACTGATCTCCTTAGGATGGACTGGTTGGATCTCCTTGCAGTCCAAGGGACTCTCAAGAGTCTTCTCCAACACCACAGTTCAAAAGTGTCAATTTTTTGGCACTCACCTTTCATTATAGTCCAACTCTCACATCCATACATGACTACTGGAAAAATCATAGCTTTGACTTGACAGGCCATTGTTGGCAAAGTAATGTCTCTGCCTTTTAATATGCTGTCTAGGTTGGTCATAGCTTTTCTTCCAAGGAACAAATGTCTTTTAATTTCATGGCTGCAGTCACCATCTGCAGTGATTTTGGAGCCCCCTAAAATAAAGTGGAAACAGGGGCTGACTTTATTTTTCTGGGCTCCACAATCACTGCAGATGGTGAGTGCAGCCATGAAATTAAGAGATACTTACTGCTTGGAAGGAAAGTTATGACCAACCTAGACAGCATATTAAAAAGCAGAGACATTACTTTGCCAACAAAGATCCATTTAGTCAAGGCTATGGTTTTTCCAGTGGTCATGTATGGATGTGAGAGTTAGACCATAAAGAAAGCTGAGCGCCGAAGAATTGATGCTTTTGAACTGTGGTGTTGGAGAAGACTCTTGAGAGTTCCTTGGACTGCAAGGAGATCCAGCCAGTCCATCCTAAAGGAGATCAGTCCTAGGTGTTCATTGGAAGGACTGATGTTGAAGCTGAAACTCCAATACTTTGGCCACCTGATGCAAAGAGCTGACTCATTTGAAAAGACCCTGATGCTGGGAAGGATTGAGGGCAGGAGGAGAAGGGGACGACAGAGGATGAGATGGCTGGATGGCATCACCGACTCAAGGGACATGAGTTTGGGTAGACTCTGGGAGTTGGTGATGGACAGGGAGGCCTGGCATGCTGCGGTTCATGGGGTCGCAGAGTCAAACATGACTGAGTGACTGAACTGAACTGAAAATAAAGTCTCTCACTGTTTCCATTCATTTTTAGTTATTTTCATTCATTTCCACTCATTTTTGGTAAGGTATTAATGTTCATGGAGCAAAATAGTTAGAAATAGTTGTGACAGTTTTGGGGGTTTAAATTGTTAGAAATATTTGTAGTAATCTTTAGGTTTAAATTTTGAGTATTTTTGTCTGAATTTCAGGTACCAGAAAATTTTCAACAAATCCCGAAGTGGTGTCATCTAAATTCTAAAGGCACAGAGACTTATACAAGACAATCAGTCCATTTCACCAATTTAGACAACTGCTCATTCATTGGAAATATAGTCCCATGTAAATCAGATCTCTGACTTGATTGTCTGTCTAATGAATCTCTGTCTGTAATGTCCGGTTTACAAATGGGAGAGAAATTCATATAGAGTAAGGGCTTCCCCATTCAGTACCAGCCTTGGCTAAGGATGGGCAAAGGCACGACCTGAGTCTGTTTGTCTGAAATCCCCTAGTATAAAGCCAGGGAGTTAGGAGAGCTGGTTCTGATTAGCCTATACGGAGAGTCCAGTGTAAATGCTATTAAAAGCTCATTGAATGGTATAGGAACTGATTACTTACCCAGGGAGTTCTAAGTAAATCGAAGCAAATTGCCTGAGATTTAATTTAACAAACATTTCCCAGGCATCTGCTCTGCTTGCAGGGCTGTGCTCAGCGCTATGGGAGATGCAAGATGAAACAGAGGTAGGCTGCCCTCCAGGAGCTCACCCTCTGCTGTGTGTGACACAGTCCCGGAAAAAGCATACATTTCCAATTGCAGCCAGGCAACACTCTACCCTCAGATCAAAATTTGGGGCAAATTGTTAAGGATTCGTGGCACACGGCTAGAGAACAACTGGCCTGCATGGGTGACTGTAATCAACAGCAGAATACCTTTGCTGCTGGAAGAAAGACATAAGAGATGATGTCTGAGAGTACCAAGGAGGGTTTCTTGGAAAACATGGTTTTAAATGGCCCTGTGTCCTCAACAGGCATGCGTTGGCAGGAAGGACTTTCTAGGTAAGGGAAGAGTGGCTGAGTCCCTACTGAAAAATAGCTATAATGAAGGGCTTACGTGGGCCAGGCACTGTTCTAAGCCCTTTACATGTCCTAAACCCACTTGTTTTGCACATCAGCTTCATGAGAGTAGGTACAGATACAATCCCTAGTTTACAGACGAGGAAACAGAGACATAGAGATGGTAAGTAACTTGCCCACGGTAACCCAGTTAGGAAGCAGAGGGCTAACATGCCAGTTTGTTCTTCATAGTATTCCTGTGCTGCTTTTCAAAACCTTGAGATTGGGAAAGATATGCAAGGTTAGAAGATAGCTTCACACATAGATTTATAAGAGCTCTGGTTTAAAAAGCAGGTGGGAATGCAATACTGTAAAGCAACCAGCCTCCAATCAAAAATAAATAAAAAAATGAAACAACAGCAACTTTCAATAATAAAGCGCCAGTCATGCTATGTGTTAGCTGCTCATTTACTTAGAACTCCCTGGGTGACTCTTGGCGACCCCATGGGCTGCAGCCCACCAGGCTCCTCTGCTCATGGGATTCTCCAGGCAAGAGCACTGGAGTGGGTGGCCATTTCCTTCTCCAATGCGACATATTCATTCACAAAGAAAAGACAAGAAAAGTAGGTGGGGAACAAATGTGAAGATACTCTGCAGGAAATAGAAGCCATGAAAGTTATGGGCAAATTCCCTCTTTTAGGAAGAAAATATCGCCAGCTTAATATTGACTATAATAGAGGAGAATAATGTTAAAATAAGAGAGGCCAATGATGAGTTTCTTGCCCTAATCCAGGTGCCAGATGGGTAACGAAGGACCTAGACCTATGGCGGGGAAAGAAAAGAGACATTGGGAAGGAAAACTTACACCATCACGGTGACCTTCTCTTGCCCTATACACGGGTTTCAGTGCTTCCTGCTTAGAGAAGGGGCTTCCTAGGTGGTGCAGAGAAGGAGGCGTGGGTTTGACCCCTGGGTCAGGAAGATCCCCTGGAGAAGGAAACTGCAGCCCGCTCCAAGTGTTCTCGCCTGAGGAACACCACGGGCAGTGAGCTGCCTGGCTGCAGTCCACGGGGTCGCAGAGTCAGACCCGACTGGCGTGACCGAGCACGCACGCATGCGCGCCGAGAGGGGCAAACGCGGAGACTCCCCAGCGCCGTGCCTGAAGCTTCAGACAAGATGCTCGGTCTAAAACTCAGCCTTCTGTAGCACAGTCTAAAATGACTTCTGGAACATTTTTACAAACAGCACTGAATGTGACCCTGGGGTCCCAGGTCACAAGTTGTCTATTGAGAGTCTAGTCCTTTGAGGGTATTGTTTCTGAGTTCTGGGGCCTATGAGTAAGAGGGGAAAAAAATGAGTTAGAAATTAGTTTAGTCACTTAAAAATCTGGATTTCATGATCCCCAAAACTCTTTTTAATTTTTCTAAATCTTGTGTTTTCTAATTTTCCCAAATCTTTCCAAGTTTTTCCAAATCTTGTGTTTACATTGGTATCAAATGAGTTAAAACATTAAGTAAATTTTCTTATACTATCATTTATTCAAAATGCTTTGCCTTAAGTGTAAAATGGGAGCACTTGCATCTTGATGCTATTTTCTTTACTAAAAATGGCAAACAAAACTTTAAAGAGATGATACATGAGATGGTATTTTGGCTTCCCTGGTGGTTCAGGTGGTAAAGAATCACCTGCAATGCAGCAGACCTGGATTCCATCCCTGGGTTGGGAAGGTTCCCTAGAGAAGGAACTGGCAACCCACTCCAGTATTCTTGCCTGGAGAATTCCATGGACAGAAGAGCCTGGCGGGCTACAGTCTAAAGGGTTGCAAAGAGTCAGACTTGACTTAGTGACAAACACTTTCACTTTCACTTTTAATAGTGAGGAGGTTTTAGGCCTGCATGCTGCTACTAGGTTAAGCAGTAGTTCTGCTACAAACACTTAAAATGGGAACTTATTTGGACAATTCCTGATATTGTTATTATTCTACAAGACATTAGCACAATATTTTTTGAAGCACTGGGTATCTGAAACCACCACTGGCAGAATAATAAGAAGGTCATGGAAAGGAAGCTAGAGTTATGAATTCTAGTATCCCAAAGTTGCCCAAATGGTTTCATAAGGGCAAAACTGTCATTACAGATCCTGAATTATTCAGACCTGTGCTTTGGAGGAACACGGCTTTAGTATGCTGAAGATGTTGTTTAAGGCTTCTGGGGTCATTGCAGATATTAAAAATTGGTACCAAGACACTAGACTACTAATCAGACAATGCCGGAAGGATTCAGACACAGTGCAGAATTCCTAATAATTCAAACAGGATCTGGTCCACCACATTTTTAAGTACAGAAGCAGCACATCCGTGTATAATTAGTGATACATTTGTGCGAAAATTTGTGCATCCATCTCAACTTTCTATAAGCGATGAGGAAATAGAGCTTTGGTGTGTAAGAAAAAGCATTCTAGTGGCTAGCCTGATGATAAAGTAACCCCTACAGTGAAGTTATAATTACAATTTTGTCAAGAGAGTAGGGAAGTCAAAGTTTCACAGGGGGAAAAAAACCTATTTACGGAAAAATATTATGCTTTTCATTTGATAGAAAAGTAATTATTGCAAAGGGACTCCTGGAAGATCTTGGAGACAGTCACCCCCTCTTTAATAAGTCCTTGTGGCAGCTAAGTGGGGATCAGGAGTATTCTTTATCGGGTTTGCATTCAAGTAGCACTAAATCTATGCAGGTAGGAATTAAATAGTATCTGAGTTTAATTAAAATTATAAAAAAGGAGAAGAATGGTTGGTAGACTGCTCGACTGCATTTTAACCAGTAACCTCAGACCCTAATTAGAAATGCTTTTCATATCTTCTCTGTGCAAGGGCTTAATCTGACGTGAGTCTGTGAGCGAGGGCTTGGGGACCGGTGTTAATTCTGCATTCGATCTCGGTTTGTATGGAGGCGGGCGGCGCTGATTGACCGCACCGAAGCACGGATCCCATGACCTTGCGGGGATTTTCCTGTGAGGTGTTAATTGAGAGGGTGGGTTAATCTGTGAGCATCATTGTCCCCAGGCTCTGGGCAAAGTTTGTGTTGCGTTTCCTTACTCGACAGTACATTTGATCTCTACCTTGTCCCTCCATGGCAGTTTCATAAGCCCACCACAAACTCTCTCTTGATAAATTTGTTGGGGGAAGATAAGCTCTTGCCCTCTTGTTTGATTTCATGAGCTTGTTTCTGTGCCCAGCTCAAAAGAGAGAGGAGTGTCTCCCTGAATTATATTCAAGCCCTACTTAGAGACAGATAAATGCACACACAGTAAAGATCTCGGCTTCTCCTTCCTGCCGCCCTGCCTGCTGCTACCCCTCCTCTTCCTGATTTGGCTCAGTCTCCCAGGGAAGAAAAGAAAAGCTCATCTAATGGGAGGTGAACTGCATCAAACGCAAGAAGTAAGCAGGAGGCAAATTTGAAGGAGAGGTTTCAATGGTATTCCATCTGAATGTTGTGAAAATGTGTATTTTTTTTTTTTCTTCCAGTGCAGAAAACCTAGAATAATTAGAAAATCAGGGAGACTATAATAGGGGATAGTACTTCTGTAACAACACACACACACCACACACACATACACCCCCACACACGAGTTCTCATCTAGCTCTTGTGTAATGCACAAAAAGACAGCCCATCACTTTTGCTTTTTTAAAATAAATAATGAATGACTTTTTTCATGTGTTATTGTACAGGCCTGTCATTCCTCTCGTGAGGAGTAAATTTTTACTCGAGGCAGGATTAATGTACACTGGCTGACCTTAAAAATGACTCCCAAGTGAGCAGGATGGGAGTTAAAAGAAGCAGAAGTAATGTTGCTCACACAGGAAATAGAGGAAACAATGATTAAAAAAAAAAAAAAGAATTATAAAAAAGCGCAAATGTTAGCTGTCCTTGACGTGCAATGCCTTTCTCGTATTTGTTTCATTACGCCAGCTGTAGATGAGTTTAATTACAATGCTTCAAGACCTTTTCTAGCGCCATTACTGAGATGCTGGGAGAAGGCGGCAGAGCCCTGCTCGGGGAAGGGCGGATGCAGACCGCGCCCCAGGGGCTGAGGGAAGGGGCGGGGGCCTGTCGCCTCATCTGATCCCTGGCAGGCTTCTTCATCGTCTTTTCTGGCACTGCAAAGCAAGGGTGAAGAAAGAGGTGAGGGCAGGTCGAGGTGGTTGGTCAGTAAGAGTTGTCACTTTCTCTGGCCATCACCAGAAATAAGATATCATTGCTCCTGTCAGGATGACGGTCTTCCTCCCCAGCAGCAGCTCCTCCCTGCTGCTGTCTGCCCCTTACTCTTTTTTGCAGACTGGCTTTTAATGATTTTGAATGGTAGAGTTAATTAATATAAGGGAGAAAAAAAAAAAAAAAACCACCTCTGTTATTTGAATTGAGTTCATTTCAAAGAATATTGATAAAGTAATATTCATCCTCATAATAATGTTAATGACTTTCACATTTAAAGATGTTTCATGGTTCTGATAATACAGCTAACCTTTGGCCGACACAGTTGCAGAATTCTTTGCCCACATTCACTGATTTAATACACTGAAATCGAATCATTTTATTTCCTTAACAAATTCCTGGATATTCAGATTCCTCCAAACCATCCAGTTGTACTGGCTGGAGAAGTCAAAACTGTTTCTTACTTGCCAAACACATGACTGAGTTTTCTGTGTCCATGTTCTCTTGAGGGATGAAACCTTTATCCTTTAAAACCTGTTGGTTCTTCAGAGACATTATCCTTCCCCTTTATTAGACTTTTGACTCCTTTGCAAACTCAGAACCTATATTTAATATGCGGAGATTCAGGTTTCACTCCAGCCAGGGTTAAAATACAACAGACCAGTCTCAGGACACTTTTATTTCAGTCATTCATCATGCATTTGCCTTAAATGAAACCCTAACCCTATAGCTTCATCAGCGTTGCAATCACCTCTCTCATCTCCAGGCCTAGAGTCTGGGTGAGTTAGGGCAATGTCACGGGAAAAATCAATCTTTAAAAACCTTTTCATCACTAACTCCAAGTTCAGGAAGGCTGCTGCGGAGAAAGGCAGTCTACCCTCAACTTCCTTGTCTCCGCTGCTGAATTCTGAGCCTCGCTTGCAAACTAAAGTTTTACTTCGGCTTCTTGAAGGCAAAGATTTCAGAAACTGGGTAAACAGCCTAGGCCTGCAAGAAGGGAATAAAGACAGAGAGCCAAGAGTGGAGGGAAATTGAGGAGATGACAGAGGCCACAGTGAGTTCAAACAAAATTTGGCCTGCAGAATGCAGGAAAAATCCCCCGGTGACAGGTGCCATCTTCTGGGTCATTCTGCTACTCTGCCTCCTGCCACTTTTTATAACAAGAACTTATAAAGGAGGACAAGATTCTTGGAGTCTTAGAATTGGAAAAGTAATTCAAAGATATGTGTGAGTGGAGCTGGCTCTGGGATTTCCATGATACAGTTAAGCAGCAATATTTCGCTCCTCAGCTTGGAGTACTATTAAGAAGCCGAATGGAGAATACAGAGAAAGCAATGCTCTGTAAGGAATAATTTTCTAATTTAACTGTAAGGATTGCAAGAAATAGAATTTCTTTTTTTTTTTTCCTTTCAGTTTTATAGAGATGTAATGGACAGAGGAGCCTGGCAGGCTACTGTCCCTGGGGTCACAAAAGAGTCAGACACTACTTAGCGACTGAACAACAACGAAACAAATTTGACAAAGAGCACTGTATTCATTTAAGGAGTAATGACTTGACTTACATGCATCGTGAAATGATGGTCACAATAAGTTTAATGAACACCCGCACAGGTACAACATTAAAGAAATAGAACATATATTTTTTTTTCCTTGTGACAAGAATGCTTAGGATTTAGTCTTTTACCAACTTTCATATATAATGTGCAACAGTGTTGATTATATTTATCACATTATACCTTACATTCCTAGTACTATTTATCTTATAACTGGGAGTTTGTAAGGAAGTAATAATCTTTAATCACCTTGAAATGTTTGCTTCTTTAATGACATATGCAGAATAAGTTCTTGCTCAGGCAAGACTCAGACCCCAAAAGTACTTCAATTAAAATGTGCCAATTCCAAGGAACACATTCCTAACATCTGCACACACATTTAGTTTATGCAGTTATTCTGTTTAGCAAATTTCTTTGAGGTAATTAGTTTTGAACTGGCTCCCATGTAATACACAGATCCACAAAAATCAGATCTCCTCCCTTTATCTTGAATTGGACTGTCTAATGGTAAAGAAATAAGCTACACTAAATGGCTAAGAGGTGAGCATTACCAACTGAGATTATGGTTCATTTTTTCATCCATGAAGTTCCTGTTTGTGTATTAACTATTTTAGAGGCTATCATACTCTAGAAAAAGGCAGGAAGAAACGTATTTTGTTGTGGGGTGGTGGATAAATAAGCCTTCCAGATTTGACCCCAATATTTGTGCTACAATATGCAAAAAAAAAAAAAAAAAAAAGAACTAGTTTGCTCCATAACAAAGTGCTTTCCTCATGATAAAATTACTTGAGAAATAGGATCCCCAGTCTCCACATTGTACCAGTCAGTATGATTTTATTACAACTTTGTCTTTATACATTTATATAAAAAACATCTCATTATTTTGTAGACAATTGCATTTGGACTATAAATTTCATCGTCCTGTGCTTAAGTCTCCGGATAGGGTCTGTGTTTCTTGTGCTTCAAAGGACAATTAACTTAATAGTGAGCTGCTGTGGGCCTTTCTATTAGCTTAGTTCAGAGGAAAATCTCGAACTATCTAGTCTTCCCTTTGGTTATAGGGTTCAGGGATACACTCCTGACAATGAGATCATGCTGAATCATTGTAGGATTCCTCAGCAAGCATTTGGGTACTTTTCTGGAACCCCAAATTGTCTGCTGGTGTGTTATTTTTGAAATGGAACATGGAGCTTATTTTCAAATATAGGAAATTCTGACATTTTAATAAGGGACCATGACAAGTTTACAAAAGGATCATAAAAATAGGCTAATTTTAAATATTGCCCATTCTCTGCATCTGGTTTAGCAGGCTCCATCCCCCGCAACTCCCTCCGGCCCCCACCAACCCCGCCACCTTCAGGAGCACTCTTGACAGAGCAAGAGATACTGTGTTCCATTATGAACCAGCTTTGTGATCCCAGCCCAAGGTTTTTATCCAAGCATGAACCATCTGGCTTTTCTCGGGGTGAAAGGGTGTCAGCTCTCCCCCAAAATTTCAGCACCAGGGGAAGGGGCATGGGCTGGGAGCCTCCGCTAGAGAGCTAGTATCTGCCCTTTGAACTTCTCCCCCCTTCCCACCAGTCCCCCCCAAAATAACTCCGGGAAAGACAGGAGTCAGCCCCTGAAAAGCATACCAGGCATTTTTAAAGACAACCCTGACATTTCCTCAGCATTTCCAGAGCTAGGACTCTTCCCGCGCAGTGCCCCCTCCACCCGCCTTCAATCAAATAAGGCACCCGCTCTCTCCTGCTACTGCAAAGAAGGAAGGAAAAAAAAAAAGTTGGCAATTTAATTCAAACAAAAGAAGCTTGAAATCTATAAGCACAGCAACTCCGAGGCTTCTGGCAAATAGAATTCTAATTAGTATGCTGCTATTTTTCTTTTAGACAGATGAGCGATGCCCCCTATTGACTCTAGCAGGCAGACTGGTAAGGGGAAAAAAAAAGGAGGGGGGCAGGTGGGGGCTAGCCAGCAAACACTGCAGATTGCAAATTATATTGCAAACCTTGCCAAGTCCTGGCTCTTGGCATCAGATTTTTAATGACACCCTGGAAAAGGGAAAAAGAAGCCCTCAGCTAAGGGATAAAAATGAAGGGTTTTACACTGTGATAAGTCTTCGCTTAAAACCCAAATGGCCAAGTGCACATTAGGGTTTTAAAATATTCATAGATAGAAGTGAAAATGAGGATACGAGGAAGTACATTTGTTGCTTGGTCAATTGACAACTCATTCTGCATATTAATACAGAGTGATGATCTAATTTTAAAGGGATAGCCTATCCTTTCTTTTCTATTTTTTTTTTTTTTTAATATGACTTTTGATTACTCCGAGACTGAGGGCAAAACATCACAGAAAAGTCTAGCAATGACACAGAATGCCGCTTTCTTTTGATGTAGACCTGGGACTAACTACTTCTTTGGTCAAGAATTCTGGGGGCTTGAAAACTAGTCTTCCCTTCTTGTGTAATCTCTCTGATGTATCTCGACTGAGCACTTTGATTTTTTTTCCCCCCTTTCCCCCCCTTTTCCCTTTTGCAATGCATGAGGCCTTTCACAGTTGTAGGATTTTATACACAAATAGACAGATCATCACAGGCAGGAAGGCCATTCTTTTAATAATTAGGCCACCTTCTGTTTCAAGGAGCCACTTTTGGCATATATGCTCCTATGTTGGAGGTCTGAGCCCTGAGAAAAGTAAAAAAAATGTGAAAGAGGAAAACATTAGCCTCTATGCAGGCCCAGATACCAACCTGCATGGAGCAATAAGGTTCTCATGAATCGCTTTTAATTGAAAATCCTAAAATATATATTCTAAGATCTTTATCCAGAGACTATATTGCAGCTATCAAGGAGTGTGGGTGGGGTAACAATGAATCTATTTTGATCATTTCTTTGGACACATTTAAATTGGATTTTTTTCCTTGCAGAATATCAGAGTGCAGGAAAAGCAGTTTGAAGTTCTAAGAACTATTTTGACTTTTTGATTGATTATCATTTTTTTTTATGACTTATTTACATGCCTTTGTCCTAAGTAGGCAAAAAGACATACATTGATGCTGTGAAGCAAGGTAATTTTCCAATGCAAAGGGGTGTGAAGCCTTCAAAAAGGGTGATGAATATGGAAGCAAAGTGCTAAGCTATGGGCAATGCAGGGTCCTGGTGTGAAATATGAAAGATGGAAGGAGGCAGGATATGTTTGTGGTCATCTTAGCCCAGAAGAGACAGTGTACTTAGAAAGACTGGTACCAGCTACCTAAGGAAACAAAGTTACATTCAATTCCCCCAAGAATGTATGTGCTCAGTCATGTCTGACTTTTTGTGGCCTCATGTATTTGTAGCCCACCAGGCTCCTCTGTCCATGGAATATTTCCAGGCAAGAATACAGGAGTAGGTTGCCATTTCCTGCTCCAGGGGATCTTCCTGGCCCAGGGATCGAACCTGCATCTCTTGGCGTCTACCTGCATTGGCAGGCAGATTCTTTTATGACTAGCACCACCTGGGAATGACCCAACAATTAATGGGGTAGTTTAAAAAGATATTTTTCAAAAACAAATCCTACCTTAGGTGTTCCAGAATTCTTATGCCATTGTAAGGGGAAAGTGACATTCCCTGGTTAATGATGTCCTTAGAATCAAACGTTTTTTTGTGGAAAAATCAGAAATAATGACACTAGGTCCCACAAGCAATAGGAACTTGATTTAGGCAAAATAAACCCATAGGTTATTTAGTTTCAAAAGTGGATTTTTCATTATATATAAACTAACTTAGAACATTTTATTTAAAGCAACCCCTTCTCAGGTCACTTAGGAAAAGTTCAGAAAGACAGACACACACATTTGTGATTTTTTCTATTTTTTCACAACTTACCTGCAAATCTTGTTGTATGATTGCTTTGGGCGGTAGGAAGTTGACAACCACCATTGTTGGAAGCTGCTGGAAAACACGGGGCTAAGTTTTAAAGAAACTGTGAAAGTGTTAGTCGCTCAGTCGTGTCCAACTCTGTGACCTGATAGACTGTAGCCCTCCAGGCTCCTCTGTCCATGGGATTCTCCAGGCAAGAATACTGGAGTGGGTTGCCATGTCCTCCTCCAGGGGGTCTTCCTGACCCAGGGATAAAACCTAGCTCTCCTGCATTACAGGCAGATTCTTTACCTTCTGAGCTACCCTGGAAGCTCAGGTTTTAAAGACTCACCCTTAAATGCCATCCTGAATAATGAGTCACTGTATCTGCTCCTTTAGTGGTGAAGTCAGTATTTTAAAGATGGTGTTTCACATATTCGGAAAGGGAGAGAAAAGACTGGTCAAGGCTGTAGCACATGAGACTGGTCACTAACTTCAGGGGCTTTTCATGACGGTGGCGATGGGGAGGGTCAAGTGTTGCTTTTGAGAGGGACTTGGCCATTGACCAAAGGGGCAGTTTCCTATCAATTATCAAAACTTGCAATTACTCCTGACAGAGCTGCATTTCTGTGAACAACTTTCTCCCTCCCTCGCCTCCCCCCTTACATACTGGTTGAATTCCGTTTCAGGTGAAGGGAGGTGACAAGCAATTTTAGCACCCAATGGCTTAAAGGAGTTCAAATGACCACTGAAGTCATATTAACTTGTCAAATTGACCAGTATTTTCTGTCATTGAAACATTAGAATGAATAGCTCCAGACAATAAAATTGTTTCAATTATACTGCATTAGGGCCTGGGCACAAGTAAGTAAAGACGCAGAAGGCGAAAGAGGCAGCAACGGTCTGCCCGTTCTAGAATGCTGACAGTAGAATCCCGCTGGAAACCATCTAAATGCATACTTCTTAGGGGCACCAAAGGCAGTGGCTGGATATGAATTTCCATTAGGAGAAGTGGGAAAATGATTCCACACCAGTCCAAAGAAGGAATGGAACTGTTTATTCAGGTAATATAGGCTATGGATATGAAATAGATTGAAGTTACCCTGAGTTATTAAAGTCACAGTAAGCTGGGGCTAATTATGCTAATTGAGAAGTGATTGAGATTTTTCTTTGATAAATAGCAAAGAAGGAGAGGTTAAAAAAGGAGCACTTTTCCCAGGCCGAAATGAATACAGTTCTGTTCACCCTCCTGCACCAGAGAGGTTATTGACCCTTTGCAATCTCCCCTATTTTGTTTCTCTGAAGATGGAAGCTGCCTGCAGGAGTGACGATGGGAAGGCAATGTGGGTTCCTGCGCTGTTGCGGGTTGCTGCAGAGGGGGACGGCCAGTTCAGTTTCCCAGTGGGATGGGGTGTGTGTGTGTGTGTGTGTGTGTGTGTGTGTGTGTGATTGCACAGACTTCGGCACTCTTGACTGCGCCAACAGCCATACTCACATTATACCACGACTCTGACTCTCCCTCTCAAGCAATGCTCAAGATGACGGGCTTTTCCGAAGCCAAGAATTTTAGGATTGGAGGCCAGGCACACGGCAGACAGGACAATTGAACAAGCAGTGTGAGTGAGGGGCAAGATGTGATGGGTAGATTGATATCATCTCTTCTTTTTATAGCAAAGATCCATCATGTACTCAAGAGATCTATATATCTTTACATATCTCTATGATGGCACTTTTTTCCATATCAAGGAAGAAAAGGACCACCAATCAAAAACTATTATTATAAGGAAATATTAGTACATTCTTATGATACGCTTAATTTTATTCCTCTAGAATTGGAGTTACTGTAGATTTTTGTTGTTATTGTTCAGTTTTGTTTTTGTTTTTAAGCTAGGCAACCTGGATTCTGGCCTGTTCTGGTGTGTCCAGAGTTCGCAGTACTCAATATTGTAAGTAAAGATGCTTTTGTGATCTGTTCCATCTAGCTTAGCCATTGCATCTGACAATGTTTATTGAACAACTATTATGTTTCCAGCACCATGCTGAGAACTGCAGGGGATGGAGGACGAAGAAGAAGACAGAGCCCTTGACTCCGTGAGGTTCACAGTGGCCTGTGTGTGTGTGCGTTTGTGTGGGAGTGTGTAAGCTGGACAAGTGTGCATTTAATCCTGGTAGAGGGTGGGTTATGATTTGCCCCCGTCACTCACCATACCATTTAGAAACCCCCTGTTAATCACTGCCTTTCCATTTTTCTTTTACTCACGTGTAATGACAGGCGTGCTAACTGCCATGAAACTCTTCCTTTTGAAAATTAAACCAAGACGATGCATTGGGCACCAGTGGCAGATGCTCACTGTGGTGGCTATATCTCTCTTTTGCAGTAATCATGAGCTGAGGTAAATGGCATTTATGTGGGCTTTCCAGTAACCTGTGTAAAAACCCATTTAAAATTTTACATTCCACACTCAAAGTCATAGAAGTGTCTTAAAATATATCAGTTTCCTTTTGATTCCAGTAATTTCTTAGTTCTTTTCCAAACACGTCTTGAGTATATACATTATGCATGATTAAAAAAACCCATACACATAATGATTTACTGCATATTTATGCTACATTCAAATCCCAAGGTAATTCCGTAGTCAGGACAGACCACATTGTACTCTTCTGTAACTACTGGCTTAATACATTACATTCAAAAAGAGAGCATTGGGGGCGAACAGTTGCTGAAAGGGAAAAATCAAGAAACAGTAGTAACACTGCTTTTGTCTTCAGCTTGCTCTTCAAGATGTGAGAGTATCCAGTGGGTGGGAGACCTACATTCCGCCTCCCAATTCTGGAGATAACCCTGCCCGTTACACTTTACAATTACCTTTTTAAAATGCCAATTAACCCATTCAGTGCTGTTTGGCATCCTGTGAGCAGTCAGAAAGAGCCATTTTGCATACACTAGCTGGAGAGTAAGAGACTCATATGCAGACACACACACACACCCACACACACATCCTGTGCATACGCACACACACACACAGATGTGAAGGGCAGGAGTGGGGAGGAGGTTGGCCCCAGAGGTTGGGGTTGCTGCAGCAGCCCTGGTAGGTATTTACTGTGGTACTTCGTGTTGCAGGGGAATTTAATTTTTTCCCATTGACAAAAATCAAGAATAAGCAGATGCAATGGGATTCCTATGCCATTGAGAAGTCTCATGAAGACCTGAACGTACAGATAGTATTCAGAAGAAGGAAAGCGGTAGATGAGATTTGGCAATATCTCCCCGTTTGTAATTGTCTCTCACCAGCTTGCAAAGCAACTGCAAGTTAATTTTAACCATATCGCTTTGGCTGTTATATTTAGTGTTTACTCCGAAGAAAGTAGCATTGATTTAAACTCCACATTTTCTATTTCGAGGCAATTAATAAAATTACTGTTTACTTCCATGGCATCTTCTGCCTCCAGCTTCCAAACACTTCTCAGCACTTTCTCATTTCTTCTGCCTCACGGGGGTACATGGGGCAGGAGACGGGTGTGTTTATTTTGTGAGTGAAGAAATGGAAGTGCAGAGTTCTCCTGACCTGGGTGCGCAGGGCAGGTGGAGATGGAGCCTTCCTAGGGGATCTTGTTGTCCAGGTGAAGACGCAATGCCATCTTGGAGTTCATGGGGTGGCTATCTGGGATTCTGGACTTCGGTGGGAACATAATCAAAGCTCATAGGGATTCTGACTGACTGGCCAATGAGAGATGGTGTGGAGAGGGGGAAATATGACTCTGGAGGTGAGATGCACTTTCACAAGCAGCAGGCATTTCTCTTTGCCCAGGTGTGCACAGCTGATTCTTCAGGTGCACCTTGATGAACTCACTGCAGGAGATCGTTCCCCAAATCCTGAGCTTGTACCTGTGGAATAAGATGACATAAGCCAATAATATGAATGAAATGGCAACACACATCCAAGTTTCTCTGGCCCCAGTGCTGACCTGGAGTTCTGACTCAATGGGTATAAGCAGACAACTGTTAGGGAGGTGAAGACAGATAACATCAATCCTCTGATCGAATATAAATACCCAGGAGTACGAGAGTTTATCACACTCAAGCTTTTACCTCTTCAAGGCTGTTTTTAGGGTAGTCTGTGTTTGAGAAATTTGAAGCAACTGTCCATTAAAACATTGATTTGAAGAATTGCCCAAGGTGAACACAAAGAGAGTTGTACATTTCACACTGTTAATGCATATGAATTTTGTTTTACGAACTGCAGTAACTTTGCACCGGTTAAATGGCAGTGCTCTTCTGCATTTGAAATGTTTTCAAAGTTGCAGAAGTGAATTCCCAGGTGGTAGACAGTGACTTTTCCCAACTAGCAGAGTTGAGTTGCTGACACACTTCCACTTTTCTGTCGACCTTGACACAGATGTGATTGGTTGGTGTTTCAAGTAAACTTTAGCTTCTATCAGAGTGTCATTTTTCCATCATTTGTGCTGAAAGAAATAAGAATTAAAATGGACTCTAATTTTTCTCAGTAACGAAGAGGGTTAACAACCCAAGAGTGGAATTACACAGGCTGTGAATTATAGCCAACCAGCCATTCCTAGTCATGTTTGCCTATTTAGCTCTTAAATTTGGACATTTATCCCTAAAATGAAAAAAAAAAAAAAAAACAGTTTATAATTTCCGGTTCTAATAAGGCATATTGAGTCTTAGAGGGGTGTGGACCTTCTAAGTCTGTCTTTGAACCACAGCAAACAGAACAAATAAAATCTAATGCAAACTTTTCCACTGGATCCTTATACTTCATATTTTAAAAATGCTACAAAACGATAAAATAGCTTTAGGCAACATTAGTTGCTTCTGCAGTTTTAAAAAGAACAGTATTTTCCGCAAATCAATCAATGTAATACACCACATTAACAAATTGAAAGATAAAAACCATATGATTATCTCAATAGATGCAGAGAAAGCCTTTGACAAAATTCAACACTCATTTATGATTAAAACTCTCCAAAAAGCAGGAATAGAAGGAACATACCTCAACATAATAAAAGCTATATATGACAAACCCACAGCAAGCATCACCCTCAATGGTGAAAAATTGAAGGCATTTCCCCTGAAATCAGGAACAAGACAAGGGTGCCCACTCTCACCACTACTATTCAACATAGTGTTGGAAGTTCTGGCCACAGCAATCAGAGCAGAAAAAGAAGTAAAAGGAATCCAGATAGGAAAAGAAGAAGTAAAACTCTCACTGTTTGCAGATGACATGATCCTCTACATAGAAAACCCTAAAGACTCTACCAGAAAATTACTAGAGCTAATCAATGAATATAGTAAAGTTGCAGGATATAAAATTAACACACAGAAATCCCTTGCATTCCTATATACTAACAATGAAAAAACAGACAGAGAAATTAAGGAAACAATACCATTCACCATTGCAACAAAAAGAATAAAATACTTAGGAGTATATCTACCTAAAGAAACAAAGGACCTATACATAGAAAACTATAAAACACTGATGAAAGAAATCAAAGAGGACACAAACAGATGGAGAAACATACCGTGTTCATGGATTGGAAGAATTAATATTGTCAAAATGGCTATTCTACCCAAAGCAGTCTATAGATTCAATGCAATCCCTATCAAGCTACCAACGGTATTTTTCACAGAACTAGACCAAAGAATTTCACAATTTGTATGGAAATACAAAAAACCTTGAATAGCCAAAGTAATCTTGAGAAAGAAGAATGGAGCTGGAGGAATCAACGTGCCTGACTTCAGACTCTACTACAAAGCCACAGTCATCAAGACAGTATGGTACTGGCACAAAGACAGAAATATAGATCAATGGAACAGAATAGAAGGCCCAGAGATAAATCCACGAACCTATGGACACCTTATCTTTGACAAAGGAGGCAAGGATATACAATGGAAAAAAGACAACCTCTTTAACAAGTGGTGCTGGGAAAACTGGTCAACCACTTGTAAAAGAATGAAACTAGAACACTTTCTAACACCATACACAAAAATAAACTCAAAATGGATTAAAGATCTAAATGTAAGACCAGAAACTATAAAACTCCTAGAGGAGAACATAGGCAAAACACTCTCCGACATAAATCACAGCAAGATCCTCTATGACCCACCTCCCAGAATATTGGAAATAAAAGCAAAACTAAACAAATGGGACCTAATGAAACTTAAAAGCTTTTGCACTACAAAGGAAACTATAAGTAAGGTGAAAAGACAGCCCTCAGATTGGGAGAAAATAATAGCAAATGAAGAAACAGACAAAGGATTAATCTCAAAAATATACAAGCAACTCCTGCAGCTCAATTCCAGAAAAATAAATGACCCAATCAAAAAATGGGCCAAAGAACTAAACAGACAGTTTAGAATGCTCCACAGTTTAAAGTTTTCGCCAAGCCTCAATGTATATGTGTGTGGGTGTGTGCGGTTAATATGTGATTTAACCTGAATGAATACAAAAGGGGATACATTTTGTATATGTGAAAAAAGATATAAAAAGTGGAAGCATTTAACATTCACAGGGGAAACAAAGCAGAAAGGAGAAAAAATTAGTTATAAGGACACAATCAAGCCAAAGTCTATGGTCTAAATCCATCTAATCCAAAATAGAGATTTAAAACTGAGAGCACCCCGGGATTTATTGTAATATTTCTGTATATTATACAAAGAATGGACAAGAAAAGGAGCTATAATTCATGATTTTCTCTCTCTCTCCCCACCCCCACAGTTCTCTTTCTCTTTCTCCCTCCATTATATGGTAGATAAAAATTTATTTTTAAGGGTGATTCACTGTTTTCTGGTGGTACATGCACAGAGAATAAAATGTATCATGGAAACAACTAGAAATTGCAATTTAATATTAATGTTTTTTTCCCAAATATTCTTTTTAATATATAGAAAAACAACAAGGCTGGGTGTGGAAGAATTGTTTTATATGCAATGGTCTGTTGCATCTATCAACTGGGAAAAAAATTGCAACTAACGTCTGGACTCTGAAGCACCTGGAGTTTTAACAGATGTTCTCTGGACAATTAAAGTACAGGCAGTTGACATATTTAGGGTGATGTGTCGGAGCAGCAGCAGACAATGTGGATTGGAGGCGCTTAGGTTTTAAGTGATATGAATATGATTGTAGAGTTGGGTTGCAAGGACACAGTGACATATTTTAAATATTGCTTGTTAGCTTTTTATGAAGGTTAAATAATGAAACAAGGGTTAACTGGGGTTCAGCTTGTGACAAATCAATAAAACCAACTTTATTATATCTATATCTATAGATATACAATATATCTATGTATCTACATATGTATGTATGTGTACACCCATCCATCTTTTTTTTTCACTATCTTTCTAAAGGACCTGAGAACACAAAGCATCCTCTAAATAAATATAAGATGGGATAAAAAATTCTTTGGTGAACTTCTGGGGAGATTGCCTTTTCATGTGAATTTACACAATTATTCTAGCATATATGTACAAATATACTAAGAAATAAAGTTTAGTGGGAAATCACATGAATGCCTTCCTTCTGGAGGTTTTCTCAATTACTTTTCTACCCAAAGAGAGGACAGTGGTTGAATAGTGTACGGCACTCAACATAAGTATCTCAAACACATGAAGAGTGTTGAAACAACAGAATGAAAACAATAATTTGGACGACACTCTCCAGAGGGTATAGCTGCGACATGCCTGCTTTCTGATGATAAAGTAGATAGTAACAATGCTATTTCCTTCATTTCATGGTAAAAGGTGCACATGAGATTTTTTGAAAGACAGTTTCACGGCCGCACAAAAAATTTGAAAAAATATGATATGGGAATAAAATATGGGAATTTCTCTCTTCTTGATCACCGCTTTGCACATTAGAAATGTATGTGTAGCACTGTAGGTGCAAACTACACTAGGTGGATGGATATTTACCCAAGGAAATTTGAGCCACGGCCTTTCATTTTCAGAGAGCTGCTACCTAATCTCAGCGTACCATCCGGACAAAAGACACCTCATTCCTCTTGTGCCTGAACTGCGAACCAACGCTTTGTGAACCACCTAAACGATTAGAATAATGGTCTGGGGGGAAAAAAAAAAAGATAAAATACAAATTTCATTCAGATCTGCATTGGATTACTTCCTCATGCCCCTGCCTTTATTGAGCGATTTGGAGTTTCATTAGGATTCAGAATTCCTGTGGAAAGAGAAGCCACAGTGGCAGGGACATCTCTTTCAAGGGGATTGCAGGCTGACCCATCAAAATGAAAAGGCTCAGTGTTGTGGTGACAGGTCCCCAAGCAGCCCTGAATGACAGCTTCATTTCAGGAGTTCTCAGATGAGGTTTGAAGCGAGGGGGGAGAGGTGGTGCTGGGGACACTTTGTTCCCTAAAAGTGTCAGAGTCAACTCCGCGGTTCACAGACCAGGGGCCGAGGTACAAAAGCGAGCCGAGAAGAGTCTCTGCTCGCCCATCGCCAAATTTATTATTAATGTCTCGCGAATATTCACTCCACACAAGGTTTCATTTAAGACTTGAGATTTCTTACCCGGAGATTCTTTTTTTATTACAGATGTGGGGGAGAAATAAAAAAGAGATAAGAAAGAAAGCTCTGTGAGGAGATTACAGCCAAAAGGCACAATGCCCTACCTGGATATTTTTACTGAAGGCATCATGATTTACGTAGGGCATTCTCCCAACCACTACTGCAGTGGAAATCTCATCAGACCATGAACTGAAGTCTAGCTTCAAAAAGAGAAGTGTAAGCTATTTCTCCTTTGATATGATCTGATTTGAACCACAGTAATAATGAAAAACAGTAATGCATAATGGTTCCTCATAATTGCGCGTTTGCTATCCTGGGATACATTTTGTACATCTTTTCTGGAAATAGGACACCTGATAATGTGAAGTGGCTATCTACAATTCTGTGGGCAGAAAGTGATCAGATTTTTATATATTTCCGAGGCAGTAAATATTCACTGAGTCACAATTCCCACCTTCCAGTGCCCCAGTCACTAATGAAAGGCAGCTTAGAAGAAGCAGACAATAGACAAAATTCAGCTGCCCCATACAACATTTTTCTCATGATGCTGTCCCATTTGTATTTTTCATCTCAAGAACAATAGTTTCATGGATAACAGACAATTACAAATTTATGCATACTTTCTTAAAATAATACTCATAATTTTGAAAAGCCTTTTTAAAAAAGTATAATAAATAATTTATATGAAATGCAGATAAAGAACTCTCTTTTTTTCCCAACTACATCAAAATTCATGCATTATATTCCTTACTACATTCCAAGAAAAGTATTTTCCTTGTCTCTGGGTCACATAATAAAACCACAGTGTAGCACTGTTCTTAAGAGGCATGTATTATGATTATTTACGTTATAATTTTGTTTATGGATCCAAAGAGCCTAGAGTGGCATAAATCTATTGAATTAACAAAATATGAGTTGGGGATAATCTTAGAAAACTTTATCCTACATATTTTTCTTTTGCCCATTTTCTTAGGTTTTACGTTTTCCTTCAATAAACGTGTACTACACATTAGGACTGTCTTCAAAAAAACCTTTTAATTTGATCCTATCTTCCCAACAGTCTGCCATATTCTGTGTTCTACAAAGTTAAGAGAACAGAGAAATTTATCTTTTTTATGGGAAAATAATCTTTTAAAACCCATGTATACTTTTAATCAATCGATATATTAGGCTTCCTTTGATTTCAAGGAACCTCATTTGTGTATAATATGCATGTTAATAAAATGCAAAATGTTTTTCAAACATTAATGATGTTGGACTTTTCATTCCATGTTTCTAGGAAGGGTGGATTCCTGACAGTTTTTCTTTGGATTCTTTTATTTTGGGCTCCTGCAATCTTGTGGTCTCTGAGCAAGTACCAAAAATCCATGTGACATAATGAACAAAGAAATTGAGTGAATCCAGCAAACCACAATCAAATTATTTGTAAAATATGTTTTGTTTCAAATATCTGGGCATTTATATGTAAATGGTTGAGTAATAGTTATAGCTGACTTATCCAGAAACATAGATAAAGTTTCAACCTCACTTCGCCAGTGAGAGATAACTACCAGTTTAATTCTTAAAGGTTACTTATATCTCTATGGTGGACCAGAGGAAGAAAGTAACATAAGCTGGGGAGTGTCCTGCTTGACTGTGACGCTTTAATTTTCATCCCATCCTTTCGACAGCTATTTATTCAGCACTTACTATAACTATGTTGGAAAACTGAGAGTAAATAAGGCTTTGATTCTCAATAGAATGGAGGTAGAATCCAACTTTCAGGCAAGGTCACTGTTCTCTGGATTTGTCTGCTTTCTCTTCACACAGAAAGTTCTCACTTAGGAAATGAACATTTATTATTTTTCCTTATTCCTATTAGTATCCTAATTAGTATCAAGATCTCTGGCAGGAAAGGACCAGATTAGATTCTAGATCCTTATGGTATTATTTTATCCTTTCTAGATGAACTCCTAATATATTGATAAGTTCTATTAAATAAGAGTTTCGGTAGTGTAAGCATATCAGAAAAGGAGGCAACTGCAGATGAGACGGGATGTAGGAAGAGGGCAAAAAGGTAACTAGTGGTTCTAGAAAAAACAAAACAAAAACAAAAGGAAACTGCAATGTTGGGAAAATATCAATACATGTCCTGAAAAATAAAATGCTGATGACTGAAAGTCTACTCATGGCTGTGTTTTCCCTGAAAACTGTGCTCATGGTGAGCAGGAACATCACACAGAAATTCATCGTTTCCTCTTCATCTCTACCCAGTTCACTGCAGAACCAGTCCTGATAGGTTGTGAAAGACCCTTTTATTGAGTGAATGGAATAATATATTCTGTATATTTGCATAAATAGAATAATATATACATGTATGCAGGTAAAGATACATGGTTAGATAGAAATTCATGGAAAACAAATCTATATTAACATTTTTATAGTTGTATGATATTCCACCATAGGGGTGTTATATGACTTATTTAATGTGTACTTTGCTTGTTTCAAAATTTTGATATTCATAAAATAGCAAATAGGATACAAAAAGACCCTTGTGTGTGTTTGTTCATTTCTTCTCTGATTATCTCATTGGAACAAACTTTAGAAGTGAAATTCTTGGGTCAAATTGAATGACCATTTAAAATTTCATTGCCTATTGCCAATTGCCTTCTGGTAAAGGATCAACTACCTATGTGTTGATGGGCTGTGTGTTAAAGAGCCTGTTACTCCAAGTCCTTGCCAAAGTGATGTTGTCATCATTTAATTTTTATATTCTAATATGTGAAAACTTAGATTGAATGTTTTCTAAAACTTGCATTTCTTTCCTTCTTGGTGAGTTCAGCATTTTTCATATATTCATTGGCTCTTTAATTTCTCTTTTGTATGAATTGTTGATAGTGTCTTTTATCTCCTGTATACAAGTTTGTTCTGCATCTTAGAACCTTATTCATGACCTAGATTTCATACTTTTCCAAAGGAATTTGACTTTTTTTTGTTCTGGATAATCAGTGCTTTGGTTTTAATTTTATCATTGCTTTTTGAAGTGATTACTTTTCTCTTTTTTTTATCTTGTTGCTTCAGCAAATTTAATGTAATTCACTTGTGGATATTTGAATGAAAAGTCAGATACAGAATTTAATCTAGATAAACTATTTCAAGATGTCATTGTAATTACTATCCCCTCTGAAGCACAGAGGCAGACACTTGGCTATGTGATTTGTGATTAGCTGTATCCATTTGACGATCCTGACCCCAAATTGTCTATATGATCACTATTTATTCAGTAAGTGGTGAATAAAAAAAAGAGTGCCAGCTGCCTTTTAAAAGATTCTCAGAGAAAGAAACAGGTCACAATTCTAATGTTTTGAATAATAGTTTTAAAGCTGGGACAATTTGGAAGAAATTAAGTTCAGATTCCATGTTCATTCTATAAAGTAAAGGTCTCTAATGGCACAAACTCTAAGAAAAGGCTGAAAAAACCCTACAGCCTAATTGGTGACTTAAAATATTGCTTAAAAGGGAATCTGTTAAAATTTTTTATCTTAGATACTATGCAGCATGTAAGAATAAAATTAAAATACCTTAATAATTAGAATTAAAGTCACCAGAAAAAATGATGACAATAAATCACTGAAATGATTTCCAACCACGTTTTGACCTTTTACACTAGACACTAATTTTTGAAGACCTTTTGAAAACTGAAACAGAGTATGATTTAAACCATCCACATTCCTCCTGACTTGAGCTTTCACAGACCAGAATGCTGATTGGAAAATCCTGTCATGGCTTCTCCAAAGAAAAAGGGTAATAATGACTATATTAATATGACATTTCAACATGCAACACCACGCAAAACAAGGTTAAGACAAAAAAGAAGAGGAGAAGAAGGAAACTAGCCCCAAACACCAACTGCTCTGGATGCAATTTTAGCCCAGTGTGGATTTTATTTGCACCCCATTACTCATAAACACCCAAATGTAACTCTTTCACTAGAACTCCTTTTGAGTTCAATGTGATAATGAATGTGAAGGGTCCATGCGGGGGGAGTCGAGGATGGGGGAACTTTGTGATTTTGCAGGTTCACACCAGATAGGCATTTTTTATAGCCTGAAAGGGGATGTTTTCTTTTGTTAATGGCTTACAATCCGATGAAAGGACTCATCACTCTATTTTAGTGCTCCACCACATGGCGCGTATCTTTTATAAATTACAGGCTGGCGTTGTGTGCACTTGGGGAGAGAAAGGTTGGTTTTTCTCGCTGTGAGCCATCCTGCCTAATTGTCGTATGCAAATAAAAGCAATTATAAGGCTTTTAGGGTGAAGGGATGACAGCTGAGTTTGGCAGTTGAGAAGGCCTCACCCACCTTGTTGGCATAGCAACAGGGAGGAAAAGGACAAAATGGTGTGTATACACAAGAAATATATATGTTTTGGTTCAAGAATTTTAAAATATGTATCAGTGTTGAAATGTAAATGTCAATATGTGTAATGAATGCCTTTGTTTGAAATATTAAATTAAACTCTATTTCTTGGCCCTTTGAATGATCCTTGTCATCTAACTACCATTTATCTGCTATCATTTGTGATTTTAGTTGCTACTTCTAAAGTTCTGTGCAGATCATAACAACACTTTCAATAATTAGGAGATTATAAGTTCTTGATTTTAACAACCTTTGGAAATACCACTGGGTGGAAGTTTTATGCAAGGAAATCCCAGGAAGGAGATGATGTAATGTGGGAAAATGGTGCAAAGTATGCAGCCATCAGTGCATAAAGTTCAATATTAAAGAAAAAAAAAATGTTTGTGCTAAAGTGTTAAACAAGTAGAATAAATAGCATGCTACTAGCATAGAAAATTAAAATGAGTCACAAATGGATATCTTCTATGGCAATTTATTTCACAATTACTCTTGTGGAAGCTTTCATGAATTAAATATGAGTTCTGTCTTGAAATTAGGTGTTATAAGGCTAAATTACAAGAGGCAGGCAGTAATTGAGGTGGCAGCAACACGGGGTCTGGTGAACTAATCTCTTGCCATGTCACGTGGCTCCGCTTCAGCCAATGAGAGGCCTCCCATCACAAAAACAGAGGCAGCTGAGAAAAATTGATTTCTCATCTGAGCCATATTTGATAGCTTTTGAAATCGAAAATTGAAATTAACTAACCTAAGCCCCGTTGTAACAAAAGAGCAAATTAAATATGCAACATCGTTTCCTATTGGAAGTAAGAGGGCCTGCCAAGGTAAATTTGTAAATAGAGTTTAAGATGCAATTCTGTTCCCTCTCTTTCAGTGTAAAAGTGTAAGTGTGTAGGAGCTTTATAAATTATTTATATACAAAAAAAATCATCAGCTGCAAATGGCCACTGTGGTTAAAGACTTCCACGGAGAAAATCATTGCATTAGGAGAGCTCATTGAATGAACCAAAATTAAAAATCATCCTCAATGATTCACAGACATTACTTAAAATGAAAAGAGGCAATATTTTAAACTTCTTTTTCCAAATTTTTTCTTGTCTTCCCCAAAACTCACAGAACAAATTATCATGATTTACTTAGATTAAAAAAAAAAAACAAAAACAAGAAAACAACCATCCTATAAATATAACCAACCAATCAGCTTGTGAATAATGATAAGAATTAATTTTGGCTTGAAAACTGCTTAAAGCAAAGCGATGGCCCCATCGTATTATATGGGAGGCTTTTAAAAATTATTTTTAAATAATTTCCCAAATGAGCCCTGGTGATTCAGCAGGTATGGCTATTGATTTGTAACTTATAAATTTACTCGATCAGATGAAGGAAATGGATGTTTCAGATGCGTATCCTAGATTATCCAGGCATGACAGTTTTTAATTTATTTCACTCCTGTCCATGCAATAGGATGCCTGCAATAATATTTGTATTACCACAGAGAGGGTGTTTTTGGCTTCCACTTCTCATTGAATTTGTAAGTAGGCAAATTAATTTTATATGTTTAAGACATAGATGATTGAAGATAAAAATCGTGAAATCATAGTAAGTCCTGTTGTCCTTGTTCAGAGCTGAACCATATAGAATTCAATGACAAGTGTAGTGGAGGATATTATACTTAGCCTGCCTGTCAGCCCACAGATCCCATAAAATCATTTTCTGTTCTAATTTATTATTTTTAGTGTCAATCAGTCTCCGGTGAGATGAGTAATATCATTAGGTCCCAGGATCAACTACTCAGCACTTTTTAAACGCAGTTTAAGTAGCTGTCATTATCTGTACTAGAAGATGCAGTCAGGGTTCAAGATTTTTTTCTTGTTCTTTTGGGCCTTGCTGTGCAGCTTGCAGGATCTTAGATCCTTGACCAGGGATTGAACCTGGGCCCTGTCAATGAGAGTGCTGAGTCCTAACCACTGGCTGCCAGGGAGTTCGCCTCAAAGATTTTCTTTTGCAGAGAAATCTTGTTGGAGAAAAAAGTCTTAGAAATATAAAATCTAGAAGCTTAAAAAAAAAAATCAGTTCCTATGTAGGAATCAAATTGCATTGAGACACCAGATTGCTACACATCATTCCCAAACTGTACAGGTCTCATTTTCCCACAGAACCCCCACCCAGAAGGTGCTGGTTTATAGCCGTGCAGGCAGTGGGCCCCCCTCTCCCTGTCTTCACTTTCCTTCTGCTCTGTCAGGGGTGCCGTGGAGAAGAAGGCACCCGGGACGACCAGCCCTGCTGGAAAAAGAAACCAACGGTAAGTTCAATCCAGACCACGAACGCTAACTGCCTGATCATTTTCCTTCATCCCATACTCGACCACCCTAAGATATGATTTTATAATACTTCTATTTATTACAAAGTCCACTCTAGGAAGGCATTTGTTCCAGACTGATAAATTGCATCATCCAGCGTTTTGACGCACTCAAAGTTCTTTTACCCAAATTATCTGATTGAATTTCAGAACTAGCGCTAACTAGATAGAAGTATGTGGTATTGTGTCTATTTTGTGGATGATGCCTAAAAACGGTCCAGAAAATTTATGGATTTCATGGTAACTCATGAGTTTTAATTCATTCTCTCTTCTGGGATTGAGAATTTAACTTTCTAGCTTCAGATCATGGGACATGGATTTGAATCTCCTTTATCTCCTGAAATGAGATATCAAAAATTTTATATGTTTAAGTTCATGTCAAATTTTATGCAGGGAAGGAACTATGTATACAGCTATTCTTTTATTTAACTGGTATGGTAGTCAAAGGGGCCTCGCGGGTGGCTTAGTGGTAAAGAATCCTCCTGCAAGGCAGGAGACACAGGAGGTGCAAGTTCAATCCCAGGGTTGGGAAGATCCCCTGGAGAAGGAAATGGCAACCCACCCAGTATGCTTGCCTGGAGTCTCCCACTGCCAGAGGAGCCTGGTGGACTACAGTCTGTTGCGGCAGTCCATGGGATCGCAAAGAGTCAGACATGACTGAGCGACTAAATACATGCATGATATTCAAAATGTTTAATAATTAATGGCCTGCATATTGATCAATAAGGAGGGATGCAAGTTGTCAATAAATAGTGTGCCTCTGGCATTGTGTGTAGATTGACTATCAATTCTGGATTCAATCAGTTTTCTTTTTTTTACGGGAGTATAATTGATTTACATCATCGTATTGGTTTCAGATGTACAACATGGAGACTCAACGGTTTTATAAATTATGCTCCATTTAAAGTTACCACAAAGTAATGCCAAATTTCCCTGTGCTTCACAGTGTGTCCCTGTGGCCCGTCCACTTTATACACAGCACTTTGTACCCCCATCTGTCTGTCCCTCTCCCTGTCCCTGCTGGTAACCACCAATCTCCTCTATACCTGTGAAGACCCAACCTATTTTCTTTTTCCTTTTTTAAAAGACTATTTTTAAAATTATTTTTTATTGAAGTATAGTTGATGTGCAATATTATATGAGTTACAGACATAGAATATAGTTCAACCAGTTTTCTTTTTTCTTTCTTTTTTTCCCTTTATTTTTATTAGTTGGAGGCTAATTACTTTACAATATTGTAGTGGTTTTTGCCGTACATTGACATGAATCAGCCGTGGATTTACATGTGTTCCCCATCCTGAACCTCCCTCTCCATCCCATCCCTCTGGGTCCTCCCAGTGCACCAGCCCCGAGCACTTGTCTCATGCATCCAACCTGGACTGGTGATCTGTTTCACACTTGATAATATACATGTTTCTCTCAGATCACCCCACCCTCGCCTTCTCCCATAGAGTCCAAAAGTCTGTTCTGTACGTCTGTGTCTCTTTTTCTGTCTTGCATATAGGGTTATTGTTACCATCTTTCTAAATTCCATATATATGTGTTAGTATGCTGTAATGTTCTTTATCTTTCTGGCTTACTTCACTCTGTATAATGGGCCCCAGTTTTATCCATCTCATTAGAACTGGTTCAAATGAATTCTTTTTAATGGCTGAGTAATATTCCATGGTGTATATGTACCACAGCTTTCTTACCCATTCGTCTGCTGATGGGCATCCAGGTTGCTTCCATGTCCTGGCTATTATAAAAAGTGTTGTGATGAACATTGGGGTGCACGTGTCTCTTTCAGATCTGGTTTCCTCTGTGTGTATGCCCAGGAGTGGGATTGCTGGGTCATATGGCAGTTCTATTTCCAGTGTTTAAGGAATCTCCACACTGTTCTCCATAGCGGCTATACTAGTTTTCATTCCCACCAACAGTGTAAGAGGGTTCCCTTTTCTCCACACCCTCTCCAGCTTTTATTGCTTATAGACTTTTGGATAGCAGCCATCCTGACTGGTGTGTAATGGTACCTCATTGTGGTTTTGATTTGCATTTCTCTGATAATGAGTGATGTTGAGCATCTTTTCATGTGTTTGTTAGTCATCTGTATGTCTTCTTTGGAGAAATGTCTGTTTAGATCTTTGGTCCATTTTTTGATTGGGTCATTTATTTTTCTGGAATTGAGCTGCAGGAGTTGCTTGTATATTTTTGAGATTAATCCTTTGTCTGTTTCTTCATTTGCTATTATTTTCTCCCATTCTGAAGGCTGTCTTTTCACCTTGCTTATAGTTTCCTTTGTTGTGCAAAAGCTTTTAAGTTTAATTAGGTCCCATTTGTTCATTTTTGCTTTTATTTCCAATATTCTGAGAGGTTGGTCATAGATATTCTGGGAGGTGGGTCATAGTCAACCAGTTTTCTTAAGCATCTACTATCTGCTGGGATCTATGCTTTCTATTCACTGTCTTTGTCATATTCTCTTTCCTGTTTATGTCCTTAACTTTGCAAAATGCTTTCTGATATCTGGACATAAACTACATTCCCCATTTCCCCCCATGTCCTTCAAAATAGTAGCTTTATCAGAAATAGGAAGCACTTCACACACCTTTCCTAGAGGGGAGATTCTGGTGCTTGCAAAACATTTACATGAAATTTTTGTCTAGCATCTGTTTCATGGCATCTTCTTTCATCTCTTTGCACCAGACTCTTTAGCTCTATAAATGGAGAGGCTAATATATTTTCCCTTGTAGGTTTATTTTAATGTTCCCAAGCACTTGTACTGTTTGATTAAAGAATCTGCCTTCAATGCAGGACACTCAGGAGATGTGGATTCAGTCCCTGGGTTGGGAAGATCCCCTAGAGGAGAGCATGGCAACCCACTCCGGTATTCTTGCCTGGAGAATCACAGTGGACAGAGCAGCCTGGAGGGCTACAGTGCATGGGGTTGCAAAGAGTTGGGTACAACTGAAATGACTGAGCTCGCTCACACTTGTAGGCTCCCAGTATATGGTTGCGTTTATCATTTCGGAAATTGATTCCAGCTCAAAATGAGTACCCAAGCTGATGATGGATAATAGGTGTGTTTTTGGAGGGATTCTTACATCAGAAGGAATGAATGGTGATATTTATTCAGGGCCTATTGTATGCACTCTTTAAGGACATTTCACATTGATTTCATGTCTTATTTAATCCTCACAATAACCCGGAGATACAGGTATTAGTCTTAAAACGCCCTTTTTACAGATTGGTAGGTTAAACTCTCAGAAGTTAAGTGACCAGGATTCAAAATAACATTTGTCCAAGTCACATTTTCATTATTCTGAAAAACTATGTTACCTAACAGATTATGCTAGCATTGTGTTAGCATCAAGCTATTCTAAACATATTCACCAAATAAATAGCAGTTCTATATAACTGAGAGCGGAGAAAAATTCTTACCCTGTTTTTACAAGTTATCTTTTTAAGACTATGTGACTTTTTAACACTATACACTCTCATGGCAACCCCCTCCAGTATTCTTGCCTGGAGAATCCCATGGACAGAGGAGCCTGACAGGCTACAGTCCACAGGATCACAAAGAATCGGACACAACTGAGTGACTAACAACAACGACAACATTCATGTTACCATTAACGATTGGTTGTGTAGACAAACAGTGAGTGTATAAGAGACACACGCTTCAGTTAAGTTCTGGAAAAGATATTGAAGGGAAAATGCTTTAGACACATATTCTAATATGACTCCTTTAGTTCCCTTTCTGAGCAAGGTCAGATTCTTGCATGTTAAGATTTGATAAGCACACAATCTGGAGAGTCCTATATAATCAGGTCCTGACTCTTACCACTCAAATAGGAATTTTTTTTTGCGGGGATGTGGGGTGGGGAAGAGGTGAGATCTTGTGTTTGCACAATGAATGTCTTTTTGAAATTTTTTCTGCACATCAAATTATCTTTCCTAAGTGAATTGAACTTGGAGCAAGTCATTGTGAGATCTGTCTTCTTCCTTTGGAATGCTGAGGCTGCAATCTCTTTGTATGTTATCAGTCACTGCTTCCCTAAGCCAGTCATTCCCTGAAATGCTGAGGTCACCTCTGAAAAGAAGAGGTGTGTGGGGTCTGTTCTCACTGTTTCTCTCTCTTGGTGGGTACAAAAGAAGAGACAGCCATTAGGACACAAGGTAACATGTGCAACGATGGAAATAAACAAAAGGCATCCAGAGAGCATCTAGAAAGTTAGAAAACAAGGGTGTATTCTTAGCTGAGACCTGAAGATGGAGAGGGAACTGCTCAAGTGAGCCTGGTGGTGATGGGGCCACCTCCGTGTGATGGCCAAGAGCTGGGCAGAGAGCAGGACCCACTACAAGAACCAAAAGTGGGCAAGTAGAGCTGGAGTGTAGGGGGTGTGAATTAACGAGAGAAACTAAAGTGGGGCTGAAGAGCAAAGCAAAGGTCATTTTATAAATGTCCTTCAGGTCATGAGAAAGAGGATGATTTAAGGACTGGACGGTTCTTTGAACAGGAGAGGCTCAGGGCTGCTGACTTGTGAGCTCTCAAAGCCAAGAGGGAGGCCCAGTCTCTGAGCTGAGACCAGAGACCAAATTCAGGCTTCGTAAGTCCGCATTACTAGGCTGCATCAGCTCCGGAAGCCCCATCAGGCAAGTTTAACTTCATTCACGTCCGCCCTCATCATTTTTATGTCCCCGATACAGTCACACATGGACAGCAAGCAATGGAAAGGTTTAGACTTGACAGCATTATTCAGACGTTTGTAATCAGAACCTAGGGATGTATTTCAGCAAAAATACAATTTTAAGTCACTTTATCAACGATAAATGTGATGCCTTTAGGGGAGGAAGCCATTTTAATGCTTTAGATCCTGCACCATCAGAGGGGTGTACTCAGTTCAGGTACAGGGCAGAGCGATGCAAATCGGCATCCTAGCTGATAATGTTGTAACTTTGTATGTTTGTGTATCTGAGTTTTAAAAATTTTTTTAGCTTATTTATTTTGAATTGAAAGATAATTGCTTTACAGTATTGCATTGGTTTCTAGCAAACATCAGCATGAATCAGCCATAGGTTTACTAAACCTTTGTTCCCTCCCATGAACCTCCCTCTCACCTCCCTTCCCATCCCACCTCTCTAGGCTATCACAGAGCCCGGGTTTGAGTTCTCTGAGTCATATAGCAAATTCCCACTTGCTATCTATTTTACATATGGTACTGTATGTTTCCATGTTACTATCTCTGTGCCTCCCACCTTCTTTCCCCCCAACTGTGTCCATAATTTTGTAACTTAATATGTTTGCAAATCAGATTTTCCAAAAACAATTCCCCCTTGAAGGACATGAACAGAAAACAATGGAGATGGTTTCAAGTTTTTTCTGAGAAATGCAGGAAGGGTGGTGGCCACTTGAGAGAGCCACCCAGCCTTGATCTATGACATCTCCCGTAAACGTGGCACTTTCTCCAGACACGAGGCCTCTGCAGGTGAACCAGAATGGATTCATTCCCAGGCTGCTCTAGCGCATTTTAGTACTCTATGTCAGCCTTAAGCCTCATAAACTAGTTTTCTTTTTTATAAAGACTGAATCCACTGGTAGCATCTGCGTTCATAGTGGGGGCAGAGAAAACTGTTTGCTTCTTGTTATTATACTGGCTCCTACAAATGACATGATGATACGACATAAACAGGCATGCAATGGTTAGTTCCTAAACTTTACAGAGTGACTAACTCTGGCTTCCAGAGTTCAAGTCTATGAAACCACTTCAATGTGATTGACTCAGAGATCTCATGAGCATAGAATGCTTACCTAAGCTCTGCGCTTTCATGGTCTTCTTCCAAAAGGAGAAAATAAGCCAGAGACCAGTAATTCCAGGAGACTTCAAAAACGCTCACGGCCATAAAAATCAGAGTGGAGACGGATCTAGACTGAGACAATTTCTGTAGAACAAATTCTGCCGAGAATATTCAGCCACTGGACAAAGTTGATAACTCTGGGAAGCCTACAGAGGCATTTAATCTTAAAACTGCCAGTGCAGAGAAGAAAGCATCTTTCTGTTCACGCTTCATATCTTTGAAACAGGTTTTCTTTTCTTTTTTTTTTAACTACTTTTTTTCTTTTTTTGTCTAATTCTCCTTATAAAGATTGGAGCAAAAGAGAGTTTAAAAATAAGTGGGGTAGGCTCTCCCAAATAAAAACACGTGACTTGATTATCTGAAATTTTTCTGTGCCTACGAAGATTAGAACACTGAAACTTTCTTAGAAGAATACTAATTTTATTGAAATGTATTTTGAGGCAAATAGTTTTTAAAAATGATGCAGCTTTCAGCAGAAGGAAGTGCTAAATGAGATTGCAAATGCCTTAAGGATTGACTTCCTCTGGAGAAGCAGAAACATCATATGACATCCCTTATATAAGGAGTCTAAAAAGATATGATGCAAAAGAACTTATTTATGAAACAGAAAAAGACTCGCAGACCTAAGAGAACAAGCTCATGGTTGCCAGAGGAGAGATGGGGGAGGGGGAGGGGATAGTTAGGGCGTTTGGGATGGACATGTACACACTGCTGCATTTAAAATGGGTAACCAACAGGGACCTACTGGATACCACGTGGAATGCTGCTCAATGTTCCACCCAGCCTGGGTGAGAGGGGCATTTGTGGGGGAGAATGGAGTCATGTATGGCTGAGTCCCTTCGCTGGCCAACTGGAGCTATCACAGCATAGTTAATTGGCAATACCCCAATACAAAACAAAAAGCTTTTGAAAAAAGAACTGATTTTCTCTTCAACATTTGTCATTTAGACTCTGAAACTAGTGTTAGAAGAATCACATGTCCGCATATTGCAATAATTATCAACTTATTTCCCATGAAGGGAAAATATAGAGAATTGCTCTCTAAGAAAGAGTAGATTGATGAAAATATAAAGGAATATATTATGAAGGGGATTTGAAATGTCTTTTAAGAATTTTGAGGTATCTTAGTCCCTCATCTGCAGTGGAGGAAAGATTTGCTCACTTCTAAATTTTTCCAGTCTCCCAAATTTCACTCAATGACCCTACATCTGTAACCTCACCGTCACCCTCTCACACAGCTGCAGAGACCTCAGTCCACCCAACAACGACAGTGGAAGCTGGCTGGAGGCTATATAGATGTCTAATATCACAGAGAAAGAAGAAGAATTACATTATTGTAGTTGCTGGAAGGCTATATTGCAGCTATTTCAGAAGAGAGATTTATAGCAGTGTTTAATGAATGTAACTAGTTTTGTTATCAGTAAGTAACCATACCCATGTTGTGCATATGGTAAGATTAAATGAAGCCATTATAATAACCTTACAAGAGGTGACTATTTGGTGGTGGCAAGTCTGGCTAAAGGAAATCGCATTAGCTTGATGACATGGCTTTATTCCTTCTGACACAGGTTGTTGGTCAAGTCTGCTGAAAATGTGCCTTATAATTTTTAGGCATTTTCCTTATTAAGGAATGTTATAAGGTCTAGCTTTAGGATGTAGGTATTATTGGAGTTATCAATCTCAGCCTGCTTAAAAATATCACAGGCTAAAACTTTGGAGCACAGTTCTTTTGCAAAGTTAAGGTTTTCCACCTTGGAGTGATTTTCACACATTTACTTTCATCAGGATTTATTTTTCAGAGATCATATAAAGGGTCATTATATAAATAGGCTAGAACACTGGAAGATACAGAATGTTAATTCAGATTTTTAAAGAGTTGCTAAGGGGAAAAAATCATTTGAAGTGAATGAAAAATTATCAACAGACAACCACAGGCTATTTTAAAGTCTTTATTTAGCCCTAGCTATGTGGTAAATTATATATACATGTAGTTCTGAGGAACTTTTTACAAAATTCCAGAATTAAAAGTTTTAAATTGCTGTTTTCCTTTATACTGATATTTCCCCATTTTCTGCTGATTAAACTTGAAATAATCAAGATTGCTAGGAGAAATATCAATAACCTCAGATATGTGGATGACACCTCCGTTATGGTAGAAAGCACAGAGGAACCAAAGAGCCTCTTGATGAAAGTGAAAGAGGAGAGTGGAAAAGTTGGCTTAAAACTCAACATTCAAAGAACTAAGATCATGGCATCTGGTCCCATCACTTCATGGCAAATAGGTGGGTAAACAAGGCAAACAGTGAGAAACTATTTTGGGAGGGGCTCCAAAATCACTGCAGATGGTGACTGCAGCCATGAAATTAAAGGACACTTGCTCCTTGGAAGAAAAGCTATGATGAATCTAGACAGCATATTAAAAAGCAGAGACATTACTTTGCCCACAAAGGTCCATCTAGTCAAAGTTATGGTTTTCTAGTAGTCATGTATGGATGTGAGAGTTGGACCATAAAGAAGGCCGAGTGCCAAGGAATTGATGCTTTTGAACTGTGGTGTTGGAGAAGACTCTTGAGAGTCCCGTGGAGTGCAAGGAGATCAAACCAGTCAATCCTAAAGGAAATCAGTCCTGAATATTCATTGGAAAGACTGATGCTGAAGCTGAAGCTCCAATATTTTGGCCACCTGATGCAAAGCACCAATTCATTAGAAAAGACCCTGATGCTGGGAAAGATTGAGGGCAGGAGGAGAAAGGGATGACAGAGGATGAGATGGTAGGATGGCATCACCAACTTGATGGACATGATTTTGAGCAAGCTCCGGGAGATGGTGAAGGACAGAGAAGCCTGGCGTGCTGCAGCCCATGGGGTCACAGAGAGTAGGACATGCCTGAGCATCTGAACAACAATAAATCTAGGCTAAAGGGTTTCCCAGGTGGTTCAGTGCATAAAGAATCCACCTACAATGAAGGAGACACTGGTTCAATTCCTGGGTCAGGAAGATCCCCTGGAGGGGGGCATGACAACCCTTTCCAGTATTCTTGCTTGGAGAATCCCATGGACAGAGGACACTGTTGTGCTACAGTCCACAGGATCGCAAAGAGTCAGACACGACTGGAGCAACTGAGCATGCATGCAATCTAGGCTAAAGAGAAAAGGTTGGTTTTTTCCGACAATTTTTAATTAATATTGAGGAAGGTCAACAGTACACTGTTAGCATTTTTATTCTGGCAATGTAATTACACATAAGGTATACAGAGGGAAAAAATATGAAACTAGATAAATTGTATGGCGGTGTTTCCTAATGGCAAGTATGAATACTTAGCTATTAGATTCTTGTTTTGTGCAGTTTAAAAATTTAAGAATTCTCATCTTACAACTTGATTTGGCCCCTGGCTCTCCCAAGGGACATGCGATCCTTAGAATTGATCCTGCAGCTAGCAGGGTCAAAAGCTGAGCTGAGCTTCCTCCAAACATTCTCGTTTCCCTTGGTGACTCAGTGCATGCAGCCTGTTCATATGAGGGGTTATGAGAAGTTTAGGGCAAGTTAAGAACCACCTGACCACATGGAGTATTAGCAGGGTTTGTTAATGTCTCCTAATCTCAATTCTCAGGTTCAGATACTACTTCCCTGACACTCAGACTAGTAAAGCTTCTCTTACACAGTCTCGTAGCTCCCTTTCTTCATGATTTTCATAAGGTTTGTAATTATATATCTGCCTAATAATATTATGAAAGTTTCTCTCCCCCATTCTACACTCACCTTAATTAACATCCTCAGCACCTGCCTTACTCCTGTCACGTATTTTGTTGTTATTCAGTTGCCAAGTTTGCGACCCCATGGACTGCAGCATCCCAGGCTTCCCTGTTCCTCACCATCTCCTGGAGTTTGCTCAAGTTCATGTCCATTGAATCGATGATGCCATCCAACCATCTCATCCTTTATTGCCATCTTCTCCTTCTGCCTTCTATCTTTTCCAGCATCAGGGTCTTTTCCAATGAGTTGGCTGTTTTTATCAGGCGACCAAAGTATTGGAGCTTCAGCTTCAGCATCAGTCCTTCCAATGAGTATTCAAAGTTGATGTCCTTTAAGATTGACTGGTTTGCTCCATAACTGCTTGTCTTGTGAATGAAAGGGTCCGTTATACAGATGTCAGACCAGGGGTTTGTTCAAGACAGAAGACCCCTCAGTGTTGAGTTAGTCTAACGCTGGCGCCTCTTTTGTGAAACATACTTTCAAAGTGTTTTTAAACTTATTTTACCTATGACATTGACCTAGAGAAAGAGGACTTTGGGAAAACCCTAAGTGTCTTTGAGCAAGGTTTGTTTGTTAATGTCACTGAATAATTCCCATCAAGCAACTCCTTGAATTTATTTATGTACATGAAAGGACCCTGTCCAAGATCTGAGAATTATTTTTGAGCTGAACAGATAATACAGGCAAAAGAAAAGGCAGAAGGCTCTTCTGTAAACAAAATGGCTTGTTATTCATTCCTTATTAGATGTTCCTGTAAAATCTGAATAACAGAACAGCATGTCTCATTGTAAAAAAAAAAAATCACAGGTAGATTAATTTGAAAAACACGACTTTATTGAACGTTTCTCTTCTTTCTTTAAACACTAATGAAATTCTAATTTAAAATAACCAATTTCCTTGTAAAACAAATGTTATATACCATTTAGAAAGTGACTTCCCAATAATACCTCTCAGTTTTTCTGTGTTCTGGATATTTAAGTATTTACACATACATTACTAACCCCTATTAATTTTACATTGCAATCAGCGGAGGACTTCAATTTTATTTTTAGCTAGAGAACTGCTCCTGCTCAGGATCCATTTCAAGATAAAATTAATTTCAACTTACTGATAGAAGGTAGAATTTTAAATCATGTATAAAATTTACATTTTGGCTAGTGCTTTCTTTACAAATTTTTTTCTGAGTATATATTTAATATGAGATTTTTGTTTCTTTTCTCTTTATAGACTCTTTGGCCTAAGTTTAGTTAAAGTTTTCACAGTTTATTGTTGTTGTCTAATCAAAACACAGTAGTTAAGCATTTGCGGATTTTTTAAAATCATAATCCCATGATATTAGAGGACCCTAATTCTTTTCTAAAAGTTATATGAAATTGTGAACCATGTTTTCACATAGTGGTTAGTTTCCTAGTGATTAAAACAATTCTTGGTTTTCAGAGAAGTTGATTAGTATTGTTGGCAGTAAGCTTTGCTACTAAGTTCCTTATACAATAGGCACAAAGTATTGCATCTAAACGTTGTGTTAAAATTAAAATAAATCTTTAGAATTTTTTCAAAGGTTTAAGACTTAAGGAGTCAGATGTAAGTAACCTAGGAATATTCTGCCTGGCCATTGTTGGAACGGTATTCCATAGGGGATATTGTTAATGTGACTGACAAGTCAATTATATCCCATTCACAAATGTTTTGATGTCTGCAATATTAATAATACTGCATTGCCCATGAGAAGTGCTACCCTAACTACTGGCACGGAATACTCACAATAAATGGCAGCAAATGTAATTCTGACCTCTGACTCTGTGACAAACAGCATGGGTACTCTCGGCCGCTCTGCCTTTAATTTCAGTGGCATCAAAGGAAAACTCAAGCGCCTCGGAAAATAACTCTAGCCCCATGTCTCTGATAAAATAAAATGCTTACCCACAGACATAAATTACCATGGAAATAAAAAGAGGAGCAAAAAAATTACACAGTTTCCTAATGCTCTTAAATCAAAGTAGCCGAGGGGGCGGGAGGGCTGAGAGCAGAGCGCATGTATTATGCAGGCTTGCTGCTCGGTGAACAATCTTTGATGGCTTTAATCCAACAGGTTTGCTCAGTTGATGGTGGGAGGGAGTATTATTCATAATTCTCAAGAACAGAGTACTTTATAATAATCATTTCTGTGGATGTCCGCTTGGAAATTTTTGCTATGGGGGCATTATAAATTAGAATTCAGTCAATAGAAGCCATAACTGTGAGTTTAATAGTCACAAAACTATTGACGCAGTGGGATTCGGGCAGCGAACGCAAGGACAGGCAGCCTCCCTCCCCACCTTGAAAATGTGAGTTGCCTGCTGGCCATCTTTCCTTTCTCCACTCTTTTTTAATTTCCTTCCAAGTGTTCTTCTTATTCGTACTAGATAAACAATTCTCTTTTTAATAAACAGAAGCAGTATGCATAAAATGAAAGCCCTCCTTGGCACCCACAACTTTCTCAGAGATCACTGTTGCAAGCGGTGGGTTTTAGGTCTTTGTGGGTCTTTTTCCTGCCCAAGTGCATGTAACTGTACAAAAATATAACTGGTGTGTTTTAAATCACACGCAGACCAAAACTCTGCCCATTATTTGCAATTTTTAGATATTTGATACGACTTACAGGATTGTACATGTCAGTATATAGAGATTTGCCTAATTTTTTTAATAGGCTGCCTAATTTCCCACAGTACAGATACATCATAATTTATTTAAATAGTCCTTCCTTGATAAAAAAATATACGTGCTGTGTTCAGGTGTTTCAGTTGGGTCCGACTCTTTGTGGTTTTATGCACTGTGGCTCTCCAGGCTCCTCTGTACACAGGACTCTCCAGGCCAGAATACTGCAGTGGGTTGCCAGTACCTTCTCCAGGGGATCTTCTCAACTCAGGAATTGAACCTGGGCCACCTGCATTGCAGGCAGATTCTTTACTGTCTGAGTCACCAGGAAAGTCAAAGAAAGTCAATACCTATTTGCACAAGTTACCTATTATCCTTCTGTGGCAGCCACTAATCTGTCTCTAAGGATTTGCTTATTCTGAACATTGCATGTAAATGAAATGATTCAATATGTGGCATTTTGTATCTGACTGTTTTCACTGAGTGTATAGTTTTCAAAAGTCTCTCATATTGCAACATGTATCAGTACTTCATTCCTTTTTGTGACTGAATACTATTCCATTTTATGGCTATACCATTTTATCTCTCCATTCATCAACCCATATACCTTTGGGTTGTTTATACATTTTGACCAGTATGAATAATGATGCTCTGAATATTCATGAGCTAGCTTTTGTTTGAGCATATGTTTTCAATTTCCTTGGGTATGATTGCTGGGTCATATGAGAACCGTGTTTGGTATTTTGAAGGAATACCAGATTGTTTTCCAAAGTGTATGTGCCATTTTATGTTTCCACCAGCAATTTATGAGGGCTCCAAATTCTCCACGTCACTGCTAATACTTGTTATTATCTGCTGTTTGATAATTGTCTTCCTTGTGGGTGTGAAATAATACCATATTGTGGTTTTGATTTGCATTTTCCTAATGAATAGTGATGCTGACCATATTTTCTATGTGCTTACTGGAATCTTATATATCTTCATTGGAGAAATGCTTATTCAAATCCTTTTCCCATGTTTTTGAACTGGGTCATTTGTTTTTGTTTTAGTTTAGTTGTAAGAGTTGTTGTTGCTATTTTCTGTTTTAATACATAACGCTCATCAGATGTATGATTTGCAAATACTGTCTCCCATCCTGTAGGCTGTCCTTCCATTTTCTTGATTGTGTCCTTTGAAGCCCCAGGTCCAATTTACCAAAGTTTTATTTTGTGACTTTTGCTTTATTGTCATTGTGACACCAACATCCAAAGTCACAAAGATTTTCTCCTTTGTTTTCTTCTAAAGGTTTATAATTTTAACTCACAGTAAAGGTGTTTAATCAGTTTAGAATTAATTTTTGCATTTAATGTGAGGTAGAGTTCAAATATCACTCTTTTGCATATGAATATCTGTTGTCCCAGAACTATGTGTTGAAAACTTATATTTTCCTCATCAAATAGTCTTGCAGTCGTGGTTGAAAACCAATTGACCCTAAGTGTATGGTTTGCTTTTTCCTTGAAGTCTTCATTGTATTGCTTATATGTCCATGCTTATGTTAGGCCGATACTGTATACTGTCTTGATTATTGTAGCTTTGTAATGTTTTGAGGTCATAAATGTCATTTCTTCAATATTCTTCTTCTTTTTCAAAATTGTTTTGGCTTTTGGTATCAATTTTTCTCCTAGGTAAATTTTCTTTATCATATTGGCCTATAGGAATTCTTTCATAGTCTAGATAATAGTTTTTCACTTTCAATAGTTAATATTTCTCTGAGCCAATCACTTGATGCTGAATTCCACTTATTGTTTGTCATACACTGCAGATTTAATGAAGCCACATTTATTGATTTTTTTTTAATATTTGGTATCTATAATTTGTATCTTAATAAAATATTTTTAAATAAATTCCTTCTAGAATTCCTGATAAAAATTTGGTTCTTCCTTACATTTTTAAATTCATCTGTAATGTATTTTGAGTACTCCCCATAGTGTTATATCTTTTTTGCTTTTCCTTCAATTGAATACACAATGTTCTCAATAACTTTTATTGGATACTCTGCCACTTCTCCATATTTCAAAATGCCTCCATTGTCCCATAATATATTCCTAAATATACAGTTATATCTATACCTACCTGTATACATCTTGGTGTATATGCAGATATAGATACCTATCTATATGTATACATTTGGCTTGGGTTTTCTATTCTCTATATTAATTTATTTACTTAAGTCAACACCAATAGATACTTACAACTATTGTGGCTTTATAATATATTCTGCTTCTCATATGGTGGTCTCTGTCCTATTATTATTTTTTGTCTTTTTTAAACTTCCTTGGCTATTCTTGTATACTATTGTTCTTTGAGATAACTATTAGAATTTAAGTTCCAAAATATATTGCTATTTTGTTTTGGCTTTGATTAAATTTGTAAATCAGTTTGGCAGGGTATTGCTTTAATTGCAGTCTTCAGCATTGCTATCTACAAGTACAAGATGTTTCTATTTAAATTTTTTTTTATGGCTCTGTAGAAACTTTTACAGTTTCCTTCATATAGGTCTTGCAAATTTTCTATTAGTGAAACTTGCCTCGAATGTATACTTGATTGCTGATTTTTGGAAACTGGAGCCTAATTTTCCATAAAAATGATGTAATAGATAGTGGTAGGTGCCCAGACATAGTCATAGTCATAACAGAGGCAAGCAGTGAAGCTTAGTCTGAGCCCCAAAGTTAGATAATCTGAGGACCTCTTCCTGACTGTGTGACTTAAGCTCATTGCTTTCTCTTCCTGTTGTGGGGATTTATGTCAGATACAGTTTTCAATCAACATTAGTTATTATTATTAACTTATAAGAAGACCTGATTTGAGGTCCAATGTAGGCCATAGGTTAAGGCAGACACCTAGCTGCTTCTTTGGCTTTCAGTTTTGTGACTGAAGCAAAGTTATAAGGAATGGATTTGTTCTGGTTCATGGAATTGGGATGCTTGGAGACTTCCAGGTAGGGGAGGGAGAGGAAAAGCAGCATGAAATTTAGCAGTGGGCATTTAAACACAGGAGAGGGCAATGGTACCCCACTCCAGTACTCTCGCCTGGAAAATCCCATGGATGGAGGAGCCTGGTGGGCTGCCGTCCATGGGGTCACAAAGAGTTGGACACGACTGAGCGACTTCACTTTGACTTTTCACTTTCAGGCATTGGAGAAGGAAACGGCAACCCACTCCAGTCTTCTTGCCTGGGGAATCCCAGGGACGGGCAAGCCTGGTGGGCTGCCGACTATGGGGTCGCACAGTTAGACACGACTGAAGTGACTTAGCAGCAGCAGGAGCAGCATTTAAGCACAATGAGCAATTTGGCTTCCAAGGTGGCTCGGTGATAAAGAATCTGCCTGCCAATGCTGGAGATGCAAGAGATGCGGATGTGATCTCTGGGTTGGGAAGACCCCCTGGAGTAGGAAGTGGTGGGTTTGATCTCTGGGTTGGGAAGACCCCCTGGAGTAGGAAATGGCAGCCCACTCCAGCATTCTTGTCCGGAAAATTCCTTGGACAGAGGAACTGGTGGGCTACGGTCCATGGAGTCACAAAGAGTTGGGCACGACTGAGCGACTGAACATGCAGGCTCATGTCCTCTGCAGAGCACATCACCGTCTGCAGTGATTATGGAGTTCCAGAAAATTAAATCTGTCATGCTTTCACTTTCCCCCTTCTATTTGCCATGAAGTCACGGGACCAGATGACACGATCTTTACTCTCTAGTGATCTATAATTTCTTCCAGTCCCTTCCTCCCCCCGCCACCACTCTTTTTTCTAAATCTTTGGGTTTAAAGCAGAGACCATTTCCTTCTGAAGAGCTCCTTGAACTCTGGTTGTTCTCCCTACTGGATAAATCTTTATAGTCTGTTGCTTAAATTATTTTCTAAAATCTGATTGTCTTAAAGTAGCTTCTAAAAGTGTTTGTGTATTTGGCAACTGTTCACATTATGTCTAGTGAAATATATTTTGAAGACAAATGTGTTACACAGATGCACAAATGTGCTTCCTACCCCTAATCTCATGGCCTGTAGCTCACCATACAGAAATGTGGTGGAGCTAAATACTGTAAAATGCCTAGAGATTGTCTATTGACTTTCTAGTTCATTTACATCACACTAGAGTACATAAAATACTGCATACACTTTCCCCCCAGACACAATTTTAGGCTCCCACAAAACTTAATAAAAGCTTCAATATTGACTAGAAGGTAAGCGGTTAGCCCTAAGACTGCCAGTAGGGTATGGATGCTAAGATGAATCAGATGAGCCTGAGGTTCCTAATTATTTCTGTTTAAGTGCAGACAATGATTCTGTCTGTTCCTAGTCAGGACTGACCTCAATTGTGATTCCAGTTTTGGTACAAATGGGCTTTTGACCCAGAGTGGGCATGGAAAGTCTTCCAGGCTTTCCTCAGTTACTCACCTGTGAACCAACCAGCGGGTCTTCCAAAGTTCTCCAAGCTTTCATCTAAGCAAAAAATACTGTCAGTTTGCAGCTGTCTCCTGAAAAGTTTATAGATATGTACTGTGTTCTGAATTGTGTAGCCCTCGGTAAAAGAAATTGGATGGAATTGAAACAAAATATCTGACCCTTACCTTTAAAAAATTTGCCATTTATTAGAGAATTAAGTGATACCATTTACTTTATTTATACAAATAACTAAATAAATGATAAGCCATTTATTTTACCTTCATATTTTGGTGTCTTGGTTTTGGAGAATGAACCAGTTATTCAGAATCCAACTATCCATTTTATTCTCTCATCCTCACATACATGTGTGAACACATCCTCTCCCACTTCCCCAAACCACTCCCCAGTACCACAGAACACATAAAGAGAGCTTTGTGAGAGAGGTGGGTTTTGAAGCGAGGAGAGGGGCAGGCTTGAAAGCGAGTGCATTATTCCAGGTCTCAGAACTGGTGCGGAGGAGTTTAAAATCAGGAGTGGGACAATCAAACGTGGAGAAGTTTAGCTTGGGGAGGACGGAGGGAGCCTGAGTGGGAGACTCTTCAGAAGGCCTGGAGTGCAGAGGGAGAATGGAGACATTTTTCCAAACAAGATTAAACGGCAGCTACCAAAGAAGAGAGACAAGGACCAGAATCAATCTTCAAAAAAAAAAAAGAAACTAGCAAACTGAGACACAACTTAATAAAGATATTAAGATGACTCAAACACTCCCTTTCTTTTCACCCATCGAAGGATAAAACTGGGTGAGTTCCCAAAGTCTACCTACGAAGTGGCCGTAAAGGGAGACATGCCGTCCCCATCCTGTTGTATCTGTATGGTCGTCAGCTGAGCATCTGTTCTCTCATCAAAGCAATGTGACATTTAAGACACAGAGTCAAACAGATGGCTGTATTTTGCTGAACTGGACTTTAATGAAAAAGTCCAGATTCTTTTGTTGCGGAGCAAAGGGATTATTGCTTTAGAGGGTGTTCATCGTAGGGGGGAAAAGATAATGCTACATCAAAGAATTGAGATGGAGAAGGGAATACTGAGATGATTTCACCTCTCATGAGAGAGAGAGAGAGAGAGAAAAAAAAGGAAATATAGATAATGTGAAATAGTCCAAATTCATCAAAGGGAAAGCTAAACCCGGGGTCCATTTAAAATCCTGGGTACCCTCATTAAAAGGAAAGACATTTCAGCTGACCTGGTTCAATGCAAGAAATACTGAATGAGGTATGCATTCATTCTACTAAAAACAGAACAAATTCAAAGAGGTAGGATGAATACCAAATTATCACTAGAGGGAAGAGTGCAAAAATTTAAGTTTTCCAAAAAACCTTAGCGTTTTGAGCTGAGCAATCCACAAAAGACTGTGTTGGTCTAATTTTTAACAGGCTGTGTGCTCTCCTCCTCTTCACAGAAAATTTGTTAGATGCTCCTCAATCTAGGCTGCATCTTCATGGGTTTGTCAAAGGGAAGTTATCCCAACAGAAACGTCACGTGATACCTTGTCAGAGATCATCACTTGGTATCAGCTCCATACCAATCCCCAAAATAGCTTCATACACTTGGAGATCTTTTTCTATTTAAATGGTTCTGAAACTTCTGATATTGAAAGTGCTATTTCCCAAATAGTTATCTTTGTAACATTTTAAAAGGAAAAGAGTAGAGGAGGATTACGAATGGGGTTCTTTCCCAAAGCTCCTTAACAGAATGCAAATAAATGAAAAACTCAATACAGCACAGGGTGCTTTAATTAAAAATGGGTACATGTGACATAATAAAAATAACAAGAGAGTGAACTGTACCTAGAATTTGATAACCTTTTATAAAAATAGCTCTTAATCAGTAGCAGAATTTAAGTATTGTTTGTTAATATAGACAATTTTTCAGTATTTGTCTTTATAAATAAAGATTCACAAAGGAAGATTCACTTGCTGAGGCTTAGAATTCATTGATTATTCACCAAAGTCATGGGCTGCAGTCTGTCATTCTCTCAGAGTACTACTCAGAATTCTAAGAACCCAGTATCTCCAAGGAGTCTTTCGTTAGTTCCCTCAGCACCAACTCAGTGTCTAAAGACACAGGTTATTTCAAATCAGGGGTTTGAAGTGCATCTTCTAATAACTATAGGCAAAGGAAAAATCAGTTTGCTCTCCTCTAACTCATGAAAATAGCCCTGATTGTCAGATAAACGTAAAAGGAAGTGATCAGTGAACCTGACTCTGACAAATGCAATAGGTTCTTAAGCAGCTTATGTGAGAATGATTACATGTTACCCTGGACCTGTCTACTTCAAAGGAACATTTTTCCCACTTGATATTTGAGTCCATTTAGTTATGAAACATTAAAAAGGCAATTCTCCATGCTCTTTTCAGCAAGATAAATAGAAAATCAGTAGAGATCTTTTTTAAAAAATAGTTTTAGTATAGACTTTACTGCTGTTAATGGTTCATGTATCTCCCTTCTATTCTTTCTGTGTGGATGTATCTTTTTCAGTAAAATGAGATCATAGGATACACAGTGCTGTGCAATCTGCTTTTTTCAGTCAGCGAGCCACATGTTTCCATTTGAGTAAATTCAGGTACTGATACTCAGGCTGGGCTTAGATTACACGATCAACCCCAAATAGTCTATAGAGGGTGCCCTGCAGGACCACACACTGAAATTGACTGTTGTGTCCAAGTTCCTTGCAGTTCAGCACATTCTCTTTCTCATAACCATGTGTTAGAGAGAATGGGCCAGCTTGTCTGCAGAATGTTCCACCTTTTGGATTTGTCTGCCTGTTTCCAGTTCTGCTTTTTTTGATCCAGCATAACAAAATTCTTCTGCTTGAATGGAATAATCTAAAATTTTACTAGTAGTTGCAATAGCTAACGAAATGATCAGAAAGCTGCATTAAAGTTTTCACAGTACTGTTGCATGGTCCCCTCGGTCCCCTTTCTGGCAGAATCATAAACATCCCCCACTTGGACTTGTAGGTTGAAAAGCAGCCTTATTTCAAGATTTCCTTCCCCATTCTCTTGCTTTCAGAACCACATGGATGAGCACAAAGTTTTGTTTATAAACCTTTAATTTAAAGAAAGAGATTGACAATTCAATTCTTGACGGTTTGCTTGGTTTCCAAATACTACTTCTGATAAGTGGCCAGCATGAATCTGGACTAATATATTATAATAACTTGATATCATTTTCACCATCTTCATTCCTGTAGAAAGTTATAAGTTGCTCTTCTGTATTGTACTTCTGATAATTGTTCCAAAGTGATGATAAAACTCATGTGAAAAGACCCTGATGCTGGGAAAGATGGAGGGCAGGAGGAGAAGGGGACGACAGGATGAAATGGTAGGATGGCATCCCTGACTCAATGGACATGAGTTTGAGTAAGCTCCGGGAGTTGGTGATGGACAGGGAGGCCTGGCATGCTGCAGTCCATGGGGTCGCAAAGAGTCGGACACGACTGAGCGACTGAACTGAACTGACTGATTAAACAGTTCAGTAAACCAGGTGTCCATCACTTTCTCAATCCTTAAAAAGGAAATTTTCTTCTGCAGTAGGATTTAATAAGCCTTTTTACCAATATTAACTACATAACTGCAATTATAATTAGTTAAGAGCTTTCAGTCTATTTAACACTTATATATTCCTTTAAAAACTTTAGAAAGCAACAAGTTTATATGAACGTGGTTGTCTATCATGCATTTGTCAAATAAATATATTATTACTCTCTGGAATTAGATACTTAGATTTATTTTAACAGGCTAGTAACATTTAAAAATAGAAAACATTTATTGAGTGCCTACTATGGGTCAGGCACTTGAATAAGCACTTTGCAAGAAATGTTTAACCTAAACCTCAAAAATTCTTGTGGTATAGTTACTCATTTTCTATCTTACACTTGATACCAAAAAAAGAAAAAAAACCAAAAAAACCCAGAAAAGTTAAAATGTGTTTTTTTTTTTTTTATTGGGAGGACAGATTTTAAAAGGTACCTTGGTTAAAGAAACAAATGCAGAAATATACTTAATGATTTTCATCTGTGTGTCTGTTTTAGAATAGTCCTCTGGAGAAGTTGTCTTCCATAGTTGTCGGCCATATACTCTAGGGGGAGATACCTACCTAAGGAGTAGCCTTATATTCCCAAAATAGGAGGAGCCAGGAAATGAATGTCATGTGAGCACCATGAACTTAGCCTCAGAGAGCATGCGGATGGTACTGTTTTGTCTGCTACCAGATTGGTGGACTGGACCAGCATCAGGGTCCTAGCCTGGCCCAGATACCATGTCTCCACCAAGGAGGTTCTTTTTCTGATTGGACTCTCCCAGGCAATAGCAAAACTGATGCTGAGATTGGAACAGCATAGGCTTCATTCAGTGGCCTAAGAATGGAGAAGGGGGAACTTAATTCTCAAATCAACTCCTCACCTCAGTTTGGGTGCAGACATCAAAAATATAGGAGGGGTGACATCAAAGGGAGAGGTTTGGCCTTCCCTGGTAGCTCAGTTGGTAAAGAATCCACCTGCAATGCAGGAGACCCTGGTTCGATTCCTGGGTTGGGAAGAGCCACTGGAGAAGGAAAAGGCTACCCACTCCAGTATTCTTGGGCTGCCCTGGTGGCTCAGCTGGTAAAGAATCCATCTGCAATGAGGGAGACCCTGGTTCGATCCCTGGGTTGGGAAGATCCCCTGGAGAAGAAAAAGGCTACCCGCTCCAGTATTCTTGCCTGGAGAATTCCATGAACTGTATAGTCCATACAGTCACAAAGAGTCGGACATGACTGAGAGTCTTTCACTTTCACTTAGGAATATTCATGAGTTATTTGAGACCATGCATGTGGTTTGAACCTGGGACTAATGCAACTCTCCCTTTCAGTCCTTCTATGGGTCCAGTGTTGTCATGGCAATTGTCAATGGTCCTGGTACTGGTGAATGTATCACTTAGCATGCTAATATATTATAATGAGTATATGATGAGGCTCAAGCTCTACTGGAAGTCAAATCTTTTGCCATCTTGGACCTTGTTGGTTCTAACTGATTCTTGTCCTTTTTTTTTTTTTCTTTGCAGCTTCCTCCTGAAACTTGAAAATTGCTCAGTTGTGTCCATCTCTGCAACCCTGTGGACTGTAGCCTGCCAGGCTCTGCTGTCCATGGAATTCTAGAGGCAAGAATACTGGAGGGGATAATCATTCCCTTCGCCAGAGGATCTTCCCAACCCAGGGATCAAACCCGGGTCTCCTGCATTGCAGGCAAACCCTTTACTGTCTGAGCCACCAGGGGAAGCCCAAAACCAGGGAAGTCCTGACACTTAGGTGAGAGTAATTGGTTTCTATTTGAGGGAAGGGCAGTGGTATGATTCTGGGAAATCATCCTGTCACGGAGGATGTTGCATATGAGACAGTTTTGATTAGATAGCCTTTGGAGAGTCATCATAACAGATAGCAACCAAAGGATCCTCCACCCTCCAAAACCCCAACTTTACTTATATTGATTCTACTGCGTTTTTAAATTTACTTTACATATCTGCTAATGCTAATATTAATGGACTGATTCATACAATGGAAGTGTTTATTTTGAAAACAGACAGGAAAGAGGGCATGTAAATGCCACCCATTAAAGTCTTTTAGTTTGATGGTCTGTTTCCTTTTGGAATAAAAAATATAATACTTTGTCTCTATGTAAATATCTTATGGGAAGTCTAATTATCAGGTATCCAGAAATGAATAATCTGACTAGAAGAATAATGTATAGTTTTAGCCATTACTACAATGCTTCAAAAGTTTCAGGGTTAAATTAAATTAATAACTGAAATATAGGAATGTTAGAAAAGAAAACTCTCAGGAAATAAATATTCTACTTAATTCCTAGAATAAAATATTCTTGGACTACACTCATTACCATATTGTGCCTTGATTCAGATAACAGACTAATTATAGTCCTAGGTGGGTACTAAGTGTATTCTGGACAAGAAAAAAATAGTGCCTTTATTTCCAGAGCTTGGATGTGAGAATGTTCTAAAAAGATATCCAAAGTCAAGAATATCCATCAATTATGTAAAGCAATACTGAACATGTTATTTAATAGTGATTACAATAAAACTTAGGGCTTCCCAGGTGTCTCAATGGTAAAGAATCTGCCTGCCAATACAGGAGACACAGGAGATGTGGGTTCAACCCCTGAGTCGGGAAGATCCCCTAGCGGAGGAAATGGCTACCCACTCCAGTATTCTTGCCTGGGAAATCCCATGGACCAGGAAGTCTGAAGGGCTACAGTCCATGGGGTTGTAGAGTCAGACATGACTGAGCAGCTGAGCACGCATGGGTGCACAATAATAGTTACCATTAATTGGGCACTCATTTTATGCTAAGTACTTTACCTGAATTAATGTAATGCTTACAATAATTAGTATTATTTGCTGTTTGCAGATGAGGAAACCAGGCCTAGAGATATTAAAGTCAGGTCTTTTAAGCCCAGATCTCACAACCAAGATGGACTATTCTCTGGATTTTAAAGCAGGTCTGTTCTTAACTTTTATATCATAGTGTCTTCCACAACTCTATTTAAAGTTCAGCTCAATTTATTAATAATATCAAACTTTCAATAAAGCATATTAAATTGTTGAAAATAGTTATGGAGCTTTTACTAAGCATCATAAGTTGTGATCAAAATGGGACCTAGGAGCTGTAAATACTGTGTTCCACACCCTGGAAGCTTCCAGATAAGTATGGAGTGGGTAAGACAACTATTAAGACCAGTAAACTGTGTTTATTAGCAGTGCAAATTTCTGATTTTAGTTTCTTTTTATGGTGAAAGGGTGACAGAGGAAAGGTGTGGAAGTTACCAGTCCTCTAAGTATGAAGGCAGCAAACACTTCTAATGAGCAAACTGTGACCCTGTCACGTGCAGAACAAAATAGCAGAGATAAATGCTGGGCAGGATTTTATTGCATATCCCTCTTTCCCCAGTTTCCACTGTGACTGAATAACCAGATTTGTAGTATTTGTTTCTCTGCAACTTCCCTAAATTTTATTTCCTTATTCAGCCATTAAATGGAGTAGCTTTGTCACACGTTGAAATATACATTTATTGCTTTAGCATGATGATATGCAATTGTACATTTATCAAAATCCAGAGAAAAGTGTGTTAAATGTTACCATTAACATTTAAAACATGAAAAATTGTCATCAAATTTTATAGTATAATGAAAAATCATGGGAAGCACTTAATATGTTAGTATCTGAAGTTACTGCTTGGATAATACAGAAATGGAGCTGTTTTCCCTCTATTATCCATCTCACTAGTTTCCTTGCATTTGAAAAGTATTGGGGTCTATATTTTTACCAGGATATTTTCTGCATAAATAAAAATGAAGTTCCTCACAACCTCTATTTCTACATAAATTCCTCATTTCCTTTAACATCAAAAGAAGTCTCTTAATGGCTTCTAGGAAATTGAGTGATTATTTACCCATGAACCTAAGATGTGAATGCTGGGTGAAGGTGGACATCTAGATAGGTTTCATTATGAAAAAACAGTGGGAAGGTGCAAACGTCACCAGTCCTCCAAGTATAAAGATAAAAAATGCTTATGAGCACAATGTCCTTGTCATGTGTAGAACAAAATCAGTAGAGTTAAATAAAGAAAGTTTCTTAGTAGCTGTATAATTTAAATTTCTCTGCCAATAAACTTCATGCCCCCAATGGGTGTTGGCTGGTAAACCCCAGTATACAGCATGGCATGTAACACAAATAGATGTTTTGTTTTTAATAAAAGAATAAATAATCAATGCTAAGAAATCCTGAAGTTTATGTATATCTTCACATGCATAATGAGTCATATATGCCACTTTAAAAACTTTCTTATTTGGGGATGCTTTAGTATATCAAAAGAGCAAGAGGGGATACAAAAACCAGAACTGCTTTAATTATTCAACTTTCATTTTGACATTTGACATTTCATTTGACAGTCCAGATACTGGAAGTTTGTAGATGAATGACTACAGAACTTAACACAGTGAACTCCAATCCTGGGTCATAAATGGAGCCTCAGTTGGGTTTTGCACCATCACCTTTTAAACGATTACACAGTGAATTGCATAGTGTAGATTTGTGTAGTTAAAATGCTTTCTACACACTGAATCTAAAACATAAAGTTATTCAACTGGAAAGAATTTCACTAAGTCAGTTCACAAAGGGTTGGTCCAGCTTTCCGACTGGTCTGCATGGTGACTTCTACAGGTTGAAGGGGAATATCATTTGGATTTCCTTTGTAACCAACAGAGAAAATGGCATGAAAAGAGTGCAGATATGTGAGCGGATATACTTCCCTGTGTCTCCCTGGTTTCTCATGATGTAGGCTGAAGTTTGGTGGTTTAGTCACCAAATGATGAGGAGGCTTCCAGGTTAGAGAAACCAAGAAAGCAAAGGCCACTGCAGGGGCCAAGACCAGGTCAGTACTGAAGACTCTACCCACATCAGACATGGATTTCTAGGCTCAGACCTTGTTCTGTCCTGTTGCTCTTCTTCCTCTGCTGCTGACTCTTGGCCTGGCTTTCTCCCAGATCTCCTTTACCTCCATGCTTCATTGTTGTGACAAGGGCAAGAGAAATTGCAAAGAACATGTACATCTAATAATAATAATAAGAAGAAGAACCAAAAATAAAAAAAAACCTCTTGCCATAGGACCGTGAAGGGTCAACTTAAATTTTCTGTATCTGAGTGTTTTATCTGAAAAATGGGGTTAAAAATTCTTTTCTTTTAAAACTTTTGAAGAACTGGAGAATATAATACATGTAAAAGGAACCCAGAGGCATTGGTAATCAGATATCATTCTTCCTATTATTATAATCAGTCATCCATGGTAAGGTGAATTTTGCTTCTCACTTTAACTGTGGACTGAGCTTTAAAGGCTAGAAGGGTGCCTGAGGATCTACCTATAATAGGGAAGAAACTTTGTATTTATATTGCAAATCAATCATTAAAGGGATGTTGCCTGTATGTTTGTGCACGTATGCTCAGTTGTATCCGACTCTTTGTGACCCCGTGGACTGTAGCCCGCCAGGCTCCTCTGTCCATGGGATTCTCCAGGCAAGACTACTGGAGTTGGGGAATGAGCATTCCCTGAGAATCCTGCTTCCCAGGTAATGAGCATTACGTTAAAATACCTTTGTGTAGCTCACAGAGAAGGGCATCACCAGGCCCACCTGTGAACAGCCGCAGAGGGGAATCAATTAACCCATTGCCTCTGAAGACTGACCAGGACTAGGGAAGGTCTGACTTTACACCCTCCCTTGTTAGCATAAAAGGAGCCTGAATTCTAACTCAGGCAAGATGGTTACTTGGGGGCACTAGTCCACCATCTTCTCAGTTTGCTATCTTTCTGAATAAAGTTGTTATTCCTTGCCCCAACAGCTCGTCTTTTGATTTATTGGCCTGTTGTGGGCTTCCCTGATGCCTCAGATGGTAAAGAATCTGTCTGCAATGCAGGAGACCTGGGTTTGATCCCTGGGTTAGGAAGATTTCTTTGAGAAGGGAATGGCTACCCAGTCCAGTACTCTTCCCTGGAGAATTCCATGGACAGAGAAACCTGACGGGCTATAGTCCATGGAGTCACAAAGAGTCAGACACAACTGAATGACTAACACTTTTCACTTTCTCTTTTTGTGTGGCAAACAATGTGAGCTTAGACGTGGATGCCACCCAACACAGCAGTCCACGTGGTAGGCTCAGCATTTCATGTTTGTCCAACTGCATTTGTTAACTATAGCCTACATTTTAAGCTATTAATTTCCTCTCTTTCATTGTTGGACTTTTTTCCTTTGGTTTTTATTAAAATGATGACAAAAATGAATAGTATTGTATATTGTACAAAGCAGCTTTATGTACAGTATCTCTTCTGCTGGTCCAACAGCCTGCAATATCATTATTCTCATTTCATAGATGGAAAACTGAAGCTGAGTAATAATGGGAAAATTGCCCACATAATTCAGACGACAGTGTTGGACTATTCGGTTTTCACCATGCCACTGTTGACTGCTCCTGTGTTTTACATTTCCTGAGGTTGGCTGGTTTTACATGATAGCACAAGTGAACAAGGGATCATTGACATAAAAAGAGTAAGATTTGAGTGTGTAAAGAGCAGAATGTGCACAGAGAGTTGGGATCTACAGAAACACTCTCTAGAACTGAAAGGACTTATTTGGCCTTGAAGTTCACTGGGGTATAACAGCTATCCACCATCACACCCCCTGCCCTTGACACCTTTTCAATCTGTAACCTATGACTCTAGAATCCAAGTTCACCAATTTTCACCCATCTTGATGCATCTCAACTTTTTTAATAAAGAAAATTTCCTTTGAAAGTCAACCATGGGTCTGTACTTAGGAAAATATGTGCCCAACATAATCCATGAAGAGAGGTAAACTCGAGTCCAAATGACTGCCCCTTTTTCCCACTGACTCTCTTTGATTACACTGGGCCAGCAGACATTTTTCAAAAGTCTTCCAGCTGAGTAAAATACTTGAAGGGTTAACACGTAATGACCAATTCTTTCATTGTAAGACCGACAACCATGTATCATTAAAAAGAGTAGTGGGCCATTTATCTGTAGCTTTCAAAAATTTTTAAATACGTACTGTATCTGAATCCTCACACATATCATAAAAGCAGTGAAATCAAACAATCATGGTTCATAACTGGCCTTTGATTTTTATATCCATGCATGTAAAAAAATAAAAGAAAGAGAGGGAAAACCAAACATGTGTGCTGCCTTTTAATAAAGACCATATTAAAAATTCAATAAATAGCAATATCTCTGATCTCTTAACAAAAGCTTCTGGTGTACAGGAAATTAAATGAAAAAAAAAAAAACCTTGTTAATCCTTTTTGATTTCTGTACATTGTAGCTAGAAGCAGAATTCTTTAGCTCACAGATTTCTTTTTTTTTTTCTCTTTTAAACATTTAAAAAATCTTTTCTTACACCAATGTCTGGGCAACCCTATAAATGCAGCTGGATTCTTGGAAGCATATAAAAATAAAGGCGGGGGTTGCAGGGTGGGGTAGCGGGCAAACAGTGTGTCATTGCCTCATCCCGGTGGCCTTGCAAGGGGGAAGCCACCTCGAACCAGGTGATAACCTGCTAGACTTTATCTCATCTTCTCCCGCCCTCCCTGAAGCTGCCAACACTTCGGCTGGCTGTTAGGCATTTTAAATATCCCCCCTGAGCCCTAACCTCACCCTCTCTCTCTTCTTGTCAGCTGGAATGTCTCAGAGCTGTCAGAAGCTTGTTGCTTATTGATGTTTCCGTGTGTTTTATGTCTTTTCTGAGCTATGACAGGCCCTGACACAGCGCTGATTTCAATCAGGCTGCTTCTGGAGAAGCCTAAGTTTTTAGCTGCACAATCCACGTCTCCAGCCTACTTCAGAGGCCTCGGTCTAATGAAAATGTTTCAGGAGGCCGAAATAAAGGCCCCGGGCTCAACAAACAGCAGCTGAGGAATTCACAAGCCTTGGAAAAAAAAAAGTGTGTCCGCGCGTATGCACACCCACACACACACACAGGCAAACACACACACCATGGTCCCCCCACCTCCTTTTGTTGTAAGAAAAGCAAGAACAGAAAGTGACCTCGGGAGCCAAAGGTTCTGACACTGAATCAAATCCCTTTAGACCTGAACTGACAGGCTAGGCCTGGCTTTAGATTACGTTATCACATCTTAGAACAGGCTTGTATGTACCTCAGGATTCCCTCCATATAAAGAGCTGGCGGTTTTACCCCTGCCGCCTATTAAGTCAAGTTCTGCTGTCTTGTCGGGAATGAAAGCCCATCACATAGAGGGTGGGGGTAAAGGGGAGGGGGCAGGGAACAACCAGCAGAAAGGAAAATAAAACGTGTGGCTGGTGGTGAACCCATTTCTGCTATTTACAAGGCTGGTCATGAGCAGATTAAAAATACTAGGAAATTGCTCTTGGTAAATCGCATGTGATTTCCTGAAACTTATACAAACAACTCATTTTATACCATGTTGGTCCTATTTAAACTAGACAAATAAGGGTCTTTGGAAACCAAAGGCATTTTTTTCTAGCTCAGATGAGATCAGCACGTGTATTTGAAGGCCGCCATCAAACTCACTCCCGGATACTTGAGCATAGAACTGCTCGTTTTGTGTCTGTGTCTGACAAGTTGGACAAACCTGAACCAGTCAAGTGATCTCTGTGCGTCTGCTTCTCCAATTTAAAATGCTGTAGCCTTGTTTCTCAGAACCAGGGCGTTTTTCGTTATTGGGCTTCTTGATTTTAAAAATCAAGCTGTTTGTTAACCCCCAATCTCCTAATTTATCCTTTCTCCTCACCTTGCCCCGTGGTAATCTTAAATTTGTTTTCTAAGTCTGTGAGCCTGTTTGTTTTGGAAATAAGTTCATTTGTATCACTGAATCAATCTGCTGTACATCTGAAACTAACCAACGTTTTATTTTACTCCACATAAAATAAAAAATTAAATGACAAAAAGTCAAGCTATTGATAAACAAGATCCTACCATATAGCACAGGGAACTATATTCAATATACTACAATAAACCATAATGGACAAGAATATGAAAAAGAATACATATATGTATATATATGTATTAATATATCAGTTTGCTGTACATCAGAAACTAACATAACACTGCAAATCAACTATATTTCAATTAAAAAAAATAAAAGTTATTGGCAGAGCTACTAATAAACTGACAAGGCTCTGATGATGAAGACTAAATTTAAAATTTCTCAGGGACTAGCATTCTGCTTTTTTCCATGGCAAGGCAACCCTTGCTGGCCTGCAGTGAATATTTATGATACATTAAGACTTTCTAGTGGAGGAACACACTTAAATCATATTATGCTAACAACATGTAGAATGAAAATATTTCTTGAAGGATAAATATCCTAAGTGAAACAGATGTTAACAAAGAATCTCAAAAAGGTTTTGGTTTTGTCTGGAAACGTGCAAGGTGCTTCCCTGGTGGCTCAGATGATAAAGAATCTGTCAGCAGTGCAAGAGACCCGGGTTGAATCCCTGGGTTGGGAAGATCCCGGGAAGAAGGGGATGGTTACCCACTCCAGTATTCTTGCCTAGAGAACCCCATGGACAGGAGAGCCTGGCAGGCCCCAGCCCATGGGGTCGCAGAGTCAGGCACGACTGAGCTACTAACACAAAATAGGCAGAAGGGCCAAGCACACAGGCTTGAAAGCTCAGGCTCCCAGACTCAGGCCTGACTCATCTGTGCTAATGTGTAAAAAGTGAGATTTTACATTCAAATATGGACTTGGAGCTCTTTGCGGAAAAAAAAAGAAAGAAAGAAAATCAGCCAGTTTGGAGATGGCAACAATCAGCTGACTGAGTCACAGCCACCTCATTAGACCAGCCCTGCATTCTCCAGGGGCCACAACTGAGCAACTCTTTTCTCCCCCTCTATATTTAGGGGTCTGGCCGCTGCAGCATCTGATTTACAAACCCTAATTTGAAGTCAGGCAGTGCTGTGTTTGGATGTCAGCTCTTCTGCCTCCTGGCTGAGTCACTTCAGACAACTTACTTAACTGTCCTGGGTTTTCTTAGACCCAGAAGGTGAAGAATAAGTTCTACTTCAAATGCTATATTGATGACTGACATCACACGTGCAAAATGCTTGACTCATTTAAAAAAAACAACAAACCTTCAAAAAATGTGTTGCATCTTCCCATCTCTTCTTTGGAGGGAATAGAAATATTATTACCCTTGTGTCTGCTCGGTTTCCAAGTGAAAATTTGCTGGGCTGAGTTAGAGTTTTTGTGGTTTTAGCTTAAAATAAAAAAAAAACACAAAAAACCTCTCTGCCTCTCAGCCACATTGAGTGAAAATTATCGCTAAAAAAATGGTTCTTCCACCTCCATTCCACTTTTTTTAAAAATGTTATGATATTTTTAACAATATTAATATAATAACAGTAGCATGTGTTTATTGGGTTAGTCTGTATTTTATGACTTAGTATCGAATTTATGGCTTGTTTTTACCAGTACTGTCACTATTAATTTTTGTTCCCATTTTTTTCATCAGCTGGAACATTGTCATAGGACTATTGCCTGCCTGTGATAAGCAGTCTCTGCTATTATTATTTCAGGTCTGCTTATCAACAGTCAACACATCTCCCCAAATTATTTTTTTTAGAACAACTATGTTATCAATTTAACGCTTTGGTCACCAAAGAGTCCCTTCCTTGCAGCCACTCGGGAAAATTCTGGCACGCTAGGCTCTAGAGTGGGAAATTTAGGGGAGTGGTCAGAAAGAGAGCTGTCACTACAAGAATACCATGGGGTGTAGAGACTGTTTTCACAATATGAGTTTAAGATAGGAATGCATCCTGGTCCCGACTCCTGACCCAGCCCAGGCAAACTGTAGTCGGGAGCCAGGGCCACTAGTGACCCTTGGAAGGGCTGGTAGAGAGAGAAGCACCGTCTGGGAACTCCCAGAGATCAGGGGCTTGCCAGGCTCTCTGAAAGCGACTGCCAATTTGGCCTAGTCTCAGCTGACTGCATGCCCAGGAGGGAGGGGACGGCAGTAATAAAGCAGTTTAGTGGAGAAAGATATTGCTTCAAGCTCCCAAGGCTTCTAGTCTATTTAATGACAACATTATTCACTCACAGATCCACACACATGCAAGCGCATGCACACACACACAGATACACACAGACAGACCTGTGAATGCTCATATGATAATCAGAATACGTACGATCTTTGGGGCAAAGAATGATTGATGGCCAAATCAGAAAGGTTGCAGTTGAAAGCCAAGATTCAGATGATCCCAGGAGTGATAGAACTCTCTAGAGTTTTTCTTTTGTAATGAAATCTTGGGGGAACATTGGTAGCTTCACCCCAGCAGGCTGCATTTGGACTGAGGCCTGGGGTTCTGTTGTCAGCCCCCTACAACTGGTTATCTCCGGCAGCTCTCCCAGGATCTTGTGCTTTAATTGGGAGGCACAGTTGACTCCTGATGGTGATCTAAGGGGTCCAGGTCTAAGAAACCTTTGAAACTTTTCAGAGAAGATGCCACTCACAATAATCCAAGTTCATGTTTATATGTATACAATATGTGCCAAGATATACGTGTACGTCATGTCAGGATGGTATTTTAAAATTAGTTTTCCTCTACTAAAATGTGCCACTGTAAAACAGTCATGTTCTTTTTCTTTTTTTTAAACAAAAATGCTACAATTCTGAAAACTCATAGGAGAGAAAACTCCCTAATGACTAGGGAGAATTTTATGTTTTTTATGGTAGTCCCATTTGAAGAGCTACCCTGGTAACTCAGATAGTAAAGAATCTGCCTGCAGTGCATGAGACCCAGGTTCAATTCCTGGACTGGGAAGATCCCCTGGAGGAGGAAATCGAAACCCACTCCAGTATTCTTGCCTGGAGAATCCCATGGATGGAGGAGCCTGGTGGGCCACAGTGCATGGAGTTGCAAGGAGTGGGACACAACTGAATTAGTAACACTTCATTTGAAGAGCAAATATCAAAACCACACTTTACTGTTATAGTGAGAAAGATATTTCACAATGAACAGGAAGAAGCAAATTTTACTTGATGCAGTAAGAGAAGACATATTTACCAAGTGCTTAGATTGTTTAAGCATCTGTTTGTGAAATCCTCAGAACCACCGGGAGAGGTAGAGGAATCATTGTTCCCACCTTATGGAGGAGAATACTGAGGTTAGCATGTCCAAAGCCACACAGTTGGCATATGAGAGAGCTAAAGGTTTAATTCAGGCTTTCAGGTGTTCTGTCTCTAATTTTATTAAGCTTTGTAAGTCCACTGTTTGAATTAATTTAATAAATGCTGAGACCATTTCTAGCAGGGTTTTTTTTTTTTTTTTTTTTTTTTTAATTTAAGCACCTGGAGCTACCTTAAATATTTTATACACAGTTCTAATAGGAGTGCATTTTTTAAAATAAAAATAAAGGTACCTTTTAACAATACACAGAAAAACTATAACAGATTTTTTTGCAAAGATGTCCCTGCAACTTGATTGTTATGGAGTCTCTAGGACAGGTAAGGAAAGTAAAACCGTTTCTAATCCATTTAACCAGAGGAATTGCTTCTCTTCACATTTTCTAGAAATTGAGATTCAAATTTAAAGGTTTGATCTACAAATTTTTAAGGGAGATAACTCAGTCTTTCCTCTTTTGTTAAAGTAACGGCATCTACAATTGACTAATTACAGAGAGAATTGGGCATTCCATGAAGATTAAGGGCAAGCAGCTAATTACACCCACAAGTGGCTAACAGCAGCTACAATTAGCTGTTTATAGGAGCAATTATTGGTGTAGCCAATTCTGTACCCCAAAATAATTACAGGTGCAAAATCTCACATGCCGTTAGAAATGTTCTCTTTCAGAATGCTGGCCCTGTAGATGTAGATTTCTCCATTTATTCTCCTGGATAGAAAAATAACCAGAAATTTAAAATTTAAGGTGCCAACATGGTATCAACTATAAAACTATGTTTAATAAATTTATTTTTATGCTTGAGAAACTGTAAATTTACTTCATACGCTCTATTAATACTTTAAGCATTAGAAAAATACAGAAATAAAGAAAGCTTAAAGGGGTAAGTTTTATTTCTACTTTGTGAGAATAATTCACTAGTTTTAAAATATTTAAAAACATGTTTTGAAGTAAGATCAAACTACAACATATACTAAAATTATTGTTATTGTTCCAATTTCTGTGTTTATTCCTTGACCTTGAGGCAGGATTGATTCGTGGACTCAATGATTATCTCTGGAATTCCTAACATATTTTAGTATTTTCTGGGTGTGTGAACTTGAAATGTTCCGAGTGTGTGTGCTCAGTTGTTTAGTCGTGTCTGTTTTGTGATCCCATGGATTGCAGCCCATCAGCTTCCTCTGTTCATGGGATTCTCCAGGCAAGAATACAGGAGTGTGTCGCCACGTCCTCCTCCAGGGATCTTCCTGACCCAGAGGTTGACCTCTTAGCTCTTGCGTCTCCTGCATTGGTAGGCAGATTCTTTACCACTGAGCCACCTGGGAAGCAAAATCAAGGTACCCATGGGTGATTCTCCACCTTCCCAACTTCCTTGAAGTTTATTTCCTGCTCTGAGCAGCCTAGAACTACAGCTATGATCAGACTTTCTTTTTTGGCTCAGATTTGAAGCCAGGGACAGTTATCTTCATATCTCTCCCCAAATAAACAAATGTACACTGCCATCCCCAAACAAACAACAAACTGTAGATAAACAGTAAACAATCATCACTGGATTTTTGAAGCTTCCTTTTTGGCTTCTGCATTATAAAATGACATGATTTAGAGAACTCCAATGACTGTATTTTAATCTCTTTCTATACCAGGAGTTTCTTACTTAAAAAACCAAAAGCAAACATATTTCAAATATGCCATGGAATGCTGGAAAAAATGAACTTTGTAAACCAAAATAGTCCATAAATTAATTTCCTATTCATCAAGGAGCACAGAGAAGGAAATGGCAACCCACTCCAGTATTCTTGCCTGGAGAATCCCATGAGCAGAGGAGCCTGGTGGACTACTGTTCATGGGGTCACAAAGAGTTGGACACGACTGAGTGATTAAGCATAAGCAAAGAGCACACAGATTATAATATTACCAATGCAAATTTAAAAAGCAAACAACTACTGTCTGGTTATCATGTTGTTCCATTGTGGATTAGTTCAATCATTATTTCCTTGGAATCACAGTGCAGACATTAAACAGTCTATTCTGAGTTAATCATGAGGCATTATTTTAAAACTGGAATGCACTCTGCTTTTGTTTCAAAAGTCAAGCTTGGAAGCATACAACTTACTAAGATTCTGATTTATTTTTATTTTTTATTTTTTTATTTTTTTTAGGGTTTTTTTTTTTTAATTATTATTTTTTTTTTCCAGTGGGTTTTGTCATACATTGATATGAATCAGCCATGGATTTACATGTATTCCCAATCTAGTTTTATTTATTTATGTATTTGGCTACTCTGAATCTTAGTTGCAACATGTGAACTCTGAATTGCAGCATCTGGGATTTAGTTCCCAGACCATGGATCAAACCCAGGTCCCCTCCATTGGGAGCATGGAGTCTTAGGCACTGGACCACCAGGAAAGTCCCCTGATTTATTTCTTCATGACTGTGTGTTTCCAGAAATCAATTAAATTCATGAAAAATTCCAAATTCTCTAGTTTGAATCGCCTAGAGAAACATTTGCTTGATCAGTAAATGGGGTTATTTGCAATAAACAGGGAATTTAGGGTAAAAGAATAGAGTGCTTGGTCTGGGTGGAAGCACAGAGTCATGACCTGATGGAGGTTTTGAGTGCTATTTTTCTCATCTCTCTCTCTGACCTGCAGGAGCAGTAAGGTCTCTTTCTGGAGGCTTGGGTTTGAGTCTTGGGTGAAACCCAAGTGAGACTTGGGTTTGAGTCCAGCTCTACCTCTTACTAGCTATACAGCCTCTTGCAAGTTCCCCAGCCTCTTGGAAACTCAAGTTTCCTTATCAATAAAGCCCATAAAATAGGGGTAATCCTTCCCCATGGGTCTGCTCTTAGAAGTGAAATAAATAAGAGAAAGAGATAAAGGTTGTAGTCCAGTCATGTCTGTCTCTTTGCAACTGCATGAACTTTATCCTGCCAGGCTCCTCTGTCCATGGGATTCTCCAGGCAAGAATGCTGGAGTGGGTTGCCATTCCCTTCTCCAGGGGATCTTCCTGATCCAGAGATTGAACCTAGGTCTCCTGTATTATGATGTCCTTAAATAAGAAGGATAAATGTCATTATCTCCCATGCTTCCCAGGTTGCTCAGTGGGTAAAGAATCTGTCCGCAGTGCAGGAGACACAGGAGATGTGGGTTTGATCTCTGGGTTGGGATGATCCCCTGGAGAAGGAAATGGCAACCCACTTCAGTATTCTTGCCTGGAGAATCCCACAGACAGTGGAGCCTGGAGGGCTACAGCCCATGGGGTGTAAGGAGTTGGACACAACTGAAGCAACTGAGAGCTGACAATCTTAAGAAAATGAAAATAATAAATACCCTAAAGTTCTCCTAGACTCATTTTCTCTCTTTACAAAACGTTATTCATTACAGCTAGCCCTACTTGAATCACTATAAATTAGTTCACTCGTTCCTTCTTTGAATTATTTCATTAATTTAGTAGGGAAAAAAACAAAAACAGTATCTAATACTTACAACCCTTACTGTGTACTAGGTGCTCTTCTAAACCTCTTATGTATGTTCATCCTTATGACCACACGTATGATATATACTTTTAAGAGGCCCATTTTACAGATGTGAAAACTGAGTCACAGGGAAGTTGAGGAACTTGGATAATTTCACACAGCTCGAAAGTGGTAGACCTAGGATCTGAACCCAGTAGTCTAAAGATATATTATCTCCTATGTCTAGAGTGCTCAGGGTTAGGTCTAGACATAGATACACAAAATCCAAACAAAGAGAAGAAATGTCTCAGAATCTTTCTCTTTGTTAGAGAGAGGGCATAGCGGGTCTGCCCAATGGGGAGATGTCCTTATTGTGAAAGGTGACCTTTGCAAGCAAGATAATTACCGCACCTCTTTGTCGTCAGAACCTGTCATCTGTCTTTCAGGTAGACTGCGTTCCCTGAGGCTTCTTTCTGCCTGTTGGCTGCTACACACCAGTTTCTGGTGCTCAGGAAGCACTTGGGAGTGATAGAAACCATGCCGAGATTAAACACACCTTATCCTCTCCAGAGGTTAGCCAAGTCCCTTGTTCTCCAGGAGAGCGGAACACGCCAGCTCTACTGGAGCTACGTGTGAGATCTACACAGGAATAAGAAGTCTGTGATATACAGCACACTGCCTTATTCACTCTAGAAGGACCCTAACTGAATGTTTAATTAATTTAAAGTAGCATTCACTTTTAGAGTGAGCTCTGTATCTGTATTGTGAAGACTGCTTCAGAAGTGAAGAAAAAGTTCACTGGAGTCTTTTCCCGAAGCAAAACTATGAATGCAAATTGTACATCTGTTTCACATCCTTGTTAACAGTCAGTATATTAATAGAGAGAATGACTGGAGAGAAACCAGGACCTCAGACAGGACTCCCTTGCTAACTGGAACTCCCAGCCTGGCATTTGGTATGGCTAGGTCAGGCTCAGCACACAATTCTCACTCCCGCTTTCGTGGAGCACATCGTGTGATTTTGAACAAGGTTGGCTTATATGTGTCATGTTTCCCCACATTAAATCAATCTTGAATGTAACAGAAACAGATCAGGTTTGAAATCTTTTTTTTCTGCGAATGTGAAGCTTAGTGACTTTCAGAATCAGGTTTGGGCCTACAGCCAGAAAACATTGGATTGAAGAATCAGAAGGATTAAGCCATCACAACAGAAGCCACTCACGGGGAATTCAGCAAACATTTCACTGCCTTCAAAACAGTGGGATCGTCATATGAAGCTGGAAACACTTTAAAATTTTAACTTTTGGGTAGCGATGACCCCAGATGAATATCTGGCCTAAGGAGAGACAAGAAGAACAGCAGTGAAGTTGTTTACACCCTGGAGCTCTTTAGACCATCAACTAATTATTACCTACTAGCAAACTGGTGTGCTTATTTGCATTATAGAAGACCATAAAACTCTGAAAATATCGACTTGAAAACTAAATTTCATATTTATCAGTAACACAAGATCAATACTGGGTTTCCCTGGTAACTCAGCTGGTAAAGAATCTGTCTGCAACGCAGGAGACCCCCCAATTCAATTCCTGGGTGGGGAAGATCCACTGGAAAAGGGATCGGCTACCCACCCCAGTATTCTTGGGCTTCCCTGGTGGCTCAGCTGGTGAAGAATCCGCCTGCAATGCAGGAGACCTGGGTTCTATCCCTGGGCTGGGAAGATCCTCTGGAGAAGGGAAGGGCTACCCACTCCAGTATTCTGGCCTGGAGGATTCCATGGACTGTGTAATCTATGGGATAGCAAAGAGTTGGACACGACTGAGCGACTTTCACTAAGATTAATACTAATGTGTCTATTTTAAAATAACGTTTCTTAAAAATTAGGAGAATGGCTTTGAAACATGTATATTATCATATGTGAAACGAATCTCCAGTCCAGGTTCAATGCATGAGGCAGGGTGCTCAGGGCTGGTGCACTGGGATGACCCAGAGGGATGGGATGGGAAGGGAGGTGGAAGGGGGGCTCAGGATGGGGAACACATGTGCACCCATGGCAGATTCAAGTCAATATATGGCAAAATCAATACAATATTATAAAGAAAAATAAATAAATAAACTAATTAAAAAAAATTAGAAATACATAGCCACCCACTTGATCTGAGTTACTGTTAGGGATGGGGACTCTAAGGAGCTTTTCCTTCCTGATAAATATCTTGTCCGAGAAATGTGGTTTGTGCTTGTTCCCCATCATGTGCAGGACCTTCAACTACAATTACTCCTTCTTCCCCAGTACAGTCAACTCCCAAGCCCTCTTGTCCTCTTTATCTTTTAGCTTTGGATCCTGAGAGTCTGGGAAACCATGAACCTGAGGTCCTGGGCCACTGTGTAGGGCTCTTCCATATCCCGAGTCCAGGCCAGTCCTTCTTTTGTGGGAAGACGTGGTTTTGTTCAAGCATGAGGTTCTTCCTCCTACACTATCGGTGGGGATGTAAATTGGTGCAGCCACTATGGAAAACAGTATGGAGTTTCCTTAAAAAACTAAAAATTGAGTTACCATGTGATCTAGTAATCCCACTCCTGGGCATTTTTTTTTTTTTCTGGAGAAAATGCTAACTCAAAAAGATGCAAGCACTCTAATGTTCATTGCAGCATTGTTTAAAACAGCCAAGACATGGAAGCAAGCTAAATGTCTATCAACAGATGAATGGGTAAAGATGTGGTGTATGTATATACATACATACATAAATATACACACACAATGGAATACTACTCAGCCATAAAAAAGAATGTAACAATGCTACTTGCAGCAACATGAATGGACCTAGATATTGTCACACTAAGTGAAGTCAGACAGGGAAAGACAAATATATGATATCACTTGCACGTGGAATCTAAAATATGGTATAAATGAACTTATTTACCAAACAGAAACAGACCCACCAACATAGAAAGCAAATTAATGGTTACTAAAGGGGAAGGTGGGAGGAATAAATTAGGAGTTTGGGATTAACACACTCAGTTCAGTTCAGTTCAGTCACTCAGTCGTGTCTGTCTCTTTGCGACCCCATGAATCGCAGCACACCAGGCCTCCCTGTCCATCACCAACTCCTGGAGTTTACTCAAACTCATGCCCATCGAGTTGGTGATGCCATCCAGCCATCTCCTCCTCTGTCATCCCCTTCTCCTCCTGCCCCCAATCCCTCCAAGCATCAGGGTCTTTTCCAATGAGTCTACTCTTCGCATCAGGTGGCCAAAGTGTTGGAGTTTCAGCTTCAACATCAGTCCTTCCAATGAACACCCAGGACTGATCTTCTTCAGGATGGACTGGTTGGATCTCCTTGCAGTCCAAGGGACTCTCAAAAGTCTTCTCCAACACCACAGTTCAAAACCATCAACTCTTCTGCGCTCAGCTTTCTTTACAGTCCAACTCTCACATCCATACATGACCACTGGAAAAACCATAGCCTTGACCAGACGGACCTTTGTTGGCAAAGTAGTGTCTCTGCTTTTTAATATGCTATCTAGGTTGGTCATAACTTTCCTTCCAAGGAGTAAGCGTCTTTTAATTTCATGGCTGCAGTCACCATCTGCAGTGATTTTGGAGCCTCAAAAAATAAAGTCTGACACTGATACACACTACTATACATAAGACAAATAAACAACAAGGATCTACTGTTTAGCACAGGGAAAGTTATTCAATATCTCGTAATAAACCATAACAGAAAAGAATATGAAAAAATATATACATATGTATGTAAAACTGAATCATTTTGCTGTTTATCAGAAACTAACACAATATTGTAAATTAAGTATACTTCAATTAAAAAAAAAGAGTGAGGGTCTTTATTAGTGACTATGGACCTCATTTCCAAAGGGTTCAACAAAATCATGCGTATTCGTCCCAACGTTTATCCTATATTTAAAAGTATTCATGACCTGTAAAATATGAAGAACTTCTATTTTAAGAGATGTCTAAAAGGACAGATACCAACTGCAGCCTCGAGACTGCAACACATTCGAGTATGGACCTAAACCTGGATGTCAGGATTACAGCGCTTTGTGAGATGAACTGGACCGTTTCATGACGGAGTGCGCTTCATACAAGGACATGCTGCTCCTGTTCACGTGTCCCCTGCCCCTTCTCCAACACTCTTGTCATTCAGTAACTGAACTTCAGCTGAATCTCATTCTAGGCTATTATTTTTCCCTTGCTCTTGCCTCACCTCCCTGACTGTCAGCAGTTGTTGGCCGAGAGAATTCCAACAAGTATCACAGTTAGCCTGAACCAGAACGATCAGGAAAAGTTATCTCCAAAAATATATGGAAGGCTTTCCCAACCCCTAGCAAAATTACTTCTACAATTTTCAGTAGCATATATTATCACGCTCTGGGAGCAGAGAATTCTCATCTACAATGAGACTTTTTCCAACTCTTCCTGCAGAAAAACAGAAATACAGATTCCCTGGGAAAACGGGAGTCTTGTCACAGAAGTGAGTATCACTTAGAGTTTCTTCTGTGGGCAGGAACCTCTGTGCACGGGTTGGTCAGAGCAGGTCCACAGCTTCTTTCCCCAGGAGACACTTCAAAATTCAGAGACTCTGACAAGAGATACAATCATCTGACCTCCTTGTGTGTTAGTTGCTCAGTCGTGTCCAAGTCTTTGTAACCTCGTGGACTGTAGCCCATCAGGCTTCTCTGTCCAGGGAATTCTCTAGGCAAGGATACTGGAGTGAGTAGCTATTCCCTTTTCCAGGGGATTTTCCCAACCCAAGGATCAAACCCAGGTCTTCTGCCTTACAGGCAGATTCTTTACCGTATGAGCCACCACGGAAGCCCATTGGCTGGTGTGTAAAAAAATGTCATAGTTGCACACTGCCCACGGATTCCGTAGCGTGAAATCCAAGGTCATTCAGAACCAGGCCTCTCCTTGGTGTCCGCGTGCGCTATCCTGGACCCCTCTCAGTTCCCGTCCCACCGCTACCAGACTACCTACTTTTCACTCAACAGATCGTATGCCTGACACTTTCTATGTCTTCTCATGTCGTTACCACTGACATGCTGTAAACGTTATGTTTTTATGTTGTTAGGAGGTAGAACTTTACCTCCTGTATTTGTTTGGCAAATATCCACTCACTCTGCTTGGCCCATTTTTTCTAATGAGATATAATTTACCTATAACACTGGGTAAGTTTAAGGTGTACCACCTGTTGATTCAATAAATTTATACAATGCAATATAATTGGCTCCTTAGCTTTAGTTAACATCTCTATCATGGCGTGTAATTATAATTTTTTTGTGGTGAGAACAGTTAAGATCCAGTCTCTTAGCAATTTCAAAGCGTATAATACAATATTATAGACTGTAATTCCTGTGCTATGCATTAGAGCCCTGCTTGGCCCATTTTGAGTATCAGTCCTTCTCTCTGCTCTCCCATCTGGCCCTTTCTCCTCCCCTCTCTGGGGCCTAAGGGATGCTCCAATTTGTCCACCCTGATCTTGCTGCTTGGGGATCAGATGGGGGTCTCACCCTTACCCTTCTGGTGGAGACTGCAGACTGACCACCCCAATCCATCCACTACCCTCCTTTTCCACTGCAACACAGTTGTAACTGGGCATGCAGTTATTCGGGGGAGAACTGAACTGGTGACAAGGGGGCAGAGTGAGCAGGTCCCGGCCAGAGGCACGTGGGTGGTACAGCTGTGGTCCCACGTGTGTGCAGGACTGGAAGCCTCTCCGTTACCCCTTTCCCTCCCCCAGCTTCAGCCAAACTGATGAGAACGGGGGATGGCAGAGAGCCTTGAGGAAGGACCAGGGAGTCAGGATGACCAGTGAAGTGGCAGCCCATTCATTTCCCAAAGCTACCACCCAAGAGAAGAGTCGCCTTCATTATCTAATCTGCTGTTTTGTTAGATTGCTCCCCTCACCTTTTCTCTCTATATATATTTTCTCCCTCCCTCTATGATTTTTTTTTCCTTTTCACAAGCACTTAATCTATTACCCAACTATCACTATTTTATGACCTTGGACAATTGACTTGAACCTCAGTTTCTGAATCTGGAAAATGGAGACAATAACCTCATGCAGTTTTGAGAGGATTAAATGAGTCGATTCCTGGAAATGGCTTGACAGTAAGTATGAGATGTGATGATGTTTATTGTAATAACCACCCCCCCCCCCCAGATAATTTTGTCTGAGAACTGGTTTCCCTGCCTCAGACTTGGCAGGTGCCATGTGATACTTATATTTTGTCACCGTAATATATACGCTAGAGGGATTGTCTGAGTGCTCAGTCATGTCTGACTCTTTGTGACTCACCAGGACTATAGCCCTCCAGGCGCTTCTGTCCATGGGATTTCCCAGGCAAGCGTACTGGAGTGGGTTGCCATTTCCTTCCCCAGGGGATCTTCCGGACCCAGGGATCGAACACACATCTCCTACGTCTCCTGCATTGGCAGGCAGATTCTTTACTACTGCACAACTTGGGAAGCCTACGGACACAAGCTGCCGACATTTCCTGCTTACACAGATCTTTGAGGAAATTAGAACTGGGACTTGGAAGAGCGAGCTTGGGTTCTGGAGAGGCACAGATAGTTCAGTCATTTCTTTGACTTTCAGTTTACAAACATCTGGAGATTTTCAGAGAGTTAATAATTTATTCTGTTCAGAATATAAGACTAAACAAAATGAAAAATCTTGAGAATGTCCAAACAAAATTTGTCATAATTCTACTTAGGGGGGAAAGGTGACTCTCTGTTGGGATCAGATTCCATTGGAAACCGAAGAAGGCTTTGACTTGGAGTTGAAGGAAGGGAAGGAATTTTCTTTGTAGCCTGAGTTCTACAGGAGATATTAATATATTGGTATGCCAAGGTGACTTATTGTTGTTTTTAGTTGTCATCATTAGGTTTCATTTTTAGTTCTTGCTCGCTTGCCATCATCACCCCCTCTAAATTTTACCTAAAGCTGAATGGAAAGAGAGCCTTTTTGACACTTTGTCCAAGTGCCTAGCTAGCACAAACCCACCTGGTTCCTTTGGTTCCAACTTGGCCCTTTTCCCTTGGTAAAACCACCCCTCCAACCTGACGCTTAATAGGCGATACAGACAACCAGTTGCAAATGCTTGTAGAGAGAACAAAGGGGGAGCGCTTTCTCAGCGACCAGCCCAGTTGTACACAACTGATGCTATTGCTTACTCCATCCTGCCTCCTAAGATAAAGGTGGGTATATGGGGATGGTGGGAGGAGTCACTGTTTGGAGAAAAGGAGGACATAGCATTTGCTCTACTTTACTGAGACTCTGCTTAGACTCTTCTCCCTATCCCGGATTCAAACTAACCCTGTAGAGTCTTACATTTCAAAGTGATTCATAGAACTAACATACTTTAAATAAAAGTGCCCTTATTTGCTTAGAATGACCCTTTACTATTTTGTTAGTGGAATTTCTCTCTGCCACTTCTGTATGGCACAGAATTTGATGTGAAGTGTTGGCAGGAGCCTGGTTCAGGTTTTTAGGTATTGCAGCACCTACCAAAAGTGCATCTTCTCAGAAGTGGTCTCACCTGCAAGGCAACCCCTCTGCCTGGCTTCCCGTGGGTATGGCTGCTGCTGACTCGCAGACACGGCTGCCCTAGGCTCACCTCGGGGAGGTTTGAATGATCCAGTCAGATCCTGAGAATTTGTTTTCATGGGCTGGGATGAGGCTGAACTATTAACATTTTTAAAAAAGCATTCTAGATGATTTCAATATGTTTCAGGTTGAGACTCTCTGCAGGAAGACTTTTTTGAAAAACAGAAAGCATTAACAAGGCTTTTCCCCTTACTCTCCCATTTCAGTGCCTGAAAATGGCATTTTTATAAGTCTCTGCACATGAGGAATAGAAAAGGGCCTGTTATCTAACAAATTATTGCATTAGGCATGCAATGTGTCAAGTTTCAGAAGGACCTGGTAAAAAACGATCGCTTCTAGATAGAGTAAGTTGCTAATCTTAGTTGCCTCAAATACTCTTCTTTCCAATAAAAAGCCAAGGCTCTTGTTTTAGCAGGATTTCAGGGTCTTTAGTTTTATATAACCTTGCAGATGAGCCAGTGAATGATCCTTTTGCAGTGTGTGCACTCAAGAGTTTCTGAGATGGTAAATAAACAGATTCCCTAGAGTTATTGCAGAGAACAGTGTTTGACTGTCATGTACATAAAAGATCCCTCAGAGGCAGACACAATGCTCTTCTTCATTTACACTAACAGCTGAACCCCTGGTAGGTATGTCTGTGGTTGTTTATCTAAAGTAGCAAATAAAGGCCAGCGTGGGTTTTAATCACTTATCTACGAAGAGTTGGGATTAAATGCAAATCCTCCTGAAACACTGCCTCACCAGTTTTATTTTAAGGCCTGGTGAGTCTTTTCCCATTCTTCGGAAAATGAATTTAGGTGTGTGGAAAGTGATAAGCAACAGTGTGTGAACTTCTCTGCTTGACGACCGCACAGACATACTATGGATAATCGGCTATTGCAGGGCAAATTTTCCCATCACAATACCCTATAAAAGTGTTCAAAATCCCACAGAAGAATGAACAGAAGGCATGAAATCCAGTTGTTATGGAAATCCATCCTTGGCCTCTCAATTAAGAGAAGACAACTGGACCCATCTAAGTTGAAAACTTTCACTTTCGCAAAGTTGGGTTTTTGGTGCGTATCCTCAGTCACTCAGTTGTGTCTGACTCTTTGGGACCCCGTGGACTCTAGCCTGCCAGGCTCCTCTGCCCATGGGATTCTTCAAGCAAGAACACTGGAGTGTCAGAATACTAAATTCCTTTTCCAGGAGATCATCCCAGTCTAGAGATTGAACCTGTGTCTCTTGCACCTCCTGCATTGGCAGGCAGATTTTTCACCACTAGCGCCACCTGGGAAGCCTGGTTTTTGATGACTCCTAGATAAACTTTCCCTGGTGGCTCAGATGGTAAAGAATCTGCCTGCACTGTGCGAGACCTGGGTTCGATTCCTGGGTTGGAAAGATCCCCTTGGAGGAGGGCATAGCAACCCGCTCCAGTATTCTTGCCTGGAGAATCTCATGGACAGAGGAGTCTGGCAGGCTACAGTCCATGGGGTCACAAAGAGTTACTCAGTCATGTCCATGACTGAGCGACTAAGCATAGCACAGCACAGATAAACTGCCAAGTAACATTTATTGCTACTGAAGTAGAATCTCCAGCTTAGAAGGAATCTCTCTTCAACAGTTCCCCAAATATATTACTTTCCTTCTCTGAGGACACTGTGCTTGAAGCTCTCTCTTTAGCTGACCTCATCTGGCTGCTGCTGCTGCTAAGTCACTTCAGCCGTGTCTGATTCTGTGTGACCCCATAGACGGCCGCCCACCAGGCTCCCCCGTCCCTGGGATTCTCCAGGCAAGAGTACTGGAGTGGGTTGCCATTTCCTTCTCCATACCTCATCTGGGGCACTTTTAAAAGCAGATTTTTTGGTAAATGTATTGGATGGGACTCACTGGTTTGAGGCCTGGGGGTCTGCATGCTTCCCAGGGCACTCAAGTGTATCTTACCAGTGTGAAGGGAAGTCAGCACCAGCTTAGACCTCATTCATAGGGTCGCTGTCAGACCACAGTGGGTGGATGGGCCAGATCCCATTCCCCCACCCTCCTGAGTTGCTAAGACTCTTTCCATCCTGTATGGCCTGGGTATTTTCTTAAAACAACAACAACAACAAAAAAAAAACAAATGATCTGGCAACACCTCTGCCTGTAGAAATGACTAACTAATAAGTGGATGATGGCTGCTTGCTCTGTCCTTTTGGAAGCTGGTCCCATAAGGATGGTATGATTTTTCTGAGATATTGTGTGCGGTATGCCCTGTGTCCTGTTCTGAAGAAGCTCTGTCATCACTGGTCCCAGAGGAACTGAGTGCCTCCTAGAGTTCTCAGCAGACTTGCAACATGAATAAGATTTTACTTTAAAAAGCCTGAATTATGAACCCCATGTGCATGGCAAAGCCCACCAGACCCTGGTACAGGGGGAAGGATTTTGTAAGAAAAAAAATCTTTAATGTAGAAAAAACCTGGCTTTGGACCAATGAACCGTAGGAATAAGTCCTTTCCCATTTCTCTCCTCCCTGCTCCTCCACCGCCCCTGCTCTGACTTCCTGCTGAGGCTGGCTGAGTCACACTGTGGAAACGCTGAACTGTTCAATGATGTGAGAACTCAGAGTTACAAGAAAGAAAGAGACAGCAAGGAAAAATCATAGGGGAGCAACCAGCAGAGTGTTTCTGTAAAAATATGTTTACATAAAAATCTAGAATGCCTGCTTTTCTTGAAAAAGAGAAAAAAATCTAGCAACACTGGGACTGCTCCCATGGGGCAAGGACCCAGTGATGAGCTGGGTTGGGCACTGTGTGACTGGCTGGGATTCTTTTCACCCCTTGAAGTCCTTTTCCTTAATTTTATTTTTTATTGAAATACAGTTGCTAGGCGGTGTTAGATGCTGCTGCTAAGTCGCTTCAGTACTGTCCGACTCCACAGACGGCAGCCCACCAGGCTCCTCTGTCCCTGGGATTCTCCAGGCAAGAATACTGGAGTGGGTTGCCATTTCCTTCTCCAATGCCTGAAAGTGAAAAGAGAAAGTGAAGGCACTCAGTCGTGTCCAACTCTTCGAGACCCCATGGACTGCAGCCTACCAGGCTCCTCCATCCATGGGGTTTTCCAGGCAAGAATACTGGAGTGGGGTGCCATTGCCTCCTCTAGGTACTACATACTACAAGTGTACAATATAAAGATGCACATTTTTTAAAGATTATACTCCAGTTATAGTTATTATACATACTGTCTATATCCCCTGTACTGTAAAATCTATCTTCATGACTTATTTAGCACCTAATAGTTTACACCTTTCACTTCCGTACCTCTACATTGACCACTCCCCACCAGTGGTAACCACTAGTTTTCTCTCTGTATCTGTTAATCTGCTTTTTTGTTGTATTCACTAGTTTGTTTTAATTTTTAGATTCCATGTGTAAGTGATGGATAGCATTTTTATTTCTTCTCCTGACTTATTTTACTTAGCACAATGCCCTCCCAAGTCCATTCATGTTGCTTTTTTCGTAACTTTTGAGTTTTGAAAAAAAGAGTGTTTTTTAGGGGGGTGAGTAAAGATCAGGAGAGATGAGGAAAGTTTGAATCGGGAGTGTGTGAGGAAGGCTTGCAGTAACACAGAGCCGATGGATGGCGGGCAGCGGTTGTGACCTGGGGCAGGTGACAAGCTCTGTGTGGGGGTGAACTTTTTTACTTGTCAGCTTGCCTGGGCAGTGGGGCCTAGTGGTTTGGTCAAGTTTTTCTTTTTTTTAATTTATTTTTGTATTGAAGGATAATTACTGTACAGGATTGTGTTGTTTTCTGTCAGACCTCAACATGAAGTATCAATGTTGCCGTGAAAGTATACTGCAGATGTGATGACATCCACAATGTCAGGAAGGCTGCCCTCTATAACGTGGGTGGGACTCCCTGAGTGGTTTTAAGGCCTCAAGAGCAAAGTCTGAGGTTTCCCGGAAAAGGAGAAATTCTACCCCAAATGTGCTTGAGGCTCCAGTTTGCTGGTCTGAATACAGATTTTAGACTCAGGGCCATAACATCAGTGCTTGCCTGAGAATTTAGCCTACTGCCCTATGTTTGGGATATCACTTGCCAGCTTAACAGTTCTATAAACCAGTTTTTAAAGAAATTCACACACACACTAAACACAAATCCTACTAGTTTGTTTCTCTGGAAAACTCTGACCTATACAAATGTCTATTTCAATATTTGTTCAGGGGTCCACACATGACCAGAAAACAGATCCGCAGATGCACTATGTGGTCCGTCTTCTCAGCATCGTGATTCCATTACATATCCACCCAGTTGCTTCCTGTGGTCTGTCCTGGGATCCCAATACTTTCCCCATAGAAGCAATATTATGAATTACAAACAATTTTAAAACCACCGTTTGGAAACAATCTATCCTTGGACTGAGGAGTGCCTAGAAAGAATAAATGAGATGATGTTCCAGTACAGAAACTGGAACCTCAGTGCCTGCCTCTCCAGGGTCAGGCACTCACTCCATCCTTCAACATGGTCAGGAAAACAATTTTTCAGCACTGACTATGGTATGCCATTAGAAAGCTGGCTTTGTTATTCCTTATTTGCATTTGATTTTTTTAAACTTGAAATTGTTGCTGTCAAGTTTGACTATCAAGTTCTTATTTTCTGGTCCTGTCAGTAAATTATTTTTGTCTGATTCTGAAATGAAACCTAACATTTACATGATGATTTTCTGCCCCTGAGGATTTTCACAAGTATGTATGAAAGTTGAGCCTGTAAGGAGAGTTCCAAAATTCTCTAAACTATATGACTAAGCAAGTTAAAATAAGTGACCACTTTGTAAGCTTCTCTGAAACTATGTCTTTTTCATTTGTTGTTCTATTCCAAGCACCATGATTATATCACTTTGTAGTTTACAAAGCAAGATATGTTTTAAAAGGTCATTCAAGTGGTCTTCATGGGTCAGGAAGTATACAAGATACTGGGCATTATGAAATGTGCAAGGGATACAAAGATAATTCAGTCACAATCTTTTAAGAATATCAACTCTCCAATCTATTCATCCATTGATCCATTCATGCCTCCGGTTGTCAATCAGCGTATTTCTTAAATGCCTACTGTGTGTCAGAGACTTTGTCTGATGCCAGTCATACAAATATGAACAAGGTAGATAAGATAGCCATCGTATCTTTCTTTCTGGATTTGATAGTCTGCAAGATGGAAAAGGTAGCTAAAGTAGACATAATAATAAAATATAAGTATGATGACAAAGGAAGAGGAGAGTGCCAAACGAGCAGAGAGTATGGGCAAAGAGATAAGGCTACAGGTGCTGGGAGGGTTTCCTTGGAGACTAGTGTATCTCTGCTGAGACCCTAAGGTATTTCATGAGATGAAACAAGATGGCCTAGCAAAATATAACATTCAAATTTGGCTCAAGAAGTAGAAAAATGATAGAACAGATATCTTAAGGAAAATTTGGGAAGATAATCAGCGATCTATCATTTTTAAATAGATGCCACAACCAAGCAGCTCTTTGGCTGAGTGTGATGTGAATCTTAAAGAGTAGCCACTGTGTTATTTAACCCAGTGCTCTTCAAATTTTAATGTACACACTAATCACCTAGGGATCTTGTCAAACTGCAGATTTTAATTTAGTAGGTCTGGGGAAGCAAGCAATTTTGCAGTTTTAACTGCTCAGGCAAGGTCAATGCTACTGGGCTAAAAGTCATGCTTTGAAGCACAATGCTTTGGATCAATACAAACCAAAGTTTCTCAATTCAAGTTATAAAACTTGAAGAGCCTTAATTTCAAAACCTGATAAGACAGTACAATTGTGCTAAAACTCAACTTTAAAAAGTATTAACAAATTAAGTTTGGCAAGTATTAAAAGAATAATATACTAACAATTTTTAAAGAGATTCAACATTTGGACTTTTATTACCAAAATTAATTATATCAGCAAATATTTTATTCAATCAATGGACAACCAAAAGGCATTTTCTTAAATTCAGAAGCTTTTACTAATAAAATCTTTATGTGAAAATATATTCAAATATGATAAAAATGTATATATTAAAAGAAATATAAACATTACATTAAATGGTAAAATACTGAAAACATTTTATTAAGTTCAGATACAATGCATTACCCTATTACTATCATTACTATCATTATTTTGGACTTTCTCATTGGCTAAGTGGTGAAGAATCTACCTGCAACCCAGGAGATGCAGGAGATGGCAATTTGATCCCTGAATTGGAAAGATCCCCTGGAGTGGGAAATGGAAACCCACTCTAATATTCTTGCCTGAGAAATTTCATGGACAGAGGAGCCTGATGGGATCACAAAGAGTCAGACATGACTGGGCAACTGAGAACACAAGCATCATTATTTAACATTTTTTTTTTAGGTTTTAGCTAATGCAATAAAGCAAGAAAATAAAAAAAAAAAATGAATTACTCATTGAAAAAGAAGAGATAAATTTATCCCTTAGCAAAAGATATGATTGCATCCTTGGTAAACCTGAGAGAAGCCACTAAAATCTAGCTATGAAAATCTAGAATTAATAAGATGATATGAATAATTAAAATTAATAAAGTAATATGGATTAATATTCATAACTTCTCAATTATACTAATCATTAGATGAATGTGGGAAGATAAAAGTGCATTAAAAATAATAAAATAGAAAGTAAAATTCCAAGAAAAACTTTAACAAGAAATCATAGTACTTATATGAAGAAAATTTCAAAATCTTATTGAAGGTCAAAAACAAATGGGAGAGAATAGTGAGTAACATTTTTATTATGCAATATCATAGAATTTCAAACATTCTCAAGTCAGCATCTAAATTTGATATAATTATAGTTAGAGCTCTAATCAGTTTTTTTGCCGATGAGTCAGGAATGTGACAGAAGGAATTTGAAGCTCACATGGAAAAATAAATATTGAAACTTGCCCAGAAAATATTCCAAAAGAGAAAGGAAGTATAAAAATAAACTAATTAGACATTCAATGAAGAGTTGAATAACTTTAGCGTGGGAAAAGACCTTCTCAAGAGACTCAAGGAATCAAGAAGCTCTAAAGAAAACAGAGGTAGCCTGGGAAGATATATTTGTAATACATATGACAGACAAAGAATTAGTTTACAAATCCTAAAATCTTATGAGAGACAAACAATATAAAGATGAGAAATGGATATGAACACAAAGAGCAAGGAAGAGAAAATCCTGACAGACAATAAACATAGAAAAAGATGCTGAACTTATTTCACTATTGAAGAAGCTACACATTAAAATAAGACAATATTTTTATCCTTTTTACTGACAAAATGAAAATAGCAATAAAAATAACATTAAAAAGTAGCAAAATATAATATTATGAAGAAGTGAAGTGAAGTTGTTCAGTCGTGTCCGACTCTTTGTGACCCCATGGACTGTAGCCTGCCAGGCTCCTCCATCCATGGGATTTTCCAGGCAAGAATACTGGAGTGGGTTGCCATTTCCTTCTCCAGGGGATCTTCCCAACCCAGGGACCGAACCTGGGTCTTCCGCATTGTAGGCAGAGGCATTTACTGTCTGAGCCACCAGGGAAGTCATAATATTATGAAGGACTATACAAAAAAGGTCTTAATGACCTGTATTACATCACTCACCTAGAGCCAGCAGTCCTGAAGTGTGAAGTTAAGTGGGCCTTAGCTGGCATTACTATGAACAAAGCTAGTGGAGGCGATGGAATTCCAGTGGAGCTATTTCAAATCCTAAAAGATGATGCTGTCATAATGCTGCACTCAATATGCCAGCAAATTTGAGCAACTCAGCAGGGGCTACAGGACTGGAAAAGGTCAGTTTTTATTCCAAACCCAAAGAAGGGCAAAGCCAAAGAATGTTCAAACTACCATATAATTGTGCTCTTTTCACATGCTAGCAAAGTAATAACTTCCCTGGTGGCAAGCTATTGCTCATACCCCTTCAAACTAAGCTTCTGAAGTATGTGGACTGAGAAGTTCCAGAGGTAGAGATGGATTTAGAAAGGTAGAGGAACCAAAGATCAAGTAGCCAAAGTTCACTGAATCTTAGAGAAAGCAAAGGGACTACAGAAAAACATCTACTTATATTTCATTGACTATGCTAAAACCTTTGACTGTGTGGATCACAACAAACTGTGGAAAAAACTTTACAAGATGGGCATACCAGACCACCAGTCACCAGCCTCCTGAAAAACCTGCATGCGAGTCAAGAAGCAACAGTTAGAACCAGACATGGAACAACAGATTGGTTCAAAACTGGGAAAGGGGTACATCAAGGCTGAATATTGTCACCCTGCTTATTTAACTTTTATGCAGAGTACATCATGTGAAATCCTGGGCTGGATGAATCACAAGCTGGAATCAGGATTGCTGGGAGAAATATCAACAACCTCAGATGTGCAGATGGTACCACTCTAATGGCAGAAAGTGAAGAGGAACTAAAGAGCCTCTTGATGAAGGTGAAAGAGGAAAGCAAAAAAGCTGACTTAAAACTCAGCATTCAGGCTGTTATCAAAAAGTCTACAAAAAATAAATGCTGGAGAGGGAGTGGAGAAAAGGGTACCCTCTTATATGGTTGGTGGGAATGCAAACTAGTACAGCCACTATGGAGAACAGTGTGGAGATTCCTTAAAATACTGGAAATAGAACTGCCATATGACCCAGCAATCCCACTGCTGGGCATACACACCGAGGAAATCAGATCTGAAAGAGACACGTGCACCCCAATGTTCATCACAGCACTTTTTATAATAGCCAGGACATGGAAGCAACCTAGATGTGCATTGGCGGACAAATGGATAAGAAAGTTGTGGTACATATACACAATGGAATATTATTCAGCTCTTAAAAAGAAAGCATTTGAGTCTGTTCTAATGAGGTGGATGAAACTGGAGCCTGCTACACAGAGTGAAGTTCAGTCAGAAAGAAAAGCATCAATACAGTATATTAAGACATATATATGGAATTTAGAAAGATGGCAATGATGACCCTCTATACAAGACAGCAAAAGAGACTCAGATATAAAGAACAGACTT